>NC_071394.1:32099063-33380063 GCF_022682495.2 Desmodus rotundus | reverse complement strand
CCTCTTACAAAACACCGATATGTTAGCATTCCATGAACATGCTGGTTTCAGGAAAAAAAAAAAATCCTATAAGAGAGTGAAATAGCAGCTCTGAAAGATAGCCTTTTTCTTTTCTTTTCTTGAGGACAACCAAAAAAGTCTTTTTTTCCCCTTTTATTCCCCGAACTACTAGAGAAATATCACTAATACATACAGATATAAAAGCAGCATAGAAAGATACAGGTTTCTCACCAACTAGGAATAAAGAGACTAAATGTGAGCATATGGTTAAACTACAATGCATCTTCACATTTGTCCAACACATTTACAAGAAAAACACCATCGGAAACCTCACAGGACAGAAGTGTTTTAACACGAAGAGAACTACTAGTTTTCAATTAAAAATCTAAACAGGGTGGGGTTGAAAATTTGGAAAGGGGCTGGAACCACCATTTTTTAAAAAGTATTTTTCAGTATAAAATGAATGAGCTGGAATAGACCCAATGTCTTACTCTGTGGAATCTTGCAAAAGTGAACAAACGTTGAAGGGTTATTTAGGGCAGCTGGCTGATGTCAAAGCTGCCAGAATGCTAATTAACTGCAGGCTGCGTCTCTTAACGTGTGTGCGTGCGTGTGTGTGTGTGTGTGTGTGTGTATAAAGGAGCCTTTTGTATTATGGCATTTTTTTTCTTGCTGCTGTATTCATACATCCCACTGCAAATCATCTTTCATTTTTCATTCTGTTGACCTGGATATTATTTCTTTTCAGAAACAGGAAAAAACGAACATCTGTTTCTCCTTCCAATATGCTGCACATATGCGTGTTTTGTAGCGGGTCTTCAAAGTTCAGTTAGCAACCCATGGACGCCATTCATCTTCTTGTTAAAATGTCTACCACTGTAGCCAATGCTCATGCCCTTGAGGGTTTTCCTCTATTTTTTTTCCATTATTGTGTATCAGGAACATTGTGACTTTTAATATTAGCATTTTGCTTTCAACAGCAATTAGCAATCTCTTGGTTTGCTGTTTGGTAAAGCATCGGTTAATGAGGTCATCTAGTTTAAAATCCCAGCTACTGGAAAATAACAGGGAGGAGGTCAAATCTATCATTTCATGTTATATTCTCTGCTCTCTTTTCTAAGGAAAAGATATCTTTGTTATCCACAATAAGTCATTACGACCCGTTACTGGCCCTCTGTGTTACTACCGCCTCAAGACACGGTTAGGTTCTCTCTTGCTGAAGTACTGAAATAGGAAAGTTCATCTACAAACAAACAAAAATAAAAGAACTTTGAGCATCTGAGGATGAAGAATTGGTTTCATGTTGGTCGTGTTGCCTTTCCTCTGACAGTTCTGAGTTCACATCTAGCGAGGGGTTGTCTCTATGGTGGAAGGGGTCCCCGGGGTGGTTGACCTTGGGGTGGCTGCTGGTGGTGTGTCCATAGGGCTCCCGGCCCCGCTGTTGGGCGTGACAGATGAGCTGACCGCAGGTGTGTCCCCCTGCTGCTGGGCCTGCAGGGTCTGTCCACAGATGTGGTGGTGCTTTTCCCAGTCTTTGTGCTGGCAAAACGAGCCACAGTATCGGGCCGTGTTACAGCCGCTGCAGGTTTCACTTGCTTTGCGGCCACAGTTCCAGCAGCTCTAAAGGAGAAGGCAGAACAAAGCAAAATCCCAAATTAGTATGTTGTCCAGGCCGAAGTCTGAGGAAATGTCCCGGGCAGCAGAGCCCCCCTATGTTCAAGGGCTGTGTGGGAAGAATGGGACAGGTGGGTGCGTGCATACACCCTAAACGCACAGGTGAAGGTCGGCTGTGATGGCTGCTCCAACTTCTCTGCCGAACACTATGACGACATCTCAAAAACTGGCTACAGCTCCAGTCCGTGCTGACCACATGATCCCTTCCTTTTAGGTTTGGCTCTCTTCCCTTCTAAATTCTTTGTTCACCTCTACTAGCATTTGCTACATCTACATTTTTTTCCCTTCTAATACCAATACCACGATGATCAGACCCAAATCTATCACTCTGGGCAGAAGCATCATTCTTGTACATATAACAGAAGTTACAAAGGAACTACAAGAACTTTGTATTAGATTCAAAGAAATGTAATGAAGAAGAAGAGGATTCTATTTCCTGCTCCATCACTGACTAGAGAGAGTGAGTCAAGACACTGTAACCTCTCCATGCATTTACTTTTGCCCACTGTTACCAGTTTGCTATTCAGTATCCTCGATAAGCAAACTATCGACTTCAGCTCCCTGGAGGGCAGGGTCCTTGGTTCGTTTATGCTCTGGTTTACTCTAAGCACCCAGAACGGTGTCGAATATATAGCAGGTGCTCAATAAACATATGAAATTCATGAATCTGACTACACCCAATCTGACTTTGAGAAGCTAAAAATACTAAAACTGGATAAATAATAAGGAATTTTATTGACACACACTGCATTCCAGTCGATGGAGTTCCTTCTAGCTCATTTGCTTCTCAGCAGCTCTGGGTAGTTGGAAAAGTGGAGGGAACTAAAACCCTAGACCCTAGCAAGCCCAACGCCTGTGATCAGTGCTTTCCAAGAGGCAAAAAAGCCCCAATGAGGTTGCCTCTGATTTGAACTTTGCAATAAACACATCGTGAATCAGAACACAACGTCCCAGACGCAGAAGAGCGCCTGCACGGGTTAGATACAAGGACCCTGGGAGGAGCTGAAACCACAGGAGGCCAACTTCAAAGGATTGTACAGTAGCTCCTTTGACAAGACACCCCCCCCCACACACACACATTGTGAAATGCTGTATCAAATTATCTTTCGGTGCCATTCACCTTTTTATTCTTTATCTTTCTTGGATTTGATTATTTTCTAGCAAAACAAACTTCTAACTGGTATCTCCAACCAGCTCACAGTAGCACGCGATGGTTGTGTCACTACTAAAACGCATTTTTTAAAGCGCTGATATAGATGGATATTTAAAAATCCTTCCACTACACTTGTTTTACTTTAAGCACGCTGGTTGGGTGGCTTAAGGTGAGCTCATGACAACCCCAGTGGAGTGCTGGCCCGGTGCTCTGGTGTGTATTGGCTTCACCACCGTGCACGGTACGCAGGGGAGTTTTTAGTGGGCATCCTAACTTTGCTACGAAATAAAGGGGCTCGGAGAGTTTCAAACGCTGGAAGCCTACCAACTCAAGAACTCTAATTTAAAACTTCTAGAAAGAGTTCAGTTCTGTGTTATTTCTTTATGATTCAAAAATTATGGCCCAATGAAGGGAGGAAAATAAAACCCAGAAAAACCTCAAGATCTCAAATGCTGGCCAGTGAGAGGTGTTTGAAGTGACCATTGAAGAAATCTATGGTAACATAATAAATAAAAGTAAATTTAAAATTAATAATCAGTATAGAACACATTTTTTTCTACCCTAATTTAACCAGGAGACTAACTCAGAAGATGTTTACTTCTGATCAGAGGTTTCATTACCATAACTTGAATCCTTTCTTTCTCAAAATTAACTCAATCACATCACACGCACAAATGGCCCTGCAAAGACGTGAACAAGCGTGGGCCGGGCCCATCCTTCCGAGCAGTGAGGTCTGACATGGCTCTCAGAAGGAAGTTGACATCCTTGAGGTTTAGCCACTTTTAGAATAATGCCAGCTGGATCCTGGAACAAACTCAGCAAATAAGTGAAATTACTAAATTACATCAGAAAATCCCAATTATAGAACAGAGACTCAGATCCAAAACAATATTTTAAGGAAATTAAATATCTAATCTAAGTCAAGTGGCTTCTTTAAAAAAGACCCTGGCGTGAGGGTGTTTTTTTCTGGCAGAGGCGCACTTTGGCAGACACAACAGTGGTAACGGCCCGGCACGCAGTGCCGCCGCCGGATTGAAATCAGATGTAGGCACCCTTCTCAATTTAAGCTGATTAAACACACAGACTAAACCAGGTAATTACAGATGCATGTGTTGGAGGGTGGAAAGACGAGACAGAATGGGGACTTCTTTAATTTTTAAAGTGTTTTCAAAGATGGGAACAATTTTACAAATAAAAAAAGTGGAATTCTGCCAAATATAGAAACAGATGTTTTGGATCGTGAAGCTGCTGGGAATTGAGCTTTCTTGCCTAGCATGGCCTGATTCTGACCCAGAATTCAAGGGCTCTGGCTAATTTTACCTCTAGTCCCATTCCCAAGCTGTTTGATCAAATTCATTTACCACCCACAGCTGGGACAAAAACAACCTTCAGCTGTAGGGAAGTACAACAAAGAGCAATTCAAATGACCTGGTGGGGGAAAATAACCCTACATACTTTTATTCCTCTTGACATGGCATCGCAATGATTGTATAGGGAACTTTAGCATAAGTATTAAACTCACCAAAAAGCTCCGAAGTGCACATTCCTGTTTTAAAGCTCATTAGAAAGCAGACAAAAAATGATTTCTATTAATGTATTTCTCTTGGATGGCTTTACCGAGTTTCCTGGTGGCTAGTCTGTACCTGCAAGACTGATGGCTGACCAGTGGCACTCGGCCCTACGTACAGAATCTTGCGAGCACTCTAATCTGAATCATGGTAAGTTTCTAAGCTATATGCTGTTCACAAAGGTGGAAACTAAAAACTGTGTGTGATGTCCCACAGTATAGCCACAAAGGGTAGGTAGGGATAAAGGTGGTCAATGACTTAATGTAATTTTACATTTTGAATTTGTACTGTTTATATTCGGGCTAGTATTTCCTAATATTGCTCTATTTCTTCGTTACCTATTTTATTCTTTTTTTAAATAACCGAACTTCCTTTTCAGTCCCCAAAGGAATGGGGCTGGTGACTAAAATACCATGATACTGTAAAACAGTATTTTCAACCGGCGTGCTACAAGAATTTTTAAAACATGCAATACCTGACTATTTAGTCAGGGGCACTGACCTCTTGTCCCTTAGATTGTTAAATAAAAAAGTGACAACAGCCAACACAACAACAGGTTTCTGGTGTGAATGAATCAAAATTACACCTGTTTTTTTCTTCTTTTTTGTCAGATAGCATAAAATAACCATATAGTTTGGAGTGCTGCAGAATTTTAGTAATGAATTTATGTGTGCCATGAGATTAACAAAGGTTGAAAGTTGCTGGTGTAGAAGGCTCAAGGATACTAGTTCATAGTAAATTTCATTTCCAAATCTCATGGCGCTTTATAGTCTTCCCTTATTTGAGATACTATATTCCCTTTTCAGCATACGAGTATTTTATTCCCTATCTGAAAATTGGGAATAGTTCATTGACCAAAGTTAGGCTATGACTCAGATGAAGAGTACGAGGCTGAACACAATGCTCCCCTTTGCTAAATGTACTAATTCTACAGACATTAATGGAAATGATGGATCAAAGCTTTCTAATGCCAAAGCTGCATGTCAAAGCTTATTAATACTCTGTTTCATATCAGCAATTCTCTTCATCCCTAAGAACAAACTTCTTTCCTCTTGTTATTTTAGACATAGAGTGAATGGTCTTTCTGCCCTCCAGGCTAAAATAGTATCTTTTCTGGTTCTTATTGTTGAAAATTAATTTTCCAAGAAACAAAACACTTTTGCCTGAATTACTTTGTTTCCCCAGTTCTTACATACCTGTAATTCTCCAGGAAAAAACCTCTCATATGTAAAGGACACTCAATAAATTCAGTCAAATATTTATAATTACAATCCCACAATTAAAAGAACTCTATAGAAGGTAACACCACTATAATTCACACTAAACATCACATCTTACACTGCCCTTGGCAATTTTAAACCACTTTCAAATACATTTTGCAGCTTAGGAAAGTGAGGCCCCCAAAAATCTGAGGATCAGAGAATGAATAACTTACCTAAAATCACAAAGATATGACATTATTACATAGCCAAGGTTTGACTTGCCCATTCTTTGGACTGCAAAGCAAATACTTTAGACAAGGCCACACTTCGTCAATTTCAGATCTCTCTTAGGGCCTGTTTCGGCTGGAATAAGGTTAGGAGGGTGCTGAACTCCCAAAAGAGCTCAGAGGCTGGGCCAGGAATTTGGAGCACCAAAGACAAGGTATCCTGGTATGCACTGGAAATGGCTTGCCATTTTGACCAGCTTCTGAGTCAGCCTGTGTTGGGTTTCACTTTCAACTATTATCACTTAGTGGATTTAGAACTCCAGGCCAGTGACTTAACCTCTTACTGACAGAAGTTGGAAAACAGGAGTAATAACTGCAGGGTTATTCAGGATTGTATCAGCGCTAACTAAGCATAGGACCTGATGTTCAGTAGGTCCTGAACTAATGGCAGAAACTAACGAGACACCTCCTCCTTTTGGCACTGGCTGAAGGAAAATGAGACTCCATCCAATCTGTACACAGTACAACCTTTAAATCAGAGAGCTCGTGGCTCCTGTGCCTCCCCCCACAGGCAGCTACACAGAGAGAACATGAGCTGCCTTCCCTTACACTTCATTAGTGACCAATTACTTTTTCTCCATCCTCATTGTCCTCAGAGTTTCTACAGATTCACCACTACTGACCGTTTCCCTATCCCTCCTTGTTCAACTCCCCTTGTTGAAATTCCCTCAAATTTGGGGTTTCCGAGATATTAAAATTTGATTCTTATACTCTAACTTCTTCCTCTTCTGTTTGTTCATTTTCCTCTAAATACTTGGCAAGGGAGGAAGCTGGCATAAAGAAAAGAAAATATCCTTCTCTTCCATACTCTCCCTTGTCAGATTGCATGGTTTCAACTATTAAGTGTTCAAAAAAAAAACCCAAAACAAAAAAATCCAGATTCGAACCTGTTTCTCCAGCTCGCATTTCCTTCCTGAGCCGCTCTCTTACTTTGAGCTGCCTGTTCTATAGCTCCACCAAGAGGCTCCTAGGTCACCTAAATCTTTATTCCCTAGCCCTGACTCTCTGGTGTGGTCTATTTCTGTCACTGGGAACAGTCAGGCCCAAGACCTTGTCACCTTACTGGAAACTCCACTTCCTTCAGTCCCTGCAACCACTCTGCCAACCCCCCCAGGCCTTGCTTCCATGGTCTCTTCCTTCCTTTCCAGTCTCATGGTTACTGTCCAAGTTCCTTCCCTGCCCTTCCTGTTAGAATATCCTCTTAATTGGTTTTGCATCTCTCACACTGCTCATTTGTAAGGTGACTTGATATAAAGTACTTCTACTCATCTTTATTTGCACCTCTCAACCACCCTGCAAAGTGGGTCACATAAGCATTATCCCCGTTTTACAAATGAGAAAACTGAAGCTCCAAGAGGGGAACCACGAGATCACTCCACACCCCGTGCTCCATCCACTATACCATGAACATCTACAGAGTCAAACAACTGGACTTCTAATAAATGAAACAAACAAAACTCTTATTGTACCACAGAATCACAGCTCATGCTCTGGGAGCTCCGAATTCTTCTGGGAATCAATAGGTGTGGTTAGATCGTGAGGGCTCTGCCAGCCCTGCATGGTAACCCCACTCTACGGAGTCCACGTGGGTGGTTTGGGTCACACTGTGCCAGTTCCACCGGAAATGGTCACACTGATGCTGGAAGGTGTGATCGAGATGAACCTCTCAGAGTGACCTGCTCACACTATCAGGACTTTTGTAGGTTCTAGAAATATAAAGTTTAAACACACAATCAGTGTTTCTGCTTAAGTGCCACGAAACTGCCCAACTTTGACATACACTGTGCAGTTCCGCACCTGTGTAGGAATAATGAGTAAAGGCTGATGCAATCTGGAGGGACATACCACTTCGGTGGCTTAACGCCCAAAACTAACTACCGGAACAGCACAGTTAGCACTATCTGTTCTGTGCTCACTTCCAGCCATTTGTTTTGATCGCTTAAGCTAAAACAAGTTAGAATCCCAAAGAAGAGATGTTTCAGACCCTTAAAAATAGGCCCAATCTGAATGTTAACTGGAAAAGAAAAACAAGTAAAAAAATATAAAAACAGGAAATAAATATGAAAAATAAAAACAAACAGTTTAAGATGGCCGGATTCAGCAAATTTCCTTTCTTTTGATTTATGCTAATGCTGGCATTACATTCTTGGTGAGAAACGTAACATGCTGTAAAAAGAGAAACTACAGAAAATATCATATTGCTTACATATGCCCAAAGTGCAGCATCATTCTGTTATAATAATGATAATGAGTATGAACCCAAGTCAAGTTAGAGAACTTGGAATAACCTCGGAAACACATACACCGCTACACAATCAGGAAAAAAATTCCCATGACTGCCCTGTGGCTATGAAGAAGGTACACTGGGAGGAAGGCAGCCTGGACTGAGGTCCAGCTCACACTTGCTGCTGCGAGACACCAAGGAGAGGCCTAACCTCCTAAGACTCAGCTTTTCTCAAATGCAAAACGAAGAACAAAAGCACTGTTTCCCTGAACTCGTAGGAAGAGTAAAGGAGCAAAAGTATAGAAAGCACTTTCTATCACATCTGGTACAGAGTTAAACATTCACGGTAGGTCTTCTTGTTTGACTTCAGGCAAAATGAACTTCCTGTTACCCCCAATAACTACGCTGGCCATGGTTCCCACATGCCTGGGACAGACTGGTTTATAGGACTGCCCTGTCCAAAACAGAGCATCCTCTTTTACTCTGACAAATGTCCCTGTTTGAATGATAAATTACATGGCCCCCTACATACAATACCCATGTGTTATTTTCCTGAGTCCAGGCTTTCTTCCTACTCTTTTCTCTACTCAGTTATTTCCAACTCTCCTTTCTTCATTCTGGAACTTTTCCATTATTTACAGCTTACCTTTCAGAATCACGAGTTTTTCTAAGCAGACTGGGCATTACTAGGTCCATCATACATGTGTGAAAATGGAGACAGGGAGAGAAAGACTAAATTTGGAAATTACGGAGAGAAGGAGTCCTTAACATAAACAGCTCAAAAGAAATACGTAACCAGCCAATCCAAGCCTCAAACTCTGCTTGTGACTCCGAAGTTTAGGTTATTTCTTCAAGTTCCCTTGAAGGAGAGAAAGAATTTGTGCATTTCTACTATCTACAGTATAGTTTTATAGATTCGGATCATAAAGATCACATATGATCTAGGTAAGTGATAAGTACATGCCTACAATAGGAGGTGGTTTCTAATAAGGAAGAGAAAGAGGAAAATGAATGTTTTAGTCAAAAAACTTCCCCATGCCTTGTGATGAAGGACTGTGGAAAATACATGCAGACAATGCTTTGCATTACTGTTCTCAATAAATTAAAGTGTTTATGTAAAAACCCCCTTAAACAACATGTGAGGTAAGCAAATAGCATCTTATTCCTTATGAAAAAGTGGAGACTGACAGGAGTACAATGAGTCACCGAGGACCCCCAATGTGGTGACTGAGCTGGCGCCAGAGTTCAGGTCTTCTGCATCCTTTCCCTGGATTCCTTCTGCCACATCCATCTGTCTCTGAGCTTTGCTAGCCAAAGATGATCATCTCATTGGTTGAACACAGCCTTTAAGTGGTATGACCATGTAATTTATTATCTAAAGCAAGACACCTGAGAGTGAAAGACGGCACTTGCAATAACTAGATGGGGACAACAGAAGGAACCTGGGAATATCTCAGTCAAACTAGGATGCACGGGCACCTTGTACCCTACCTTTATGCATTACGGAGCACTATCCTGATTTTCACATGAGACAGCATGAACTATTTAAGCTTTTGTGTTCTATTTGCCCTTTCCAATCCACTGAGGAGATCCATCTAGTTGTATTAAATAACTCATGTGAATTCTTTTAAATTTTTTGATTTGTGTTGTCCATGCACAAAAACTGAAGAAAGCTTATTCCTTCACCACCTACACACACACCTTGGACAGACTGAAGCCATTAAGTTCCCGAAGTTCGCTCAAGTAAGATCACCTGATAAGTAGACCCCAAACCCTGCATGCCCCCAGAAGAATCACAGCTCCCTCTTCTTCTCTGACAGCTAAAGGGCAAATTATGTCCATTCTATCTCATGGATATCCACCCCATACATCTCCAACAAAACTAGCAACCATCTCCATCCAACCATCTTCCTCCTCATCTGTGTCCTGCAACAGATTGGTCCCTCCTTTCCATTTCCTGGAATCTCTCTCCACGCTGCAGCCTGAGCAATCTTCCCAAACACTCATCAGCACAGAGTATTCCTATTTCCAAAGCCTAGCAAAGCTTCCAAAGCTTCCCCTCTTCCCTGCACAGAGGCACTTACATGCCCACTGCCAAGGAAGCAGTGACGAGGCACCCAGGGTTGTGGTGGAGAGGAGGGCAGCTGCTGACATAACTTAGTGATTTGACTCCTCTATTAATTGAGGCAGTGGGGACCACTGCCTTCAGTGCCTAGCACTGGCCTGACACAGAAAAGCTCAAGAATTTGTTACTGAAAGAAAAAAATGAATAAATGGATGTCAGTAATTTACAATTATACACATCAAGTAACAAACTGCTTTGGGCAGGTCACAAACATGATTTTGGAAAGAATGCCCATTAATTTTTGGATGCAGTTTTAAAATCAATGGATCCAACATTTAATGGAAAATTTTTCAACCACTTACTATGATGGCCAGAACTTTTTTTTTTAAAGAAAACAAGAATTCATAAAATTTCTAAAGTACAATGTGGTTTTATCTGGGGCTGAATGGTTAAAATTCAATCAAACCTCTTGCATATAAGAACAGCAGAGAATTCTGAGAAGTACCTGCACTGTCTTCTCCATAGCTCAGCTGGGCCATGCAGTCCTGACCTAATCGGTCCCCCCGCCCTTGGCCAACCATGCTCAGGCCTGGAAGAGGGACTTCTGGCCTACCTAGGCCAAGGAAGCCAGAGCTGTTCTGGCTCTACTGGGGGAGGAAGAAGAAGTGGGGAACCAGGGAGCTTTCTGAACTTGAGGTGATTTGCAATCATCACTGCTAGGGTGACTTTTGTCAGATTGCTTCTATTAATAGGTGTACATTCAGGAGTGTAAGGAAAAACAGGGTGCAAAAAATTAATGTTGGAGTCAAAGCTGTGTCCTCAGTCTTAAGTGAAAAGTAAAAAATTCCTAAGAGGGAACAAAGAATTTACCTACAAAATTCCACTAACAACTGTAAAGGTACAGCAGAACTAAGTCTACCATTAGGCACGTAGGTTGTTCTGGGATGTTGTCCTTCCTCAGGAGAATTAGCAACATTAATTTAGGGCTAATTAACCTTTATTTCTTTGTCAAGTACTTGGGCAAAGCACTTTTAGAGTATAGTGTGTATACACGTGTGTGTATAGACTTGTGTGCAAGTCTAGAAGAGACTCAGCTACATTCAAACGAAATAACTCTCCCATCGTTCGCTCTCCTCTCTCAGGACAATGTCCACATTACTTTTGAAGAAAATAGGCTTAATCCTTAGAGACATCAATCCTTCCCCCACCAAGTCTTAAAGAGCGGCCTTGCAGTCTAAAGGGAAGAAAAGTAGGCAACAGGACTTGAGTTGCCTTTCTTCATCTGCATCCCCAAATTACCATGGTGGTCCTTCCGAACAGCTCCCTCTCTCACTGCTGCAGATCAATGTAAAGACTGACAGCACCCGGCGAGTTCCGGGTTAGCTCCTGCCACGGCCCAGTTGTGTAACTCTAGTCGGGGGAGTTTTCCCGTGGCTAAAGTCCTAGCCACTGTGTGAGACAGTTTCACTCATCTTCGCATCGTGTAAAAGAGCAAAGCTTATGGAGGCTTAGTGGCTTTCCCCAAATCACAGAATTGTGGGAGACGCCACCAGGAATTAAGTTTGGCCCTCTGAATTCCACGCCCTTTCTCCTGGCATAGTGTGCTTGTGCTTTAAAATCCTTGGGAAATCACCACCGAAGACAGGAGTAGTGCTGTGTTAAAGACCAGTTTCCCAAGAGATCCAAAAAGAGAAAAAGAAAAACAATCACGATAGAAAAATCACTCATACCTAGGTTTTTTCATCCTCTCTACTAGTTACCAGAGCTACTGTTTGATGCACCATGTTTTTATAATACTGAATATTAGGGTCAAGATCATATGTTTTTCCGGGTATGTTTTAAGAATAAAGGTAAAAAGCTTACAGATACTGAAGTGATTACAGCACGTGCAAGACAAAGACTTAGTCCTCACTCTCTTTCTAGATATTTTGTCTGCAGAATTTAGTGACCTACAAAATACGCAACATAAATAGGACTTAAACATTCATGTGAAAGTGATAATGTTTTAAGAATGGCAACGACTGCCGCCCCGCATTACTAACTTGAATAGAGGGGGGCGAATTCTCTCCAGAAGATGCTAACGGTTTTGTTTTTTTTAAAGCACAAAACAAGATCCTTAAATATCTTAGCCATGGATGCCGATAAAATTGAATTTATGTCTCGTTTAATTCAACAATGGAAAAGTCAGCAATTAAAGTGCAGATAAACTTCCCTTTGTCCCTCTTTTCCTGAGAAACTTTCAAATGTTGAAAATCAATTCCTTTTGTCCTCTTGATATTCATCTGCTACACATTAAATTGAAATTCTGGGCATAGAGTGATTCCCACAGGGTCTTTCATCTACAGAAAAGCCTGGTACAAATTAAATTCTTACTCTCCCTCGCAAATTATAGATATGTATTAGGGTAGACCATTGATTTATCAGTTCATGGTTCTGCTAGTGCGGCTAATTGTAGTCCTTTATGTAGTTACTCTGGGGCTGGGGATGGTGGTGCTGTATCGGTGTGGAGCAGCACCATGTGCTTGGTCTTACAGACTGTTTTAGAAAACATTCTGTTAGATACTGTGTTTTAGTTACTTCCCAGATCTTTGCACCACTTAGGCTATGAGTGTGTGTGAATGCGTTTTAATATACTGGAACAATACAAAATAATACTGCCTCTGGCAGGGATGTTATATGATGAAATGATCATTATAACTACAATGAAATAGTTATTACAAAAAAAACATGGAAAAGAAGACTGTGCAGAAAATCTCTTAAACATGTTTAATTGACATAAACATTATTTTAGCATTGGATTTAAGGACCAATAGTTAAGGAAATGACTTTGATCCCAGGCATGTAATGTGGTTTTGGAGAGCACAGCTTATACACGGTATCCCTATTAAATCCCTTTTGTTAGAAGGGAACCCCATACATATGCTAACACACACAGCTGGGTTCTTGGCGATAGAAAGTTATACAAATTTTGCTTTAATCTGATACCCCTTAAATATATTAAAAACTTTCTTTGGCAGAGTTGTTCTTTTAGCTCTTTCATAAAGACAAAATTTGATCACCTCTTCTTGATCAATCCCTCAAATGCCAGAACTCCCCAAATTATTCTAACTTTTCCCCAAAGATAGGTTTGTCTAAGGTATCTCCTGGATCAAAAAACGGCCCCTGTAATTCATGGAAACTGCCTTCTTCCCTTGGAAGCTCCCACCCACGCCTCACCTCACTAGAATCCTCCTGCTGATTGATGACAGCGAGCGCGTCCTCCGCCGCCTGCCGCTTGGCCTCGGCCACTGTGCGCTCCATCTTGGCCCGCTCCGTGGTGATCATGTCATGGGCTTTCCTCTCGGCTTCGGACACAGCCTTCTGCAGCTCAGTCATCGCCTGGCGCTTCACCTCGTTAACAGCCTCCTCTGCATGCCAGGCACACCGAACCGGACAAGAGAACAGCTCTCTGTTAGCACGGGACCGTGGACCTGGTTGGCTGTTGAAAAGAACTCTACAGAACAGGCATGACTGCCATCCCACATATTGGGCAGTTCGTCTGGCTAACTAAAAAAACAGCAGATTTCTGAAATTCGGTTAGGAAAACGAAGACTGAAACTTTAACTTGTAATTCTAGGAATATTTCTTAAACTACTGATAGCATTACTACAACTTTTCTACCATAACTATTACCTCCAAAAAGTACTGTGAGACCAAACTAAGTACTTAAAGGACAAAAACCACCACAAGAAACCTGTCTGGGTAACTCGCACACATAAAGAATGTGGTCTGTCGCGATGCTGTAGGTCAGTGATTTTCAACCAGTGTGCCGACAGCAGGCACACCGGTGTGCTGCAAGAATGTTTAAAACATGCAATACCTGTTTAGTCAGGGGCACTGACCTCTTTTCCCTTGGGCTGTCAAATTGAAAAAAATGACAACACCCAAATACAACCACAGCCATCCAGTGTGCATGAATTAAAATTGTATCTATTTTATCAGATTGGCAAAACATATATTTTTTGCAGAATTTTGGTAATTACTTTATGTGTGCCATGAGATGAAAAAGGTTGAAAATCACCACTATAGGTTAATATGAACACAGAAAATACTTGGGTAAAATTTTCAGACAAAAGAGAGAAAGGAAATTCATTTCATACATAAACATATGTAAGTGCAAACAATTATTTTAGTGGTAAAAAATAAAGCACAATAGTGAAAAGGTAATTCATATAACAATTAAGTTAATGCAGACCTTTTAAAGAAAATCGATGATGAGACAGACAGATGATTCAGCTTTTCTTTTTCTTAAATCATTTCCTGAGTAATGTGGGTATGTGCCTTTATAGACTAAATGACAGAGATTTTTCAAAATCATTTCCTCATTTCCAAATTCTAAGCTGTTGTCTATCTCCTTAATCAAATATGTGCACGGTGTCACACAGCCAACTGTTGCACCGGACAAATATAACGGAACCGCAGCACAGGCCAAAACCATCGGGTCCAACCACAAAACCTGCAAGGTGTCAGGTTCGCTTTTTATTTTTGGCTGTGGAAAGTGGGCAAAGATTTATCTAATGTACAACATAAGACTGACAACTAAAACAAGTAATTTCTATTAAAAAAATTAACTGTTCTAATTAACAAGGGAAAATATCCTCCCCCTGAATTAGTTTATCTAATTTTCATCTTTATTCAAAGCAAAATGACAATGATTAATTGAAAATTTAATAAGCAGTAATTATTAACTTGGCAAACCTAGTACCAATTAACACTCTATTAAAACTAATTATGACATGTTTCAAGTGCTTGCACTTAATTGTTTCACCCACTTAAAAAGCACCCTAATTAAATGTTCTGTTTAATTAAAAACATTGATTCCTAATAAAAATGTTTTACTGTAGATTAAAAATGTAAGAGATGCAAATACTTTTATGGTTTCTTAAATTTTTACGGTTTACTTCACACGTCTACTGTCCACGACTTGAGAATCATCAAAAGCCCTCCACTCGTCATTAACTGTCGTGACTTTTGTAGACTCACTCATTTTAGCAGCGTTATTCCTTAAATCCATTCATCTGCAATTACTGTCTGATAGGGTTGGCAGACTGAAATATAAGGGAAAGAGCCAGACTGGAAATATCAACTAAAATATCTTAAGCCTTTACCAGTCGCTTTAAGATATCCATCTACACTCTGAATAGAAGCCGCACGCTGAGACGAGCTTGCAGCAAGTTCTTCACAGACAGGCGAAAGATGCCTTTATGACGCTGTCATAACCAGCTTGGGGCACCAGGGAAGTACTGCCCTTCTAACTATACAGCCAGGGTCTAATTTAGTTTGAATATTCAAAGTGAATTAAAATTCTATCTAAGTGGTAATACAGGACAATAATTTTTGCTTACCATCAAAGCTGTAGCTTGACTAATTGTATATGCAAATCAGGCAATTTATATTTAAATTATGCATTCCTATTCTAATCCCACAGGCATATACAGAACAGCAAAGAGAATTGGTAGGACATTTGCAAGGTGCTTGAATATTTATTACCAACTGCAAACATTCACTGATTAGTTGAAAAAGGGATATACTGAAGAAAACATTCAGTTGTGATTTAAAACCCATCTTTATGGTAGATTTTTTTCAAATAAAGACCTTTTGTAACTTTAGAATGTTTTTTGTTACCTTTGCAGTTACTTTTAAAAATACTACTTTGAAGTGAAAACTGATTGAGTCCTTCAACATTGTTAAGATCCCAAATACTTTTAAATGTATGATATATTATTACAGAGTATTATTGGGGCAGTATAAATATTTGAATACAGTCTGTAGATCAAATAATAGTGCTGTAGCAATGTTCCTGTCCTCATTTTGGTAACTGTATTGAGATTATACAGGAGATGTCCTTGTTCTTAGGAAATATGCACTAAAAAGCCTGGGGAAAGGTAGATGACATCTCCAACTTACTTTCAAATGTTTTGGGAAAAACTATAATGTGTCACAGACAATCAAAGGAGGGAGGAAGGAGATAGGGGAAAAGAGAGAGAAAAGATATTAAAGCAAATACAGTAAAAGACAGAAAACTGGGTGAAAGGTATAGGGTTATTTTTTATAATATTTTTTGGAACTTTCTGCAAGTTTGATGTCATTGAAAATAAAATGGTGGAAAATATTATATGATGTGCTTTTAAGCACAGAATATGCTTTTGCAATTATAATTTTCTGTGAAAAGGGATGCATTAAGTATACTACACTGACTTTTGAGAGCTCTACCCTTGATATTTTTCAAATGCTTTAAACTTTATTTACTTCTCATTTGCCACAAAGGTGTAATATTATGATGTATAACATTTTCATTGCAAAGACAGTTTATGGGTTTTTTTCTTTAAAAATTTGCCCACAGCAAATTTTAGAATCTTGGAAAAAGCTTCCAAGTTGTAACAAGCTGAGGGCAGATGTCACACTCAGCCCTGGATGCCTCGACACAGCTAATGCTAGAAATGCTTTCTCAGAAGCCCAGAAAGATAAACATTGTAAGCAGTTACTCGAGACTTCAAAATGAAACTGTCGTCCACACTTTGGGGATGTAATACCCTCCTTAGAATTTAGCATCCATTCACAAAAAACTATTCCCAAGCCGTTCTTATGCAGGTTAGGGGTATCACTGTGAGAAGGGAACGAACGGAATCAACACCACAACCACGTCATATTTTAGACTGGAGGCCTAACATATGCAACAGGCGCATCTAAAAAACATTCCGAACATTTACTTGATGCAGGTTAACTCTTAAGGGAATTCATGGACACAGTAGGAAAAAGTATTTAGCTTCCTCTACTCTTGAAGTCTTCACAACATACCGTATACCCAGAATGGTTAGAGAAACTGACAAAACAGACAGTAAAGAAAAATAATAATGGGCTCAGTACATTACAACATGTCTACAAAAAAAACAAACACACACCTGGCTAACTGCACAATACATAGTGCAGTTTTTCCTTCTTTTAGTAACCACCTTATTGTTCCTATAATTAAGAAACTATGAAATTCACGCATTTAAAGTCCACAGTTCAATGATTTCAGTATATTCAGAGTTGTACTGCTGTCACCACAATCAATTTTTAGTAATGTATATAGTGGAGTTTTGAATCTGCCTCCAATTGCTTACCACTTATGGTAGGACTTCCTTTGTGCATAGCTCTTCAGGTTGACTTTCCAACAAAGGTGGTATGGCCAGAACAATCTGCTCTCACTTAACAGTAGTCAAACAAAGAACTGAGCAGGTAATAGCACAGAAGGAATTTGGATTACACAAGACTTTACTGCCATTTTTCTTTATGAACTTGCAAGGATTTTAACTTGAATGCATACTCGTAGAAACAAGGGAAATGCAAAGTTTCCTTCAGCATAAAATATCATCCTTCTGTCATACAAAACATGAATTCTTTGTACCTCCTATTGGAATAAGTTGCACTAACAGCTTAAAATGCAGGAGAAAAAAAGGTTAGAAGAAAGATGTAGCAATTCCTTCTCCAGGTAGGTGGCACCCAGCATGTTTTAACAGCTTAGGAGTATCCATCACTATTATCTGCGTAGAAAACCTTAGAGGTGACAAGGTAAATCTGGTAAGACTATGCCACTGAGCAACATATATATTTAACCTTCTGCCTTTAAGCTGAGTGGATGTATCCGACTTACATATTGGACATGCAAGAGAGCTTTTTGGTTTTCAGTCTAAGTTACTAAGCCTAGAATACTATCAGATTTTAAAACTCCTTACCACTCTTACAAAAAACAGGTATTTCTTAGAAAATCTATAAAAACACTTGGATAAGAGCCAAGTGACCAGAGAGTCAGAAAGTTATATATTACTACGCACACACGAGTCAAATCAAAACTCAAAAACTTTTATAAAAAACCAAAACAAAAAGCCCTTTCCCTTGACTCATGCTCCTTGATTAGGGTTCCTAGCCCTACACCCATGTGACTGCTTGCAGAAATAACCACTTTCTGTTCCTCAGCTCAGATAAACTACTTTAACAGGTGTAGTGACAGCAGCTCAAAGCCCCACTGTGTGTCTGTCCTGTCATCTCTAACTCTTGAAACAGGCTTATGCTTTGGCTCCCGAGTTGGTTTCTCCAGGGTTTTTGCCCCACTTCTATATATAGTGCTGGTGTCCCACCCAGATTCTGCCATCTGAGCTTCTTTGAGCCCAGGAGGTCTATGAGTCACCAGGAACTTTAAATGTGCTTCAAAATGTACAGCAATGTCTCCTAATGGAAAACAAATTGTGTAGACAGAAAAGAAAAATAGAAATTGACCAACTTTGTCATTTAACTTAAAAAAATATTTAGCTCTGATCATGGAATATTATTAATTAGCTTGAAAGATCAATTTTGAAAATTGGTTATAATCGTAAAATTTCTGAGTGTCTCAATAAGTCAGTTTTTATTAAAACTGACTTATAGTGGTTTTTATTAAAACTGAAGAATTCAGAAGAAAAGGCTAAGTATACAATTTAAGTTATAAAACACTAGATTTTTTTTTTCCACAAAGGAAAACTTTCATGCAACAGAACCATTCTAGTACCTGAAAAATAGGGGTTTATGATGGAAATATCGCCAGCCTCTCAATTACAGTAGCACTAGCAGATGCTACTAAAATAACAATTATTTCACGTTCTAATCAGTCCTGGTTTAAGAATATTAGTCAGGATTTTTCCATTTTGTTTCGTTGCGGGGGTGGGTGGCTGTTTTGTATTGTTTTGTAGTTGTTGTTAGCAGTAAAGTCCTTTCTTGTCATTCTTCACATCACTGCATTTAACAACTGCACACAGCTGCCAGAACACTACACTCGTGTTTTTAAACAATTCTTACCAGCTTTCTTCCAGATCTCCTCTGGCACATATCCAGAAGCAGGCCTGTGAAGGAATTCCCGATGTGCATCTATAAAAAGGATAAAAAGCGGTGGAGAGGAGGAAAGCACATAAGCACTGTTATGTCATTATATCGAGTACAAGTAAGCTATGCCCGTTCTTTTGGCTTCTTTACAAAAACACAATTTTAAAAGGCTAAGCATTTCACGTCTAGAAAATAAACAAAAATAGCAAGACCAGTCATCAGAGCTCAAGGAAAATAGGCCATGGGTCTAAATGCCTTACAGGTTCAAAGCTGAAGCAATTTTAATGATTCCATTAGACAATATGTTTGAGAATACTGTTCCCAGTGTGGATCGCTATGGGAGTTTCCATAGGTATATTTTATTTAAAGAAAATAAACTGTATTGGTAGTTTTGCTTTCAAGAGTCAAACTGGTAATTTAAAAAAATCTAATGTTAGGATAGTAATATTTCCACACAGCTCTGCCTCTACCGCCTTGGAAGAAATGGTGATCCTTACGGTGTGGCTAACCAGTTCTCACAATTTAATGAATTCTTAAAATTATAGTTTAGCTTTTAAAATTTTCACACAAAGGAAGTCATAAGGATTTGACATGGTTAAAAGCAAGTGATAATCATTAGAATGGATTTCCACATTCAGTGAACCAAACAGAATTAGTACATGCTTTACAAAAGAGAAAATGAACCTCTCCACTTTAATACTGTGCTTACTATGCTTATAAAATGTTCAAACTTTGAGAAAACAGATAATGTAACAATAAAGTCGAGGTAGGAGCGCTCATCTCAAAATGACATACTCATGGCGATGACACGGTGCCTTTTACATATTTTATATATGTGTAAACACCAACTTCAAGTGTATACAGTCTTCCACAGCTGAAATATTCACTACGTCTTCCATATCGAATTTTCAATGAAAGTATATATAACTAGACATTTTGAGGAAGAAAAAAATCACCTTAACTTTAAATAATGTAACAATCATTCAATTCTTGGTAAGTTTCAAATAACTAAAATTTTCTCTACCTGTGGATGTGAAGTAGCAGACCAATTTTTTTAAACAATAATTTATCTAATGGTATGCTGAAGGACAACAGAAAGCCCATTCTGTGTTCTATACTTTAGCTTATGCAAAGCTAAAGAATATCAAAAACAGAAGAAAAGTGATCAATTTAGCTAAGTTTGTATCTTTATATTTGAATGCCTTCAATACATTTGAATGTTTTGAATACAGGAGGGTACATAGATTATCATTTTACCAACAGCCAAGACATTCCCCATGATTTTGAATTAGAAAAAGCTTATTGTAGTTTGGTGAAGGGTACATGAAAACTTGGTACTATCTCTGCAATGTTTCTTTAAATCTCAAATTATTCCAAATATAAAAAGTTTATTTTAAAAAATTTACATTATAATTTTATGATTACTGGGTAACTGGCCAGGCTGGAAATACACATGCATTCTATGTGCCCTTTCATTTCTATAAAGTGACAAAAACCAAAAGTGTTTTAAGTAATTTGCATCCATAAAAGAAAGAAAACTAGATAAAACATTTGGTGCATATATGACTACAAGAAAATGTGATATAGTTAATTAGATTTATCAAAAGTACTTTCCACACCACTACAAAGGTTTCCCAGAAGAACTGTAGTGCAGTGAGGTTCACATTGCACAATAAGGCACAATAAAACAGATTTACCTGTGACAACTTTTAAAGACAATTTTTTAGAAAAAGACTTTGGCTTAAGTATAGTTTATTCTTAAAGGACACAAGAACATACACTGGGGTGAAGACAGTGTATTCAAGAAATGGTGTTGGGAAAAGTGGACAGATACACGCAAAATAATAAAACTAGACTGCGTTCTTACACCATATGTAAGAATAAGCTCAAAATGGATTAAATACCTAAGTTTAAGACTTGAAACCATAACAGTTCCAGAAGAAAACACAGGCAGTAAAATCTCTCACATTTCTCTTAGCAATGTTTTTTTCTGATATGTATTCTTGGGTAAGCAAAACAAACAAACGAAATAAATGGACAACATCAAATTAAAAAGGTTTCAAAAACAGAAAGACAACCTACTGAATAGAAGATACCAGCCAACGCTACATCCATAAGGTGTTAATATATAAAATTTCTTTTTAAAATAATCACACAGCTCAGCACCAAAACCACAAATAATCCAATTAAAAATGGGTAAAGGACCTGAACAGACACTTCTCCAAAGAAGACATACAAATGGCTGACATATGAAAAGATGCTCAATGTCACTAATCATCAGAGAGATGCAAATGAAAACCACAATGAGAGATCACCCACACCCGTCAGAACGGCGGTCATCATCAAACCAACAAACCACAAGTGCTGGCGAGGAGGTGGAGGGAACCCCGGCGCACTGTTTGGGCTGGTGCGGCCACTGTGGAAAACAGTACGGAGTTTCCTCAAAAACTTAAAAATGGAACGGCCATGACCCAGCAATCCCACTGCTAGGTATGTATCCGAAAAAACCCAAGACACTAATTTGAAAGGATATAAGCACCCCTATGTTCCTTGCAGCACCGTTTACAGGAGCCAAGACAGGGAAGCAACCCCAGTGCCCACCAAGAGAAGACAAAAAAAGTTGTGGGGCATACAGGGGTGGGCAAAAGTAGGGTTACAGTCGTGAGTACACAAAACACAGACTTTATTCTGGTATAATTATTTATTAATTTGTATTTTTCCATATGAACAATTGCAAACCTACTTTTGCTCACCCCTGTATATACAATAGACTACTACTCAGCCATAAAAAAGAATTAAACCTTACCATTTGCAGTAACATGGATGGGCCTAGAGGTATTATGCTAAGTGAAATAAGTCAGATAAAGAAAGACAAATCCTTCATAATTTCAATTTGTATGTAGAATCTAAAGAGGAAAATAAACAAAACAGAAACAGACTCATAGATACTGAGAGCAGACTGATGGTTGTCAGACAGGAGGGCCACTGGCGGGCTGGATAAAAAAGGTGGAGGGATGAGGAAGTACAAACTGGTAGTCACAGGGATGTGAAGTACAGCTTAGAGAATACAGGCAATAATATTGTAATCCCTATGTCCTGTGTCAGGTGGGTACTACTGGGGGGAACAGTTTATAAAGTACATGACTGTCTAGCCACTATGCTGTACACCTGAAACTAATACAAAATAATACTGAATGTAACTTAAAAATAAATAAATGAAAATCACACACACAAAGAAAAATGTCTGAAGACAAACAAAAAAAATGCCTTCATCAAATTTTTTTTCACTTATTGAATTATAGAAAGATCAACAGGTCCATAAAATTACTTTTTTATAAATGGACAATCATTTCATAGGGAACAGAAAAGGCGATGTTAGGGTACCCAATGCCCATGCATAAAAGATACCAATTACCAGTCCCAGGCAGCGCAGACAGAAGAGTGAGTTCTAGAGTCCAGTGAGGCTGAATTTTGGCTTTGACATTTACTAGCCATGTGACATCGCGTAATACATTTGAGAACACTGCTGTGAGAACTGAATGGGCTACCTCCCATTACGTGCTGGGCCTGGCACATCCTAAACTCTCATCAGACATTAGTTGCTACCAACCTCATGATTATTTAGGAGGTTGTCCAGTAAGAATAGATCCATACTTACTTTCTTATAAATAAGGTGAAAAAAGACTTTCAAGTTTCTCTTTTTCTCCTAGCACTTAGATGCACAAAGAGCACAAAACTTTAAAGAAAACAAAACTACTGGAGAGGTTTAGATTAAGCAATAAATACCAGTGATTTTTTATTCCCTGAGTTTATGTCACTTAAGGATAGATAGCAATTCACTACCTTAGTCCCCTTGGCAGAAAGTCCTCAAATTTCTTAGATGGTATTTTTATAAATTTTATTCTAACTTTATGAATGTTTATAGCCCTCAATTTACTCAAATATATACAGCTATATATATTATAGCTGTTATTATATATATATATAATATACACAGCCCAATCATCTGCCCACCTTCCCATGTGCTACATAACAAACGTCATCGCAGTCCATCTACACCACACGCGGAAGGTTGTGCGGCATTTCACACACCCGTCTACACCTAACCAAAAAACCGGACAGCAACACCAAAGCCAATCAAGCAGATTTTTTCTTAGTCCTCCACCACTTTGTAAAATAATTTTTCAAAGCAGCAGCAGACTCTGAAGGCAATAAATAATGAAATATACACATATTTTCACATATGCATACATATTTTACAATGGCCCCTTCAGTTCTAAGTCAGTGTGTCCTACCAATGGAAAGAATGGAGTAATCAGCGACAGATGTAGTCCTCAGACTGTATTCTGAATACAAAACAGCTACACGAACCAAATGACTAATAAATACAATATTTCTCTTCTGATTATCAGCAATGACAGAGTCTATGTAGACAAAACTGAGTTTAAAAACAAACAAAAAAATCTTGCAGTTAATATCACAAGAGAACTTTTCTTGTATGAGGGTAAGACTTTGTTATTTTAGCATATTGGCTAATTTAGACAAACCTATGAAAAAGACCTAGTTTTCGAAGGCTCAGATTCTAAAGCTAATTTTTAACTATTAACTCCTGACTACCTATAAAGCATCAGTTGTTATAAAGTGGGTAGTTTAATAAAATGTCGTGGTAGATGCAAAGAGGAGCTTATATGAGATGGTTTAGAATGTGAAACATATTTATCTGCATCTACAGAAAGATGGAAAAATTACAGAAAAGTCCTTCTAAATTAAGTTTAGCTTGCTTTGGGATGCAAACTCTTAGGGGCAAGAGAGGGGGGAACCTCCAGAAGACTGCACACATCTGTCAAGAGAGGAGAGCCAGTCAAGGACGGAAAACGTTGTAAGAAACGTGAAAGAACAAAAAGCAACAGATGACACATGAAGAGATGGAGGATGCACTACACTTACGACAGAACGGAGGCCATTGGATACTAGATGCAGCGAAGGCCGCCATCAGTATACAGGAAGGGTGAACTCATAGCCTTTGGAGAACCAATGTGACCTCACATGACCCCGGACAGCAATGCTCAAAGCTTGGCAGCACCTACCTACGGCCTTCATCCTGTCATGGGCAGAATGTGGCTATGATCATGACACTATCTATTACAAAACCAGTGAAAGACAGGAAGGGTTAAGACAGTTCATCTTTACAGATGCTAGGTATTTTCGTTTTTAAGGATAATAAATTTGGAGATGTCAGTATTATGTTTCAGAAGCCCCAACCCAACCTAGAAGCCAGCAACTTCATTAGAATTTCTTTCTTTACAAATAAAAATACCTAATGCTCCAAGAGGCAATCAGTCATGTCTTCTTGTTAAAAGATGAAATATTTTGCTAATAGTCACATTTTTTAAAACACGATATACTTACATACACTAGGTACTTTACGTCAGGAGCTCAGCTCAATGGTCTCAAAAGGAATCCCATGATGCGATTTAAAGGAAACACAAATGTGCAAAACTCTAAACATGTATATGCAGGTATATTCTGAAGAACTTGCTTGTGGTTTTTATAATCTGATAGTATAGGAGCTGCATGATATACATCTTTGGTTGGAAGCAAACTGTTTTTCTATTGCCTTTATAAGGATTCGAAAAGACTTACTATATAAAACAGAATTCCCGTTTTAGTTTCTCTGTGTATTAAATGAAGTTGTCACCTAAAAATTACTGCCTGGAATACTTTCTAAATAAAAATATATATACCTCAGAATCTACTATAATGTCATAATATTGGCTGCCAAGCAAAAACACTAGTTTCATGTTCCACAATTCTTTAAATGTCCTTTAGAGACTGCATGTTGGAAATAACAACAGCAGTTAACTTGTATCATTTCTACTACATGTCAGACACTGTTTGGTATGCTTTATACATATTAATTCATTTAACATAGAAATGCCCATGGGATATATATTATTATTATCCCCAACTTACGGACAAGGAAACTGAGGCAGAGAGTTCCTTGCCAAAGGTCGCAAGACTAAGTAAGAAGAGAAACCAGAGATTTCAGCCCAAACATTCTGCTCAGAATCGGTGCCTTCAGCCTTCACACTAACCTGAGCGTTCAGACAGTACTGAGAAATTCTGTAATTCAATCACGTGACAGTCACAAAGCTCGCCAGCCAGAGGAATTTTAAAGTACTAATTCCTCTACCAGTCTACTTGGGGCAGAGAGAGGTATTCGACAAATTTCTAAGCCTTTTGGAACAATTAACTTGATTTTTCCTTTCATTTAAGACAAACAAAACTTCTTTCTGAAATGTCTTTCTCGCAAGAGCTAAACCTTTATGAAAACACACTGGCATTTTCCAAATTTCATACCCTCTCATTACAACATTAAAACATTAAAAAAGCACAGCAGAAAATGGGATCATGTTTCAGTTTTATGCTTCAGGCTCTAACATTAGTCCTAAATCTATCATTAGATAATTCTCTCTAATGATGCAGAAGAATTCTTGAGAAACACAAGACGAGCTGTAGAAAGATTCTAGAATAGTTTAAAAGCAGTAAAAAGAAAGTAATTTAAAGGAACTAAAATGTCAGGAACCAAGAGAGTAATTACGAATATCACAGCATCCCGAAATGAAAGGAAATAAAGGCAAAGGAGAAAGAACCAACACGACACAGCACAGGGACCCAGGTAAACACTCCAAGAGCACATCAAGGGCTAACCAGCAGCTGCCAACCTACACTGGACAAAAGTCATTCTCCTTAAGCAATAAAATGCCAAACATCTGTTGGCATTAACTTGCTCTTCAGTGAAGTACACAATGTGTAAAAAACACACACACAACTCTCACTTTAAAAATATAAAAAATTGTTTAAAGATTGGCTAATTTTAAGACAAATATTTAGAGTTTTTCATGTAGTAGTCATCATCATCATCATCATCATCTATTATTATTATATCAAGGATAAATCTATATTTTGAAAGCCCTCCAAAATTTCAACCTATTTTTGACTTAAAGAGTAGAAATAACATCATAAGTTCCATGTGTACCCAATTTTAACATTGTTTAAGAGGGCACTGAAAACAGTCCACATTTAATATCTGGGGAAAATCCTACAATTCAATTAGGAATAGATCAATCATATTATTTTACTAATTCTTCACAATGACTTAATGCTATAGATATATTTCAAAAGTGAGAATGGGAATGAGTTTAACCAACACAACATAGCAGGGATGGAAGTTACATTATCCTCTGTGCAGTCCCCCAAGTGTGCTTGAATAAACGCTGGCAGAGTCTCCAAGCTAGAGATACAACAAGGGCCAAAAGAATCACAATGTAACTGTAGGATAGGGAGGCTGCATGCACATACCACAGCTCTGTCTGCACATAAACACCCCACTACACACTCTACGGAGGCAAAAAAGAGATTTGTAACTCAATGATCTCCAATTCTTTCCTTACACGTCAATACATTGAACTCCAAAACCTAGATGAGAACCTTAGAAAGCATGTAATGTAAATGTTATGGTCCACGATTACAAACCACCTGGCCTGGTTTGTAATTTATAGCCACAGGCCAACCCCACAAGATGGAACTCAAAGGCTTCAAGAGTCTACAAAGTAAAACAACTGCTAGATGCTAAAATTTGCATGTCGTGTGGCTCTTGACAAACTCCCTCTCAAGTTGTTATAGTTTCTTAAAAGGAACTATAGGGTTCTACACCCCTAAAGAACATCACTGTTTTACCAGAGTGCAAACAAAAAAATGAAATACTTGTAGCCTTTCAATGATACAATCGAAAGCATAAAGCCAAAACAACCTCTCAGTTTTGCTAAAAAATGAAATAATTAAGCATCATTAAAAGTTATATAATTTGTGTACTCTTGAGGATTTTTTTTTAAGTTTACTCCTTGAGTTACATAACAGGAAAACTAAACCAATCTTTCTGGGAATGATAAACTCTTGCATCTTTAGAACCCTATGCCCTAGTGGTGACTATATAATAAGTATCCTATGTTCTGTATGCTGAAAATTACTCACTTAAGTATGAAGGTCTATGAATTTCTGAAGCTTTTTACAATGTACAGTTGCACAGATAACACTGATGCTATCAGTTCAGGGGACTGAAGTAAGTGGCCATCCAGTGCCATACCTAGCTGTCTCCTCTCCTATCTCCTCCACCAGATCAAAGGTTCCTCAAGGGAAGGGACAGTGAATCTTCTTCCGTTATAAATGCCTAGCACGTTCCCGGCACAGAACGAGACCTCCGTAAATAAGTACTGACCCAATGAATTTGTTCAATAACTGTCGGATATTTTTATTCCCAGAGTTTTATTTACTTTAAGGCTCTTAATTTTTCCCTATTCTGAATGATTACAAACATCCCCTTTATTTATCCTGAATGGATCTGTCAGGATTAACCATTTTTTGTTTATAATAAGGAATAAAAAAACGTTTGACTCTGCTCTAAATAGTTTTATCTGGACCAGTAGGGGTACAAATCAAACTTTAACCTATTTTTATTGCTTGCTTTAACATAACCTAACAAATACAGGTTTGTCTTTAAAATATGCTCTAGAATACTGCATGCTGGGTAAAGTAAGTGACTTAGAATCTTCCTTTATTTAATACTTTTACAGAAATAGGTGTTCAGCATTCAGGGATTAGCAGGAATCACAAACCTAAAGTGTAAAACAAAAAAAAATCTTTACTGGCTAGGAATAATTTTAATTAAAAAGATCATGTAATCAATAGTGATCATTAGGCAAACATCATGAGCTTAATCCACCCATGCTTTACAACGTGGACTGTGCCTAACCCAAGTCACCGCACGGGTATGGAGTTAAACATGAGAAAACGAGAGGAGAGACTAGGGATCGACAGCAATCCATCTCTGCTAAATTTACTCAAATGGTATATGCATACAACGACCAGCAATAAAAATGATGACAGCTTATTACTAATTTTAGGGAAAGCTGACAGGCCACTCAGAAATTCTTTCAGGTTCAAGATTTCTTTCCATACTCTGGCATAGCCCAGAGACTTTGCAGGTATGGTCCAGACCACTGCAATGAAGCGGAAACCAAACTGAAGTGAGTCGCTTGACTTTTCTGGTTTCCGAATACATATAAAAGTTGTATGTTTACACTGTACTGCAGTCTAACAAGTGTGCAATACAGCATTATATCTAAAAAATCATGTACATACTTTAATTAAAAATATTTTATTGCTAAGAAATGCTAACCATCACCTGAGCCTTTGGAAAACAGAGCCGATAGACTTGTTCAACACGGGGTTGCCACAAGCCTTCAATGTGTAAAAAATGCAGTATCTGTGAAGCGCAATAAAACAAGGCGTGCCTGTATTTGTGATCATATTCTACTTATAACCCCAATGATCCCCAAATATCCACAGGAAATATGGCTACATGTCAGCATTCTAAAAGGCTAAAACATGGCTATATTAGTTCTATATATAACTAGTAGTAATGAAATCACGGTTAATCACTTACGTTAAGGTCAAGTCACAGGAGGAGAGCTACATCTGTATCCCTAATTTTCAAGTAGCAGCGGGCAGACTACATAGCTCTTAGGTCTCTCTTCCTGGAGGAATTTTGAGGTAGTGAGTGTGTGTGTGTTAATGTAAGACACAACCAAAAAAACAAGACTGTCTTCAGACTGTGTCTTTAATTAAAAATCAGACCAGCCCTGGCCAGGTGTGGTTGGTTAGAGCATCGTCCTGTAAACCAAAAGGCTGTGTGTTCAATCCCCGGACAGGGAACATACGAGACGCAACTGACAGATGTCTCTATCTTTCTCTCCCCCCCCGCCTCTAAAAACCAATAAATATATCCTTAGGTGAGGACTTAAAAATATCAGAACACACACATTCCTGTATCCAGTGCTCTCAAATGCCCGTCTGCCAGGGCAAGGCCCCCCAGAGCTTGCTGAACTCTGGAAGTCCAGGCCCACTGAGACACCGCTCTTGCAAGTAGGAGGCAGGGTCCAAAGAGCTATATTGTGAAGCAGCTCACATTTCTGTGATGTAGGTGAAATTCTGGTTCAGCCCTGAAGCTTTACCATGAGCCCAACACCTCAACCTGGAAAAAGAGTTTTAAGTTTTGTGACCGCCATGCATAAGCCAATCTGCCCACCTTCCTGAGAGAGAGACAACACATATTTGAAGGTACACGAAAGGTTTATTTTTCTAAAATCCCCTGCATTCCCTTTATGTTTGAAAAGGCAGGTGAAAAATAAAATCAGCATTAATAGCATAAGAAACATCTGTGCAACAGGTCCACTGAAGAAGAGATACCTAATGCAACTGGCTCTGGGTTGACGGGACTCTGCTGCCTGGAGTGGCTGCTGCTACTGCTGCTGCCCTTTTTTAAGTCCTCGGCATCGCTGTACCGCCGGATCCAGTAATTCAGTTCCTCCCGGTCCGCTTCCTGACATCGCCTTAGCACAGTGAGAGATCGCCTCGTTTTCTCTACCATGTCCATGATGCAGTTTAACAGCTGTGTGACGAACCGGGGCAAAGGGAAGTACAGATCAATCACCACAACTTAAAGACGTTGATGGGCAGGGAAACAAACTATTTTAGGACAATGAAAGATGTTCTTTAATTCCTACAGGCTTCAGTCTAATCTTTTCAAAGGTTAGACTTGAAATTGAGACCCCCATAGATAAGTAAACTCAATGGGAATGAGACCAAAATGTGGGAGGCATGTACGTGAGTCATGGCAAAGAGTGGACATCATGAAGGTATGCAGCCACCTTTCCAAATATTAATCCCACTAGTGCGTAAACTCAGGAAACCATTCACGAAAACTATTATCCTTTCCATGTTCTAAACATGTCTCTTACATAAATGGCTTTGGTATCAACTCAGAAATCAAATACCATATTCTGCTTCAAGTATTCTCACTCTTCTTTTTTTTCAAGGTGAGCAGAAAACATAATACCTTCAAAGTATCCCCACACTTTTATTTTATGAGGCAACCGCACCCCAGTTGTTTTCAAAACGTTTTTACCTAAAAAATTACCGACATCTTACATGGTCAAGATGTTTCCATTCCTCCGCCCATTCTCTGTCAGTCAGTCTGTGATCAATCATTTCCTCTTGACGTGTGCCATGCAACCCTGCAAATGTAGAGGGGAAGGCTGAATCATCCTAAGCATCCGGGACATAATTCATATGCACACCGATACTTAGCGAAGACTACATGGGCAAACTAAACAATGTGAAATACTATCCAACTGTAAGTGGAGACACGCAGATTCAGAATTACCTGATAGGCAGGCTGCTGACAGAATGATAAAATGTTAGGGACTCATAGAGGTCATCTGGTCAGCACCCTTTCTCTTACACATCAGGAAAGAAGGAGTAAAGTGACACCAAGCCCTGAGCTAGTTTTCCAGGTAACATTCTCTAAGTGAAAATCCTAACTCTTTTGATAAACATAAGAAACAAGAAACCACAGGAAGACATTAAGTGGTTTCAAAGTGTGATTTTTCTGCGTGAAAAATAAAGACAGCATAAATCATTCTACATGCTTTTCTTAAAAAAGCATACTAAAATTTTTCCATATTTCAGCACAGTGTAAATAAACACAATCCTATTACATATCCTTCCACGATAAATTAAACCATGAAGAGAGGACTCACATAATATGAAAGCTGCATATATCCATTCAATTTACCAAAATATAAAAAATAGAAACAAATCAAATATCCTCTATGCAAAAAATCAGTATACCAGATATAATTTTGGTCAAATAGCATGAATTCAAACCACGAAATTGAAAAGCCTAATTTGTAGTCCATAGCATAAATATTTTCGCTCTTTAGTATCACAGTGAAGATGCTACCATAAAAAAGTAACACGTAAATGCTTAGCAAGCTAGTAACAATAGTAATAACATGAGCAGTTAGTGAGCATGCTCATCAAAATAGAAAATAAATGTGTCTCAACAATAGCCTATGGAAACAGACTAGGTATCCATCAATGATAAAGATGCCACACACACACACACACACACACACACACACACACACACATACACACACTGGAATACTATACAGCAATAAAAAAAGAATGAATTCTTGCCATTTGCCCAAACATGGATGGATCTAGAAGTTATTCTGCTAAGAAAACAAGCCAGACAGAAAGAGACAAATACCATAAGGTTTCACTTACATGTGGAATCTAAAACAAAAACAGAAACAGACTCATAGAAACAGAGAGCAAAGGGATGGTTACCAGAGGGAAGAGTGTGGGGAGGTTGGGTGAAAGGTGAAAGGGAATATAGTCAATAATATTGTGAGCAGTCTGCACCGTGACGGAGGATTACTAGAACTAGTGGGGTGTCACACCGTAAGGTATAAAAATGTCCAGTCACTATGTTCTGCACCTGAAACCAATATAACTGACAAAGGGTGTACACTAACTATACTTAAACTTAAAAATGTAATTACAATAAGTGAGTGTCAAAACAACTTGTTGAAAGATGAAGAACCTAAAACAATTAAACTGGATTATACAATAAAAGCTTTTATTCATTTGTATAATACAAATTCAGTAAAATAAAAAAAAGGATACAGTAGAAGGCTCTGAGATACTTGGAAATGGGTTGCTCTTCTTACAAAGTCATTATGCAAAAGACGCCTCAGGTTCTACTACAAAGGAAAGGCATTGGGCTATGGCAGTTTCCACTATGAACAGTTAAAACTATTCTTTTTGGTTTAGACCAGGGATTTTTCAACCTTTTCCATCTCGTGGCACACACAGACTACTAAAATTCTGTGGCACGCCAAAAAATATATTTTTTGCCGATCTAACAAAAAAAGTATTGTAATTTTGACTTCTTCACACTGGGCAGCTATTGTTGTATTGGCTGTTGTCATTCTGTTATTTTACAATTTAAAGGAAAAGAAGTCAGTGTCCCCGACTAAATATTTAAAACATTCTTGCGACACACCAGTGTTCCATGGCACACCGGAGGGACTGAGCCAACAAGAAAAAGGACTCAGGGATGTGGACAATAGTGTGGGGGTTGTTGGGTGGGGGGAGGTGTAACAGGACTAAATGGTAATGGCAAAAAAAAAATACAGTAAAGATTAAATTAAAAAAAATGAAAGACTAGTTAAATAGTCTGCATAGCAAATTCAAAATGGCGTTGTTTAGGCTTCTTGACACCCGGGGTCTTCTCTGAGGGCCTCACGTAAGAGTTAAATGACAACAGAGTTAGAGACACTGTGTCACTGCGTCATGCTTTTACTGACATTTGACTGATTAAAAATTCCTTCCTTTGGCTGATTTGGAAAAATAAATATGATGAGTCACATGCCTGCTGTCAGCCAACCATAAAACATATACAAATATCAACCATGAAAAATTAGCAAATAAATGCAATTTTCCCCTCAGACTAACTAAAAAGCTAAATATAATGCACTTTGCATCATTCCTGTCCAATGAGAACATATTTGAGATACATTTAAAAGTTAAAATTGTCAATGCCACCTATTGGTAAAAATGTAGATTGCAAATATGTTTTAATAATTCACATAATAGAAAAGACATTGGGGAAAAGTAGTGTTTAGTTATTGCTGTTTGTTGTGACTATTTCCAGCTGAAATGTTTGCAAGTATGTAATTTTTGTTGACTTATTTGTTGTCTGTGTTTTAAAGAAAAAAAGCACTACTGTTGAAATGCGTCATCAGAGAAGACAACTGGAGAGTGAGGAGGTATAAATGTAGCACTGATACATGTAGCATTGACTTTCATGATGGAGGCCCAAGAACTCCAGAGATTTTCAAAAGTTTCAAAATTCATCCGAATAAATCAATAATGATACAAGTGCTAACATATGGAATATTAAAGTGAAACGGGATGTCTGTGGCTAATAAAGTTCCAACATTTGTGGAACAGTATTAAGCCTCATCTCATTTAAGAAAAAATAACAGGTACATTAGTAACATGTTTGAGCCCAAGTACTTGGTGGAAAAAAATACAGGACTTTGTTGCTTTTGAACTCTGAATCAAATCTTTAAAAAGAAAAAATAAAGCAACTCAAAATGACATTTATTAATTTCTCTATTTCAGAGAGTTAAATATTCATCCCCACACAATTTTTATTTATATTTATAATACCAGAGGGATATACTAGGAGAAAGTAGCTCATAAGCATTAAATAGCATATTTTCATTAGTGGAAAGTTTGACACTCCTGTTAAGTCTTAACCAGTTCTTAGGCTTTAGATTTTAGCTAACTAGGCTAAACACTAATTTTATTTATAAACTAATGCTGCTTGTAAAGTTATTTTGTTAAAGGATTCTAGTGGGTATATGTCCCTACATAAAACAGGCATTTATAAATCATACCAGACCAAGTATATCTTCATGAGAATTTCTGTATTTTCATAATGGCAGCCTGGCATAACACCATACTCTGTCACTCATACATCAAGACTGTATTTTATATTAACAAACACTGAACTCTGCCAGACTTTAGAGATGATTAAATAGTTGCACATATTTATAGAGATTAGTACTATTAGGTTTATAAGCTAATAGAATTATAAAAGGTAAGGAACATGATCTGGAAAAAAATCACATAAAACCAACAGATATAATTCATAAAGGGATTTTTACATTACGAAATGAAAACATAATCATTGCACATAAGCGTAATTACTTCCTAGATGATTACTTCATAGTACACTCAAACCAGTATTTCATAAATCCGCACTTGCCAATAAGGAATAGGCCATTTCCTAGCACCTACACAGTGGGGTGTCTCGAATTGGTCTTACAATGACCTGGTGCCTCCACTTCCACTTGAAAATGAGCCATCAAATGTTTGCAACATTAAGTTATAAACAAATGACAAGGCTTTTGTTTGGAAAGGGGTCATTATCACATTTGATTTGGGGGTCAGAATATCAACCTGGTCTGAGAAATAACATGACCACTTTTGAGAATTCTTCAGAAATGGTACTGAGAGAAGGTGAGACAGACTAGCTAGTAAAAAAGCACAAATCACATGCGTAGCTCTGTCTCTGACATAGTACATGAATGCGGGAATGACTACTGTGGGAAAGCAGAATTACTACTGTGTTGCTATCGCACAAACTGGTCCTTAATTGCCCCTCACCTTATCTCTCCCTGCTTTCAAATATTTAAAAGGTTGTATGTAGAAAGGGGAAAAGGCCTTATAGATTGCAGCCTCTGTTTGCTCGTAACCCAGTTGGAAATCTACTGTGGACTGCTGCTCACCACGCTGCCTCTGCCTGTGGCCAAACAACATGGTCCCCACTATTCAGGCATTGAGTAACTGGCTGGCTACTCTTCGTGGAGTTCTGCACCCTCAGCTCCATGTTCTGGTTGTGCACTGGGCTTTATCCCTTACTGTTTCCAGGATCCTTGCCCAACAAATCACCCAGGTCAGGAAAACCTGTCAGCAGCTAGCTATGAAGGGAAGTCCTGTTGGTGTGTGGCATGGACACAGAAGATGGAAATAGAGAGGCCTGACTATTGCTCCCAGTTTGTGAAGAGCTTGACTCACCAAAAATTAAGAACTGAAGGGGCTCCAGGAACAGCGCTCTGATACCTTCACCTGAACCACTGATCGCCTACCAAAACCTACCTTGTTCATCTTCCCTTTCATTTTTTCATGGTGTTCACTGGTTCTTTGGAAGGAAATGTGTCCTAAAAGCTTCATTTCCAATAGTTTTATGCAAAGAAAGAATGAATACAGGCAAATGGAACACATATTTTTATAAACTCATTCCTTGACACAAAATTTCAATACTAAATATAATCGCTGGCACTTTAAAGTTAAAAAAGAAAGTACCAAATCATTCCTCAAAGAACATCTGTTAAGCTACAGATGTACTATATCATATTTTTCAAATATGAAATATCATGAAGACCAGAAAAATAAAAATGAAGTTTGTCTATCTGAAATAAAAGATATAATAAAAGAAATAGATTTTTAAAAATATCTGTGGAAGGTAGACTGCAATTAAAATATCTCATATTAAAAAAAGGTGAACTGAAAATTCACTTCCCATTTAGTTGAGGGTTTTGGATGTCTCCTTCCAAAAAATTAACCTGCTGAAATCAAAATACAAGTAATTAAGGGAAAGAGAGCACAGCTGTTAAAGAACATCTTATCAACTTTCCTCATAAAGGAGACAATACAAAGAAAGAAAAGAAAATTTTTACCCCTATCACAAATTTCAAGCCTCAAGTTCAGTTGAGAAGTAATGATGCAAATCTTCAAGCATCCAATCCCGTAAGAAGTGAACAGATCCTTCAGTCTTACCCATAGGTCTGTTTCTGTCCCTGAGGTCCCTGTGGCTGGGGTGTCGATAGGAGTCCCTGTAGTGGTGGGCAATGGCCATATCATCCAAACGGTAATGCTGAGGTGGAGGTGGGGTGGGGTGAGGCAGGCCATTGGGCTGGTAGGATAAGCCGTTATTTGGACTGTACCGCTGGCCTGGGCTAATAGTGCATGGTCGCTTGCTTGGATGTTCTGAGTGCAAAGGCTCTCTGTCAAAGCCATTTTCTTTGGTTCTGAGGAGGAGGAGGGGAGAAAAAGAGTTTGTTTCATATGTACTCAGAAACCAGCATAATTCAGACACTCGCATTTGAACGTGTAATATAAACAGAATATTCCTTTACTGGCCAGAAACTTTGTAAACTCAGCTTCCAAGAAGACCTACGGGGATTCACTGAAATCCACGCTGAGGACTAAATGATCACGGAACTGCACACAGGAGAAAATGGTTCAATTCTCAATATCATTTCAGTTGAGGTGCCGATGTTTAGGTCGTGAATAAAAGGAAACCCGATGTCACTCTGTAGATAACATTGTCATTCAAAAGAGAGTACTGCATTTCTAACAAATTACGTTAAGACCAATTGTGTTTGAAGAAGATTCAAGTTAGAACATCATTCTCTTGATGAATCCTTAAGGTACACCTACTCCATTCATCCAACCTGGCATCTGACTTTCATGTCTGAGAACATCTAAGAGCTGTGTTGTCCAATACAGTAGCCACATATGTCTGTTTAAATTTAAATATAAATTAATGAAAATTAAATAAAGTTTAAAATTCAGTTCTGTAGGAGCAGTAGCCCCATTTCAGGTGCTCAACTGCCACCTGGGGCTAGTGGCTATTGTAGTGGACTGCGGAGATACAGAAAGTTCTATTAAAAAGTGCTGATCGAATGAGCTACTACAACAAAGCAATGCAATGTCTGGACCCTGACATTACCTTGAGTCACCAAGATATCAACAAGCACTTACACAAAGCTAGGTGGAACTCAACGAGAGTTCAGGTGAAAGCCCTTCTTTGAACATTGGGAAACCCGTGCCCAGAGAACATGTGAGACCTCTGCGGGGCCACCAGGTCTCAGTCGGGATGGCCTGTGCTACCTGCACTTGATCCCGTGATACGCAAAACTCTGAACGTGGCTTTCAAAACGAATACTTCATATACATGAGGCCTGATGACTAATCACTGCTCCTATATTCATCACAAAGCGAGGTGAAGCTAAATAACTATTTTCTGGCTGAATAAATCTCTATTCTTAAGGACTACCTGAACATACTCAGTAAGACAGGAACAGACCACATCCAACTGTGAGTGGAATCACAGCTCCTGAACCAGTTTTCTATGAAGTAGCTGGCTGTCCCCACAAGACCAGCATTCTGTCATTAGACCAGTAGTAGCATCTACTTTCCCTGCAAAATTTCCCCATAAGAATTCTACCAAGTCACGGCAGCTGCAGGTTTCTGCATGCCTTTTGGGTTTCAGGTTGGTAACAGCAGCAGAGGCCTAGTCTCCTGGCTTCCAGGATGATCTTTGTCTGATTACACCAGAGGAACCAGAGTGGCAATGACTCAACAACAGAGGTCATGAAGGCCACAGGCCTGGACAACGAGCCATCCTTCACCTCCAGTAGGGTAGGTCCCCAGTGACAACTTACACACACCAGACCGAGAAGCATACAGGACTCAGAGACAAGAGGCACAGAACACAAAGAACTGAGGGAAACTGCAGACTGCAGTGTGAAATCACACATGCCCACTACTTCCTGAAGAAAGGAGCACTGCCCCGGAGACAGCAGACTGGCCCACGTGGGAAATGACAGCAGGGCATGAACCCTGCGGGTGTAGTTGGAAGTCTCGATGCTGCTCCCATCAAAGTAGGTGTCAGTACTCAAACATCATTCGTATCAGACAAAAATGTCCACTATAGCTCAGACATTACCTAAACGCATTGCTTTTATTTTTTTCAAAGTGAAAGAAACATTCTAGATACCGATTTATCTTCTAAGAGTATTATCTATGTGATTGTAATCTGTATTTCCATATCCTATACATTTCTGAACAATATACTTCAACATTCAATGTATATTACCAGCACAAATCAGTTGGAAAATACTGAAGACTATTAGTAGCTATGAACATAATGCTAACACAGCACCTACCTTACTGGCAGTGTGGTGTAGTGGAAAGAGCTCTGGACTGGGAATCATGAGACCTGAGATCTAGTCCTGGCTCTTCCATGACTAGCTGTGTGACCTTGGGCAAGCCACTTAACCTCTCTGGACCTCAGTTTGCTCATCTGTAAAATGAAAGGGTTGGACTAGGTCAGTGGTTTTCAAACTGTGCCACATGAGGCATGAAAGGGAATCTGCAGGCAATGAAGAAACTTTCCCCCAAACAATCAAAATTTAAAGGGCCAGAGGAACCCACTTATTATTATCTATTTTTATACATTTGGGTTCCACCTAAGGTTTTATTTTAAATAAAATGTCTGCTACTACAATCAAGTTTGAAAACCACTGGACTAGATGATTTCTGAGGTCCCTTTTAGTTTGAAAACTCTGTAATTCAGTTTTTCTATATTTACATCGAAATATTATGCAGATCAAAACACACAGGGCTGATGGTCCTCTGGCCAAACTGTGCCTGTGTCAACCACTTTAGCCAACAGGGAAGTTCTCTGTTCTTCATTCTGAACAATTTATTATTTATAGCTAATTATTTGTGCAAAAATAGAAAATACCCTCTAAATACCTTAGAGCAGCCACTGTTGCATTTCCAAATATAGAAACATTTTTGGCCCAGTTGTGTCAAACCACCTCAACTTTCCGGTTTTGTCTACCCTTGTTCAAAGATAACAACATACAGTATCGGGAGATTTCTTACAATTTTCAAAGTGTAATTTATCTTCACCCTCAGATCAGCCATCTGGTTAGTACTATTACTTCAAGGACCTATTACTAGAAAAAAGATCTCCCCCCCTAAACCAAACAGCGATATCCTAAGCAGGGCGAGGTCCCAAGCTGGTCCTATCACTTCTATCAGGTCCCCGCTGTCGTATTTGAGGTCCCTTTACTCAACTAGCTGTGGAAACAATAAAGCTCACCAACTCACCAAGATAGTTATATTTTAATAGCAAAACATTAAAACATTCACACCCCCAAAATAAGGTCTCACTGGTGCTTCCTTGAATCACTCATGTCTATTATAAGGTCAATGCTATTCCAGGGATGTATGTATCTAAAACAACTCCATTGCCATTTGTCCGTCTGCTTCTTAGTAATGCCTGCCACTACCTACACCTCCCGTGCCTGGGCAAATTCCAAATCTGAGTGTTTATCTGTTGTCCTTTCAAGGTGTACTAGGCAAAACTAACACATATTAGTAAAATGTCTTACCCTAGCATACTCTTGAAGTAACTCAGATGCTAGTGGGAAGTTTCTGGAACTTCCTACTAGATTTCTGGAAGGCACTGTTTGTTTTTCAAGTTAACCTGAGGGTATTTTATTTCCCTACCAAGCAGAAGGAACTTTCCTGCACGTAATCTGACCACATCAGCACTGAGGTCCCAATCACCTCGCTCTCGGGGCCTGAGGGTCCTAAACACGGAGGCCCAACTGTGTCACCTCGGGTAACCTGGGGAAGTTAACGTTTGGGGTTCGGTTTCCTGCCAAGTAAATGGGACTAGAAGGAAACAAGTCATGTTATTAAAAAAAAACAAAGAAATAAAAACCCTTAAAAGACAACCTAATTTATACTTTAATCCATTTCAAGCAATTTTTTCACCTGTTCCTCAAAAACATAGACTGTAAACTATTTATGAAAGAAAATAAACATTTTTTAAAAAATACTTGCCTCTATAATAAAATATTTTCAATGTCATAATTGGCTGCTGTGCACTGATAACCCCTTAGTAACACTTATATAAAATAGTATCACATTAAAAAAATGAGGAAGAATGAAAAAAATTATTGTAAGATCATGACAATAAAAAATGTTAACAGGGCTAATCAACATCCTGTATGACAGAAACAGGCATAAGTTGTTTTCCTAGATTAAAATGCTCTTTTTTTTTTAAGTGTGGGGAGCAGGGGTATCACTTCAAAGATCGTTCTAAGGGCAAACAGATACAGCCTAATACACCTTAGAATGGCATGGAAGCAACTTCACAATTCTAATCTTAGTCCTGTTACACATAAGTAAGTGCCACAGTGCTCACTTCCCCAAGTTACGTGGGCATTTCAAACAGAATTTTTCCAAGCTGACCTCATCTTCCTCTGGTACTTCCTGTACCAGTCAGTTGTGCCACCTTCTCCCAGTCACCCAAGTAGAAACCTGGAAGTCACACAATTACTGTCCTCTCCAAATCCAGTCCTGCTGGGTCTCTTAAGCATCTCTAGCGTAGGTCCCTCGGTCCCGCCCCAGGGTCTCTTTATCTTGGCACAATCCCCTATATGTCTGTCTCGTTCTGCCAGTATCTCAGCCAGAGCAGTGGAAGATGCTGGTAGCATCTTAAATTTTTTAAAAACTTCTTTTCTTATAATTTAAACATCTAGTAAGTTCTATTTTTTTAAGAGCCCACAAACATTAGTAACTTAATATTAAACACATCTTCCTTGCTTTTTCTTATACATGCAATCTGTTAAGATTTTCACAGAAGAAGCAGATACTGAATCGAAAAGGTGGGGGTGTTAAGCCTTCTTGTCATAGTTTCAAAACAATTCAGTGAAAGTTCTGTTCATGAATTGTTAAAAACTAGGTAAATCTAGACAAAAACTTTACAAAACACCTTTCTATTGGTACTGATAATGTATCTGAAACAAAATATATTAAATGTATTACAAAAATATTTTACAAATATATTACAAATTCCCCTGCCTCTTCAAAAAGAAAATCAAACCTAGTACTGCATGACAACCCACGGCAGTTTCTGTGTTTTGCCATCATCTTAGAGGGAGAGGGCTACTTAGACAGGGAAGGAGAGAGAGCTGAATGACACAGGACGGTCACTACTTGGCCATATGGAAGAAGTGCCTTCAGTCTCTCCGTGGCTAAACCACCACCTAGCGGATCACTTCCCAAGCAGCATGCTAATACCTCTGGGAGTAAATGAGATGATGGTGGATGGTGGCCACTCCAGACATATAAACATCATGCCTGGACCTTCAAGGATTACAGCACAGCAGTGCAGAGCCACCTGGGCCGCCTTCTCCCCCCAACAAGAAGGTGGACGCTCCATCACGTATCTCCCAGCACTCGCCATCCGCTCAACAGTGAGGACTCCTGGTTACTGGCTGTCCCCTGCCTTTCGTAATTTCTGGTCACCGCTGACATAGTCAACTTCTCCAGCTCCTTCTGTCTGGAGTTGTGCTTTCTTATTCTAATCTGTCACCTGTACATTTTGAGCGAAGCCCTCCAGTTTTTTTGGTCAGTGGACCAATCCTGGCATTTTGTTCCTGGATTTGATGGCTATTTTCACTGTTGGGTACAACTCAGAGATACATGTTTTAAAATGGTAGAAAGCAAGAAAAGCTCAAGGAAGAGGCCATTTTGCATCATACTGAAAATGACTACATTAACTTTAACCTTCAGGATTCATTTGTTCAAGTCGTTTTGTTGTTGTTTTGTTTTGTTTCGTGTGTGGTGTTTTTCTTTGTTTTGTTGTAGATGCCCACTCTGTGTAATACGCTACCCTCTTCAGTGGGCATACACAGATGAGCGAGAGATAATCCCCCAACACCCTCTGTAAGATTACAATTTAATACCATGCTACAGTTTTGTGGAAGTGTACTGGCAAGAAATCTCTCACCATAAAAACAATTTAATTGGAAATATGACTTCTGTATTTCCATACAGAACCTGAACCTAGCAGGTACCATACAAGCAGTACAAAGTGGTATGGGAGATTGTAGCGGGAAGAGGTCACTCCGGAATATACACTGGAAAGAACAGGGGCCACGGAGTTCGTTCCCAATTTGGCTCTATTTGTTGGACGTATGGACTTCACCTCTATAAGCCTCAGTGTTTTTGTCCACAAAGTGGGAATGATTATCTCAGAGCTACCGAGAGGACTATCTGAAAGAATCTGTGTAAAGAGCCGAACACATATGCAGCATTCAGTACCTTACAGCACTTTGTTTTTAAGCTGGGGCACTCAGAGGCTGATGGTGCAGGATCACGGTTAGAAGAGCGTGGACATTCAAGTCAGAGAATCTACGCTCAGCACCCCATCAGGGCCTCTTCCAAGCTGCGTGACCTCAGACACACTACCAGGCCGGCCTGAATCCAGGCGCCGGGACAGTTAGGGGGAAGTGCTGTGTGTTAGTATGTAAATTACTTAGCAGGGGGCCTGACGCATTTTAAGTGCTCAGTAAATAATATCCAGTTATGATTGGAAAGGTTTTATTAAATAGTAGATATTGTCTGAGTTAGCCTGTGAAGGATACATACAATTATGGCATATACAAAGTACAGTAGAGCAGAAACATCCTTCTGAGTATAAACTAGACTGGAGCAGGGCTAGACCCTAGGAGAGCAGGAAGAAATACGGCTGGCGAGTCCAAGTTAAGACTGGAGTACAGGGAGACCAAAATGTCCTCAAAAACCACGCTCTCACATCATGTAACGCAACTCAATGCTATTTCACTAGAATCCTTCACAACTGAAAAGATGTTTTAAAATTTATTTCTACAGGGATGATTATCCACTTCTTGAAAGTTAAGGATCCATAAGGGACCTAACACAAAACAAGAATGTATGAATATAGTATTACTTACATTTTTCACAGGAAACTGAATGCTATAGATAATGTATTATTAATCCTTACAGTCGATTGATCCTGCAATTCCTTGTGAAGTGTACCTATTTACCTTTTCTCTTTAGAAATACAAAAATATTGAAACCTCACTCATCTTACAGAAAAGAAAAACTGAACCTAGCAGTTTCAGCTAGTATGTACTATATTGACAAATGTTATACATTCAGTGAAGGAGGTTCCGAAATGACTATCTTCTGACCCTCCAAACTTCAGTGTCCTCTAACTCATTCCTTAGGCCAGGAAACCTGGCCGGCTAGATCCTCTATTATTAAAAAGATTTATAAAATCACAAAATATTACACTACTGCATTTACCCACTTGAGCAAATACAGAGAAGAAATACGTGAGGGAAAGGGGAATAAAAACACAATTCGCAGTTGAGTTTTCTTTCTTTATATTCTGCACATTAAAACATACTTTGTGCAACTGCAGGATTTCAGGTATGTACATATGCTGGTTTCTTCACTACGAAGCTTTATGACTTCAGTCAAATCCTTAGGGCCTCAGTTTTTCCTCAAGGATAAGAGAAAGGGGTGGCTGGCTGGACCCACAGGCTCCCTCCTAGCTGACAAATCACATCATTCTAAAGTTCAAGCAGGTCTTTTTTTAAAAATAATCTTTGATTATTGGAGGAGGAGGAAATATATACTAATGGCCTTCACAATAAACGCTAGATGTGTTAACCTGTAATTTAAAACATAATTACCTTAAAATGATGGCATGTATTTGAAGGGAATTAATACTTAGCACCAACCTTTGAAATAGCTGGGCTGGGGCAATGTTACCCATAACAAAAACCAATGATAATTCAGTTTGATATCTTAAGCAAGAAAGATTCTCTGAGTCAGAAAACTAGCATAACAGATGAGAACACAATATTAAAGACACATTATAACAAAAAGCTGCAATATCAACACTGTGAAAAGGAATGAGAGCAATGTTAATTAATACAACACAAATATTTTTTAAAACCCTTAATTTTTATGTGTCTGCAGTCTCAAGAAATACAGCTTTCTCTAACTGCTTTTTCTCCCCTCACTCCATGTGGAAGTGCAAGTGTCTCAATGAACCACCATGACGAGCAGTTTTAAAGAGGGCTTTTACCATCTCCGCTCTCTCTTCGAAAGCGGTCACTTCATTTAGCCAGCGCCAAAAAAAGTTCACGTCCCCTTCTCCAGCTTCTCCCATCACAGAATAGCAAAATAGAGGTCCACGATCAATAATGAACTTTTACATACTCACAAGGGGTAGAAATCAAAATTTTCTATTTACTTCCCATAATAGTTTAGAAAGAAATAGTATGGCTTTTCAATGACAACTGTGTTTTTCTAATTTATGTTCTACAATATTCTACCACAGCCCTACAAATCCAGTACAGCAGTTCAGGGACTCACCACAGAGCTACTTTTAAAAGAAAGTAGAATACATTTCACTGTTCCATACAGGAAAAAAAAAGAAAGATCTTGTAGGCTTCCCCAGAGTATTCAATTTTCAGTAAATAATAATAATGCTTAAAAAACCCCAAAAAGATAGAACCGGTAACAATCATAGTTAAGGAGAGAAAAAAGTTAAATCTGCCCAAACCCATTCCTACAACACGTGACAAGGGTCCTGTAGCTTAAATGTGCAGCCGTCGGAAGATGGAAGCCCCCAAAGCTGTAAACAAAATGCAGAGTGCTCTTTATTCATGACAGGTCAGGAACAAATTACCGAAATGTGTTTTCTCCTCAGGTGTCAGTTTTTCCCCCTTTTAGTGACTGATGGTTCCCAGTGTTATTACAGAAACAGATTGATCTTTTTAATGAGCCAGTTTAATAGACTCCAGAATCTCAACGTGGCTGCTCATCCATGTCAGACCATATGCACCAACAAAACATTCAGTAAAACAAAAAAGGCTCTGCTGTGAGACAGCTCCATACTCTATAAAATTTCCTACAGTAGGTCTGGATATACAGATAAATAATCAGAGAAGAGGAAAATGCCTGTGCAAACAAGATGCTGAAAATATATGCAAAGAAATACTATAGAGGCCCATATTTCCTTGGCCCTGATCAAATTCCCACAAGATAAAAGTGTATTTACACAACATATTCCCATTACTCTTCCTGCTAACTCTAAGGAAGTCCATTTGACATTTTTCCATTATAAGACACATTTCAGGGTTCCACCTGACAAAGAATGCTCCACCCGAAGAGCGAGCTTGTTGATCCTGACTCCAGCGGTTACTTCGGTCTATGAGTAACGACAAGGAGAATCAAACTGAAGGCTCTACGAGAGGTCTACCTGGCTGAATACTAACATGCATGCACACACAGCTACAGCTCACCCATACAAAAATGCTGATTTTTTGTGTCACTTATACGAAGCTTTCAATTCTGTGTTAGCACATCATTCAGGGCTTACCTCAGCACTGTCCAAGGAAAGTCTAAAGGCAGAGTACACTAAAATATAAAACACCAGAAAAGAAGCAGCAGGGAAATGGCTGGGAATATAGAGAAATGAATGAGGGAAGTTGCCTGTTATGGCTACTTAGCAGTTAGGGTTTCTAGAATACTTTGTGTCTATTTCCAGCTTTGCCTGCAGGATTATCATTACATTTATCACAGCTATCTAAACCCTCCCCTGTTACCCTCTCCTCCACCCAAACAAATGTTCTTTGTCCCAGTTTCCCACCCAGTCTCTCCCTAATTCTTTTACTACATTGCCGTGAAAAAAATGGAGCTGAAACATCTCAATACCTGCACTCAGTATGGATTTCCTGCAGAGCAAATGGTTAGGAGCAGACAGCATGCACATGCGAATCATCTACCCTTGGGCTGCTTCTTGGATTTCAGGATCGTGTGGATGTGTCTCTCAGACACCTGGACTAAGCAGTTCCCTTTAAAAGCTAAAGTACTAAATGCTTAAATATGGCCAAGGAAATAAGACTTGCAAAAATACTAAGTAGCACCATTAGTAGTTCATATGTGAAGGTGGGTCTACAGTACGCCAGAAGTAAACTAATGTTTAACCTTGGCGTCAGCAACTTTAAACTATTAAGAGGACCTATGTCAAGAGAATATAAATTCCAGAGATGGTAGCATAAAAATTATAGTAACTATATGTAAACTGGCTTGCTTTTAATAACCTGATTTGCAAAGAGGCTGATACATTTAGGGGCAGCCAAGTCGGTTGGTTACACATAGATGTCTCTGAGTAGCTCCAAGGACTGTAAACTCCAATCAATCGGGAACATAATTGTGGCCAAGTGTTGACCTTTCAGTGACTGCTATACTCATGCCTGATGAAAGAGATAATATATAAATGGGGAAAGAAAACAAAGTACATAGCAGACAAGTTTTCTTTTTTTTAATGTGTCTTTTCTTTTAATTTTATTATTTATCTCTAGAGAGAAGGGAAGGGAGGGAGAAAGAGAGGATGAGAAACATCAATGTGTGGTTCCCTCTCGCACGCCCCCTACTGGGGACCTGGCCTGCAACCCAGGCATGTGCCCTGACTGTGAATCGAACCCGTGACCCTTTTGTTCACAAGCTACTCAGTCCACTGAGCCACACCAGTCAGGGCAACAGGTAAGTTTCAAACACTGTTTTCATTTTCAGATTCTCCATATTTCACTAATGCCATATAAAATGTTTCTAATAAGACTTTGCATTCCTACATTAGAAAATTATTATATATGAGGATGAGATAGTAAAGAAAATTATTTTAGTAAGGTGCATGAGCATTTTCATGTATATGCCTTATTCAACAACTGCTTTGTTGAAGGGACTTTACATTTCTCAGAATTCTCATTAAGAGAGCAGAGTTGCTGATAGGATAAATACTGGATGATAAATAAAATTTTTCAGCAAAAATGACATTTATTATCTCTATTATTTAACGTTATCTTCACTCAGTTCACCTAGCTTCCCAGAAGACTTCTCTCGGTTCTCAGAAAAGCGAATTAAATAGCTACTGCATTGTGTTTACTGAGTAATACACACAGGCCGGCTTTCAAAGCCATCGTGTTTGGAGACAACTTAGAACAGCACATTTCCTAACACCAAAGAGTAAAATATGGGTTGAATTATATAATAAATGACAGTTTTAAGAGTGTGTGTCTAAGAACCGTCAGGGGCACCTAGCACATCTGAATATCATTCATCTTCACCTTTTACTTTAATATTATTTGCAACAAAGATTAAGCTGCACAAAAGCCTGACACAGGCCAGAGATTCAACGTTCTGTAGCATCCCAGGCCAGAGAAGGGTCCCCAAGACGGACGCTTGAGCTTATTGCTATTTTGCAAGAGGTGAAGGTCAGCAGTGTAGATGTCACATGAAACGTGTCCTCATACCAGAGGCACACGGGAAAGGCCATGGTTAGTCCACAGTCCTCCTCCCTCTCACCTGTCTGGAGTTCGCCTCTTCCCGTTTTCGTTCACGTCGAGAAGCAGCTCTGAGGAGTCAACAGGTGAGGTGGTGCTGGCATCCAGAAGCAGCTGTTCGTGCTGGGCGAGGTACTGGGCAGGGTTCTGTTTGGCCAGCCTGGCGCAGTGCAGGAGTTCGCGCTGCAGCAGGGGCAGGTTCGCCTGCAGGAGCGTGACGAGAAGACAAGGATGAACCTAGCCCGCTGTCGAACACTGACGGAGCATGCACCATGACTAAACAAAGACGTCCCCGCATGTATGCGACAGGACTGATGCTCAGGCGCACACCTCAGCACTGGGCTACATGGCTAGTCTTCCCCTGAGCCCGGCCGGACTGCCCCACGCGTGAGGTGTCTAAGCTTTATGAGCCACCTCGCCTCTCCGGCTTTCATGGCCACTAAGAACATTGGGACTGGCACCCAGGTATTTTTAAGGTCCTTCATACTAGAATATACTGATAATAAGCTCTACAGGATATGAGGTTCTGGCTCCATCCATAAGCATCTTTTGCTTTCTCACCACGGAAAACAGAGGGCATGTGAAATACATACACACTTCAGTTAATTTCAAAATAGGCTTCCTGACATACTCGTCTTTGTAACTAGAAACTTACCCAGGTAAAACAGGCTAATCCTATGATATATCTCTGGTCAACTACTAACTTGAAGAAAAAAAATACAGAGAGATGAATGTAGACATTATTTTTAGCAATAATCAGATTCATACATTTAAGTAATGTCAGATAACCCAGGTGGAACTCACGTACAAAGCAGCATAGACAAGCGGTCTACAGAAATAATGTGCTGTCACCCTTATTCTAAAAAGTACATGTATTTTAATAGAAGAAATCCTGCGTACCCATCACTCTCACTCCTCCCCAAGCCCAGCACTTTGAAAAAGACTCTCAGAACACGCTTGTTGATATATAATTCTGGCGATCTCAAATGTAATCATAGGGAGGGAGTGAATTTCACACAGAGTAAAGCATTAAAGTGAAAATGGAATTTTACTCTAAAAACTGAACTTACTCTGACATTATCAATCCAGGTTGTTGTTGCTTTTTTTGTTTTTCTTCCCTCACTCTCTCTTATTTTTTACTCTTTCGGAGGGGAGGAGAACAGAGTGAATAGTGTGGCAGAGTGAATGGCACTCATCCCCAATGACACTTACCTCTCCGAATTCAAGGAAAGGTCAGTAACACAAACCTCTGCAGCTCAAGGGTTTATTTGTAGAAACCAGGGGCCATGTACATTAACTAACCCGTCAAGAAGAAAAGCGTTTCTGAATAAAGGAGGGTCCAGCTGGGCCCTCTAGAGTATCGGGGACAGGCACGAAGGCTGGACTTGAAACCCAAGTCCATTTTCCAAAATATTAACCAAGGAACCATCTCATAATAATGCTAAAGCATATTTCTGCACAAGGTATAAATAAAATACTAGGGTATTTGCTAAAGATAAGCACATACTACACTCTGTAGCAATGAAAAAAACTTCCTACCCCAGAAAAATGCTACAAATAAACCCTTTATAGTTACTCTAGAGCACAGGTGGCAAACACAAGGCCCACGGGCCAAATCCGGCCCTTATTTTACCCAGCCCAGCAACCTTGGTTCTATCCAGTGGCAGCGCCGAGCGCTCACTTAACTGTTAAGGGTTAGTTACATTTATACAGTCCTAAAATGACATTCGGCCCTTTGAAGGCAACTGCAAGGCTGATGTGGCCCTGGGTGAAAATGAGTTTGACACTCCTGGTCTAGAGGGTCATGTGGGCAATAAATATATTTTCAATTATTTTTTTAAACTGTCTTTTTTCCTAGTGAAGGTAGATCTCAGGTATATGTGCCATCAATAAAATTAAAAAATAGCAACTCCATGTGAACATTTAAAAAGTTTTAAGAATCATTCTGAAGTATAAGATTTTAAATGTTCATAGCAATGCTATTAATAATAGCCAAATGCTGGAAACAGCCTACCTGCCCATCAGTAAATGGGTAGACCAAAAAACGGTGGTACATTTACACAATGGGATACTACGCAGCAGAAAGAAAGAAGGAACCCCTACCTTTTGGGACAGCATGGGTGGAACTGGAGAATATTATGCTAAGTGAAATAAGCCAGGCAGCGAAAGACAAATACCATATGATCTCACTTATAAGAGGAATCTAATGAACAAAATAAACTAAGGAACACAATAGAACCCCAGGCATGGAAACATGGAACAGACTGAAAGTGATCGGGGGGAGTAGGGAGGAGGATAATAGTGGAAAGATGGTGAAGGAACTAGATAAAGAACATGTATGAGAGACCCACAGACATGGACAACAGTGTGGGAATGGACTGTGGGAGTGGGGGAGGTGGGGGGTAGATGGAGGAGGGCAAAAATTCAGAAAAGAGTAATAGAATAACAATTTTTAAAAAATTTGAATTGTCCAAAACAATATACTGCAAACCTCTCTACCCCTTGATTCTTTCAAAAAGTTCCAAAGATAAAAAATAGTAGGACAAGAATGTACTAATAAAGGACACAAAAAACCTTGGCTGGTGCGGCTCAGTGGATTGAGTGCCAGCCTGAGAACCAAAAGGTTGCTGGTTCAATTCCCAGTCAGGGCACATGCCTGGGTTGCAAGCCAGGTCCCCAGGAGTGACCACGAGAGAGGCAACCACACATTGATGTTTCTCTCCCTCTCTCTCTAAAAATAAATAAATAAAATCTTTAAAAAAAAAGAGACAGAAGAAATATCTTCAGAACTCTTTTAACAAAGCATGAGATTCAGAAAAATGAGAAAGGAGGGGGGGGGAAATGAACAATATCCCATGACCTCCTTCATAGTATCTTCAGCATCCTCATCAAGAGGAGGCACCTGGGGTATCACCACCCCCACCCCCCATACGCACTACAACCAAGGCTGCGGCTCTGCTGTATGAAATAGATTCAGTTGGGACCACAGGTACAAGCTCTATCTGAACATACAGAGACCTTTCAAAAGCAATCAGATTCCTCCTCTCAGGAATGCTAGCAATATTTAACCAAGCAGGCAAACATAGTTATGCCAGCTCAGAGAGACAAATTCCTGAATGATAATCAGGAGAATTGACTCACAGGCTGGACATCTTGTGTGCAGATGTGTTTTGGCAAAGCATTCCCTGGCTTCCATCCAGAAAGAGCCTTAATATATTCAGTACAAAAGCTGATTTTAAGATACATAAAATAGTAATCCTGGAGACAAGTTATAAAATACGCATTTATTTGGCTTTGTGTTATAGATAATAACTTCTTAGTTTCGGGATCAAATATGTTTTTGCAAAGAAGACTGTTCAATAATGGATATGGTTAAAGCATAAATAAACTTTTAAACTGATGTCTGAAAATTAAGATGCTTATAAAAAAAGATGTTGTATCTAAGACTGCTTTGACCAAAAAGTTTTCTTTAAATTCATCTTATCTATATTTTGGTGGGATTCCTGACTTCACGTTTAATACAACCCCTGTCACACGACTGAGTGATTAATAGTAAACACGCATGCCTCCAGTTTCAAATTTAAATGTATGGATGGCACAAGACAAGAGGCTTTCACGTGGTATTCAGTTTAATTTAGTGATTCCATAAACATCTTCTTCCAATTTAAAAAATATGGTAATACAAAGCAATTTTGTTTGCTCTAATTCTGGTGCCAGATTAGGTAATTAGAATGGTGTCTAATATCCTTCCAGTAAATGTTTCTCCATAAATGCAAAATGGAATCGAGGGTCTGAGGGTTACATTAGCTTAATGAAAACAAGACTTTAATGCATATTGTTAGAGCAATGTTTGAATGCACTTATTAAGGCCCGAGTTCCCACAACCATATGGTTTTTGTCATTAATGTCTCCTTTGAGAAAAAGCACTAAAATTAGGGGGAAAAAAGTTATATCTTTGATTCCAATGATCCCAACTAAATGATATGGTAACCATATGGTGTGCAGCGGTGATAGAAGAACATGGAAGTGTCCTTGTAAGCTTTTAAAAATCTTTTTGGCTGCCAACTTGACCCTGAAAGGAGTCTTTTTTTTTTCCATTCCTTTTCTTTCTTTCATTTTTTTTTTTATTGTAAGCAAAGAAACCAGTGGTATTTGCACAGGAAATGGCATTCACATGATGAAGTCTTTACAGAAAACAACTCTCAGAAAACCGAAGATTCTAGACTCAACTGACATATTCAAAAATACTTTGCTTTTAAGAATATATGATTGTAGTATAAGTCATTTTGGAGGGAAATACTAATCCATCATACCTGTTACCTTAAATATATAATTAGAAAAGAATGAAAAGAACGTAATTAAAATCTGGATTTCCATATAAAAAGATCTAATTTATTGATTTGTAAACATTTTCAGAACAAAATTATTTCATTTCACCTCAGTAAGAGTAACAGCAGGAAAGCCTTACCATCCATAAGGTTAGAATTTGGGCTCAGTTCAGACAAGCCTTTCTAGGCTTTTGGATACTTACTGGAACCTTATGTGTCTGATTTAATAAAAAAAATAAAAAGAAAAGATGGAATTTCACACAGGACTCTGGTAGTTATATTTCTGGTGTCTCCCAAATACAGAGCTCTAGGAATTGAAAGGGAAGGTAGACACTCCTGGCAAAGAATGGAATCACAGGCTTCTTGGAGTGCTCCTTTTGAAAGTGACCTCTAAAGGTGAAGGCAAATGAATCTTTCTCATTAGTCAATCTGCAAAGCTTACTGTCAGTACACAAATAGGTTTGTTCTGCCTTGGGTGGGTGGCTCAGTTGGCTGGAGCATCGTCCCCTGCACCAAAAGGTTGCAGTTTAAATCACTGGTCAGGTTGCAGGTTCAATCCCCAGTTGGGGCACATACATAGGGGAGGGAACCAATCGACATTTTTCTCTCACACTGAAGTCTTTCCTGCCTCTCTCTCTCCCCCTCCCTCCCTTCTTCCCTTGCTAAAATCAATAAACATATCCTTGGGTGACAATTTTAAAATTGTATTTTAAATGGGTTTGTTCTTCGACATTATTCACTGAAAACCTACTAAGCCTGAGCAATATACATACCCAAATCAAAGGAACCCTAGTAATCTGCTTTTCTATCAAAACTATCAATTCTTTTAGCATCCATCAGTGAATTAGCCACGTGCTTTGTCAAATAAAAATGTCCCTTCTTTCTACTGTGCACTCTTTTTATGTTTTCCAGTTGCTTTATTGAAGAGGTAGGTGGTAGTTGGAGGAGAATGGAAAACCGAGGATTCAAAACCTCTCTAACCCACACCTCAGACAATACTCAGACAGACATACCCTGGATCTGTCACTTCTTCCCAATTTCTTAACTGGGAAAGGGATGAAGGTTGTTGCAAAAATGAAGAGACAGAAAAAACTCTGAAAAACTAAAAAGCACAGCCAATGTCCTGTTCATTCTAAAGACAAGCAAAATGTAAAATGTAATTCAAATGACCAAAGAACAAACAAAACCTTTACTCAAAGAGATTTCTCAACTCTTCTTCCAAAGTAACTATTCAAAACACGCTGTATTATCATTTTAATGCTACTTCAGCCCTGGCTCAGTTGGTTGGAGCATCATCCCATAACCAAAACGGTTGCAGGTTTGATTCCTGGTCAGGGCGCATGCCCGAATTGTGGGTGTGATCCTGGGTTGGTGCACACACAGGAGGCAGCCAATCAGTGCCTTCTCTCACTTCAATGTTGCTCTCTTTCCCTTATTCTATTTCTCTCTAAAAGTAGTGGAAGTGTCCTTGGGTGAGGATAAAAGTAAAAAAAAAAAAAAAAGGCTTCTTCAGAAAGGACCATAAAACCATATACATTCAGATAGTTTTCATCCATTAAACTGAGTCAAAGCACCCTTACATTTCTGAGCCCCTCCCTCCTGAACAGAACACTGTTGTGACTTAGCAACAATATGGTTCGAAATCCTTTCCAGACCAGTGAGCTGTGCAATACCTTCAAAAATGGGATGACAAAAGGTCGCAGTGGGAAGTTAGTAGCTTCTTGCAGTTTGGAATGAAATTCTTCAATTGTCAAAGTAGAGTTCTGTGGAGCAAAATATGTATTATAAACACATTTGTCTCTTGGTAAATAGTAAAAACACCAAGACTAATAAATTAATGCTGTTATAACACAGTGTAATAACCAGCAGACACACATATAGGAAGCACTATTTTCAATATAAAACTGACTTTGCAAAAAATATCACGTTATAGTTTATTGTATCGCCCACTTCTAAAAATAACCGCTCAAAATGAAACATGGTAAATATGTTACTTTGAGAATAATGTGCAAAGTTTTGTCAGAGAAGGCTCTGCATTTACGGAAAACATTTTAATATTACCTTTATGGAAAACAAACACATTTGGATGTATTTAAAAGCACAACTGGTCATGTAATGGGCCAAAGGCAAGTGTCAGAATCTCAATTTACCCCCCATGTCATGTCTGTGTTACCGCCAGTATGAATATTCTTCCCCTGTCATCTTACATTCTTCCTTTGTCTCCCAAAGCATCCTTGCTCAGGATAACAGCTTAGTTGGGAAGTGTGTTGTGCTATTAAAGCCAAAGAAAAGGTTTGGGCCTTCTCTGATTCCCTGAGCCTTATAGAAGGTAAAAAAATTTCCCAGTTAGCAAAGCTATTTTATTTAGCATTGAAGCAATATGTATAGTTCAACCCAAAAGAGACTATAAAATGACTCAAATTCACCCCTAATCTGTCCCATATAAACAAGCCCAAAATACTCAGGGTTTGTAATCTGCAGGGAGTAATCTATACTGATGAAAGCATCTACTTAACAGACAACCAACCTATTATTAAAATGTTGAATAAATTAACTATATTTGGCTCATTTTCCTTAGTCCCTAGGCAGAATCACAAGTACAAACTTAGGTCTCAACTTCAAACGTTCCATTACCCTCATGCCTCACAAAATTGGGGTATTTGTGACCATACAGCTTTCAAATAGTTTCCCCACTTTTTTTGTACACTTCCTTTTCCTTTTATGACAAAGTATGGGGCACCAAGATCTAAACTTTTATACCCCCAAACTCACAATATCTTAACATGAAATTATGAATAAACACTAGCTTCCTATCTGTGACAATACAGGTTAGGAAGCCTATTTTTTTTTTTAAGCTTTCATTCTGTTTCTCTTCATTTTTCAGTTAGTAAATATTTTTTAAACTTTTAGTTAATTAATTTTGGGGGGTGATATTGGTTAATAAGATTATATAGGCTTCAGGTGTGTATTTCCACGACACAGGAGCTATACATGGCATTGTACACCCACGACCTGAAGTCCAATCAACTTCATCACCATGTATTTGGCCCATTACCCTTTACAATCCCCCCATTTTGTTTTGTTTTGTTTTTGTTTCCCCCCACTTTCTAAAGCCACACCACTTGTGTTTTGCACATGAAAAGAGACACTAAGTATTTTTCTAAGCTCTGTCTAAACAGCATGATGAGATGCATTATGATTTACTACCTGAGTGCAAATCATGGGCCTGTCAAAGCCATTTGGGCCGCCTTGTATATTTCACGTCTGCACACCTCTGTGTCCTTACATAAAAAATGCGTATAAAAATCAGTACCTCAAAGTGTGGTCCCAAGATTTCAATACAATGGCATGTGTAAAAGCTTGTAGCCAATGCTCAAAACAAGCCCCATCACCTGGACACTCACTCACTTGACAAATGTTCACTGTCCGCCCAATACCTAGAGCACTATTAACTAATGTTTCCCCGTAACTTGTCTCCATAAGGGTTTTAGGTAAATAAATATATTAAAAAAGCATTACCATCAAAAAAGTATGCCACTTAAGATGTGGAAAAATCTCAAAGCTACCAAATTTTTCCATATTTAAAGTTATGGAAACCACTGGTAAAGACATAATCAAATTTATAAAGCAGTTGTCAAAAAAAAATTCTTACTAGTAACAACATATTCACCATTTGCTTAATACAGTGACTGTTCTGGATTTACTCTGTGGCTCCTTGGTCTAACTTATTTAGATGCTGAAAAGCCTATTATGCAAAACTCAAGAAATAAAAGAAAGGGCAAAGATAAGTGACTCGATGAAAGCAACTACAGTATGCTGACACTCTTCTGTCCAAACCACCTTCCTGTGCTGGAGGAGTACAAGGTGAAGCTGATGGGCTGTGGCAAACGCGGAAGCTTTTGTCCTTAGAGCGCAGAGGAGAGGGAGACAACATTCAAAACCTGAATTGCAAAACCTCTGTCCGTGTGAGACACTGTCATGTGAAGCATGTCCACAGCACTAGGCTCTCCCCCAGACTGTCATTCCGAGACTGCTTTGACAAAACACAACTGGAAGAAATGCTCTGTTTCCAGAAAGAAGAAACGTCTGCCTATCATCTGAATCTCAGTTCTACTATAAAGCCTGGATGATGAAAGGACTGAGTATGTGACTCACAGCTTCTGCAGGACTCAGTTTGCCATGGAAAAATCTCCCTCCGAAATGAGAAGCCTCTACTTATACTTGAAGTCATAGTAAATGCAAAAGTGATTCGGGACCCTAAAAAATGATATTATGTTCTCATGTCTAGTGTGATATAGAATATACTATAATGTTCCCAAGTCAACTGAGAATAATGTTCTATTCTCAAACTAGTAGTTTAAGTAATTCTACCTAAAACAAAGAATTTTTTCTTCAAAAACCAATTAGCAGTCCCAGTGGCTGAGGGAGATGAAATGAAGGTGTTGCTGTTTTGGGGGTACGGAGGCTCCGGTTGGGGAGATGACAAAGACCTGGAGGTGAACAGTGGTGATGGTTGCACAACAGTGAGCTCCTCCCTTGGAAATGGTTTAAAGTGGTAAATTTTATGTTACGTATATTTTACCACAACAATTTTTACACGTTATTAGCCCTAAACATGAAAACACATAAAGGAATATGTTATTTGTTATAAATTTGTGTTCAGGTAGGCTAATAATAAAAGTCCCCGACAGCGACTAAGTTAAAACGAGCACCCAATGAGATTAAGGGAAAATCATTAACACAACAACAAGTTTGTCATTGTTGAAAGGCACTGGACATGCTAGGATTATATACTTATTGAATTTTATACATACATACATACACATTTACGGCCAAAATAACAATGAATTTGGACAACCCTACCACAGTAAAAGAGGCCAAGGCGGGGGTCAACACACTGCAGAGCCGAAAGCCCTGCTGTAGAATTACCAGGCTTGCACAGCATCTCCAGCAGTAGACACTATTAGAACACACTAGCAGTGACCATGAGGACTGTATTTTGAATCCCCCCCCACACACACGCACACACACTCTCTCTCTCTTACCCCAGAGAATTGGGCTGATTTCCATTTGCTTACCACCAGTCCTAGCACGAGGGTGCGAACTCTCTCTCCTATCTCTGGCGAAATGTCGTTGCCAAACTGCTGCAGGGTAGTTAGGAACCGTTTCAGCTTACTGAGTTGCCTGGCGCCACAGGCTGGGGGCAGCTGCTGATTAGCCAGAGAAGAAGAGGAAGAAGAGGAAGGCCCATTGCTAAAGCCATTGGGCGGCGAGGGGGCACCGTTCAAGGCTGTGGGTGAATGGCTTGTGCCATTAGTTACTGTCAAGGGCACAAAATCAGAAAGAAAAACTTATAGAGAAATGCACAAGGAAATTACAACCAAGCTTCCTTCCCTTTAAATCTGGTGGATTTTGTCATTTAAAAACTGGTGGATATAATATTAGTTTCAGGTATATAACCCAGTAATTGCACATTATCTCACTTACAAAGTGATCACGCCGACAAATCTACCCTTCTGACACCATATATAGTTATTAAAATATTATCAACTATATTCCCTGTGCTGTAAATAAAAAATAAAAATATGTTTAAAGTTAAAATAAAACTGCTGGACCTTTTGTGCAAAATGCTTTGACTTCACAGGAGCACCACAGGCTCCGGTGTTCTATAACTGCATGAGTCTACTCCTCACACTGCACCAGGGTACTCTGCACAGAAGCGGATTATAAATGGGGTCGGCTGTGACACAGAGACAACCCTGCCTCCCATGTGCACATATGCCAACCACCTGAAATGCTTCCAACACAGAACAGACATCGCTTGGATGTCAGCCTTGTGTCACCAGCTTACATCAATATAACAGGACTATTCCTTTCTCAACTGCTCCCCTAGAGAAAGTGTACATTTGGTGGAGACTAAATTTATCACTGAACATTTTTAATCATGTTTTGTACACACAACTGACAGCTGTGTTTATAAAAATTGGACTTTCAAGTTTTAACCTTCTACCACCCAATTAGAAGGCTATTTTCTCCCCCTCATATTTCTTAACTACTTCTTTAGGGAAAATGCAAATCTTATGTAAGAAGCCAAAATATATATGGTAATTATCAAGGACTTATTCCAAGAAATTCAAAGGGTACATATCTACCCCAATAATAACAGCTGGTGGTAATTGGGTAAATTCATTTCTGATAACACTTATTTGAAAATCAAGATGATAACCCATAACTAGTGGGCTAGAAAAACTTGCACATTTCTCACTAAAAAAATGGTGCTTTTATAACGTTAAATCAATTAATTGGACAAATGGATCTTTACCAAAGATTGTATTTTTAAATATAATTTTAATAAACTATCGCCAACAATCGTTAGAAGATGTTTTAAGTGCTCCATTATTCTTAAAGTTTCAGGAGAGTAAAAAAAAAAAAGGTCTCTTGTCCTGAATGAGTACCTGAGCAACCTGTCAAGAAATGATAGCTCAGTAGGACTTCTCACAGGAGACACAGGCCCATCACTATGGCTTTGGATAACAACAAAACAAATATAAGATGACAGGATTACAACTTGGCACCGCCGCAGCCTCCTGCTCCTTACACTTTGGAAAGGTCTTTTAAATGGCAATGCAACACTGCATAAACAGCCCGGGGTGTGTGTTTTGTCGGTCTCTTTTAAGCCCATGAGTCTATTTTTTGCCTGTTATTTTTTAATTCATATAGATTTAATGGCACGTGGTCTATAAATACTATTACCTGCAACAGATAGCACTTATTCATTTCACAAATCCTTGATGACAATTTCAACCAGAACTTTGAGACTGATGGAATCAAAGCTACCTGCTATCCCTACTACAATATACAGGAAGGAAAGGGAAGTTGCGATTCTGTCAGAATATTCTGTCCCTTCCCTGGATGACACGGAAAGCAACACACTCCATTGATTAACAGCACAAGGCTGGAGCCAAGATGGAATGGACAGTTTTAAGAAAAGAAAGATGCTCCTTATTTCAGAAAGTTTTCTGTATGCAACTGTTGCATAAAGTCTTTTTTTTTGTATGCAACATTAGATTTTTTAACATTTTAAGCTAAAAATAAAGATTTTAACATGATTTGTAAATAATACAAGAAAAGAGTATTAGGAGATCAGATGTAACCTGGAAATAATTATTAACATGTTCCAAGTCGAAATGAACAAACTAAAATAAGGAGCTCCACATTAGGTTGCATTAAAAGTTATAGTGGTAACATCTCAAGTTACATACCAAATGTGTTCTTCATTCACTGAAATCATAGTAAACTACATTTTTCAAGCAATCACAAAAAGGCAGGCAAATATTAACAGTCTTACAAATTATGCCTCAGATATGACACATCTGTACTCAATACCTACTCAGGGGTAAACAAATCATTATTATTTTTTTTGCTTTGTCTCTGCATAATTTATTGATGCTAGATCTTCTCTTCTCTTAATTTTTAATTGCATTAAAATTTTCATTTAAACTTCAAAATGAAAATGAGAAATGCAGAAATGCCTACTCACATGTTGTCGGTGTAAATGAACTGGTTCGCGGGGCTCCTTGAGTTGTCGGGGGCGGTGGCATCGTGGGAGGAGTCAGCCTAGATGGAGTCTTCACATCCACAGGTGAGTCTGGCATCGTGGAGTGCTTCTCAGTCCGATCTGGAGGGTGCCACCAGGAGCATGTTACTTTCTTAAGCACTTCAGTTTTTTAAGTGGGGTTCATCTTTTTTACAAGCAAGTAAACAGAAGAAATCCAACATCTTCTATCAATAATAAAACAGGCTTATCGACTAAAGTTTAAATCAGGACTTTACTATCCAAACCCCACTTAAGAAGGTGTAGCACAGATGGCAGGACTTCATTTGTAACTTGGGCAAATGCTACCTTGGTGGTGTTATCGGCAACGGTACAACTTCCCTCAAAGCAGAAGCCAATATTAGCAAGAGGTACAAAAATTGATGAGGAACTTAGATGGTGGCGAACCGCTCAGGCGGCTTAGAAATAACACAAATCTGAAGATGCTGGTGAGACACAAGCAGGAGCCGGCATTTAGCAATTCTTGTGACACCTGTCACCCCTTTTCCATACTTAGTTTTCTGGCCTTTTAGAGGAAGCAGGTTATGTCTCCAGGACATACATCTCACTTCAATCTTTTCTGCCCTGTTTTGAAAAATCACCACTACATAAATGTCATATGTCACGCCATTAAGTTAAACTATTATTTACTTAGAATTTGTGAGTTTAAGACCTACCACTTTAAAAACATGACACCAATATTTCAATTAATAATCTCAGGCAGAGTAAGAATAGAAAAATCCTAAATTAAGAACTTAAAAGAACTAAAAGCTCTCCTTATATTTTTTCATGAGTACATGATACATGAGAAATTTTCAGATTACCCAATAATGAACATTTGCACTCAGGGCTGTTTTCTACTAAGCATACTGTTCCCTATTGAATCTCCAGTAAAAAAAAAAATAGAAGTTTTTGTTTGTTCCTTTACATCCAATTTCCCACAAATATTACGTACATATGTGCACACACACCCCCAAACATATTTGAGGCAACTCTCGCAGCCTTATACACAGGTATTTCCCACTCTGACTTCTTCAAAAGTAACACAGATTATTGACAAAGAATGGGTCTTTCAAAATATTGTAACTACATGGGTACAAAGTTTATTACTCAAAATAACTTAAAAGTCAATTATTAAAAGAAAATGAAAAGCCCAAATTGCTATGATGACATTCCAAAACTACCTCCCTTTATTCAAAACAGTTTCATAAGACTTGGGTTGCCACAGAACACAGGTGAAATAATGCTGATGCCATATCAAGGGAGATGTAATAAAAGAATGAAAATCATCATCATTCTTTTAAGAGCATTTTGCAAGATGAGCGAATTAGCAGTATCAGGGTCTCTGTCTGTTCATCTCTAACTGCTAGCTGAATAGCAATGAATGACCCTGTGGTGAGTGTTCTGAGGGAGATGATGGTAAAGACAGATGGAGAGCATTTCCACCTTTGTCAATTACTGTTAAAAACTGGCTTCATATTACTGTTCCAGACTATTCAAAAACTAGCATCAATAAATCAATTATTTTAGAAAAGTACAGGTTTAAAACCACTTCTTCAATAGTTAAATGCATTGCAGTCTACTCACCTCAACCAACCTCAGCAACAAGGGACTAAACAGCTTTCCACTTATGTTGCAACTGAGGGAAGAGGTACAGCAGCTAATACAAGTCACCCTAAATAAAGGCAAATATTTCTGTCATGCCAAGGAAGGAGGGAGAAGGGGAGGCTTGCCAGAGTCAGCTGGGAGATAACAGTGGGAACTGCTGGTCCATCTGGTTTTCATTCTGCTAACACTCACGCTGAACTGTTAGAGAAGCCAGTCCAGATACACAGATTGAAGCACGCAGTTGCACAGACAGAGAAAGGAAGAGCGGGAGGGGGATGGGGAGTGGGAATAATGAAAGAGAGGAAAGACCAAAACAGAGAGAAAGAGCCTAAAGGGAGAGAAATTTACTCCGGACAGATTTGTTTACCTCAAAAGCTAAAAGCTGAGCCATAGCGGACACGGCCCCCACCTTACTTACCTTGACATAGTTCTTGAGCAACACCTAAACTTGAAAACATACCTTAAACCCATTTTCTTTATTGTGTTAAAGTAGAAGAAATACATACAAAAGGAATAAACCACAAAGATGACAATGGGTTTCCTTTTCAAACTTTAGAGAATCTTTCTATAGAAATATATAAACTGTCCAGTTTTAGAAAGATTTTTGATATATCATAATTTTGATTTGAAAATATTTTGAATATATATCTTGGTCCATCTTTGAAACACAACTCCCATCCAGAAAATGAGCAGCAGCAGCAGCATCAAAGGTAGACAAATGATTTTAAATTCTTGAAATGTCATCTATATGCTGGGAACGATAACAACTGGGCCAATGCGTAGCCCACCACCACTTCTAACAGGAACACACATATACGTTTTAACTGGAATATATGTAGATCTTTGAGATTTTGACATTAGCCAAATTTCTGAGATGGTTAGCTTTACTGTGATCAAATGGAGTTCCAACCCAGAGGTCCTCCAAACTTCGACAAAGTGGGACCATCTGTACCTCATTCAGGGCTGTTCAGTGCAATCAACCCAGGAGGGAGATGGATGGCGAAATACCCAGCCAGGCCTAGCCCTTGCACACACACAACTCTCTGGAGAAGACAGACTTAAAATAAATTCAGAAAATGTGTTTCAAGTACGCTGAGTTATGTTGCATTTGTTTTGAATTAAAAAAAAACATTTTGAAATATATATTCTTGAAACTTTTTTAACAAACAGCAAAAGAGCTGATTTAACCACAGCAGCATTTCACTGCATTTCAAATTAGAAGATACAGTAAAACCAATATTGATAATATTTCTTATGTAATTTTTAAGTTCATGAAAATTATATTGTTCTTGTACGTAATTTCTATTTTTAGCTGCTGTAGGAGAAGGCCAACATTTGTTGAAAGATTGACACAAGATGATAAAAAAGAAAAACAATTTCTATCAGATCAGCAAGGTATATATAATCAAAAGAACCGACTTTACGTTTACCTTAATGATTCGCACCAGTTCTAAATAAGATTTTCTGTATGTGATAACATGTCAACTCCCATGGCAAATATCCAACACATATGTACTAAAGATGGCCGAGGCACGGAGGAAAGTGTGGCATATGTAAATACATTATGGATACCATTTCAATGTCAGGGTTGTCCAGAAATGGTATGTTTTCCATTTCCTTGGGGTTTTTTTTTAAGTAAAGGGAAAAGGTATGCCATAATCTGCCACAGCACTTATGTTACTTTTAGTTAGTTCAAACAGCTTCAGACATGTTTGTAAAGGAGAAAGAACAGGCATTCTACGTTTTCCTCGTTTACATACCACTCTAGAGATGATTACTGTAAAAAGACAGAAAGTTCACTATTAGTAAATTATACATCTTTTTCTATCAGCGTTCATCATGTCAGTTATAATAGAATATCTATGTCTCACAAGTGTTACAGACTGAGGAACTTCTCGGTCCATTAGTAGAAGTCCAGAGTTAGTCTTATCTGAGTAAGGGTTACTTAAGAAAGCTAGAAGGTATGCACTAAAGAGGAGTACTGTATTTTTCCATGTATAATGTGCATTTTTTTGCCGAAATTTTTGAGGGAAAAATAAGGATGTGCGTTATACATGGGTAGTACTAATTCCGGATCTATGCTTTTAATTATTTTATTTATGCTTATGCATTAGAAGTGTAACTCTAGAAAGCAATAATGATATCCATATGCAAAATAATACCCCCAAATACAATAATCGGCTTTGTTTCTAAATATAAATAACTATATAATTGAATTAAAAAATTGAAAGATTTTTTTCCTGAAAGTTTGGGCCAAAAACGTGTGTGCACAGTATACATGACAGCACACTGCACACAGCAACAGAGAGTGATCCCAAGTGGGACCAAGGTACCACCAACAGCAAGGAGAAGGCAGTTACAGAGGAAGAACAGCGGGTATAGAATTTTATTTTTATGTCTCTGGAACATATGGCAAATACAGTTCTGACAATACTGTCACTTAGTGACTCCAGTGTCCGGGTGTGAGATGTTACAGGAGACTAATGCAGACTTAGGATGGTGGCCATTCAGCCTCCATAATGCTACCACCTTATTTCATGTTCACTCCTGCTCAGACCCCTGAGCATAAAAGTGAAATACTAACACTTAAAACATGATGAAGTTATACAGGGGAAGGACAGTTGGCAAATAGGAGAATCTCTGGGCTTCAAATGTAGACTAAACAATTAGTAGGGAGTCCTCAGGCAAGGCAGTTATCCTGAACCTCAGTCCCTCTTAAGCATGGGAATACAACCCCCTCTGCCTCAGCAGGAGGTGGTACAGTGCCTGCCGTACATGCTGGGCACCAACAGGTGTGAGCTTCATTCTCTGGGGCCTCCTCTCCGCGATCCACTCATGGCTTTATTTTTGACATCTCTCCCTGACTATGCTGTATTTATACAGGGCACCTTGGTTTGCCTGGGTCTGTCTGCCTTTCTTTTTCATGCTGTTATTTCTCCTTCGTTGAAAAGGACCTGTCTGTCCCATCTTACACTACCACATTCTTCACTACCACATTATCTTATCGCTTTCCCCAGGTGCCCTAGGCACCAACCCCATCGTGCTTCTTCTGACTCTCTTTTATAATTTACCACAGCATGTATGTGCAACAGTTATGTACGTATTATACACCCAGTCAGTAAAAATAATAAGCAACTTGATGGAAATAATCAGCAAATTAAATGTAATCATAAGGATGGTCACACTCCTAGCTTTTACATATCCACTTCCTGTATCATGTTCAGTCCAACGATATCAACCCCAACTTCAGGGCAAAAGACAAACACATAGCCATCAACAGCATGTAAATATATAACAAGAGAATGGAATGTAGGTACTAAGGGAAAATACTGGAGACTTTAAAGTCAGTTCAATTCTGCGGCTAACTTATTACATGGTTTTAGGCAAGTGTAAGAATGACCTGTTGTTACCACATGTTTTATCATAGGTATTTAGTGAAGACTGTTACTTCTGAAACGCAAATCCAATTGCACGTATTCCCTGATTTACATTGTATTCCGCTGTCAACAGAGTAAAAAATGCGCTCTTTAGCTTAGTTACGTACTGACACTGTGGAGTTCCTGCTCACCAGCTCCCCTTCCCTGTTCCTTGCTGCTCAGCCCTAATTTTGTTCAGGTACACATTTCTTGGGGGCAGATCCTCCCTGTTCTACATTAATCAGGTTCTCACATTTCCTTTGCCAGCAACAGGTTTCAGAGTTGCGTGTTGTGCTGAGGGACGTCTATGGAAGGAGTTCTAGGAAAGACTTCTTCTTCACGCTCTAAACACAAAGAGGAAATTGTTCCTCTTCTCCTGATGTTGTATCTGTAAGGGATTCCTTCATGTCACTTCTCTGGAATCTACTTTTCTTACATATAAAATTAAGCATCTTTTGAAGACCTCAAAGATCTTTTGCAGAAGCTAATATCCTCTGGTTTCTTTCTCCTGCTATGATCATCTCAACACAAGGAGTATCCAGAGAACATATATCTGACAATCAAGTGACCACAAATAAAATTATTTTGAAATTCATGACTATAACCAAGCTTCCTCTACGTACATAAATTTCTAGGTCCACAAGTGTATGTCTGCATAGAGTGTTCCCATAAACATTAAGATTAGCATGTATGTGTTATTTCCAAATACATTTTCAATCCTCTAAACCTCCATCAGTGGTTTAGTTATAAAATAACCATACTAATGTCAAACTGTCCCTGTTTAGTCACCAGCAAAACACACACTTTCATAGCCAGGTTCCTGAAAGAGTAATCTATACTCACTTTCTATGCTTCCTCATTTCCCATTCCAACTTACAACTACTTGTAGTGGACACCTATGAGACTGCCTAGAAAATTTCCCTTCCCATACTGGGACCTGCCATTCCCTCAATTTCATAAATATCTTGGGCACCACCATGTTATTTTATGACCCTGCACCCAAGGTACCAGCGACTGGCCCAGGCAGAGCACCTAGTCCAAGATGGGAGATTCCAACCACTCACTGAGACTTCTATATTCAGAATTGAGTAACAAAGCAATCCCACTCCAGAGGTAGAAGACTGCGATACTTATCATTCTCCAGGTCCAGAAAGCATGTCTTTAGTGAAAAAAATGCAAGTAATAGGCAGAAAAAAACAAAGGGAAATGGCAAGAGACTATCCTGATAGAGTTAAGTCAAGCTCATTTTACTGGATCCTAGGGGCTAGTTGCATTTCTAAAATTCCTACAATGTGTAGCTTCCAAACCATTATAGGTCCCAATCAACCAATCCCTCCTTTACCTGAAACCTAGTTTGAGTAGACTTTTCACTTGAAACCAAAGAATCCAGACTAAAATAACCCTGGAGTGTAACATCAAGGTATCTTAACTCCAACTGAAATTCTTCTCAACTGTCTCTTTATTATTAATGCAAAAATACTTGTATCCTCCGTCTGGTATCTTCGTGGCACCGGACACTGTTCACCACTGCCCATTGCTTAAAACGTTGTCCCCAGGATTCCATCATTCAAACACTCTCTTCATTTTTCCCAGGCCTTTCTGGCTTCTCCTTCTCATTCTTTCCTCATGGCTCACCTTTCTCCACCTCTGTGATAACTACTGGTATTTTCTCCCAATGTTATTTCATAGTTCCTCTTTAAATTTTCATTTTATGCCTTTTCCTTAGTGACTTCATTTGTGCTGTGATAGTCACAATATGGCCAAAATGTGGACAACTTTAGTCATAACTCTAGCCCTAGCATCCTTCCAGTTCTACATCCAAACATCCAGATGGCTACTCATTGCAACAGCCTGAATTCAAACCTGCATCAGCCATCATTACTCACCCAGCCCAATCAACAACCCGCTAAAGGACTCCCTGCCCTGTACTATTCATCTCTATCCATCTCCAAATCACACCCAGTCATTGACTACATCTGTCAAAGATGTGATCAGAGCTCTTACCCCTCTAATCTCAGGAATCTTCAAAGACCTATTATAATGTTAAGCATAGTGTCTAGGTGCCTCAGTAGGACATAGAAAGACTTTTGTGACCCATCTGCCTCCTGCTACTGTCGCAGAACCATTTTCACTTCTCCCATCCAATTCCATCACCACTGCAGAGCTCCAGACTGCACTACTGTGGCTCTCCGAATGTCCCTGGGTCTCTCTCAGGCCTCCATCACGTCTCATCCTTTTACCCCATCATTGCCTACTAAATCCATCATTCCTTTAAACCTCCATTCATGTGTCACTTCAGCCAGAAACCCTTTGCTGACAACCCTCCCATCCCCAGCTGGTCCAAACCGTCCCATATTTCCCTATTAGACTGTCTAGACCCCTTTTATAGTAACAATCACACTGTATTTAGATCCAAGGTCAATCCCTCCGGCTAGACTGTAGTTTACTTAAGGGCAATGATGGCATGTGTTTTTATATTACCAGCACTTTTCACGGTGCCTGACACATAGAAGGTGCTCAATAAATTCAGTACTTTACATGAATATATATTCTATAATGTCATTATCATGCCTATAGTCACAACTTTGAGACCCTTGAACTTTCAAGAGACATGACAGATTTAACTTAAGATAAATTCATCTATGTAACTTTTTCCCCATCATCCTAAAAGAATCTTAAAAGGAACTTCTACATTCTAAAACCATTAAGTATTCAAAGATAAAGCTACAAAAAGCATAAGTAAGTTACTGAATTCACTTGTTTTAAAATGCCTTTCATTAATCACAATGTTTTTCCTAAGACCTATTGGGGAAAAACAAAGACTTCATAAGGCAATTTACACACATATGACCTAGTCTCCAAAAACACCATTTTTTATAGTAAATATCAGTGTAGTCATACATATGCACATTCAAAACAGAGACAAAAGTATATTATAAACCAAAACCTCAATTTTGTCCACAGAAAGTTTTCTTCTTGCTTGTCTATGGACGGGGAGATTATATGTTATTTTCATCATTTCTTGTTACTTTTCTCTTTTAGCATGTTTTATCTTTACAAGCAAAAGCTATACAAAAACCTGATTAGGCTAAATCACCTAAAATCAGGCATTAGGCACTGTATCAAATGTTCTGTATCAAAATGGTTTATTTCATTTTAAATCTCATTGTGAAAATGTACTGCTAATTTTCTCATCTTAAAAGGAACTGAGGCCCAGAGGGTTGGATTAATTTGTCTAAGGTTACAAGCCACAGCTTATTCCAGGCCTCTCAAGAGTTTATTATTATCTAAAACTAATGTTATTTCATACATGATCTGGAAAACGAAAAGAAAGACACATTAAGTAAATGTTAAACCTAGAGTTAGCATTATACTAGAACCATACCTTACGATACCGCTGCACTAGTCACAGATGGTCATTCCAACTTTAATTAAAGTTCAATAACATTTAGTTTCCTAGTCACACTAATCACGTTCAAGTGCTCAACAGCCATGGCAAGATGACGACCTAGTTGTTGTGGCTGATGGCTACCATATCAGAAAGCTCAGTTACAGAACAGTTCTATCATCACAAAAGGACAACACCATGTGGGAACAAGGTCTCTGAAATGCTCTATGAGAAATAAGGGCTCCATGGCAGGAGTCCATGGAGGTGGCAATGTAGCCTGAAAGGTGGGGATGAGGTGGAAATGCCTTTGGCCTCATTCTAAATACCTTCCATTTCCACTGAGATCTTTCACTTGTTTTATAGATCAGGCTTCTGCATACAATTTCATTTGGTGGTTAAGAGGTAGGAAAAATAAAAGTTTGAAACACAATGATTAAGCTAATCAAGATCTGAGCTCTGAGGAAGCGAAAGAATAAGATTCAGTGGAGGTAATTATTATAGTAAACATCTAACTATGCTAACGAGAACAGCGCCAAGGGCTCAGTCCTGGAATGAGCCACTCAGCAGCCAGGTGAGCAGCTAGTCTGCAATCAGAGATGACAGCCTGGAGCATGACTTCATGCCCTGAAAGAGCATGAACTTGGGTTAAGACTTGGGCAGAAGAAAATGAGATAAAGTCATACTAATTTATTACTATTTCTAGAAAAATAACTTTAAAAATGTTTTGGTCATCTCTGTATAGGGACTGTAACAGGAAGTACCCTTCCCTTCTTCTACAGCACTTACCAGCTGTACTTGACACATTTATGTTGTGTTTGCATGTCCCCCAGCCACACACAACCACAGTGTCAGCCTCACTGAAATTCCTACCTGCTGTGTTAGCTCCAGCTCCCATAGCGTTTAGAAGAGTACCTGAACTATCAAGCATCTGATAAAGATTTTTTGAATGAATGAATGAATGAATGAGTTAAGCAAGGAAGAAAGAAAAGCCGGTTTCTGAAAAAACAGCTGGAGGTATATTGGTGATTCCATGGTTACTATCTACAGGGGGCAAAGGGTTGAGTAAGGCGGACTGGATGAATGCTACAAGTGCACATCCACTTAAATGGAGGTGGCAATGGTAAAAAGTGGAAACAGAAAATAAACTAAACCAATTTTCTCATTTCGTTGACAAAGATGAACTTAGGCCACCAAGAGAAAGCACTATAAACATCGACAAGTACCCAAATGATGGTTGTAGCCAGACAAATCAATTACTAATGTCATAAAGGCTGCAAAGGACAGGTGGGCCTATGAACGCTGGTGGGCTCCAGGCATTGCTTCTATTAGAAGTTCCTTAGAAATGTCATCTCTCCCATAGTGGCTGTCACCTTTACTCCAGGTATTCCTGCTTCTGAGTCTAATAACCACCAATCCTGAAAGCCACCAATCAGGTGTCAAAAGGGCTGGAGTCCAACTACCTGACTTCAACCAGCCTAGTTCCCCATCTATCTGCTTTATGTACTGGTGTTCTGTTTAAGATTTCCTGTTGAAGAAGGAAACATTTGAAACCCTTGGCACAGGCAGTCAGCAAATGTTCACTGAACGACTGTGACAAAAATACTAAGGAAAAACAGAATAAGCCAAACACTTAGAAAAGTAACTCCTTCTTGAGGAGAGAGCAGAGGAAGGCACAGGCATTACCAAGGGCTCATAAATGGAACATAAGCCTCTATGTAACACCCTGCTGTCAACTTGCAGACTAGTAAAAAAAATCATTAGGCAGTGATCTAAACCTTTTGCAGTCTTTAAATACAGACGATTTTTACCCCAGTGTTATTTGTCGTATTTGCCAGGGATAAAGAGGCCATGGAGAAGGCTGAGTGAGCCGCTGCAGAAGATGGCAGCACCCATGTCCAGCGCAGTCAGGTATGATCATCCAGATACGGGTCAATTAATCAAGGCAGAAAAGTATGAAGGTGTATCAAGTATGTACCTGCGGCTAAAACAAAGACAAGCAAATAGCAGCTCGAATAAATACTTACATTAATTGAATGTACTCTTAATAAAACCACCAACTAGTAATGTTAGTTTAGATGTCATATTACAGGCAATGGGAAAACACTGAGTTTTTAGGGAGCTGAATTATATGCTTATTTCCATGTTATGTATATATATGGAACAAAGAACAAATAGGGTAAGAAGGCAAGAGGGCAGCAGTACTGGACAGCAATAGTCCAGGCGAAATGATGCAGGCAGCCAGCATGAAGGTAGCTCTAAAGAGAAAAGGAGAGAGACTCAGAAGACTTAATGTCAAATTCACAGAAATTGTAACAAAATAAGACAACTTCTTTTTAAATCCTCACCAGAGGACATTTTTTATTGCTTTTTTAGAAACAGAGGAAGGGGAGGGAGAGAGAGAAACATCGAGTTGAGAGAGGAACAATTGGTTGACTCCCTATACACCCCAACTAGGGCTCAAACCCACAACATAGGTAAGTGCCTTGACCAGGAATCGACCCACCTTTCACAGTGTATGGGAAGATGCTCCAGTCAACTGAGCCACACTGGGCAGGGCAACAACCTTTCAGTAAGCAGAAATCTAGAGGTGTGTGGTGATGTCAAAGACCCAAACCAAAAGAAAACAGGAAAAATCATTTGGGAAAAAAAAAAAAAAACATTTTAATGAATGTTTTGAAAGTTTAATCTCACTAGTATTTTTTAAATTAAAACAAGATACTCTTTTCATCTAACAAATGTATAGACTTTTTATATGATTACATAATTTTCAACTCTGTATCTCTGGTGTCTAAACATGGTTCTCAGACACAATAAGTCCTAAAAGTTTGTTGTATTAACTAAACCATTTTTTAAAAAAATAAGTTATCAAGATGTCCATTATATCCTCAATTAATATAACTGTAATTATTAGATACAATGCAATCCTAACCGAAATACCAATAAAACTACCATCCATTTACTAGAAATCACTTATATTTCATATAGCACTAGACATGTCTTCTCCGATCTTATGAAGAATCATAACGGGGGGCATCAAACCAAATACAGATGGAAAACTGTAAAAAGCATCCCATGTACAAACAAAAGTGTTGCTTGCTCGAGATCTCTAAGACCATTTTCAAAAACACAAACTTCTCGACACCATTTGTCAGATAAACTAATCACAAAAGTAATAACTGTATAAATACAAAGGAAGCTGTTCCCAAACAAGGCTCACTACATTCGTATTAACTCATCACTAACAATAACTCAGGTTTAGGACTTATCCAAAATCATCCTTATAAGGTAACTAGTACTTCCTTAAAAAGCAAAGCAGCCAAATTTTTGGAACGTGGAGAACACTACAGGAGAAATCAACCATGACTGTAAATGTCTACATTCCTTGAGTGGCAGCAAGAGAAAACGTTGGGAACCTCTGGGCACACCAGTACATATTAAGTACCTTTCCCTTCTCAAAAGTAGTGGCCAGGGGACCTCAAGAAAGTTACTGAAGCCTTACAAACCATTTTACATACTCTTATCTAAATCTTCATTCTCTGAAAAACAGTAACTTACTTTTACAAGTGTAGACTTGCAAGAAATCACTAGATTTTGTCCTGGTAGGTGATGTTTTATGTCTACTTGAGCTGACTATAAACAAAATTACGAAGTCAGCAAAATTTATGTTCGGTGTGTCCTTGTTCTCCTGGGTTTATTCCTTTCGGTACCTCCCTCTATTCCTCTCGGTACCTCCCTCTATTCCTCTCACCACCAAGAAATCTAGAACTCCTATCCTGTCTCTTAGCTAAAGATTAAATTCTGCCACCTACCTAAGTCCAAAGTTCAAAGCGTCAGATCTGTCACAAAAGTCTACTTCTGGACTAAAGTTGCAGTAATAATTTAAAGTAATTCACACAATGACGGTGGCTTCACCACACACACACACACACACACACACACACACACACACACCCTCTTTTCCTCAGGGCTAATGAATCAGAATCACCAGAGTTCAGGGGGAGGGGAAGGTGAAGGAAATGCAGAGAGAAACAGCACCCAATGAGTGAATCTGTCCAACCCTGAATACATTACTAGGTGCTCAGTAACAGCTGCATTTCCAGGTAATATCCTTTAACAAAGAAACATGGTCCTTCTCTGCCCTAATTTGAAGAATAATCTGTTATAGGTCTAATATTGGGCCTTCGGGAGCCAAAGAAGTATCAGTGGGAAAATATGATAGTATGAGAAACAGTTCCAGGCAGTTCCCTACTCACAGACATAATCAAATGCCTACGGAATGTCCATTTACAAATATGATAAATACTAGAAAAAGTAACTCTTTCCTTTGTCCCCTCTATAAATGGTCTGCTCAGTTTCACCTTTTTTGTTTCAAAATCAATGTCAACTCCTCAAGGCATCAGGCCTTCCCTTCCCAATCTCAAGCAGGTTTTTTCACCCCTTTGTTTGTCTCCTTCACAATACTTGGAAAACTCAAATTTTTTTCCACCCTTCTCCTTGGAGTTTAGTGGGTTCCCACCCCAGAACACTGCTATGTTCCAACCCCACACAGTGTCTGGTACAGAAGTTCTCCAAAAGATCTGCTGAAACAGATCAGGACGATGGGATTCGAGTTTTCAACCGTGCATCAACAGAATGTGAACTGATTATAAAACTAGTCAGGAAAGAAACAAGGAGGGAGGTGTCAAGAACCGGAAACACAAAAGAAAATTAATAACCATGAGTTCATTTAAAGGTCAAGGTTAGATGTGTGGTGTGATACAGTACAGAAGAAAAGTGTAATAAACCAGGAAAGTTGGTGTTCGAGCCACCCGTCACTACCAGAACCAATAAATAGAGACTAGGATTGAATCTTTATGGGTGCTTTAGGCAGATGGCTGGGGATATGAGAGGACAGCAGGTCACATACCCTCAAAAATTACCTTAACATCTCATTTCAAGCCAACTTTTTTTTAAGGAGAAGAAAAGGTAGGTAAGGGATTTGGAAAAAAGGTTAATTGGATAACAGTTGCAGTCTGGTGGCTGTTTCCCTAGTACTCCTTTATCTGTTGATCAACAATTCTTTACCTGTACCACCATTCCCTCCCTGGAGGTGGTGATTCCGATACCATCTCCCTTGCAGACCCCTGGGGCACAAAGATTGAATTGCTTGTTGACCTCCTGGATCCTGCATTCCAGCTCCCAGAATAACAGCTTTTCATGGCATTAATCCCTTAAGTCTATCAACTAAGGTTAAAATCTTTAACTCTTGAGTTCCCCTATCAACAGGACAGAGAAAATGAAGGAGGCTTTCCAGATTAAAAGAGCCAGCCCAAGGACCTCCAGCCTGGTAAGGCCCCAGGAAATGTGAGGCACGAAAGTCATGGAAGGAAGTAACATCGGCATCATGGCAGTGTGGAGAAACCTCCAGGTCTCTCCCCTTGAAGTCACAAGTTAAACAGCTATAATTCAACAAAAGGCTCCCTGCTCAACACACCAACACATCTTGGAGATCAACGCATCTTAGAGATCCACACACTGAAATACCCAAAGGTGGGCATACTGGCAAACGGGGAGATGAAGTGGGGGTAAGGACAAAGATGGGAACCACAGACACAGTCAGGCACTCACCACGGCCCCAGCAAATATGACTGTGGTGAAGGGTCAGAGGCAACCCCTGCCGGGCATACCTGAAGGGTGGAATCAGCAATCTGCCGTGAGTGAGTGGTACACATGGAGGGTGAACTCAGAATCAGAGACAAGGGCGCAGTGCAGAGGGTGGCAGCAATGGACCAGCAGCCATCACCAGGCAGACAAAGCCATAGAGATGGGAATCCAGCCCCCCTTACCTTCCCATGGCCCACTCAGCTTTGCAGCCCTCACCTGGTGGATAACAAAAGGGTAGAAGCAACATTTCAGCCTGAGTGGACTGCCCTGAGTGGTCCAAGCCTTATATGTGAGAACCTATTTCCTCTCATCCCCTCTCCACCATCCTCACCCCCCAACCATGGAGGTGGAGGTAACTGTAATGGTGCATAAGGAGTGGTACGGCTGGCAGCTTTGGGTTACAGGAAAGCGGTGCCAGAAATACAGAGGCCAGGAGCCCCATTGTCCACCTCAATCCACCATGGGGTCAGTACCTCAAGACCAAGGTAACCAGGTAACGAGAGGATGCCCACCTCCTTGGGGAATATGGGGCATCTCCCACTATGGAGGAGGTGACAGCACCTCACAGAGATCCTGGAAGTCCCAGTGGTACAGGTAAGAGTAAACAAAATCTTGCATCATATCACCACCTTCAAGAAAACAAAGAAAAGACCTCTACTTATCAATCTGCTTAAACAACAAAAGATCAAGTACTCAAAAAAAATTCATTCATTCAAATTCCCAGAGAAATAATCCATCAAACACCATGAATAAACAGGGTAACGAGAAAGTAAAGTGCAGAAAGAAAAAATAAACTTAGAGACATGAAAGACTGTGATTTAAATGACAGAATTCAAGATTACAGATCTAAAAACACTAAACAAGATACAAGAAAATTCCCAAAACTTCAACGAGCTATGGAAGAAAGTTAACAAACAAAAGGAGTACTATACTAAACGACTGAAACTATTTTAAAAAGGTCTAAACTGAAATTCTGGAGCTGACAAACTCAATAAATGAGACGAAAAATTAACTAGTGACCATAGGAAATACTGCAGACCAGATGGAGGAAAGAATCAGTGATATCGAAGATAGAATCCAGAAATAACCCAAGTAGAAGAAGAGAGAGAATCAAGAGTTAAAAAAAAAAAGAAAAAACTCTATGAGAACTATCTGATTCTATTAATAAAGAAAGCAATCTAAGAATAATGGGTGTACCAGAGAGGGAAAATAAAGAGAGGGAGAAGAGAACAGAGAGCTTATTCAAGCAAATAAGTGGCAAGAACCTCCTAAACATGTGGAAAGTACTGAACCCTCAAATTCAGAAAGTCAATAGAACATCTAATTATCTCAGTCAAAAAAGGCTTTCTTGAGAGCACATTATATTAAAGCTGTCCAAGATTAATGACAAAGGAAGAATTATCAAGGCACCCAGAGAAAAAAGATTGTAAGCTATAAGGAAACCCCATTAATTTATCATCAGATATTTCAGCAGAAACCCTATGACCTAGGAGAGAGTAAAATCAAATAGTTAAAGTACTGAAAGAGAGCAATCACCAACAAAGAATAATATATCCAGCAAAGTTATCTTTTAGATATAAGGAGAAACAAAAGTGTTTCCAGATAAACAGCAGCAGAGGGAATTTACCACCACAAGACTCCGTGACAAGAAATGCTGAAAGAGGTTGTTCTAAATGAAACAAAAAGACAAAGGAAACAAAACTGAAAGATGACCAACACACAGACAGAAATGAGAAAGTGCAACTCGTAATCAGAAGAGGGTATTAAACACTTAGATGTACAAGTTAAAGGAGGTAAAAGCATGTTTAAAAAGAAGACAATGCTGCTGCAATTTGGAAATGAACTCACAGCATAAGGAGAAATAATCTGTCACAACAAAAACATTAAAAGGGGAGGGGCAAAAGAACTGAAATTGTACAGGTGGAGATAAGATGCAATCAAAAGAAAAAGAACTACCGTACATATGAAACATTTTTGCATAAACCTAATGGTAACCACAAAACAAAAATCTAGAACTGAGACACAAGGTACATAAAAGAGGAAACAAAGGGAAGAAAATAGCAGGTAGAAACACAAGGGAAAAGTAAGAACGGAAATATAGTACCAGCAGAAAACGAAAGACTGAATGCTTATATGGAGTCCTTCTACAGGAATAATAACCCTAAGTATAAATGGACTGAACAAACCAATTAAAAGGCACAGACAGCAGGATGGATTAAAAAACAAAACCCAAGTATTTGCTGCCTTCAGGAAACCCATCTCAGCTGCAAAGACAAACATAGATTCAACATGGAGGGGTGCAAGATGATACTCCAAGCAAATGGCATCCAGAGAAAAGCAGGTGTAGCCATTCTTGTATCAAACAAAATAGATTTCAAGATTTAAAAAAGGTCACAAGAGACAAAGATGAGCACTTTATAATGACAAAGGGCACAATATACCAAGAAGACATAAATTAATAGATGTGTACCCAACCTAGGAGCACCACATTATATAAAGCAATTAACAACTGAACTGAAGAAAGGAAGTAACAAAAGCACAATTGGACTCGAGGACTGACATGCCCCACTGACAGCAAGGGGCAGATACCCAAACAGAAAATCAGGAAGAAAACATGGGTCCACATAAGTCCAAGTGGACACAATCCACATAGACAGAGCTCAGCAATCCCCTAACGACGAAACGTGCATTCCTCTCTAGTGCACGCGGACCGCTCTCTTGGACAGACCGTATGTCGGAGTGCAAAACCAGTCTCAACAAATTTAAAAACATTCAAATCCTTCCAAGCGTAGTATCTGATCCCAACATTTCGAAAGTGGAAATTAACTCCGAAAAGAAGCTGAGGAAATTACAAATACGTGGAGTTTAACAACATGCTACAGAACAATGACAAGGTCAAGGAAGAAATAAAAATGACCAAAAGATACATGGAGGTAAGTGACAACGACAATTAAGCATATCAAACATGTTTGGTTGCAGCAAAAATGATAATAACAGAGTTGACAGCATTACAAGCCCACCTCAATAAACAAGGAAAATCTCACATAAATAACTTCATGCTTCACCTTAAAGAACTAGAAAAAGATGAACAAATGAAGCCCAATGTCAGTAAAAGGAAATAATAAAAATTAGGACAGAATTAAACAGAATAGAAAACAGAAAAACAATAGAAAAAAATTAAGGCAACAAACAGCTGGTTCTTTGAAAAGATAAATAAAATTCACAAACCTCCAGCTAATCACTAAAGAACAAAGAGAAAAAACTCCAATAAACAAAATCAGAAGTAAAAGAGAAGTTACAACAGACACCATAAAGATACAAAAAACTATACGAGAATACCATGAAAGGCTATACCAAACTTGAAAACCTAAAATGGACAAGTTTTTAGAAATACATAACCTGCCCACACTGAATCATGAAAATTAAAAATATAATAGACTGATCAACAGTAGAGGGATTGAAACAGGCATCAAAAACCTCCCCCAAAATAAAAGTACAGGACCACATAGCTACACTGGTGAGTTCTCCCTTTCAAAGAAGATTTAATACTTAACCTTCTCAAGCTCTTCCAAAAAACTGAAGAAGAGCATTTAAGAGGCCAGCATTACCCTGATACCAAAACCAAGTGCGGACAACACACACAAAATTACAGACCAGTATCTCTCATGAATACAGATGGGAAAACCCTAAAGAAAATACTAGCAAATCAAATACATTAAAAAGATAACACATCACCATCGAGTGAGGTTCATTCCAGGTGCTAGAATGGGTCAGTATACACAAATCAATGAGTGTGATACACCACATTAACAAAATAAAGAATTAAAATCATATGGTTATATCAATAGATGCAGAAAAAGCATTTGAGAAAATACAACATCCATTTATGGATCAATAAATCAATCAATAAAATGGGCATAGAATAAAAGTACCTACATAATAAAGGCCACATATGACAAACCCTCAGCTGACATCATACTCGATGGTGAAAAACTGGAATCTTTTCCTCTCAGATCAGAAATAAGACAAGCATGTTCACTCTCACCACGGTTATTCAATATAATACCAGAAGTCTCAGCTAGATCAGTCAGGCAAGAGAAAATAAAGACATCTAAATTGGGAATGAAGAAGTAAAATTGTCATGTTTGGCAGATGCCATGACTTTATAAAAAAAATAAACTCCAAAGACTCCACAAAGAAAAATAAACCCATTAGAAACAATAAACAAATACAGTAAAGTTTCTAGATAAAAAAACCAATGTACAAAAATCCATTGTGTTCCTATATACAACAATGAAATATCACAATAAGAAATAAACAATCCCATTTGCAATTGCAACAAAAAGAATAAAACTAGTTGTAAACTTAATAAAAGAAGTGAAGGACTTATACACTGAAATCTACAAGAAATTGTTGAAAAAATTGAAGAAACAAAGAAATGGAAAAATTTTCCATTTTTGTGGATTGGAAAAATAAACATAATTAAAATGGCCATATTACCTAAAGCAATGTAAAGATTTAATGCAATCCCCATCAAAATTCCAATGGCATTTTTCAAAGAAATAAAACAGAAAAAATCATCAGATTTGTTTGGAACCACAAAAGACCCCAGATAGCCAAAGCCATCCTGAGAAAACGGAATGAAGCCCGGTTATTATACTACCTGACTTCAAATTATTCTATGAAGAGATGCTAATCAAAACAGCATGGTATTGGCAGAAAAAACAGAAACACGTAAAAACAGAACAGAACAGAGACTAATATCCAGAATATAAAAAGAACTCATACAACACCAAAAAGCAATTAATCCCATTAAAAAATGGGCAGAGCACCTGAATAGACTTTTCCAAGAAGACAAGAAGACATCAAATGGCCAACACATATATATGAAATGATGCTCAACTAGCTAGAAGGGAGATACAAATCAAAACCACAGTAAGGCAGCACCTCACACCTGTCAGAATAACTATTATCAATAAGACAAGAAATAACTGTTAGAGAGGATGTGGAGAAAAAAGAACTCTCATACCTAGCTGGTGGGAATGTAATTTGGTACAGGCACTATGGAAAACAGTACAGAGGGTCCTAAAGAATTAAGAATAGAGCTATATATGATACCGCAGACTCTCTTCTGCATATCTACCCCAAATTTGAGAACACTTACTTGTAACAATGGATGTACCCCAACACACAGTGCAGCAATATTCATGGTATCCAAGACCTAGAAACAACCCTTGTGTCCTTCGATGGATGATCGGATAAAGGAGATATGGCATATACAAGGTCTGTCCAGAAAAAGTCCATTGTTTTTATAATGAGAACAGTTTATACAACATCAGTGTAACCTGGTAGCCAAGGAGAGTGGACTGGAATGTGCGTGCATGAACAATGACAACTTCACTGTACTGGCCAGTGGGGGTGGTAAACGCTAGTTGAGTGAGTATGCGTACTGTGTGGTTGTCACATTCAAAGTGACTGAGCCAGTAGGGCAACAAATCTGCATCAAATTTTGCTTTAAGCTGGAACATTGCTCTGCAGAAAACTTCAGATGATTCAGAAGGCCACAGTTATGGGCAACTGGTGATTGGTAGCTTCATCGCAACAATGCGCCCACTCATGCATCACGTCTTGAGCAGAGTTTTTTGGCAAAACATCAAATCACCCAGGTGACTCAGACCCACTATAGCCCAGATTTGGCACTCTGAGACTTCTGGCTTTTCCCAAAACTAAAATCACCTTCGAAAGGGAGGAGATTTCAGACTGTCAATGAGATTCAGGAAAATACGACAGGGCAGCTGATAGTGACTGGGAGAACTGGGTGAGGTCCCAAGGTGCCTAATTGGAAGGGGACTGAGGTGTCATTGTCCTTTGTACCATCTTTCTTGGATCTTTAATAAACATCTCTATTTTTTTTATTATGTGGCTGCATACTTTCTGGACAGACCTCGTATACACACAATGCAATACTATTCAGCCTTAAGAAAGAATAAAACACTGCTATTTGAGAAGACACAGATGAATCTTGAGAGTATCATACTAAGAAAAATAAACCGGAAGGAAAAGGAGAAGAACCATATAATTTCAGTCACATGTTGGACACCAAACAGGAAGCAACAAATGAACAAACACAGACACAAACAGTATGAAGTTTACCAGAGGGCAAATGTGAGGTGTGGGAGGATAGAAGGTCAAGGGGGTCAAATATATGGTGACAGATGACACTAGACACTGGGTGGTGAGCACACAATGTAATATACAAATGATGTATTACAGAATTATGAAGGGAGACCCCCCTCAAAAAAGCTGCATTTATCTTCTGTAGGGTGGGCCTTTTGTAGTACAGGCTTTCCCATTAGGTGAGTGTTCCAGGAACCCATGTGTATTAGTGTGCCAGCTGGTGTTGTTGTGAGAGGCTGCATTCAGCTTCAGTGAATTTTTTTTGAATACTCTTTTCAACGCATTTGCCCAATTCATGATGTGAGATTTATAAGTGCACCTGCCCACACCGCATTTAGTTTCACCAGTTTTTGACCAAACCGGCGTGACCACCATGCCCCAGCCTCCTTATTCAGCCCTTCTTATCCCAAGTGACATTTTTGTGTTTCCCCAGATGAAAAAAAGTCCTCAAAGGGAAACGTTCTGCCAACGTGGAAGAGGTGAAACAACAGCAGAAGCATTAAAAATGCGTCAAATCGACGAGTTCAAAAACTGTTTTGAGCAGTGGAAAAAATGTCTCAATAGGTGTATTATATCAAATGGAGAGTACTTTGAAGGTGACTGACATTTAAACATGTAAGAATAAATACAACAATTTTTATAAATTCCAGTTTTGGGGAGTCCCCCTTGCATTTATTTGAAATTTACATAATAGTATTAATCAATGTTACCCAATAAATTTAAAAAAGAAAGTCAGCTAGTGGAAAAAAAGGTGTGTTAATCCTGGCGATTAACATTGCTTGATTTACTTCAATCCTCCAGCCAGACTCTAATAACCTCACGCCCTACTTAAGAGAGCAAAGTGAGGTCATCGGGCAGAAATTCCTGAAAACTCTACCTTCAGAGCTCTTGCATAACTGCACCCAAGTCTTCAGTGTCAGAAAAGGCAACTTCTGCATCTGGGGCTTCACTCTACCCGTCATTCCACCCGCTCATCTCCAGCTCGTCTAGCTCTACCTGTTCCTTTCTGGAACCTAGGCAATGCTCAGGTCTCTCCACCAAGAGCAAACTCTTCCCTCCACATAGAAGGCATTCCTGCCATTCTTCCACTGCCAAGCTGCTTAAGAGTAGACCGCCCTCAGTGGCTCCATCTACGTCATCTCTTCCATCCACTTTCCAACTCATAGCAAACAAGCTCCAACAGAGGTTGATGGCAACTGCCTTCCTTCTGGATGGTCAAATCCAAAAGGCATCTTGATCCCTCCCAATCACTGGCTCCTCTGCAGCACCTTACACTGTAGACCAGTCTGTCTGTGAAACTCTTTGCCCCCTGATTTTAATGACACCTGACCCTCCCAGGTGCCCTAGTATTTCCCAGTGTTCTTTTGAAGGCTTTCCTCTCTTTACACCATCTACTTTCCTTCTGAGTCACTCCAAAGGTTTTAGCTATGACAGATGACTTAGAATCAAGATTTCCAGCATACACATTTCTACTCAGTAAGCCAGCAACACAGCTCCCTGTGGAATATCTTAGCAGTCATACAGCAGATAAACCTGAAAGTTAGTGTTTCAAAGTGAGCTCGTCTTTTCTTGATGTATTGTTCCCTATTCTGGTTGATGGCAACCAGCTGTCATCCGTGTTAGAATTCAGAATTATCCTACACACCGCTGCTCCCCATTCCTGGGCCCCACATCCAACCCGATCACTAGCACCCTTCAGTTCTTTTTAGTTAGTTACCTTTAGCGCCTGCTTATCCCTCCCTCCCTCTCTCTTCCTCATTGACAATGCAGCCAATCATCATCCTGTCCTACCCGGCAGACTGCAAGTTTCACCTTCTTCAGTTCAGCCTCCACAATACTCCCAAAGAGATGTTAACATTCATACCCAACCATATGATTCCTCCACTTAAAGGTATCCAGTAGCTTCCCTTTCTGCCATTCCCACCTACAAGACAGATGTCTACTTGTTATTTTCTCATACTGTAAGCTGCAACAGTGATGGTTCATGTCTTAGTATTTCTACTTCAAGTACAGAGGTATTCTCTGTATTTCAAATGTCCTGACTGTAACTAGCTGTGATCCTTCAAGACACAGAGCAAATGCCACCTCTTCCATGAAGTCTTCCCTAGTTACCCCATTCCACATTCAGTTGGAGAGAGTTCATCACTTCCTTGTTTAGGCTCTACTTTGCATATATCTGTTGAAGAACTTGGCATCATCTGTTATGACTAATGTGTGAGCAGGTGTGTGCCCACACACACACACACACACACACACAGACATGCATTTGTTAAAAGGCTGGGCTTATGTCCTATCGATTATTCAGCCCCTGAATTCTGAACAGCGCTTAATACATAGCGGGTTCTGAATAAATATTTGCTGGGAAACAGCTACGAGTCAAAAAAACTAGGATTCAGGACAAAAAGTAAAGAGAGTTATCAAGTTATAAAAAGAAAAACAAAAAGGTGAGAAAGAAAATAGCACTGCTCCATTAGAACCCTGCCCTGAGCCCATGGCAGTTAGGAGGTCTGGCTCCGCTGCCCTCCCAAAGCCCTCTGTTCCTTCCTTCCTTCCCTTACCGTGACACAAGACTCATCTAACTGTAAGTATCTCTGTGTGTGTGTCTTCCTTGCTCAGTAGAAATACCACTACTATCACTAATTTTGTTGAACTCTTAACAGCAGTTATAATTATTAGTATTTACGCAGTGCCAGGTTTCTTGCTAAATGCTTTGTGTGTTAACTCATTTAATTTGTACGAGCCAATGAATGCTGTGGGTGTTATTAATACTATTATTTTATAGGTGCAAAAAACTGAGCCTGAAAAAAATGGAGCCATTTGCCCACTGTTGCATAGCTAGTGAACAAGATTAAAAGCCCAGGAATGTGACTTCAGGGCCCCTGCTCCTGATTTAACTATTATACTATACTACTGATACCGCCATGAATAATCCACCACCAGATACACAAATAAAGGCTACCAGGGATCTATGAAGGCATGAGCCATGTTTGGCTTATTCACTACTTGACATATAGTAAATACTCGGTAAATATTTGCTGGTTGACTGGCTGGCTGAATGAAAGACTGTTTAATTTGGGCCCAATACTTTTTTTCCCCCTATCATATGAAGGTGTGGTTGGTTGAGACTTATCTGAGAGATATAAATTCTTTTCTTAAATATTGTTACATACATCGGGTGCCTAGGTTCCAGGTCATGACTAGCTATGTGTTTGCAGTGTTTTTAATTTCTTTTCACATTTCCAGCACATACTAGTAATAGATGTATCTCTCAGATACACACGACCTACACTGTAATTTTTTTGACCACAACCCTTGCAGGTTAAGATTCCTTTCAACTTCTTTCATTACTATGGTTTTATTATATAAAGGTAAAATGCCTGCTACCTTTGCTATGATGATGATACTTGGAAGAGTATAGGCAGGTAGCTAAGAGTGTGGGTTGGAGATCAGAAGACCTCGAAGGGCATCCTAGATCCACCTCCTCACCTGAGCAAATTCCTTGTTCTCTGAACCTTCATCTCCTCACCTTAAAACATGGGTGGTCCTAGCAACTGTAGGTGAGTTTTTGAGGATTAAATGAGAAAATATGAACGTGAAACGCAATGCCTAGAACATAACCAAGCTCCGATAAAGGCAAGTTTTACTTACTGTAACACTCAGAGTCAGAGCTGCTCTCTGAAACACTCACGCACAAAGGAAAAGGCAAGCTTCTGCTCAGGAAGCAAGCACAGCCATATCACAGCAAGACCACGCCTCCTTCATTATTTTACTGCCCTGAGCTCTCTTAGGGGTCAGCATGTGAGTTAGAAAGAAAACACTGCGCAAAGAACTGTATTTTCATTCAAATTTGTGATTTCTTTCTTATTCCTTTCTCCTGGTGCCCCTACTCGTTCACATTCAGAGGATTCACCTAGACCTCGATCTCTCCCATTTCTCATTTCTCTCTCACCAAAATATACATACATATATATATATATATATATATGTATGTATTTGTTATAAAAATAACGGGTAGAATAAAGACAAAAGAATCTCCCTAAGGAAGAATATTAATCCATACAAATGTCTCAGATATCTTTGGTAGCCAATCTGATTATAGAGCATCCTGTCTCCTGACCTCTCTCCCCCACCCCCTCAAAAAAGTTTCCATCAAAGTTAATTTTATTCAATTTAAAAATTATTTTAAGAAAACTGATATCTATCATCTAAGAGCAACTAAGATATCCTCAAGTGTCCTTAAAGCGAGTTGGTGAAATCCCTTCCCCAAAAGAAACATTTAGTTCTTTTTCTTCTTTGAGCCCTGGTATTAGCAACCAAGAAAAATCTACTAGAAGGAAAAAAGAAAAAGAAAAGAAAGAAAACCTAGGCTCCTGCAGGCTTTCACAAAAGTACACAAAGTTTTATAAAAACCTCTCTAATGCATTATCACCTCATTAAATTTGGTGGGTATGTAAATAAAATTTTAAAATAAAATTAAATTAAAATTTTAAAATAAAAAATTAGACTATAAAATAAAATAAAAAGTAGCCTGACTATTCTACTGTTTTTAAAGTAACACAGATAAAATGTCACCCTAATGGTGGCATGTGTAAAACTTCAGTGGCATTTCCCTTAGAATGTTGGGAAGACAGTATTAAAAATCACAATAACTTAAGTTAATTTATTCCAAACTTTCTAAATCATTTATTAGGTAATGCTTATTTGTTTTACACAACTGCCAACTGTTACTATCCACAGTAACAGGAGTCAGGAATGGCATAAATAAATCAAAACTCAGACAAAGCTCATGGTGAATGATTCACCTTCTCTGCCTGCTCTCAAAAATCCTCATTAACTAATTTTAATTTTGTTTTATCATTGCTCTTGCTCATTCTCGTGTGCAGAAATTAATTAGCAGTAATATGGGCAAAAGAGAGGCAGCAGGAGAGAAAAGGTCAAAATCAATTCACTCGGAATAAGCAGGCTGAAGTGACAGCTGGCTGTATTCACAACCTGTGAACGAGAAAACTGACGTGACTTCTGCAAGGTCTCACAGAAAGGCAGGTGCGAAGTCCACGACAGGCTGGAAGCAGCATCTGCAGGAAAAAATGGCTAACGAGGACCAAGAGGGCATAAGTCTGTGGTGTCCCGACCTGTCACTTCAAGAGCTGGAAAGGGAGTACTCTAACGAAGGGAGCGGAGGAACCAGTAAACTCCTGTTCCACGGAAGGACCTCATTCTATGTCATGTATCCATGCCTGGAACATACAGAAACAGGCTTTGGTATGCCTAATGACGCTGAGATAAAATAAATATTACCACTGCTATCATTTCCATCGCTGCTACTACACTGACCCCTTACTGAAGGCCAATATGTGCAAAACACTTGTCGGAATTTCACTTACTACTCAGGAGAACCAGATAAGCAAACTGAGGCACACAGAACGAGTAAAAAAAGGACAGATGAGGAAATCATGCCAACTTCTGTTGAACTGCAAAGCCCTAGCTTTTAAGATCTGTATTATCCTCCACCTACAAACCATGTTGGCCAAAGCAAGGATATTAGAACTCAACTAATTCCACAATGAGGAAGGTCTAAATAGGATACAAGTAACAATAAGTAGTAGTGAAATGTAGCGCCTAGATAGGGTACTCAGAAAGGATAGGAGGAAGTATTCATAATTATGAGATGTGAGCATGTCTCTGATAATTAAAATAAATATAAACACCATCTCAAAACTATGGAAAACACATAAAGGGTAATTGCAAAATGGGAATTTATGCATGATCACAACAAACCATAATTTAATTGCAATGAACTGTCAAAGCTTTGACAAAACAATCTAGTATTTTTCCATTTTCTTAAAATTGTCTACTTATTTTAGTAATGTACGCTTTAATTTTTCTACTTCAATTTCTATCTCAAGCCTCAGTTCCTCATCCAAGCCACCATCTCACAATTCCAACTGTCTGCAGAATTGCTGCTATTACTATAATAGTCTCAAACTCAACAATTCAGTGAGATTATCCTTTCTGCAAAACCACTTCTTCCTCCTTTCTTATTTCCGCTGAGGCACTACTACCATCCTGCCAGTTACCCAGGCTCCAAACGTCAGCGGCATCCTCGACTGGGTTCCCTCCCTCCCCCAAATAGCATGCATTCGATGAACTGCTATCTCACAGACTGCAACTCCTCAGAGCCTACAAATTCCTCCCCTGTTGATTTGGGTCTCCACTGTCTCTTGGAATTCATTCCAAATTACTCTCCACTTGCCTGCCTCTCGATCTCCATGGCAATCATCAACTTTACACCCCTGTCAGACTTCAGGTACCTCCAGTGCTGGGACTACGTCCTCAGCTCTCTGAAAACCCCACAGTGCTTCCCACAAAGCCTTCCCAGAGTCAGTACCTAAGTATGGTTGTGTCACAATGAATCCTGACTACTGTGCAGCCACTAAAACTCAGTGATACTTGGTGTGCACGACGCCCATGATACCACTGGGACTATTACTTGGAGATGGGGCAACAACCTCGTGGAGATCAGAAATTTTAAGAGGGTCTAAGGAAATTTTTCCCAAAGTTAAAATGACATGACTTCCCCATAACTGAACTACCCAGGGAAGTTTACACCACAGCCAGTGTTCTCCCAGAGGACACAACTATTTCACCAAGGCCTTCTTTCCATCCACAGATCATTTCAGACTGTCTCTGCCTCGAGAGAAGAACAGGGTGACTGTACGGCACAGCCGCTTCTCATACACTAACGGACACTAGAGTGACCGGTACCAGCCTAACCACTTCAAGGGTGCTAGGGAAGCTAACGGGACAGACCTTAACAAGCGTACTGCTTGCAAAGAGAAATGTGGGAGGCTCTAACTCGTAGCTTGCAGTAAGACTTGCAAGAAATGCCCCAAACACATGATTTACACGAAGATTTTTAACATTACTCTGGTTTGACTATCCATTTACCTTCAGAAAATGCATGTTCCTTAGCACGTCATACCTAAAATGGGTTTAAAGCACCAGAGAAGAGCAATCGGGACTCTAAGAAGACTGAACATTCAGGCGGACTAGTGCTACATAGCGTCAGAACCAGAAAACACAAACTGGGGTGAATACCAATGATAGTAAAATACCACCTGTATGATGTGGCGAAAAATAAATAATAGGAGTATTCAGGAGGCACACGAGGACTTCAAACTGAGACACTGTTTAAATACCTGACATTATGGCATCACGCAGGGAAGAAGAACAATGCATTCGCCCAAGGTGCTGGGCAGAGGTTATCTGGGATGAGCGCTGAATCTCTTAGATAGGAGGTTCCTTAGAGTGGCCTAAAAGGCCCTCCAGGATCAACCCCTCGCTCTCCCTGCCCCTCTGAGTCTTCCCTCCCAGTGCACCCTCATCCTCACCCAGTTCTAACCCAGCCACACTGGCCTGAGTCCTATTCATGAAATCATCCAGTCCCCAACTCCCACCTTTGGGTCCCTATGCCTTTATGTTCTCCCCCCCACAGAGCTTCCTGGCTCCTTTCACTCACCGCCCCCAAATCTCTGCTCAGAAGTCCCTTAGCAAAGAGGCCCATCTCAACCACCCAAAATAAAACTGCAACCTGACGCTCTGCCCCAGCAGCCCTAAGGACCCTCCTTATCCTGCTGGGTTTTTTTGTCATTATCATTTTCTAACACACCACAGATTTCACTTACATTTTATGTTTACTGTCTGCTCCCTGTACCTCACCTGCATGCCCACGTACACTAGAACGTAAGTACTACAAGGGCAAGGAACGATGCCTGCTTTATCCACTGTCTCATCCCCAGTGGCTAAAAATAAGGTGTGTATGTACTAAAAGCTCGATCGGTACTTGCTTCATGACTGATTAAATGAATGCATGAATCATACAGCTGTCATAATGGAGTTACGGGGTACTTTTCTGAAACATTCATTGCCCATATTATGTGTAAAACACTGTGCTGCTAGGCACGATGGATTTAAAAAGAGTAAGAGTCAAGAGTCCTTGACCTCAATTTGTGTCAAAATTGCCTCACAGGTTATATTAGGGCAAAGGATGCCACACCCACTTAATCTGTTCACCGACTTCCTCCAACATCTGCCACACACCTGCTTAAACACAGAAGTTTACAATGGAAAGGAAACATTTGGTCAAGCAAGGATCTCCGCTCTGAGCGACTAAGCAGTCCTCTAGTTTCCCACATAATTCTTTTAAGTAAGACTTTTTTGCATAAATTATCAAGGACCAAATAAAGAGCATAACCTGTGTGCTCTCTAGATGTGCTAAATTATAAAAATGTTTCCAAATGTTTAGCTCACCCAATGAACTAATTCAACTGAAATATTTTCAATACAATTAAACTTTAAATATAACCATTCATAATTAGTATTGATTGCTTAAATGAACATCCAATGTAGGTTTTCAGACCTTCAAGGACTGCTGGTTTTGTTGCAATTTATGAAGTGTCAGTAACTGACACCTAGGCCCTGCTCTCTCTTCAGTCTTAAACGGGGGGCAAAGTATGACAGATCATTATTAAGACCCTGTGTTGCACAACATGACTTCAGCATGAAGTTTGTCATGGAGTTCAATCCCTGGGAATATTACCACCTCTACTGTGAAACGTGTGGGAGGGAGGAGGGAGGAAAGAAGAGAGAAACAGAACAAACCACACGTTTGATACCCAGCCTGGTCTTTTGAAGGTGAGATGCTCGTTTTCCACAAGGAGACTGTGTTCAGTATGTCTTTAAATATGGACTAAGAAGACACATTTTGAGGAGGTACAGACAACTGTTTTCACTATTGAAAAGCAAAAATCACATGGGAAAATTGGTCGAAACTAAAGCCCACACTTGGGCTTTAAAAATAAAGTAACTGAAAATGAAAATAATCGCAAAATGGATATTCTCCAAGATGTGGTCATTGTGTTTAGCTGACAAGAGAGGAGAAATCGGGTGGTGTAATTTGTGGTATTAAATCATGGAAACCAAACAAATTAAAGTGAGGAGGCACGGGACCCAGGCCCGCTGCGGCACTGTGCCATGCAGTTTCCCCATGTGAGAGCCCTGTCCTACTGAGCCCAAAGCAGACGAATGAGTGTGCCCACCTCCCTTGACCAGCCTGGGTTTTTTCCCTCCTCTTTCTAGGAAAACTAGTATCACGTAAATATATGTATCCATGGCATCTCCTGACAGCCTTTGGGCTAGAGCAAGAATGCACACAGGGCGCTGACCTGACAATACCTGGGATGGCCTAGGAAGTTTCGGTAAAGCTCTTTGGCAGTGAGGTAACTATCCCCTCCGAATTTTCCTGAAGCCTTGAAAACCCATCACTTCTGCAAGATGCCACTGTTAAGAACCCCACTGGTACTTAACTAAGGAAAAAGATCAATCTTCAGAACCAACAGCCGCTGCCTTCTTCTAAACTATGATCCTTCCCTCCCAAATATCTACAGCTCTTCCACTTTCCTCCTCTGTTTCCTACATTCCAGCCAGAAACAGCAGCAATAAGTGTGACTCCTCCCACACAACGTGCAGATGTTAACAGCTCTGTACATCAAAAAACATTTCAAGAATCTTGGAAGTGCCGATAAAACTTGCCTGAATTACCCACACTAACTCCTCCTTTATATTCCGTAAGTATAATTTGTTTTTCGGAATGTCTGAGGGAAAATTCAAAAAATAATCTACCCATTGAAGAGGGGAGAGCCTCTACTCAAAAATAAATACATAACTGAATGTAGGGAACTAGCTGAAGGAAAAACCCAACTCTTCCATTTGTTCAGGGCAGTTATGGTCAAAACAATAGTGACAGAACCCCCTTTGGATGCCCAGCCACCAGCAGCGCCTGCCCCTGCTCTCAGCCCCACAGTGCTTCCACAGAAAGGCTGCGAGCCAAACACTGCCTTACAGGTGAAGTGAAATGTCTGAACGACTGTTTCTTGCAAAAATCTAAGGAGCTCCTTATTTTCTCTATTTCAGTGCATTAAAAATTCCTTCCCAAAGGCTTATATCTAATAACTATGCAACTGGTTAACAAACATAGTCACTGTTTTATGAATTATGACTTTTTTTTTTATAACATCCTTCATTTAACCGCAATGTCCAGTCCAACTCAGAAGGCAATTTGGCTTCCTCCTAATTAAAACTCTCTCCCACCCCCAAATGCCTACACACACACACAGCCATGCACCGCATACCCGCATTTCAGTCGAAGACAAACCACATATCCAAAGTGGTCCCGTAAGATATACAGGAGCCGAAAAGTTCCTATTGCCTAGTGACATCATGAAGTCGTGGCGCTGCATGTCCCTCACGTGCTCCTGGTGACACTGGTGTGAACAAACCTATTGCACTGCCCATTCTGTAAAAACAGAGCTCCCATAGTTGTGTGCAATACATAACACTCGATAAACGACTATGTTCCTGGTTTATGCATTTACTATATTACGCCTTTCACTGGCATGTTAGCGTATGTTCTTTCTACTTCTAAAAACAGTCTGCTGTAAAACAGCATGTCACATTACAATGGCAGCAGCCTCAAACATCTCGAGGTTACCACATCTCTTCACTGTATCATTTTCTCCTGGGCTTCATCCAATCTCGTCTGGAATAGTAATGTGCTGTACAGGTTTGTGGTCTGGGAGCGACAGGCTGTCCCACACAGACTAGGTGTGTACTGGGCCGTACCTTCGAGGTTTGTGTCAGTGCGCTCTCTGCTGTCCGCATGGCCACCAAACCACCTAATGATGCATTTCTCAGAACATATCCCCACTGGTAGTTAAGCAGCACATGACTATATGCATGTACGTATACATGTATGCATGCATATGTATATGTATGCATATAAAATAAACCACAGAATTTTACTTGTAAAAATATTTCAAATTCACCCAGATACATTTTGGCTAAGAAGAAAAACTTAAAAAAAAAAATCCCGGTGGTTTCGCTGGGCATGGAGTTTTGCATGGAATTGATTTTCTCCCTTAGGTAATTCTAGATCAAAGGCAAGAGACTGCAGAAGCTGAGCCCCTACCACCATGGCAATATTTAAACGCTTCCAGAAAAGGCCTCCCAACAGGATGCTTCCAACTGTTTACATATTCCTCAAAAGCATCCCAAATGTTTTGATTAAAACCAGCGTGTCGATGGTAGATCAAGCACCTGTTAGGAACTGGGCACTCTACCGGGTCTTTTAAATGAATTATATCATTTAATTCTCACAATAATACCATAGTTTGAGGTACTAATTTTCCCTTTCGAAGATGAGAAGACATAGCTAAAAGAGGTTAAATAATTGCACAAAGTCAAACACTAAACAAATGGCAAGGCTAAAAGCCAAGAGATATTTTACTGATTCTAAAAATCCATGCTAATTCCATCTCATTCCTTCCCACAGAATTTAGTGTCTGCCAAAAGCATGACACACACAGGCTCGAGTTGTCCTTGTAAAAGATAGTTCAGGTCACGTCACTTACGATGGCATGACACTTAGAATGAATTCCCAACTCCTAGCAATGGGCTGGCCCCTGCACCTGGCTCAAACTACCTTTGAAAATGCCAGTCACGTTCTCATCTCAAGAGTCTTGAACGTGCTATTCCTCTGCCACTAAATCTTCACTCAGGTTTTAGCAAAACTCTTACCTCCTTAAAGGGCCTGGTGATAACGGTAAAGGGATGAAGAAGTACAAACTGTACTTAGAGAACAGCCACGGGGATGCGAACGACAACACAGGGAATACAGTCAATAATATTGTAATAACTATGTAGGGTGCCAGCTGGGTACTAGACTTGTGGGATCACTTCGTAAGTTATGTAAACGTCTGACCACTGTGCTGTACACCTGAAACTACAACTGAATGTCAGCTGTATTTTTTAAATTTAATTTTAACTTAAACAGTTTTAACTTCAAAAATTTAAATTGAATTAGTTTTTTTAAAGGTGGCTTCCTTAAATGATTCTAGGCGTTTTTTAAAAAATGTTTTTGTGGCCCTGGCTGGTGCGGCTCAGTGGATTGAGGGCCAGCCTGCAAACCAAAGGGTGGCCGGTTCGATTCCCAGTCAGTCTGGTGGGTCAGGTCCCCAGTATGGGGGCAGGTGAGTGGCAACTACACCTTGATGTTTCTCTCCTTCTCTTTCTCCCTCCCTTCTCCTCTGTCTAAAAATAAAATAAATAAAATCTTAAATAAATATATATATGGAATTTTTTAAGATATTAGAATAAAATTTGCCTTCTATGCTTTATTTTAATTTAAATAACTTTTTGTCGTCTACCTCCATTTTTTAGTATACTCCATTTTCTTCTTGCTTCATTGTTTTCGCTGCTGTGAACTATGGTTTGATTCAATAAGAATGATCTGGAGATTATACAAGAATGCGTCTGTCAACTGGAAGCAACACTTGCCCAATGTAGTTTTCTTCTTATTTTTCATAGAACACCCTGGCTCTCTTGAATACTCCCATAAGGCAATAAAGAGATCCATATGCTGTTTTTTTAAAAAGGCACCTGCCTTAACAATCAACCTAAATGAGCACCCCACGTACCCTCTTACCCTGGTTTTTAACTGTGTTTATCCCTATCTGAAATTATCTTACCGCTTTATCTGTTTCTTGTTTGTCTCCCATCTAAAATGTGAATGCCCTGAGCAGGGGGACTCCCCGGTCTTGCTCACCACTGAGTCTTCAACACTTACACCCAACTGTTCAACAGTGTCACACTCACGGTGTGAGCTCAATAAATACATATTTGTTAAATGGATGGCTGAACTTTAGATGCCATGGAGAGCCATATATAATTGGATTCAGGCCTGACTCTTAAAAAGTAGTCAGTCTGTAGAAGGACAAGCACACAAATAATTCCACAAGACAAAAAACGTTTTAAGAGTATATGTGAAATAATAAGGTATTACTGAGCTTCAAAAAAACCAGATTTTTTAAAATCATTTACCAACAAAATATTTAAAACTACTTCCAATTCCATCAAGAAAAAAAGGAGGATCGAAAATAAATTAATGGGGGAATAGGAAAGAAAACACACACACACAAACACACACTCCCCCTCGTGTTATTCCTCAGATCGGAAATGCTCACTTCAGTCAAGGCTTGGAAGATATAAACATCATTGAAATTCAAAAGCAGTTCTGAAAGAGCGGATGCCTCAATTGGTATGCAAGGGAGGTTTCCTCCCCCTGAATACATTATGAACTTGCAGCATGCTAATATGCCACGCAATCATAAGCACCAGATGGGGCAGTAGGCAGTACATGTCCCATCAAACCTCAAGAAGATGTATTAATGTTCATGCTCTTTAAAAAAAAAAATCCTTTGCCTGTGTCCCTAGACTTCCACATTTCTTAGCATTCAGTTACTCTCTCTCAAAGCACAGTCCTCCAGGGCTCCAGGGCTGCTCCTCTTCACCAGATGGTGCCAGGAATCATTTCAATCTATTTTATCACAGGAGGCAAAGGCCACAAAGCGTGTCAGACTACGCTTACCAAAGGCACATCAAGCACAAAAGAGAACAACAGAAGATACAGGAGACATAAGAAATAAATCTTCTCCAGGCACTACTAATGAAACATTTTTTAAAATTATGCCGAACCCTTATTTACACTCAACACAGAGAAAAGTAAAAAGAATACTTTTATATGTCCAAACCTGGTATTACTGTGAAACTGAGGGTCACCCAAATATTTTCTAAATATGATCGGCTAAACTCACAAAATTATGAATAATTAGAAGGCGGCCTCACAATGAGCCAAAGGCATGACAAGTCATAGCTGAGTGCACCAAGACTGACTCACCTGTTTAAAAGTAACCGTCTGAACCACCTACCACTGCAGAAGCCATGTTAAAATGCATCCTGTCCTGCCTACCTCAGCCAGTTCAGTCATCAGAAACCCGGGCTCTAAACAAACACGTTATTTGTCGTTTCTTGAGCATTACTTTTTCAAGTACATCACTTAAAATAAATTGCCTTTATTTCCATTCACCTATGACCTACCCTGGTTTATTTATGAATGACAACAACAACAACAAAAATGCTTAAACTTGCTTCTTAAACTTGAATATACTTCAGAATTCCCTGAGAGCGAACTCACACAGATTGCTAGGCCCACCCCAGGTTTCTGACTCAGTGGGTTTGGGGTAGGGCAGATAATCTGCATTTCCAGTAAGTTCCCAGGTGATGCTGATGCTGCTTGCTGGTCCATGGACCCCACTCTGAGAATCCCTTACTGACAGCATTCTGTACCATGTTTCCAAAGTGCCCCACTGACCCTTGGGAAGTCTGTAGTCTGTGCAGGACATCAGTACTATCCTTGTAAAAACAGAGCCACTCCCACCTGATACACTGACCATCTGTACATTTCTAAAAGGCACATATTAAGAAAAATACTTATACGATTTTGTCAAATAAGCAAGATTGTTCATTTTATATGGATATATATTTTTATTTTTCAATTACAGTTCATATTCAATATTAGTCTGTTAGTTTCAAAGTATCCTATGTAACGATACTCTCTAAAACTCAAAAGTCCTACCCTATCACTTTCAAAAGATTCCATTTAAGTATTGAAAGAAATATGAGGGCAAAATATTGAAAGAAAGCTGCATGAATATAACATATTAAATGTTTTTCAATAAAATATATATCATGCACTCAATGAATTATCTTAGCAACCACTCTGGAGTCTCGAGGATAAATTTTATCATCCTACCAGATTGCTAGTCATCTAAGATTACTGGTGGATGAATTCACTGTGCCACTGAAAAGATAAAAATATTTCGTTGATATTTGTCTTTTGCTAGAAACTTACTCAACATGTCTGCTGGACAACTGAAGCCTCACACCCATCCTCCTAAACTACACGCAATTGCCCAGGTAAAGAAGGTGCTAATCCCCCAAAATATTTATCACGTACAACTGTCAAAAGCCCTTGACCTTGTTTCTGATTTTAGTAATTATGCCAGGAAGAGTTTTTGAAAGTGTTATATGTTGTATTATACTTTTAATAAATATGATCAGGATAATTATCAAATTTATAATGCATACAATTTTAACTACTATGCAGCAAGCACCAATAAAGTTGTATAGCCAAAACATAAATTTATTATTTTTCCTTAATCTAAAAGAAAATGCCTGATGCTTAACTATTATTTACCAAAAATTTTATAAGATTAATTTCTTAACTTGTCCCCTTATAATTAACATGCTTTGTGCATTATTTCTTTCCTTTGAAATCTCTGTGGATCCTTGCCCACCTCTCATCCACTCACTTACTCACTAAGCAAACATTTGCTGATCGCCTACTACATTCCAAGCTCACAGGTAGCCCAGAATGAAATTATTAGAAGTAGGAAATCAAGATCTTAACGTAAATTGTAGCTTTATCAAGAAGAATGGCTGATGCTTCAAATATCTATTTTAAACAACAAAGAAGAGTCTGTATCTCAGGATCCATAAAAGCTTAGACAGAAGGCAGCTCTCTAGCAGCATCCCCTACACCAAGAGACGCGAAAATCAGCAAGGGGAAAAAAGCCTCTGGGTCACCTAAACTGATGTCACAAATTAAAAGTGCCACTTATTAATATCTGACAAAAGCCAAGATGGGCTTTTCAACCTTTCGCTTAAGCATGTGCTTTATTATTTCACTCGCCAATCTGGTTTCCAAGTTAGCAAATTACTAAATGGGTAAAATGAAGGGCACATTAACAGAAAAAGGATGGGCAGATAAGAGAAAGATAAAAAATTCTATCAAGTGTGACTAAAAACTCAGAAAACCCCATCCCATGTAGACAAAACTCACCAAAAACAAGATCTAGAGCCCTGGCCTAGAGCCCTGTTGTGTGGTTCAAACACTGTCCCCTATGTAAATCCAGAGAGCATCCCTGTCTGCCTTTAATAATTACCGCTTCCACGTAAACTCTGCTTTTTAGGAGCACACAGCAGGTTTGCAATCATTATTACCACCGTCATGTAAAGTAGAAGTCGGGTGGCAGAATAATTGTATCTAAGACAAAGAAAGGAAGGCTCAGGCAGACAGTAAAATGACTTGCTCCTGCTCAGACCACTAAGTGGAAGAACCTGGATTCACACCCAGAAACTGACATTCTCAATGCCCTGTACTTTTTGATAGACGGCCTCATAAAACGCAATATATTAAGTGTTTACAATGTTATTCCTAGTCAAAAAGCAAAAGATAAAACATGCTCAGCACAAACCAATCAAGAATATAGCTGAGACCATGGCCATCCAAAATGATTAATCAGTAAGTACAAAAATTTTAAACGAAGAAACAGAAGCAACTTTGTGGCTTAAAGAGATAATCTACTCTCTGGAATACACTACAAAATGGTTCAATTTTCCTAGAGGTTTTGGTAAAAGGTGTATTAATATCACGCTAATATGTTACACCAAATGCTTTACCCCAGAATATATAAGTAAAATGTAAATAAAGATGAAAAACAAATAGAAAATAGTTTGACAGGTAACTCTTCCTTTCAACAAAGTTCTTTAGAAAGTCTTCTAAAAATGTAAAATAGAAAAAGTTCTCAAAGCCTGATGACATCTACATTTACTACATTTAGGGCTGGGGGCGGGGGTGGAGCTGGGGACTATGCCGTGTCCTGAGAATGCCCTGGTAACTAAGAAGCTGGGCTTTGCTTCTGAATTCTGTCACTCTATATTTTATAAACCAGTGCGTAAGAATAAAGTCTACAAAAAATAAGTGCTTTCAAAGGATAAAAATGTTCATTTTTATTCCTTTAATATTTTCCTGTCTCTAGACTATACAAATACAACTAATGCTAGAGCAAAAAGGAAGAAGAAAATACATGTTAACAGGCCTTTCAGATGAAGTGTTCCCTCAGCGCCCAGTATACAAGTTCAGAGTTAACCATAACGAAGAGGAAACAATGTCCATCTCTGAGGGAAGGTGTGGGAAATTAGAAAGCCTCAATGGGTTCCTTTACCTGTCTCCAGGCTCATGCTCATACTACTCCATGTAATAACTACTGTTTATTTCTCTGCCTTTCTTCATTCCAGCCATATCCTTGTCAGGACACTTGTTAAGTATCTCAAATGCAAGACTATATGCATTGCTACCACAAGACCCTCAGAATTTATTATGTATTTACTTCCTGATAACCCAAGAACCATTAAAGCAAAGAAGTCCTGTGGAAGGCAATGAAGTTAAATCACACAAAGTTCAAATGTAAAGATACGGTCAGAAGCACACTAACTGTCCCTCTCCAAGTTCCAAATAGCTTAGCACCCCATTAAAATCATCCCAGATTATTAAGAATGCTGCTTTGTCAAACTCTTTAAGACTCTTGTTAAAGCCATAAACACGTGATAAAGACACCCTCTAATATCCCTTCTTTCTAAAGAGCATTGCTGCTTATCTAATTTCATAGCTCTTAAGGCCAAACCCTTTACAGCATCATGTTCTCATATGTACTCGCGAAATTACTGTCCTGCATGAGCACCGAGCAACTGTGTGATGTTAACAAACCACACAGAATTAAATGAATCCCTCTAATAAAGTGAGCTTTTTTACAGAGCACACTTACCACTGAGCCTTTAAAAGGGAAATGTGAAAAACAGAAGTGAAATCTTTTAAAGAAAACATCCCACAATTCTAAAAATCAATTGTGTTTTTTTGGACAGGGAGGGGCATGGTGAAAAAAGATACCTGCTTTCCTACAGCATATTCATCTTCTGGAAATACTATGTATGCACGCCTAGAACCTCCCGGGGCGAAACCAGGGCACCCAGCACTCTCTCAACCAAGAGATCTGAATTTCTTTTTAACCACACATGTTTAACAATTTTGTCTGCCAATGTGTTGAATATATCATTTGCTTTCCAATTTTCTACTAATCCAAAACATAGAAAATCATCCATCTGAGCTTCTCATCAACAAAAGATAGCCAGGATCACCGCCTTCCAAGGCCTAAAAAGGTGATGTTTTAGTTAACCTGCACAGCTTTGTCAGGAGGAAATTTATGATTTCCACTAGGCTTTTCAAAATAATGACATTAGCCCCTGTTGCCTATTACTCCCACTGCACTCTTTCAAGAGAAGCAGGTATGCCCAAAGAAATAATCACCCTCCTAAACTGTTTTATCCAAGATCATTCTCGATGACTAAGGCTAAAACTTTTACATTTTAATTTCTCAGCAAACAGAACTCTACTTTCTATGCTACTGTACTTCAAATTCAAATATTCCTTTTTAAATATTTCTATCTAGCTAGCTTCCATTGCAAAATATCTTCTCATCAAGCCACGACATACTCACACTCTCCTCAAAAAGGAAAGGAAAAAAAAAAAAGGGAATCCAAAATCAACAGACCAAGGAATCCCATCTCTGTCATTTTACTCTATCTCTGTCTTTGGGCAAAAATGCTTAACCTGTCTGATCTTCAGGTTTCAAACAGATCACGTGGTCACAGAAACCATTTGCAGAGCTGTAGTGACAATCAGAAAGTATTCAAGGTGCCTACCTAGGGCCTGGCATATATAGGCTTTCAATAAAAGGCTGCTCTTGCTACACTATCAGAGATTTATTCTCTTCAGAGATGACAGGTATATATTCCCTTTGAGATTAAGAGGATCTCCTGGTTCCTTTGATTGGAACTCTACGCACTGAAAAACATAATTAAGCTAGACATTCTCAGAAAGTACATTTACATTAATATTAATTAATGCGAACAGCTGTTGGAGAAAGCCAGCCAGATAAACCTGCTTCTTGGTCAGGTGTAAAACCCTATTGTACTCAAGTTATGAGTCATTTCAGTTAATGACTTGTTTCACCAAGGAACTATACTGTACACATTGCTTTCAAGAAATTCTATACTCACTGTCACACAAATTAAAATTTAATAAACAAAATGAATGTCCTGTCCTCAGTATAAAAACAACCACCTAAAAAAACCTTACATTAATGGAGATCCCATTTGGAGCAAGTAGGAGGCAGGCAAGGCTTTCCAATAGGCATTAGATTGGCTCATCGTCCTCTCTTCCCCCTGTGTCCTCGACTCCTTATCCAGTTAGGTACTACCTCACCCCGGGTTCCTGTACCTGTCTCCAGGCTCACGCTCGTATTACTCCAGGTGATAACTACTGTTCATTTCTCTGCCTGAAGCACCAGAACTCAAAACTCCTAGAGGGCCTGGAGGGACTGACGGAATCATAGTTCTCCTGCACCTGGCACATTGTCAGCAGCCTACAAACGCCTGCTCCGGTCCCTGAATTTCCTATTACAGTATCCTTTCAGTGGTCACCCCTACATTGTTTGACCTGCTTAACACCCTGGTAACTAACCACAGTGAGGCTTTCTAATTTCCCAACAATTATAAGATGATTTTTTAAATTCTCTTTTACTGTTATTCTATTATTACAGTGGTCCCAATTGGACGGCATACCTTTGCCACAGGCCAAGCAGTTACTGTTACAGATTCTCCTACATAGCCCTGCGGTCCTGGAGAAGGAGGTAAGATAGCATGGGGTAAAAGCAATCCAGGGCTGAATATGTAAGACAGCAAAGTAAGACTGGCACGACTATGATAATGGGACTTGATGTGCATATGAGATCTAGACGAGGCATGGTGTGCAGGGTGACTGAGAGCAACTTCTCCCTTCAACACACCATCTGAGCAAGCTGCTTAACCTTTAGGAGCTTCAGTTTCAACATCTGTAAGTTGGAGGCACTTGCAAGATAAACCTCCCAGCTCTAAAACGTATCTGTTCCTCTGATGATTCAGAAGGCCGTTCGGAATACTGTAGTTACAGCATCTTCTCTGCAGACATCAAATATCACTGGTGATGAGATGATTAACAATCCTCGCTACGCTACATAGTGCCCACTAAGTGAATGTTTACTCTAAAAAACATAAATAAACTAGCTGTCTTATGAAAACTTCCCAAATTATCACCCTCCCCAAAAGATTAAACACTTACATTTTTCAATAGATCATTAACTATACAGGAAGACGCCTTGTGCAATTTTCCAAGTATCCTTTAAAACATCAAACTGAAAGGTCAAGAACTCTGAAATATTAACAGGAAATAATTTTAAAAGAAAAAGGGAAAGGGCGCCAGAATTTGGAGAAAAGCTGGAAAATCTAAATTTCTGCTACAAAGAAGTAATATCCATATAAACTACATTTATAATTGGATATTTGCAGCTTATATAGTTTTCTTTTAATAGCTGGCAGGAGGCTTGTTTGAAGAATTAGCCTAACACAACGGCAAACCCACTTGCAGGGTAACACGGTGACAGTGAATGGACTATTGTGCTTTTTGTTCTTGTGTAAGAGCATTTAGATGCATCGACTTAAAAAAAACAACCAGGTGCATTATCCAAATGTTCAGTTACTAGGGACACTAACAGTTGTCTGTCCATGGCAATTTCATTGCTGTTTCTTACACAAATCATCGCTTGCAAGCACTGATGTTAAAAACAGAAAAACAGTCTAGTACACAGTGGCTATAAATGCCAAATCAATTTTCAGCAGATAATAAAGTCCATGTTTTACAATCAGCAATGCACTGTTTTACTACCCAAAAATGTAAGCTAATAATATATAACTCTACTAAATGGAAAATGCAGATATGCTGTTAAAAAACAGGCCGGCTGTGAGAGGATGGATCATTTCTGCAGGGACCTTCATAAAGCTATGTGTAAGTGTTTTGAAAATATCACATGATGTGGCCATGTGTTAAAAATTACAGCCAGTTAAGTTCTCTGCTAAGAAAAATATGTGGGCAATTTATGAAATGCACTCCAGAATGGAGATGTCTTAAGTAAAACCAGATTTTGAAAACAAACTTTTTTTTTTTTTTGAAACTTGAACTTAAAAAAAAAGTTCCATGCACATCTGGAGAGCAGGACCATTGAGAAAGGGTGGTCTGACCTAATATTAGCCATCTTCTGAAAGAACAGCACTATTTCTGGGCTACACGGACTGTGCTCACTTATTGTCCTTTTAAGGAAACAGTCGGAAAGCATTTTGTAGGTCAACATATGTTCTTTGATAATATTATATAAAGATTGATAAAAATATAAGTGTTTCAGAAAGCTTGGAGTCGTCTCCTCCTGAAACAATATGACGCCCCAGGTCTCCCAACCTTGCCACAGGAAAACATTTTCCTTTTCTTAAACACGGGGATCCAGCCGTCACAAAATGACAGGAGTGAAATGACAGTTCCTTACACTGAATGAAATCATAAAAATAGTTCAATTTATTTCTTTAAAGCATGCATGGCCTCCTCGGACTTTTCCGAGCTCATTTTGGTAACAGTGTGCTATCAACAGCTAAAGCGTGTGTGTTTTAACTGAAATAATTCTAGAAACCCCTACAGGAAAGACCTCTGTACCTACCCACCCCCACAGATTGGTATGTCTTTGAACAAATTCAGTCTGTGCATATCTGTTTCCAGGGAGCCCCGTTTTTCTGGAAAAGGTCCGAGACCTGAGAATAGTTCATTCAAGTTTGATACAACCAGGAACCAGTTCTGACACCTGACATTAATAATAATAATAATAATAATAATAATAATAATAGTGTTATATAAATATGTAGTCAAATTTTTTAAAACAGTGACAATAGCACATTACCTGAAACACATTCTTTTACTCTTATACACATAATGGCTTATATAAAAATATAAAATATGCCCCAGGTGGCTAAAATTGTCCATTAACATATGTATGGACTAAAATATGTTAAAAACATATTAAGAGGCAGTCCCTCCAATAGTAGAGTTTAAAAAGTGCAGATGGGTGTCAAAAATAGCCAAGTGTCAGATCTGCTCAAGTATCTCCATTCTGGCACATGCTCACAGTCACAGCTGTTAATATATTCTCTGCATCCAAGTAAACGGTTCTCTAACACAGCTGATGAGAGGGAGAGAGAGAGAGAGAGAGAGAGAAACACTGCCCACACCTCAGGCTACTGTTTCAGAACCAGTCAGATATTAACAGCTCAACAGTAAAACAAAACTTACCAATGATTCTAAAACTTTAGATATAGTTCAGTGCATTTTCAATAAAGATGCTTTAAAGATTACTTTAAAACCATGTAATTAGGGGTCCTAAGGGTCCTAACTATCCCTTTCTCCTATTATCACTGACAAATGTCTTTGGTTTATTGTGAGTTTTGTTTTAGCACGATTCTTCAAAATGCAAATAAATCAGATCATTGAACACATTTATGAAGAGCATAAAAACAATGAAGATTCAAATGATGACATAAAAATCTGATGAAACTGCTACAATATTCTGGTGAAATAAAAAACACATGCATTTTTTCACACCGATTCCACATCACACACCCAATGCACATTACATTTAGGTGCATGATGCATACAAATAAAGATGAGAGCTTCAGAAGTTAAAATGACCTTTTAAATACCTTGGTCATTGTATTTTTGTAAATTGATTACACCCACATTTCATCTACACACATTCCTCATCTACTGAACTAATGAAAAACTGCAGCTCTGTCACAAATGCATCCTTTCTGCACATAGATTACTAATGGTGAGAATTACAAGACACATACTAAAGGGGAAAACATTCTTCAAACAACTGGCAATACCTACACACAACTGTGGTTGCAGAAAACTGGCAGATAATGTTTCAAAACACCATCTGTGAGGTGTACAAACTCTGACCGAGCACAGCCTCTTCTGCCTCTCCTACCCAAATAATCTGCACGCTTCGGCCAGCTGCAGGATCTCTCTCTGCCCTGTCTTTTTTATCTGGAGATAAAAAAGTAGGCACAGGGTAACACAGACAGTTCTTGGGAGGAGCAGAAATGACCCCTTCCCCATCAGGCTTCTTCTCCCGGGCTGCTTTCTCCATAAGCAGAGCCTTCCCTGGCAACAATCACAGACAGGAACACTCCAGGCTCCAAAGATAATATTTTTCAGAGGAAACTGACATACACTAAATTTCCAGAACCACAACAGCTTCAGTAATTCGGCAGACTTTTTTATTTTTAATTAACAGATGGCAATTATTTGCCTATGACATCTAAGGATTTAGGGCAAGACTGGAAATATTTGTAGTTCCAAAGCTTTCTTTACTTTCTCTAAGATAAACAGCATTTTAAAGAGACCTTATCCCAGGGTTCCGCCATAATCTGAAAACTCTCTCCACAGATGAAATTTCCAGGACGCAAGGTACAGATGACAGTCACAAAATCCAGAACAGAAACAATACTTCTAACTTGAGCTCAATTCACTCAAGTAAATCGCCCTGGCAAACATACGTGGCTTGTTTCCCCTCTGCTTTTAAAACACACTTCCGAATTTTAAAAGGAAGGACTCCACACCCTACACCCCCACATCATGATTTTGATGGCCCTGTTTATGCCACCCTCGACAGATCACCTCTGTCATCCCCAGCCCCTGCCCACACACAGTTCAGCATGCCATGGGGAAGAAGGTGTTTTCCATGCCTAAGGAAAAGTACGCTTTCTTCATGGTAAAATCAGAGAGAGAAAGTAGAGCAGGGCGAACTCACCAGGCATCCTTGAATGCAGCGTCCACACAGAAAGTGACTGTCTCCTAAAAGCAGGCGCAAGCAGAGCTCATGCCTCCTGTTCTGGAATGAGTGCAGGCAGAGAGAGGAGGGCCATCAGAAGGGGCGGCATAGCCCGAGGCAGGGTGCTGGGCGCGTGCGCCTGCCAGGCAGAGACAGATGGAGAGCTGACACTCCGGGTTGCACTTGAAGCAGAAATGTGGATGATGACAGGAGCACATGTGGCCTTGAACCCAGCCCTGTCTCTTCAGGCAGAACAATGACAGGGATGTGTGTGCAAAGTATCGCAACGGTGGCCTCCCCTTACCCACTCTCTCTCTCAGAAGTTCCAGAGCACCAAAGAACAGAAAGTAAAAAGCAGAATGATAAGCTAAATGCTGAATAATTCATTCACCAACCCCCCATCCAGTTACAAGTTAACCCTTATTTTGCCAAAAGAATGAAAAGTGGACCTGGCCCCCTCCCAGTGCTCACAATAAAAGGTTTCCCTTCATATTCTCATAATGGTGAATGGTATTACAAAAAAAAAATTATAGGCACAAACCTCAAAGCTTGTTTATTGAACTGAAAATCCAAAACAGTATAAAAACATCTTTATAAGACTTTGTATATAGTGCCAGTTTATCACACCGAACGAAGTATCGGAATCATTCCTTTTGTCAGCTTCTCAGTGGTATGTGTAAAATAGAACACTATAAAAGCAGAAGCAGGCCACTTTTATTTTACTAGTGTGCTTTTAACCCCCTGTGATCCCTGCGCTGATACGCTCCAAACATTTCCAGCTTACTCTCCTCTATCTTGCATAGAGATCCATGGGAAATGAAAACAAAATCTTCACTATAAAAAGCCTTTTCAAAAGCTGAACAATCATGTCCTCCTGATTTTTGATTTTTTGCACACCCTTAAATGTTTATCCTTCCCATGAATAACACATACCCAGCCCGGTTCAATGGACTCTTCCCTATTAAGCTTTAATGGACACCATGATATATAAAACTACAAGCCTTTGTTACAGTGCTTTATCTAAAGCTAGCTATTTTCCTCTCAGCAGTCCCTCTTCAGTCCTTTGTAAAACATCCTTGCCTCACAGGAGAAACACACGCCTGTCTGCCTTGCGTGCCTTTTCTAAACACACAAAAATGCCAGGCAGAAGGAAAATACTGTTTCCCTCTAAAACTCTTCCTCACTTCAACACTTGCAAATCTTCCCTAGGTCTGTATGTATTGGTTTTAACAACAGGGCAGGCACATGATGAGACAGATGCCTCAGGCTTTACCTTTCCAATGTGTGTTCAATCCACTATAAACACAAAAACAATTCTGCTCAGGAGCCCCTGACAACCCTGCAAGTTCAAGGAGTATGACAGACGGGATCATCCCCTTTAACTCTTGCTATCCCTTCACAGTCTCCCTCTGCTTATTCTACACGTTCTGTATGCTCTTAGCCTTTGTCAGGTAAGATTTTCCCCCTGCTTTCCACCTCAGAGAAATCATAAAAGCCCATCAAAAAACATAGGCAGTGACTGTGACTTCTACCTACTCACCCTTCCTACACTTCTTCACAAAAGTGCACGCAACCTGTTTCAAAGCACACCCCCCCACACAAACACCCCCTGCACAACCTAAAAATAAATCATCTCTAGTAAACAGCGTCAATCAGTAGGAACTTCCACAGCCCCCAAATACTGCACCCGAGAAGTACTGCTTCATCTAGTGCACCCCTCAAAAATCCATCACTGTCGGAGACAACTTATAAAAAGACTGTAATTCATAATGATTACTCTGTTCTGTCACTAACAGTATACTGCACCCTATTTATGAGGCTAATCTTTTTGTTCATCTTAGTTAGATGTCACTTGTAATGAGGTTCTGTGTAATGGATTTCAGTACAGTTAAGCACCAAGCTCAAACACTCTTATGACAGAAAGCTTTATAGTAGGTATGAGAGTGATAATCAATTAAGTCCCGCAATAAGGGCCTTTATGGAATCCAGCATCCAAAATCTGTGTGTTTTCATTTTAAAGAGAGTATTTTTTTAAAGCCACTCAATGATTTTTTTTACTATTTTATCTATGTTAGAAAGAAAACATTTTCACAGCGGGAAACCCAACCTTTCATCGATATGCACGGTGAATCACTTCTGAAATAGAAAATCATAGGACAAAAACGCATTCCACTTTAAGAAAACTGGATGATATCCGGTTTTAAAACTAGGTCTTAATATCGGTACACTGCAAGTCGCTAAGCCATCGCTCAGAAAATTGAACTTCCATATGCTGTGTGATTATGTATCTTTTCTATGTGTAAAAAAGCTTTTTAAGCTGTTATCTGACTACAGTAATTGCCACTTTAAATTGATCCACGTCAACAAAACCCGGATCCCTGGAGATTCTCACCTAGAAGTCTGATTGCAGAAAGGGCCTGAGTGTGTGTGCATCTGAGACTAGTTCAGCATCTTCCCAGGGAACCAGTTTCTGCCTCGTGTTCTTCAATCTGTGGGGCCAAGCAAAGCAGCAACCCTATCTGGCTGTGCTCCCTGAACATGGAAACCTGGACACACAGTTCTATACAGTTACTTAGACAAAAATAACTTTCCCTTGAATAAAAAGAAAAGAAAAAAAAAGAAAGTATAGGAGCCAAGATCTCTAACATCCAAACTGTATAATAAAAATAGACGATCAATAATATGATGAATGAATTTATGTAGTGAATGGGGAAAAAACACATAGTGCAAAAGTTTTCTCCAGTACAAAGCACTGTCCTGCATCACCATTAGAAAGCATATTTTAAAAAAATAAGTATATTCAAAACAATTGCAAAGAATACATTGCTGACCAATTATGTACGTCCTCAGGAGAACCATGTCACAGTTAAGGAATGTCTTTTAATTAAGAACAGAGCATTTTTAAGGTGATCTGTTAAAGAAAGTCATCTAAATAACCACTTTCCAAACTGGTAAATTTAGTCAACTGAAGGCCAAGCTTCCGGAAAAAATACATAAACTCGTTTTGACAATAATTTTACATCATTCTGTAGAAAGGCATTATGGTATTGTATTACTCCGAGGTATTTTTCACTTGTTCCCAAAACGAACAAACCCTATCATACAGATTTTGCCTGTGTTCAAAACCTGACTTAACCAATAGGGGCTAGCAGTCTATTAACATCATCCGCAATTAACGAAAGCTCTCTACACCAGGGAAAGGAGAATTTGAGTAAAGCTTTTCTACAGGTCTTCTCAACTTTCCTGCTTCTAGCAGGCTGTGACTTCACACAGTGGGTATTAAGTGAGTTAATTCAAAGAAGCTGAAACCTCATTGATCCTAATTGAAAGCAATACACCCAACCAAATACTTTCCTACCCCATCTGCTCTGGCCTGCCACCAGCTATTCAATACAAGAGAATTAATAGTTTCAGATATTCTAACTGACCCAATAAAGACACTCATTTAAGCAGGGCTGCATTAACAAAATGAAAAAACAAGGGCAAAATAGGTTCAAGTGGAGCATTTTACTCCTAGTTGCCTTTAACAGAGCTGAATAAGGCTTATTCTGACTTTTTATGTGCAAGACTTGATAAACTGAATGAGAAGGCACTCCATGATCAGCCAACGAGCATTGATGAATGGTCATTAGGACCCCCCTGCTCTTAGAGGAGGCTCTTCCACAAAGTGGCACACCAGCTTGAAAGGGCGGACTCCCTAATGTCCAGATTTCTCTACTTGCTTGTTCCACTTTCAATTTCAGACCACTGGCCACCAAATGAGGTTGACATATTGGAAAATAATGTTTTATGGGCGAGTGGTAAAAAATAAAATGGAGGCATTAGCTCTGCTTTCAAATTCAAATCTGCTAGTTTTGTCAGACCCCAAAGGTTTTGATTTTCCACCCAGCTGGAAGCTATTAGTGTTTTCTAAAGGCATCCCACTGGCAGGGCAAACCTACCTAACTCGTGAGCTGTTGGGCTAAGGGAGATGGACCTCTCCTTTAGATGATTTCCTAGCTTCTCATCACTGTGACAGTCAATTAAATGGATACAATGCCTAATAAAAATGTACATGAATTTGTTCCTGCCCCTGAAAGACATCTGAAACTGTATTAAAGGCCATAATAGATTGTCTCCTGGCAAAGATAAATCCAACTATATTGTGCCACAAGAAAAACAAATGGATACAGTTGTAGTTAGGCTGCAACCTAAGACACAGCTAACCGCAAAGAAATCAGACGCAGAGAAGAAAATAAAGTTAAAAAGTTCATTGAAATATTTCATACAGGTATGAACATCATCTGTCAGTTAAACTCCTTTCTATAAATGTCTGTTGTAAACAACTAGACACATTCACACCGTTTCCCTCAAATACCTCCTTTGGGGGAAATGATTGGCAAGCATTTGTGCCTCCTCAACTTTAAAGCAGCCCACAGAAGAGCTCACAGGAACGCTGCTTAAATGACAAGTCAAGAACAGAGACATGATTGCCATTTTAAAAATTCGAAGGATGTATAAACATCACGGGGTCAAAGAGTTATTCAGGGCTGTCCAAGAGGGCCTAAGCGCTGGCAGGAAGATGGAATTCAGTAAGAGGAAACATGCCGGAGAGAGGACGCTTGTCTGGACAGGCGATTAAACCAGACAGCACAGGAGAAGAGCTTCCCTGCTTGGATCATCTGCAACCTGATGACAAAGCGCCGCACAGCCCAGTGTGCCATGGAGAGCGTGCAGGTCCAGTGTGCCAAGAAATCCTGATCTACTGGGGCAAGGTGGCAGGTCCAGAGCCAGAAGTCACAACCCCTTCCCTTCTCCTATGACATGCCAAACTCAATGACTTAGGTCACTTTGATTTTTGTGTCTTCATCAGTTTAAAATGTGTTAATAACGTGCTCTGAACTCTAATTTGAAGGTTCTGATCACAACATATTTTTAAATAATATTTTTTTTCCTAAACTGAAAACACAGTATCTCTATATTTTTTCCATTTTCATTGTGTACAGAATAAAATGCTGTATCAATAATTTTTCAAGCAATATACTTGATTCTTAAGTTGGATTCAAGTATACTTTTATCTACTCAATAATATAGAGAAAATTATTTCCTCTACTTTGAATGAAAAGATGTTTACTAGTATATTTAAGTGTATAGTGTGTGCACTTGTGCATTTGTGCAAAATAAAGTGTTTGATAAAATATCTTATGCTAGAAATAACAAAATCTATATTTGTTATTATGAATTGTTCCCAACTGTCCTAATGCCTTTAAAATACCCCAATGTACTGCAGCTATTTTCCACCAACTTTTCATTTTCAATACCTAATATTCAATGAAATTCTGAAATGTTATAATAAATTTAAAACTTGCATTGTCTGAATGTTTTTTTATTTAAATGCAGACTTCAAACTTACTAATATTTATTATAGATTATTTCATAGGCACCAATAAGGGGTTAAATTTTTTAACTATTTTGAATTATAACATTTCCTTAGTAATCTACAAGGCTGAACACTAGCTATATCAACTCCATCACTTCAAATAAAAGAATTTTTCCATAAAAACAAACTTAAGTGTATACTTGCATGTAAATCTGCAAATAAGTTGTCATTTATTAGTTTCCTCACATTTTTTATAACCATAAAAATCACTCAGATAATAGAGAAGACACCTTAACTACCCATCCCTTACCCATTTGACAAGGGCTGTAACACTAAATGGAAAACCTTTGTGTCTGTGTCACCACCCCCCCATCCTGACTAATGGCCAGTCAGTTTGGCTAAAAAGCAAGGGTGCCGGCGTATGCTCCAATGAACTTTCCCTCCTCCCAGCTCCAGAGACAAAACCTGCATCTCTGCTCTGTGCAGGCAGCCATCTGGACAGCTTCCCTGGAAGCCCAGCCCACACCACACTGCAGGCAGGATGGGAGGGGCTCAAGAGCTCTGTGGGGCTATTCATGACATACCAATTTCACATTTTCTGCTTGTAGGCTTGCAACAATAAACGCTAATGAGGACTATGAATGACAATTTTAAAGACAATAAAAAGGTCTCCAAATCCCTTGCATATGAAGACACTGTTTTCAAAACTTCACCTTCTGTTACAGAGCTGTTACAGTCTAAAGGAGGAAAAAAAATAACCTATGGAAGACAATAAGATGATCAAAGTACAACTGGATCCTTAAGATTTCCAAAGAATGCAGTCTGTGTAAACCCAGGGACCACAGATCTCATCATCCCTGCGAACAGCCCTGTGAGTGCGTGAGGTACCTTTAATCTCTGTCTACACAGAGACACAGCTGAATAAAACCACTTCCTGCTAAACATTTTTTTTATGGAGCCTGGGAATTATAAGAGCAACTGCCCCAAAATAATTAAAATAACAACCATCACACTGTGGCATAGTATTTAACATTCCACATATCTTTAAATAAATGTATATGCACAATGGTCCTCTTCTAGTAACATCTGTTATTAAAAATAAAGCAACAGTCCTGGGCAATGTAATTATAAATGGCATTTATTTCCTTTTTTTGATTTTTGTCTATTTTCCAAATCTTTTATTTTTCTCTATTTTCCAAATGAGTATGTGTTACATTTTGAACCAGAAAAACAAATATATACTAATTTCAATGCATTGAAAAAACTAAACAAAGACATATAAATGTTTTGACCTTGATAGTAATTAAACTATTTTATCCAGCAACAAAAATAAAACAAAAGATATATCTTCCTATAAATTGTGTAAAGGGTATTCTTTTCATTAACATGAATTAAAACACTTTCAACAAAATCCACCAGGTGGAGCAAATACACAGCAATAAAATAAAATCTCAGAATTTTTCATCATATTCTTTTTCCACAGGACTTTTATCTCTAACAAACTCTCCACTTCTATCTCTCCACATTGCAAATTAGGAATATCTATGCACACATACTAATTTGCCAAGTTTATAAACAAATTCAAACTTACTCAAAATGATTTTTAGCTACCATGGACTGATTCCATTACAAATTTTCATTCCAAAATGAATGAAAATGCACACATACTAATTTGCCACGCTTATAAACAAATTCAAATTTACTCAAAAATGACTTCTAGCTACCACAAATTGATTCCATTACAAATTTGCATTCCAAAATGAATGATTTATTTGTTCCAATAATACTTGGTATAATACATTTGATTTTATAACAGTGCAAATTTTTAAATTAACGTTTCACTCTAACCCTACTGAGTTGCACCACGCATGCCCCATCCTCCCTACCCAACAAGACCAGGCACAAGAGAATGTAATGCTGTATATTCTGAAATGTCCCGAACAGTCGTTAAAATCGATAAATCTCAACTCAGTTCCCTTACTCTGTATGAAAACCAATTCTCACTCTGACTCACTAAAACTATTCTTAATTGTAAGATACCAAACTCTTTAAGTTTTTGGAATGCTGTGACTTTTTTATCTGACAAAACTGTCCTGTTTTCATTCCTGCTGGTAAATCGCCACAAGTCCACAGTTCGTAAAGCAACTTTTTCCCTTCTCTTTTCTAGAGTAATTCACCTCCCTCTCTTCCCCCATACATCTGATTTTTCCTTGCCATTTCACTCCATGCTTAGCACACTCAGCACAGGGCACCAACCCCACATTCTTGTTCATATTTTCTTCTGTAATTCCCAATGCCACCTGCAAGCCATAACTCTCCATTCACTTTTCAAGTCCTCCAAGTTTTTCTCACATTATACACTCTCTGCTGCCAAGTCTTAATGCTACAAATGACGCTAATGTTACTTGCATTTAAGAAAGCTCCAGGTAGCGGGAACTAGAAAAACACTGGAGCTTAAAAATGGGGAAACCCAGAGTCTGTCAGTGGAAGACACCAATGAAGGAAGGACACTGACATATATTTATGTTTCCTTTTTTCATATTTACACTGATGTTGAAAAGCAAAATATAATGAAAGAAATGAAACAGGCTGACACGTCAATAAACATGCACACGCCTGAGGATACACTTAACACTATGCAGAGCTACTTATGCGGGTGCAGAACAGATCCTGGCGATGCCAGCTTCCTCACAAGGCGCACCAGGCTAATCCAATTATTTAAATGTTGATATACTTTCTACTGGAGTGGTATGCAAATACAGAAAATATTGACATTACCTTCATAAATATAATACGGAAAGGTTTTAGAATAATTCCTACCACACTCTTACCTGCAAAGTCCAGTTCCTTTATTCTATGCAAAACATGGAGTCAGTCCCCTGGAGCTGTGCCCATCACACACAAAAGTACACGCTGCTCTCTTTGCACGCCCATAACCCCTAGCACCATCAATGGGATGCAGATACATGCATCTAAAGGATAAATGCCCTTAAGTTGCATGACGGAATCCTAATGAAGTCAGCAGAAACACCAAATCCCTGCACCACGCTTCCCCCTCCCTCTGCAGGAGAGCCCCCTCCACCACACCTTACCACCAGTGCTCCCTCCCCCACAGCTCAGACTTTTAATCAGCCCACCCTGTGGACACAGAACCTGATGGATTTCCTCTTGGTAAGACAGCAGCTTGGTTATACTCTTGGAATCTCCCAAACAGCTCTGTCTCCAAGCGTCCCTCAGAATATTTATCCTATACCACTTTCAAACTGGCCACACATTGCTTTCCGAACATTATTTCTCATCAACCCCCAGCTTCCCTCAGCAAATGTCCAAGTGCATATTCAAATTCTGAGGAAAGCAGAAAACCCAACCTTAAAAGTTCTATCACCTTTGTTTAAAGATGAACTATTCTATTTTTATGAACATATTCATTTTCCAAAACGGCCTCATAGAAACAACCTCAAAATTACTGGTTCCATCCTGAACTTCTAGAACTACTGGTGACTCTGACCCAAAAGAGCAGCACAGGTAGGACATTATACAACAAGAATGAGGAAAATAAGATCCCGTTAACCAAGGCCATCACTCCACTGGTACATGTCTGTTGCTGTTGATAAAGATATTGTTTCATAGCAAGGCCAGAGTGTAGAATGAAAGAGCCAAATTTTTAGATCCATTTGTTTTTAAAAAAAAAAAATCAAGAGTATCTATTAGTGTAGCCCTGCAGGAGAGAGAGCACAGGGCATAGCACTGGCAGAAACCCCAAATTCCTGACCAAACCCTCCTCCACACAAGGCCTGCAGAGAGAAAGGAACCCAGGCAGGAGGCAGCCTGACGCTGGTGCACAGGCAGGGCTGGCCTCGCAGGATGTCAGAGCACCAGGTGGCTGCAAGGGACACTGGGTTTTCACACACTTGCAGGCTGACTGTTTCGCTCTTCAGGTAATTAAACAAGGAAGCAGAGCTGCTGGGTAGGAGCCTGACCCCCAACGCAGCGGCTCCACGGTTCTGCATATCAACTTCCACAAGAACTGCCTGGAGCATCAACAGAGTGTTCTCACTCTCTCTCATTTCCTTCCCCACCTCTTTCTAAATCTGACCCAGAAACAAATCCTCCCAACGAAAACACCCACGGAAAGTCTGAACCTCTTTGTAATAAAACCCCGAATACTGTTCCCTGTCATTACCTTCCAAATTTTATAAAGCAAAAAAATTACCCTAATGGCAGGAACTTCATAAAAATTCACATATAACAAATCTATGTAAAGCATTGGTATCTTCATCAAGATGGATTATTCAAAGAAAATAATACCAAAATAATCATTGTTTTCTTTAGCGTGTGCTTGATTGAAGTGTGGATTCTTTAAAATCGAAAGGGCTCCCTCCAAAATAATTGTTGTTGATAGTCCAGTTCACAAATAAAACACATGGTGAATCATGTCATTAATATTGTTATTTTCATCTTTGATAACGGGCACTATGGTAAGCAAATGCCCTATGATGTTTCCTTAAAAGTCTTATTTAAACAAAATTCTGGAAATATTTCCTAGTGTACAAAAAAAGTCATCATTAAAAGTCAGAAATATAAAAAAATCCCTTCCATCATTAAGAAAGTGGTACATTTATTTATTTATGTTTATTTACATCTGTATACAAATGTACCACTTTCTTAATCTTTGAAGGGATATTTTATATATTAATATATATCTCACATGTGAAATAATTTATATGCACACACAAAAATAAATATTAAGTAGTGATTAGAATCACATAAATAATATATGCTTCCTTCATCTCAAAATCCATGGAGTAAAATATTGGCTGAAAGAGATATAGACCAAAAGAGAGAGGAACACAAAAGCATGCCTGCTTGTCTGTGTTCAACACAAAGAACATTAAATGAAAACAACTGGCACGCTGCCAAATTCCTATAGAGGCAAAGAGATTCAAATAAATTGATTTCACGCATCACATTGACCTGGGATCAGTGTGCAGTGCTACAATAAGCTCAAAGCTCCATGTGGGGTAGAGCCCATTAATGCTATCAGACCCCTCAAACACAAACAAGAAACACTAAAAATAAATGCAAATTGCTCTAAAAAAACACCAATATTTCTCAAGAAAATAACTTTCCTCTTTTCCTAATCAAGATGCCAATATCTGAAGGTGCACAACATCATCTAAATTACTTTTTAAAAATCACCCTTTTTAAAAATACAAATGTGGCTTTTGAAACACACACATTTCTATAAACCTGTGAAACACAACTATCCCATCCTGTGATAAGAACATAAATACTACTACTTGGCAACAAGTTTCCTCTGTCAAAATTGCCTCCCATGCTATTCCCCTTGCATCTTTTAGACAGCCAATGGATCCTTTTTTTAGTATGCCAAACATTGGGCTCTTCACAGTATTTTCCTGAATGGTCTATTGAATGAAGCTCCTCTGGCTGGACACACCCTCGCTGCCCCAACCCCCCCACTCCCCACAACGGCAGGCACTACAGGAGAACAGCTTCAAACCTCCTTCTGGAGCACCAAGTGCTGTGCATATTTGGGGTATGATTTAAAACGCCGGTGGGAAACATATTAGGGTTTTGCCTTTATCAGCTTCCACCTACGCTAGTGGCTGTCCCTCAGGATCATTTCCCCTCTGGCCTCCCAACAGAAGCAGGTCTGTCTCCTGGTGACTTCCATCTGACTTCAAACTCTCCACAGTCTCTCTGGTGCCACTTCAGGCCATTCTTCCTTACAGCCCCAACTGTTCAACTTCATAGAGTCTCTGCTTTTTCTGCTTCCAAATTACAACCCCAGGAACCCCACAGGTTCCAGGTGTTTGCAAATTAAAAGTATGTGATTTCTGTTTTCTACTTCTTGGGCCAACTTGAGTCTGAACCCCATTACACCCATTACTATGACAAAAAGGAAGAAGAAAAGGAGTACTTTTTTGCCAATAAAAAAAAGAAAGCAAACAGTTATAAAATAGGCCAACACAAGTGTCTGTCTTTCTGCGTGTGTGTGCATGCACACCTTTCTAAAGAATGAATCACATGTGGGTATGGGAAAGAGAGGGAAGAAACTCAGTGTGGTGTTTCTGATACATGATGCTGGGGGTTGGGCATTTGCATATTATAACAAATAACAGGCATTAGGCTGCTTTAAAATTCGTGTCCTTGTCATGCATTTTTGCTTTCAATATGGATTTTCCATGCTGCGATGCTCCACTGCCAGGAGCCCAGATATGCACACAGGACTAGAAGAGAATATGATGGTAATGGGAGGGGGGGATGAAGACCATGACTTTACAATATCTGGAACATAGGCCCAAGCCTTTAAATACTACATTGTTCTCAATAGGTAATCTATACCTTAGATATTTTACCATAACACTAAGAACACCCATAAAGGTATGTAAGGCAGAAAGGCAAAAGTTATATCCTCTTCTAAACAAGCACCTTCTTCTGATGGAAGATGACAAGAAGACAATTCTAAAGCAAGGGTGGTTGAGGTGATGGTTGTTATCATTACTAGTTTGTTTCTTTAACAGTAAGACAATCTTTCTATGCTGGACTTTAGAAATCTAATCAACCAAGATTTGAGTTCTCAGGAAATTAATTTTTAGTAATAATACATAAGAAGATAGAAGCAGAGGTAAGAAATGTCTCAACTACTTAATAAAGTTTAATTCCTTGCCTTCTCTTTCAAATTTGTCTCTAATTACACTGGAATAACATCATCATAATATGAAGAAGGGGAAAGGAAAGAAAGAGAAATACAGTCAGAGTAACTAAATTGGGATTTAGGCTACCTGAAAGGAGTCTATAATTATACAAGAAATTATTTCATTTTCTCTGGTCTTTCAAACACAAAAACTCCCTCATTTGCCAACACCTCCTGGGGACTTCAAGAATAGGCCCGTAAGTGAACTGCGAGTCTTTTCCTATTTAGGTAGTCAGGCACAGAGCTTCAAAAACCTATCCCCCAAATCACTTTCCAGTCACTAGAGTGCCAGCCAGTAGCACATAACATTTGTGTTAACTCTGTTTTTTCTTGCCAATTTATCTTTATTCATCTGTGCCTATGCCGAAGTCCACTACACCTGAAAACAGAGCTGGCTACAGGAGACATCAACGCCCTGGAGTCCCTAATTCAGGGTTCTCCTTAATGTGCAAATGTTGTAGACTTTAAGAAGTCTCCTGCCAAATGGCAATGCACTTAGTTTATATTTGCTGTTTTCCTAAAGTTAGATGTCATCTTTTTTTTTTTTTAAATGTGCCCTCTGACATGAATTCTGTTTAGGAAGTTACATTCAGCAAAAAAAGTTTTCAAAAATCCAAGTCAATAAGAAATAATAAATAGAAAAATGCTTATTCCCCTCTTTCATCAACAAACTGTTTCAGAAAACACCATCTCTAGTTACAATAAACACAGAAATCATGGCATAGCTTTTACTCTTTAACTCCAAGTACTGCTCAGCTTATGACAGATGTACGATGAAACATGGCCAAGATGCACTGCAACAAGGAGAGGGTGACGAGATTCGGGACTTCATCATGTGATGTCTGCAGACCAAAAGCTATCAAACAAGAGCCCCCACAAAAAGGCGGACTGATCCCCACCCAAACTCGCATGCCAAAATTTCAAAAACAAATTTTTACTTCTTATTTTTCCTTTTGATTGAATTGATTGGGCTGACAGCAGTTCATTATGTAGGTTCCAGGTGCACAATTCTACAACACATCTGTATACCGTACTGCGTGTTCACCAGCCCAAGTCAAGTCTCTGCCCATCACCATGCATCCCCTCTTTGCCCTCCTCACTTGCCCCCAACCCCCCACCTGGCAATCACCACACTGTTATCCGCGTCAAAAACAATTTCTTTAAATATACAATACAAACTGTGTATCAACAGGCACTAGAAAAAATAAGAAAAAGAAAAGAAAATCTTCACAATTATAATTCATTGGGAAAAATAATAGATTGATTTTTTTTGGCACATAAGTAAATTGCAAAATCAAAATATTTATCTGTTCCTTACCTTGACAATATTCAAAGTTCCCTTTTTTCCGGCAGTCACCTATTACTAAACTCAGTGCTCTCCAAGTGTTTCTTTTGACAGATATCATTCTCCACCAATCGCTCTGCTAATCTCCTCTCTCCTTTTCTGACTGGGACAGATATTATGTTCACCAGCCCAGAGATCAATCTTTTCTATTGACAACAACAAAGGGGGAAAAAAAAAACGCACATATCACAACCAGTCTGAAGTAGCACCCATCTACTTACAAGATAACACTAGACCAGTCTGTTTGATTGTTTTAAGAAACAAACACAAGCTTTTCAAAATTTCAGAAGATTCCAAAACAGTCCCCATTTTCTCAGTTCTTATGACTTCTCTAAAGGACCCTGAATTCCCCAATCATCTGACTCAAAGCTGGATTCATTCTGAACCTGACAAGCGCTCTTTCTTTAGATTGGTGTTAATCACATGTACATCAGTACCTTAGACGACTGTCAGATTTTACCTGCTTTGACAAAAAATTAAAATAATCTGTCAGAAATTATGATTTCTTCAGACAATGCTTTGAGACCTGTTGTTATTTTATATTTTGGAATTTTCACATGCAAATTAAATCCTGTTTAAAACAAAGTGGTGTCCATATGGTTTCACTGTTCTGAAATTTAAACACTGGTATTATTAACTAAAATAGTCTAAATCTACTAATAATAGTAATAAATAATCATTATATAATCAACTAGTTTAAAAATATTAGTAACAACAGTTATTGGTGAATCATTTTACCAAATGAACAAACTTCTATCCCTTTCTTTTTTCCTAGAGCAATTCTAATATTCTCATTTTCAGGCTAGATTTGGAAAATTTAGAATTCACTCATTCATTCTCAAATATTTATTGAACACCTATTACTCACCTATTGCGATTACTACCACTACTATGAATAGAAAAAGTATCACTACTGAGTTCATACAATCTAGCACAGTCATATGCACATGAGGTAGGAACTAAATAAATACAAAACAATAAAGATTTATAAAAGTCTGAAAAAATATTACTAAGGCTGTTTCTATTATTTTTTAAGAGACCAAACTACGCTCTAAAAATTAAAATTAGTGAATATACTCTGATATATATATACACACATATCTACGCAGATTCTATTTTTTTTAAATCATTACCCTTTATATGCCACATTATGACTCTGCCCTCAGCTGTTTCTCATCTTTTTGTGAGTAAAAATCCTAAAATGTGTTTGCACATATTAATATGATTTATTAATGCAATAAAATAGGAGATGGTATTATTACTGGGTAGAAGCCAGGAGTTCTGGGTCAGGTCTAGACTTCCACCGCCGTGCCTGGAAGTCAGTTGTTTCTCATTCTTTATGGCAAAAATCAAGGAAGCAATGTTTAGCAAAAATACAATACTGTACTAGGTATTTCTTAATTGGAAATTGTCTTGAAGCTCAGCAAAGATCACCAAAGACCGTCAGCTGGATCTGGGAAACGTTTGGTTTACCATGAATCCTAAGTTTCAGGAAGAAAATGACCAAGATACCTAGATACACATACACATATATACATTTTCAAATACTGGGGTGGGGGGGAGAGTGCGAGGAGGGGAGACTGGAAGCAAATACATCTAGATATCAAACATAATTATGTCTGGAAATGAAAATGAGGGATTTTCTACACAATCCTATTATTTCCAATATTTCTATTCCAAGGTATAAACATGGCATAGAGAATAAATGTTATTGGGAAAAAAAAGAAAATGGGTTCTTTTCTTAGTTTCAATCATGATATTTGATAATATATTGTGCTTTAGCAACCATCAACAAAAAAGGTATCAGGTGGCCTGGAAAAGGAGGTCCATGCCTCCGTGTGGGCCACAGCTCATCATCTCCACTGAACAACCAAAGGGGGCAGAGCTGAGTCCACCCCCAGAGTCTCAGTCTAGTTCCTCCTTCTCATGGCTGCTCAGTGCCAGACTGACATCAGGGCTCAGTAATAAAAACGGTGCTGTGGCCTCAGTGTTAGGTGCACAAAATTACTATAGCAACAAACATCTTTTAAAAGATAAATGTCTCATTATAAATGATCCTCTAAGATAGAAAAATACTGCCTCACTTTTTACTTTTACTTATGTCTGTTTTAATCAGAGTATTCTGAAGTGAATGGAGAAAAAGTTGGCGGGAAGATAGTGTTACAAAGTATTTTAAATGTGCATGTTCCTAAATTCTTCCATGTTAACATGGCATACAAACATACATTCAAATAATACACAATGTAAACCTAAAGTTACCCATGAGAATTTCCCCTCCTTAACTACTTTACACAGAGAAGACATTATATCACAATCAATAGGGTAACTCAAAACAGAGAGAAAGAGACAGCACTAACGTTTACATTTTTCCAAATAATAACTTTGGAGTATTATGTATGTGCTTTATACATCCCACACATTAAATTATCTTCCAATAGGAAATAATGAGTAATGGTAATGAGCACTACGAAATATACATCCAGACATTTGTGATACTTACTCCACACTAAAGTCTGTGTCACATTCAAACGAGAGTAAATTTCTCTACCTTTAGTAATTGCTTCATTTGGATTCTCAGCCCTCCAATTTGTAAAACCTGATTATTCAGGGAGCGTACTGAGACAAGTTTAAACTACAGCAAGAGTAGAATGCCTCAAACAATTTGTAGCTCTACAAGAGCATTATTAAAAAGGCTCAACATGTTATATTGCCATGGAAATTGTGGAAAACATACATTCCCAAACAAATATTACTTTTTCTCAATGGTATGAAGTAATGAAAACCACATGTGTAAATCTGCGATCCGCGCAGTAGTTCAAGCTGCAGCTAATAGAAAATACAGAAAGGGAACTCTGCTATATAAAAGATTCTTGTTACAGAAATATAATGTGAAAACCAGATGCAGACAGAAAACCTTAATCACAGATGGGAATGTAATCACTGGCATACAGAACGCTTTTTTGATCAATCTTAACCATATGCACAATGTATTTATTTTCTAAGGAATGCAATAACTTGGGAGAACCTTCTATTTGAATTCAGTTAACCTCACATTTATAATGCTTTTATCTTACTCCCCCATCCCTTCCATGTGTACACTGAGCTAAGGTTTTAAAAGGGAGAGTTGTGGGCCTCAGCAAATCATTCTTGTATCAGTTTATCTTTCAAATATTTAATAGGATGTAAAGACTACACACGACAGAATCAACCTCAAAAGAGAGCAAGTGGCATTCCCCATCCCCGTGTTTCCCATCACGGCCAGGAATCCTTTCAGTGCCCGAACACATTTCCCTAGAGAATTATATCAACATTTGGGGAAAATTCTCCTTTAGTAAATCATATACAGTTATTCCAAACATGAGCCTGTAAACACACCTCTTTTTATCAACCTGGACTGGATCAAACCCTAACTCTAACTTTCTTCTTTCCTTTCATAAAAAAATAAACATTTTACAGCATCAGTACTGTTCTTTTACATTAATAAAAACACTGTGAGTTTTTGGTTCCAAGGGGAATTGTCACAAAAGGAAACTGTTACATCCCACCTGACTTAGAAAACATTACCTTGGTGTAAATACACTGGATTGTAGCTTACCTTTGTCAAGGTCTCCACTATCTCATTTATAGGACAGTTGTCCTCTGTCCCCCCGATTAGTCCACTGAGCTCCATGTATGCCTCACTTTAGACTACACTCTAAACAGGAAGTGGTGGGGACATTATATTATTTGGGTATCCCTCATCATAGGTCACGTGAATGAGACTTCAACAGCCCAACCACAGAAGCCTCCTTAAACTTCCATGACTACACTCATCCAGGGTTTTCTTCTCCCTTCTAACTTCTCATCCCGATACATGCAAAGAAACAGTCCTTATTCTTGCCCTTTTCCGACACCCAAGACCCTCTATAACTTGGCACTAACCTACAGCTTTCAGCCTCCGATCCACCCATGCTCTTGCAGGGCGCAGCGCTTTGATGAATAAACCCCATAGGATGCATCCTTCCATTTTTATGGGTTTGTCCACCTTTCCACGAACTGCTGCGTGGCCAGCTCCTTCCTAACACTCAGGTTTCATTCAAGTGTCACTTCTTCTGAGATGATTTTCTAACAACCCAAAATAATGCCTCACCAGCAGCTGCACCCCCATCATTCTAACATTGTTTTTTAATTGCCTCCCTCAAATTTAACACTGAGTGGAATAATCTTACTAACGTGTTTATTTTCTGTCTCCCTCCTCCACCCCTGAGCTGTAAGCTCTATGAGAGCAGGGTCTCGTCTGCTCTATTTTTACACTTAGAGCAGACTCATTACTCTATTTTTCACACTTAGAAATGCACTTGGCACATGATAAGAATAAGACAAACGAATTCCACCTAATGAAATGCTATAAAGGCCCAATTCAATCCCTGTGGCCTTCATAAACCTTTCCCTGACCACTCCTAGGGCCCACTATTGTTTTCTCTTTATTTCAATTTTAAGAGAAGATGGAGGCATAGGTAGATCAACTTTGCCTCCTCACACAACCAAAAAGACAACAACAAATTTAAAAACAAAAAATAACCAGAACTGCCAGAAAATTGAACTGCATCAAAGTCTGACAACTAAGGAGTTAAAGGAGAAACATTCATTCAGACCAATAGGAGGGGAGAAGACAGGCATCTGGGGTCGACAGGACTCACGGCAAGGTGGCTGGAGGACCAGTAGGGGCAGGGCAGCGACTGGCAGACTGGGCAGTCCCACATTTGTTTGCAGATAAACTGGGAGGAACAACTGGGGAGCGAGACAGACCACGCAACCCAGGTTTCCAATGTGGGGAAATAAAGCCTCAAAACCTCTGGCCGTAAAAACCTGTGGGGGTTGAGGAGGCAGGAGAAACTCCCAGCCTCACAAGAGAGTTCATTGGAGAGACCCACAGGGTCCTAGAATGTACACAAACCCACTGACCTGGGAATCAGCACCAGAAGGGCTCAATTTGATTGTGGGTAGTAGAGGAAGTGACTGAAAGCTAGCCGAGAGTTGAGCAAGCAGCATTGTTCCCTCTCGGATTTGTCCCCCACATACAGCACCACAACATGGGGGCATGGGCTGCCCTACCCAGGTGAACACCTAAGGCTCCGCCCCTTACTGTATAGCAGGTGGCCAAAACAAAGAAACATGGCCCAAATGAAAGAACAGATCAAAGCTCCAGAAAAAATGCAAGTAAGTGAGGAAGAGATAGATAACTTATCAGATGCACAGTAATCAGGATGCTCACAGAACTGGTTGAGTATGGTCACAAAATACAGGAAAAAGTGAAGGCTATGAAAAGTGAAATGGAGGAAAATGTACAGGGAACCAACAGTGACGGGAAGGAAACCAGGACTCAAATCAATGGTTTGGAGCAGAAGAAAGAAATAAACATTCAACTAGAAGAGAATGAAGAAACAAGAATTCAAAAAAATGAGGAAGAGAGGCTTAGGAACCTCTGGGACAACTTTAAACATTCCAACATCCAGATCATACAGGTGCCAGAAAGAGAAGAGAAAGAGCAAGAAATTGGAAGCTTACTTGAAAAAACAATGAAGAACTTCCCTAATCTGGCAAAGGAAATAGACTTCCAGGAAGCTCAGAGTCCCAAAGAAGTTGGACCAAGGCACTTCAAAATTACATTACCCAAGGTTAAAGACAAGGAGAGAATCTTAAAAGCAGCAAGAGAAAAGGAGACAGTTACCTACAAAGGAGTTCCCTTAAGACTATAAACTGATTTCTCAAAAGAAACCATAGGGGCAAGAAGGGGCTGGAAAGAAGTATTCAAAGTCATGAAAGGGAAGGACCTACATCCAAGATCACTCTATCCAGCAAAGCTGTCACTTAGAATGGAAGGGCAGATAAATTGCTTCCCAGATAATGTCAAGTTAAAGGAGTTCATCATCACCAACTCATTATATGAAATGTTAAAGGGACTTATCTAAGAAAAAGAAGATTAAAAATACGAACAGTAAAATGACAACAAACTCCCAACTATCAACGAGCAAACCTAAAAAAACAAAAACGAAAGCAAACTAAGTAAACAACTAGAACAGGAACAGATTCACAGAAATACCAACCACATGGAGAGTTATCAGCGGGGAGGGGTAGGGGGCAGGGGAAGAATGGGGGAAAAGGTACAGGGAGTAAGAAACATAAGTGGTAGGTACAATAGACAGGGGGAGGTTAAGAATAGTACGGGAAATGGAGAAGCCAAAGAACTTATATGTATGACCTATGGACATGAACTAAGGTGGAGGAATGATGGTGGGAGGTGGGGTACAGGGTGGAGGGGAATAAAGGGGAGAAAAAAATGAGACAACTGTTAATAGTATAATCGATAAAATATATTTTAAAACAAAAAAATTAAAAAATTGAAAAATTAAAAAAATAAATTGTAAGAGCATGTATGGTCTATTTCAGGTTGGGCAGGCAACTGTTACCTGCCAGGTATTGCTCACCTGAGTCCATTCTATACACATACATAGGCCAGTATGGGATTTACCCAGCCTCATCCAGGGCTGTGCGGCCAGCCCTTCCTCCACACCGAGCAGCAGGATACCATGATTAAAAACCACAGCATAAATCCATACAGCCTTTAAGATGTAAATGCATAATGCATTCTAGTAGTTTTTATGCATAAACTTATCTCCCAATTGAGTTTACCAATTGAGTTTCCTGTTGTAGAAAAAAGTGCACCTCTTCCAACCCCACCTCAATGCATGCATTCTGTTGCAAGACCAGCAAGGAAAGGAGGTATGTTTATTCCACACTGTCCTTACTGAGTGCCTAGCATACTGCCTGGCTCACAGAAGATATTCACTCTATACAGATGGAGTGAACAAAGGAATAAATGGTAACCCATATCATCTAATCTTTCTTCAAGCCATTTCCTTTTGTTGTAATAAAGCATTATTTTAAAATCCCTCAAATATTATTTTAAAGAATTAGTAAGGAGGTGGGTAACCAATCTATGATTTATTTTCAGTCAAACTGATAATACTTATGACCAATAGTTAACAAACCAGGCAATTTAAAACAATAGAAGCTCGTAAATAGCTCCTCTGTTACAGATATAATTTTCAAGAAACAAAATATCCTAAAATGACTGTAGCCTACCTACCCTGACCACACAGAAGCCCACTGCGTGCATGCTCTGGCTGGAATGGAATCTCAGCTCTTACACTTATCAGTTATTTGACCTTGGACATGTCACTTAACACCTCTAACCTTCAAATATAAATCTCTGCAGTAGGATAACAATACCTTACCGGGATGATATGAAGATAAGAGAAAATACTCACAAAATGCCTGTCGCTGTGCCCCTCATTCAAGTGTTGTTTTATCCAAGTGCTCAGTTCCTATCATTTAACAGTAGAAAGGTGGCAGTACCTATTTTAACATTATGGTTTAAAACATTAAAATAAAAGCATTAGGTCACTACTCAAAAATGACCTAGTGCAATCAAAAGCTTTTCCATTCCTAGAGTCACAACTTACTATTAGTGATAAAAATAACTCAGTCAACCATACTAAAATATGCAGAAAAAAGCAAAGGTCCTACATGTTTTGCAGTGAAAGAGAAAAAAAATACTACAAACTAATGTACTGTGATTTAATTTTTTTATTTTCCTCATCTAATTTCATCTGTAGAAGACCATCGCTAGGGGATAAGAGAAGAGAGAACCAATTATTTCCAAAGACTGGTTTCTCCAAATAAAGGCATCTGGTCCATGCCGGCAACTTTCACATGAAAGAAAAATGAGACTTCGAAAGTATCTGCATTCATGATTGATGATCACATATCTCAAAAAAAGAAAGAAAGAAAAGAAAAAGAAAGATAAACAATTGTTTAGCTGCAAACACAGTCTGGTTGTTGCTGCTGCTCCTTATCAGCTGATACTCTCTCTCTCTCTCTCTCTCTCTTCCCCCCCCACTCTCTCTGCCTCAGAAATCTATAAAAATGTGGCATTCTTTTATACTCTGAATAGTCACTTTTCTAAGTGCACTGAGAAGTCTTGATAATTCTTCATTTAACTTTAGTGTAATTCCCACCTGCAGTCTGTGTGTCCCTGGTCAAGGGGAAAATTCCTAGGTGGTAGGATTTGAAGACTTTCAGGAGAACAGTAGAACAGAGAAGCCTGGGAGTAAGAAAATCTAGGTTCACACCTTGCCCCCCGCCCCTCACTGGTGCAGGGTGGCCTTGGGCAAGTGAAAGAACCTCTACGGGTGATTTACAAAATGACCTCCTTCCTATGTGAGTATTAAATAAAACATGAGAGCCTCCAAGGAGGCCTCCAATATACCCCCTCCGCATACGTATCTGTCTGAACTGAAGGCTGGCTGCCCTTCTGAAAGCGTGTCTTCAAATGGAAATGGTACCTGGAAGGAGTGACTGTGAGACTATTCGCCCACTTCCTCCTTCTGAGTCACAGAGTCCTGGGGTGAGAGGGACCTGTCAGACTATCCAGGGCCATCCCTTGTTTCAAGGTTAGTTCATCAGACAGCAGAGCACTTGGCCTCCCACCTAATGCCAACAAAGACAACTCTGGTGGGGAGAGAAGAAGTGGGGAAAGTGGGGTAGAGAAGAGTACTGGAGGGGTCGAGTACAGGGCTAGACTGGCCCAGAAAACAGATCTGGGCGACCAGAGGAGGAATAGGGGTCCCCGGCAACTAAGAGATAACTTGGGGGTATGTGGCAGAGAGAAAGCTGGAAGCCACTAAAATGTTTTTTAGTCTCACTGGGTTCCTACTCAAAGGGAGAATTCCAACTCATAAATGTGCCCATAAATACAGTATTTTGCTTACAATTTCAGGGAGCTCGTACTTTACAAAATCACATTTGTGAACTTCAGGGCAAAAAAAGTAAATAAATAGATAGATAAAACCAGTTAAGATGTGCATTTATGAATATGCAAGTGACTTGACCACTTCAGTGTGCCTAGGGCCAAGTCTGTACATGGGGGGAGTTGTTTATTTGTTTTGGTTGTTGAAACTTATTGAAACCAAAATGTAACAGTAATAATTTGCACCTTCTATATGAGAAAGCAAGAGGGAACCTAGGTGAAGAGAGACTGAGAAAAGAAACATGTTCTTGAAACCAAATTTTCATTTTCATCTTAGCAATAAAATATTTCAGTACAATATTAAGTAAATAACTTGAGTTCAAGGCATGAGCTTTCAACAAACATTTTAAAAACATCAAATAGTACCCCCAACTGTTCTAGATTCCTACTTCAAGGAGATTTCAAACCAGCAGAGAAGCCTGAAACACATGGACTGGAGCAAAAAGTTGGCTGCAATACATCCCCTATTTGAGGAAGAGAAGTGCTGAAGGCTTCAGAGAGCAGTTCATCAGAGATGCGGGAGAGGACACAGTTGGTTCCCCGTAGAAAAGGGTCTTAATTAAGGCTGAGGCGAGAAAGGCCCAGCCAACCAGCAGTATCGTCTAACTCAAACACCTCTATACCCCCAGACATCCAACAGAGCCACACTCTCCATTTCGTGTTTGCTCCATGAAGGAACAGCCAGAGAGAGGAGATCGAACAGGGGTGTCTAGAAGAGAGTGGAGGGTAGTTCCAAAGTGGCCCACTGGGACACTAAGAACAAGCAAGCGAGGCCTTACTGAAAGTTATGCTTCACGCGGATCATCTCACGTGATTCTCACAACAACCTTGTGAAGTCATGTCATTACTGTCCAGATGGGAATTCTTTCCAGAAGAATAAGGAAAGCGAAGGAGAAGACACAACAGACGGTACAGCACTTGGGAATTGCGTCTTTCCACCATTCCACGCAACTGTCTCTGGCAGAGAAGAGCGCAGCATCACTTCCCCTCGGGAAGGCAGAACCAGCCAATCTCAGGCTGAGGCTGCAGGCTCCTACTTGACAGTGAGTGAAACAGGTACAAGAGTTGCAAAGAAGACTCAAGGGGCCCAAGGGACATACAACAAAAACTCTCCTTACAATCGCCAATGCCTGGGCCCCACTTTCTTCCACCAGAGAAACTACTGCTCTCAGCTTCCGGTACATACCTCCACAAGTAGTTCTTTCTTGGCTGCCTATGGTTAATTTTTATCAAGTACAATTGACAACAGAGAAAATTAAGTTGCCAAAAAAATTCAGTTCTGAAAAATTTTATAACAAAACCACAAACTAAAAATTTGGTTTCAGTTCAAAGAGTAAAAAGAATTGCCAGTGTGTTTTCATATTAAATGATACCAAATAAAACAAAGTAAAGACCCTGAAATAATATTATCTTGATGAACCACCATACCCTAAAAGTCTTCATACAGGTAGATTGTGTTGTTGCTACTGATGTTTCTCCCAATAACTTAAATCCCTTCAATAGGGGAGTCAATTAGCAAGCAATTTAATCATAAGGATTTAACACTGTCCTTTAACCTATAAAAGGAATTCATTTACTTTTCCAATATGAGACTTCCATTTTTAAACAGAAGAGCTGTGGCCCTGTTTACGATAGCATGTGTTTCATTCACTATCTGCTGATTGTAAACTATATAAAGACAAGTTTCTATGAAACTCAGTCATATTTTAATGCATTTTTGTTGTTTTACTTTAAAGTATATTTGGAAAGTGTCATCACATGACAAAGGATTTGTCCACAGATAATGCTTGGGGCTCTGAACAAATGAATGTGACTTCAAAAGCCCCTTGAAATAACTCTGCCCCCCCACTCCACCCCCCTAACAGGCCCAAGCCCAAGGGCTGGGACACACTGGTTTTTAAGAACTGCCTCTGCTGTTTCTTCAACTCCTCCCTGACTTCTTACTCTCTGGTTCCTGCCTTCTCTCCTCCATAGAATGTCAGAATTAAAAGATATTTTATAATTATCCCACAAATAAAATCTTGATTTCTAAAATATGTCAAATAGGCTACTCTGGTGAAAAGTTCAGAGTCCAGACTGAGCCCACCTGACCACTTTTTATTCACCTGCAGGGCCTGAAGCTACCTGGAAAAGGAAGGGGAACTCAGAACAGTTTGAAATCCATGCAAGGAGCTCACACACACAAGGGAGCCAGGTCCAAAAGAGATCAGTAATCAATCCTCCACATCACAACCATCTTTAAGGAACAACTACTATCACCATTTCCCACAAGTAGGTGAGCACAAGGATCCTCAGGGCAGGGACATGCAAGTGGCTTCTCAGAGCTCTTCTGGAGGCTGTTTGAGTCTAGGACGGGGAAGAACACTGTCCCTCAAACACCCGAAGTGATTCCCATATTCTGGGGAGCTAAATGCACTGGACACCTCATCCCTGCTGTCGACTCTTGGCCCTCTCTATATCAACCCCTGTATCCAACATCTAACCATTTTTCGTTTACAATGCCTCTTACACCTGCCTCTTCCTTCTTGTTCTACACCTCAATTCTGGTCAGTCTCCTACATCTTACATCCAAATTGCACAACAAGCTTCCTACTTGCCCTAAGCCTTCCAGTCTTTCCCTGCCCCGACCCCGATCCATCAGGCGATCACAATCAAACCAGCTCTTTAGAAACACAACTTCAATTGGGTAAATGGTTTCTCCTTGCCTGGTACATTTTTTTTACTTGGATTTTATTAAGATCTATTTTACCATGGCATCCTTTGTTCAAAAGAAGTCCAGCTAGGAAATCTATATATAAAGCAATTTGTTGTAAAAGCAAAACTGTTCTAGCTCCACAGCGCTCAGAGGAAGAAAGAGCTTGAATCCAACCTGCACAACCTCTGTGGCACCTCCAAACCCTGAGAGGTCCCAAAGGACAGTTTTTTTTTAAACTCTGGCTTACTCAGAAGATAAAGCTGAAGTCAAAATGCCACACATTCAAGACAGTTATGATATTTTTGCTTATTTTCCAATCATCACCCCCAATGTCCTTTTTGCTAAAGCCACATTCATTAATTTATTCTCTCCACCCCCCCCCCGCCCAATGTACCCCAGTACTCTTCCAAAGGCTTTTTCTACATCTGCCTAGATAAAACCTGTCTCAAGACAGTCTCAAGACAGGTTTAAGTTCCAACTTGCTCCCACCTCTGAAACCTCATTTACTTACTATGCCATTTCACTGGTGAATAATCAAGCCCTATGATCTCGTGTAGCTATTTAATTTGTCCTGCATGGGTTTGCCACTCAGTGGCACGGAGTTTACTCCCTGCTCAGTGTCTCCACCTAACATGTGGCTTTACACATAGCAGGAATTCATTACATATTTATTAATTTGCTTCAGATTTACAAGCAAGAGTAAAAATTTTCCTTTTCTGTAAGATACTCTAAAAGGTGTCATTACCAGGGCTACCCCAAATGCATAAGCCTTTCTTTAAAAATAGAGTAGGTTTATTGATTTGCTCATTTTATTGCTCTTCATTTATATTTCTTGATATTTTATATCCATTCCCTCTAGCCAACTGAAAGCTTGACTTGAACATGTCAGTGGAGACAGGTCACATTTACTTTCTATTGAGACCTGAACTGACCTACCTACCCTTATTTAAACAAAGGATAACAATTCACTGTCCACACATGTTTCCCACCAGAGGTCAAACGTGGATCTCATTTCTAAATAAATCTAGCTGGAGATGAGAATGAAAATAATGTGAGAAGTAGGCAACGGGGTTGGGTAGTAAAAAATAGTTGTCTGACACATGATAAAAGGTACCCAATCCTAACACTCACTCTAAGAGAACACTTTCACAGGAGAGGATTACTGTGTCGGTCTGATCAACACCACAGTTCCAGTCCCGATGTCATCTGCTGTTCTTCCCAGCTGTGTTTGCTCATCACTGTGTACATAACATATGCATAGATTCAGAAAATAAACTAGCAGTCTCTCGTAACCTGTTTTACAGCTCACTTCTTCCTATATCTTGAGGTTAGGGAGAGGAGTACAGTACATCTTGTTTTAACCAAACAGACCAACCAACTTCCTAAGACTTTGTATTTAACGCACAACTTGCATCATGCTTCCAACATCTGCTGGAGGCGACACCCCAATTTCTGATACCCTGCTTGCCAGACCTAATGCATGTTTGAAATGCCCTCTGCAATGCTGCCAGCTCCCTGGCACCACAACTCTATGTCAGCATTTGCAAATACCATATAGGTCTATCAATACATTCCTTAAATCTGTTTGATCTCCTACCTGACAGACACCAGGTACACTCCCCACAAGATGCAGTAGAAGGGACCTGCCCAGGACTCTAAGGGCCTCTTACACCTATTTCCTCTGCAGGTGCTCTAATGGACCTGGCCGCATCTAGCCCATCACTGTTCTGGCAATGTTTCCTCTCACTATTAGTGGACCCTAGCTCGAGCTTCTTTAGACAAATTGCCATTACATCCCATGGTAATATTTTTCTCTAACATTTCTCTAATATAATATTTAATCCAGTCACATCAGGTATCAACTAAGAGCTCACTACACATGTATTTTAAGACATTCTCCTTTGTGGCAAAGAACTTTCAATTTGGCCTCCCACTGAATGTTGAATACCAACTGGAAAATCTTCTACAACCCATGAGGCGGCAGTGATTCTGGTGGTATAAATGGCAGATGAAAATAACATAATTTCCAAGTCCTGTCAATTGCAGATATTCCTTAAAAAAGCACAAGTTTCTACTGCCATGCTGGATGATTTCAGAGGGCGCAACTTGATCAAATCACAAATGTAAGTATGTAATAGTTCCTAAATTGCAAAGAAATTCAGCCCAAGTTCATTAAAAATAACTTTACAAATTAGGATTAAAATTTTAATTAATGTCTACATTTTTTACACACTAAAGAGAAGTACAAAATCAGAGTGTTATTGGTGATAATTAGGGCTTTTAACTACTTCTAGAAGGAACAGCAGACTTTCTTCAGACAATGCAATGGGACAATTTTTCAGTCTTTCTTATTTCAGAACTGATTCTTAGCCAAATGATAATATTCCCTTATTCATTTAAAAATAAGTTGTTACTTACCAGGTTCTCTCGAAAAATGATTTAAAGAGGTCATTTTCTAAATATCCAAGTCAGCTAGGTACAAACTGTGAGGCTGTGGGGGATGGTGAATGCCTGATAAGCACAACCAATCACCCCCACGCTTCCACCCTAGCCCATCACACCTGCCCCCAGGCACCAAACTCATCTTACCCAGCAACTATGAAGCAAAAGCATAAAGGGTATTTTCCTTGAACATACCCTAAAAATCTTTTGTTCCTTCTCATTGCATAGACAGGTTCATTCCCCTACCACTTCCCTCTGAAAAAAGTATAGTAACAAGTAAAATTTCAGACAATCATCTCAGGTCCAGGATGGCTATGGGAAAAAAATGGCTTCCTATCCCCAGTGTCGCTTCTTTATGAAGGAGAACAGTAGAAAGATAATAATGTTCTACGCTGAATCCACTTCCCAGTTATATGGAAACCAGTAGTGTCTCCCCAACTCAGAATTAAAAATACAAATAAGGACTTATTTGCTTTCACCTAACCATGGGGAATTCCTGAAAGCCTATTCCCAATATAGTATATGGACCCATAATATTCAAGTTGAGAAGCCTAATTATCACTGCATATCTGTCCATCATTTTACATCTGAAGAGGTCATTGGAAGAATACACCCCAGGCCACCCAGCAAAAGTCAGTGACTGAACCGGAAAGAGAACTCCAGTTTGACTGCCTACTAGTCAGAGGAATGCACACATACCAGGTCCATCGTCTTCGAATACAAAGAGTGCTTTACACTACAGAACTACAGTTACAACCTCAAATGGTGCAGAATCCCTCTCCTCCTATCTTAAGTGACCAGGATGTTGAATCTGGCTTATTAGGAGATGCTGAGATCAAGACAAGCCAGCAGACTAGGAACACTGGGAAGCAGAGAGCTCCAGCGTGCTGAATGCGAGACCCAGAAAGGAAACAGACTGATTCCTCATGGCTCCAGCATCATGTAGAAAGGTGGTATTTTGACAAGGGAACAGAATTTAGTAATGGAAAAGTATTGAGAAAGTATTGAGGAATATAACCAGCATATACTTGGGTGTCTTCAAGGATGTCTATCAGCTGGTAGCCAACTCTATTTCCTAAGTCAGGGGTGAGGGCACAGATAAAGAAAACAGTGAGTATATATAGATCATAGCTGCTAAGGAGAATATTAAGCCAGGTCATAGAATAAGACTCTAATTATTAGAACGTGGGTACAAAGTAGGTCATTAATTTGGGAAACACAAGGAAAGCTCAGTTTTCCACTGGGGCAAAAGATCTAAGACAAAAGAGCAACTACAGCCAGGGTCTTAGAGTGAGGGACTAGAGCTCTCCGAAATGCAGAAAGTGAAATGCCAGTTAATCATTTACTTAAAATCAGTGATGTCAATATATATGAAGGTTAACTCCAGGCTCATTGTAAGTCTCTAACATTTGTCAGCTCCTCTCTTCTCTCCCAAGACCAACAACTAGATGGCAGACCTTGAAAGCCAGGAGACACTCAGAAGCAGTCCATGCCCCTGGTGTTAAAAGACGAATGAATGTACTCAATCAGAGGTGCTTAGATTGCTACAAAAACAAGGAGAAAACTTTCCATTTGTGCCCTTCCTCCACATTCAACAAGATTCATAGTCTAAAGGCCTTATTCACCCAAAGACTAATTTTCCTTAGAGATCTTGACCAATATAAACTACGAAAACAAACGCCTGCTTTATTTCTCCATGGGTTACATTATACAGGTAATTCCAATTAGAACTATCAAAGCAAGGGGCCATTGAAAAGAAGTTCTCTTAAAGTCAGTGAAAATGCCAGTGGTTCTAAGCAGCATTTAGGGTTTTAAACGTTTTCAAACAGAAGGATCTCATACCTTACACCTCAACCTGGGTTATTACTTTATCAGTTCTGAAGTAAGAGCCTGGGGCATCACTTCATTAAGTGTGAACATTTTGAAAAGAGTCCCAGAAAGCCCTCCCCTCTTGATGCCATATAAGGTACTGAGGCTTCAACACTGAATGTGGCTTCAGCACAAACAACTCATTAGAAGATTATACACCAAATGATGGGCTTGTATCTGTGGAATAAACTCCCTGACACAGACTGTGACTCAGCATCACTTCTTGAGGGTGGCAAAGTCCTTGGTGCTATACCTGGGAATATGTCCACATGGCTGCCCAGGTTCCTTGAAAAATGTGTTAACACAACATTCCACAATTTGGCTTCAAATCAGAAATTCCTTAAAAGCATTATTCTTTGGTTGGCTACATATATGTAATCACAAGAACACATTCAGTAAAAGGTGGGGGAAAAGTTGGTTTATAGTTGTTCGTATGGAAAATATACAATTATTTTTATTAAATAAAAATACAAGAATAAACTGTGTTTGGTGTACTCACAACTGTAAACCCACTTTTGCCCCACCCTGTATTGTTCTTCAAACGACTTCCAGTTGGTGTTTCAGAAGAAACACGGCATTTGTTAATCCAATATGCTAATGTATCACAAAGTCTGTCTTCCCATTAATCCGTTCTGCAGATATTCTGGGTTTATAAGTGAAAAGGGTGTCTGTCAATTCAAGTGTGAAGCCACAAGCTACACAGCCTCTAATTGATCCTAAGCAGTGATCACATCTCACCTTGGACAAATTACTATAAACACAGTCAACCCAACTGAAACTGTGGATAGTTAATATTGAACCTGACCCAAATTTTATTAGTCTTCTACCTGAATTCTCTACGCCCAGTTTCAAACGGGTAACCCTGCCATTTTTACTATAAGAAAGAAGCATTACTTATATTGATTATTTAAGATGTGTTAGAGTTTTCTTCCTAATTAATCCTGGATGATTTCAGAAGAACTTGTCTTTCCTAGAAATTTCACTAGTGAAATGCTCTAATATTTTTTTCTAATTTGGCACTTTCTCTGTCCATAGAACTTATTTGATTAGCAGTACTATAGAAGCTAAAGCTTTTGTATGCAGGCACTCAAGCATAATTTAATCATTTTACTTAAGCATGAAAAAATTATTCTGAAAGCTCTGTTAGGTAAAAATATCCCTGACTAGTTTAAACTTACATTTGCAGGTGTATTAAAGGTAAAATAAATCACAGGATGCTCAGTACGCAATGGAACAGTGTTAACTTTGTTTTAATAGTCGGCAGTAAGTTAAAAAAAATACATAGTATTAGAAAATGTAAGGAATAACCACCTCATTTTAAATAAACACGTTTATTAAAATAAAAATAAATTGTCTGTGTGAACCCTTTTTATATTACCAGATTCTCACCTATGGAGACCTCGTTCACAGTCAAACAAGATGAGGTTCTAATTACATAATACCATTTATCTGCTGAGGGCAAAAGTGCCAACAAATGAAAATGCACATTAGGCAAGAGATTGTCAAAAAAAAAAAAAAGATAATTGTCTTTTTTTAAATTTTTTGTCATTTTTTTTTGTTTTTTTTGTTTTTAAATAACCCACTCACATTAACAAAAGACTGCAGTGGCTTCCAAATTATAGGTTGTTATTTTTAGTGGAAGTAGTTCAATATTCATATTGGAGCAGATGTAGCAGTTTAACAAAACAGCTCTTCAAATCCTGCACAAATTGAAAACAGGAAAACTGATTGCATTTTCTCTTATCACTTTCCTTTTCTGAATTGACACTTTTGGCCTTCTGAAAATTTACACATGGCTTTCATCTCAAAAGCACCTGCTGATCAAATAGAAACCTAACATTTTCATGAAAATGGTATAAAGCACCAGTTTTGTTCAAAACGCTGTGAAGGGCAGCAGTTGCCTACTTGATGGCGATAATTGCTGTGTATGAGGCATGTTCATAATAGTTTTACATTTTCATTAAACTTTTTAAAATGTTATGTTTTTTCTAGTGTTTTGCATATTCACTTTTTGTATCATTCACATTTCTTTGCCTCAATGTCTGCCTCACATCCAGTTTTATTATGCAAAGACTAAGCAAAGTGTATAGAAGGGTGGATTACGGTAAGAAGATAATAAATACATATTTTTCTGTCTCTGCTTCAAATACACATATATTTACCTTTACATATTACTGTCTATGCATGCAGGGTGTGGCTAAAGGAGGTGTATAGTTGTGAATACTCGGAACAGAGTTTATTCGTGCATTATTATTTATCGCTATTTTCCATATGAACAACTATACACCTGCTTTCGCCCAACCCTGCATATACATCCTATTTTTGTATTCCGCCCACTAACAGAAAACAAGAAACAAACAAGTCAGAGTCAGTTCCTATTATGGAAGGGGACTGACACATTCTTTTATCAGATACAGATTTAGCAGGTGCTTGGGTGTTTGCGTACACCAACCTGGGGAAGAACAGATGTCACCCACGCACGAACTGTAAACACTTAAATGAGGTGACTGATCTGTCACTGTACATACCTCCAGAGAAGGTAAGGGTCAGTCCTGAAAATGGGCATTACACATAAAACACACAAGATTGGTAGCTAGGCTGCTTCTCTGGTTTTTAAATAAAATTGCTCCACACATTTCCCTGTAACACCCAATGCTGGGTAAAAATTGAAGATGCTCCTAAAACATGCTCTCTCTTAGTTTCTCAGCCAACAGAGCTCTACCCCTCCTAAAGGGTTTCAGGCTGTCCACTCTGATTCTGGGCGGGTGATAAGGTAACCTGAAGGCAGAAATGACACAGAGTAATGTATGTGCCACTCTGGCCGGTTGGTCTGTGACTGTCAGTGTTTGACCATGCTCACTGAGGCAACAGCAAACCTGAAACGTCAATATGTTCAGTCGGTGGAAGTGAAATAATGGGGCTCTATTGTCTTACCCAGTGGATCTGTGTCAACAAGAAAACATGCTCCCTCGCTTTAAACAAATTTTAATTAGGCAGGCTCATATTTACCTATGAGAACACCTATCCTGACAAGGCAAAACAATTCTTTCTTCCACTTTTATCCATTTTAAGAACCTTCTAAAGTTAATACTATAATTTTTTAAAATACACTCATGAGTCAATAAAACATTTTTTCATTCTTTTTTAAAACCAACTCCAAGGAAAAATTTCCATGATTCAAATCCACAATACAGATCTACCTAACAGCCTCAGAGTGACTTTTTTTCTCTAGACCAAGTTGAAACCATACTATACAATACACTAATTTCATATTAAAAGTAGGCTTCATGTGCTTCTCTCACTCATTCAAGTATGTTAGTATCAATTCATCACCCTTTCAAAACAAGCCACACAAAATCAAACACAAATGATCAATTCCAAAAGCCTCTACCCTATTTTCTCAGTTTGTCAATCCTACAAATAAGGGTAATGAAACTCCTGATAAAAGAAGGGAGGTGGTGCTGAGAAGAGAAGGGGGTAGAGGTGAAAAGGAAATAAGGCATTTAAGTCATTCAAATTTTGCCTAAGTTCTATGGCCCTCCCTTGCACCAGAAGAGAAACTATCTCACTTTAAAATAAAAATGAACTAATCAAGTTATTAAGCAGCTTCTTCTCTCCCCTTTCATCTAAAGGCTTCAGTGTCCAGTCAATAAATAATCTATTGTTCTCCTTTACTGAGTCTCTTTAAACCTATTCAGACTGGCAAAACTAAACCCAATTAAAGATAAGGCTCTCTGGTAATCTCACCTTGGTGTGTCCAGTCTGGATAGCAGAGGTGATGGGAGATAGCGGCCAGGCCAGGGCTGAGGTCTCCTCCTCACCCATACAACAAAAGGCAGATTTCTCTTTCTCCCTCTGCTAATCTTTAAATGTAAATTCTCTCTGCCAGCTAAGAGGAGCGACAGATAACATGTTACATCTTCACTTCTCCTGTTCTTATCGACTTCTGAATCATTTGGAAAGGGAGAGAGGGAAAGAGAAAATCAGCCTCCCGGTGCTCCCCCCTGCTCCTTCCCACCCCCTCCCACCTCCCCACTCGCCTCCCCTCCCTGTTCATGGAGATTACCTTCTGGCAAAGGAGAGCAAGAGAGGCTACGCAGCCGAGGCGGCACCCAGACCGTGGCTTTGTATTCATTAAACACACATCGGAGCTTATCAGAAGTAAAAGGCTTGTCAGGATGGCACATTGTGTGTGAGTGAGTGTGTGAGCGCAGGAGGGAGAGGAGAGAAGCCAACGTGCATCAGGGTGATTACAATATCAGCAGGGCCCAGATGGAGGCAGGAAAATAAACAGAGGGTGCGTGTAAGACAGAGCAGGAGAGAGAGGGAAAGTAGGAGAAGAGACACAAACTGGAAGAAAAAAAAACCCTGAAGGAATAATGGGGGGTGGAGGAGGCGGTTTCAGGCCGCCATATGGGGGTGGTTAGTGGGGGTACCTTGGAGGTAGCCCACGGCTGGGTGAGAATGCAGGGCTGGGAGTCTCCTGCATTCCCAAATCTGTCCCTACTCTGAGAAAAAGACAGGAATTCAGACCAGCAACTGCATTTCCCTGCTCCAGGGCCAGCCCGTGAACCTTTTGGAGGTTCTGTCAAGGTCAGAGGGAGATCAAGAGCTCTCTCAGAACATAACAATGAGACATTCACCATCTTACCTGCATCCAAATAGCCCCAATTTGCAAAACAAACCTAGGTGAGTCCTCAGAGCAGTTACACAGCCTTGCAGACCAACCTCAAGGGGAAGTTCTTGCCCCTTTCTTTGCTGACTCCAATACTCCTAAATTACACACACACACACCCCACCTCCCCACCCCCACACAAACCCACAACAGAGACGAACACAGGCAGACATTAAACATCTTTCCTTGGGCTTTAACGTGTCCAAGCAGAAGACTTGTGCTGCCAGCATTCCTGTGATAAAAAGGGCCACTTGTGATTGGTAGCTACAGGTGACTCCTGTAGACATCTGCTCCACCTCCAGAAATTGTGTTGGGGAGGCGGTTCCTTGTGTGTACATCTCAGAGTCTATTTTGGAGGTGGGAATTTGAAATTGAGGCAATCAATCTCTGCTTGAGCTGCCTCACAGCTCTTCACCCACCCAGAGCCTAAGAATCAATCAGAGAACAAGCAGGGTTAATGCTGGCCCATCAGACCAGAATTCACCCTCCACCCCATCAGGGTTAGGAGGGATAGACACCTGGGTAGTAAGTAGTAGCCCCTTTTCATTTTTAAATGCAGACACCAGACAATCTGAATATCTGATCAGATCCTTAACTGAGTGCAGCTAATGTAGCAAAGGTTACTTTATTTGGGGGGGGGGGGTAGTGTTTGGTTGTGTTAAGAAGCTCTCAGTGCAGTATGGAGGATGAGTTTAGAACAAAATAGCCAGTGAACTGCGTAATTGCCCGTGACACTTATAAAACAATTTATGCATGGGGTCTCAACATAAAGAGCCAAAAACGGTAGAGGTGCAGGGGGTAATGCTAGTGAGTAGGACAGAAACAACATACATGAGCAAGAGAGTGGCCCCACAAGGAGACAAGTCTGAGGAAGTCTTTCAGAAAATGAAGAGGGGCATTCTTTAATCAATCACTCTCCTCCAAAACTCAGCCAAAAAACAGTTTTAGAGGCAGTGGATTTGCACCCCCCAGCCCCCCACGCTCCCACCCCAAGAAAAGAATTAAGGGAAGGTTGACAGGTAAGGCAACGTGAAAAAAGCTGGACAGAGGCGAGAGAAGGGCATGTGTGGAACATCTTTGCACTGGAACATCTTTGATCCAGTAATACAGAAGAGTGGGAGCACTGAGAGGAGGACAAGGTCCTGCTTCTCCAAAACCCCCCCAAACGTGACCATTTTAAAAAGTATCATTTTAGCTCTCATAAAAGGTTACCTTTCACTTCTTCTGTAGTTTTAGAAAATGGCATTCAGAGTAACCAAACCCAACCACACATACTTTCTTTCCCCTTTATTACATTTTAGTTAGATCAGTTTGGACAGAGACTCCATGCAAATACCTATAAATCCCGTGCTACTCTAGGAAGAAAAAAGATACAATTTACAAATGCCCACTGGTTTTTCCATTGCATGTTCTTTAAAAAACTGCTATTTAAACAAAAAAGAAAAAAACAATGCAGTACTTTCAAATCCAGACAAGGCTTACATTTTTTTTTTCTTTTAAAAGCTTCCAAACACTGAAGACATGAAGGAAACTGTACAAAAGCTAACCTGCCAGTGTCCTTATTTTGTAGAGGCACAATATTTCCATTACTACCTTGTTTGTTCATTGACTTTTGACTCGCAGTTATAGAAAAGATCAACCAATTCTCCAATGGGAAGAATTCATGACTCTTTTCCAAAGCAAATACTTTACTGCAAAGCTTTCAATTTCTTAAAAAAAAAAAGGGCAATATAATAATCAAGAACTACAATCACAGAATAAGTGTACAACAGAAAGTGGTTTCTATAATCACAGCTGTCTTAAAGTCCAGGCTGGCAACTAGAAATCTTAATTGCAAGTCGTTCTTTTCTTAATAATAGGTTACCTTCCTATAAAAGCAAGAAGTCCATCTGCCCCAGGCAGATAAGTTTTGAAGCATTAACGCAGATAAATATCTAGTTTCTTCTTTCTTTCTTTGAGTATGTGAATTCTAGTGTGCTACAATGTGAGAATTCCAACATATGACCATTATTGCACAATATCTCATTGCTCAGCTTGTCATTATTTCATTTGTAATTCTTATGTTAATTATGTTCATAATTACTATAAACAGATGTGGTAGACATCCATGCGACCTTTTATTGAGGCATGAATTCCTCCCTTATTTTACTTTAATTTCTCATTTATGTGAAACTGAGATGCAGGGGAAAAAAAGGCTTTCTAATTTTCTGATGTTTTACATACATAAGTTAAAACAAAACCTACCTTCTACTTCATCTGCATTTCAAAATACTAGAATATTCTTAACATTTAAGCAGCTTTACAGCACATTTCTAAATTGCACCCTGAACCTCACTGCTCCCCACTAAATGGTAGCTATGGATGCCAAACAAAGGCTAGCATCCGTCTCTAAGTTGTTTGTCTTTTTTTTTTTAATACCAAAGGTTAATGCAGCAGAATTGTGCTTCAAAAACAGTGCCTAGCAGCTACGTAGCGATTTATTCACTCATAACTCAACCACCACCCTCTTTACATAAAACACATTTACAATAAAATCAGTATGGATTTCATTAGCTGAAAACCTCCTCAAATTTCATTTCTTTGGCCCTAATCTATAATTAGTGTGGACAGACAGGTGCAAACCCTTCTCTTCTACAGATGGCTACTGGAAATGGTGCAAAGTAGCTCCTTCTATTTAAACAACACAGAGATAACCTGCTCTGTCTTATCACTTACAATTACCTCCATTAAACTGGACTAATGTTTGCTTTAATAAAATGCTCACTGTTCTTTAAACATTATTTAGGAACTCTTATATTAATGGCTGTAAAAAAGTGAAGTTGGGAGCTATCTCTCTAGGTAATAACTTATGCTGGATAAAACGTTCCCAGTAATAGTTCACAAAGGCATCTTAGTTGATTTAACATTTGCTAGTTGTTTTACATAAAGAGGGTCAACTATAGTATTTTTAAAAGGCATTTTAGTGACAAACACTTTAACAAGTATAGTGGGAGAAATTTAACATTCTCCTGAGTATTAGAAGTATGAAAGATTTAATTTTTTTCTTATAGATTTTAACTTGTAGACTATGGAACTTAAAATCCTAGATTGTTTTCAAAAGATATTTATGTTAACCTAATTTTATGTATTTAACTTCATATACATTATTCCGAAAGTTGTATGAGTTCACCAATTCAAGGCACATCTAAAAAATTAACTATGAATGTAAGTGCACTCTGTGAGCACATGGTTAAAAATAGCTCTACTCCATAATAAATAACTTCCATGAAACCAAAGATCACTTCTTCCTACCTCTATCAGTAAAGTCCATGGAACGCTATATGATTCATAAGGTGTATATAAAACAAAGAACTTTTACTTGCCCAAACAGCAACAAATAAATATCTTTTCTCATTGAACTTACATAACTTACAGTAATAGACTCTAGTAAAATGCAACTGAATGGGGGTTTTTTTCACATGCAAATCCTGCAGGTGCCAATTTTTCAGACTGCTTCACTATGAAGGGCTCTGTTGCCTGCAGAAAACCTCAATGAAGAAGGCTCTGCATTCAGTGCCTGTCAGCTGATGTTCATATCAAAGAAGTGAGAAACAGGATTTGACAGTGAAGAATGTCCTAAACTGACAGCCACTGACCAGCATTCCTATTGGAAGCATTGCTTTCTCGTGATCCCTTTTCAATGTATTTTTTTAAGTTTTTTTTTTATTTTGCTAAGCTTCTACTTTACAATAAAATAAATGAAAATGGTACTTTCCATTTGCGTCCTTCTTTACAAATTTTGAAGTGCTCTTTTATCTGCAAATATTTAGACTCACAGCCTCAATGAAACAGCTCATCATCAAATACCAGCATCAAGAGCAATATTTTACTTTTCTTTAGGAAGAGAAAACTGTAAAAATGATAAAAAGCTGCTGTCCTGGAGCTGCAACACATACTCTCCTATTTCCAGCAACTTGCAACTAATAGTGCAGTCTGCATTGTATTGCAAAGTGCAAAGTAGAATGCTTCTTATCAAAAAAGTCCTTAAAGATCATTTTAAAACCAAATTATTAGCAGGTATTAGTGAGTCACAGATCATTTTTAGGTATGAATCCAGACACTAGGGAAACTACATATTCAAATTCTCCTACTCAATATTTAGCTGTTCAAATAAAGTGACTGCCGTCTAACTGGCTTACCACAAAATTAATGCTTAAACAAAGATTTTTAATGTAAAGTTCTTCTCTTAGCATAATCTTAAAGTCAGTTTCCATGCACCCAGAATAAGCCTGATTCCTTGGTTATTTGGTTGGAATTTTGTCTTTTGAAAGAATAAACCAAGGAATACAGTACATGTAAAGCAACGATAGACTTCAACTTCCTCCACATCCATCCTAGCTGCAAAAAAAAGCCTGGGTCAAACTGAGATTCCATGATTAACACTGGGTAAGACTGTCAGACCTCCCTTAAAAAATAACAATCTGTAAAAGAAAGGAAAGAAAAAAGAAAAAGAAATCAGATAGCCCTACCTATGTTATCTGAAAGCCCCCATGATGTTAAAACTACATTTTAACACCAAACAAAGTAGGGAAATCCATAGAATAATGAATTTACTTCTGCTTGTAGACATCACAGCTGACATAAACACCCAGGTTGGGGCTACGCTGGTTTAAGAAACAATGGTTTGTCAACCTTTGCTAAGGGACTGTGTGACAGGAGAAACTGGGCAGGACAGAATACTTACATGGTCAAGGCAAAATGCTGCAATAAACTAAAAGGAGGCCCCCAACACTAACAAACCATTTATCACCGAGAAGCCGGTCAATTTGTATTCTAGTGAGTGTGGACTCACTGGGCACCAACCCAGTTCCACTCTGTTCTATGCAAAGGGAGGGGATGATAATAAAAGCCACTGAGCACACTTAAAAACGGTACAGATGTTTAAAAGGAGACTAGGAGGGGGGAAAAAACCTGTAAAACAGATTTCAGTTCACACAGAAGGTGGAAAGAAAATGCTTTGGTCAGCAACCCGACCTTTATCAGGGGATAAATCAATTTGCAGCAGCTGTGGACAGCCATTTATATACAGGCCCTGGGCAGATTAATTAAGGGAAGGTAAGTTACAAATTCAAGGGGGCTCGGAGTTGCATTAAGTATATGAAGTTGGTCTGGGGTGGTCTCTCCAGCTCTCCTAGTCTTCACGACCTCACCCTAGCCTTGGTGACTGGTCTGCAACACCACCTCCGCGGGGAATATTAGCTATTCCTTAAAGTGACATTTTACAGATTCCCTCAGGAAGCAACAGACAGGATGGAGCACGGTGGGATTTGAGGTGACCCAATCTTGAAGAAAAGCTATGCTCAAAGGATTTCTCCATTATGCTTTGCAAAGAATAAGGAAACCAAGGGCTGCAAGGCTTCTCAGCCAAATCCTCCAAACTGAAAGAGTCTAGGGGTTGGGGGGCGAGCTAATTTTAGTAAGTCTTGATTCACATCCTACTTCCCGTAATCATAGTACTCAAACTTTTCCAAGGGTTGACCGCCCCTACAAAAAAAAAAAAAAAAAAAAAAAAAGATTTAAGCGCCTGGTGCCGAGATAACCCTATTTGCTTAAGGCGTCCTGGCCAACGTTAGGTCCACCCCGGGAGAGGGGTCTGGGTGCGCCAACAACCCCAGTCTTTTCAGGTTCACCAATAGAGCGGTGGGCAGCAGGGCCCAGCGCACTTCTCCACGGGTTCGGAGGCTTCACCAGACGGGTTTCTGGAAATCGAAAAAAATATCCCCCGGACGCAGCTCCCCCTCTGGACTCTTCCGGGAGGGAGCTGCAGAACACAAGGCTGTGCTCCCGGCTCAGGACAGGCGGGCACCGCGTCGGGGCTGGAACAGGAACACCCACAGGGCCAGGGCGGCGGAGCCGGAGTGCGCAGAGGTCAGGGCCGGAGCGATGCTGCCCACCAAACGCCGGCAGTGAAACCCCGGACCCGTCCAGGCCGAGAGGTGCTCAGGTCCGGGCCGCCCACCGAGGGGCTTACCACTCCAGCACCCCAAACGCCTAGAAGTAACAGGGGAAGTTCTCAGATGCTAAGCGCTAAGAAGACCCCGACCCTAGTCGCAGCCGGGTCTCTAACATTCCGCTCTCCTGCCCCTAGAGCTAAGTTTTCCACCATATAAACGAGCCTTTCCCTTCCAGATTTAAAAACAAAAATCAAAACCCACGATGCGGGTTTAGGGCCACCTGACAACACGCACCGTGGGCGCTCTGACCCGTGGTTTTGTCGGGATGGGGGCAGGGGGTCAGCCCTCAAATGATCTTCCTGCTTACAAATCGTGACCATGGAGAGGAAAGAAAAATTATTTTTTAATGCCAGCGGGGGAAATCTAAGAGTGAAAACTGCATCTTTGACTGTTACCCGTGAAGTTCAGTGTCACTGAAGACTAAAGGTACCCTCGATGTTCCTCTTTACCCTGCTCCGTAGTCTTACCCTAGTTGATAAGTACAGCCTGAAGGCTCTCCGCCTAATAATCCAAATGAAGATGACGGCCATCAGAATAATAGTAATGGCCATGGGCCCGTCCCCACCGCCCGCCCGCCAGTCCAGCCCTCCAGCGGGCACTTACACTGCACAGGGTCGGAGAGTCCCACCATCCGCCACGGGCTCCGAGCTGCAAATAAAACTTCCCGTCCTCTCGGCCGGCCCGCGGGGCGAGGGGGCGAGGGCGCGGCGCCGCTTCCCTCGGGAGGCCAGAGTATCAGCGGCCACTCGCCCACGCGCGCTCACCACGAGGCCGCGGAGTCCCGCCGCGGAGCGCCTGCGGCCGCCAGGTACTGCACACGGCGAGCTGCGGGGCAAAAAGCCCGGGGTCTGGGACGTCAGCCAAACGCAGCCTCCAAGCAGACCCCAAGACTCGCGGAGCTCCGCTACCCTGCTCCCGCCTCCCTCCCTCCCCCCGTCGCTCCCTCCCTCCGCTTTTCTGTTGTTGCTGCTGTGGCAGACAAATGTAATGTGGGACGCAGGGATTGCCACTGTCACCGGCGGCGTCTGCGTCTGCCTCGCCCGCCCTCGCTCACTCTGGAGGAAGGCGACGCATTTATCTGCAGGGCGTCCGGGCGTCCGGGCGTCCGCCGGCGAGCTGGAGCACCGCGCGCAGTGCGCGCAGAGCGCCCACACCAGGCCGGCTTCAGCGCGCGCCCGCGCCCCGGGCGCCGCGGCCGCTGGCGAGGGAGGCGGCGGTGCGGCCGCTACCAGGTGCCGGGGGGAGGGTCTGCTCCGGGGAGACGGGAGGTGGAAGAAGGAGACATCTGTGTCGTGCAAGGGTCACAGAGGTCAAGTATATGTTAACAATGGGCAGTCCTGGCTCGCTGGGGCGCGCGGGCGGCCTCCCCCCCGGGCCTCGCCCTCTTCAGTGCAGGCTGGACGTCGGGCTGACTCCCTAAAGATGCCTTACCCGGCCGCCTGCTCTCCGGCCGCCCCAGTGCCCTGCAGTAACCCAAGACGACCACTTTCCCCGGCCATCTGGAGTGCTCCTGGCTGCCCTGCCTGTGTCACTGGCTGGAGAGACAGCTCTGCTAGAAATCAAGCCACTCTCAGATCTCCTCTCTAATCCCCTTCTGTTAGCTGATTTACAGACTGACTATTTGCTTTCGCATTAGATAATAGCCTTAGAGAAAACAGTTATCATTTTTTTCTCTTTGTTTTTCTACTTCTCCCATAGAATACCATTAAAGAGGGTCCTCTTTCTATCCTACGTTTTTGTTGGATGTGCCCCCCTCCCCCACACGTTAATATCAATACTTCAGAAAGGGGGAGGGAGTCCCAGAGGACAAGATAGGGTAAAAGAATTCCAGATATTTCCAGAGTAAATAATCTCTCAGTGAACAAGACTGATAATATGTTTGTACAGAGTTAAAAAAAGGGGGGGGGCTTAAATAATAATGAAAATATTAATATGTAAGTCAAATATCAGATAATGGCTTCCAATGATAAGTAAAATAAAAATCTTAAAATTATGGCACGGTGCCACCACTGCAAATGTTATTATATTTAGTACAACAGTTTAAAATCCTGCCCTGAACCATGGTTTTTCCCAACCGGCCTAAATCAATGCAAAATGTCCTGCGTGCCTGTTTCTAAATCTCATCTTTACAAAGGAAAAAAAATGCTTAAGACGGAATCAGAGCCGGCCTGATGCAGTGGGAACTGATGAGATATTCGTGGATTTTAATTTTAAAAGTGCCTCTTCAAATATTTAATAGTGAGTAATATCCCGTCCCCCATCCTTTTAAACCCAGCTGGAGCTTCCAATTCTGAAGTCTTTTCATACTCCACTAATTTTTAGCAATTCATTTCCAGAAAATACTCATTGTACATTCTTCCCTCTCCTTGGGACATTTGACTAATGAATTACAGTGGATTAATGAATTGTAATGTTAAGTCTTGGTATTTGATATTATGATGCAGTTAATTTGAATCTCAAATATTATCAAGTTGTACATTCATTCTATAGTAGTTTCTGCATGTACAGCTCATTTTTTGTTATCCTTGCAAATCTTTATATTAACAATCTTCAAACATAAAATTTTGTGTACACTACTATAACTCCTTTGTGTAGGAAATTGTGTCAAAGCAGCTTACTTATTTTTCTACAAAGACTCAAAAATATTTTGGTATTTTATTATCTTATTAGTTGTATTATTTTTTTCTGTCCCCCAAATTGAAAACCAATAATTTGAATTCTGGAACTACGCATTTATCCTTACTTTAAATTAATAAAAGGATATTTGAATCAGGAATGATTCTTTTGAAATAGTGCTACTTCTAAAATCATATTTTAAAATTTAGAATTAAAGTAAGTCAACCAATTTTGGGATTAATAAATAAGGGGAACATTAAAATATATATCATGCCACATTTTTCTTCTTCCTGTAAATAGTGCCAATAAAATTTATATTAGAAATGTTCAACTTCAAAATCAATGAAAAATAACTTGTAGGAAATCAAAGCAGTTTTACATTTTCAGGCTATATTCACAACAACAAGGCTTATTTTTAAATCATATTATTTAAGATCCTACAAATCCTACAGGATTTTCTCTTTTTTCCAGTCATAGTTCTGGAAAAACAATAATCATTGTTCTAGTTATAACTTTCTTAAATGGCAATGTTTTTTACTTAATTTGGCTTTACATCAGATAGAATATATCACTAAATCTGAGACTTCATTCTTTTTTTGTAACAGTGGCTAAAGAACATCCCTGAGCTAATGTTAAATGACTCAGTTTATTCCTTAATCCCACTTTCTACTCCTTTTAAAGGCGAGTGTTCCACAAAACATAGAATATATTTTCCTGTAGGGCTTTCTCTTTCATTATGTCCTAACTCCTTTATTTGCAGCAAATAAATACTATGTATAGGGACCAACTGAAGCATGAGGTGAATCTTGAATTGCAAAATCTAGGAAAATAAAACATTAAATGAAAAAGGAGGAGCTCATTGGTATGTGTTGTGGGAAGGTGTGAATTACCTGAAAACAGTACAAGTCTACAAAATATTTGGTTGCCATATCCTTGGGGTGAGAGATACACATCACATAACATTCATAACACAATAAACTATTGATTGATACATTTCATTAAACCAATCTAAGGAGACAGGGATCGGCATTTAGTTTTTTTTATCTGCCACACACAAGAGATCAGGTTTCCGTAGTTTCAAGACTACTTAGTTTGTTGAGTCAAATCATCATCACCATCATTATCATCTTAAAAATGAATTTTTTTAAAGGGGAGCTTGGGGAAAAATAGGTACTTACTCATCCTAATGAAACCATTAAATTGGAAAATAAAATAATATAGTATGTTAAACTGTCATAAACCCTTACTAGCAATTTTCTTTTTTCTCACAAGTTAGATTTTTTTCTCACATCATTAAATTTTTCATTATTGTGAAGGTACCAAGGTCTTTCAACTTACAGGTTCACTTTTTCAGTAGTGTTACCTAAGGATGGGTTTTTTTTTTCTCTTAAAACAATCCTTTAAAAAGGCAGAGAGCTTTTGATACAAATTTCAAATGAGTGCTTGTGACCTCTTTGGAGAAGTGTGATTGATCTCTCACAAGAAGGAATCCCTACACAAAATATTAACAAGTATTTAATTGGCACTTTTCAAATTCCTCTTATGCATCTTAAAGTTTAAGTGACTCCTAGGCTGTGATTTTCTCTACCTTAAAAAAGTCCTCCAGTTCACCTAGGTTGATGAAAATCCTTAATTTATGATTTATTTATATTTAATAAAAAATTACTTATTGTATTTGTGAAAAAATAAAGTGTGGGAAACAAACAACAGCAAGCAATAACTATATTTTCATAAATTTAGAACTTACCCCCATTTGCAATTTCTTTCCCTTTTGCTGTGTAATTTTATGTGGTTTATTTTAGAGATTTTCAAGGGCAAATTTTATTCCAAACTTTTGCAATTTTGTTATTTAACTTCCGATTCATTTTTAAGACACAGACAACAAGTAAAAGAATACATTGCAGAGATCTTTTTATTTTATTTTATAGTAGTTAAGCCACATATATTTAGTATACATTTAGTCTATGGTATCATTCATTACATTAGTTCTTAGGAGACTTTTAACATGAGATAATAAACAGATTTTTTAAATGAAACATTTTATAAGTTAAATTAAAAATGGCACATCTCTTCAACTAAGTTGGTTGGGTTGGTATGATTTAGCTTCAAACCTGCAGGCAATGTTTGGTTTATGTTTATAATTCCCTATGTGTTCAGATAATCATGTGTTTTTTTCATACTACTTTAAAACCAGCCTGCCCCCAAAAGCCAAAGTTGCAAAATTTCAATTACTTATTTAATTTGCAAAAGGAATTTTTTAAAGTTTGGAATGTTTTAGCAAATAATTCATATTAGTATTTCTTTAAATAATGAGTTTTACTTTTTAAATATTTAAATATTTGTATTTGTCAGATTGTGACACATTAAACTGCAGGAATGTATTTATTGCATAATGTGAAACACATACATGAATACATGCCATACATATAAAAGTATTTTTATATGCACAACTATCTATAATCTAGAAATTATTTCATGTGATTGTTTACATCTAATCCATGAAAAATAATGCTGCCAAATAAAAACATTACTCACATGTTTCTAATTTAAATTGAATATATTCCACCTCCAATTTTGAAGGTTGGTTTTTAAAATATGATAACTCAGAGTAAAATCATATAGCACCCCGCCCTCGCTGAAGTTCTATATTTTCATTTTTTATTGAGTGTGCCCAGAGGTTATTTTTCCTTTTTCGCTGTGTTTTTTTATTGGTGGTTATTCTGTCTATATAATTCTCAGTTAGGTGCATATTACTGCTATGTAACTACACAAAGACAGAAGTCTTTGTTTTGTTCACTGAACAGTGCTAGACACATATTAGGTGCTCAATAAATATTTATTGAATGGTGGGTGAATAAGATTAAATGCTCCATGACCTGGATGCCTTTTCTTAACCACATGAATCAACACGCCACCAACTTTTTCTTTACTGAATTATTAAAAAAACAAAGCTTTTAACACTACCCATATTTTAAGAAAATATGGGCAACCAAAGAAAAGGGTCTTCCATGTTATTTCATATGTGTATTTCAGTACATCTTGAAATTATTGCGAATGTGATGTGGAAAAAACATACATTCTTATGTTTTTGTTTTAACTGTTTATAAAATTCTTCTAGATTCCAGAATAGACCATGATGTTTCTGAAACTCCAGTTTAGTTTTTTCAATAACTTAGAAATTTTTTCTTAAAAATGCTATGTAAAGAAACTGGAAGCTAGGGAGATATTAAAGATAAGTAATTCTTTTCTTCTAATTGTCTATGTCCAGATTAATACACCCTTTAAAAGATGCATATGTTACAGTATTTTAATAATCTCATTTTCCCTATTCCTTTAAAAATATCCGTTTACTCCGTGGAACATCAGTCTAATGCATCCCATATTACCCTATAAGACTATTTTCATGGGGGGAATCACTACATCACTGGGGCGCATCCACCTCTCAGGAGAACCACAGCAGCCAACTGGCTCAGAGCACAGCAGTGTGGAGAAAGAACTTTTAGACAGCAAATCCGTGGAAAATATGGACTGAGCGTACTCATGTTTGGCATTACATTGTTTTCACGGTTCTTCCTTTTTTCTCTGTAGGGCAGGCCACCAACTGAGAGACCCCAGTGTCCCCGTGGAAAAGACTAACGGTGTCTCCATTGCCTGAGACAAAGGGGATTCTCCTAAATTCCCCCAGACGTCATCTAAGGAAAATGTTCCTTTGAGGAAATCATTTGATCAATGTACCCTTTAGGTTAGGCACCTGTGAAACCACAGGATGAGTGAGGTCAACCACTCAGTTTGTCCTTTGCGGCTTGTAATTTGGGCCAGTTTCCTTGAGGGGAAGAAGTTTTTACGAGATAGCAAATTTCGATTTGTCATGTTTTCTAGGAAAAAAATTACTTGTTGACTGACATTTTCCCTAAATTCTCACATTTTTATTTTTATATAAATATTCCTTATTTAATATTTTTAGAAGAAAGATGTGTGTGTATATGTATATATACATATATACATAGATTTTTTTGCAGTTTTAATACATTTCATGGAAACTCCATATTGTTTCTAATAAGGAAGAACAAATACATTTTCCTCTAGAGCAATGCATGTCAAACAGTAATGTACATACTAAGCATCTGGAGTATTGTGTTAAGTTGCAGAATCTGGGTCAGTGGGTCTGGGCTGGGCCCGAGACTCTGCTTTTCTAAGAAGAATCTATCTCTAAGGCCCGTGATGCTGGTGCACACTGTCAGGAACAAGGCTTTAGATCACTGGGAGCAATGAGACCACCCTAACATCCTCCTTCACAGAGCTCTGCTTTCACAGTTTGCACAAAAGCCAACAGCATTTATGTGCTCAGAAAATACACAGAACATCCTATGGGACTCTGAATCCATAACAGAAGAAAAGTGTGTTCGTATAGGACTACGTTCCTGATCTCCCCAGTGGCTGTTCAGGCACCTGCAATCAACAATGAAGCCCCATTATCAGATAGTAGTAAAACAACCAGCAACACGACTGTTTATTTGATCAAGAGTGGAAGCTCTATAAAAGCTGAGCCATGAGTGTGTGATTACTACAGGAGGGCAAGGTCACAACTCTCTCCCATAGGGTCAGTGATAGCCATTCCTTGCCTGGGACAATGTTTATCTCGCGCAATGTGTAACTGAGAAGAGGTACTATAAACTAATGAATTCAAAGTGTGAAATGATGACTTCATTGCGAATAGCCACAGGCCAGGGTCCTGAGTCAGAGATACTGCATCGTGGACTCTGTTTGCACAAGGCACGGCTCAGCCTTGGTTGCCTCAGCTCAACCACTTATGAAATTACTTCATCCTATTGACATGTCATGACAATTATGCTGTATTTCACTGGTTTAACTGAAAGGTCTAGTGTTTTTAAAGTTTAATGACAGCTAAAGACTCATAATAACAGAGAAACATATATTTTTCATAAAAGCTATCATGTAGGCATTTTTATTTTTTAAACCATTCTTTCTGCATCTGACAGAGGAAATTTGAACATTGAGGGAAGGCCAGGCCAGATTTATTTGTTTTTGAAGTTTTTATTTTTTTATGTTAAAGGGACTTATTTAAGAAAAAGAAGATCAAAACTATGAACAATAAAATGGCAATAAATACATATCTATCAACAATTGAATCTAAAAAACAAACTAAGAGAACAAGAAGAACAGAGACAGAGTCATGGACACAGAGAGAGTTTTGATGGTTGCCAGAGGGGAGAGGGGTGTGGGGGAACGGGTGAGGAGGGGAGGGGATTAAGAAGTACAAATAGTAGTCACAGAATAGCCTTGGGGATGTGAGTACAGTCCAGGAAATGGAGCAGCCGAAGAACTTACACACAGACCCACGGACATGAACAATGGTGGGATGCTGTGCGGAGGGGGCAAAGGGGGAAAAATCGGGACAACTGTAATAGCATAATCAATAAAACATAATTAAAAAGTAAAAATAGAACAGATTTATTTGTTATAACTGGATTTGAGGCCTTTGAGCTGGAGGAGCACCCGCTGAAAGACTTGCAGCTGAAAACAACAAAAAAAACAAGTTCACGTAATGTGACAGCGACGCCCACCCACACTCTCTCCCTGTCAATGACTGGGAATATGGCAAACAGTTTGTGTTTAGATTGCCAGAATGACACGTCTTCAAATTTAAAATAACAGGAAACACAACAACAACAAAACAAAAGGTTACAACCAGGAACTTTTAATAACAATGATTTGCTGCCGTCTGAATGAATCCATAGTTTTCCCACCTTTAACTACTGCTTCTAATATTGGAGGAGGATTTATATTTTTCTAAATAATAGATTTTAATTAAGAACATGTATTAAAGGCAGTTTCTATTCCTGTGATTACATCTTATGTTCTAGAGACATCTGCATTTCAAACCACACCACATATATTCATAAATATTCCACAATTCCCCCAGAGATTTTCAGTATTTCAATTTCCTCCAACCTCTTCTTAACATCTTCACATCCATTTGTGTGTCCCGTGGATTTGTGCTCAATTGTAAACACTGCTTCACACAGGTATCATGGTAGAAAGCAGAATCAAAGCATTCCCGTTCTCTGTGAGTCAAGACTTTTAAAAGGCACAAAGACAAACTAAGCCCAGTAACGTAAGTCTAACAGAAGATTTAGATATCTTACAGAAATACTTAGAGTAGCAGGGTAAACAACTGGGCTGAATTTGCTATGGAGTTCAAATCATTGTTATTTTAATAGAGTGGGAAATTCATTTAGATCATGGAATCTGATAGTTCCTCAATGAAAGCTCTTTTTGTCTGTGTTAATACGGTTTTAAATTTTTAGTTTTTGAAACTCACTTTTGCCAGAAAATTATTTGAAGATAAAAGCAGCTTGAGCAGCTCTCTTTAGATGCACCTCATGAGTGACAGTGAATTGCCAATTAGACCTTGTTAAGGGTCTTGTATAAAATTGTAAACCAATGTACTAAGCTTGATCAAGGTGCAGACAACAGAAATACTCAGGTTATTTCACTTACCTCATGAAGGTTCATTGTAAGGATATGAGGGGACATGGAGAAGGCAGGAAACTGTACACACAGACCCCGCAGGAGAGATTACACCTGTACTGCCCCGTATCATTTTTGTTCTCCTTTGGCCACCTCTTCTAATGTCCCATTCGCTCCCTGCCTGAACGAGGTGGCCCTTCCCTGACCCTGTGCTCTCCATCCCTGAGCAAACTGCTCCTTTCACTGCCAACTAATTGCTTGGTCCTCTCCACCTCATAGATTGAGCTCACTCGTTGCTTCAGCTATTCTGTTATTTCTAATAACTCATGGCTTCTGCTTAATCTCATGTCTTTCAACTCCTGTTTTCTTATTAACTAACACACATTCTTCTAAAATGCAGAGAAAAACAGAGAGACTGATGGAATCTGTCAACCACCGACTACACTTCGGAACGAGACCACTTTGTCGGCTGCAGGCTGGGTCAGGATCCCATCTCTGCTGCAGGCGTGTGCAGGCAGGGTGGCCAGGTCCTGTGGACAACTTTCCCCGGAAGGAAGACCTTCACAGAGTGTACCAGACTCATCTCTAAAACAGCAAAATGACATGAGAGGGCTTTATAAAAAAATAGTATTGTTTTAAGCTGACTAGATATTTGTAAGCAAAGGGAAAAAATGTAAATTGACATTGGCATTTAATGATGAAATGAATACTGTAGGAATTCTGAACATTTCTGAAAGGTTTTTCAGTTTTTATGCTGGTGTTCAGTAAAAACAGTACAGTATGAAGAAAGCTCGCAGGCCTTGCAACCTACAACATCCGGAATTGAATTCCTTTTCTGCCACTTGTAAAGGAGGTGGCCTGAAATCACTTAAATGTCTTTAAGTTTCCATATCCTCACCTGGAAGTGCCTACATCTCAGGATATCTAACTAGCACTTACTCCATGTCTCCCCAAAGTAGACGTGAACTAGTATCCAGCCTTGGACTGAAAGGTGGTCAGTTTTAAAAATAATTTGCTGCTGCTTCTTTGGGAAAAGACTTAACCTAAATACTCTGCGCTTTGGCTTCCTTGCTCGGTAGGTAGGACAGTGAGTACAACGTTTGTTTTACATCACGCTCCTGCCAGCACCTTAGTGACTTGCCCTCTCTCAGTTTGCGTTATGTTAAGAGCTGATTCTTTTCTATGTATTAGCCTCAGCTATGATACTATTGTTACCATTGACATTAAACTGGGAAATGTAAAGGGCATGTGTGGTGGGAGCAGAAAAATTATACATAGTTTATATGGTGCATTTTAGTCACAGTTTTCACTCTATGAGCCATTTACTCCAAAACTTAATGGCACATACAACATACACATCCTTGTGCTAATAGTGGGAGAACTAACTACTAACTGGCCAATAGGAGGTAAAATTGACAGCTATACAATAGATTTATGGTCTCTTTGAATATAACAGGCTTTTCATATTATATACATATTGTCACATGCACAAACATAAGCAAAAATCTATGTAATCACACGCACATTTGTACATGTACATACTTAAAAATACCTAAATATATGCATATGGCTACACACAAAGAGTGTGAATTTTCTTTCATATCTTCATTTTTTTAATTAAATTATATCTTATTCCTTTTCCCTACCCCTGCAGGTCAATGGGGAATCCAGCTGAGGGTGTTGTTTTTCCTTACACCTTGTGTTCTGTAAAACCTCTGAGTCTTACTGAGAAAACATTTGGAGAAGTTAGTTCTTTCTTTCATCCATACTTGTATCACTGAGGTTTTGCTCATCTAAATCATAATGGCCTCCTGAATTCCGTAATCCAACTTCAATACCCTTCTAGCGGACAAGAATGTTTGCAAAGGTAGTGAATGGCCTCTCCCGCCATAGTTCATACTACATGTTAGACTCTGTTCTGTGTAGCACTTTCCAAGTATTACCTCACTCCTAAAACAACAGTGCAAGAGAGGTACTAATATGTCCCCAGGAAACTGAAGCCTGAGCTCGAGTAACTTGCCTAAGGCCTCACAGCTCATAAATCTCAGAAGCAGGATTTGAGCCTGGTGGTCTGGGCTAACGTAAGTCTGTCCAGTCTCTAGGGCTTCCCCTATCCCCCAGAAGTCATAGTTGAAGTTTCTGAAATCAGGGGTTGTAAATGCCAGTTTCTTTTTTCCTAAACTTCTCAGGGCTAGTGCAAGAGTTGAAAAATGTTAAAGATAGTCTCCAAGATCAGTTCCACTGATGTCTAATCTAAGGGCTAGCCTGTCTGGAATCACACCGCAAAAGGCCTCTGCAGTCTGCTGAAATCTGAGCTCTCTCTGGGGGGTCACGAATCCCAACACCTGGATCCCTGAAAACTGTCTCCTGTTCCTTAAAAGGGAGTTGACAGAGTGCTGGTAAAACAACTTCTAACTAGTGCCTGTTAACCCCTGGTGGAAAAACAAACAAACAAAAAACTCCTCAAGGTTATTCCTTCTTGAGGAAGAGGATCCTTGAGTTTTAAAATTACTTCCATTCAGAAAGAAAGAAAAGAGAGAGAGGAAAGGAAAGGAGAGAAGGAGAGAAAGAAAGAAAGAGAAAGAAGAAAGAAGGAACTGAAGGAAGGAAGGAAGGAAGAAAGGAAGGGAGGGAGGGAGGAAGGAAGGAAGGAAGGAAGGAAGGAAGGAAGGAAGGAAGGAAGGAAGGAAGGAAGGAAGGGAGGGAGGAAGGAAGGAAGGAAAAGAGAAGAAAGACAGACGCAAATCATTTCTGCCCCAAGTGTTCAGGAAAACGTAGCAGAGTAATGCGAACAAGAGTATCATCTCTACATCTCTGGGTGAGGGCTAATGCAATCACACCACACCCAAGATGAAGATGTTTCAACTCTTAAGCCTTAACTTCATTACAAGGGGTCCCACCCTTCAAAACATCTACTTTACATCTGAAAACCTTCTTGACTTCCTCAATCATCTCCTTTTGTTCAGTTCTCCCTGTCTGAGACAAGTACAGAAGGGTCTAGAGCTCATTATTTTTCCCTGGGGTCAGGCTCATTTACTCACAGATGTAAGGATTTAGGGCTCCTTGATATAATCTGATAACTATATGAACTAGGTATAGGTAAGAAACATAGAGGATATAGATCCTACATATGTGTATACTGTTAGTACAATTGTTTTTAAATCACTAAAATGTGATTTTTCCTAAAGTAACAAATATTTGTATTTTCTGCTTTATTACTATTTTAGCTAAAGTGTCCTCTCTAGGGAAAAAAAATGTAAGAGCCTCAAATACATTCAGAGATGTTACCTAGCATTTAGTTTCTTGAATATGCACATACTAGCATTTAAAAATATAAAGCTAGCATTTAAAAAATTAGCTGCCTAATTACAGATTTTGCACATAATCTGTCATTTGGCTGTGTGTATGCTGAGTGTCATTAAGCTATTCAGTGAAAGGTGGCAGAGGGCTGGCCTGCTGTTCTTCTCAGAATTATAAGGAGGGTTTTTTTTTAATTTTATTAAATGTATTGGGGTGACATTGGTTGATAAGATTAGACAGTATAGGTTTCAAGTGTACTGTTCCATAACACATCATCTGTATGTCGCATTGTACGCTCACCGCCCAAAGTCTGGTCTCCTCCTGTCACCATATATTTGACCCCATTTACCCTCGTCCACCTCCCCCAACCCCTTCTGGTAACCACCATACTGTTGTCTGTATTTATGAGTTTTTGTTTATCTTGTTTGTTCATTTATTGCTTTCTGTTTTGTATCCCACATACGAGTGAAATCATATGGTTTTGACTTTTTCCATCTGACTTATTTTACTTAGCATACTACTCCCAAGATCCATTCATGTTGTTGCAAACGACAGTATTTCACCCTTTCTTACGGCTGAGCATTATTCCCTTGTGTACAGTGAACACACACCACATCTTCTTTATCCAATCGTCTCTCCAAGGACGCTTTGGTCGTTTCCAAGTTGTGACCACTAGGAGTAGTGACCACTATGAGCAATGGTGCAGTGAACGTAAGGGTACCTATATCTTTACAAAGAAATGTTTTCAGATTTTTCAAGTAGCTGGCCAAAATAGGGACTGCTGGGTCGTATGGTAACTCCATTTTTAATTTTTTTGAGAAAGGTCCATACTGTTTTTTTATAGGCACTGTACCAATTTACATTCCCACCAGCAGTATATGAGGGTAAAGAGTTCTCCTTTAAAAGAGAAAATTTTAAGAGTAATATCCACATTCTTACTTTTAAAGGCAGACAACATAACCCATAATTCAACTTCCTTTTGAACCACTGACTTATGCTGTGATGACAATTGATTTATTTCTAAAAAATACAGATTTACTGACTCCGTTTCAGATTTATTAAATCAAAATCTGCATGAATTGAATTTTGAAACTGTTATTCTTTGACATCTTTCTCCATGAGCCTTACGCCACAAGCATAGCCTTTCCCCACCGGGAGCCTCCAAATCAAGGACAATAGTTTTCAAGATTTGGTTCTGTCATTGGCCACCGATGTAGTCTTAGGTCTTAAGTTTTGTATCTGTAAAGTGGCAATTGCTCTGGATCATCTCTAAAATCTCTCCCAAATCTGTCCTATGCCCTGTGTCCTTTGTGATGAGTCTATGCAGGACAATTTAAAAGCTTATGTCTTTGAATCAGATTAAGAATGTTGTGGTAATACTGTACATTTGAATAGCACTTCCAAATCTTAAAATGCTTTTACTTTATACATCTCATCTGAGCCTAATAGTGCTGAACAGCAGAAAGGGCAAGTATTACCCTGGCCTTTTTACAGATGAAAAAACAGGTTCAAAATAATAATAATTAATAAATATAGGGATTTCGTCAAAGTACAATAGTGAGTGGGGTGCCAGTTCGGAATCCTGGGGTTCTTATACTTTCCTGCATTTACTTGCATTTTAATCCAACCACAACCAAAGTACCATTATAAAAAACAATATAAAAGGATAATCAAAATTTTACTTTTGTCTTCTGTGTTTCCAGGAAGAATTATAAAAACACAGTTTTAGAAAGTGGTGAGCATATTTTCAAAATTAACTTTAGAGTATTTAAATTCAGACTTTGAGTTTTTCTTAACCGTCACCCTCCCTCGGCCTCCCCTATTCTTTGGCAACAACAACAATATCATGTGCTACAAAAACAACTCAACTGCGCTTCCCAGGCTCTTGTAGATGGCTGGGGCTCTGGGGCTGAACTCTGGCTAATGAAGCATGAGTATGAATATGAGTATGAGTATGACTACATCACTTCCAGAGCTTATTTCTACAAATCTCCCGTGCTTCATCATCCATTGTTTCATTCGTTTGGTTTGTTTTGTTTCTGTGGTGACTTTGTAAGCCACAAGTTGAAGGTAGTATTGATTGGAACAATGTGGCTCCTTTCAGGAATACGAGGCAGGTCACCCAATATCCCCACTCCTCACCTCATTAATCCCATTGGATTGTATCATCAATGTTAAACTACTGGGTGTTACATTACTGAGATTTCACGTGATCTGTTACAATCGTTACACTACTCTAATTAATATCACTCTTAAACTTTGTCTGTTTTTTGCCCAATGGTTCTTCTACTAGTTAGTAAGTTATATACTCATTTTATCATCTTAAAAGAGTTATTTTTTTTTCCTGGAAATTACATATTATCCTTGACTGTCTTACCTCTTCTCAAATAAGGCAAATACCTTAGAAAACTTCTTTAACTGTGTTATATGCTATTGCTTTAGAATTTTAATATAAAGATATAACAAACATATACATTTATAAATATAAACTCACAAGGCATTATTATTATTTTATGGAGTAAATATTCATTTAGATTGATCCATATAGTTATCATTTTTATTAATTTTTTTATTCATGTCTATAGCTGCAATCTTCTCCATGGGTTAATTTTCCTTTTGTTTAAAGAACATCCTGTAGAATTTTTTAAATAATAGGTCTGCTGGTAGCAAAATATATCTGGAATTTTATTTTGTTTTTTTATCAGAAAATTTATTTATTTGACCTCTTCTTCTCCCCACCCCAGCTTTATTGAGATATAATTGATACATGACATTGTACAAGTTTAAGGTGTACAGTGTACTGATTTTCTACATTATAAATTGCAAAATGATTACTACCATAGAAATTGCTACCCACCTCCATCCCATCACATAGTTTTCTCTATTGTGTGTCTCTGTGGTAAGAACTGTTAAGATTTAGTCTCTAAGCAACATTCAAGCATATGATACAGTATTATTAACTATAATCACCATGCCTGTTAATCTTATAACTAGCAGTTTATACCCTTTGACCAGTATTTCTGCATTTCTCTCACTCCCAGCCCCAGATAACCACTTTATTCTTCTGTTTCTCTGAGTATGTGTTTCTAAAATTCCATATATAAGTGATATATAATATTTGTCTTTCTCTGTCTGACTTATTTGCTTAACAGTATGCACTCTAGGTTCATACAAGCTGTTACAAACAGCAGGATTTTCTCCTATATCATGGCTGAATAGTATTCCATCATACATATTTTCTTCATCCTTTTCTGCTGACCGAAACCACTTAGGTTGTTTCTATATCTTGGCTATTGTGATTAAGGTTGAATGGGAGTGCAGCTACCTTCATGAGATTCTGATTTCATTTTTTTAAAATAATTATGGCCCCAGAAGGGGGATTGCTGGATGATACTTTGAGTTCTGTTTTTATTTTTTTAAAGATTTTATTATTTATTTTTAGACAGAGGGGAAGGGAGGGAGAAAGAAAGGGAGAGAAACATCAATGTGTGACTGCATCTCACATGCCCCCCACTGGGGACCTGGCCTGCAACCCAGGCACATGCCCTGACTGGGAATTGAACCAGTGACCCTTTGGTTTGCAGGCCTGTGGTTAGTCCACTAAGCCACACCAACCCCATATTTTTGATTTTTGAGGCATCTTCATACTATTTTCCCTCGTGACTTTACCAAATTGCATTCCCACCAAAAGTGTACAAGGGTTACCTTTTCTCCACACCCTGGCCAACACTTGTCTTTGACTTTTCGATAACAGCAATTTTAACAGCCATGTGTGGTGACATCTCATTGTGGTTTGATCTGTATTTCCCTGATGATTAGTGATGGTGAGCACATTTTCACGCACCTGTTCGCCACGTGTATGGCTTTTTTGTAAAAATATCTATTCAATTCCTCTGGAAATTTTTCATTATTTTAATTTATTTTTTAATGAATTTAATGGAGTGACATTGATTAATAAAATTATATAGGTTTCAGGGGCACAATTCTATATACATCGCCTGTGTATTGTGTTGTGAGTTCAGCAATCCAAGTTAAGTCTCCTTCCATCACCATTTATTTCCGCCATGCCCTCTTCTACCTCCCCCCACCTGCCTTTCCCTCTGCTAATCACCATACTATTGTCTGTACCTATGAGTTGTGGTTTTTTCTTAAATCCCTTCATCTTATTCACCCAACCCCATAACCCTCCTTCCCTCTGATAGCTGTCAGTCTTTACTCCCTATCTATGAGTCTGTTTCTATTTTGTTTGCTAGTTTATTTTCCTCTGCCCGTTTTAAAATTGGGCTGTTAGTTTTACTGCTATTCAGTGATATTTGTTCTTTATATATTTTGTTTTTTTAAATTATATTTTTTGATTATGCTATTACAGTTGTCCCAATTTCCCCCCTTTGCTCCCCTCCACCCAGCACCTCCCACTCCCTCAGGCAATCCCCACACCGTTGTTCATGTCCAAGGGTCATGCATATATTCGTTCTTTGGCTTCTCCAATTCCTATTCTGTACTTTACAACCCCATGGCTATTCTGAACTACCTATTTGTACTTCTTAATCCCCTCACCTCTTCACCCACTCCCCCACATCCCCTACCATCTGGCAACCTTCAAAACTCTCTCCATGTCAATATTGTGTCTCTGTTCTTCTTTTTGCTTAGTTTGTTTTTTAGATTTGATTGTTGATAGATATGTATTTATTGCCATTTTATTGTTCGTAGTTTTGATTTTCATCTTTTTCTTAAATAAGTCCCTTTAACATTTCATATAATAATGGTTTGGTGATAATGAACTGCTGTAGCTATTTCTTGTCTGGGAAGCTGTTTATCTGCCCTTCTAATTCTAACTGATAGCGTAATCTAGGCTATAGGTCCCTGCTTTTCATGACTCTGAATATTTCTTGCTAATCCCTTCTACCCTGCAAAGTTTCTTTTAAGAAATTAGCTGACAGTCTATGGGAATTCCCCTGTAGATAATTAACTACTTTTCTCTTCCTGCTTTTGAGATTCTCTCTTTATTTTTAACCTTTGGCATTTTAATTATGATGTGCCTTGGATGTGCCTATGATGTGGCCTCTTTGCATCCATCTTTGGGACTCTCTGTACTTCTTGGATTTGCATGTCTATTTCCTTCACCAAATTAGGGAATTTTTCATTCATTATTTTTTCAAATATGTTTCCAATTTCATGCTCTCCCTTTTCTCCTTCTGGCACCCTTATCATGTGAATGTTGGACATCTTGAAGTTGGCCCAGAGGCTGCTTATACTATCCTTATTTTTTTGGATTCTTTTTTTCTTCTTGTTGTTCTGATTGGTTGTTTTTTGTTTCCTTATGTTTTAAATCACTGATTTGATTATTGGCTTCATCCACTCCATTGTTGCCTTATAAATTGTTCTTTATTTCAGTTAGTGTATCCTTCATTTCTGACTGAATCTTTTTTACACTGTTGAGGACCTCACTAAGTTCATTGAGCACCCTTATAACCAGTGTTTTGAATTCTGCATCTAATGGATTGCTTATCTCCATTTTGTTTAGTTCTTTTTTCTGGAGTTTTGATCTGTTCTTTCATTTGGGCCATGTTTCTTTGTCTTCTCATTTTGGCAGCCTCCCTGTGTTTGTTTCATGTACTAGATAGAGCTGCTTTGACTCCATGTCTTGGTAGTGTGGCCTAAGGTAGTAGGTCTCCCACAGGGTCCAGTGGCACAGCCTCCCCTATCATCCAACCTGGATACTTGAGGTGCACCCTTCATGTGGGCTGAGTACATCCTCCTCTTGTAGTTGAGCTTTGGTTGCTGTTGGCAAATCAATGAGGATTTACCCAGGCTAGTCAACTTTGAGCACTAACCACCAGCACCCACTCTCTGTGGAGAATCAGCTATGCAGGGGCAGAGTGGTGGTGCTCCTATGTGGTCTATAGCTGCCCACTGGGTGCACTGGTCCTGGGGTTTCCTGGGTGGGGAAGGACAAGGTCAGCCCCCACCTGTGTTTTCCTGGAGCCACCCTGCCCGAGCTATACAGAAATCTAAGATGGCTGCTACTTGTTTTGGGCTTGGAGATTCCCAGTCAAAGACAAGCTGTGAATCTAGGCTGGCTGCTGCTAGTGCCAGGCCTGGGGCTCACTGAGGCCAGCTGTTGCTCATTTGAGAGGATTTAGGAAGTTGTGAAGTGTGAGCCAAGACCAGCCATTCATATGGAAAAGCAGCTTGGATGGGCCCAAAAGTTGGGTGGGACAGAGTGTCTGGGGATCTCCAAGGCAGGTCAAACTGTGTTAGCCAAGTTAATGGAGTCTCAGATATGGCACGAGCTTGCCGGCTCTGTGGGGGAGAGTTTAGAGAAGGGACAATGGCCTCTGCTTGCCTTGATCCCAGACATTTCGGTTTCTCCCAGTACGCCACTGTTGCCTTTCAAGCTGCTACCCTGGTGCTGGAGCTCAGAGAGAGTGAATCTGAGTAGTGAGTCTGGATGTGCATTATTTAAAAGGAACTCCTGGGGCTCCTGTAGTTTCTTCCACTGACTCAATCCCCACCGGTTTTTGCAGCCAGAAGTTATGGGGATTTACCTTCCTGGCACTGGAAGCCTGGGCTGGGGGGACTGGTGTGGGTCTGGGACTCCTCGTTCCTGAGATATCACTCCCAAATTTTTATCCAGTACATGTAGGTGTGGGACCAGCCAGTTCCATGTCTGCACCCCTCCTACATCCAAGTCTGGACATGGTTCTTTAATTCTGTAGTTGTCAGACTTCCATTCAACTTGATTTCTGACAGTTCCGAGCAATGGTTGTTCTCTATTTTAGTTGTAATTTTGATGTGGTTGTGCAAAGAGGTGAGCCATTTCTGCATTACTGCCATCTTGACTGGAAGTCCCCTCTCTACATATTTTGGATTTTGACCCCTTTTCACATATGATTTGAAAATATTTTGTATCACTTGGTAGGTTGCCTTTTTATTATGTTCATTGTTTCTTTTTTTTTTTTTTTGCAAAAGCATATTATTTATTGTTTTAATTTTAAAAACTATGCTCATTATTATGTTATTGTTTTTTATTGTACTTAATGGTGTGACATGGGTTAATAAAATTATATTGGTTTTAGGAATAAAATTCTACAATATATCAGCTTGAGAGTTGGTATACTGAGAATCTAGCCTTGCTGCCAGTAGTGCCAAACTTGGCTATGTGAGCTGAAGCTAGCCAGGTCTTGTTTGGGATCTGTGCTAAGTTTCTAAGTTTCTGCTATGTGTCAGGCCAGCACTGGCCATAGCTTATGTAGCCTTGGGGACACCTGATGGGAGTTACAATGCAAGATGAGACTGGTGACCACTTGTGCTGGGCTTAGCAACAGGGCATGCAGAGGCCAATTCTTGCTTGTTTAGAGTTTGGGAACCTTTGAGAGATTTTAGGAAAGTCCATACCATGAGCCAAGCAGGCTGCTTGTGTGGAAGGAGCCAATAAAAAAGACTTGCGCTGGGCATGAAAGTTGAGTGAGGCAGGGTCTCAGGGAATTGCCAGGGACAGGGTGAACAGTGTGAGCCAGGTTAATGGAGAGCTCACGTTCAGATTTGGCATCCACTTGTGCCTGTTGGCTGGATCAGGAGAGGGCTCAACAAAGTGGCAACGATGTCTGGCAGCCCTTCTGTCCCTGGGGAGATGTGCACTGACCCCTGCCCCTCCAGCTATCTCTTTAAAGCTAGTTGGTTCAGTTCCTTCCTATATTTCCCTGGTGCCTCTGTGCTGGAGGCCAGAGTGAGTTTGTGAGGGAGTGAGTCCTTACATGGCCTCTCAGTGAGGACACCTGGGTCTCCAGCAGCCCACTGACTCACTCATATGCATCATCTCTGTTGGTTTTCACAACCAGATATTGGGGGGACTCCTCTTCTCCAGACTGGTACCCTGGGCTGGGGAGCTGGGTGTGGGGCTGGGACCCCTCACTCCTCAGGGAGGACCTCCACATTTGAGATATCCCTCCTGATTCTTAATTGTCACACAGTGAGTGTGACGCCTGCCCATTCTGTATCTCTGCTCCTCTTCCCAGGCTTGTGGTGCTGCTTCTTTACATCCTTTGTTATAAGAGTTGGAAGAGTCCAGGTCAGGTAGACTTCAGGTGGTTCTCAATGATGATTGTTCTACAATTTAGTTTAATTTTGATATGGTCAAGGGAGGAGGTGAGCACAGCATTTACCTCCTCCATCATCTTGACCAGAAGACAGCCTGTGGTTTGATTTCTTTCATCAGTCTTAAAAAAAACTCTCAACCAGTACTTTGAAAAATATTTTTTCTTTTCTATAATATTTTTCTCTGTCTTATTTCCTTTTGGCTCTCCAGTTAAACATCTATTAACTATGATCTTTTGCCCCATTCTCTCTTTACATTACCTCTTCTGTGTTATCCTTTCTTTGAATTTCGTGCTTTATTGTAGATAATGTCTTCTAGCATTTTATCTATTCATCTAACACTTTATCAATTCTCTCTTTAAGTTATATCTTATCTGTAGCAAATTCCATTTATTGAGTTATTTTCTATTTAACTTTTTGAAGTTTTGCTATAACACCCAAATTTCTAGCAATATGCCAAAATTTCCTTTTGAACTTTTATTTCTAGTAAACAGTTGTTGTATGGTCTGTGTCTGATCACTCAATATCAGGAATTACTTTAGGTCTCTTTGTGTTGCTTATTCTTTGTATTGACTGTTGTTTGCGTCATCCTTTTTTTTCTCATGAGATTAGTTATCTTTGTGTGCTGAATGTTATATTTGAAAAATTATTGATAGAAACTATTTTGGACCAAGATGGTCTTATTTTTCTCCAGAAATGATTTTTATTTGTTCTTATCAGTCACCTACAGTCACTATCAATCTGGAATCACATTAATCCACTTTAAGGATTTAGCATTTCTCATCAGAGGGCTAGTTAACTTCAGGCTCACCTTCTACTGAGCATGTAGTCATTTCTCATTTCAGCTCAAACTGAGTGGTGGATTCCCAACTTTGATGGATTCTAGACCCCAATTATTGGGTTGGCCAAAAAGTCCATATGTTTTTTTTCCATAAAAGACCAATTTTTTATTTTCACCAATAACATTATTGATTTGGATATTTTGATTATGTCTCCTATCTCCCACATGATATAACATTGCTTGTTCTCATTTAATCTCTCCATTTGATTGCTACCAACTTCAACTAGTTTACTGGACCATAGAGCATCGTCCAGCAAGAATCTCCAGCACAAAACTTCACAAACCACTTTTGACACATTCAATCAGTCATAGCACCTTTTCCATATACTGCACAAATCTTTTTTTTTCATTTCAGTTGCCTTTTTACCTTTTTTGAAATAATAAAGCATAATATGTCAAAAATGTTGTGTTTTTTCTCATCTTCAGTATTAAAAATGGCTACACAAAAATTCACCAATTTGGATGAGTTTTTTTCTTAAATTCGTGCTGATATAACAGCTGTCACAATGCAAACTAACAAAATTGTTTCAAATAAAGTTAAAGACAACTAAGCATTACTAGAGCCATCTTACAGAAAAAAAACAAATGAGCTTTTTGGCCAACCCAATAATTTCATGAGTCAAAAGTTCACCTTGGATCTTTGGCTGGCTTTTCTTTACCGATAAGTGCCCACAGAGAAAAAGCAGCCTCAAATATCAGGTTTACTCTCTGAATTTTCATCTCTAAAATTTTAATTTGATGTGTCTTTGCTCTTGTCAGATTATTATCATTGGCATAGTAAGTGACATGGCTTGAAATGGACCCAGCTCTATACCTTTCTCCACACCTGTGCTCTTATCTAGACTTTCATGCTTTACTTCAAAATTTGTCCCTTGTGTAAATTTTTCTATATGGATATTTCCAAAATCAAATTCAGGTAACTTTTGTCACTCTATCTTAATATCTATTAAAATACAGCCAAAAGAGATAATTTATTTACAAGCAATTTCAGATGAACAATATTAATCAGAAGCAGAATGATACAGTGATAGCGTAAGCTTTGGCAACAGAGAGACATGTGTTTGACCCTAGTTTGACCCTCTAACTGCCGTGACCATGGACAAGTTGCTTACTCCCTCTGGAACACAGTTCACCTTTCGTAAGGCCAAGTGAAGCCTAGTTTGCCAGACTCAGATTATACTCACGTTATCAAAGTGCATTTCACTTACTTCACTGCATGAAAGGTGCCTTTTGCTTTTGTGCTATATAATCTTAAACATATTTCAGAGTGAGAGCCTATATTGTTCAGTTACCACTATGAAAAGACTAAATTTAAGTTGTCATGAGGTATCCATAATATCTTACATAAGCTCTCATTTACACATTTTTTTTTCTTTATTGATTTGGTATATAGGCTAATGAACTACTCTGAAAGAGGTATAAATGGGCTATCTACCTCTATACAGAAATATCTGACATATGAGTTGGAATAAATGACTTTTTAAAATAATTAAGTTGTTTATGTTTCTTTTTAAAAAACGAGTAATTAATATGTCCTTGGTGAATTTTAGGATAAGTTTAAATTGTTTAAATTAACAGGAAATAGGATTCCCCTAATAAACTAGGTCTGGTAATAAACGTTTCTTCCCTAAGCTTTGGGACAGATAGAATATGTAAACATTTATTTCTGCAAAGAAGATGAAGATATGGGTAGAGATAACACGTAAGGGAGGAGTTCAGTTTCAGGAGAAAGAAACAGTTTCTACTTTGTCATCCGCAACAAAAGAACTGCTGAAAGTTCTGGGGAGAACTGTTCCTGACGGAAGAACCAGTAGGAGTCAGAGCTCAATCCAAGGCAAGTAGAATCACAGACTCTTGAACAACAACCACTCTTAGTCATTTGATACCTAAGTTCTTCTCACACTTAAACATTCATTCACTTTATAACTGTCTTTCACTTCAAGAGGCCCAAAGAAGACATTCTTCTAAACGTGATTATTAAAAGTACTTATTTCCATCCACTTTCACATATTTAGAAACCATGGAGTTCTGAAGGTAGCATATGATTTCCACAAAATTTCCTGAAACACTTTATCCACACGTCCTCCCTTCGCTCCCACACAGACTTCTTTTCCATTTGATTTGGAAACTCATCCAGGAAGCAAGAATGGTGGCAGCTTCTGGTGGCGTTGCGGAGTAATTCTAATGGTGGAATCAGCACCATTATTGTGTGTGGTGACAGGCACTGCCGTGGCTTACAGCTATGTTGGCTTTGACCTGAATGTTATTTTTTCCTCCTGATTATCCCTTCCCAAACAGAAGGCTCCTGGCCTTCTTGCCCTCCTGAGAATTAGACAAGAAACCTAAGGATTGTACCTGATCAGAGGATCTTCAAATTTAATTTTGGTGATAGCCCAGGACTAGGAACACATGCTATTTATTCCTTTAGTGATAATTCATTAATTCATTCACTTAAATTTATCGAGCAATTTCTGGAAGTACTTTGCTAGGATATGAGGGTATGGTACTAAACAAAGCAGATTGATATTCTCATGGAATTTAAAGTCTAGAATAGAGGTTAGCAAACTTTTTCTGTATAGGTCTTTATAGTTTCTGTTACAGCTACTCAACTCTAGCAAGGTAACACTAGAGCAGCCATAGACAACACAGAAATAAATGAGTGTAGCTGTGTTATTGTAGAACCTTATTTTGGACTCCAGAATTTGAATTTTACATAATTTCCATGTGTCAGAAAATTTTCTTCTTTCTTTTGATTTTTTTCAACCACTTATTTATAGAAAGACTATTATTTTCACAGGTCTTACAAAAACAAGTGATATGCCTAAGTTGGCACATGGCCATGTTTTACCAGCTCCTGGTGCAGGAAGAAAGACAGATATTAAACAAAATCTCATTCCAATAAATACAAGGTTACAAACTGTGACAAATTGGTAAAGAACAAGTACAGAGTGGTAAAGCATACCAGAGTAATTGAGACGGGGGTGGGGTGGGGTGGAAATAAACTGATGTTTAGGCTGAGGCCTGAGCGTGGGTAGGAGTTATTCACTCATTCAGCCCTGTGTGGTCTAGAGCACTTTCCAAAAAACCATTTTGGCAATACGTAATTTTTCAATTTCTTTTTTTGGTGGGGCAGGGGGTCCACCTCTCTGCAATCCACCCAAACTTTTTGCTCTATGTCTGTGTCTCATGGAATCTGACTTTCCTATTTTTTTTCTTCAGAAGACATTATTAATGTGTGAGGTTGAATCACAGTTTTTATATTTACAACATATTCTGACAGACTAGAAGATAATGTACCTGGCTTATGAATTGTACCTCTATAGAATATTGGGGAAGATAAATCTGATAGTTTTTTCCATACACTTAGAACTCGGGCCTCAGTTTTCTGTTTTTAATTTTGTACATTTTGTTTTATCAGCCATTATTTATCAGGTATTACCCAAAGCTAATATTTGAAATATAGAATTGCTCTAAAACAGACCCCACCCCACCCCCAAAAAAGCACACAACACATGTTTAAACCAATGATCAGAGGGAAATATGCTCATTTATTTAAATCCCCATAGTGTTAGTGCTATGCCATAGGCTTTCTGTCCACTTTAAAAGTTGAACATAATGACTCGCTAGGCAGGGAAATGAATAGGCTTCGAATGAACCTTCAGATGAACCACTTGGAGTGAATACAGTTAATGTGCATCTGCTAAAATGCCTCTGGTGCCCACTTTCCATGGCAGGGCGAGATGCCTTTTGTCAATCAGCAAACTGCAGAAACTGTTCTATCCGACGTGAGTCATCACTCCAGTGACCAGAAACGGGACTCTCCCTTGGCAGTCTCTAGTTTATTGTGGTTGTTGCTTTGAATCTTTGAAATCCTGTTTTTATGCTAAAAAAAAGCCACTGGCTATTTTAGTCTTTATGTGATGAAGACTATGCATGTATCCTGGAAAACTTTAGAAGCTGCTGGGCCAATCAAAAGCTCAACAACCTGACTGAGGCGGTTCCGTTAAACAGAGCTGCTGCGCGGACTGAGACAGACACAGACTGATAGGCCTACACGAAAAGAGTATGTCTTAGTTTGTACCAGGTACTATGACAGACACTTACTTATATTACCTGATTAACCATCACAACCAAATACGAAGTTGGAGAGTCATGGAGGTAAGAGGACTAAGAGCAGAGACTCAGTTACAGACCACTTAGTTCTATTGGTCTGTGACACCGGGAAGTCATTGAAAGCTCTGTGACCGAGTTTGCACATCTGTACAATGGGGATAACGCCTCAGAGGTAGTTATGATGATTGATTATGGAGATAATTTTCAAAGTGTAGTACAGAATGGGACATAGTAAGCACTGAACACAAGACAGCAACTATAATACCTACTTAACAGATTAGGAACTGAGGTTCACTTGCCCAATTTCACGTGGGCAGTCAGTGAGAGAGCCGAGCTTTGAACTCAGTCTGACTCAGGAGACCTTTGCACCCAGCAGACACATTATTATCTTCATCACTATCACCCTTCTTGTTATTATTTATAATTAATGGTCTCAGCAACAAGCCAAAGGAAATCCTTGCCAGGCATACAATGCAGGGTGTGTGTACATGAACACAGAGAATTCTTTTTAGGCATAATCACACACCAGAAGAAAAATCACTGTAAGTATGAGGAAGTTTGGATACACATTTGCTAACAAAGATGAACTTCCCCTTCATCCCATGTACTATGGGAATAAATGATTAAAATAGACTCAAGTCAAATCATTTATTAAGTCATGAGACCTATTTACTTGAGTAGAACCACAATCAACAACAACAACAGCGACAACAACAGCTGCAAGTTGTAACTCAATCTCTCACACCAGGGCCCACTGACGTCTACAATATCCTTGAATGGACTTGAAGTCTGTAACTCATAGAATTTGTGGACAGTATTTGGGGTGTGTGAGTTTCCTTATGCTTTTCTGGGAAAAGAGGCTATGATGGTCATTAGATTCTCACAGCGGTATATGACATAAAAATGTTTAAGAACCATCCATTTAAACTGAAGCCTTTCCCTCCAGTCCAGTTACAAGGTTGGTTCCCTAGAAAGCCTGGTGAGCAACTGGTCCACGTGAGACAGCCCCAACCCCACCCCATTACTTTTTTTTGCTTCCTAACTCTACTCCTTTGCCGGGTCATTTAAGAGAACAGAGGCATTTCACTTAGGATAAAAGCACCTGACACAATGTTTCACATGTGAGAAACAATCAGTGAGTACTAGCCGAATCTAGATTTAAATGCAGTTGATGTAGTTCAGGAGTTGGGCGGCTATACCCTGCATAGGCGTTTGTAGACAAAGTTTTATTGGAACATAGCCATGCTCACTAATTTACATTTTGTCTATGCCCAGTTTCCTGCTACAGGGGCAGAGGTGAGTAGTTGTGACAGAGCATGTGGGCCTCAAGGTCTAAACTATTTATTATTTGACCCTTTACAGAAAATGCTGTGGACGCTTGGAGTAGTTGAAAGAACCTTTTTTTTTTTTTTTTAAGATTTTATTTATGTACATTTAAAGAGAGGGGGAGGGAGGGAGAGAAACACTAATGTGTGGTTGCCTCTCAGGCGACCCCGCTGGGAACCTGGCCCACAACCCAGACATGTGCCCTGACTGGGAATCCAACCGGAGACCCTGTAGTTCGCAGGCCAGCACTCAGTCCACTGAGCCACACCAGCCAGGGCTTAACCTTAGTTTTTCATGTACAAAGTGGGACTCACTTTGGCTACTCTTTGTATCATCATTATCACCAAGATCAAATGTGATAATGTATGTAAAAGTTAAATGTACACTATTAGTTTTATTAGTAGTAAGATCATCATTCCTAAGTTGCCTACACATGATAAGAACGAGAAAGAGAAAAATAATTTTAAAAGGCTAAATATAATAATAATTAAATAATATGGCACAAAATTGTTACCCTTTACGGAATTTGTCTCCCAAGGAACTAATGATTAAGTGTTAATTCTAGGGAGGAAAAACAAATATTTCCTGAATAAATTGCCAAATGAAACACTGAATAGAAATAACACACCCCAAATACATTTTCTCATTCAAATGTCTGTTCAGTTGAGATTGTGCCCTCATTTTAAGCCTTGCTGTTCATGGCCAGTGACAAGGAAAGGCCATGGGAATGTGGCTTGTGAAATAGGAGCTTTATTTAATGTAGGTAGCCTGGAAAAACTTCCCAGCTTCTGAATCTTAAAAAAAAAAAGTCTTATATTTGTGACTATCTTTAACAAATGCTTAAAATTTAAATATGAAATGTTATGGCTTATGTACCAATTTTAGTGAAGAGGTAAAGAAATGGAGGATTTATCCATAATCTCACATATCCACTTAATACCTGCTTAAGTTAAAGGGAAGGTCCGAACTTCCCTAAGAAACACTTAGCACTCATCCTTTCTTTTCTCACAATTCAAGCATTACTATACAAATTAAATATACAGATTTTTTCTCTCTAGTGAATTGTAGCATGATATATTATTCTCGTTTAGATTCACTGAAATAGGAAGCTGTTGTTTTCAATTATTTTGTTCTATCAATAATATTATTTAGTTTTGTGTCAAATAATATTTTAAGTTAACTTCTTCTTCACCTGTTAGAGTATGGGCACAAGAAGACCAAATGAGAAACAATAAACTCACCTCTGGGAAGAGAGAAAATTAATAATTAGGGAGTTGACAACATGCTTTCAGATTTAAGAATTTCTGAAACAAACACTGCAGATATGATGTAGTTAATAACCAAATTTTCTAAGCAACCAAGCTACTTGAAAATACACTAAATAATTTTGGTGATCAATTTCTACCTTATTATAAAAGGGAGACCAGTGTAGAATCTTGGAAAAAAAAATAGACTGGGCCTGGGTCCTGCCTCCATATTGAGAAATTTACTTATTGGAATGTAAAAATGCATCTCAAAGAATTCAAGGGAGGGTTTAAGAACCACTCAAAAAAAAAAAAATGATGGGCATAAAGTCAGTACTCCAGTGTCGGAGAGTCCCAGCAGGGTGCTGCTGCAGTAATGAACACGCTCCAAATGTTTTTTTCTATCCTCATGTGTTACTCTGCTCAGAAACACACCCAGGAGAAGGAATAGGCGTAGCTTAGGTGGCATGTCTATGCCCTGACTCGGCAGAGCACTTTGATTAGAGCATACGCCCAACCTGAGGCTATGCTCAGTGAGGGATAGCTAGTCACCAAAGGAAATTAGGATGCTTTTAGCAAAAGAAAGGGATATGGAGCCTGGGGCTCCATACCTGTTCCCTCAGGTTGTTAACCAGATCAAAGGCAGCAATGTATTTAAAATATGTATCACAGAGAGAGCCACTTTAAAACAGTAGCTAAGTAACAGACTCAATCTAGTTGATTCTAATGGAAAGCAATAAAAACACATACCACTGAGACAGCATAGGGACCCAGGCCTGCGACCCCAAAACACCAGGTGGCCACAAGGAACATTGGACTGCAAAAATATCACCACCCCACCACTCCCTACTCAAAAACACAGAGGTAGCTGATTTTTCTCCCTTCTGTCTTCCTGCTTAAACTACTAACCCGCATGTGCAGTTGATCAAGGTTTGACCGCTCTCCGACCTTCCTAGGGTGGTGGTAATGAGCTGTCCACCATCTTGCTCCCTTAGCGAAGGCACAAACACAGTTACCAGGCAACGCAGCTGGAAAAGGAAGTCGCCCAGCTCTGAAATGGAAAATCCTGCAAGCCTCCCTTTTTCCAAAAGCCCACCTTTTCTCAAAAGCCTGCCTTTTCATGCAAGCCTGCTTTGTCTCCAAGCTTATACAAGCAGCCAAGCAGAGCCAATCTCCAAGTCAGTTCAGAAGACCTTCCTTTCCCTTGTGCTGGAGCATAAGCTTAAGAAAATCTGTCTGAAGATTTCCTTGGGGGTTTCTCTTTATTTCTGTCTTGAGAAACCCAAGAACCTCTATTGTTGAGGGTGGGGCACTCAGTCTCCCTTCAACTCAAGGCGTAGTTAGACTTTGTTGCATGAAATAGAAACTACGTGAATATAGTTAAGAAGGCATTACTTACTATTCTCTATATTTTCCCCAGTTCCAAAGATTCATGGTGGGTGCAACTAGAATATAGGGCAGCCATCTTCTTCTGCATCAATAGTACCTTTGAGAAGACTGATTTCTACTACCATTGCTATCTTGCTGCATTCATTCAAAAATAAGAAGGCACCCAAAACCACTCGGCAGGACAGAGGGGTCGTGGGGATCTGAGACCCAATTCTGGGAGACAATAACTATTTGTTGCATTTTGTTGAAGTGGGGAATGGAATTCGCATGAGCAAGGCACTGTAAGTGCTGGTGGAGGCAGAAAGAACACTTGTAGTCCCACAAGTTGGGAATTGTCGATTTTCTTCCACTCCATCAATTTGTGGCATCAGAGAACCAGCCTGTGGGGATAGGAGAAGAGTGAGAGTCACCAGAAGTCAGGATGTAGAGAATATTAGCCAGCCTGTACTCTTTTATAGGTCAGTAAAGGTGACTTGATCAGAAATAGGCAGAAAGCAGGTGTAACCAATAATTACTCCATTTATTTTGTATTTACTGGATCTGGGAAGCTCTCCTTTCATCAATACATAAAGGGAAATAAATGTGAATGTGGTCTATGAAAATCATTGCAGAACAGGCAAAATTGCTTTTAGGGTTACTGAGGTGTTATGTTGAAAGCACTTCATATTTGGTGAAAAATATTAAGTACAAAAAGGCAGCTAGTTCAGAAGAAACAGAAGCAGAACAAACCTCTGAAAATCATCTATTCAAGGACCCTGAGGACATTTATGAAAATGGTTTGGCATGAAGAGAAAGCAATATATCTTAAAGATTTTTATTTATTTATTTTTTTAGAGAGAGAGGAGGAGAGGGAGAGAAACATGGTTGCCTCTTGCATGCCCACAAACAGGAACCTGGCCCCACAATGCAGGCATGTGCCCCGAACGGGAATCAAACCAGTGACCTTTCGGTTCGCAGGCTGGGGCTCAATCCACTGAGCCACACCATCCAAGGCAAAAGTGCTGTATCTTGTATAAACTGGTATCCATGGCAATTGATGCAGGATCCATTTTGTACAATCTTCACATTAATGACAGATTCATCTGCTTTGTTGCCTCTGGCTACCTCTGCTCATTCTTCCCACAGTTCCTGGGCAGGTACTTCGGGCCCCTGCTTTCCTTGTTTCCAGCCATTCTTACCCCAAACTCTGTGTAGGATTTTATTGCGTTGACTACCAGCATCCCGCAAGTGGTTCCATATGCCAACCCTGGTGTTAAAACCCGTTACTACTGATCCTTCACTGAGAGTTCCAAGTCTTTTCAGACTTTTAATCTGGGTTCCTGTGGCTTTTCCCCCTTGGCTGCTCATGGCCTAATAGCCTATCTTCCCCTTGTGGCTCTGTTTCACAGCCCTGCTCAAAAGCAGATGCTCTGGCTCCTTCCACAACAAGCACTGCCAGTTTCATGGCATTTTCTTGCTGCTTTTGGCTGTAACTCTCAACTTTCCAAGGTCCAATTGTAAGTCACCATGTGGGACAGACCCAAGAGGAGGGATATAGTGGGTGGGGGAAGTGGATATTGTGTACAACATGTGAAATAAAACTAAATTTATTCTCGAGGCAAGTCACATTTTTCTATCATTGGTTTTCACATATTTCAGATGTCGATTGATTAATATGAAAACTTTTCCTATGGGACAGGAAAGATATTTATCTGTGGAGATGGTGCTTTTAAGGAATAAAATTCAAGGGGCCTGCTTTCAGCACGCGTTCCGTCTTTACTCTTTGCTCCTGCATGTCTTCTGTTTGCCTCCCAGTTGATTGGCAGTCTGCCATCTCCCTGCAAGTCACCTTTCAGTTGTTCCAGCTGCCTCTGTAATGCCTGCCTATATGTGTCCTTGTTTTTTTGTTCAGAATATGGACCAGTCTACTATTAACATAGGATAATCTTTTAATATGCTTTTTTTTTTCTTCTCTTTCCCCTTTCCTCCTTTTCCTCCCCGCAAAGGCAAGGGCTTCTTCTATGATAGACGCCCACAGGATGGGTCAGTAATTTTGAAAAGTGCACATCAACTGGCCATGCCGACTCTGAGAAATGCTAATGACAGCCCAGTGACTTTTATTTGTGAAGCCCAGTGGAGTGAGAAAGCAGGAGGTCATCACTGAAAGCGGTGGGGAGGGGCAAGACAGGGAGAGATGGTTAGCCTGCGTGTTGTTTGGTGCAGCCCTTCTTTGGGTTATGTCTTTACACCAATAATTCTCGAGTGTGGACGATTTTGCCTTTCAAGATATGTTTGCAATGTCTGGAGACTCTTTTATTTGTCACAGCTTTGAGGGGGCATGTTACTGGCATCCAGTGGGTAGAGACCAGGGATGCTGCTAAACACCCTACAGTGAATTCAACAGGTCTCACTACAAAAAATTAACCAAAAGGTTAATAGTGGTGAAGTTGACACACCTTCTGTATCTACAGCTCTATTCAGCCCCAATTAGATCTCGAGAGGCTTTTTGCTAGTGTCTTGGGGGGGTTTCCCCCATGAATTAGACCATTTATCTCTCATCTTTGAAGCCTTGAAACCAAAGTCAATTCTACACAACAAAAAGTAATTCATTTAACTTTTAAGTGCCACAGTATATTGCTGCTTTTCTTTCCTATCACTCCCTGGAGACTACAATGGTTCCTCTTGTTTTCCTGGAGTCAAAAATGCCTCCTAAGTAGGTCAATTCAGACTCAAATTGAAAAAGAAAGAAAGAAAAAGAGAAAGACAAGGGTATCACGGATATATATGTATTTTATATTTTCCACTCTGTCTTGGTCCTGCCCTGCCAACCCCACCTTCACCTCTGGTCGTCCCTCGTCAATATTGTGTCTTACAGAGAAGACAGAACTCCTCCCTGGAATTGGTCAGAAAGAGGAGATACTTTCAAAGGGACAGTGTGTGACAATTCGAGTAAGCTGTCCAGCCATCTTAGGTGCAGAAGCTCATAGGCTATGTGTTGTTCATTATTCATGTAACTTCATTGTTTTAGTATTTGGAATCCTCTGGGCAACATTTTGTATTTATCATCTCAGTCTTAATTAGGGAGAGGTGATATAAAGCAGAGATGAGGTTTACTACTCTCTTGGAGACTTAGATAAAAAAGTGCTATTTATAAATTAAAGTTCTTCATCATTATTTTTGTAATAACTACTAGTGGACCTCATTTTTGGTTATCTGACCCAAGGAGCTGGGGTAGGATGCCATTTCCTTTGAGTAAATGAAGACCCACTGAATAAGTCAGGCAGTTAATGATGGGTGACTTACAAAGTCATCAGGTGGCAGGTCCTGCTCATCCTCCAGCCAGGACTCAGTGGGCCATGGGTCAAGGTCTGCAGCCTGTATCCAAGAATTTCCTATTTTAATAATTATAATAACAATGGTGTAGGGCTAATAACCTACATGTACACATTTTAGCTTGAACTTTTTTATTCTAACTTGAGGAGAAAGACAGTAACTCTGACCTAATGACACATGTGTTAAAAAGTCCTGTGCCCCAGGACATATGTTATCATGCCTTCATCTCTCCCACTCCCACTTCATTCAGCCCTGCTCAACCTCTTCCCAACCAGGTGTCAGACAGCTACGGTGGCAGGAAAACCAACCAACCAGCCAATCAACCTGCAATTAATTTACACCTATGAACTCTCTGCATTTTATGATCATTATTTCATTTCGTTTTTCTTTCTCTAGGTAAATCTATTCTCTGTTGACCATTAATCGTTGAAATGAGCCTGTGTAGTAGTATAGAAGTGATATTTTGATGGGAAGACAAAAAGTATATCCCCGCTTGGCCACTCTCTATCTCTATGACCTTAAACAAGCCATTTTATTTTGTGCCTTAGTTTCCTTACCTGTAACATGAAGGAGATAGCCTAGAAAACTTCTATGGTGCTTTCAAATCCAAAATATAAAATTCTATGAATGTTAAACTATAGATGAGTTATTTATAATGGCAGATATTTATAATCATGGCCTTTAGAGCAGAAGAAAAAGCTTGACAAGCTCTCTGTTATGCAATATATCTAATTCTTAGGCACAAAAATCCCAAATATTGAGATAATTTGTTCCACTTAAGTGTGCACCCCTTTCTATATCCTGAGCCAGCTCTACTCCCATGTTCTGTTTATGACATAGTTTGAAGCTATTTGCCATGCCTCCACCAATGAAAATTTACAAAGGAGAGTGCTTTCTAGAGTTTACGCATTACGATTATAAAAATAAATTATTCTGTTGTATAAAAAGAGGGAAAAATAACATGAGAAACTTCAAAGTCTGATAGAGGAAGAGGGCAGGATGTGGTTCCATTTGTTTAAAACTATTTAACTTTTTAGGTCGAAGGAGTGATATGAATACCAAAAGCAATGATTTCCAGGAGGAAGAGAAACTTTTGATGGTTGGCCTAATAAAATAAAACTACACATTAGTAAAACTGAATTCAAAGATGATTCCAACACAGATGAGCCTTCTAGCTGGATCCCGTCCAACCCCAACGGCTGCACACACTGTAACCACCATGTGTTATCTGCAAACCAGATCGTTTCTGTGTGGGAAAGACCAGCCAGCTTCCTTGGCCAAGCTGCTGCCATGAAATACACTAGTGATATGGTTTTTCATGTTTTTAAGGAGATTACACTTCAGTGCACATTATACATTTGGTCTCAAATTGTCCAGAGCGCTATCACAAATGACCAGTTGATGAATGTTTTACCAGAATCAGGTTATATTCTGTCAGATTGTTTTGTCATTGCAAATACTTGCTCTACAATGCAAACTGCTTTTTTAAAAAAACTTTTAAATCTTAGGCAAAAGAATACAATGTGCGGTGAAACCCTCTCATTAGGAATAATTTGCCTTTAACAATTTACATGCATCAGCTGCCTTTTGATATCATCTGTGAAAAGCAAAAGCATCATGAGATCTCTAAAAGAACTGGAAAACTAAATGTCAGAACTGCGTTTTTACACTTGGCTAGAAAAATTCCCGCCTAGTATAAAACACCTATGTTCCAAAACCTCGTATTTGCTTTGGAGACTTACAAAGAGTTAACACAGCTTGTCTGGCATCAGATATCAGTATAATGGGCTTTTACTGATGTAATTAAAATTTGCTTATAATTAATACAGATGAATTAGTTTCTGCACAATAATAGTTAGGAGATTAACAAAGGCCACATTTTGGCAACAAGACTACATTCTTTTCCAAGTGCTTTGGGACCTTATCCAATGAATGTCTGTCCAATCCGGCTGATTCTTCAGAGATGCCATATGGCACAGCTATGCATTCTGACATTTTTTTTCTAAAAGGCAGCCATATGACACAACTGATCTTTAAAACGTTGTCAGAAGGCATTACCTGGGTAGGCTTCGAGCTGCTTTCCAAAAACTTAGCAAGCACAGGGGCTATTAATTATGAGCAAAAGAAATGTGCATGCACACACTGGAAACTTGGCATTCTTTCCTCTCTAATCACAGCTGATCATCTCCCAGCCTGTTCTAGCTGGGGAAGTAAGGAGCCCCCCTCCCCGCTTTTTTAAACTCCCAAGAGTTTATATATATATTCATTATAAAATGTCTGTGCAGTTGACTCTAACATGCACATTTTTTGCCACCTGTACTTTCACCACATTCACTGATTTAAAAAAACACACACGCTATTTATGGCTAAAATTTTAAAAAAACAACGTTCAGAGTACTATTACTGAAAGAGAAAGAGTTTTCTAGTTGTGGTGGTAGTTGATTTCTAGCTGACGTTCGATTTTGGATGGCAGAAAATGTAAATAGCTCAAACATTTTCTTTCTGATTTCCTTAGAAAATTAGTTTTGCGGGTAAGAACATTCATTTTAAATGTTCCGTTTTCAAATATGTGCTTAGAACAACTTGGTTGCATTAGCTTCCATTTATACACACCCTACCGAAATTTGCAGAATTTCATAGGGGAAAAAAAGGAATAGAAACGAATTCGATGAAATCAGTGGGTTCCATGCAGCTACCTCCTTAGTGAGAACTGCCTCTGGATTTGGTGCGTGCTCCTCCGAACCTACTGCCACTCTGGGTTTATTTTGTTATTATTTACTGAACTTCTCCATTTGGATCCAAAATTCGAGGTGTGTAAAAGCAAACTCCCACAAACTTGAACCTTCCACAGACTTTCTTTTCTCTGTTAATGGCAACTTCATCATTTAGGCAAATCAGTTCAAAAAACGTTGCAGTCATCTTTGATCCCTCTCTGTCCCTTGTACCCCCATCCGATCTACCAGCAGATCCTGTGAGCTCTAACTTCAAAGTACATCCTAGTTCCCTTATTTCTTGTTACTTCCACTGCTCCATGCCTAGGGCTAAGCACCATTATCTTTCTCTGTTATGGTAATAGCCCCTGTTTCCCTGTTTCCATCCCTTGTTGCCTAAGGACTGTTTCCATGACAGCAGCCCAGGTCATCTTGTCGGAGTAAATGTCAGACCTTGTCACTTCCCTGGTCAGACTCTTCCGATGGCTCCCCGGCTTACTTTTAATAAAAGTCATCACCAGGCCTACAGGGCCCTACGCAATCAGTCTCTTGTTTCTTTTCCAAACTCATCCTCTACACTGTTCATAACTCACTCTTGCTCCACTGTCATTGGCTTTAAATAGGGCATCCATATGGCTTGCACCTCCTGCCTGGGGCTTCAGCACCTAGTATTTATTCCATCCTGGTATTTTGGGGTTGGCTCCTACTGGCTTGTGGGAGTCAATTGTTGAATTTTCAGGAACTATGTTATTCAGTTGCTAAATCAGTAGCTGGAAATCAGCCAATGTAGGGGTGTTTACATCAAGGGAATTGGCAAACTCTAAAATTCAGATTTTATTCCATGGAGAACCTGCTGTTAAAATTTACCTTAATACCACTATAATCTCTTTCTGGAATGTTCTCCTCCTGCATGAGCACCTTCCCTACTTCTTCAACTTCTTCACAAAGAATTTTGGGTTAAGGTCTTCTCTGACCACCCTATTTCAAATACAACCACCTTCAACTTCCTAACTCTAATCCCTTAACTACTGTTCTCCATTAAGCTGATAATTTTGTAATGTTTATATTTATTAATTTATTATTAAATTTATTGTCTGTCTCCCTGCAACAGAATATGGCATGACTGTATAAAAGAATGAATTTACACTCTATCAATATACATTTCACTTTGCCCGTAATCAAATCATAGCTACTAGAGTTCTACCCCACCATATAATGCCTGAAGGGCTAACTTTAAAAAGCTATTATTTTGAAATAATTAATTGTATTTGAAATAATTTACTCTCATAGAAGAGTTGCAAGAATAGTATTAAAAAATTTGTTTAGCCCTGGCTGGTGTGGCTCCGTGGATTGGCCTGTGAACCAAATTGTTGCTGGTTCAATTCTCTATCTAGGGCACATGCCTGGGTTGTGGGCCAGGACCCCAGTATGGGGAACGTGGCAAGAGGCAACAACAGGCTGATATTTCTCCCTGTATCCTCTCTCTAAAAGTAAAGAAATAAAATCTTTGAAAAAATCTGTTTACACCTTTACCTCAGATTCAGTAACATTTTTTCAGATTTGGTTTATCTATCTGTCTAGCTACATAGCTAGCTATTCTCCACCTATCTATTTCTTTACCAAAATCATTTGAGGAACTTTGACTCTTTACTCATAAATGCCTTAGTTAGACTTGCCTCAGAAAAGGACATCCTCTAATATAACCACAGAATTCTGGTCAACCTCAAGAAATTTAACACTGATATAATAGTATTATTTAACAAACACTCTTATTTAAGTTTTGCCAACTGTTCCCAAAATGTTCTCTTAACAACTTCTTCTCTCCAGTCTAGCATCTAATTCAGCAACATGAATAGCATTTAATTATATCTCTTAGTCCTTAAAAAAGGACACCGAAATAGTCCTGAAACAGCTTCTCAGACTTTTTTATTTTTTGGCTTTTGTGACCATTTGGAAGAATATCCACTAGTCATCAATTTAGAAAATGTTCTCAAGTTTGGGTTTATCTAATATGTTCTCATGAGTAGATTCAGATTATGCACCTTTGGACAAATACCTCAGACACGATACTATGACCTTGATCCTGCATCACACTAAGAAGTATACAATGGAAATTTTTCCTGTTATTTATGATATTTTGATTGATTGGTTAAGGCACTGTCTTCCAGGTTTCTCTACTAGGAAGGTATCACTTTTCTTTTTGTAATTATAAGCAATCTATAAAGAGATACTTTAAAACTTTATAAATCTCCTGTTCATGTTCCTTCATCCAGTTGTTTTATAATCCATGATTCTTGCCTTATAAATTATTATGATGATTACAAAATAATAATTTTTTAACTTCTCATATTCCTTCTACATTTATTATTTGGTGTTTTATTGTTTGGAAAGCCTTTACCATTTCCTTTCTTTATTATAAGTATAAAATAATAAATTCTTACTTTGTTTAATGTGTTACTGTCTATTACTGTCAGTATTTATTTCGATCTAGAATTGTCCCAGTTGGCCAGTGGGCATCCTTTAAAATCGAGTCTAGTGTCCCTTTGAAATGAAGGAAAGAGAGGCACTAGTGTCTCTCTTTCTTTGGAACAACTGCTCACCATTTGGAATATCAGGATTTTAAAATCTAATCCTGTACTTTTCTGGCCCAGCTCTGGAATCAGCCATTTATTAAAGAATCCCTGGTTCCCTTTAGTGGACAATGGCATTGATAAACCAAGATAATGATGGCCTTGGGTGTTTTCTCTGCTACTAAGTTATTATTACTTTTTTAATTTATTTTTTAAATATAGTTAGTATACGATCTTATATTGGTTATATTAGTTTCAGGTGTACGATATAGTGATTCAACAATATTATACCTTACAATGTGATCACCTCACTAATTCTAGTACTTATCTGTCACTGTGTAAACTTACCACAAAATAAAACTTCTAGGTAGAGTTTAAGATTTGTTTGAAGAGCTTTTTGATGTTTAGAATTAAACTACTGTGTTCAAAAGCAATTTGGTTCAGTTCTTTTTCTTCAGACTCTTTCTAAGTGCTTATGTTATTTCTTATATTTAGGTTCCTTGTTTCTGTTTATATACAAGATGACATTGTCTCTCTTATCTTTGTTGATTTAATTTTAAAATTTGAATATGTAAAACATTAATAACATGGTTCCAAAAGTCAGAACAATAAAAAGTATATTCCAAGAACTGCTGCTCCCTCTGCTATCCTTTCACCCCATTCCCAACAACCCTTTATAAATCAAATTCACTAGTTTCTGATTTATCCTTCTTGTTTTGTTTACAAAAATAGATATGAGTATTTTTTAACTATCCCCTATCTTTTACACCAAAGGTGACATACTCTAAAAACATTTTTGCACTTATTTTTTAACACTGTATACTAGTAATCATGCAAGCCCATTTACACTGGTCTTCTTTGCTGTCCTCTTTGGAATAACTGCATGACATTTCATAGTTTACTTAACCAATCTACCATACATGGGGATTAAGATTATTTCCAATATTTTGCAATTTCAAATAATGCTAAAATGATTAAGAGCTTAATTTTAAGAGTTTACTTTTCTTAATTTTGGATCCTTAATACACTGCAAATAAGCTTGCGAGCCATAACTCTTGAAGTTATTATTTTTATTAGTTCTTTCATTATTTAATTTTATTTTTCAATTAAAGATTACATTTATTGTTATTTTGTATTAGTATTAGGTATACAGCATAGTGGTTAGACAGTTATGTACTGTACAAAGTGATCCCCCTAATATTTTAAGTACCCCCCAAGCACCACACATAGATATTACAATATTATTAACTAAATTCCCCATGCGGTACTTTACATCCCCATGAGTATTTTGTAACTACCAGTTTGTACTTTTAGATCCCATCACCTTTTCATCCATCTCCGCAACACCCTTCCCCTCTGGCAACCATAGTCTGTTCTTTGTACCTACGAGTCTGTTTCTACTTTTTTCACTTGTTTTGTTCTTTAAAAAAATTATTTTTTATTGTTTATTCTATGACAATTGTCTCAGTTTCTTTTTTTTCCCCTTATGCCCCACTCAACCCAGCCCACCCCTCTCACTCATAGTCAATCCCCTCAGTTGTCCATGTCCATGGGTCATTCATACCTTTGACAAAGTCCCTTCCCCTTCCTTCCACCATCTCCCCCCTTAACCTTCCCTCCTACAGCTATCTGTCTGTTCCATATTTCTATGGCTCTGGCTCTATTTTTCTCATTGTTTTGTTCATTAGACTCCAGTTACAAGTGAGGTCTTATGGTATTTGTCTTTCGCTGACTGGTTTATTTCACTTAGCACAACACTCTCCAGTTCCATCCATGCTGTCACAAAGGTAGAACTTCCTTTTTTCTTTCTGCTGTATAGTATTCCATTGTGTAAATGTACCACAGTTTTTAAATCCACTTATCTACTGATGGGCACTTGGGCTGTTTCTAACACTTAGCTATTGTAAATAGTGCTGCTATGAACGTAGGGGTGCATAGGTTCTTTTGAATTGACATTTCAGGATTTTTAGGGTATTCCCAGTAGTGGAATCACTGGGTCATAAGGAAGTTCCATTTTTAATTTTTTGAGAGAATTCCATACTGTTTTCCTCAGTGGCTGCACCAGTCTGCATGCCCACCAACAGTGCACTAGGGTTCCCTTTTCTTCACATCCTTACCAGCACTTGTTGTTTGTTGATTTATTAATGATGGTCATTCTGGGAGGTGAGATGATATCACATTGTGGTTTTAATTTGCATCTCTCTGAAGGCTAGCGATGTTGAGCATTTTTTCATATGCCTATGGGCCATGTGTATGTCCTTGGAGAAGTGTCTATTCAGGTCCTTTGCTTATTTTTTAAGTGGGTTCTTTGTCTTCCTGGTGTTGAGTCATATAAGTTTATATATTTTGGACATGAAACCCTTGTCCGAGGTATCACTGGCAAATATGTTCTCCCACACAGTCTGTTCCCTTTTCATTTTGATGATGGTTTCTTTAGCCATGCAGAAACTTTTTAGTTCAATGTAATCCCATTTGTTTATTTTTTCCTCAGAAATCAATGGCATTCTTGTATACCTACGATGAAGTATCAGAAAGAGAAACCATGGAAAAAATCCCATTTACTATATCAACAAAAAAAATAAGTACCTGGGAATAAATTTAACCAAGGAGGTAAAAGACCTGTACTTGGGAAACTATAGAACACTGGAGAAAAAACCTGTGGAAGATACAAATAAATGGAAGCATATACCATGTTCATGGATTGGAAGAATTAATATCATTAAAATGTCCATACTACCCAAACCAATGTATAGATACAGTGCAATTCCCATTGAAATACCAATGGTATATTTCACAGATCTAGAACAAATTTTCCAAAAGTGTATGGAGTCAAAAAAGACCCAAATAGCCTTAGCAATCCTGAGAAAGAAGCACAAAATTAGCAGGATCACAATACCTGACACCAAGCTATACTACTCGCCCACTGTAATCAGGACAGCCTGGTACTGGCATAAGAACAGACACATAGGCCAATGGAACAGAACAGAGAGCCCAGAAATAAACCCATGTCTCTATGGACAATTAATATTCAACAAAAGGGGCATTAGCGTACAATGGAGTAAAAACGGTCTCCTCAATAAATGATATTGGGAGAACTAGACTGGCAAAAAAATGAAAGTGGACCACAACTTACACCATGTACCAGAATAAACTCAAAATGGATAAAGGACTTAAATATAAGTCATAATACCGTAACAGTCCTAGTGGAAAACATAGGCAGTAAAATTTCAGACATTCCATGTAGCAATAATTATTTTGTACTTCATATTCCACATATATACGGTATTTGTCTTTCTCTGACCAACATTTCACTTTTCATAGTGACCTCTAGGTTCATCCATGTTGTCCCCAATGGTAAGATTTCATTGTTTCTATGGCTGAGTCATATCCCATTGTACATATGCACCACCCCTCTATTGACAGGCACTTACTTGGGTTCCTTCCATTGCTTGACTATTGTAAATAACACTGCAATGAACTTAGGGGTACAGCACAGGGTATGCCAAGTGGGTTTACACTTGTTTGTATGGAAAATAATAAAATAAAGAATAAATAATAATACAAAAATAAACTGTATTTTGCATACTCACAGCTGTAAACCTACTTTTGTCCCACCTTGTAGTCTTTCAAAGTATTTATTGTTTTGGATTTCCTCAGATATATACCCAGAAGTGAAATTTTTGGGTCATGTGACAGTTTAATTTTTAATTTTTTGAGGAAATTCCACCCTGTTTTTCATAGTGGCTGCACCAGTCTGCATTCCCTCTGAGTGTACCAGGGTTCCCTTTTCTCCACATCCTCACCAGCACTTGTTCTTTGTTGATTTATGGATAGCCATTTTGACATATGTGAAGTGACATCTCATTGTGGTTTTAGCATGCATTTCTCTGATTATTAGTGATGTCAGGCATCTTTTCATATGTCTACTGGCCATCTGTATGTCCTTTTGGAGAAGTGTCTTTTTAGGTCCTCAGGCTTCTTTTTAATTGGATTGTTTGGGTTTGTTTTTTTTTCTTGGTGTTGAGTTATATGAATTCTTTACAAACTTTAGATATGAACCACTTAGCGAATGTATCATTGGTGCATATCTTCTTTCATTCAGTAAATTGTCTTTTCATTTTGTTGACAGTTTTCTTTGCTGTGCAAAAATTTTTATTTTGATATAGTCCCATTTGTTTATTTTTTCTTTTGTTTCCTTGTGCAAGGAGAAATATCAGAAAAAAATATTGCTAACAGAAATGTCAGGGATTTTACTGCCTACGTTTTCCTCCTGGAGATTTATGGCTTGGAGTCTTAGAGGTGAAACTGATGGGTCATAAGGCAGTTCCATTTTTAATTTTTTGAGGAACAAGCATACTGTTTTCCACAGTGGCTGCACCAATCTGCATCCCCACCAACGGTGGTTAAATTTGTTTTTAAGTATGTTTTTCATGCAATTGTGAATAAGACTATTTTCTTAATTTCTCTTCCTGATAGTTTGTTTTTGGCAGATAAAGATGGAACCAATTTCTGAATATTTATCTTGTATTCTGCTGCTTTACTAAATTCACTTAACAGTTCTAATAGTTTTTTAGTGGAATATTTATGGTTTTTATATACTGTATCATGTCACCTGCAAATACTGATAGTTTTAAATCTTTTTTTCCAGTTTGTATGCCATTTACTTTTTCTTCTTGTCTGCTTGGTGCATTTAATACATCCAACACTATGTTGAACGAGAGTGATGAAAGTGGACATTCCTGTCTTGTTTCTGATCTTAAAAAAACGAAAACCAAAACAACAACACAGAAAACACTTTTAGATTTTACCCATTGAGTAAGATGTTACCTATGGGTTTTTATATATTGCTTTTATTACGTTGAGGTATATTCCCACTTTTCCCACTTTGTTGAGAGGTTTTATAATGGGGGCTGGATATTTTCAAATGTTTTTTGTGCATCTATTGCTATGACCATATGATTTTTATGTTTCATTTTGTTTATGTGGTGTATCATATTAATTGATTTATGGATCATGTTATATGATCTTTTTGATGCATTGCTGAATTGGATTTGGTTACTTTTTGTTGAGGATTTTTACATCTGTTATAATTTTCTTTCTTTGTAGTCTCTCTCTCTGGATTTGGAATTAGGATAATGTTGGTCTCCTAAAATGAGCTTGGGTGACTTTCTTCCTCTTGAATTTTTTGGAATAGTCTGAAAAGGATAGGTATTAGTTCTTCTTTGCCTGTTTGGTAAAATGTACTTGTGATGCTATCCAGTCTGGGACTTTTGTTCCCTGGAAACTTTTTGATTCCTGCTCTGATTTTATTAGTTGTAGTTGGTCTGTTATGATTTTGTTTTTCTTTGATTCAGTTTTGGCAGATTGTGTGTTTCTAGGAATTTATCCATTTTTCCAGATTGTCCAATTTTTTGGCATATAACTGTTCATAGTATTTTCTTATAATCTTTTATATTTCTGTGGTGTCAGTTGTCACTTCTTCCATTTCATTTCTGATTCTATTCATTTGGGTCTTCTCTGGTTTTTCATTTTTAATTTATATTTTGTTGTTTATGATATTACAGTTGTCTCAAATATTCTTCCTTTGTTCCCCCCGACCCAGCTGCCCAGTCTCTCAGGCATTCCCCACACCATTGTCCATGTACACAGGCCCTGAAAATACAGGATCTGGGAGAAGTAAGGCTTGCTTGAGTGTGGTTGGTAGGTATGTGAATGTCTCACATGAGATGGACAGCAATTTGAACATTTCACCTAAAATATCATATGGGGTGCTTAAGTGTTATATTGTTATGTTACAGAATTACATAGTTATGATTTTGTAATCAAAGGTTTTGTAATAAAACAGGGACATTATTTGTGCTGGATGTGATATGTTCCTTGGCTACTTTATATCCTATGGTGTATTTGGCATCCCATGCTGTACTTTACATCCCCATGACTATTGAGTAAAAACAAATTTGTACTTTTTAATCTTTCACCTTTTCACTATTCTCCCACACCCCCTTCCCATCTGGCAACCATCAAAACATTCCCTGTATCTATGATTTGTTTCTGTTCTGCTTGCTTTTTTATTTTGGGTTTTATGTTCAATTTTTCATAAATATGAATTTATTACCATTTTATTGTTCACATTTTTATTTTTATTTTTCTTCTTTCTAAAAAAAGATTATTTATTTAAGAGAGAAGAAGGGAGGGAGAAAGAGAGGGAGAGATACATCAATGCATGGTTGCCACTTGAGCGCCCCTCACTGGAGACCTGGCTGGCAACCCAAGCATGTGCCCTCACTGGGAATCAAACCAGTGACCCTTAGGTTCATAGTCTGGTGCTCAATCCACTGTGCCACACCAGCCAGAGCCTATTTTTCTTCTTCTTAAAGAAGACCCAGGGCTGGGGTTCTTGGTATGAGGCTGGGACCCCTCACTCTTGAGATGTCCTTCCTGATTTTTATCCACCGCAGATGGGTATGGGACCAGACTGTTCCATGACCACCCCTCTTACCAGTCTTCTTCAATTCTGTAATTGTAGGACTTCCATTCGGGTCAATTTTTGATTGTTCTGGATGATGGTTGTTGTATAGATTTGTTGTAATTTTGATGTGGCTGTGCAAGATGGTGAGCGGTGTTTACCTATACTGCCATCTTGACCAGAAGTCCTGGGGTTTTTTCCTTGATAAGTGGTTAAATATTATCAATTTTGTTTAACTTCTCAAAGAAACAGTTCTTGGGTTCATTGATCTTTGTATCATTTTAGATTCTATTGTGTTTATTTCTGTTCCAAACATTATTATTTTCTTTCTTTTACTAACTTTGGGCTTTGTTAGTTGTTCTTTTACTAGTTTCTTTAGGTATCAGATTAGATTACTTATTTGTGATTTCTTTTGTCTCTTAAGGTCAGCTGGCATTGCTATTAATATCCCTCTTATGACTGTTTTTAATGTGTCCCATAGATTTTGGGTTGTCTTGTTTTTATTTTCATGTCTCTCTAGGTATGTTTTTCTTTCTTCCTTGATCTCATTGTTAATCTATTTTTTGTTTCGTTACATGTTTTTTAGCCTTCATGTATCTGTGTGCTTTTCATTTTTTCTTGTAATTGAGTTCTAGTTTCATATCATTGTGGTCAGAGAAGATGCCTGATATGACTTCAATTTCTTAAATTTATCAAGACTTTAATTTGTGGTCTAACATGTGGTCTGTAATGGAAAATGCTTCATGTACATTTAAAAAGATTGTATATTCTTTAGGGTAAAATGCTTTGAAAGTATTAAATAAGTTTGCCTGGTCTGATGTATCAATTAAGGCTGCTGTTTCCTTTCTGGTTTTCTTTCTGGAAGATCTACCTGTTGATGTCAATGGGGTGTTAAATATACTCCTACTATGAGTATATTACTGTTGATTTTACCCTTTATGTCCATCAACATTTTGTTTATATATTTAGATGCTCCTATGTTGGGTGTGAAAATGTTTGCAAAGGTTAGGTACTCTTGTTTGATTGTTTCCTTTTTTGCTGTGTAGAGTCCTTCTTTGTCTCTTATTATATAGCCTATGTTCTAAAGTCTTTTATTTTTTACATAAGTATTGCTACCCCACCTTTTTTTTTTTTACTTCTATTTGCAGGAAATATCCTTTGCTATCCCTTTGCTTTCAGTCTGTGTATGTCTTTAGTATGAAGTGAGTCTCTTGTAGGCAGCATATACATAGGTCTTGTTTTCTTATCCATTCAAGTACCTTATGTTTTTTGATTAGAGTACTTTTTCCATTTACATTTAAAGTGATTATTAAGAGGTATGTATTTATTGCCATTTTGTTATTAATATTTGTTCTTTTTTTCTTTTTAAAGAAAGTCCTTTCACATTTGTTGTAATACTGGTTTTGTAGTGACAAACTCCTTTTGCTTTTGTTGTTGAATAGTTGTTTATTTATCCTTTAATGTTTAAGTGACAGCCTTTCTGAGTTGTGTAGTCTTTGTTATGGATTCTTGCTTTTCTTCACTTTGAATATTTTATGTAAATTCCTTTTAGCATGAAAACTTTCTGCTTAGAAATCAGTTGACAGTCTAATGGGAGGTCTCATAGTTATCTAACTGTCTTTATCTTGCTGCTTTTTAGATTTTCCCTTTGTCTTTATATTTTGCTATTTTAATTTTGATGAGTCTTAGTATGGGTCTCTTTGGTTTCATCTTCTTTGGGTTCATCTTCTCTGCACTTTCTAGTTTCATATACCTCCTTGTTCATCAGGTTAAGAAAATATTTAGTCATTATTTTAAAAAATAGGTTCTTAACAGAAGTTATTTTCAGTCATTTTTATTACACTGTGAATGCGTGATACAACTACAGTCTTTCATGGTGCAGCTGTAAGAAAGCCAGTAACCCACTACTTGACTGAGTGTGTGGGCGCGTGTGTGCGTGTGTGTGTGTGGGGGGGGGAATCCACTGGGAGAGGACTACAGCAAGAAAAGGACAGTTGATAAGGCAAATGTATTCTACTTTCATGTTTAACTTAGGCCAATTTTTATTTGATATTTCATTCATTCAACATATGCTTGTAGGGAACTCGCCCTTTGCCAGTTGCTACTAAAGACACTGGGGTACAGAAGTTGAAAAAAGGGACAGCGATGTCTCAGACCCGTGCTTAGCAGAGGTAGGGATGGGGGAGGGTAGATCAAATGAAGGTTGTCAGAAGGCACAAGTTTCCAGTTATGAGATAAATAAGTATTGGGAATTTAATGTACAACATGATCACTACTGTTAACAGTGCCCAATGACACATTTGAAAGTTGTTTAGATAGATCCTAAGAGTCTTCATCACAAGGAAAACCATTTTTCCCTTTTTTTCTAATGTACATGAGATTTATGTGAGGTGATGGATATTAATTGATTTTGATAATATTTTATAATATATGTAGGTCAAATCTTTATGTTGTATACCTTAAACTGATACTGTACTGTATATCAATTATGCTCCAATCAAACTGGACATACTAATGGAGTTTGCATCCTACTGTGGACACAAACCATAAATGAGTACACTGATAAAAAAGTTTGTGATCACAAGTAGGTCTATTTATGAAAAAAAGCAACGTGACCCAGGAAGGAAGAAAACTTTATTTTGGGTAGGGTGTTGGAGAAGAGCTTTGGTAGAAGTGAACTTTGAGTAGAGGCCTGAATGGTGTGAAAAATTGTAATAAAGATTTGAGAAAGATTACTACAGGTGGAGAAAACAACCACGGCAAAGCAAAGGCACTGAGGTGACTGACGTAAAATGTTCTTGGCAGGTCCTAGGAACTGGAAGCTGGATAAAGGAGAAGGGGGGTCTTTGAGGAGGCAGCTGCATGATCCTTTAGGGTAAAGATTATGATTTTGTCCTACAAATATCGATAAGCCATTGGAGGGTTCCAACTGACACGATTGGATTATTATTATTGTTATTTAAGGAACACATTTTAAGATCATCTTGGCTGCCTTGCGGAGAAAAAAACTGCAAGAGACAAAGGTGGGAGCAGAGATGACATCACCATAGTACAGGTCAAAGAAGATGGTGGCTTTGGGCTGGCGTGGGGCCAGAAGAGGTTGTAAAAAATAATCATATTTAAGATAATTTTAAAAATTGAGCTCATAGAATATGCTAATGGATTATAGCAGGCGAGGGAGAGAAATTAAAGATGACTCCTAGGCTTAACCTTAATAAAGTCTAGGGAATTTTACAATTGTGCTCTTTTATAAGCCATCGGAGGTAATCCAGTGTAATAGCTTTATGTCATCACAATGCTTATTAGTTAAAGCCTTGTCTACTTATCCCATCCTTGCCAGAGATAGTTTCCTGAAAGTAAGTGGGAGTATTGTGGGCAGAGGGAAATAAGTGAGCTACGAGAATTGACAAGAACAAAATTCTTTTAAAAATAAACCGTGGAAAAAATCAATTCAGTTTGCAATGATTCAGTAATTAATTCATTTGCTCTTTGTTTCCATTCAGCCAATGAGCAATGAATGGCTACCGTATACCAGGCGCTGCACTGGGTGCTGGTGCATGCACAATAGAACAACGCAGGTGTAGACCTTGTTCTCACAAGGCTTGCGGTCATCAAATGGAGCGTGGTAATACAGTACCCTCCATCTTTATTAATTTGAGATTTCTCATGTCATGGCAAAGACATGTGAGTAATCAAATTAATTTATATTAATACGTGAGTGACCGACAGTCATTTTATGGTGATATCTACTTTAAATGATACTGAATGAATTTCTAAGTATTATTTTGTAGAACTTATTTTCTTATGCTCCTTATAGAGAATAAAATAACAACAGTCCTCCGCTTGATCAATTTTATGAAAGTGGACAATTTCCTCTTCAGAATTTGACTAAACAAGAATAAATTGAAAAAATGAAACAGGAATTTAAAAAGGACTTAATTGACTAGTGATAACCATTTCTAGTAAAAGCTTAGAAAGATACTATAATTTTCTGGCTTTTGCAGCAACTATTGTAACCACACAATTTTCATCAGTGTGATTTCAATCATTGAAGATGGATGCCAGGTTACCTTTAAATACTTTAAATATGAAATGTTAGTGCGCTTACTGCACTGTGCATGTTCAGGCCGGCCTCTACCATGGCCTCAAACAGTGGTTCTCGAAGTGTGGCCCCTGGAACAGCAGCATCAGCATCACCTGTGAATGTGTCGGAATTGCAACTTTTTTGGTCTTATCCTAGTCTTCCTAAATCAGAAACTTGGGGAATGGAGGTTGTGAGGGGGTAACAATCTGAATTAAAACAAGCCCTCCAGGTAGTTCTGATACTTGATAAAGTTTGAGGAGTATTAGACTAGAGGATGTATTTGCTCAACACATTTTCAATGATTACTTAATATGTATTTGGTATCATTCTAGGTACTAGGATAAACTAGGTTTCTCCCCTTTAGGATTAATACATGGTATCAGTTGGTTTTAATCAGAGAATTACTAACTGCTTTAAATATTTATTACAGAGGAAATTTAATACAATAATTGATGAGATAGGAAACAGAAGAGCTTGCAAAGAGAACAAGCGATGACCCTGAGGCAATGCAGAGATTAGTAACAGCCAAAAGCCACTATTACCCTTGGACTACAGCACAAGAGGAGATGGTGTTACCAGAGCTTAGGAGGGGTCAAGGTAGCCTGGCAGGTCTCTTCTGTAGGCAGCTGGAGGCACAAAAGAGTGCCATGTGTTGCTATAGACTTGAAGTCACCTGAGCAGAGAGACATGGGATGATACGGTCTGGCTTCTTTTTGTCTTTCATCCTCCCATCAGTAACTCCCATCGTCCAAGTCCAGTAGGAAACCCGCTGGTAAGGGGCAGACTGTAGGTATGGTCCAGTGATACAGAACAGAGCAGAGCAGACTGGAGAACCAAGAGGGCAAACAGCCCAGCCTCAGTGCATTTATCTTCTGGGGGATTCTGATTATTACCCAAATGCTCTCCCTGGACTCTTCTTTGCACCTGTAAATTGAAGGTAAAAGTTGAGAAATATTTTAAATTTCATGATAGATGAAAAGTCCGAGTAAATTAAAAACAAAGAGCATCACAGGGAAAATAAAAGTTCCAGTTTATTTTTTATTCTGTCATTGTAATACATTTGCATTCTCTCCCAAATGAAGGAGACATTTAGCATGAAAAGCTTTATGTTCATGTGCAAATAAAATAGGTAAATTAATTATACCATGTTTACTATAAATTTAATACTGACTGTAGTGATTTAAGCTTTCGAAAAGCTAAGTGCTCACACAAATCATGTCTCCAGAGACTGTGTGCTTTGTACTGATCAATAATTATTCTGTTAATTATGGAGATACAGGGAAAATTAGGCCATTTGTAATTCTGCATGCATAAGAACAACTCTTCAAAGCCAAAAATAACTTTCTCTTTAGGTTGGCTTCATGCTTTGGAAGATGATTAGACCACATCCTCAGTTAATCTTTTGGCAACCAATATTTTCTTAGCAAGTATATTTTGATTTTAAAAAAATAAAAATTTGATCATTATCAACTTAAAAGTATATTTTTCCCTCCTACTGGGTTTCTATCTACCTTTAAAACATTCCTGCGAAGGGAATTTTCATTCATTCGACAAATATTTATTGTGTGCTTAACTAGTGTAAAATAGAGCAGAGTATAAAAACACTTTTAATAAGAATCAAACTTGTGCAGAGAGTGGTCTCCAAGGCTGGTTTTAAACGGACTGCTGGCCAGATAGGCTTTACTTGTTACATTTGTCACCTTCCTTTAATGAGTTAACTTGTCTGAGTCCATTTCTTTCTTGGTAAAATGAGACCTGTCAGAGCTATCTTACAAACAACTGAGAGAGTTAAGAATAATATATGTTTTTATGAGTCTAATGCTATGTCTGCAATACACGTAGTACAATTGTAACAATAAATTTTAGTGTCTTTAAATTTTCTGCAGTTTTCTTCTCCCTAGATAACTTACTTCATCCTTTTCTATTTGTTCTCTAATGCCACCTAACTCCCTCTGTGCCTTTCTCCTAGTCTTTCTATGCTTTTCACTATCAGAATATAGAAGTTACATGTGGATTTTCAAAGCAAGCGGGGGGCGGTCAGCACCCCCACCCCCTGTGCTGTTCAAGGGTTAACTGTTAATCTAAATGAATTGCAGTTACTAACTTGATGGATGTGAACTGGGAGGGGGAGGTGTGGTCAGGGACCCCTTTCCAGGAAATAATATTTAAGCTGAGACCTGAAAAATAAGTGAGAATTAGTGGGTACAGTATGGGTGTGTGTATCTTTAGGGGAGAGATGAGGAGAGGAGGGCAATGCAGGGCATGAATTTCAACATATGCAAAGACCCTGAGATGGAGAAGAAATTATAACACTTCTGATTGTTGAGTAGATTCAATAGAAGAACCCAGCCTGGCTTCTTCATTTTTAACTCCTCTACTGGTGCACAATTTTTGCCCAAGTTCACATATGCCAAAGACCCTTGTTTTTTTCTCATTCAGCAAATTCCAGTTATAAGTTCTGTTTATATTGCTCTCTTAATTTAAAAACATAGTTTTTACTTTGAGAAATAAAATAAAGTTAAAAGAATAATGAAACCCATATATACTCATCACCCAGAATAGCTATGAACCATGTCAATTTCTAGTCTTTTTTTCTTAAAAAATAAGCAATTACAAGTAAAGCCACTCGTCCATCTTTGTTATCAATAGGAGTAACAATTGGATGTTTTTCTTTCCAGTTTACTTTATATGGTTTTTCATATACATATATAATTGAGTCTAATGTATAAAAAATTGAGTATTTTTTGTTTTAGTAGGTTTGTTTATTTAAAATTTACACAATATTACACTGCATACACTATTCAGTATCATTTTAATTTTATATTTTTAGTTTATTTTACTACTTCTTGATTTCTTGGTTTACTTTTTATTTATTGATTTCCTATTATAGAAATTAAGGATATATGTTTTCTCCCCTTATCCTTGCTACACATATCATTCTTCCCTTTCCCCTTATAGAAAAGTTGCACTTACTATTTTTATTATGATTATGTAAATGCTATTCACAACTGACCATATGGTAAACCACATGTATTTTTCCTTTCCTGCACTCTTTTTGCTTTCAGTGGAGATAATAACTATCTTTGTTTATTTGCTTAATTTTTTGCATACTTACCATGAATACAATCACAAATTCTCATCCAGTTGTCTAACGTCATAGTTCAGGCACTTCAGGTACTCTATGCACTTCGTTTCTGATGGGAACGACTTTGGAGAGCTTTGACTACTTCAGTCCTGGCTGGTAGCCTCTGCATCTAGTGTAGGACTGATATTCTGAGACCTTTCACCACCATCCTAAGGATCCCTTTTATCTGCCTCCTCTTATGTGCCGCCTCTGTGCATTTCACAGCCTCTTCTTTTTATTACTCCCTTGTTTGGATGTTGCTATTCTTTTTCTTAACATTTTAAAAAAGATTTTATTTATTTATTTTTGAGAGAGTGGAAGGGAAAAAGAAATAGAGAGAGAGAGAGAGAAACATCAATGTCTGGTTGCCTCTCAAATGTCCCCTACTGGGGACCTGGCTTGCAACCCAGGCACGTGCCCTGACTGGGAATGAAACCAGCGACCCTTTGGTTCACAGGCCAGCCCTCAATCCACTGAGCCACACCAGCCAGGGCTATGCTTTAGTAGTATTGTGAAAAAGAATACAAAGGAGACACATTTTTGATCCCTTATATTCTTTATTCCAGTGTATACCTGTTACAGGTATTTGTGTGCCTCTTTGCTCCTTTGCAATACTGGAAGTTCTGTGAGGACGGGGACCTTCATATTCAACTATGTGGCCTCCACAGTGTCAGCCCAGCTGAAAAATTAAAAATAAGAATAGGTAAATTTTATAAAGTATACTCTGTGCCTATAAAAATCATGTGTTTGGACAAAAATCACAAAACTTAAAATGTTAGATATTTCCAAATTCTTGTATGCACGACATCATGTTGACCAACTATGCAGATATTTGAGTGAGGTTTTTAACGTTCATATGTTTTACAGTCACTTAAGCACATTGTCAAATTTTGTTTAAGACTGATAATTTCCATTTAGGTATACATGGTCTGTCCAGAAAAAGTCCAGCCATTGTTAATATAATGAGAACAGTTTGCGTAACATTGATGTAACCTGGCCACCAAGGAGAGTGGACTGGAATGCACATGCGTGAACAATGACGACTTCACTGTACTAGTCAGTGGGGGCCGTAGACACTATTGAGTGAGCATGTGTACTGTGTGGCTGTCACATGCAAAATGACTGAGCAAGTAGAGTAGCATATCTGCATCAAATTTTGTGTTAAGCTTGAACCTTCATCTGCAAAAACTATTCAGATGATTCAGAAGGCTTTTGGGGATGATGCAATGAGTGCAGCACAAATAAAAGTGTGACACAAACACTTCAAAGATGGTAAAGAATTCGTTGAAAGTGATCCATGTTCTGGGAGGCCTGCAACAAGCAGAGCATCTGAGAACGTTGAGCGTGTATGGGCTGCAATCAACAAAGATTGGTGACGGACACTGTGAGACCTCAAAGCTGCCCTGGGGATTCCAAACACTACTGTGTCCGAGATTTTGATGCAGGATCTTGGCATGAAACATGTCCTGGCAAAATTGTTTCTGCAGCTTCTGCCACCAGAGCAGAAGGGACATTGTGCTGCAGTCCTAATGACTTGACTCAAAACCACTACCAGTGAACCAGATTTCTCAAGAAAGTCATTACTTTGATGGGGACTGGGGCGTCACTGTCCTGTGTACAATGTTTCTTGTGTCTTGTATCATCTTCAGTAAATGCCTCTATTTTTCATATTACATGGATGGATGCTTTCTGGACAGACCTCATATATATGTCATACCATCTCTTGTCAAACATTTTTACTATGTTTTATTGTGGTAAAAAATATGTAGCAAAATTTACATCTAATATTATTTTGAAGATAAATAATTTATGTGGGAATTTGTAAATCTATGAAAATTTATGTCTTATAAGATTGATAAAGACTAAGTTGAAATTGACATGGCAATGATAATAAAAAAGATTTGTGCTCTTAAGATTTTAATTTTTCAGTGTCAAGTCAATATAAATGTGTGTTGCATGAAAATCACTGTGTTTGGTATTCTCTTTTAAGCTTATTTCATCAGACTTTTTGCTAATATTCCTATAATTAATTAGCTTTTACCAGGATCGCTAATGACTTCTGACATTATGAAATTCAATTGTCAATTCTCAGTCTGTGTTTTACCTAAACTTCTTGACCTTTGGCACTAATAACTGTTTTTTTAAAAATTAATTTTTTAATTATGGTTGATATTTAATATTATATTAATTGCAGGTGTACCATGTACTGGTTAGACATTTATGTAACTTATGAAGCAATCCCTGACACTTCTTTTGTGTGCATATCCCTTAATTTATTGGTCAAATTACACAGGATCTTCTACTTTTGCCTTTTAATGTTCATACTAGTGTTAGTGTTGGCTGATCCACTGCTTTTATTATGTTTGTCTTAGTGAGAATTTTTTCTTTGATATTTTCTTAATCATATTTTTTATATTGTTCTTCTTTTTAAAGAAGTTCTTTAACATTTCTCATAACACTAATTTGGTGGTGATAAACTTCTTCAGCTTTTTCTTGTTTGGGAAGCTTTTTATCTCTCTTTTGATTCTAAATGATAGCTTTTCTGGGTTGAGTAATCTTGCTTGTAGGTCCTTATCTTTGGAATATTTTGTGCCGATCCCTTCTGGCCTGCCAAGTTCCTGTTGAGAAATCAGCTGACAGTCTTATGGGAGCTCCCTTATAAGTAACTAACTACTTTTCTCTTGCTGCTTTTAAAATTCTGTCTTTGTCTTTAACCTTTGCCATTTAAATTATGATGTGTCTTGGTGTGGTCCTTTTTGGGTTCATCTTGTTTGGAACTCAGTGCTTCCTGGACTTTTATGTCTATTTCCTGTGGCAGGTTAAGGAAGTTTTCAGTCAATATTTTTTCAAATAGGATTCTAACCTCGTTCTCTCTCTCCTTTCCTTTTGGCACTCCCGTGATACCAATGTTGTGTGTGGTTATGTCACAGAGGCCCCTTAAACTATCCTCATTAATTTTTTTTTCTTTTTGCTCTTCTTATTGGGGTTTTTTGCTATCTTGACTTCCAATGTGCTGATTCAATCCTTTGCTTCATCTAATCTGCTGTTAAGTTTATCTAATGTGTTCTTTATATTAGACTGTTTTTTTCATATTTTCTAAATTGTGAAGTTGTCACTGAGTTCATTTATCCATTATATATTATATATCTATATATTTAAGCTATTTTTTACTTCTCTAAATTTGTTGTTTTTCAGGAGTGACTGAAGTAAAAAATATAACTGAGTCCCACGATCAACATAGAAATGGCTTTATGAGAAAACAAGTCAGGTGAATATTATCACTTCCTGTTTTCAACCAGCAAATAGTTGCCAGTGATAAATAGATAGCCAATAGTCCATCAAGAATGCTCAAGATACGTTACATAATACATCTACTTTTCCCCTAAGTTCACTGAGCATCCTTATAACCAGTGTTCTGAACTCTGCATCTGGTAGATTGTTTTGCCTCCATTTTGTTTAGTTCTTCTTCTAGAGTTTTGTCCTGTTTTCTCACTTAGGACATGTTTGTTCGTCTCCTCTTTTTTGGCTGCTTCCCCGTGTTTATTTCTGTGTACTGGGTTGATCTGCCATATCTCCCATTTCCGGGCAGAATGGCTTTATGTAGTAAGTGTCCTGTAGGGTCCAGTGGACATCACTTAAGTTGGGTGCTGTAGGGACATCCCATATTGAGTTGTGTGTACTCTCCTATTATAGCTGAGCCTTGATTGCTACTGGCACATCAGTGGGTAAGACTGGCCCTCCGGCTGATCGGGTGTGAGGACTGACTTTGAATGTGTTGGAAGGCTGTTTTGTGTGGGTGGACCCAATCAAGTACGATTCACTTTAACATGGCTCTTGTGCCTGCCAAGTCCACCCTTTGGGTGTGTCACCTGTGGCACCAATTGGGTGGTGCTCTGGTGTGGTCTGAAGCCAGCCACCAGCTGTGTTGGTTCTGGGACTTCTTGTGAGGGGTTCTGATATAGGCCAAGGTCAGCAGCTGCTTGTGTCTAGCCCAGAGCCACATGGTAGGAGCTACAAAGTGATCTGTGGTTGTTAGCTGCCTGGGCTGGGGTTAGAATGAAGAGTTACTTTATTCATTTATACCATTTTCATTTTCTAATTATTCCACTTATATGGTATATATTTTATTTTAAGATTTAATTGATTTATTTTTAGACAGAGGGGAAGGGAAGGAGAGAGAGAGCATGAAAAACTTTAGTGTGAGAGAGAAACATCAATTGGTTGCCTCACATACCTGCCCTGACCCAGGACTGAACCAGCAAACTAGGCATATACCCTGACCAAGAATCTAACCAGTGACCTTTTACTTTACTGGATGATGTGATGTCCAACCAACTGAACCGCACTGGTCAGGACTAGGTGGTATGTTTAAAACAGAACTCATGGTTTTCCCCTTGAAGTCTGCTTTTCTGCCACAAAACTTGAAATCATCCTTTGCTCCTCTCAGTGATTAAAATATATCCTTATCCCAACAAATCCCTTTGATTCTGTCTGCAAAATATTTTTTGAATCTAATTTTTTGATCACAAATCCACCAACTCCTGGATCCAAGCACGTGTCATCCCTAATATACTGGTGCAGTGGCTTCCCAACTGGTCTTATTCCATTCTCTCCACCCGCTGCCCCTCACCCAGTCTATTCTTGTAACAACCTGGGTAATCTGTTAAAAGTGTAAATTACATTCACTTCCTGATTCAAAAATCTTCCCATAGCTTCTTTTGAATAAAATTCAAGTCCTAACAATGGCCTAGAAGTCCCTATGTGATCTAATATCTATCTACCATTCTAACCTAATTTCTCTCACCCTTCTTGCTCATTTCGTTGCAGCTGCTACTCCTCAAACACATCATATACACTCATGTCTCAAAGCCTTTGCATTTGTTGTTCTTTCTGCAGGAATGCTCTCTATTCAACTATTTAGAGGGCCCACTCTCTCACTTCATTTAGCTCCCTGTTCAAACATCCCTTCCATGTCTAAAATAGCATCTACTTGTCATTCTCTATCTCCTTAGCAATTTTAATAATCTTCATTTTATTCATTAATGCTTAACTTTGCATTATACTTTCTAGTATGTTTGTTTGATAGCTGCTTATTTTCCTAGTTAAATGTAAGCTCCACAACAGAAAATATTTTATTTTGTGTACTTCATCCTCAGTGTCTGGAACAGGGACTGGTAACAGATTACATGCTAAATAAGTATTTATTGAACAAAGAGATAAAGAAATTATAGAATGCTAGAAATTATGGCTGTGTAGTATAATTATATTCAAAGTTCCAAATAAAATGTAAGTGCCTTCATTCAACCAACTTATTTTGAGTGTCTCTTATGTATCTGGCACTGTGCTGAGTGTGAAGATATAAAGATGTATAAAAAAGGATTCCTGTCTTCATATTTCTCTTAGATTCCAGAGTGATAAATATGTAAACTTACATGTTAATCACATAAGAATCAGGGACAAAGTATTCCCATTGGGATTTCTTACACTGGTCTTTCAAGTCTATCCCTGTATTCGGAGTGAAATTATATATCTTCATAAAAAACTGGTCAGCCCACAATCAACCAGAATGAAACCAGGCAAACCAAGCAGCTTATTTCATCAGATGGAACCAGTGCTATTTGAGGATGTAGATTCTATGGTTAATGCATTCAGGGTAGAGGCAGTGTTTCAAAATATGAAGCCCTTGCATTGTTCTCTGGGTTGTTTTAATAGTTCAGACAATCTTGAAATTTGATTTATAATCATTTTTTTAGAAATACTTTTATCCATGTGATTGGCTAATTCTCTTTGCTAGTGTAGAGTTAGTACTCATCTAGATCTTCATCTAAAATAGAGACAAACAAATGGCCAAAGAAAATGCTTCAAGATAACATTTGTGTGAGAATAGTTTATATAATTGGCGCACCTGCTGTGTCAGTCTGCTTGGGTGGTTACAGTAAAATACCATCATCTGGTGGCTTAAACAACAGAAATTTATTTCTCACAGTGCTGGAGTCAGAATTTTAAGACCAAGGTGCCAGCTGATTTGGTTCCTGGTGAGAACTCTTCCTGGCTTGTGGACAGCCATCTTCTCAGTACATCCTCACGTGACCTTTCCCTAAAGCATGCAAGTGGAAAAAGAAAGCGGAAGAGAGAAAGTGATAGATTTCTCCTTTTTTTTTTTTTTTTTTTATAAAGCCACTATTCCTATTGTGATGGCCCAATCTCATGCCCTAACTTAACTCTTACCTCCCAAAGGCTCTATTTCCAAATACCATCACACGGGGGGTTAGAGATTCCACATAAGACTTCGCGGGAGGGGGTGGGGCAGGGGGCATAAGCATTCAGTCTATAATCCCATCAAGCACAGTACAATGTTTAATGTGTAAAGTAGAAATTATAGGTGTGCTGGTTAATGGAGAAGGGGCAGGAAGACAGGGCTGGACAAGAAGAGTCTGGGAATAATAGGCAAGAGTCCAGGTCTGTTCAGGCTCTCTACCTTCAGAGCCCAAGATAAGGATCCTGGCAGTCATCTAGCATAGGAAGTCATGGTTGTAAGTCAGAGGTTAGACGTTCAGAAAGGTAGCGCGCATGATACCAGCACGCATGAGAAAGGGAGTTATGTGTTGAAACAAAGGTAATTAGTATCTTGTGCAGCAAATCATCTTGGATGCAAGAAAGTCTGTCATCCACGTGGCCAGTTCACTTGCTGAGAGCAGAAGCTATTGAGACACATAAAAGATGAGTAGCAAATTACCCTGACTTGAGTGAAGGTCTTAGAATAGAAGTAAAGGCAAAAATGGGCAGTTGTTACCTGAACTATAGCCGAATAGATTACAGCTTGTTTATTGTGTTTAAGCCACACCTTTACTTTTAGATCCCATGCACACCTCAAACATCCCAACTCTTAACCCTAAGTTTAAAACTATGTTGTAAGGGAAACTCCAGTAAGCTGGAGAGGGGAAAATTTATGATTCTTCTTTTTTCCTATTTCTTTTGATTTATTAATAAATATTTACAGAGAAAATTGGTCTCATCTTTGTTTCTTCTACAATTACTACAGATTAAGAATGTGGTTTTAAATTAAAAAATATTTTTAAAGTTTAGTTTTAGAGAGGGGGGAGGGAGAGAGATAAAGAGGCAGTGAAACGTCAGTGTGAGGGAGGCACTTTGCAGAATGACGCCCAGCCAACTGAGCCACACCGGTCAGGGCTAAGAATGTGGTTTTAAGAAAATTATTAATTTTAACACAATTTGAGTTCAATAAAGCATTCTCACTTTCCAATAGAGTTTATTACAGTGAGGGGCTTACTTGAATTAAAAATAGTTTTGTGGCATCCTTTGTTGCACTTTATAATAGAATAAATTACATGATAGAATGCAAGTACAGTGAGAAAGATCTTAAAAGAAGTTTCCCCACTCCATGCATGAATCTATGTTGCAATGCCCTTGCCAGACGATACTCCATTCTTGTGCTGAATACCTCCAGGATGAGAGGACTCACTCTCTTAAAACAGTTTATTTCCTTCTTTCCTCCTCCTCTTTCTTCTCCTTCTTTTTGTTCTCCTTCTTGTTCTTGTTCTTCTTCTCCTCCTCCTCCTCCTCCTCTTCCTCCTTTATTCATTTGGACAACCCTGAATTTTACGAAGTTCTGTCTTATACTGAGCCAAATTTTATCTGGGGCTTTCATGTAAAGACAGTTCTACCTCATGGTGGAACTATTCACATCATCCTGGGTATTTACTCTAACACTTCTTTCTTCTCTCCTACTTCTTTCTCCAATTTTTACCCTTTTCCTTATGATAAAGAAGGTGTGGTATATACATACAATGGAATACTACTCAATCATAAGAAAAGATGAAGTACTATCATTTGCAACATCATGGGTGGACTTTGGAATATTATACTAAGCAAAATAAGTCAGAAAAAAAATCAAGAGCCATATGATTTCACTCATATGTGGAATATAAAACTAAAAGCAAAAAAATGAACAAACAAGAGAGATAAACAAAAAAACCTCACAGACACACAACAATATGGTGTTTACCAGAGGGAGGAAGATAGGGGACTAGTAAAGGGTAAAGGTGGTCAAATATATGGTCACATAAGAAGATTTGACTTCGGGTCGTTCACACGCAATGCAATATACAGATAATGTGTCATAGAATTGGACACTTGAAACCTATATAATTTTATTAACCAATATCACCCAATAAGTTTAATAAAAAAGAAAAAATAGGTTGAAAATAAGTTAAGCATTTCACTCAAGAAACTAGATAAAATCCAACAAAATATATCTAAGTAAATAAAATACAGAAATAAATACATATAAAAACAGAAATTAATAATGTAGAAAGAAACCAAATATTAGATTTAAGAAAATCCCAACCTTTTAAAAAAGATTATTCCAACAAAAAAAGTTCTTGTAAGTCTTTTATAAGATTATGAGAATTTGTGAGTGAGAAAACAGAAAAGTATCTTTAAAATGAAGAAAGGGACAAAAGATATATATATACACACACATATATATGTACATATATATATATTTAAATCCTCACTTGAGGATATGTTTATTAATTTTAGAAAAAGAGAAAGGGAGAGAGAGAAACATTGATGTGAGAAATATCAATCCATTTCCTCCGACATGCACCCCAACTGGGGATTGAACCCACAACCCTTTGGTGTAGAAGATGACACCACAACCAGCTGAACCACCCACCCAGGGAAAGACAGATTTGAAAAAAAATAATACGTATATATTTTCATTAATAAACTTGAAAAACAAGGTGAAATGAACATTTACTTAGTAAAATACATATGGCCATGACCAATAAGAGTGAGTAAAAAACTGAATGAACAGTTTAGAATAAATTTAAAACTTAATCTAGTATCTAAGGTTTAAATAATTAACAGTTCTTTATAAATATGGAAAAACTGACTAATACATTCTAGGTGCATCACATGATCCTGATATAAAATCTGGGTAACACTAGCACAAAGACCAATATTACTTACTATTATTGATCCAAAAATATTAAATAAAATGTTGGTTAGCTAATTAAAAGCAGCAGTACATTAAAAGAATTGTACATTATAATCAAGTAGAATGTATTTTTAGAATACAATATTATTAAACACATGTAACATACTATCCACATTACAGAAAAAAGAGTGCCAAATATAATGTGAAGAAGAAAAAAATAGCTAAATGTTCAGAAAACCTGACTGGTAGTATAAATTAAAAACTGTGCAGAGAAAGGTACAACTCTGTAAGACACAAAACCCAGGAGACAAGAAAATATTATCAGATATAAGTAAATACAATTAAAAATATTGTAAAAGGTTGAGTAATAGACCAGGAGAAAAACATTTTCCAACATGTATAATAAGCAATGGTTAGTATCCATAATATATAAAGAATACATATGAGTCAATAAGAAAGTGATAACCAAACTTGGTTGAGTTTTATATAAAAAGAAATAATATGTATGTATAATAGACATATGAGAAGTTGCTCAAGCTTAGTGAAAACCAAGGAAACATAAATTAAAGCAGCACTTCTGTAGGTATGCTTCTTCATCTATCATATTTATAGGGTTAAATGTTGTCGAAGTATTAGTATAACTGACAGTTTTATGTGGTATTGGCAAGAGTATGTATTGAAACAACTTCAAATGTTGATGTACTTTTGGCTTGGCAATTTGATCTCAAGAAATCTATTCTGCAAAAATATTTCTGCAAATACATACACACACAATAATTGCAGCATGGATTATAGTAGAAAAAGTTGGGCACAGTGTAAAGGAGGGCAATGAAATAAATTATTATTCTTCTATACTATGGAAAATGATATAGCTTAAAAATAATGAGATGGATGGAGAGAGCTGATGGAGAGAGCGTTGTAACAACTACAAATCACAGGAAAGTAAGCATATTAAATGTTTAATATGTATGCAAATGTATACACAATAACTGGAAGGATATCAATTAATTGAGCAAATATTTAGTGAACACATACATGTGTTATTAACTGTTTTAGGTGCAGGATTTATGGCTATGACAAAACCAGCAGAAAAACACCAGTTACCGCTTTTGCGGTGAATGGTTAGTGAAAAGGGACTTTTATTGTTATTTCATATGTTATTATACTGTTTGAATTTCTTTTTGACTGATATGTATTCATATACTATTGGTTAGTATTTAGTGAGTCTAGAGTATCAGATAAAAGAAGAGAAAAAGTAGTATATAGTCCTCGTCCATTTGAATCTTATAATTTTACTGGCATGAAATTTTATGGGCATTAATTTAAATAAACTGGTAATTACATATTTAGATATTTCTGTATTCACAGTTGCTAGTTTATCTACCAGCAGGGGACTAAAAGTCTTTTTATACATACTGAAATATATAGGATTAAACATGTAGTTTGCTTCCATCCATCCATACTATGAAGTGAAATGATTTTAGACATTCAAAAGTCAGTATCTGAAAGGCTCTTAGATGTTAGCAATTTTAAAAGAAAATCTACATTTCCTTAGATAGGGCATATATGGCAGTTAAAATATATTTTGCGGTGATGGTTTAATTTGAAGAAAAAGCTTGCACAAGTAATTTAAAATAAATCATTTTAAGCAGATGCATCTTCATTCAAAAATAGGTAATTACACTGGTGTTTACACAACATTTATAATTTATCTAGCTCTTTCAGAATGATGTGTTCTACCATCATATATAGAGTTAATTTGGTAGCCTATATTTGGCAGAATGTGGTATGAGAAAAAATGAGAGCATTTTCCAGGCTGTTCTGTTTCCCTTTGTCAGGCATTATTAATCTGAATTGTTGAAATAGGCATTAAAAACTCTCAAAAAAGAAAAAAAGGAAAGTTCTTCATCCATACTGAGTTGGAAGTGTGTAGGATCTAGAATTCTGAAATTGGTGAAGACGTGATGTAACAATTCGGAGGTCTCTGGGACCAAAGTGGAAGTGAAGCCCGGACATAAATGCAGTGTAGCCAAGGAGGAGAGCTCGTGAAGGACAGAAAAGGCTGCGGATGGGAACTCTGGGACATCGCAGGTCCCAGGATGGTAGCGCGAAGTGTACCTCGTCACACAGAGAGAACCAGGAATTAAAGGTGTCACTGATGACAGGAAGATGGTGACCTGAAATCTCCTTTGGAATAAGAAGTTTAATTATTAAAAATTAAACCTCACCTTTCCTGTATTCACTTTCTCGACCTTTTCCTTACCCTCAGAGTCCTTGATTCAGGTATAAAACAATTCAAGATGCAACTGAGGCCGTTCTGCAACTGAGCCTCAATACTTGGCTTGTGGTTTTCTTCTTGGAAATATTTTATGATTTAGCGAACTGCCTGGCCAATTGGATGGCAACGGAAAATTAACGAGATTCCATTTACCTGTTTATGTAGTCCCTGGAGTGCCCTATTTCTCTGGAACTTTTTTCTTTTAAGGAGATGTGACCACTGGCACATATTACATCTTCTAACCCGGTCTACTCATTATAAACACATATCCTGTGTTAATACAGACTTATGGTTTATTTTGTTGGTGTCAAAATTGATTTTTATATTCAGCTTCCTAAGGAGATAGAAAAAAACCCTTTACTTTAAATACATTGTTTACATCAATGAAAGTAAATACACACAGCACTAATATTTCTATAGGATGCTGGCTTTCATAAGTGAGAAAATCAGAAATTCTTGTTCAGATATGCTTCAGAGTGGCGATATTAGTGTCCTTGGAATTATTCAGTTTTTATAATTAAGATACATAAGATACAATAAGATACATATACATATTTTTTCCCAGGGATGTTTATACCTTTTTTTATGATATGGTTTATGTGTTTGCAGCAGAAATGATCAATTTAATTGAATGCTAAGTTTATTCTTTTTTTCTTCAAGCTACATATTTTAGTTGGTCTAGAAATGCTGTTTGATTGAATTTACACAAGTTTAGCAATGTGTGCATTAAAGCTGCATTTCCCCAGAATAAAGAGATGATTTTTCAGGCCCTAAAACACACCGGGAGTTAAATACCACTTTATCAGGTCAAATAAGAGGTATTTTTGAAGCATTACAAAAAGAAAGAATAGACAAATACTATGGTCCAGTGATTCTGATAAATACAAATTATCCAAAACCTTTAATCCAGGAATCAAATATAAACAATGCTCAGTTTTGCTGAACTCCCTGCAGAAGAAGTCATAGAAATAATTGTGAGGCTGAAAAGCATAACCCATAACAGGCTAGCTAGGTTCCCTATACAATCTTTTGTAGAGAAAAAAGAACTTACAGAGCCTCACCCACAGCGCAGAGGAGCGTTGGAAGTTCTGATTGCTCACCTGAACTCTCCAACCTTTGGCTGCAGGCCCATCCTGAGGGAGGACCTTGTCATTCCTGGCGTAAAACAGAATGAGATGATCCCAACCTAGGAGTCTATTTTTCCCTAGATACATCAGTACAATTCTATTAACTTTAATGAGAATTATGTTTGCACAATGAAGGAGGATAAATTCCAGAGGAATCTTGCCTTGGATGAATATTCGTAATTTCCATTAAAGGGACAAAACCCCAGGGAACCACACATAGGTGCCCGAGGGCAAGTTCTGACCCTTTGCATAAAAAACAGTGCACACAGCACCCCGTCAACTTAAACTTGTAATGCCTAAAAAATGAGAGGTTTTTCAAGCCTGAATTTTATATTTAGTTGATGTGGATTTCTCAGAGAACTACCTTTGACTTGTATAAATTGTGGTCATATAAATGAAAAATGACTACCAAACAATAGAATTCAACCTTACAATTAAAATATTGTTAAAGAATGATTTTAGGTGAATAGTATCACGCATAGTTTTTAGAGAAATAATACAATCGAAATAAAAGAGGCAAAGAAAATTGTGTGAATGAAGAGTGTAACCCTTGCTTTCAGAGCAGACATGGGAGATTATGGACAATTTAAGCCTTTGCATTGGTGAAATCCTATGTGAAAACTTTTTAAGTGACTTTAATATATAATGAATAATCTCAGGGCAGAGATCTATTTGAAGGAGATATGATTGATGGTCTATCATTCTTAATTCACTGTTTATACTGGTAGTGAGACTACTGGGAAAATACCTCATTCATCAGGGTATTAGTGAATTCAACCAAGTATGGCACCTTCATTTTAACAAACTAAAGAAGAAAAGCTTAATGGGGGAAATTGACAACCATCTCTGATTCTATGATAATGCAATTAGGCTGCTCCTCTCTAGAGCTTTTGCTAATTCACAAAACAGCTTCAGTCGGCAGGTCATAAGTATATGATCATTTTTCACACTTTGAAAAGTAATGATTCCTTGACACGAATCAATAAATCTTGGTGAAGTCCTTTATACTTTTTATGTTCGGCATGCAAGTCAGTTTTAAAACTCATGTGTATTAAATCTGACTTGCTATCCAGCCTGTGTTTACATAATCTAATTTAACAAAGTCTCAAATAAATGTGTAAATGAAGTGTTTATAGTAAGCACAAGGAAAGTTTCCCTTTCATTGAGAAAGTGTGATATGATGCATCAAACTATTTTAATTTTCACCCTGAAATACCCATATTTGCAAATGTGCCACATACAGAGAACTGTTGCTCTTAAAATTTGGTAGTTTCTATATTGAGCTTCGCATGTTATTCTCAATAGATGAGTACAGAAAATTTACTGCCTATGACACAGTATGTGCTACATTGTTTATCTGAAATGAATCTGTTCCACAATGTCCAGAAAATATTAATAACTGGCTTCTAGGGCAAAAAAGTTTGTTCATCGTTCTAACATAACTGGAAACAACACAAGGCAAACAGATAAACATATATTAAGTAGCAAATATACTGAGCAGCACAGCACATTTCTAACAATTATAACTCTACATGCACTATAGGGAACAAGAATGCAGATGGGCTAATGAATACAGCGGGTAGCGAGCAGTGGAGGTTTGCTTAAGAACAAAGTATCACATAGGCACAAAGGAGGTTACTCTATATAGCACATGGCATTTTATTTTTTATTACTGGGATAGTTGACAAATTTTCTGGATGAAATTTGAAATGATACTAAGTCATACATGTACCTGCTGTGTTGTCATTCACATTGAACTCCCCCTTCGTTTTGTTCATTCACTGTTCACGGTTGCAAAAATGATGTGCTTTGTAATAGGGGTGTACAAAGACCTGGGCAACAAGATATTTTTCAATTAAAAATAAAACAATAGGCACCTGGCTCATGAGACTTTCACAGTCATTTGGAGTTGATAAAATAAATATTGCATAGAAAATTGTTTTTCAAGTGTTCATGCCTTCTGCTTCACCTCCATCATTTGATACTTGCTATGATGAGTAATTGATGATATACTGTCTAGAAATAGACTGCATCTTTGCAACACAACACCAAGGGGGTGGTGGGACATTGATTTCACTGACTGGAATTTCCATTCAGTCTTGCGCTCTGTAAATCTGGCCTTAAGCAAACATATCCCCTACAGGCTCTATAACACTGAGCAACAGTGGGAAATGGTTAATGTAAATTACAGAGTCCTAAAAACTGAAAAAATTTAAATCAGATTACTAAATCGCAAATCATCTCATAGGGATACTTTGGGAAAGCCATTTTAAGAACTTCCTTCACATGTTCAGGATCCAAGAGGCACCAATCAGTACTTGACAACTACTGTTGCCGAGGGACTTGTAGTCTTCCAATCCATGCACCACATTGAACTCTTTTGTGTCTCACTATGGTGGATCCTGGTTTGAACTTGAGTGAAACATGCAGCTCCCTCCAAAATAACCACCTTTACTACAATCCAGGCTTTGAAAAGGCAGGTGAAACAACTTCTAAAATTATTGGACTGAATCTTGTGGCTTGCTCTCTAATTCTGACCATGAGTCTGTTGGAGGCCTGGCATCCATTCCATGAAGGTCTTTGCAAGGAAAATATTTGGATTAACGATACAGTTTAGTGACAGTAGATCTAAACTCTGCTGAGTGACAACAGAATTGAAAACGTAAAGCAGTGAGTTAGACTCGACTGTGGCTGTTGGGGCAGCTGCAGCGAGGCTGCGGGGTCACCCTGACTGGCATTGTCACTTCCCTCATTCATCAAGTAGGGTCAGACTTCCCAATTCATTTACCAGATGGGCAGCTCGTCAGTTTAAACACCTGATATGAAGCCATCCATCATCTGATAACATGATCGTTGGGCTGCAGCTGGCTGGGTGCTGCGCAGCCGGAGCGCACATGCGACGGACCGAAGCCAGGAAGGTAGGCTCAGTCAGCTGCCCTCCCTTGATAGGATTTGAAGTTCTCTACTGGACCATGGAACAGGTGGAGGCTGAGAGGGAATGAAAAAATTACCATGTGTTGCAGGGAGTAGAGCCTTACACACTCACCACTCCACTTGAATAGCAGTCAAAGCCAGACACCAAAAGTTGAGTGAGACCAATGTCAGGCCCGACCACAGAACAGAGATAGGAGCTATGTGGGAGAAAAAAAACAAACCGCAAACAGAAAACCTGGCTCCCTACTTGTAATCTGCCTCATTGTTTTCTAAATCAAATGGTTAAAGATGAGATTTTTCTCTAACAGTAAACTTTTTTTCTTTTTCTTTTTAATAAACAGAGCTTCTTGAGAAATTTTTTAAAAGAGTGCGGGGAAAGAGAAATATCTAGGGAATCATCAAAAATTCTGTTATTTTTTGCTCGCCACGGAGAAAATCAGACAAAGACACAAGTTATACGCACTTAAACAGAAAGTGTCCATTGCCGTGTAAAATATAATTACTCTGATTAAAATGTTTGGGGCTCAGACCGTTTAGAGATTATTGAGGTGGGGTCTAAACTTTCACTGGGACGAAGGCTGTGGCTGAATTCCACAACAGCATGGAAAGAGGGATGTTAGAAAGGTGGCCTCATTTCTCTGTGGACTGTTCTGTGAAACCATTCTTTTATATGTAAAAGTTAAAAATCCCTCAGTTAGAGAGTCTATAACTGAGACAGAAAGGTAACTAGTAAAAACTTAATCCTCTTGTGTCCTTAGTGGAATAATATAAAAAAATTTTTTCCTTAGCGTATGACACTCCTTATCGTCACAATTCTGGTGAGGGTCTATTCTAGTTTATTTGCTGTTCTCCACCAACAGTGAGTAAGCTCTCTCTCTCTCATTCTCTGTCTCAGATGAGTGATTTGGTGTTTCCACCCTAAATTACTTGTGTTTCCAAGACACTTCCCCATGGACCTGATTTTGCAGCTGTGAAGGGGTGGAGCCATTTCTGAAGTAGATTCTACATCTAGTTTCCATTTCCTCCTCTTCACATTTTCTGTTTAGTGTACTCTATCTGTCTCCCAAGGATGTCTATAGAAGTACCTGTCTCCTCTTACTTAGGTGGAAGCTTTAGAGTGTGTGTGCGTGTGTGTATGTGTATATAATATACATCCGTATATAGATATTCCTCAGAACTGCCAACTTCCTGAAGTGGTGAATTGTTAGTCGGGTGGTTGTGTTCTGGTTTAATAGTTAACATAGAAACTCACAAAGATGTTACTGAGTAGAAATAGGGAAGAAAGTAAATGAATAAAAATGTAAGGTGGGTGTAGTTTAGAGATACAATGTGAAGAGGAAAGACTAGAGGTTGAGAATCAGACCTTCCTTTGTCCAGATATTAGTACTGCTGAAATTCACTAGGTAAGATGCACAAATTATTTAACTTCTTTAAAGTAAAAGGTTTTTTTTTCCATGAATGTGATTATTTGATATTTTCATTATTAAATTTTTTTCTGAATTGTTTAGAAAATACAATATTGATTTAAATAGTTAACATACTGCTTGACACATAGTAAGGTTTCTATTAATAGTAGCTGTCATTTATTACTCTACAAACATTTGCAATTCTTTCATAATGGGCGGGGGAACTTTTTGCATTTTGTTCAGTTACATTCATTGAGGGTTTACTTTGTACCAGGTGTCATTGCAAAGATTAGACATAGAAAGACATTTAGACATATTCTTTTCCCTTCAGAAGTTTAGGCCAACTTTGCTAAAGTTGCACAAGGAAAAAGTTTTTTTCATGCTATAAATCAATAGTTTTTAAAGATTATACCAGTAATTATAGACTTTAAATTGCAAAATTTTCCCAACATTTTGGTGTAACATATACGATGGGCCTAACACTGCCTTGATTCATGCAGAATATTTTCACCTGTTAGAACACGTTAGCATAGAGAAAGTTTAGTGATTAAAATCGTATATTCTTTTGTTCTGTTGTTCTTGTATAAATATTGAGAACATACAAATGAGATATACTGTTACAAAGAATGCAGTTAAATAAGATGGAGTTTTGCAATTAGTTTAGGTGACAAGTTAAAGGTAGTTGTTATGTGATATAAAATCTGCTATAAAAGAGGTTTCTAATAAATGCACCGAGAAAACAGAGTAAAAATAATTAATTGTGTGTAGGGCATGTGGTCATTAGGGAAATCTTTGTAAGGGAGATAATATTTAAATAATGAGCAGGATTTAAAGAGGCAAAGTTCACTCTAGGTTTACAGAGCAGCACAAACAAAGGCTCAAGGGAGTCCTCACAGTGCAGAGAGCATTTCATTTATTCACCTACCAAATACTGGAAAACAAATCTGTATTGACTTGCATACTAGATGGCCTTGTAAATTTGTACTTTGAAGCTCTCTTCTGTTCCAAGTATAAAACCATAATGAATACAATTTTAAAGACAATTTTTTTAAAGATATAGCTGTGCTAAAAGCAATGGAATAAAAGTAAATATCTTTGTGGAACAATTACAAGGTCCGCAGAGGTCCAGATGAAGGAGTAGGTCTGTCTGTCTCTGGGTTCAGGCTGGTGAGATAAATGCTCCCTACTAGGCGGTAGAGAAGAGCTAAGCTCACTCACTGAAATTGGGGGCTGGGTGTGGGGGACTCCCCTCTTGTGCAAGGGAGAAAAAGATGGAGTACATAAAGCCATGCAAGGCAGAGGCAGCACGCACAGTCCCGCCACCCAAAATGGAATCAAGTCCCCAGATGGCTTTGCGACAGTTACTGTACAGTTCTTAATTTCTCTGTGAAATTATATCTACTCTTCAGTATAAGATACGATTTGGATATGAGAAACCTGGGAGGCAGGGGGGAAACACCACAAAACTAGACGTGGAGGAATAAACAGAGAAAGAAATCCTGCTGTTTGTCCCCATATACAAAAATTAACTCAAAATGGATCAAAGGCATAAGTATAAGACCTGAAAAAATAAATTACATAGAAGAAAATATAAGTACTAAACTTATGGACCCTGGTATTAAAGAAGATTTTATAAATTTGGCCCCAAAGACAAAGGAAGTAAAAGCAACCATAAATGAATGGGACTGTATTAAACTAAAAAGCTTCTGTACAACCAAAGAAACCACCAACAAAACAAAAAGGCAACCCACTGAATGGGAGAAGACATTTGCAAACAGCAGCTCTGACAAGGGGTTAATATCCAAAATATAAAGAACTCATGCAACTGGAAATCAAATAAACTATCCAATTCAAAAATGGGCAGAGGACCTGAACAGATACTTCTCCCAATAAGACATACAAATGTCTTATTTGTATGAAATAAGATGTATTTCCAACGGATGTATGAAAAGATGCTCAATTTCCCTAGCTATTAGGGATATGCAAATCAAAACTACAGTGAAATACCACCTCACACCTGTCAGAATGGCTATTATCAACAAGACAGTAACAAAAAGTGGTGGAAAATTTGTGGAAGAAAAGGAACTCTCATTCACTGTTAGTGGGAATGTAAACTGGTATAGCCGCTATGGAAAACAGTATGGAGGCTCCTCAAAAAAATTAAGAGTAGACTTACCAAAGGACCCAGCAACCCCTCTTCTGGGTATCTACCTGAAAAATTAAAAAAAAAACCACAGCATTTATTTGCAAAAACATAGGCACTCTTATGTTCATTGTAGCATTTTTTTGTGGAAGCCAAGACATGGAACCAACCAGAGTGTCCTTTGATAAATGATTGGATAAAGAATATGTGGTAATGTATATGATGGAATACTATTCAGCCATAACAAAAGATGAAATACTGGCATTTATGCCAATGTAGATGGACCTTGAGAATATCATGCTAAGTAAAATAATCATATAGGAAAAGTTAAAAACCATACGATTTTATTCATATGTGGGACATAACACATGAAAGCATTAAATGAATAAACAAGAAAAACAAACAAAAGCTCTTAGACACAAACAATATTATGGTGCTTGTCAGAGGGAAGGGGTGAGGAGCAGTAACGAGTAAAGGGTGTCAAATATATGTTAACAGAAGAAGCTTTGACTTTGGATGGTGGGCACACAGGGCAATGTGCACATCATGTATCACAGAATTGTATACTTGAAACCTATATAATCTTATTAACCAATGTCACCCCAGTGAATTTAATTTTTACAAAAAGAAACCCTGGTGATAACTGATAATTCTTAAAACCATGGGGAAAATTTCTAATAGTGAAAATTAGTCAAGAAAAGGAAAACACTGTATACCAATTTAGCACATACAATTTAAATAGTAGAACAACTTGATAAATATTTTTAAATAAATATATTTAGGACCTTCAGGGAGATGAATGAAGAAATAACATCCATAGAGAACAAAGAAATAATGAAATAAAATTCAGGTTGAAATGAAATAAAAGCTGAATCTGAAAATTAGTTAATTAAAAATCCTGAAAATGAATAAGATAGTGAAATTAAAAACTCTGTAGATGGAATATACTTTGATTGGACACAGTCAAGGAGGAATTAGCAAATTGAAGGAGAATAACGGAAAGCAACAGAGGTAGACATGAGTAGTATGTACGTAAAAGAGCGTTTAAGGCACCTGGGAAACACAGACAGCTCCTGCAACATCTAGTAATAATTCTGGATGGAATTGAGTTCACTGCAGCAAGTTTCTCTGAAACCCTTTATGTCAGATATTCATCAATATATAATCAATATAATCATCTAATGAAAATAGCTGCCAACCTTGAATTTTATATCTAATTAAATTATCATTTAATACTGAGGTCAAAATTAAGCCATTTCAGCCACTTTTCTGCCCTTAGGGCTTTAGCCGGTACAGATTGATTCAGTGACACAAAATATCACAAAAATTACATTAGATCAATGGATCTATTTTTTTTTCCAGTGGAAAGGAAAGCAATGGATCTATTTTGTGACAAGGAAAGTGGGGTTGTAGCACGTGGCCCTGGAGCCCATGGTCCTGTCACATTCCACATCTCCCAGAAGCTGCCGGCCTAGCAGAGCAATGAACAGTGTTGCTAAGGAGTTTCCCACTGTATGGACTGTCTTACAGTTTGTAATATATCTGGTTTATCTCCGCTATTTTTGGCTGTTACAAATAAAGCTTCTGTGAACATTCATGTTTAAGTGTTTGTGTAAACATTTGTTTTCATTTCTCTTGGGTAAATGTGATTTCTGAGTTGTAAGGTAGATACATATTTAACTCTATAAGAAACTGCCAACTTGTTTTCCAAAGCAGCTGTAACATTTTATATTTCTAAGGGCAATGTTAAAGTTCCAGTGGCCTCACATTCTTTCTAGAATTTGGTATTGTCAATTAAAAAAATTTTTTTTATCCTTCAGGTAGATGTATAGTAGTATTTCATTGTTTTTTACTTGTACTTCTATAATGAGTAATAATGTTGAGTATCATTTTATGTGTATATTTGCCATCTGGACCTCTTCATAGGTGAAGTGTTCAAATCTTTTGACCTTAAAATTTTTTAATTTCATTTTAACTATTTTATTTATTTATTTTTAGGGAGAGAGAGAAACATCGCCTGGTTGACTCTCACACGCCACTAACTGGCCCACAAACCAAGCATGTGCCACAAACAGAACTTGAACTGGCGACTTTTCAGTTTGCAGGACGACGCCCCACCTGCTGAGCTACATAAGTCAGAGTTGCCTATTTTATTTTAACTTGTAAGGGTTCTTTAGATATTCTGGATTCAAATCCTTCATCAGATGTCTGTCTTGAAAAAGTTTTCTCCAGGTTTATGGCTTATCTTTTCATTTTCTTAACAATGTATTTTGAAGAGCAGAAATTTTAAATATTTATGAATCCAATTTTTCCATTTTTCTTTTATTATTTGCACTTTTGTACAACCTAAGAAAGTATAACTTAATGTCAAAAAATTTATTTCTTCTATATTTTCTCCCAAAAATGTTATATTAGTTTTAGGTGATATGTTTAGTTCTCTGATCCTTTTCAAGTTAAAAATTTTATATGGTATTACATAAGGATTGAGGGATTTTTATTTGTTTGTGCTTTTGTTTGCCTGTAGATGTTCTAGCACCATTTGCTGAAAACAAATTAACATGGCAGTTTTGTCAAAAATAAATAGATCATATATGTGGAAATGACATAAAACAATTAAAAAATAACTAATGGATTTTGTTTTTTTAAGTATAGTTTAAAAATATAAAATAAAGTATAAAATAAAATATAAAATTTAGATTTATAGAATGATTGAGTTGATAGTATACAGAATTTATATACCCACCCCACTCCTAACCTTTACCCACCTCCCCACTTGACTTTATATTAATATCTTGTTTTAGGGTGATACATTTTTTATTATAAATAAATCAATAACGATACATTGTTACTATTAATAATAGTCAATATTTTACATTAACTTTTACTCTTTGTGTTGTAGAGATGTAGTGGATTTGAAAAAAGAATAATGATATATATCCACCACTATAGTTTCCATACAGAATAGTGTCACTACCCTGAAAATCTGTGTTCAAGCAATTTATCCCACATCTCTTTTCCCTGAAACCCTTGGCAGGCAATGATCTTCTTACTGTCTTTATAGTTTTGTCTGTTCCAAAAATTTCATGTAGTTGGAATCTTTCAGCCTTTTCAGACTGGTTTCTTTGACTCATTAGTATGCATTTAAGGTTCCTCCATGTCTTTTCGTGGTTTGATAGCTCATTTTTTTTCATCACTGAATAATATTTCGCTGTATAGATGTACTAGTTTGTTTACCCATTCATCTATTGAAGACACATCGGTTGCTTTCAATTTGGGGTGATTTTGAAGAAAGCTGCTATCAACATTCACACAGAGATTTTTGTGCAGACATATTTTCCACTGGATAAGGTGATTATGTAATAGAAGTACAATTACTGAATTGTTAGGTAAGGTTTCTTTTTTTAGCTTTGTAAAATCCTGTCTTTCAAAGCGGCTGTACCATTTTGCATTCTCACCAGCAATGAATGTGAGTTCCTGTTACTCTGTATCTTTGCTAGCATTTGGTATTGCTAGTTTTTTTAATTTAAGCCACTCTAATAGGCATATAGCATTGATTTAGTTTTTAATTCTCTAATGACATATGATGTAGAGCATGTTTTCCTCTACTTATTTGTCGACTGTATATCTTATTTGGTGAGATATCTTTTGAGATCTTTTAGCCATGTTTAATAGTTGATTGTTTGTTTTTTTATTGTTGAATTTGAAAAGTTATCTATATTTTGAATACAAGTCTTTTATTGGATATGTGTTTTACAATATTATCTCCAAGTTTGTGACTTGTTTTTCTCATCACCTAAGACAATTATAAAATGTTTTTATGTCAACTTATAATGTGTATTTATTTCCTGGGGCTGCCATAACAAAGGACCACCAACTGGATGGCTTAAAACAACAGAAATTTATTGTCTTACCTTTTTTAAAGCTAGAAGTTTGAAAACAAAGGGTCAGCAGAATTGATTTCTTCTCAGAGCTCCGAGGGACAATCTTTTCCTTGCCAGTCTCCTTTCTTCTTGTGGTTGCTGACAGTCTTTGGCATTCTGAGGCTTTAGATGCATTGCTCCAATCTCTCTCCATCTTCACATGGCCCTCTCCCTCTGTGTCTTCTCAATGGCCATCTTTCCCCTTTGTCTCTCCGTCTTTTCTCTTATAAGAACACCAGTTATATTGGATTGGGGCCTAACCTAACGATCTCATTTTTAACCTGGTTATATCTGTGACTACCCTATTTCCAAATATTCACAGTACTGAGGATTAGAACTTCAACATTTCTTCAGTACATCCTGCTGTACATCTTAAAACACTCATCACGTACTCATAGTTATTTTCATTGATTCTCTTATCTAGTCCCTAGTTTTGAATATGTCAGTGCTAGAAATAAAGTAGGAACTAAATATTCATTGACTGATTAGACATTCTATCTTTCTTTTTAAAAGATTGCTTTTTAAAAAGATTTAATTAATTAGTTAATTAATTTTTAGAGATTGAGGAAGGGAGGGAGAAAGAGAGGGAGAGAAACATTGAGGAGAGAGAGAAACATCAATTGGTTGCCTCTCATATGTGCCCTGACCTGGGATGCAACCCACAAGCCGGGCATGTGCCTGGGACCAGGAATAAAACCATAGAACCTGTGACCCTTTGCTCTGTGGGACGATGTCCAACCAACCGAGTCACACCGGTCAGTGTAGCCATTTCAGCTTCACAGTTGCCTGATGTGGAAGACATTTAGTGATAGAGTGTCTCATCTTATTTTAATGTCTGCCCTAGTGTTTAATTAAAGGAACACTTCCGTCTAATCAAAAGCTTTGCATTTGCATTCTGTGCCAAAATAACCGGCTGGTGGTGTTTGTTGTTGTTGTTGTTGTTGTTGTTGTTGTTGTTTTTTATGAATTGCTACAATTAGTTATTTAAGTGAAACCCTGTTAAGTGGTCAACTCAGTCAAAGTGATCTTGAAGTTAGCCGTGTTGATGTCGACTCTTTTAAAACACTGTAAAGCTTGTTTCTTTTTCCTTTGTTCTCTGTGGAGGTGGAGAATATTCTTCTCATAATAATCCCTTTATCCTTCTAAAAGCCAGGCCAAAAAAAAAAATTCCCAAACTCAGTAACCTTACATTTGAGTCTCTGCATGGATTTTTAAGACATTCCAAATACATGAGAAATGTTCGTTTGCTACTTGTTATTTTTAAAAGCAACTAAAACTGTTATACAGCCCCATATGCCTATGTCACTCTACCTTACAGAGTGAAATACACAAAAATTTTAATGAAACTTCTTCAAATATCTGATGCTCATTGAAAGATTTTTACTATGGATTATAAACCCTTAATCTGTTCTACAAACAATTAAAAAAATTTCTCCTATGGTTAAAAGACATACACATTAGGACTACCAAAAATAAAATATTTGGTTTCAGATTGTTTTCTGTTTAATATTATAAACCTATAACCCTTTTGAAAATTCCAGAGGTAATTGAATAAAACATACTTTTTAATTCACTTCAATTCTTAAATATCCTTAAAATAGAAATTACATTTTTCTCTGTTCACATGTGTTAAATTTTTAGGCAACATAAGAAAACTTGTTCTGAAATCTATCACAAATGGTCCTCTATTATTTGCATATTTATATTACTCCCTGGATTTTCATTGCATCTTTACATTTCGTTTAAGTAGGTTGGAAGTAAAATAAATTTGAGTATTAAGCATAGGTGTATGTTGTTTGAGAAGAACCATTTACTAAACTATATTGGGGGGAGTGTAGGGCTGGGTGAACAAGATAAAGGGATTAATCAAAAAAGAAAAACAACTCGTAGATATAGACAGCAACATGGTGATTACTAGAGGGGAGAGTAAATAGGGTAAAAGTGGAAATAAATGGTGATGGAAGGAGATTTGACTTGGGGTGGTGAACACACAATGCAATATACAGCTGATGTATTATAGAATTGTACACCTGAAACCTATATCATTTTATTAACCAATGTCACCCCAATAAATTCAAAATAAAGTAAAATAAAATAAATTCAGAACTATAAAATGTTTTACTGATTCTGGTTCACTTACCAAACAGGAAATATAAATGGAGTTGATCATTTTAAGGGCTGTAAATGGCTTTTTAGAGCATACAAATGTATAGGAAAATATCTAAATGTATTTCAAATTATTTCTGAGTCTACAGCTATACCACCCTGAATGTACCCGATCTCGTCAAATTACTTCTGAGAATTTTGAAATGTAATTTGGAGCAATTAACTGCAAGGAAAAAATCAGTGTTTTACTAAATGAAGAGGAGGATATTTTTATAAGAAACATAGAAAGGTTTTAGATTTTTTTTTTTAATTTCTAGTCCCGTGCATTGGGTCTCTCCCAAGACTGGCTAGCCTTGGGTCCTGTCTCCATCTCTGCCTCCTAGATTCTGTTCCTAGCTCCTCTCTTTCTTGCCTTCCTCTGTGATTCTCAACTTAATTCTCTGTTACAGTTACAGGCCAATTTTCGGCTCATTTCACAAAGCGCAACTTTTGGTGCTGAAACCTGGGCCATTTGCCTAGATTAAAACAGGAGGTGGGAGAGAAATAATATAGTTTGTTATAATCTATGGATTGATGATCTCATAAAGCACAATATACAACATACTATCTTTTATTAGCAAGTATTCTTCAGACAGTTTTTCTCCTACTATAAGCAGCAAATTTCTGCTCTATGTGCACTTGTTATTAATAATGTCCATATAATGTCCTAATATCTTACATGCCTAGAAAATGTCTTCTCAAAAGTAGAATTCAATAAATCCTTCTTGTTGCTTTCTGGCTTCAGATTTTAATTGTATATATTATAAATATAGCTGAAACCCTCTGAGGACTTTCCAGTTTCTATTTTAAATTTAGAATTATCTCTCCCATAGATATTTTTATACATATTCAATATAATATATTATATATCAATATACAAGATGATATTGCTTTGGAAATTATTAAACTTATACATCAAGTTATTTTTTCAATTACATTAAAATACAGTATGATATTTTGTAAGTCACTGACTCATTCTTTTTGGCAGATTTTGAAAAAAAAGCTTTATTGGAACATAATTCACATACCATGCCATTTACTCATTTAAGGTGTGCAGTTAATAAACGTTATTCCAGAAGCTATAAAACTACCTGAAGAAATATAGGAAGAATCTTCTTGACACTGGTCTAGGTAAAGGTGCTTTTTTAGATGTGACCACAAAAGCACAGATAACAAAAGCAAAATAAAGAACTGAGACTCCATCAAACTAAAAAGCCTTTGTGCAACAAAGTAAACAGTCAACAGAGTGAAGAGATGACCTATAAAATGGGAGGAAATATTTACAAACCATATATCTGAGGGGTTAATATTCAAAATACTGGGTGGGGCAAAAGTGGGTTTACAGTTCATCATATGGAAAAATACTACAATAATTAATGAGTCATAATGCAAGAATAAATTTTGTTTTTCACATACAACTGTAAACCCACTTTTGCACCGCCCTGTATATAAGAAATTAAAGCAACTCAAGTGCAAGAAGACAGATAACCCAGTTTAAAAATTGGGAAAGAACTTGAATAGACATTTGTGAAAAGAAGATATGCAAATGGCCAACAGGTATATAAGAAGATGTTTGGCATCACTAAATCATCAGGAAAAGGCAAGTAAAAATCACAACGAGGTAGCCTATGTCTGTTAAAACAGATTTTATCAAAAAGATAAAAATTTAACTGTTAGTGAGAATGTGGAGAAAAGAAAATCCTTGTCAACTATTGCTGGGAATGCAAGTTGGTAGTCATATTAGAAAACAGTATGAAGTTTTCTCAAAAAAATTAAAAATAGAACTACCAAATGACCCAGCGAACCTACTACCCAGTGTATGCTCAATAAAATCTGTATCTGGGAGAGACATCCGCACCCCGTGCTCACTGCAGGGTTATTCATAGTAGACTAGATGTGGAGCCAACCTAAATGTCTATCAGAATGTGGGTGAAGAGAATGCGGTAGGTATATACAAAATATTGTTCAGCCTTTAAAAGAACAGAAGTCTTGCCATTTGCCACAACACGGATGAGACCAGAGGCCATCATGCTAGGTGAAATAAACAAGACGTAGATAGACAAATAAGGCATGATCTCACTTATATGTGAAATCTAAAAAAGTAGAATTCATAGAACTGGAGAATAGAATGGTGGTTACCAGGGGCCGGGGTTGGGGGAATTGGAGAATGGTTAAAAATATATACAAAGTTTCAGTTATGTAAGATGAATAAATAAATTTTGGAGATCTAATGTACAACATAATGACTATACGCAATGTTACTGTATTGTGTAATTGAAGTTTGAAAAAACAGGTGGAATAATGGCTATTAAATTGAGAACTATGGCCGTGACAATGTGGTACACATTTGTATGTGTCATGGTAGGAAAAATGGGGGGCACTGCTGCCTACAAAGTTTGTCACACAGTTTACACTTAAGAGTAAATACTTAAGATGAGGTAAACACACCCCCATGGGTACAGGAGAAAGAAGAACCTCTTGTAATTTTTTTCTTCTGACATTTTCCTGTTTGACTAGGTTTATGTCTGGTTTGGGGACATCCTTGTGGAAATCAGTGCAGCAGCTGTGCGACTAATATTCAGACTAATATTTCATGAAATTACTGACTGACCCAGATCATCTTGATTTAATTTCCTTTGAGGGCTCTGTGCTTGAGCCACGGAAAGTATGGGGGTCCCGCAGAGAACCCCTTTCCTCATTCCTTAATCGGTTCTTCCACCTGAATTGCTTGGCCCAAACAGGAATTTGCCCAAGTCTCTCCCGTTAAGATGACAACAGGTACACTTTCTATGTAAGGGCTTGAATTTTCAGTACTTTTTCCTTTAGGCATCCATCGTTCAAAGACGGTGTGCTAAGCGACATAAGTCAGACTGAGACTGACAAATGCCGTATGATTCCGTTTATGTGTGGAATCTAAAGAACAAAGTGAACAAGTAAACAAAACAGATATACACTCAGACAGAGTGAACAAACTGATGGTTGCCAAACGGGAGGGGATGGGGAATGGGGGAAAAGGGTGAAGAGAGTAAGACGTTGCAAAAAAATCAGAATATAAAGTAAAGCATAAAGAATATAGTCAATAATATTGTAATAACTACATATAATGTCAGATGGGTACTGGAATTATCAGGTTACTTCATAAATTACATGACAGTCTAACCACCATGCTGTACACCAGAAATAAATATAAAATAATATTGAATGTCAACTGTAATTGAAAAATAAAAAAATAAAATAAAAGCCCCTCAATTTCTAATGAAAACTAAGATGTAAGCGATCAACATTTCTTAGCTTGGCAGATTTGTGAAGCCACTTTATAACCTCTTGAAACATAAACTCTTTTACTGGCAAATATATTTAACACATATTAAAACTGATAGAAACATTTTATAGACATCAAGTTATTAACATGGACTTATTTTTGTAAAACCCAAACAAAATAATGATGTGCTTGTTTTATTTAAGCCAAGAAAGTTAAGCTAGCTTTTATTTACTAAGGATTAACCTAAGATCATGTAAACTTAAAAAAGCATTTGAGTTTGTTTCTATATTTATGAGAATTTTAAAATACCTAATTCTTAAAAGCACATATTTTAAAATTAATTTTAATAATATCATCCAGTAGTAGAAAATTATCTCACATTTATAACATTATATAGATACACATAGACAGACACAGTGAACAGTTGGACCCAAATTTTATTTTATTTTTATTTGAAAACTTAGTTTTATTATTGAATTTTTTTCAAGTTATATATCAAAATTTTGTAACATTTGTAAATAAAAGTAAAATATTCTTAAAACAACAAAATAACATAGCTCATAGGCAGAATTAATATTTCTGCAATTATCTCTCAATATAATTTCTAATTATTTTCATACTTAAGATTATACTTATTTATATTTGTTCTTGACAAGTCAAGTTTTTAACCACATTCTCCCTTTTAAAATAACAAGCCATTTTTAATATCTCAAATAATTAGGTCGACACCTAAGTGATATAGGTTGATGCATTTATCTAAATCCTCTTTTTGAAGCTTTGAGAGACCAACTAAATATGGTTTTCATGTTCTACATAATTTTGTAGCCAGCTTTTTCTAATTTTGTATGCACAAAGTTAGAAGTATCAGAGGATTTTCATCTTGTCAATCTTAGCACTAAAGGGAGGCTGACTCTGGCCGTCCTTGTTGGCGGGGAAGGCACCACTTCCCTTGTTAACTTTGAGACCTGTAGAGTCCAGACAACTTCTCCAGAAAACCAGCCCATATGTGAACGTCTCCAGACAAGCCAAATGTAGTTGATATTTTCTTCCTATAGGACTGCTTTTATACCTGAGAAGAAATTTTCCTCAGGCAACCCTCAAAAGATTCTTAATCACCTAAGGATACCTGAGTATGGGCCAGTGAGAGATTAGTGGATGCCACCAGAATCCAGATGCTTTCCAAGGCACGGGCCCCTCTCTCAGGCCCCTCTCAAGGGGTGAACCCATTCCAGTGCCTCTTACTGTCCTTTCCAGGGCTCTCGCTAGCTTCTTTGGAATCAGTTGTACTGTGGCTCTAGGTGACTCCTTATGCCATCTCCACCACTCCGGATTTGGGAATATGAACAACTATCCTTACCCCATTTGTTTTTGAGACTGGGGAAGCAAGTGTCCTTTCTTTCTTTTGGAGCTAAAGAGAATTCAGTACCTCATATAATCAGTGAAGATTTTGGTCCGCCTCTTAGTGAGTAATCAAATTAAATGCTGAAATTAAAGCCATTTTTTAACCCATTCCTTCCTTCCTCCCTCCCTCCTTTCCTTCCTTCCTTTCTTTCTTTCTTTTTTTTTTTTACTTTCCCTGTGTTATCTCAACTTGATCCACCTTGAGGATTTTCTAAGAACAGTTCAACTAAAGTCATGGACTGAGACTTAAAGGAAGGAGGCCAGGGCATCCAAGAAGGACTCCCTCAAGTTCACCCAATGAGAAATAGAAAGCTGGTGGGCTTAGTGGGCTCCTGATGATACCTAGGTTTGGTTCTGGGTCTGCAGGGTGGTCCTGTGTGGGCCTCTTCAGAATTCTCCTGCATTATGCCACATGAATATTGAACCAAAGAAATGTCCAAACCTGTAGAGAATTTTTATAAGAATTTATTTGAGCCGAGCTGATGATACATACTGGGGAGCAAGATCTCAAATGGTTCCCCAAAATGTGTTGAAAGTATTTTCCCTTTTCACCTAGGGAGATCAAGTAAAAGAGAATGCACGTGTTAGTCCAATTTAAATTCAGTAAGATATTTAAGACGTGAAATCTGACTATCATAACACTTTTAAATATCTGCCTCAGTAGATCATGTTATCCAATGCATAATGAAAAATCATGCCTGTCTATTATTTGAATTTTGAAGGAGCATTATTATTCTTTAATAGTAATAAGGACAAATGTTGCAGGGCATGGATAAAAGGAATGTTACTAACAGTTCAACTTCCAGGGACTTCAGAGATACAGTCCAACTGTGATTTTAAAAGTTGAGCAATATTAAATAATTTACCCCAGGATTCAAAGCTATTTAGTGAGGGCAGGGCTGTTGGCTGTTGTATCCAATATCTCATGTGCTGCCTCAGGTCACTTCTCCTTACTTTCTCTCAGCCCCTTGGCCCCTTGGTCTGTCCACTCACGTTCTGGAGAACTGAGTTCTTGTGGACCACGCAGTTTGGTTGCTAAGGCTGTTTGCTGAATTCTCTGGCTCTTCCTACCATTTTCAGACTTGTGGAGCTTTGAAACAGGCACAGGTTCCAGAGGGAATAGGTGATGCGCCTGGAAATAGGAAGCATTTAATCCTCATGGAATGAGCTTGGACTAATGAGGAAAGGGGACAGGAGGGAGCCAGGAGAAATTTTTCTCTTCATTCTTCCCCTGATAAAGTATTGGAGGCTCAGTGTTTACTACACATAGTCTATCTTTGGATGAATGAATACTGGTTAGTCTTTGAAGTAGTGTCATATTGGAAATACACCACTTTAAGTCTGCTTCTCATTCTTCCCTGCCTCACTCCCATTTTCTCTCCTTTTCCGTTATGAGTTGCCACCTCTCAATAAAAAGTTGGCATTTAACCTTTTCCCCAGAGCCTGTTTTTCTAGGAACTCAGGCTATGGTAACTATGCAGATCTTTACTTCCTGAAAACTCATTTGAATCTGAGCGATGTATATCTAACAGAAACTATTTTTTTTTTTTTTTTTTTTTTACTGTTCAGGTACAGTTGTCTTCATTTTCACCCCACCACTCCCCCTGCTCCACCCATCCTCACCTCCCCCCCTGGAACCTACCCCCTTCTGCTTTGTCCGTGTATCTTTTATACACATTCCTTGATGGCCCTTCCCTTATTATCCCCCATTATCCCTCACCCCCCTCTTCTCTAGTTACTGTCAATTTCTTCTTTATTTCAGTGTCTCTGGTTGTATTTTGCCTGCTTGTTTGTTTTGTTGATTAGATTCCATATGATCTCACCTATAGGAAAATCACTTTTATTTTATTCACAAACATGAAGACTAAAAGTTGAAAAGAAATGTAATTGTGGAGAGTAGTCTAAGATTAGGTTAAATTGTTATTTAACTATTCTAACAGTTAAGAATAAGTAAATTTTTCTTTTTTAATGAAGTACTCATTTTTTCTTATGTTCTATTAATTTATTCATCTTTATTGATTAAAGGTACTGATGAATATGAGGTACATATTTTATGACATATTTTTTTATTTCTTTTATTAAAATAATTTGTTTTTATTTATTTTTATTAATACAATAATCTTAGTTTAAAATTGTCTAATACAACTATTGCTGTAAGAGATATTTTTGGATTCCTATGACGAACATTTAAAAAATCTAATTTCTAATCTTTGCGGTCTTGTATGCAGCATGTAGCATAACGAAATTTTGTTTTTTTGTACAGTATGATGATCTGTCTTTAACAGTTGGTTTAATACACTTACATAGTGTGTTCTAATTTTATTGACATATTTTACCATCTTATTTTGTAGCTTTGGTTTGTTTATTTATTTTATTTCTCTATGTGCTGTTTGGAAATTAAATTAATTACTCTTCTGTGTTAGTGGTTATTCTTTATTTTAAACTTACTTATTTGACTAATTTTATTTGTTAAAAACGTCTAAACTAACTCACTATTTATTTCCATCTCTCTTCAAGACTGGAAATCAGTTTTGTATACTTTTTTTTCCCACAGAACTACCCATAACATTTTGTTATTGAAGCCTAAAATTTACTTTTATCTTTATCTTTTTAAAACATAAAATTAGTTATATTAAAGTGAATTTTAATTAAATTATATTTTACATTGCCATTCCTAAAATTTCACAATCTCCTTTTGCTTGCTGATGTACATTTTTAGTAGTTCTTTTAATGAGTGTCATTTAATGAGAGTGGTAAATTTGTTTAGTCTTTCAATGGCAGATGATATATTTATTCTGCTCACACCCTGAATGATAGTTTAACTAGATACAAAATTCTAGTTCAGAGTTTTTTCTCCTCACTTTGAAGCTACTAATTCATTATCTTCTGATATCTATTATGTTTATTCCATAGTTCAAGTTGAGAAGAACTGACATCTTGACAATATTGAGTTTTTCTATCCACAAGCATGGATTATATAGAATTTCCTCAAAAAACTAAAACTGGAACTGCCTGTTGACCCGACAATTCCGCTGCTGGGATTATACCCTAAGAATCCTGAATCACAAATTCAAAACAACCTATGCACCCCAATGTTCATAACAGCACAATTTACAATAGCCAAGTGGGGGAAAATGGAGACAACTGTACTTGAACAGCAATAAAAAAATGTGAAAAAAAATTTTTTTCATCAAAGGTTTGTAGTTTTCCTTCTATAAATCTTTTACAGAGTTTGTTAAATTTACCCATGTTGTGGTTTGAATGTGTGTGTTCCTCAAAGTTTCTTTGATTAAATCTTAATCTGTAAGGTGTTTGTATTAGGAGGTAAGAACTTTGGGAGGTGACTAGGTGAGCTAGGTGACAAGGTTACCTAGGCTGTGCCTTCACGATGGGACTAGTAGACTTATAAAAGAGACTTTGGAGATTGCCTGCTTGCCCCTTTTCACAGTGTGAGGACACAATGAGGAGTCGGCAGTGTGTAAGCTGGAAGGGGTCCTTTATAGGGTTGATCTTGCTGGCATCTTGAACTTAGTAAGACGTGAGCCTCCAGAACTGGGAATAATAAATTTTTGCTTTTTAGAAGCCAATCAGCCTGTGGTACTTTGTTATTACAGCCCAAAAGAATTAAGATGAAACCTAAGTATTTCAATTTTTTTTTGGTGCTAATGTACATGGCATTGTGTTTTTAATTTTAAATTTGTTCATTGATGGTATATAGGAAAGTGATTGAATTTTATATAACCTTGCATTTTGGAACCTTGTTATAATTGCTTATTCATTCCAGGACTACTTTTTGTCAATTCTTTCAGGTTTTCTACATGGATGATTATGTCATCTGCAAACAAATACAGTTTTATTTCTTTGTTCCCAATCTGTATCAATTTTATTTTTTTTCTTGGTTTGTTGCATTAACTAGAACTTCCAGTACAATATTGAAAGGGAGTGGGGGGAGCTGACATCCTTGCCTTGTACCTCATCTTAGAGGGAAAGCTTTGAGTTTCTCACTATTAAGTATGATATTAGTTGTAAGATTTTGCAGATTTTTTTTATCAACTTGAGGGATTTCCCATCTATTTTTAGCTTACTCAGTTATTTAAAAGTTATTTAAATAACTTTTTCTTTATTTATTATTAGAGAGAGGGGAAGGGATCCTTTGCTTTGTAGGATGACATCCAACCAACTGAGTCACACAGGCCAGGACTAGTTCACTGAGAGTTTTTAATCACAAATGAATGTTGGCTTTGGTCAAATTTTACATGTATTGATATAATTGTGGGTTTTTTGTTGTTGTTTAGCTTGTCATTGTGATGGTTTACATTGAGTTTGGAGTGTTGAACCTCCCTTGCATACCCTAGTACAGATCTCATTTGGTCACGGTATACAATTATTTTATACACTCTTGGATTCAATTTGCTAAAATTTTGTTGAGGATATTTGCATCTATATTCATAAGACATATTGATCTGTAGTTATGTTTTCTTGCAATGTCTTTGCCCAGTTTTGGTATTAGAGTAAAGCTGGAATCATGGAATGAGTTTGGGCCTCTAACTTCCATTACTTCCATTCAAAGCCTCCCAGCCTCTGAAAAAGATTGTAGAGTATTGGTATAATTTTTCCTTAAATGTTTGGTAAAATTTACTATTGGACCCATCTAGGCCTGGTGCTTTCTGTTTGGGATATTATTAATTAGTGATTAAATATCTTTAATAAATAGAGACCTATTCAGATTATCTTTTTCTTCTTATGTGAATTTTGGCAAATTGTGTTTTTCCAGGCATGGGTCCATTTTATCTGGTTTATCAAATTTTGTGGCATAAACTTGTTCGTCATATTCTTTTATTATCCCTTTAATGTCCCTAAGATCTATAGTAATGTTGACTCTTTTATTTCTGATATTAGTAATTTGTATCCTCTCTTCTTTTTCTAGTTAGCCTGGCTAGCAGGTTATTGATTTTAGATACCATTTGTAAGAACTAATTTTTTTTTTCGTTAGTTTTTCTCTATTGATTTTCTGTTTTGTTTCACTAGTTTCTGCTCTAACTTTATTATTTTTTTCTTCTGCTTACTTTGGATTTAAGTAGTTGTTTGGGGTTTTTTTTGTTTGTTTGTTTGTTTCCTAAGGTGGAAACTTAAATCATTAACACTAGATCTTTCTTCTTTTCTGATATACACATTCAATGCCATATATTTATTTTCCTTTAAGTACTCTCTCACTGCATCCCACAAGTTTGATGTTTTGTTTTCATTTTCATTTGGTTCAAAATGTTTTAAAATTTCTCTTGAGATTTCTTCATTGACCCACATGCTGTAAATTTACAAGTATGCTGTTTAGTCTCAACATATTTTGGTACTTTACAGTTACCTTTCTCTTATTGCCTTCTTGTCAATTCCATTATTGTGGTCTGAGAGCAGACATTATATGGTATTTATTCTTTTAAATTTGTTAAAATATGTTTTATGCTCCAGAATGTAGCCTATTATTGAATGTTCCACATGAGCTTGAGAAGAATTTATATTCTGCTGTTGTTGGATGAAGTAGTCTATAGATGTAAATTACATCCAGTTGATTGATAGTGTTTTTGAGTTCAACGACGTCTATATTGATTTTTTGCCTGCTGGTCCTGTCCGCTGAAGTGTCCAAGTATGATTATGGATTATTCTACTTATCTTTACAATTTTACTAGTTTTGGTCTCATATAGCTTGACACTCTGTTGTTAGGTGCATACACATTAATTACTGATGTCTTCTTCTTGAAGAATTGATGCCTTTATCATTAAATAATACCCTTTATATCTAATAATTTTCCTTGCTTTGAAACCTGCTCTCTCTAAAATTAATATAGTTATTCTTGCTTTCTTTTGATTACTGTTAGCATAATATGTTTTTCTTGACCCATTTACTTTTAATCTATATGTGTTATTATATTTATAGGGGATTTCTCGTTAACAACATATGAGGTCTGTCCGGAAAAAGTCCAGCCATTGTTAATATAATGAGAATGGTTTTAACTACATTGATGTAACCTGGCAGCCAAGGACAGTGGACTAGAATGCGCATGTGTGAACAATGATAGCTTCACTGTTCTAGTCAGTGGGTGCAGCAGAAGCTGCTTGAATGAGCATGGGTACTGTGTGGCCACTGCATTCAAAATGTTGAGCAAGTAGAGCAATGAATCAGCACCAGATTTTGTGGTAAGCTTGAACATTCCTCTGTGAAAACTATCCATTGATTCAGAAGGCCTCAGCCATGGACAACCGGTGGTTGGCAGCTTCATCACGACAACGCACCTGCTCATGCATCTTGGCTGGTGCAGAGGTTTTTGGAGAAACATCAAATCACCCATGTGACTCAGCCCCACTATAGCCCAGATTTGGTGCCCTGTGACTTCAGACTTTTCCCAAAACTAAAATCACCTTTGAAAGGGAAAAGATTTCAGACCATTGATGAGAGTCAGGAAAATATGATGGGGCAGCTGATGGTGATTGGGAGAACTGTGTGAGGTCCCAAGGTGCCTACTTAAAAGAGGACTGAGGCGTCATTGTCCTACGTACAATATTTCTTGTATCTTGTATCTTCTTGAGTAAATGTCTCTTGTTTTCAAATTACATGGCTGGATACTTTCTGGACACACCTCATACAGTTGTCTCATTGTTTTGATCCCTCTGACAATCTCTGTTTTTTTTAGATCATTGACATTCAGAGTGATTATTGATATCATTGAATTAATATCTAATGTATTCATATTGTTTTCTATTTGTTGCCTTTGTTTATTTGTTGCTATTTTTGTCTTTCACTTTTTTCTTTTGTGCTTTTAATTGAGCATTATATATAATTCCATTTTCTCTCCTTTCTTAGCTTATCTATTATACTGTTTATAAACATTTCTTTAGTGATTGGCATAAAGTTTGCAAGATGTTTACAGTTAATCCAAGTCCAGTTGCAAATAACACTATTTTCCCACTTTTAAATTGGATTGTCTTTTTATTGGTGAGTTGTAAGACTTTTTAATACATTTTGGATCAAAACCTTTTATCAGTTTTATTAGTAATAGAAATTTTCACCCAATCTCTGGGCTGTCTTTTCATTTTCCTGTTATTTTTTTTAAAGAAAGGAATTCTTTTTTTTTTTTAAGATTTCTTATTTATTTATTTTTAGACAGGGCAGAGGGAGAAAAGAGAGGGAGTGAAACATCAAAGTGTGGTTGCTTCTCATGTGCCCCCTACTGAGGACCTGGCCCACAACCCAGGCATGTGACTTAGACTGGGAATTGAACCAGCAACCCTTTGGTTTGAAGGCCGGTGCTCAATCCACTGAGCCACACCAACCAGGGCTCACTTTCTTAATAGTGTTCTTGGAAACATAATCTTTAAACATTTTGATGAAGTTCAATTTATATATGTCTATTTATACACACACACACATAAAATTTGATGTTGGTAACTCAGAACTTATTTCCTAATTAAATGACATAAATATTTACTTGTATGCTTTCTTTTAATATTTGTATGAATTTACTTCTTACATTTTGGTCTTATTTGAGTATTTTTTGTGTACAGTATAAGATAGAAATTTAAATTAATTCTTTTGTGTGTGCATATCCAATTGTCCCAGAAAAATTTGTGGAAAAGACCATTCTTTCCCCCATTGAGTTATGCTGGTACTTTTGTGCAGAATCAATTGATGTAAATGTATGGGTTTATTTCTGAACGCTCAATTTCATTGATAAATATGACCATGTCATCTGTACAATAGAGATAGTTTCTTTTTCTTTTCTGATATTGTAGCATTTTATTTCTTTTTCTTGCCCAATTGCCTTGGCTAGAACTTCCAGTACAATATTGAATAGAAGTGGTGAGAGTGGACATCCTTGTCCTGTATTTAAATTATGATAAAAAATATAGAATATGTATTTACTTTGTCAGTGGATACACAGACCTTTTACAAAAGACCTTTTATAATGAACTGTAAGACACAATCTACTATTTGATGATGATGATGATGATAATCATTAACTGTTTTATAGCCTTACTTTGTGGTTAAATAAGATACATTATCTTTTAGTTTCTACCAGTATATTTACTCAAATACCCTCATATGAAAAATATGTGTACGCTCAAGTAGGGATGAGTATGACTCAGATATCACTGAGCCATTCATTCAATACTTTTTGAACAGACCCTCTATGCCAGGTTCTATAGATTCTGAAGCTACGGAGGAGGGGGTGGATGAGCCGAGTATGACCACTGCACTCATAGCAGTGACTGCTCATCGCTTGGATTCTTATACTGTGCTGGGGAGCATAGCAAACCATATCAGTGTGAGTAGTTATTCACTTCTGTGCATGTGTGTGTATAATTGTAGTATGTACACACATATACACATATTTACTACACATACACAAACATACACCTGTATATGCAAACATTTGTAGGTAACTTATATCCCCAAATTATGATGCCACATTAGCTTTCTTTGAATATAAAGTCAGTATGGGCAGAAGAGTCACACTATCTTTTGTTTTCCAATAAAGTGGGTCTGAGAGTTTAGCATGCGTAACACGGTCATCTTGAGGGCTTGGCAAAACTGATTGCCAGGCTCCACTGCCAGGGTTTTTAGTTCAGTAGATTTAAGGTAGCCTGAGAATGGGCATTTCCAACAAGTTTGCAGGTGATTCTGATACTGCTGGTTTGGGGACTACATCTTGAGAACCATGTCTCTTGTAAAACGTTTGTGTGTGTGTGACTGTGTTTGAGGCATATTTTGTTATTTAAATGTCACCGGAATTATAGCTGTTTCCTAACTCTTCCATGTCTTTTCTCTGGTGCTCACTGCACTTATGAGCCCACTCACGAGATGGCTGGTCAACCTTCTCCTGGTGGAGCGGTAGAGGGCTCATTATGCTCACTGAGCTAATAAATCCTGCCACCAGGCCACCGCCTTTTCTGTTTAAGCTAAAATTGCTCACCTATAGAGATTGCTCAGCCCAACAGAACAGAAAATTCTGCACACAATATCATTATCTAATGAGATTACCCTTAAACATTCAATTTCTAGTTACATTGTAGATGCTAGCAAGCTTTTATAACCACGGTGCAAATATAATATATATATATGTTAATAATCTTTCAGTGACAAATGTATTTGAGTAAGAATCATTAGATAGATAAAGAATTCTAGATAATTTAATTAATTCTAGAAATTTCTGCTCTTTCCTTCACATGTGTTTCTCCATTCCTGGTTCCATATCATTTGTTACATGCAAAAAAATCAATACTACAGTATTGGATTTTCCAAAGTGTTTACAATGACAACCAGTAGTTAGATGATAACATCTTCTGTGTTTGATAGTGGTAGATAGAGGCCAGCCAAAGGGAAAAGGCAATTAGCCAAATAGGAGTCTCGCCTGAATTACCTGCATCACTTTCCTCTTGTCTCTGGGATAAGAGTCTAGCTCTGGAAAGGAGTTGAATTATCTGTTGGCTATATCGTAATTCCACAAATAAGGCACATCCTAACACATACCAAAACTTCGGCGTATGCCCCGACTCTGAATTATTCAAGTTGAATAAAGGCATAATGTTAAGAGAAAAGTTATTCATGCATTCTGCTTCATCACATACTTTTGTGCTGCCTGGTTAGCCTAGAAAAGAGTCTAATTTGTTGATGATTACAATTAGGAGGGAATGATCCATTACATTACCTTTAATGAGCTTGGTTACAAATGATACCAAACAAAGGTTGCAGTTCAGGGTGATATGAAATCCTTGACAACATCCTCCTGATACTTGTGAAATTCCCATCACATAGAAAGGATCACTAGTTTGCAGCCACAGAAATGGCTGAACCTCACTGCATCTTTCCATTGGGACAAGCCTTACTGTTACTATCTAAAGTGCTTGTTAATTTATAAGCAGAGGTTATGTGACTGGCAGTTGTGATGCACAGCATTAAATTAGACGTGGTCTTGTAGTGAAACGATGATAGAGAGTTTCTACCTTTATTGTATTTCCTCTCACTGGATTTTACAGGCGCACTTAAACTTCAGCCAGTAAAGTCAAGAGCTCTGAAAAACCAGTTAATGATTCAGTTAAAAAAAGTCTGCAGCAGAATATATTAGACTGGTGTGTCTCTTTGAACATGAGTAAGACTTCTATGTGGAAATTTCTGTTTTAAAAAATGTTTTAAACAATACATAGATGACATATAAGCTTTTTAAGAAGATGAAATGATAGGAGGGCAAGTTAAGAATATTTACTTTATCTTATAGTGAAAGACGTATTTACCTATGATAATATGAAATCTGTTGTATTTTTCTAGTTGAAAGATAAACAGAACACTAAAGTTATATAGCATGCAGTATAATGTAAAAACTGTGCTTGAAGAATTTTTAATTTTTCAAAGATGTCTTTTATATTTTAAGAATCAAATAAAAAATCTCAAATGCACATCTTCTCTTCTGAAGCCTAACTGATGGTTTGAGAAAGGTTATTGATTAACTGTAGGCATTTTTGAACCGGTGACTAACAAAATCTAGCTCTCCTCATGCCTAAGTGGGAAATCTGTATTTTAAAAACATTGATGGCTGGAACGGGTATTCCAAGGCGAAGAGTAGGGGGGTGAAAATTAAGGTCAAATGGACTCTGGAAAGAGAGTCCATTTGAATGTCAGATTAGTATAAACATAAATCCTTAAGAACCTCTCCATTCAAGAGGATACACATATCATAGGTGAAGAACATTCAGCTAATGATTTCAAGCTCACAGCCCTCTTACCTGCACCACGATCATAAATTACTAGCTTGGCAAGGGAGATGTAACTAAGAAATTCATTGTTTGAAGCAACTCTTTTGACAGTTTCTCTCCTAGTTTATATTTATGGGGGTGCCGTTGCCCTTATTTGTACCTTCGTCAACACAGTTTCAGTTTCTCTCAGTATGGTTATCCTTATCACATCACTTCCCATTGCACGGCCAGTTATCTTCCCTAGTACCTGTCGGTCTGCAAAGGGAAGCAGAATGTAGAAGTGCATGGTAAAAAAAAAAAAAAGTCTGACTGGTTTGGACACAGAATCCTCTCATAGGAGTACAAACACTTCATTTAGCCAGGATGACTAGTGGACCAGTCATGTACACCCTCAAAAGGAAGTGCTCCCTGAATGGTCTAACTGTGGCTGCAATTAACTGCAGGCGCAGCGTTTGCACCTGCGGCTACTCGGGAAACAGCTCCCCCAAACAAGGTGTCTCAACAAAGTCTTCCAGCCGTTGCCTTACAGCTCCACAAACACTTGAAGCTGCCTGTTTGTGTACTAAAGATACTATTTAACAAACGTTTTTAATTTTGATAGAATTTACTTTAGTCTATCTTTGCATTTTGTGGCACAGAGTATAATTTCTGCTAGACTAGAGTAAATCTAGGCATTTATGTTTTTTCTCAACTTGAACAAAATCTTCGTTAAATGGTTTTTGAAAAGAAAAGATGCCACCCATTATTATTCCTGGATGGAAGCCTCATTTCTGCAAAGAACATATAAAGGTATAAAGTAAAAAAAAAATTGCTTTATGACAAAGAGCCATGATCTGGGAACCAGCTATCTCAGGTAATGTATTTACATAATATTTAGCAAGTGAAAACAAGACTGATAAAATCACACAGGCATCTACTTAACGACTGTAGTATTTTTGCCCTTACAGGTTGGGGCAAAAGTAGGTTTAAAGTTGTTCTTGTGAAAATAATAGAATAATTAATAAAAATAATGCAAGAATAAACTCTGTGTTTCATATACTCACAACTGTACATCTACTTTTGCCCCGCCCTGTATACATTGCTTTTTTAAGAGAGAGAGGAAAGGAGAGAGAAGCATCAATACGAGAGAGAAGCATCCATCGGTTGTCTCCCCTATGTACATGGACTGGGGATCGGTGTCCAGACTGGGGAACATACACGTCCAGATGAGGGGTTGCACGCACCCACGCCCAGACTGGAGATCAACCCACAACCTAGTTACATGCCCTGACTGGGAATTGAACCCTCAGCCTTTCAGTTATGAGATGACACTCCATAACCAACTGAGCCACGGGGGCCAGGGCTGTATACTCATTTTTAATGGCCTAGCTGCATTTTCTAAGTTACAATTAGTATATTTGGTACTTAGCACAGTGCCTTTGACACAGTACATACTTGAGAAAAACACTTTTTAAAAAAAAAATGAGGTAGAGGATGATAAAGTGATATGGCTTATGGGTCATTAATATACTTTTAACCAAGTGGATTTTATTTTTTTTTTTCATCTCTCCAATTTCCTTTACTTAGGAAAGAGCCAATCTACAATTCTTGTGTCTATTGTTTTTCTCCTAAGACTGCTGAAATACCTAGGTTGAAGCTGATATTGAGGTGATGGCCTTTCTGATGAATCTAGCTGGCCAGTGACATCACATAGCACTGTTTTGAAAGGGGTGTAGCATAGGGTCAAGGGAGAGAGACAGTGTTCCCTTGCGTGCCGGGCCAAGGGGGAGGTGGCCGTGCAGAGCGAGAGATCAAGAGGTGGCCTAATTATTAGCTGGTGCTGCCTTTTCTGCCCGTCAGTCTATTTCATGACCACTGAAACTTGCATTAACAAACTTTGAAAGGATGAAGACATGGATATTTCCCAATTGTTTGACTTCTGACACTTCTGGGTGACCTGCTTTTCACTAGCTAACAGGCCACAGCAGAGCGTGGAGAGGGCTGGACAGGTCAAGACCTCGCTGGGGTCTCACAGCTTCATGGTGGATCAGAAACTAAAGAATAAGAACATTTGCTGCAGGCCTGAGGTGAGAGGTCAACAGCCATGATTCCTACCTAAAACTTTATTAGGTAATCATAACTACAGATGTTATTAAGTGGGCACATATTATCCTTACAAATCTTAGCAACCAGAGAGAGAACTGTCTTTGGCTTTGCAACTGTTGCCGATAATGACTTCAACAGAGTTTTCATAATATTCAAGAGGATTAACACAAATTTTTAAAGAGTCTCAAGATCTTCAAAAAACATTTAAGTAGTCATGATGACTTTTACATCTTCCTGAGAGAAATAAGTTTATTTTAATGTATAAATCAAGTTACATAATCATGTGGACACAGTTGATATTTATAAGAACCATTTAAAAATTTAATTTAAAGAGTATATTAATGTATTTTTATGGTGAGCATCTTATTTCTCTCTGAAAAATCATATGAAAGATATATTTATAACATTAATAGGCATTTCCAAGGAATTCAGTGGACTAGCAGGTATAATATTATGCATTTAGTGCATAAATTTCAAATTCTGACCAGCTCAACCCTAACAAAATTCCAGCTAAGTGCCTTATCCCTGCAAACTTTTTGTGAATCCAAGAGTGTATACTAATCAGAAGATGCTCCCTGAAACCTTTATGAGTCTGGCTTTCTACAGTTGGATAAGTAATTTTATCAAATAAAGTTCTCTTCCACCCCTAAGGAATTTTGCTTCTCTATCAGTAAAATACCCATCAATAACAGGCTGACCTTCCCGGAAGGAACTCCAGGAGCTGTTGATGTTATTTGCGAACCGTTGCAGTTCTTTTAGACATACTTTTCTCCGTTTGAGGACATCTTGAGAAACTAGATATAATCATTAGCAGTACCTAAAAAATGATTTAAGTAGCTTTTCTGTTTCCAGTAATAGATTGATAGTTTGTATTTAATTTGGGATTCTTTGCTTAGCCAAGACTTTTTTTTAAAGTTTCAGTCAATAGCTATGACATCTTCAGGGATGCCAGTTTTCTTCTAGTAACGTTCTCCTCATGTCATAGTTTTGAAGAAAAATGTTATGATTTTAAAAAACTAAGGGACGTACTTCGAAATTGGCTATAATGTCTCCATATTTCTAACTCTTGATTCAGTGTATGTAGAGGACACTATGGTGTGCTGCCCAGATCGCCCCTCCAGGAACAAGACACTTACTCCCTCTGTCAGGGGTGCCGGCACAGTTCATGGGCCAACATAGACCAAGATGTGGCCTAATTAGCTGAGATCTGTCATAGCTGAGTCCCTCCCTGTGATTGCCCTCTGCCAAAAGTCTCAGCCTTGCCTAAGGCTGTACCGTCTCTCTAGGGGCAGCTCACATTCAGAGAGCAGGAGACGCCAGGATAAAATGGCCTCATCTCCTTGTTCCATGTGGAACAAATCTGAAGGCCCATCAGCTCCTGAGTTCCTTAGGGGATTGGCTGAGATCTTGGTTCCAACTGCTGTTTGATTCAGTTTGCCAAGTTCTGCTTTCTTCCCTTCTTTAGTTCTGAGAGTACCTCCCTACTCTCCCCCCAAAAGTGGCACTCCATCTTTTTAATCCGGAGGCCATTCTCAAGAAACAGAACTTAAAATAACATAGACATACAAGGTCCAAGAGCACAAACTAGGCAGAAGATGCTTCCTGAAACTTTCTCTTTTGCTAGCACTTTTTTTTCCCCGTAAAGCCTGTACATTCAGGCTCTGCAGATGGGCCATTTTACTAGAACTTCTGTTAATATATTTCTAAATCTTTTAGTGCTAAGCCAAGCACCTAATTCTAATTCTACTAGGCTATTGCTAGGCCATGAGATTATTGCCCAGAACAGACTCAGAAACAGCATGTGTTGAGAGCTGAAGAGTTAATGGGGAAGACCATCTTAGCGAGTACACACTAAACCATCTGCAAAACTTCACGTCTCTGAATGCACGTGACCGGGTGACTGCACTCTCTAAACACAACAGGGTGTGTTTCAAAAGTCAGGGACAGGCACCAAGAATGATTTGTTTTGCACTTAGTAAATCTCTTACAAAGCAGTGAGATACATGGATTGATGTCGCGGAAGGTTTGCTCCTGTCATGTGTACATGGATATATGGCCCTGGGGGATTTTTCCATTTCCTGGAAAGATAAATGGTATATGATATAACCAAATGGCATTTATGAGTTTTCTGGAGATAATTTGGGATTTTCCATACGGCAGTTTGGGAGATGTTATAAAAAGGTTACAAGTCAGAAATATGAAGAAAAAAAATGACAGAAGGCAGAGAGAGCAACAGGAAGGGATCCCCTCGTTTTAGGTTATACTGGTACTCTGACTCATTCATTCATTCATTCATTCATTTAGTATATGCTGGGCTAGGCTAGAGATATTGAATGTTTATACTGGCACTCATTTATAGGAACATGTGCTAAAGAGGGCATACATTTTAAAATCTGACCGGCTCAAATTAACAAAGCCCAGATACCCAAATGTCTTATTCTTACAAACTTCTATTATACCTCTACTAATAAGACATTGAAATGATACAAGGGAAATATTAATTTTGTGACAATTTTGGCACCCTGGCAAGCTATCTTGTAGGGTATATTTGACTTAGAGTGGGCTCTTCATCACGCAATGTGACACAGCAAAAGAGCTCAAGGGGAGTAGTTTGCTACTCTTTCTGCACTGCATGGTGGTCAGAACAGGGCAGGAGACCTACAGATTGAAGTATTGCTTTGAGACTCTCCCACCTGCGAACAGCCAAACGGGAGCGCCAACAAAGCAAGTGCTGCACTGACCCACAGTCAGGAAACTTTTGTGATTCATTTCTGCTGCCCTTCCTTGGACTTTGGTGACTGCGGCAACTTCACTGTCTTCCTTCAAGGTACACTGTCATGGTGGTAGTGATGCCAAAGTTCTGGAAAACCTATGAACTTTTTCACTGGTGACATCCACAGCCCCTGTACTGTGTTAAACAATGTCGATAGAGGAATGAACAAGTCAGGTGGGTGAGGTTACCGTTCTCAAGTGCAGATGACGTTACTGATGAAAAGTTAAGTGAGCAAGACCACGAGCCTGTGGATGGCGTATACATATTCTCTTGCAGTGTTCTTGTTAGGTTTTGTGCGGGCAAGAATGTTTTAACTATTCAGGATAGTGTCTGATAATGTCGGGGGCATTGCATTTTTCAGGCAGTACAGTAAGTTCATGACATGTGTGACATGCATGGTTGATTGGTATTTCGTATTTTAATTATGGGAAGAGTGACAAAGGTGGACTTGCTGGAGTTTGAGGTTTAAAAGGCAGTATTGCTCAACGTCAAACCAAAGAGCTGGAGGAGCTTGGGTCAGCAAGTTATCTTTTGCTCCGTAACATGTGTCCCAGCACTTTGCGTAACCCCGGTTTGGAGTGGATGTCACTGAGGACTACAGGACCGTGAACAATAGGCTGCAGTTACTCTTAGCAACGGGACCCCTGGGAGTAGACTTTGTGGTGTATTCTGGGAGGAGAACCCTTATTGGTATCTCAGGACCTGGCCCAGAACAATGTTTCCACCTGCAGTAAAATTCTAAGGGTTAACTTCAGCTAAGGGAGTCATCAACACCTGAAATTTTTCATCAGTTGCTCTGGTCCTGTAGAATTCTATGAATTTCTTAACAGGAAGGCTACTTCCTAGGGCACTTTTGGACACTGCGCTTGGGATGAAGAAAAATAGTTGGGATATAAAGGCCTCCAGCAATCTTCCAAGACCAAGGTGATACCCTTAACAATACTATGAAAGTGCATAAAGTATATAAATATCTTTGTGACTCTGGTATTTTGTGCAAAAAAAAATTAAAACATATTTGAATTTGTTCTATGTAAGAGTAAATTTAATCTATTCATTGCCTGCCTATTAAACTTTAGGAGGCTTGTATAAAAATAGCTGATAGACATATAAAGTCTTTTCAAAAATACTGCATATTATTCATTTTAGAATATAACCTCTGGGGAGCCTTAGTTTATAAGCTTTTGAGTTACATGAGACAGTGCATGCTACTTGAGAAGTCAATTTGTATTCTTTGATTAGGATGATTTTTGACGTTGACAGCTTGACATATAAATAGGAGAAGGTAATATTATTAATTATTTCCCCATAAAGATCTTTCTATCTGATTGCTTTCAATAACGTTCCACAAAATTAACTCATCTTGGAGCTCTGTGCAGAGAGCAGAAAGCAGTATAAGACTAGTGAGATCAGAAGATGATGCAGTTAATCACAGCCTCCTTGGGTAACCAGTTAGAACCCAAAAGCTATCACATCCTAAGAAACTACAGAATATCTGGTAACTGGAAATCTAATATTAGCCATTCGTCAGGGAAGTTACTAAATTTAACTAAAGAACTAAGGAATGAGTTTGAATATATACATAATTTCTCTTTTGGTCAATGTTACTTTTAGGAAACAAGAGACACCTACCATCCTTAACAATCATAAGGAAATCCAAGTAATTTTCGTATGTGGATATATAATATATTTATATTGAAATGCAATTTCGCAGATTTGAAATATTTTAGATACTAGTCAGAGAATGGTTTAGACAGGTATGCACTAAAAGGAATATCAAATTGAACTGGGAGCTGAACATGCATTTTCTGAGAGACTCTAACAACAACAACAAAAGTCTCAGTTATCATTAGAATTTGATTCCCCGCAGGTAACTTCTTGATTTTTTAATGTGTGAGTATGATTTACATCAATTTACTTGCGTGAAACAGGATTCTCAGCCAAAGCAGTAGTTGAAACAAAATGAATCATCTCTCTTATTTGGCCTAAGTAACTGTTGCCACTTATTTTCTTGGCTTAGAACTCTGAACCAAATACCATTGCCCTTGAACACTACAAATTCAGCATTTACGTTCTGTTTTTATAAGGGCAGGTTCACACAAATATTGATGCCACTTGGGCATGCTTACCTAGCTTACTTAAGTGTTTTATTTGGATAGTTACCCATATGCCAGTTTTGATAGAAATAAAATAATGCAGTGATTAAGTACATGAACTTTGAGTCATACATATTTAAACCTGAATCACTATTTTACCACTTTCCCACTGAATGATTACGGGAGAGTTATTTAACTTCCAAGTAACAGTTACATCCATAGCACAGAATTGCCAATAGGATTGAATGAGATGTCTACACAGACCTGGGTAGAAACTGAAACACAAAAAGTTATTATTGCTGAATATATTAATACTTGGTTTGGATAATTTCTCTTATTAAAATATACTAAAATCATTTCCAATTTTTCACTTTATAAGAAGCATAAAACAATGTTTTGATGATGGAATGAAATGTACGTATATTTCAGTTACTATGTGATAGCTTAAGAATAAATGTACTTAGATGGTATATGTGTTCAGAATATGTGTTACAGTGTATTTCTGTTGTTTGTAAAGTTTGTAACAATAAACCCAAGGTTTTTATTATTATTTTTTTAAGTTTGAACCCATCCTTTTTCCATAAACCTAGTTCTGTTTCTCCAACTTGCATTTCCCATTTAGGCCTCTCACTGTGGTTTACCCCAGGCTGACGGCTTCCTGGTGTCAGTCCTGAACTTCTAACTGCATAGAGGTCTCAGCCTCACTGCTCTATGCTAAGAGCCAGTAGATAGATAGTTCTCTGCTTCAACCACATGATGCTCATCAGCTGATTTCTCTATTTGCTTGAGTACAATTCTTAGTGTCCTTAGAAAGAACGATGCATGCTACGATCAATTAAGTTTTCTCTTTTATTTTAATGTTTTGTCCTTTAAGCCTTTGTTGAATTACTATTATGTGCTAAGGGCCTGTGTTTAGCTCTGATACAATCCCTCAGGTAAAGCCCACTGGTGGAGAGAGACAAGCAAGCAGATCACTAGAATACAGAAAGCAAGTAATTTTCCTCCCGCCCCCGCCCCCCTGTCTTGGTGTGGGTTAATGTAGTCCTGAAAGGCTTTCTGAAGGAAATGATCCCAAAGCCAAAACCTAAAGGATGAGTTATTCTGAGTCAGGGGTATGGAAAGGGGTAGAAAAGAACATTCCATTTAGAGAAACCAGCACATGCAAGGATCAGAGAGCAAAGAGAGGTTGGTTTGTTCTGGGAATTTTAAGTAGGAAAGATTAAAGTGTAGTGTACAAGGGTGAGAAATGTAAGCAGGCACCATATGGTCATCCCCTATGCAAAACCCATTACTACAGGTAACTCTTGAATAATTTTGAACTAAGGTCTGACTCCCTAGAAGTGAAATTTCCTTGATCTTTAATATCCTATCCTGATAGCTTAGTCACATGGCTACTCTCCTTTGAGACCATGTGCTCTTTGCTGTCAGACCTCTGGTGTCCATGAGACTCATTCCAGAAGCCTCATTACAGCCTAATTAGTATCCATGGAGGCCTGGACCAACCACACATTTCTTTTTTGTTCTTGTCACAAGGATCTCTGCAGCGGCTTGGCACTGTCTGCCCTACAGTGACTGTCTTCTTGCCCAGACTTGTGGGAAATAGACCACAAAATCATTTGCGGAGACAGTATCTGTTGCTCATAACACAATTGCATTTCTGTGGAGGTGCACACATGGGGAGAAGAACCAAGCAATGTGTTGGCCCAGTGCTCTGCGCTTTGGCAGATGGGCTTCAGCTGGCCAGAGGAGGCTTTTAGCATGTTTTGAACTCCTCTTCATGGTATTGGCTGATTTATAATTATGGAAATAATCAGTGTTCAAGGACTTTCTCCAGCCTTGATTTAATTTTTTAGGGAAATATGAACTCTTTCCAGTACTTTTCTGAAAGGTGAATCCTAGGGTTATACTTATGAGGATAAACCTTGACTCTAGCAATATCAGCATGCAATCTATGCATGTCTAAATCAAGAGAGGGTTTCCAAATGAAAACAGCAGGTATGAGGACACATGAAAAATGCCAGCTGAAAGGTTTTAAGACTAAGGCAACTTTTGCTGACAGTTAGTATAGCCTAGATCTAGCCTGGCATAATGAAATGCAGAGAGAAAGTGTGTGTATGGGAGTTTTCTAATTAGATTACACTTTATCTAGAACTCAAGAGATGAATTGGTCAGCTACGAATGTGAAACTTCTAAAACCAGAGAGCAAATAAGAAGGGATTGGAGTTTTTCATTTGCTCTACAATGGTGTCCAACTTCTGCCAGTCCATACTGAAGAGGAAAACAGTACGGATTACTTCAGCTGCTTTTTGTGTTCATTCTATGAAAGGTTAAATCTGGAGCTTCCTGCATAATCACTTAATATGCACTTTTATCTCTGGCCCAATATATCACTGCAAAAGAAGTTGTTAAAACAAAATAGGATATTATGTATGAGAAAGTTTCATACATAATGAAACTTTAAGATGCTGTACAATTATATGCTATGTTCTTCTTGCCAGCTTCTATATGAGGAGACATAAGGAAGCAGTGTAGTAAAGTAATTAAGATTGTGGTTTTGGGAATCTTAGCTCTCACCTCCCCAGTGTGTTGTAGTGAGCAAATCATTTGAGCTTCCTGGGGCTCAGTTTCCCTCTGTAAAATGGAAAAAATAACACAGTTTAGCACCTGGGAACTGTAAGTGAAGACTGAAGAGGATAGCATGTGACAAGAGGAGCAATGGGAGGTGAGTGAGGCAAGGTTTAATAAGCCTCTTCCAAATCAGTTTCCTTGGCCAAAATGAACAGTATCACTTAACTCATGAGTGTTGCAAGAATTAAATGAGACAGTATCCCTGCTGATTGACAGGCACAGTAACATGTGACAACCTTAGTGGGTTTTTTTGAAAAATTATGGATGTATGTATGTTTGTATGTATGTATTTTACATTTTTTATTGTGTTTTTCCATTACTATTCATCCTCCCTGTACCCTCTACCACCTCCACCCACCTAACCTCAGTGTCTTTTAAGGGCACCTATGGCCTTATTTGTTATAGGGGCAGTGCCTCCAGTTTACTGAGTAGTAGGAGGCAGCACCCCTTGAACGCATGTCAGCCCTGTGTGTTTGGCACTGGAAAGATGGCAGAGATGAGTCAAGGCACCACCACGAGCCTTCAGTGTTGGATTGGAATCACCAAGCCTTTATCAAGGTTTGTTTGCCTCCCCCGTGGCCAACTACTTTATGTTAAGAGCAGTTAAGACTGAATCAAAAATAAGCAGACGATTATGGCTTTTGGAGGAATCTTTAACTTCACTTATTTTATTTTCCCATACGCTTTCACAAGTTTAGGGAAGTGGGAAGGGGAGAATTTTCCTATGTGTTACTTTTTGTCTGCTAAGTCCCTGCAGACTGTATGTGGTGAAGGCACTTTGAGGGCGCCTGTAATGTTAGTGTGGCCCTAGAAACTCTCTGGGCTCATAGGCTGAGAAGTGGACACCCGTTTATTCATTTTACAAATATTTGTTGAGCACCTACTATGTGCTGGTCTCTCTATGGGAGCAAGGGCTACAGCAGCAATACAAGGGCAAATGTCTCTACCCTCCTAAAGTTTGCATCGTAGAGAGAAAGATAGACTATGAACTCAGAAAGAGCTAAGGAAAGCAGATGGCAGTAAGTACAATGGAGAAAAATGAAACAAGAAAGATGATGGAGTTTGTACTCCTTGTGACAGAAGTGTTTACTATTCTTGTTCTATGTTTCCTTGCCTGGAGAGTCGTGTTGAGAGAATCAAGAGGCAGCAGTTGGTACTGCTGGTACCAGCAGCTGGACCTTCCACGCAGGGTGGGAATTCTACATTTCTCATCTGAGATAGACCAGGCCTCCTGCCCGGGATTCTGCCCGTGAAACATAATTATTTACTGTTAGAGATAATTTTCCTCTGGGTTCTGTCTGGTCTCTAAACTTGGTCCCTCATCTTCACCTGATGTCTTTCAGGCTATGCTATGATCTTAAGTGGTTTTGGAGGAATATATATATATATATATATATATATATATATGCACACACATTATGATATATATATTATGATATATACCAATTAATATAAAGTTTTCCCTCTACAATTATATCATATATCAACTGAGAAAGCTTAATTTCTGTTATTTGAGACAACTGGAACTGTATTACTGTAAATAATGAGGTGAACCCAAAGTCTCAGTTTAGCACAATATTTCAATATATTTTCTTACGCAGCTTTTTATTAACGAGAATTACTAATGGGTACTTTTACTGATATGAATTTTACTCTTTTTAGTTTTCTTTCCCTACTCTATCCATTAGATGCTAATAAACAGTGAAGTAAGCAAATTCGGACTTTTAAATAAGGGAAGCCAAGAAAGGTAGGCATTTTCTACTAAGAAATGCTAAAATTTTAAATCATAAAGAGTTAACTGCTCTCCCTAGCTTATGACTGGTTCCTTCAGTAATGTGGCTCATTGTATATTGTGCTTTTCTTTAACTGTCTGAATTTTATGAAGCTGATGTAATCTTTGGTACTAACTGCCAGGACTTCAAGAAAAGGTTGTTGATATAAGAGAATGTCATCATTTCATTTTCCTAACTGTACTTCATGCTGCAAATTACATACACACATAACACAGAATAAAAACACACTCTGGAAACATTATGAAAAGTCTCCCACCAGACTAGAGTGTCTACAGGTAGAAGTGAAAAATAACTGCACTGTAAATGGAAACGATTTATGACCATGTGAAACTGGGAGTTTGGTGGGCCGCAAAGGGTTTGGTAGCCCAAATAGTATTTAGAAAGTGTACCCATTTGGGAAGTATTATTGAGATTTACATCATGCTCTTTTGCTCATTTATTGAACAGACACTTCCTCCACTGACAAAAAAAAATTAGAATTTGTTAAATAGAGTTCTTTGAAAACAGCCTTTTGTATTAATAAAATATTCATTTTGATACCAAAAGAGTAAAATTTTATTTTTGATAGCACACCTTAAAAATTCATTCTATTTTCTGGGCCAATTGTTTTCCACTTATTCCAAAATAACATTTATTATATCATTATCTTTTACAAGTTAAGTATTTGGCAGTAACAGCCTAGAGTGTTGGAGTTTTTTTTAAAGGAAGGGTAGAATCTATGTAAAATCTTATTAATTTTATATCAAATAAGTAGTTATATGTCTTTACAATTTCTGTTTTTATAGTATAAAACATTAAAAACAGCCAATTGCACTCTTGAAAATTAATTCTTTTATCTTAAAATTTTCTTAATGTTTAAAATAAGGTGCTAAAATTTTAATATTTAAAGATTATCTTAATTATGTTTTTTCTGTCAATAAACACTCTACTGTCAATTTTTAGAAGGTCAAGAACTATATTCATATATAACATCTGTCTTTATTACTATGTTCTTTGTAGGTTTCAAGAGATGTGAGTTGAACTTACTAGAAGATTTATTAAACCCTACAGAAAAACTGAGTGAAAAAAGGAAATAAACACCATTTCAGACAAAATAAAAAAATATGTGATAGAACACTGTGGAATAGTACATCAGTTACATATCTACACGGTTTAGGAAGGAAACTCACCGGTATAATAACTGTTTAAAGAACATTAAAATATAGTTTTATGTTCTCTAGAGTTGTAATATCCAAATTTTAAATGATTCATTCTATCTATTAAGAAATTTTTAGCATGCTTTAGTAAGCATGCTAAATGCTTATCACCCAATAATAAATAAATGTTTATGCATACTATTTATACAATTATAACTGTTTGTATACATTTATTTATACATGTGTATAATTATGTACCTTTTGAAACAATTTATAAATTTGAAAAGAACGCAGTGGGGATAAAAAGGATAATGTCTCAGGGTGCCGTGTAGACTTGGGACACAGTTCGTTAGTGACATGGATTTACGACAGACATTAAATTGTCCTGTCAATAACATGTCAGATCTGCTTAGATGGCCGTCATCTACACCTTGCTATGGAACAGACAGGAAGATCACGCCAAGGGTAAAAATGTACTAATTCTTTCAGTTTCTTAATTTCGCTTGTACTTGGCAAGATATCAAGACTCCCCATTTCCTGTTGTTTCTTTTATAAAGAAGCCACTAGTCCATTTTTGTGAGGGTTGGCTTTGTTAACACTAAATAATATGATCTGTAACGACCTTATCTGTGCATTGCAAGACTACAGTTTATGCAGAATATTTCTGAAGCAACTGCAGTTTCCCCCAGTCTTTCCGAGAACATCTTGTATAGCAGATGGGACACTTGACCTTCTGAATAGAAGGACTAGGAAGAGGCATCAAGGGAGGGTCCCAGTGATAGTTGCATATGGAATATAGTAAAACAATGGATTTTTTAATTTACCGATTAAAAACAAACATCAATAAGGGTCCCATAATTTTTTTCTGAACCGAAGTGATCCACCGTGTGTTCCCCTTCCAGAATTTTAGAATCATATAGTCTAAGTAAAAATATTCTGTGGTAACATACTCCAATATGTGTTTATTTGTTTAGAAAAAAGTGCATGTAATATTGTTATAAAATATACATATTTGTTATAAACACTTAAAATATAATATTTAAATTAAAGAGGATAAGATACAATATACATTAAAAGAAGCCGTAGTGTTTTATTTTCCTGTTGACTGTTGTGTACACACCAGTTTGCAAAACACTTTTCTAGGGACTGAAGACCTATTGGTAGAAATTTACTAAGTGGAAGCATATACTGTGTTCATGAATTGAAAGAATTAACATCATTAAAATGTCCACACTACCCAAAGCAATCTATGGATTCAACATAACTCCTATTAAACTACCAATGCCTGGTGCTATCATAAGAAAAGGTATTTAGATCAATGGAACAGAACAGAGAGTTCAGAAATAAATCTGTACCTTTATGGTCATTAATATTTGACAAAGAAGGCGAGAACATACAAGGGAATGATGACAGTCTCTTCAATAAATACTATTGGGAAAACTGGATTAGTACCTGCAAAAAAAGAAAAAATGAAACTAGACCTCCAAATTACACCATATGCCAGGATAAACTCAAAATGGATAAAAGACTTAAGTATAAGTCTCACTGTCATAAAAATTATAGAGAAAAACAGGCAGTAAAATCTCAGACATCTCTCATAGCAATATTTTTGCCAAATATCTCCTAAGGCAAAGGAAACAAAAGAAAAAAATAAACAAATGGGACCACATCAAACTAAAAAGCTTCTGCACAGCAAAAGAAACCATCAGCAAAGTGAAAAGGGAACCCACTGTATGGAAAAACATACTTGCCAATGATAAATCTGATAAGGGATTCATTTCCAAAATATATAAAGACTTATACAACTCAGCACCAGGAAGACAAACAATTAAATTAAAAAATGGGCAAAGGACTTGAATAGACACTTGTCCAAAGAGGACATACATATGGCCAAAAGACATATGAAAAAATTCTCAACATCACTAATCACCAGAGAGATATAAATTAAAACAATAGTGAGATATCACCACACACCTGCCAGAATGGCTCCCATTAATAAATCAACAAACAACAAGTGCTGGTGAGAATGTGGAGAATAGGGAATCCTAGTGTACCGTCGGTGGGAATGCAGAGTGGTGTGGTCACTATGCAAAACTATGGAATTTCCTCAAAAAAATTAAAAATGGAACTGCCTTTTGACCCAACAATCCTACTTCTAGGAATATATCCCCCAAATCCTGAAACACCAATTCGAAAGAATATATGCACCCCTATGTCTCTAGCAGTGTAATTTACAGTAGCCAAGATCTGGAAACAGCGCAAGTGCCCATCAGTAGATGAGTGGATAAAAAAGCTGTGGTTCATTTATACACTGGAATACTATGCAGTCGTAAAAAAGAAGGAACTCTTACATTTTGCAACAGCATGGATGGACCTGGAGATTATTATGCTAAGTGAAATAAGCCAGTTGGTGAAAACAAATACCATATCATCTCACTCACATGTGGAATCTAATGAATAAAATACACTGATAAACAAAATAGAAACAGAGGCATGGACACATGGAACAGACTGACAACTATCAGAGGGGAGGGGCTGAGGGGGGCAGGATGAAAGAGGTGAAGGGATGAGCCAAAGAACATCATTAGCACAGCCCATAGACACAGACGGCAGTGTGGTGATGGCCAGAGTGAAGAGAGGGTGAGGGCTGGGTGGAAGGGGGCACAGGAGGGAAAAATGGGGACATTTGTAGTAGTGTAAACAATACAAATAAAGTAACAAAAATGTACACTTTAAGCAAGAGAGAAAAAAATACCAATGATTCAGAATAAAGAATGATCACAATAGGTGACCATGTCTAAGACGCCTTGTTTCTAACTTCACAGAAGCAGTCATACTTGGAAATTTGAGCTGGACCCTCTGTTCTCTTGCTTTTGTCCTTATCTGAATTCTCAAGCCCCCAATAGGCTCTTATCATAACTGAGAACCTCAAGTTTAATTGGCAAATGCTCAATCTATAAGATAGCACTTTATCTTTTAATCTGTCTCTTGAGATGAAAAGTAGGCCCCAGAAACTTTGAGCTAAGGACTAGGGTCGCTCTGTCGTGGTGTGGTAACAGGAAGAGCCTAAGTCATGTTGAGAATTCATGTGCTCTCTTTTCGGAAGCATAAACTGTAGTGGTAACTAAATAGAGACTACTATTTGCTGTTTCTAAGTTTCACTATTACTTCTGGCATAAATAGTATTGATAGATTCATGTGTCCATTCAAGAGTGAGCTCATTTTATTTTATGTTCACACTTCTAAATGATACACCTATTTTTAACTATCTTTTATAGATTTACTTTGTTATAGTAATGCCTATATTTTCATCAAGCAATTATATTAATTCAAAAGCTGACATTATTTGCTTTATTTTGTTACATAAACTATTGAATGCTTATGGCTTTAGGATAAAAATGGTCAAATGATAATTGCATTTGTATTTTTGGCATCAGTTTTTATTATGTTAATTTGTTAAAATGCTTTTATATGTGCAATAGTCTCTCATTAAATCAGGCATTCCTTAAATGATATTAATTAACGTGTAAAATCTACCTTGAAAACTCATTTAATTTTACAAATTATACAACTGCATGATAGTATCCCCAGAGTTTCATCAAGTCTCTGATCTCAAAATAATTTCTATGGGAAAGGAATTTTAATAAAAGGTAAACTAAAACCCTTTTTCACAATCATATTTAGCAGGAAATCATTGCAACACAGATTTTCAAAAATCACTTGTATAGTTTCCTTGGAGTAGTTTTTTTTGTACCGTCTGTATTAAGTGTCAAGTATTGTGCTGGACCTGGTGAGACAAGGACCCTATTTTTAAGTTGGAGACACTTTAGCAGAGGATGCTATGGTGCAAAAAATGCAGTGTTTCCAATACGACCAGAGTAAGGTTTATTGACATTCTGATGCGGGGAATATTGGGACAGGAACGATGTTGTGGATAAAAACGCGGCCACGGTCTCGCGCTGACAAGCTCAGGAGAGGCTGTCTGGTGGCCTTACAAACTCAGAGAAGGAAAGTAACTACATAGGATGGGCTGAAATTAAAATGTCTTCACTAAAAGATAGTCATGGGCTTAGTCATGTTCCAGGCCAGTATCTTCCTAGACAAAGGTCATTCTTTACCTTAACTGAGCCTGCCTATTGTTGGATTGCATCTGTGATAACATACCTCAGGACTGTCAGCAGAATCGTCTCTTCCCCAGACCCCTCGTGACTCAATTTCTCACAGAGCGCAAGGCCACTCGTCTTCTTCCCCAAATACCATTTCTGTATGGTGAAAATGTTCATTGTCAAGTATTCTCTCCACACCAGTGTATTCAAAAGAAGTATTTGTCTCTTCATTTTACACTTTATACAATCTCAGAGATTTATCTCTGCTTTGCTTTCTCTCGCCTCTCTAATCTACCACCCATGAATTTTCTGTGACCCTTCTTATGCCTCTTCTGTTGAGTGTAATGTATAAAACAAACTGCAAAACTGCCATTCTCCCGAGCATTTTCTCAATCTGTTGAGATTTTGTTTCCTTGTAATTGTCATTAGTTTGGCTCAAATAAAATCATAGAAATTCTCTGGTGTTACTGGACTACAGGGTCCATTGGCTTGCACTTATCCAAGCCCAATAAGACATCAACAGGAGTTTGCAGCAAAGAAAGTAAGGGTTTATTTTCAGGAAGGGGCCCATGCCTGGAGTCACAGGTGAGCTAATGCTCAAAGGCCTGGCTCCCCAGTGGCTTGCAGGGGATGGTTATACAGCAGAGAAACCATTAATCATGGTGACTAAGGGAGTTAGGGTCATGGTCAGGGTTGTGGTCTCTACTGATTGGTGGGTTCTAGGGTAGGACGTAGGTGATCAGTACACGTGGTTCTGTTCTCAGCCATAACTTTGCTTCATCTGCTTTCACCCCTTTTGTGGGCCTGGGGCTGAAACACAGCTGAGACCTAGGTGTTATCTCTAGTTTGATGAAACTCGGTCTCTGGAATTACCAGACCTGGAGGCTTTGTTTCTAAGATTGTTTGAGGCTGATCAAAACCTTACTGTCCTGAGGGCTTAATGATTACAGGAGTGGTCCTGCAGGGAAGGAGGAGAAAGTGGGCCAGGATAATGGATGAGGCTGGTCTGAGTCAAAAGCAAAGAAAGGAGAAAAGGTCATATTAAAGAAATGAAGTTCCTGTGTGGTTCATGGGTTTGGATGTTCTTTTATGACAGTGTCAAAAACATCTACTCAGAGGGGAAATCACTTCAGCCTGACCAGGAAGTCCAGGTGGCTGAAAGGCTTATCTAGTAGGGGACATTTATGAGAATGACTATGGAGAGCAACGACCTGTTTGGGGAGCAGGTAAGTTACTTCAGTGAGGCCAACGTGTGGGATTCAGTGAGCGTAGAGAAAGAATGATAGAAGGTAAGGGCGGAGGGATAGTTTGGGTCATAGTCTGACTTTGAGGTAGAGATATGTGACAGGAGGGCCCAGGTAACCAGGTTCTTAGTGATTGCGGACAAAGAATTGAACTGAACACACAGAGTTTATAGAATAAGGAGAGAGAGCAGATTTATTAAGCAATTGCACACTCCACAGAACATGGGAGCGGGCCAACTCTGTGCAGAGATTGACCTCCTGGGCTGGAGGGATTCTATTCTTGTAGGGCAGATCCTTCCTGGCTAGTTTTGGTGGGCTTTTTATTGTGCATGTCAAGTAGTTGTATTACTTTAAAGCTGCTGCATATGTGGTCTCCCTGATTGGTCACTGGAGAAGGGGTCACACAATGTTACTGAATGGACCCCCCTCTTCTCCTGGGGTTCCCCTGTATAGCTCTCCATGTCCAGAGATTGTTGAAAAGGAATTATTTATTCAAAAGTTATACAGACTTAAGACTAAGGACTTAATGTTTTCATTAAAATACAAAAGTCCCTTAAAACACCCACAAACACACACAGTCCTTCCTTTCCCCCTTTGCCCAGTCTGGGGTACCATATCTCAGGAAAAGAAATAGAAGTCTGTGGCTCAGGTAGCCCCCCGCTCTTCCCAGTAATCCGTGCTCAGCTGGCAGGCCTCCCTCAGTTCCCAGTACCACCAGCTGTGTTGCCAGGGTCTCCAGTTCTTAAGCCAAAACCACATGGCACCTTCTCCTGGCCCACCAGCCAAGAGTCCTTTCACCCCTTTCCTTCCCGAAGTGTCTCTCCTGCATTCTTCCAAACTGCTAAGAGAGAGCTCTGCATTGCTGCTACACCTTGCTTTCCAGCTTCCTCTGCTGTGTGGCAAAGGGAGACCCAAAGCCACATGAGTCTCCTTTGCTAAAGCTGCATGGTGCTTCTCTGCTAAAGCCACGTGGTGATTCTTGTCATGGCTGCCATGACTGGGTTTAAATCCCAGCACCAATCTTCCTCTGCAGCCCAAAATCTGACTCCTCCCACCATTGGCTACACTTGCCAGCATTCCCATAATTTTCCAGCTTTTCTGGGCTGCCATGGTAAGTCCGGTCAGGCGTGCCCCTGTGGCGTGGAGCCAATCATCTCCAAGCTCTTACTCAGGCTCTGTAACCAGGGGGAGTTGCCTCCCAGTTACATCCTTGGTGGAAGTCACTCCTTTCTCCCTGGCTCAAAACATAGCCACAGCTATTTAACATATCCATGAAACCAGTTAAAGGTTATAGATATGTTAAATGACCATGCCAGGGGTTAGCTGCAAAACGGTTGCTATGCAAAACACTCTCAATGGCCCTGCTCCATGTGTCCCTTCCCCAAGTTCAGACTTGTAGGGGTGAGGACATCCCATATTTTTAATATTTCCTGTACACCATGAATTCTGGACCTCATTACAAACCCTTCTTTTGGGGTTCCCCTGGCTACACCCTCTTACAGATACATTTGGAGAAGGACAAAAGGATAGGAAGGAGATAGTTTGTACTGGTGGGGAGTGGCTATTGGGAACACTCATATTAAGTCCCTTTTTGGATTCAGCAGGACAACTAATGCTATAACCCATGATGAGAAAGGTGAGGAAAGTGTGGCTGTGATTTTGCGGATACTGATCTAAGGTTTTCAAGCAAAGGGTGGGCACAATCAAATACTTTTAAGAGGATTCGAAGAATGAAACAAAACAACAATCTCGTATCCGTGAGAAAGGTGGATCAGCGAGGAAGGAAATCAAAGGCCAGTTTGAGGGTTGTTGTAATAATTAAGAATGTGGCGATAAGTTATGAATTAGAGCAGTCATAGAGAAAATGAAAAGGAAATGATGTGCAGAAAGATTATAGGGGTAGCACAAATGTCTTATGACTATGAGTGGGTGTGGAGGGTGAAAGATAATGAAAAGTTAAGACTCTAAGTCAGTATTTGATGTGCAGATTTGAGTGATTGGGGAATCAATCATTAACTGCTAAGTAACAAACAACTCTAACATTCAGCAACTTAACTAACAATCATGTCATCACCTCATGAATATGTGGGTCAAGTGACGTTCTTCTGATGTAGTTTGGGCTTGTTTGTGTGGCTCTCTTTAGAATGGGACAACTAGGGCAGCTGTACTTATTCCTGCTGATCTGTGGGGCAGCTGGACAACTCTCCTTTAAATGTCTCTCATTGTCTTTGTGAGTGGGTTAGTGTGACATTGTGATCTATAAGAAGTATCATTTGGTCTTTTTTCTTGTTTCTGGCCAGAGCTCCTAAAACCCGTGGAATACCATAAGTGATGAGAGCAATAATGATATCTTTTAGTATCTTAACAGATGACCTTGGGCCACGGCTAAGAAAGGGAGCTCACTGCCCAGAGTACCAAACACCTGATGAGAGAATTTCAGTTCTAACCCCCTAACGTCTGGGAAGGGGAGAAGAGTTGCAGGTTGAATCAGTCGCCAAATGCCAGTGATTTAATCTCTCCTGCCAATGCAATGCATCCTCCATGAAAATCCCTGCGGATGGGATTTGAAAAGCTTCGGGACTGGTGCCTTTGTTGATGCCGGGAGTGGTATGACTGAAGAGAAGGTGTGGATTCTCCACACATACCCTTCCTGCATACGTTGCCTTATGCATTTCTTCCATCTGGCTATTCATGAGTTATATTCTTTTGTAATAAAACAGTAATCCAGTTAAGTAATGTTTTATTGAGTTCTGTGAGCCACTCTAGAAAATTAATTAAATCCAGGGAGAGGGTCATTGGAACTCGATCTGTAGTCAGTCAGAAGCACAGGTACCCAGCTGGACTTATGATTGGTGTCTGAAGCGAACAGCAGTCTTGTGGGACTGCACCCGTAGCCTGCGGAATCTGGTGCTCTCTCCGGGTAGATAGTGTCAGAATTGAACTGAATTGTAGGATACTCAGATGGGGTCAGTGAATTGCTTAGTGTGGGGAAAATCCCCCAGAAACAGTGGAATTGGTGATCTGAATGACAGTTGAGTGTCAGAATTTGAGAAGAGAGCCAGGCTCTGTTTTTCCTACGGCAATGGAGAGCTGTAAGAGGGGAAAAGGAATAAACTGAGGCTTTTTAAGTTCTAGGTTCAGAAATAGTGTTTTGTTGTTTCTTGGCACAGGCCACTGACTAACAAAAGTCACATGGCCAAGTTCAAAGTCAGGGGATAAGAAAGTTCACTTCACCCACAATGAGGACATGAAGAAAGTGTTAATGCCAGGATGGCCAAGAATCAGGGACAACAGCTCAGAGTCTCTGGCACCGCTGTCATGTCCACGGCCATAAACTTTGGGGCCAAGAGCTTCCTGCTGTGCCCTCTGACAAGGGCAGCTGCTGGACCACTTTGGTGAATACAAATGCTTCAAGGAGAAACTCATGAAGTGTTTCCATGAAAATAATTTTAAAAATTGTACAAACATGAATCCAAAGAATATTTAGAATGCAGAATGGAGAGACAGCTGATGGCACAAGAAGCATTGGAAACTTTGGGGTTTGGAGGTTTGATAGATGAACAAGCAGACAAATGCTAAGTTTTCAAAGGAAGACCACCAGACTGGTTGCCTGGGATGGAGCAGTGGCATTCACCTGGACCCTGGCAGTCACTTCTGAGGTGGTGTGACTGAGAAAGGAGTGTCCAGGATGCCCCCGCAGTACCTTGATGGGTTGGCTCCCAGCTGGGAAGTGGCTCATCCTCTGAAGCTTCCCAGATTGTTTTGGGAAATTATTCTTCCTTTTAGATTCTCATTTCTCCCAAGAGTGTTAAGTTCTGTTTTTAAATGCGCATGTGTGATGGAGTCCCTGGGGAAGCCCCTGTGCACTGCGAGGTCTCACCAGTGACTGGACTCATCCCTCTGGCTTCCTGTGATATGGTGGCTTCATCCTGTAGCACTGAATGTGTTAACAGTGATGTGCTGGGGGAGGGTGGAGGTGGGGGAGGGAGGGGGGTGTGGATGGGGAAAAAAACAAAACAAAACAAAACAGTGATGTGCTGAATGTTTTCTGAATTTCAGAAAACCATTCCCTAGCAGAATGGCCTCTTTCTTTCTCTTTCCCTCTCTCCCTCCTTCCCTTCATTTCTTTTCTTTCTTTCTTTCTTTCTTTCTTTCTTTCTTTCTTTCTTTCTTTCTTTCTTTCTTTCTTTCTTTCTTTCTTTCTTTCTTTCTTTCTTTTTCTTCCTCCCTCCCTCCCTCCCTCCTTTCCTTCCTTCCTTCCTTCGTTCCTTCCTTCCTCTCTCTCTTTCTTTCTTCTCTCTCTCTCTCTCTTTCTAACAAAAATGAAAAAGCAGAATCCTAGAGTATCTATAGTATATTAGAAAGAGACGTAAAAACCTGTAGATATATCTATATATTTGTACAAAAAGAGAAACTCAAACCAGAAACTAATGAAACTGGTCATCAGCCTGTAGTTTAGTTCAGACTGAACTATATTCATGTTTCTCATGCTGAAACAATAAGCCAGGATGTGGCGGACCCCAAGTGGAACTCCAGCACCATTTTACAGGTGCGTGCTGTGATGGCTGGCTGAGATGGCCGCTCAGGGCGGAAGACAGGAACGGTGGACATGGTGTTGTGACTAAAGCCAGAGCCAGAGAGGAGGAGAAAAGAAGAATTGGAGACAACAACGTAATTTATCACATTGTGGTGTCAAAACTTTTTAAATGAAAAAGTAGTTTGAGAAATAAAGCTCTAAGAAGAAAATGTTTTATTTTTGTTGTACTATATCTGCAGTTACTGAAGAATAAGTTTGGAACTGGGAGGATCAGCCAAAGGATAATTAAAGTTAAATTAGTCTGTTTCAAATTAAGAACTATAGCTCTCTAGGTTATTTGCACTGGACTGCCTCCAGAAAGTCCCCATGCAAATGATTTTCAGTCACTACATATCAGAAAAGGAGGTATGGGAATTTTGCTTAGAGTGAAAAACAAGTTAAGAAGAAATTCTCAAGTTCTCCAGTTAAAACTCTTATTTATTTTATGGTGAAATAACAGAAAAGTAATTGTTAATTTGATCAAAGACACAAATTTGTGTTATCTTAAACTTATCAAATTCCATTTTTTATTAAAAAAATCTTTCTGTATATTTATATGCAGTTTTCTAGTATATTTAGGGTTCCTGGTGAATAAATAAAAAAAGGACAGTGAAAATGAATACAAATAGTTTATGTTGTGTCTCCTCATGTAACAAATACACATCTTTAAGCTTCACTTGAAAACTAGAGAAAGTACTGAATTTTAAGAACTTTACATTTGTTATTATGTTGCTGAACAATTCACTTTCTACAAGGATTTGTTTTGATGTTGGTCAATATGGTCTGAGAGAGTGAGTGATATAGAAAGTTGTATAATATTGTGGGTAAAAAGGCATAGGGGCAGGTGAAAATGCCATTGCATTCCTAAACATTTTATATATCTGTTTCTACATCATCCGTCTAATCTGATCATGACATTTCTTAATAAGAACTATACAAGATTTACTTAAGAAAAATTATAAAACATAAAAAGTACATCTGAAATCATGAACAGGCAAATCCATAGTTTTGGATTTAAAGACTCATCATCAATAAAAATGTCAGTTTGAATATAAAATTTATTTGGAAGAGCATAAGAAGCAAAACCATCCAGAAAAACCCTGAAGAAATAGGAGCAATAAGGGAGAACCAACCCTATCTGATTAAAATATATCTTAAAGCCTCAATAATGAAAGCATTATATGTTGTCTCATGAATATAGATAAATTAATATAGCATGTTGTAAAATTCAGAAACAAATCCAGCTTCACATATATAAAGTTAGTATGTAATAGAGTTATTTTGAATTAGTCATGAAAAGGTGAAATTTTTATTAAGTGAAGTTAAGATATCTAGGTAAACATACAAAAAAGTAAAATTAGATCTAATTTTCATACCACCCATTATGTTAAATTCCATGTGAATTAAGAGATAGAATTATAAAGAATTAACTCATATAAATACTAAAGGTTAAACCTGAGGATATCCTCTGTAATCTGGAAGTGGGGTAAAAATTTTAAATTCTGACTCAAAATCCAAAGGCAATAAAATAAAAGATTGATACATGTTACTATGTACAAGTCCATCGATTAATCAAAAGAAACAAACAAAACATTTTGCATGGCATAAAAAATAAAACATAAGTAGTGTATGAAGCCAAATAACATTAAAAAATAAATGTCACTTAGAAGGTTAATATTTCTAATATAATAAGAGCATCCAAAGCACCACAAAACTTTATGAAGAATAGGCCAGAAATATGAAAAATAGTTCACAGAAAGGACAAATAATCTTTAAATATATGAAAAGATGTGCAACCTTATAAAAGAAATGTCAATTAGAAAAAGATTCAAAATCTACAGCATAACCAGTTGACGAGGATGTGGGGGAAAGGTGCTCTCATGTATTATTGGTGGACACGTGTCTGTGTCTAAGAAACTCTCACATGCTTTACCTTCTGACCCAGATAATATCTCACATCTACAAGTCTACTCCAAAGACACAGCAATAAAAATATAGAAGACATGTACATAAGACTTAATTATAGCACTATTTGCAACAATGATAGACATAACCTAAATATCAGTCATAATTGGGACCAGTTAAATAAGTCTTATAATCCACACAATTGAGGTACTGTTAAAAAATTTGTAAACTATTATGGAGTGATTTTCAGAATACATAAAGTAAAAGAACTCAAGCTAGAGGAAAGTATATGCAGTATTCTGCCATTTGTCTCTGAAATATCTATAGATATGTATGTATTTTCTTAAATTTAAAGTTGTAAAGATAAACCAGAAAATAAATCCAATGGTTACCTCTGGGGTGGTGGGGTATGAAAAGGGAACATGGAGGAGAGGACAGAAATAGATTGAATTTTCTGAACTTAACTTGTTTGATTGATTTGATTTTGGAGCTGTTTAATATGACAAAGTTAAATTGAAGTTTAAATAAAAAGGAGTCTCTAAAATTTAAAGGCAAGAGTAAGCAAATCAACTGAATTGTATATTGAGTTAAAATTATTTCAAGTAACTTTAAAATTCAGTAACTTGACTATATTTTCTTATTCCTGGTGGAATATATCTTAAGGATATCCTAAGCAAAAAATTAAAAAAAAAGAACTTAAATGGTTTTCAGTAATCTTATGGTTATTATTATTCTAAAACCACTACATACAGTTAACACTTGAACAAGAATTTGAACTTTATGGGTTCACTTACATGTGGATTTTTTCAATAAATATACAGCCAGCCCTTTTTACCTTTGGTTTTGCACCTGCGGATTCAACCGATCTTGGATGAAAAACAGTTTTTTTGATCATGGTTGGGACAGAAGGCCAATTGTATGTGTTGTTCTAATGCCATTTTATAAGGGGACTTGAGCATCCTTGAATGTGGGTACCACAGGGGTCCTGGAAACAATCCCTTGTAGATGCCCAGGGATGCCTGTAGTTACTATAAGTTTGGGGGAAGTAAAAAGTTATATATGGAATTTTGACTGGGGTGTGGGGGTACGTGGGGATGGGGTTGGTGCCACTGACCCCCACATTGTTCAAGGGTCAACTGTATATGTTATAGTTCATATGACATAAATCAAGTAGGCAGTTTGAAAATATTTAAAAACAACAATTAAAAAAATCTCTGTCCACTAAACAGACCTGGAAACAATTTTCAGTTTAGAAGCAATGACCATCCTTCGTCCCTAGACTGTGGCCTGTAAATATAACTTCCCACTTCAAATTTGGCTGTTCGAACAAATAGCTTATTTCAATGCCGAGTACTGAAAGTTTTAAAATGAGCCTGACACATGTTGTACTGGAAAACCAGGACCCTACAAAAGATGACTGGGGCTGCCACAAGCACTCAGGAAACTTGAAGAAGCTTACACTAGACTAAGAAATAACAATTCAGAATGTCAATAAGAAAAATAGCTACAATGAAATACCTTCCCTCTTGTAAATTTCAAAACAAAGTATTTCCACCTTCTAAAAGACTCAAACTAAGTTATATCAATTTCCTAGCTTTATCAACCAGTGTGCAGACAATGCAAAGAACAGAGAAATATACTGAATAGCACTATTGATGTCAGTACCGTGCAAACCTGTAGAGAATTGTTATGACTTTGAGACAAACTAGTGGGGAGCAAGACCTCAAATTCTCCACAGCAAAACAGTTTTTCAGTTTCTTTTACGCTTTTGAAATTAGGAACGGAAGCGAGGAAGATTACAGGCAGATTACAAAATATTAAAATTATTTGTTCTTTTCAGGGCCATTATGTCTTAGAAGGAGGGGTCTGAAAAGAGGCGTTTAAAGGTGTGTTAACCTAGATGCACTGACACAATGGCCAGGGCTTGCTTAAGGCAACGATGAGGCTTTTAATAAATAAGTTACATGCCTCTGGAGTGACCGCTCATGATGACCTACTAATTGGGAATTTGTGATCACATCACCCCGTGAAGTTACTTTCCATAGAAGCCCTTTTTCATCCACAACACTATTGGTTTGCCTTCTGCAAATTCTAGAATAAAGACAGCCCTACAGAATAAAAGACAGAAGATTTTTTTTAAAATAATAAATGCCAAGGGGGGAAAGAATGGTGTGGGGGGTTCAGAGATAATCACCCCAAGATGTGCTTCTGTGGCATTTGAATTGTTTTGAGCTAAGGGCAACTTTAGCTGTGGGCTCCTGAGAAACTTCTGCCCCTCCCCTTGACCACCTGGAAGAACTTGAATTAGGGGCTTTGCCCAGAATGGGAGATTATCAGAGGTAACATCGTTTGGCCTGTATGTAAGGCAGGACAAACTTCTATTTACTAAACATCTGCATTTCTTATCTTTCTGCAATGTCTCTTTGAAGATCCCAAGATCATTAGTAGCTCAGAATGTTTTTGCTACACTTGTTCCCTTTCTGTCTCTGACTTCCTCATGTTTGTGGGGTTCCCATATGTATGTATATATTAAATTTCATTATTTTCCCTTGCTAATCTGTCTCATGTCTATTTGATTATTAGACCAGCTAAAAGAACCTTAAGGAAACTTTCTCTTCCCCAACAGCGGCATGTAGATGAAAAGAGATTTTGGAGTACATGTCAGGTAAATAAATATGGACCTTGTGTAAATTCCAATTAGAACAAAACAACTGTAAATAATACCTATGAGGCAAATTTTGAGGAACTTTAAACACTGATCATATTTAATGTCAATAAGGATTATTGTTAATTTTTAAGGTATTGATTGCAATTGTTTTAGAAAATTAATAAAAAATTTTGAAATATGTATGAGTGAAATGATATATCTGAGACAATCCAGTGAGGGGACAAGGGGGTAGTTACAGGTAAACCAAAAGTTGGCGAGCACTACAGCTGGGGGACAGAAACGAGGGAGTTTACTGTGCTGTTCGCAGATTGTACGTTTGAAATCATTCATTAAAAAATGTTATGCAAGGGGAGAAAATGCCATGGAAGTGCTCCTCTTCCCCTTGTTGCCAGACTAAGTAAGATTGATGACCATATTTTAGAATTTATCCAAATAGGCTGAGTGGACAATAAGGTGACAAAATGGCCTTAAGCTCAAACTGACCTAAATGCTACAAAATAATAGATAGTTCAAATGTCTGGGAAACTTCAAATAATACTGCTTGGATTCTGTAGAAATATCTTGAGTATGTTATATGAGCCCCATTTAACATGACAGATCAATGTGATATAGTTTACAAGGAGTTCCCAGTATGTCACTGGGTCTTCAGACAAAGGTTATAAGAGGCAATTCACCCAGAGAGATAAACAGCAATAATGATATTAGTTTATTAATTGTCGATTTAGGGAAGTAGTATGGCAGTATGGTTAGAAACAAAAAATTTGGATTTAGGGTATCTACCATTCAGCATTCACTGTTTCTATTTACTATTTGAGTGAACTCATTCTTAGTTTTCTCATTTGAAAATTAGGGCTAATATCGTTTACCTCATAGGAATGTTTTGGTGACTGCAGGCCTTATACAGTACCTGATATACACAAAAGTGCTAAATCACTGCGATAATTAATATCATTGGTTGACGATGATTATTGACTGAGAAACTGAAGCAGAATTCCAAGCTCAAAATAGGAATGAAGAAAAAGTAGAATTTTCTGTGAAAGACATTTACATTTTGGGTTATCAATAACAAATGGAATTTTGTGGGGTATTTTTTGGAGGGGGGGGCACAGATGGAGAAACTCCAAATGTCTTCCAAGCAGCGGATACGTCCCAGGTAGGCCACCTTAGAGCTTGAGCAGATGACTGTACACAGAAGAGATAATTCTGATGAAAACAGACAGCTTGCAGTACAGAGGTTCTCAAATATTGGCTGTGAAAGGCGTTTCCTATTGCCAAACCTGCAGCCATGTGTTCTTTGATTAAAGGTGCCACCGGCAAGAAAGTCTGACAGCCTTGTATTTGTGTCATTTTCTTTGTTTTATACACAGCAACACAGAGACGTATAAGTGTATATAAAGGAGGGGAAGACATAATATTATGAGATGTAATCTGGGTGATTTCACAAAGGAGACGACATTTGAACCTGATTCTGAAGGACGAAGTAGAACTTGTCAGGAAGAAAAAGTAGGGAGGACATTCTAGGTACAGGCAACAGAACCAGGTGAAGGTATGCAGACTGTCACTCGGGTAGCCCCCCAAGTTCTTCAGGCATGAGGGGTAGTGCAAACGGAAGGTAGGGAATTGAATTGGATGTGCATGTATCTCCTACAGGACATTTTCGAGGCAACATGCATATTGGATGCATATTAAAGGTGATGGTTAGTCATGGTCATAGAATATTTAAAAGATTCATGATGACCATGTGAGGTAAAGGATACATATATGAATTCTAAGAGAATAAAATCAGGGAGGTAAGTTAGATGATGTTTACAAGATTTTATGTTTGTCTACTATATACATTTTATGTATGTCTCCTACTAGAGTAGGAGACACACATAAATAGTAGTTATGGTAAGGCAGTAAAAAAATTCAAACTCAAGATATACTTGGGAGAAAAAATTGATAGCATTTGCATATAATTCATATAATTATGATGTTTGAAAAATTATATTGTTCATTCTGGCATTTCTTCCACAGAGAATTTTAGATCTTTGCCACTTTCCTCTTTGAGCTTGGGATTCTGCTTCAGGTTATCAGAGAAGAATTGATAGGACTTGCATACAATTTGTAACGGTGAAAGAAACTTCTAATTTGAAGTGAGTAAAAATACTTTTATCTATCAAGATGGAGCAAGAGTGGATGAACAGATACGTAGATAGTATACACATTGAGTTTGAGGGACACATACTTCCTTTCTTTTACTTTTTATTCAATTTATTGCGGTGACACTGGTTAATAAAATTATGTATATTTCAGGTGCACAATTCTATGATACATCATCTATAGATTGTATTGTGTGTTTACCATCCAAAGTCAAGTTGCGTAGTTTCTTTATTGCCATAAGCATCATGCCCTCACTCACTGGTAAGTTAACATTAAAAACCTGTTGGGGAAGTGTTAGGTTGGAGACTGCCCTGTAGTGTTCAAATGGAGTTTCAGAGAAACAAATCAAGGAAGTGTAAGAAGTGGCAGGGAAGAGTGGGATTTGAAATGCATAGAATGACATATCCAAGAGAACAAATCACAATTATATGGATCAAACTCCAGCCTAATCAAGGGTGCAGTAATAAATATTTTGGAAAATCAAGTTCTCTCTTATTAGGTTCATACTGAATTTATAGAAAGGATCTATATGAGGAAATTTAAGAAATTATTGGAAGGAAATCAAGGTCATGCTACAGGGATAACACATGTGAGCCAAAAAGGCCCAAGCCTAATTTCTGAGGTTCTTTCCAGTATTCCATCCCTGAGAGCTGCTGATGGAAACAGTGAGTTTAAGGAGCTGAAAATTAGGCCAGTTTGTCACTTTGTCTCATTCAAAGGAACTCCATAGGGTCACTGCGGATTGTACTCACCAGTTCCCAGGACTTACTCTACACACTGGTCTTGAGCCACCAGCACAGACTGCTATTTCCCAATCTTTTCTGGTGTTGACCAATGGTCTTTGACACCAATTCAATGCCAACAGGAATCCCTAGCTTGGGGTTTGGTGCACAAGGAAACTTTATTTAGTACAAACAGCTCAATTGTGATGCGACACGGTTTTGAGAACAGCACAGCTCAATAATGTTGTAGCTCAACTGTGAAGTAGCACAGCTGTGGAACAGCATGGCTATGAGGTGGGCCTAAGGTGAGGCAGCCCAGGGGCAAGGCCCCTCTCTGGCTAGACAGCTCTGCTCCAGTCTGGTTTACTCCACCCTGCTCCCTCTGCTCTGCTCTGCTCTGTGCCAGTCTGCTCTTCTCCAGCAAGGTATCTTCAGTGTTTCAGCTCCAGCAAAGGAAATGAAGTCTTCAGTCTTCAGTGGAAAGGGAAAATATGCTCTCTGAGTAGAGAGGAGCTGACTTATATAGAGAGAAGTCCCTGACCCTGATCCCTGATTTGTGTATATAAAAGAGGGGAAGACAAATATTATCAGATGTGATCAGGGTCATTCATGCAAATAAGGACTCCAAATTCTTACAGTTTGGTTCAAAAAGCACTGTTCTGATTGGTCAGAATGAAACTTCTTTGATTGGTCAGTGAAGATGATAATGGGGATGTAGCTGTATAGTTCTGATTGGACAAAGAACGTCTCAGTCTTATTGGTTGAAATACAATGCCAGGGAACTCCTTTACAAGGGCTGGCTCAGAGGGCAGGAATACAGGGCAAACAGGCAGTTCAGTGCAGGGTTCTCCTTGAAGTGCAGTTTGTATGAGACACCCCCGCTTAGAAACGGATGCTAGCCACAAAGAGTTCTTTTTAGTAGCTCTCTTCTTTCACAGGGTCAACACTAGTTAGTGTGAGTGAGCCACTAATATATGTTGACAGGCTCATGTCTCACTTGTATTTATTTTATTATTAATACTGGAAGTAAGTAATTCAGATTGATTAAAGGGGAGAGTTGGAGGCAGAAAAAACTTGGAATCACAATAAAAGAAAAAAAAAAAAGATGGTTGCCAGGCCATGGAGCATCTCTACTATTAGTCTAAAAAGTTCTAAATGATATATTTTGGTCAATGGACATTGTTGAAGGACTTTGATCATGAGTGTTTTGGTATTTCTTAGAACACATGCTTAATAATTATGAAGGAAGAAACATGAAATTGCATATAGTGTGAATAGAAACTCTCAGAAGAAGATTTTGAATCAGTTCAGCACACCTGTAGACTGCTGAGAGATTTACATAGCCACAAATCAAGCTGGCAACAAAAGATCTGAACAAAGCTGTTTGTAGAGCCAAGGGCACAGTTGCAATCAGCGATAAGTTATGTAGGCCCAGGCCAAGGGGTAGAAATGACTATTGGGTGTAGACAGATATCTTCAGCTCATTGAAAGAAATTCCGTGGAGCCTCCATAAAACAACTGGACTTCGAGGCATGTACCATGAAAACATTTTTGGTGCAATTACTTTAAAAGGAGATCTTTTGGTATTTAATTGTAGAATGCTTTTGGAATTGGACTAGTCTTCCCAAGGAATTTTTCATTAGTGTGAGCAGTGTTATAGTGAGGTTTTAGAAATGTTTCCATTTCAAATGGACGTGTAGTAAATATAGCCTAAGCCTGTTCTAATGTTGGGGAGACCTTGAAATTAGTGCATGAAGAACAGAATAAATGAAGGTGTAGATAATCACTAGACTTCATTTTCCATCAATATTTTCAGCATTATGAAACTTTTCTGGAGCATCAATACTCAGTTATTTAATATAATTTCTGAATTTACATTCTCTAGGGATATGAATAATGAGAGAAATGGAGCAGGAAGGAGCCAAAACAAAGAACACAAGCAGTTTCACCACCAGAGTGTGAAACAAGTGGCCAGTGTATTGTTCCGCACTGGCAACACACAGAAGGAGGTACTTCGATCTGTAACGCACTACAGTCAGATCATTTACTCTTCTGCGGACTTGGCTTCTGTCCATGCAACAATCAAGTGCAATTGCAAAAATGAGGTAATAATGAACAAGGAGATGGTTGCCAGAAACTTTTAGACTGATGTTGGAGTTACCCTTTTGACTTGGACGACCAAGCTTCTATATAAAAGTCTAATCAGCTATTGAGGTCTAAATACACTTTTAGACTACTCAGAGACAAATGATCCAATGCTGAGAATCTGTAACAGGAAATGTGAGGACATACTCTACGAAACCATTTTAATAAAAATGCAAGGGAGCAACATGGGCGTCCATCCAATGTTGTGTAGTAAAGAAAATGATTATGAGATATTTTTAGTCATAAAAATTGGAGAATTACTGTTCATGAAGGAAGAACACTATGTAGTCCATAAATAATTGAAACTGCAGTTCCTCTTTGCTTCTACTGACCTTTCAGTCAGGAAAATAAAAGTAATTTAATTAAGCTTAAGATCATCATCAGGTTGTTTAATTCTTTTAAAAGAGCTACTTGGTCCTAATGTGTCTAGGACTCCCATTGTCATCAGTGGGAGATCTGCCAGCTTCAGAATAGGACGGATGGAACACGTGATTACAAGTGACCTACCCTGTTGGAAATGATTCCAAAAGGTAAAACCATTTTCTGAAGGCTAGGTTTTTAATGTCAGACTGTCCAGGGTTCTAATGTATCTCTTTCACTTAATTTTTGATTTTTAGTGCCTCAGTGCATCTCTAAAAATGAGATGATGTTTACTTCATAGGATAGTTTTGAGGATTAAACGAGACCATACATGTGACTGGCTTACCATTATGCCTGGCATATAGTGAGGTCTCATATACGTTAGTTATTATTGTTGTTGAGTGATAATGCTAATTCTAAGTTAGGTTGGGCATGGGTTGGAGAACAGGTGAGAAGTACACACTACAGGATGTATCTGCCCGTGCTCTGATACAACGGTGGCCAAGGAGCCATTTCTCTCTTACATGTGAGTAACCAAAGATTGACTTTTGATTTCACCACATTCATTAAGCAGAGATTTTCCAATGTTATAGCAGTGAAGATAAATAAGTATGTGGGTCTGGAAGAAATGTAAAGATTCATTACTAGGCAGGATCAGACACCCCTTAAAGAAGATTTCTGTGGTGTTGCTAAAGGAACACCTGATTAGAGTGAGAACACTTTCATCTGCTCCCACTCGGCCGTAAGCCCTCTGACACTGGGCATCATGTTTTAGGCTAAATAGAGTCCTCCATGGTTACTGCAGTGTTTGGTTCAGAGTAGGCAGGCAACAATTGCTGAATCAATAAATGAATAAGTGAATCAGACATTTAATCTTATGCAGATCACAACTTATTTGAATCCCAGTTTAGATTTGCTTTCTTTTATTCTTAAAATGATGACATTGTGCTAGCAGTCTTTAAATTTTCAAAAGATCTTCATATGGTAAATACCTAAATTAGAAAGCCAGTGAGTGCCCTGGCCAGGTATCTCGGTTGGTGAGAGCAACGTCCCAATACGCCAAGGTTGCGGATTGAACTACCAGTCAAGGCGTGCACAAGAATTAACTAATGAATGCATACATAAGTGGAACAACAGATTGATGTTTCTCTCTCTCTCCCTCCCTCTCTAAAATCAATAAATTAAAAAATATGAGGAATTTCCTGAGAATCTGAGTTATTATATAAAGCAGTGTGTCTCAAGCAATAATATTCATACAACTCACTTAGTGAACTTTTAAGATGCAGATTCTGATTTAGTAAATCTGGGACGTGAAATTCTGAATGTCTACAAAGTTTTCTTGTGATGCTGGTGCTTCAGTTCCATGGACACCACAAGTCAACTAGGAAATGTTCAGAGGGTGGTTGTGGGTAGCCTCTCTTGGATCAACAGAAACAGGGAAGAGTGCCTTTAGACAGATACAAATACATTACTATTTGAGTTCATGGAAGGGACAGAGATTTCCTGTTATTGAAAGGCTTCATGAAAGATATGACATTTGACCTTTAGTTGAAGGGTGGGTAGGATTTGTGACCAATACTTTACAATTTGCCAACCTCCTTTTATTTCATATTTCAGGGATTATTTACAAGGATATTATAGACTCTTAAATTTCACAATAACCTGAAGAAGTGGACGTGGATTTTTTGCTCCTAGAAGTGGAAAAAGTACTAAAAGCGATTAGCAAGTTTCCTGGTTAATGAATAGCAATTCTGAGTCTGAATCGTAGTGTTTGTATTCAAGCATATAATATTTCTTCTATGTAGATGAGGCTTAAGCGTGTGAATTTTTCACTCATGAAAGTTGACATTGTTTACCAGGACCTGAGTAGTGAAGAAACCCTAATGAATATCAAAGCCATATGATGTAATGAAACCTACGCAAAGATGATAGCTATTTCTCTCTTTACTTATCAGCGATTTTCAAGATTGAAAGCCTCAGCTCAGAAATTAAAAAGGGACAGAATCAATACTCTCTGATATATCCATTTTCCCCCCTGTGGAGAAAAGTATCCACAGAAATGTCAAACAATATATTAAAGATCTATGCAACTAAGAGTTTGTCAATAGAGTTGGTCTCTAGTCCTTACTTAATTAGACCATACTAATACTTAGGCAGTTATTTTAAAATTTTGAAGAGGTTTTGAATTTCATTATCATATGTTTTTCCCTCTCAGCGTACATGAAGGTCAAAGCTACAAAGATCAATATGTCTGAGAAAACATCAAACGTTAACAATGTGTTAGTGAACCATCACAGCACAAGTATTTAGGCAAAACTCTTTGTTCAGTTCGATCGATCTGAGACAGCTCTGCCTCCATACAGCTTTCCCAGTACAGTGAGTAAAATGTAAATTTATATTTTAATTTTTTCCCCTGTGGTTCCAGGTAAATTTTTCCTACAAAAAGGAGAACAATTGTAGTAATTTTTACAAATGTAAAACAATTCCTATGTCCTTTGCTTAGTCCTAATTTTGGTTCATCAGACTGCCCATAGAACATATCTGAAAAACAGCGTGTTCAGCTATACTACATGTTAAAAATTGCCAGAGTGGAAGATACAAGAGTTTATGTTCTTGGTGTAGTGGTCTACACCACTCAAACACATGCATTCAATTCTAACTTCTAATTGTCTGGTATTTTTAAATTGTACCAATTCACTTTTGTGGGCCTGCATGTAAAAAATAATGAGAGCAGCTTCTCCAAAAGTTGAGAAAAATCGTCTAGCCTTACAAATGCTCTCTCAAGCAACAGGAATGGTACCACAGGCTTTGAGACAGATGGTAGCCAATCCAAATTCAGTATGGTAAGCAGGCACCACTCAATAAAACTTTAATTGATGCATATGTTATCTGCTAACTTGTTTAGAAAATGGATATGCAGCATTAGCTCAAAGCATTTAAATGGCCTGATAGCCCTGGACAGCATGTTGGGCTGCCACCTGGAAGACCCAAATTTCATAGCAGATGTAACTGTAGAAGAATAAAGCTGGTGGTTGATAGTCCTAGAATGGAGATGACATAGTCAGCACCCAGCTGTTCCCCCCACCTTTGCTGACTCCTATTGTTTTGGTGTCACTTCCACCAATACCTGAAATCACTCATGTATCCTGTTCTCCTCCCAAGGAGAGGAAATAAAGCTACATACCATAAGGCTGAAATCAGAAGGGGTGCATGCTCCTACTATACCCTGGGAAATGTGGAAGATGCTTTAGAATGCAGTTCAGTGAGTGAAAAAAAAGGATAAAGATCTGGATGAAGACTGCCCGACATATGTGCAAATTTGTGCCAAAAGATGGGAGCCAAGACAGAAGATTCCTTCTGAGAATGCCAAAGAGATCTTTGCAATTCATCACTTGCCTTTGTCTTGCTCTGGCTAACGATAAAGAACACTTTACACATGCCTAGCGGGTCAGCTTATCAGACCCCTGACTTCAGAGAGAGATAAGGAGCATTTCTCAAAACAGGGACTCTTTAACCCCCTCCCACCAAATTAGGTAGGGTAATAAGTATAAGAAAAATACAACCTCAAGATCTCCAACTATTTAAGGAGAGAAAATATTAAAGAAAGCAACAAAATTAATTGTTTTTCAGAAAGATCACAGAGGAATTTTTATTTTTGAACATTAGTGCTCTACACTATAAAACCCCAATCAAAATTAATGAAACCCACAAATGCACTCCCTAGATACAATATTGTTTTCTGACCTGTAAATTACTCTCCATCAAAGGTTTTGGAGCAGACTAGGGGTTTGCAGGAGCTTGGGTACTTCTCAGATGCAATATGCATAATGCTTAGTATTCCGTGAGTTAAAGCAGGCAATGAAAGGGAACTGTCAATGCAATCTAGAAGATATAAAAAAAGGAAGGTGGGGGGGGCAGCAGTATGCTAATAATCCACTCAGTAATTAAGTGAAGATCTCTGCCAAGCTCCACTGCCACTTTCAAAGGGTAATTTGTACAGGAAATCATAGAGTCATTGTCAAATCATTTCAGGATAAAAGGAAAGTCATCAACTGAGATAAGATAAATGCTGGGTGTCTGGCAGCATGTGCCCTAGGAAATGCCTTTGCTTTTTAATTTTTTTCCTTAAAAAATTGCAAAAGTGGGGCTAGAAAAACTTGACAGGTTGAAATGTACATTTACTATTAATAATAGGGCCAATCTATGCATGGATGCATTTTTAAATAGGTTACTTGAACAAAAAAAAAAAGGTACAGTAAATCTGTTAAGAGCACTTAACTTGTAACTAAGTATATTGTGTGTGATTTTTCTGCTCCCCCCTCCTTTTTGCACCATGGAGAAGTTTTCAATCATTTATTTCCCTTGTGCATCTCTATTTTAGCTAAAGTAAGGTGTTTTTGAGCATCTCGTTCTCTTAGGAAGACAATGCTCTCATCTCTGGAAACTTAATTTTTTTAAGGAAATCCAAAGGGGGAGAAAAACATGTCCTCCCATTATTTTTCCTTTTAATCCTTGAACTCAACATTTTAATTTTGATCGTACTTTATCTTACACATAATATTACAAAATTAATGCTTAAAGTTTGTGAGGTAGCTAAAGTCTTTCTGTATAAGTAGAGACTAAAGAGTTTTTATTTAAAATGTTATTCTTATAGAAAAAAAATCTTCAGCAAAATGAGATGTCTATTTTCTTTGTCATTCAAATTTACATGCTCCCTCACTGGCTTATTCTGGCTTAACCTGTGTTAGACAAATGTCTCCAAAAAGAATAAATTGGTGCATGCATTTGTGGCTAGCTATTTCTACACAGCTAAATTGATTCCTTGGATGAAATGTTTCACCCAAATATTTTCTTAAAACTGATGTCTCCTGTCATCCTGAAAGAAAAGTCTGTTTGCTCTAGGGAGCAAAATGTCGCAATGTTTGAGACTCACTCTTAAAGGACTCTCTGGATATGGCACTGCTCCCTTCACAAAAGCAGGGATGGGAAAGTCAAGATAACAGGGCTTCAGGAGATAACCAAAGTAGATAATATGTAAAGTTTGTTCATTCAAAGTAGTTCCCCTTTTTATTTGATTGCTAGACAAACTTTTTCCCGATGAAACCATATATTTTATAACTTATAATTAATGAAGTTATTAATTTAAGCAACATGTAAAGAATAGCTATCTCTGAGCCAGGTACCATGTTAAGTCACTGAGCCTACTAGCAAAGTGTTTATTTATAAGGAGAGGAGAAAACAAACAAATAGTTTACTAATTTATTTTTACATTTTTATTCTGTAGACATTGTGTGCATATCAGTTTGCATCACAGTATTCGTCATGTGGTTCTTAAATTAAAAAGGACACTGATTGCTTTTGTGTAGATTTTTAACAATTCCTTCAGAACAGTTATGAACCTGTAAATTTGTCCTTTCTTCCTTCCTTTAATGCCTCTCTTGCTTTCTCCTTTGTTTCCTTCCTTTCTTTGTCTCTCTTTAACTTCCTTCCTCCTTTCCATTTATGCACTCTCCACTCAGCTACTAATCTATGCATCTACCCATTCAATCCTACAGAGCAACTATTATGTAATAGTGTGATATATGAAAGAATATAAAGCATTTGTGCCTTTGAAATTAGAACTTAATGAAAAAGTGATGGGAAAGAGGATATAAAATTAAGGAAAAAGGAAAATGACTGTCATACAACATTAGCATTTTATTCTGTGAGTTAAGCAACTGTGCTCTTGGTGGAGTTTATAGAATTCATTTGAAATTGAGGCCATATATATGTGTGTATATATATGTACACACATGTATATATAATTGAGGTTATTGACTTGACAAGATTGATCATTTGTTTCTCCTGAAAATCTTGTCTCCTTAAATTTCAATAATACCATCTTTGAGGACTTCCAGCCATGATGAAGGCATAGGTAGATAAACTTTGCTTCCTCACATGACCAAAAGAAGGACAACAACAAATTTAAAAACAAAAACAACCAGAAATGCCAGAAAATCAAATGGTATGGAGGTTTGAACCAAGGAGTTAAAGAAGAAACATTCATCCAGACTGGTAGGAGGGGCGGAGATGGACAGTTGGGTGGAGAGGATGCATGACTAGGTGGCAGACAGGGCATTCTCATGTTCAAGTGCAGATAAGCTGGGAGGAACAACTGGGTAACGAGACAGACAGTGCAACCCAGGGTTCCAGTGTGAGGAAATAAAGCATCAAAACCTCTGGCTGGAAAAATCTGTGGGGGTTGTGGCAGTGGGAGAAACTCCCAGCCTCACAGGAGGGTTTGTTGGAGGGGCCCACAGGGTCCTAGAACATACACAGACCCACCCACTTGGGAATAAGCATCAGAAGGGCCCAATTTGTTTGTGGATAGTGGGGGAAGTGACTGAAAGCGGGGTGAGAGCTGAGAGTCAAGGGAATTTGTTCCCTCTCTGACCCCTCCTGCACATACAGTGCCACAATGCAGTGATGTGGGTTGCCTCTCCCTGGCGAATACCTAAGGCTCTGCCCTTTACAATGTAACAGGTGCACCGAGACAAGGAAATATGGCCCAAAATGAAAGAATAGATCAAAGCTCCAGAAAAAGAACTAAGCGATGAAATGATAGCCAAACTATCAGATGCAGAGTTCAAAACACTGGTAATCAGGATACTTACAGAAATGACTGAGTATGGATGCAAAACAGGAAAAAGTGAAGGCTGTGAAAAGTGAAAGAAAGGAAAATGTATAAGGAACCAACAGTGAAGGGAAGAAAACTGGGACTCAAATCAATGATTTGGAACAGAAGGAAGAAATAAATATCCAACCAGAATAGAATGAAGAAAGAATTCAAAAAAATGAGGAGAGGCTTAGCAAACTCTGGGACGACTTTAAATGTTCTAACATCCGAATCATAGGGGTGCCAGAAGGAGAAGCAGAAGAGCAAGAAACTGAAAACTTATTTGAAAAAATTAATGAAGGAAAACTTCCCCAATCTGGTGAAGGCAATAGACATCCAGGAAGTTGAGGAAGCTCAGAGAGTCAAAGAAATTGGACCCAAGAAGGAACACACCAAGACACACCATAATTAACTTACCCAAGATTAAAGATAAGGAGAGAATCTTAAAAGCAGCAAGAGAAAAGGAGACAGTTACCTACAAAGGAGTTTGCATAAGGCTGTCAGCTGATTTCTCAAAAGAAACCTTACAGGCAAGAGAGGGCTGGAAAGAAGTATTTGCAGTCATGAAAGACAAGGACCTACATCCAAGATTACTCTATCCAGCAAAGGTATCATTTAGAACAGAAGGGCAGATAAAGTGTTTCCCAGATAAGGTCAAGTTTACGGAGTTCATCATCACCAAGCCCTTATTATATGAAATGTTAAAGGGACTTATCAAAAAAAAGAAGACCAAAACTATGAATAGTGAAATGACAACAAACTTATAAATATCAACAAGTGAATCCAAAAAACAGAAACAAAAACTAAGCAAACAATTAGAACAGGAACAGAATCACAGAAATTGAGATCACATGGAGGGTTATCAGCAGGGAGAGGAGATGGGAGAATGGGAGAGAAAAGGTACAGGGAATAAGAAGCATAAATGGTAGGTAGAAAATAGACAAGGGGAGGTTAAGAATAGTATAGGAAATGGAGAAGCCAAAGAACTTATATGTACGACCCATGGACATGAACTAAGGTGGAGAGAATGCTGGTGGGACAGGGGCTATAGGATGTAGGGGGATAAAGAGTAGAAATAAATTGGGACTACTGTAATAGCATAATCAATAAAATATACTTAAAAAATATCAATTATACCAGAAAGCAGTTTAGGAGGGAGACTATAAAGTAAACATACAAAGAAGGCTGAGCTGAAATATATATATATTCGTACATTATATTTCTTATCTCTTGGTCAGATATGTTCATATATATCTAGAGATATTGATGTATATATGTTGAATAAATGTTTATCAGGAGGAGAGAAAAATGTATACACACATATAAAATATAAACACATATATTAAGGATATGTATATATTTTAAACCTCACCTGAGGACATTTTCTTCATTGCTTTTTAGAGAGAGAAGATGAAGGGAGAGAGGAAAGGAGAGAGAAAAACATCAATGTGAGAGAGAAGTGTTGGTTGGTAGCCTTCAGTATGTCCCAGACCAGGTATCCAGGGCGGGGATCATATACCTCCATACCCAGGAGGGGAACAGCAACTGAGGTATGTACCCTGCCCAGGAATTGAACCCACGACCCCTCCATTATGGTACAATGCTCCACCCAACTGAGCCACATGGCCAGGACAAAAAAATAAACCCTGATATTCTTAATAATAAACCTGAATTGTCATGGATCCCTTGAAATATGTTATTCATTGGTTATTCAGTGTAACATGCAGTTTATTGGGGACCCCCAAATTGGAATGTCACTGCCTTTTCTGTGGGGAAAAAGGCAACAACAAAAAGTAGGCCTTGAAGCGCATAGAGTGTATGGTAGGCTGACTATTTTCACACTCCTGTTTTGTTGAATAATAAATGAAATAATTTAAGAATGTTCCTTACATTTGCACAGATATTTTGGAGTCATCGATGTATATTATGGTTCTCTGTGAGAAAACTAGATAGTATGATATTTTCCAAATATATTTGACCATATTTGACTAGTGAGCACAAACACATCTCTTTTAATGAGAAAATTAATCAAAGCCCCTATCTTATTGAGGTCAAGCAAACTTGAAACAATCATTATTTTTACACTGGTATAGTTGACAAGCAAACCAATTAAAAATAGGTCATCTATTCAAAACTCTTGACTTAGAGTTTAATATTAAAGCTACCATTCACTGAGAGCTACGTCCAAAGACTGAGCTAAGCATTTCACATATACCATTTATTTATTTAATCCTTCCTACAACTCTACATACTGGATGAGGATATTCTCATTTTAAAAATGAATAAAAGCCACCTACCTTACAATGGAAAAAGCAATATTTTAAACCCAAATCTAGTGTCAAAGAAATCTTATTACATGCCTGCCTTCTTTTTAGGAAGCACCAAAAATTGTTTTAGAGGAGAACTTGTAAACAAATCATTTATTTATTAGTACATTTAGAAATCCTTTTGAACCTAACTTCGATAAAAGGATCTGAGACTCCACTGGAAAGACATAAACCTGGAATAATAACTTAAATTGTATACTTCTGAAAAATAGTGACAGCAAAGGAAGGCCAAATATGCGTTTATAAAACAAATGGACTCGTTTTATCAACCCCCACAGTGAGAAGTCTTAGAGAATAATGTGTTTCACAACATGATAAAGTTTCTTTAAGAGCTGATCGTGAATAACGCTAAGAGGAAAAGACTGTTTGTAATAGCTCTTCAGCTGCCAAGAAGAATAGACTAACTTTCTCCAAACCAGAAGTTAAACATGTGTTTCAGAATGTTAAAGTCAATATGCTTGGTTCCAGTTAGCCTTCTAAGAAAACACTGTTAGAAATCACTCTTCAGAGATTAATTATACTTTACGTTAAAAATATATAAACATGTGCAGTCGAGAATAAAAGGAATTCATTAAGAAATATAGACAGGTATGCTTGGTTAGTGGATTATGTATGAATGGGCCAAAAGTTTATTATTTGAAACAAATAATTTTTTAGTACACCATTCTCTATGATGATAACTAATGAAATTAAGGAAAACGATGATAGTTGGTGTTGCTGAAATACACTCTCGTCTTGATCAAATAGACAAATGATTTCTTAGAAGGTATGGAGATAATTTCTAAAGATGACTGTCACTAATTCTTCCCCACCCTGTATGTGCAGGCCACTCTCCCCATTGGGGTCCACACCACGTCTCCCCATCTTGAATCAAAGATGCCCTTTAGACTTGTTTTGATCAAGAGAATATAGCAGGAGTGACACCGTTCCAGGCTGGGCCTAACCTCTGAGAGGACTGGCTACTTCTCCTTTCTGGGGAATTTGGCTAACGTGACATAAAGAAACTTGGGCAAGACTACTGAACTAAGAAAGATCACAGGGAGACGGAGGGTAGAGCCAAGTGGAGGAGCACTGAAATGCCATACATGTGACTGAAGTCATCTCAGTGTATCAGCTCAGCCCAGTAGCAGCTGAAACCAGCTGACTAACTTTAGTGAATGACAGATGGAGCAGAACAGCCAACCAACTGAGCTCTGCCTGAATTCTGGATACACAGAATTATAAGAAATAATACCTGTTGTTAAAGCCTCTACATTTTGGTCTAGATTATAATGCAACAGATAATTGGGGGACAAATTTGAATTAAAAAAATTAAAGAATGTAGAATGCTTTAATTCTTAATTATAATCTGCAAATTTACCCGTGTTCAAGGCCTTCAAAAGAAATTAAAACACAATCAATCAAAATTCAGAGGATTACCGAAGGTGCTATAAGTTTCTTCAAATTAGTTATTTTTTCCAGACCTTATCCAAAAAATGAGAAATTTAGATACAAGACATTTATAGGAAAGGACATGGCCATTGTTCGATCCCGGCATTTCACATCCGAATGCCTACAGGGACTCAGTGAGTAGCACCTTTATAAATTCATCTAGACGTAAACAGTAGGGAAGGAAGAGTGAATCCTGAGGAAACATTGGAAACACTTTTCAAAATGTTACTGCTTTTTGCACCATTTGAAAGATAAACTATAAAATTAGTTTTCCCCCCACAAAGCTTTATTGTCCAGGGCAAAATATCAGGCTTTAGATCGAGCAAGTTTATATAAAATGCTATGCTTGGTATGAATGGGTTTAGTTATAATTCATGAAGAGAATTTCCATTTGACTAAAAAAAATCTCGGCACTATACAATGCATAAAAGATTTTCAAAAAGTCATAAAGGAATATAGTTAATTTGAATTAGTTATCACCAATTTGCTTCTTCAACTAAATGTGTGAGCAGGTCAGCTCTTTGAAGCATGGGTATGTTTGGAGGATGACAGGCATATTTGAGAAGAGTAATTCTTAGAAATCCTAAGTAGCTGTAATGTTTGGAACCAATTGCTACATAGTGTTCCTGAATAATTGCCAGTTTCCCAGCAGAAAATTTTATTTCATACAGATGGTTTGCAATAACTGGGTGGTCAACATGCAACGTGACTTGCGTTTCAGAACCCAAATCTTGGGGAAAAAAATAAAAGCCCTTTTATTTTTCTAAGCTTCCCTAGTCTCACAGACTTCTTAGTACATGAAACTAGCTTCTAAAGGCTTTCTGCAAAAGTGGCCTAATCACCAACCTTCTCATTTTCTGTTTTGGAAGTGGAGGTGATACTCACAACCCTATTGGGAATTCTAGAATACTAGCTAATACCAAACATAAAAATATTACTTGGTCCAGCATTTTCCTTTGTTTAAGTAATAATTGGCAAAAACTATTTTGCTTGACACTAATTAATATTAAATGAAAATAGGTTTAAAATAGCACCTTATTTTCCCCAAGGTGTCACAGAAGATATTTACAAAGTAATAAGTTAAAATACTGGGAGCAGCGTGACCGCGCTGGCAAATGGATCAGCCATTATGTGCCCAACAATAGCTCACACACATATAAGTAATTAATGTCCTTAGACTGCACTTTATCACACTTACTTTTCACAGCGTTAAATTATTACCCTAATTTTTATTCCAAAGACTTTGCTATTTATCTGGTATTCAATTATTTTATTGAGTATATTACCATTTATTTTTAAAAATTACTATCATTTCAATTATTCTTGAAGGAGCTTTCTAATTCATTGCTCTACATATAATCTTACATGCCACTTCTTGGGTATTATAAAAATATTAAAAATAAGAATGGTATAAAAATTAATAACCCTACTAAAATGAAAGTTTTGTTGCTTTGTTTCTCTATTTGTAACTATAACGGTAAATAGGACTCTCTTTCAAATTTGTCTAAGTAAGATGTGTGTTTTTGTGTGTATAAACTATGTAATTACTTTTGTTATTCTCTCATTAAATAAAAAATGAATGTCTCCATTTTATTACAATAAAAAGTAGATGTATTTTTATAAAAGATATATAAAGTGAATTATATGTTTTGTTAAAGCATTTTTCATGAATAAAATAATAGATTAGTTTGGAGGTAACCTACCAATATCAATGATTTATCTTTCAAAATAAGTGCAATTGTTTTGTGTAATCAGTGAATGGTCAAGATTTCACAAAGGGTCACCACTGAACGCACAAAGTTAAAAACTAACCCCAACACACAGAACAATACATGCTGTGGCAATAAATAATTAGCATTCTTACAAATCCTAATCATTTTATGGTTTATCTTAATGGCAGTTAAATATGTTCCTATATCGGTCACAATATTTAGTTTATTTTTTTCAACTTCGGTTGATGATATTTTCCAAATCAAGTGAAGGAAAAGACTCAGTCATTACAAAGCATAAAGTTATCTGTAAAATTATAAAGCTTTTTTCCTTCTTCTACCCCACTCTTCCCACATCAAATGTAGACCATATGCCAAGGCTACTCCTTAACTATAACTGACTGTTTTTACTGTAGTCATCAGTCTGTGTCAGAGCAATTACTTGAATTCATTTGTCCTGGTTGTTTTTCACAATCCACAGCACGCTGAGCAGAACAATGTAGCTGACAATCCAAACGGTGCAGATGGAATTATCCTACCTCACACCCTGCCTGACTGACAGCTACCTGCAGGAAGGAGGAAGGACCCTATCATCTGGAGAATCAGCCTCCATGTTGCCAAAGATGGGGAGAGAAAGCCCATGCTGTACATTTGTCACCTAGGGGATCAGCAGAGACTTCCTCCTGGATGTGAAAAACAAACAATGACATTATCTTCTGGAATAATGGCAGCATGGTAGGCATTATCCATGTCAAGAGGCACTGGCTTTAAGATATTAAACAGGTTAATCAATAGGTCTTCCAGCCATTGTAAGACCCTCATTAGCAAACCGTATGGACTCATATTCATTAGCCTTTCCTGCCTTTCATCAGATAGATGTTTCCAGGAACTGTCCTTGTTTAGAACTATGTTTGTTTCTTATATTTACTAGCCAATAGTTGTTGGGATGTGTGTGTGTGTGTGTGTGTGTGAGACAGAAATAGTTGACAGAAGAGTGAGGGCTTGGGGGGTTGATAGAGTCTCACCCAATTGCTTTAGTTGGTATACCCACCACCATATATATTTGGAAGTGAAGATTTTTGAACAAAAGTCTTTTTTTCTTAAATGTTGTTTTTCAATTACAGTTTATATACAGTATTATTTTAATTAGTTTCAGGTGTAAAACAAAGTGTTTAGGCAATCACACTTTACAAATATTGGTCTCCCCAATATTTCAAGTACCCATGTGGTACCACACATAGATATTATAATATTAGTCATATTCCCTATGCTGTACTTTACACCCTCGTGACAATTTTGTGACTATCAATTTGTTTTTCTTAGTCCTTTTACCTTTTTCACCCAGGCTCCCTACCCCTCCCCTCTGGCCACCATCAGTCGGTCCCCTGTATCTATGAGTCTGCTCCTATTTTGCTCTTTAGATCCCACATACTAATGAAATTATGTGGCATTTGTTTTTAACTGTCTGACTTACTTCACTTAGCATAATACCCTCTAGGTCCACTCATGCTGTTGCAAATGTGAAGTTTTATTTTTTATGACTAATATTCTATTGTATATATGCAGCACAAATTTTTATCCACTCACCTATTGATAGGAAGCTTCTCTATCTTGACCACTGTAAGTAATGCTGCAATGAATATAAGGGTATATATATTCTCTCAAATTAGTCTTTAGGGGTTCTTTGGATATGTACCGAGAAGTGGAATCGCTGGGTCAAAAGGCAGTTCCATTTTTAATTTTTTCAGGAACCTCCACATTGTTTTCCATCGCGACTGCACCAATCTGCATTCCCACTATTGGTGGGTTACCTTTTGCACAACACCTGTTATTTGTTGATGATAACCATTCTGACAGAAGTGAGGTAATATCTCATTGTGGTTTTAGTTTGCATTTCTCTGATGACTACAATCTTTGAGCATCTTTTTATATGTCTATTGGCCTTTCGTATGTTCTCTTTGGAAAAGTATCCAGTTTCTCTGTCCTTTTTTTAAATTGGATTGTTTGATTTTTGGGGGTGAGTTCTTTATAAATTTCCGATATTAATGCTTTATTGTATGTATCATTGGCAAATATATTCTTCTGTTCAGTAGATTGTTTTTTCATTTTGTGAATGTTTTATTTTGCTGTGCAGAAACTTTTTAGTTTAATGTAGTTTCATTTGTTTATCTTTTCTTTTGTTTCCCTTGCACAAGGAGATATATCAGAAAAAGTATTGTTAAGAGAAACATTATAGATTTACTGCCTGTTATTTCTTGTAGGAGTTTTATGGTTTTGAGTCTTATATTTAAGTCTTAATCTACTTTGAATTTATTCTTGTGTATTGTTTAAGAAGGTAGTCCAGTTCCATTTTTTGCATGTATCTGTCCAATTTTCCCAACGCCATTTATTGAATAGAAAGTCTTTACCTCATTTTATGTTTTTGCTTTCTTTGTCATATAGTAATTGATCATATAGGTGTGTGTTCTTCCTGGGCTTTCTATTTTGTTTCTTTGATCTACACATCTGTTTTTATGCCAGTACCTTGCTGGTTTGAGTAGTGTAGGCTTGTAGTACAGTTTGATACCAGCTAGCATGATTCCTTCAACTTTGTCCTTCTTTCTCGAGACTGGGGTGGCTCTTCAAGGTCTTTTGTGGTTCCATGTAATTCTTGGATTATATGTCCTAGTTCTGTGAAAAATTACATTGGTATTTTTATAGGAATTGCTTTGAATCTATAGATAGCTTTGAGTAGTATGGACATTTTAATGATGTTAATTCTTTCTATCCATGAGCATAATATATGCCTCCATTTATTTCTATCTTCAATTTCTTCAGTGTCTCATAATTTTGTGAGTATAGGTTTTTACCTTCTTGGTTAAATTTATTCCCAGGAATTTTTAAATGTAATTATTAATGGGATTGTTTTCTTATTATTCCTTTCTGATAGTCATATTAGTATGTAAAAATGCAACAAAATTCAACCAAATTTATTTTGTATCCTAGTACTTTATTGAGTTCATTTATCAGTAGTAGCATTTTTTTGGTGGAATTTTCTGTGTTCTCTATATACAGTATAATATCATCTGCAAATAATTACAGTTTTAATTCTTCCTTCACAATTTGGATGCCTTTTATTGCTTCTTCTTTTTTGAGTGCTGTAACTAGGACTTCTAGTACTATTTGATAAATGTGCACATCCCTATCTTGATCCTGACCTTAAGGGAAACACTTTCGTTTTCCCTGGTTGAGTATATGTGAGCTGTGGATTGTCATATGTGGTTTTGATTATGTTGAGGTATTGTCTGTTTATTCCCACTTTAGCCAGATGTTTTATTACAAATCGGTGCTGGATTTTGTTAAATGATTTTTTTTGCATCTATTAATATGATCATATAATTTTATTCTTTTTTTTTGCATGGTGGATCACATTAATTGATTTGTGGATTTGAAAGAAAATTGCATCTCAGGTATAAATCTCATTTGATCATGGTGCATAATCTTTTTAACATATTGCTAAATTCAGTTTGCTAATATTTTGTTGAGAATTTTTACATCTATGTCCATAAGGTATATTGGCCTATAATTTTCTTTTCTACTAATAGTTTTGTCATATTTTGGAATCATGATAATGGTGACCTGGTAAAATGGGCTTGAGAGTCTTCCCCTCTTTTAAACATTTGGGAATATTTTGAGAAGGATAGGTGTTAGTTTTTCTTTGTATGTCTGGTAAAAATCATTAGTGAAGCCATCCAGTCCAGGACTTTTGTTTGTTGAGAGTTTTTGATTACTGCTTTGATTTTCTTGGTTGTAATCGGTCTGCTCAGATTTTTTGTGACTTCTTGATTCGGCCTTAGATTTTTAGGAATCTATCCATTTGTTCCAGATTGTATAATTTATTGGCATACAGTTTTTATAATATTGTCTTATAATTCTTTGTATTTCTGTAGTGTCAGTTATTAGTGTTGCTCTTTCATTTCTGATGTTAATTGCTGGGGTCATTTTTCTCCTTCTCTTCATGAGTCCAGTTAAAGGTTTATCAATCTCAAAGAAACAGTTCTTTGTTTCATTGATCTTTTGTATCATTTTTTTAGACTCTATTTTGTTCATTTCTGATCTGATCTTTATTATTTCCTTTCTTCTATTCTCTTTGGGCTTTGTATGTTGTTCTTTTTCTAGATCCTTTAGGTGTAAGTTTCGATTGCTTTTTAAAAAGCCCTGTCCAGGGTAGCTCAGTTGGTTAGAATGTTGTTCCAACATGCCAAGGTTGTGGGTTCAATCTCAGGTCAGGGCACATATAAGAATCAACCAATGAATGTTTAAATAAATGAAACAACAAATTGGTATGTCTCTCTCTCACAAAAATCAATAAAATATTTTTAAGAAGATTTTTTATTTGAGATTTTTCTTGCTTCTTGAGCTATGCTTGTATTGCTATAAATTTCCCATGAAGACTGCTTTTGCTGTATTCCATAGATTTTGTGCTCTTGTGTTTTCATTTGTCTCTACATGTCTTTTGATTTCTTCTTTGACCTCATTGTTAACCCGTATATTGTTCAGTAACATGCTATTTAGCCTCCATGTGTTTATGTGTTTTTCAGTTTTTTTCTTGTACTTGATTTCTCATTTTATACCATGTGGTAGGAGAAGATGTTTGATATGATTTCAGTCTTTTTAAATTTATTGAGACTTGTCTTGTGGCCTGACATGTGGTTTATCCTGGAAAATCTTTCATATGCACTTGTAATGAATATATATTCTGCTGCTTTGTACAAATACTCTGAATATACCAATTAATTCCATCTGGTTTAGTGTGTCATTTAAGGCTGCTGTTCCCCTGTTAATTTTGATTTGAAGGTTTACCCATTGATGTCAATGTGGTGTTAAGTCCTCTACTATGACATTATTACTGTCAATCTCTCTTCCATGTTTGCTTTATATATTTAGATGCTCCTATGTTGAGGGAATACATATTTACAAGAGTTAGATCCTCTTGTTGGATTGCTCCCTTCATTTTTATGTAATATTCTTTGTCTCTTTATAGCCTTTGTTTTATAGTGTGTTTTGTTTGATGTAAGTATGTTCTCCCAGCTATTTTTGTTTCCATCAGCACGAAGTATCTTTTTTATCTCTTTACTTTCAGTCTCTGTGTGTCTGTCATTCTGGTGGGTCTTCTGTAAACAGCACAGATGAGGTCTGTCCAGAAGGTATTCAGCCATGTAATATGAAAAAAATGGGATATTTATTGAAGAAGATACAAGATACAAAAAAACATTGTACATAGGACATTGTATATGGTTCTTACATACTTACACATTCAACTACCCTTTGCCTTTTGACTGGAGCATTTAATCCATTTACACTTAAAGTTGTACCGATAGGTATGTATTTACCACCATTTTATTATATATATATTTATATTTCTCTCTCTCTCTCTTTCTTTCTTATTTTTAAAAAAATCCCTTCAACTTTTTCTGTAATATTGGTTTGGTGGTGATGAAGTTCTTTAGCTTTTTCTTGCCGGGGATGTTCTTTATTTGTCCTTCAGTTTTAAATGACAGCCTTGATGGGTAGAGTCGTCTTTGCTGTACGTTTTTGCTTTTCCTCACTTTGAATATTTTGTGACAATCAATTCTGGCCTAAAATGTTTCTGTTGAGTAATTAGCTGACAATTTTATGAGAGCTCCCTTGTAGGTGACTGTCTTTTTCTTGTGGCTTTTAAGATTCTCTCTTTGTCTTTAACCTTTGCTATTTTAATTACAACGTGTCTTGGTGTGGGCCTCTTTGAGCTCATCTTCTTTGTAACTCTCTGTGTTTCCTGGACTTCCTGGTCTTCTTTTACCTTCACCAGGCTAGGGAAGTTTTCAGTTATTGTTTCTTCAAATAATTTCTCAATACCTTGCTATTTCTTTTTCCTTTCAGGACCCTTATGATTTGGATATTGTTACACTTGATGTAGTCCCAGAGGTCCTTTAAAGTATCCTAAGTTTTTAAAATTATTATTTTTTTCTTTTTTTGCTCTGATTAGGTGTTTTCTGCTACCAAAATTCTGGTTTGTTCCTCTACTCCGTCCAATCTGCTGTTGATTCCTTGTAATGTGTTCTTCATTTCAGATATTGTATTCTTCATTTATGATTGGTTGCTTTTTATGGTTTCTATGTCCATTTTTATGGTTATCTTTTAAGGTCTTGTTGAGTTCTTCTTTTTGTTTTCACTAACTTCTTGAGCATTTTTATGAACATTGTTTTGAACCCTGTATCTAGAAGATTGCTTTTTTCTATTTCATTTCATTCATTTCCTGGGAATTTCTTCTGTTCTTTCATTCGAGGCATGTTTCATTGTCTCCCCACTTCTGCTGCCTCTCTGTTTATTTCTGTGTATTAGGTAGCTCTTCAATGTCTTCCAGTCTTGGTATGGAGGCCTTATACAATAGGTGTCCCGTGGGGTTCAGTGGAGCAATCTCTTTAATCACCTGTGTGCTGGCCCTCTTGTTGCAGTTGAATGTTGATTGCTGTTGACTCATTTGTGACTAGGGTTGACCTCAGGCTGGTTGACTGTGAGAATAAGCTCTGACCATATTGTACAAACTGCTGTGTGGGTGCTGACTCCATGAAACTGCATTTGCCCCAGCAGGGTCTGGTGACTGGTGAGATCTCCCTTTGGGCTGTGCTGCTTGTGGAGCTAGTCATGTCAGACTCTGATGTGGTCTGAAGTCAGCCACCAGGTATGTTGGTTCTGTGGCCTCTTTGGAGTGATTCTGGTGTACATCAATGTCAGACACTGTCTGAGACCTGTAATGAACTACAAAGCAATCCGTATTTACTGGCTGCCTCTGCTGGGCCTGGGTGCCTGTCTAGAGGACAAGCTGCATACTGAGTTTGGCTTTCACTAGTACCTAGCCTGGGACAGGTCAGCAAAAGGCCTAAGCATCCCTGAGATCCACCTTTGCCTGCAGGCTGCATGTTAAGCTCAGCCACTGAGAGTCTCTGTAGGTACATGAGTTGCATCAGGCAGCTTCTCTGTGAGTGACCAGATGGGTGCAAGTGGTGTCCACCAGGTTGACAGACAAACTCAGTGTCAGTAGTGGGTATGAGGCCACTCAGCAAAAGTCTCAGGGTATACCAAGGCTAGCCACTGCCTGCCTGGTGCCTGTGGACCTTGGGTCTCAGGGATTGGTCAGAGTGAGGGCCATGTGGAGGGAGGGCTCTGCACCAGAATGGCACCAGTCAGGGAGCTTGGGGAAAAAAAGCCCTCACCTGAAAGCAACACAACTGAGCCAGTCCCTGTGCCTCTCTGACACTCCTGCAGCATCCCAAGATCTCCCCGAAAAAAGACTGCAACATGGGCGCAGGCTGGCCACAGCCAGAAGACTTCTCTGCAGGGTGGAAGTTTAGTGGGATGGGGCCTCAAGGAGTCAGGAAGGTGAGGCTAGTTCATGTCCATAGGTCAATGTTCTCTGTGTGTATGTGTGGTGGGGAGGAGTGGTGTCAGCACTGGTCAGACATACCGGGAAAAAAGGCTCTCACCCTAAAGCCACCCCATTTACTCTCACCCTGTGCATCTCTGACAGCCCCTGAATCTGCTCAGACCTCCTCAAGAGCCTTCCAAGAACTGGCTGTAATATGGGCCCAGGCTGGCAGCAGCTCCATAACTTCTTTGCAGGGTGTGACCTTGGCAGGGAAGGGTCACAGGGAGTTGGGATGGTGATTTTACAGGGAGGGGAGTCCTTGACCCAGAAAATATGGCATCTGTGGTGAAGCCCGCTCTGCAAAGCCACAGAACCCAATCTGTCTCTGTGTGACTCCAATAAGCTCTGCGTTTCCATCCATTTGCTGGATCCCAGGGCGAGTGCCTGTGAATACAATTTTGTGCACCAGCTTTTTAAGAGGGTGCCTGGTTTTACAGCAGAGTCTCGTGGATGGCATCCCTGCTGATTTTCACAGCCACGTGTTATGTGGACTCCTCCTCCTGGCACTGGTGCTCTGGGTTAGGGAGCCCTGCATGGGGTTGAGAGCCCTCACTCCTCAGGGGAAGCCTTTGCAGCTGAGATATCCCTTCAGAATCTCAATTGCCACATGTGGGTTTATGGCCAACTCTTTTCACATCTCTGCCCTTACCATCGGTCTCAACGTGGCTTCTTCTGTGCATCTTTGTTTTTAAGACTTCTGCTCAGCTAGTCTTCAGTTGGTTGTTCAGTATAATTTAGTTGTGATTCCGATTTGGTCCTGGGAAGACATGAGTGTAACTTCTACCTACTCTGCTGCCGTCTTGGATCCCTGGACACAATTCCTTTTAACTAAGAAAATATTCTCCCTCATCTTGGATTTTTATTCAAAACAAACAAACAAACAGAAAGATAAAAAGTAAAGTCTTCAGGGGAGATGGGATTTTACTAGGGTGGAAAACAGAATGAAACTAAACAGCATTTTTCCTGAACTGCTGATGTTCCTTAAAAGACCCGCCTCTCCCTTCAAGCGGTGAATGTTCCAGACAGTCAGCGTGGAACCTGCAGTCAAGCTGCTTGGGTGAAAGCATTTGCTTTAATAAAGTCACTGCAAAGTTTAGGCACTCTCACAACCCTAAAGGGTAGAGGTGTATTCATATTCATTCTCAGAGAATTCAGCTCAAAATACTTAGGAAAAAAGGGATGAATAATGCCATCCACGCTAAATTAAGCACATGAGCTCTGTGGGGATAAGTTTATGACATACAGACTTTTAGATGTATAGCATCTACACACATATGCATTCTGTTTATAAATTACTTGGCAACATTCTCAACACTAAAGGGAAGAAACTCATTTGTTTCAGTAGGACAAACAGTGACTAGAAAAGTTGAATTCTAATGGCATGCTGATTGAACTTACATTAATCATAAACATCAAAGGGTCACTGACAGGGCCTATTCGATCAATTCCAACGATTGTGTGAATCTGTGTGTGCACTTTTTCTAGACCTAAACGTATTTGCTTCTTTGGAGTTGAACTATTAAAGTTACAGGGTGCTTTTGAGTATTGGGAGTTTATTGCACTGATAGTCAGAAAATTGCCCCAAATAGAGGTAGCTAAACAGGCACCACAAAATACATCACTGCCTGGCTGGATTTATTTCTTGGCCATCAGGTGATTTTAATGTGAAGAAAGTATAGTTATTTTAATTTTGCTTTCAGTTAAATTTGGGTAGTACGGTGCGGGGAATGCCTCATAGCTGAAGCATGGGAAGCCCTGGGAGACCTTCCTTCTGCAAGGGCAGGAGGCTGTTCTCTGGCTGTAGGCTTGGGAAAAGGGCGGGCGACCAGAAGGACTCTCCACACTGAGGAGGAGTCAGTGTCCTGCTGGGAACTGAAAGAATGGGAAACGCAATCTCACTCAGTCTTCACCTGAGTTCTCCAGCACTGTAGCCACTAGCTATGTGTGGCTGCTGAGCACCTCAGCTATGACTGATGTGAATTGAGATGTGCTGTCATTATAAGGTACATACCTGATTTTAAAAACGTAAAAAGAAAAAAAGAATGCAAACATTTAATAATTTTTGATATTGATTATATGTTCAAATGATAGTGTTTTTAATATACTGGGCTAGATGCCTTATTAAAGTTATTTTTACCTGTTTATTTTTACTTAGTTTTTAGTGTGGCTGCCACACAATTTGAAATTAAAGACGTGGCTCACATTGTATTCATATGGGACAGCAGGGTCCAGCATGATCCACACCCTATGCTAGTCACTTCGCATGTATTCTCCTTTCCAATCTTTGTAGTGGCTGCTGAGGGAGCATGGTTATCTCCTATTTATTGGCAGGAGCCAAGTCTCAGAGATGTCAGGGAACTCTGCAGAAGCACACACAGTTAATAGGTGGGAAAGCTGCATACAGAACAGATTGGTCTCATTCCAAAGGCCTTCTTCTTTCCACAGGTCTTGTTTCTTCCATGCCCTGCTGATCTCTGTGAGCTGGAATGGAAATGAAGTTTTTCACTCTTAATGCATAGGGTGCCACCTTTGTTTAACCCTGTGTTTTGTGACAGGAATGCTATTGTCATTAAGATGGGGAAAATCCTGGTTTAGATGTGACTGCCCCAGGACCTTCACAGGATCTTCAGTATCTTTGGCCAGAATGTGCTCATCCCCTGTAGCTCTATTGGAACTCCCATGATTGTGATAATCAAAAAGCTCCCCTTTTATTTCCAAACCACCACTAGGGAAATGGCACCAACCTGTGTTTGGAAACAATCTAGACGAGGGAGTCTGCAAACTTTGGCCTAGAGTCACCTATATTTATAAATCACGTTTTCTTGGAATATAGCCATATATAGCCACATATGACCCTTTGGTTCTATGTTGCCTGAGGCTGCTTTTGCACTACAAGGGCAGGGTTGAGTAGCTCAGATAGTCTATAGGGGGTACAAAGCTAAAAATATCTGCTGTCTGGTTCCTCACAGAAAAAGACACTAGGACCATCTAGATTCACCCTCATGAATATATTATATTCACGATGAATATAATATATTATTCTGCCTGTTAATTAACACCCTTTCTTTAAGACTTGCATTTTGGAGCTTCTTTCTTCTTGATTCTGATTCCTTGCATTTTATATCTCTTGGGTGCACTATCCTCATTTCTCCATCCACAAAGCCCGAATTCCTTTCTGGGCATTGCCACTTACTCATAGCATGTCCTTGAGCAAATCTATACAAAGGTAGTCGCTCTGAGGCTACCTTTGCCAATCTGTCATGAAGGACTAATCATTCTTACCTCTCAAGAACTGTGGCGACTGCCCTGGCTGGGGTGGCTCAGTGGGTCGAGTGTCATCCTGCAAATCAAAAATGTCATGAGTTCATTTCCCGGTCAGGGCACATGTCTGGATTGAGGAGCAGGTCCCTGGTTGGGGGTGTGCAAGAGGCAATCAGTTGGTGTTTCTTTCCTTCTCATTCTCTCTCCCATTCCCTCTCTCTAAAAATAAATACATAGAATTTTTAAAAAAATTGTGGGGACTATGAAAGGACCTAAACTAATACCTGAGACATGTCAGATTTCCCTTCTTTCCTAAACTGGGTCCCACACCAAGATTGTTTGGTTCTCTTTTTGTACCCATGGATGAACACACCTCCAAACTGTCTTTTACCTAATCCCCTCATCAATTCTAGTGTTGCTTCTATAGCCTTTAACACTATCATGATGAACCCTGGCTGGTGTGGCTCAGTGGATTGAGTGCCAGCCCGCAAAACAAAGGGTCATTTGTTCAATTTCCTGTCAGGGCACATGCCTGGGTTGTGGGCCAGGTCCCTAGTTGGGGGTATGTGAGAGGCAACCACACATTGATGCTTCTCTCCCACTCTTCCCCTCTCTCTAAAAATAAATAAATAAAATCTTTATAAAAAAAGACTTACGATGAGAGTATTTCTCTCGTTAGCATTTTTTAAAGTAATTAGGTAGGTCAGTGACCACTATTAATACCACTGATCTAATGAGAAGGATCACTGAAGTACACTGCTAAGGCGGAGAAGAGGGCATTGAATTCACCCCGTAGTTGAGTAGATGCTTAGAAATCAAAGAGATGCCATGTTGTCTTATTGCTTAAAGCAAGTAAATAACCTTGCAAGGAAGTTCAGAATTAATTGAAGTTGAAATAATTATAGACGATGATAAGCCAGCCACCAGAGAGATGCAAAAGTCAAGCTGTGTGGTAACAAATACATTGATTAACATATGTTAGGACAGCACAGAATGTAGCTGAGAAACACAGAATTATGAAGGTGAAAAAAATTACCGGCTTCAATGGCAGTTTTTAGTTGTAGCTCAGTTCTCTATTTCTGAGACTCCATTTTGAAAAAAATCTGTTACAGTGAAAGAGAATATTAACCTGAACGGCCAGCATGCTGCATGACTAGCAAAGCCACTGATTTAAATAAACACATGTATTTTAACATTTATAGAGATATTCTTTGATTTTCTGACTATCCCCAGCTTTTGCAGTTTGAACAAGGTTTACAAGGGTCAAATGAGGACCTCTGTACTACTCAAAGCATAAGGTGATCTATTAAAGTTGAAATGCTTTCAGCTGGAGATATTCAGAGAAACCACTTCACCTAAAATGAGCCTGCTGCATACAAAAGGACTGGCATGTGACCCACTTGCAGCCCAGAACTGAAAAGGAATCCTGAAATAACACGTATGGCTTTGTAGTTTTCAAAAGCACTTTTCTCTCCATTAACTCATATGTGAAATGACCAGGTCAATTAACTTATTGAGAGAAAACAAGATTGCTCTTTGCAGATATAAACCTCCTCCCACCCTCCCATTTCTTCCACAGAATTTAGGACATGACTCAGTTTCTTAACACATTGGAGAAAATTTCTTCAAAGAATGGAGTGATGTGTGAAATTAAGAAACAGAAGGAGCATAAGGAAGACAATATGGTAACACACAGTTAAGTTTCCAAGACTTGATAATATATCTCTTGCAAAATATCCCTGTATGCTAAAGTACATTCTGTTTATTATAGCTCCGTGGCTCAGCTGCCCATGTAATATGTTAGCAAATGTCAGACTGAAAATGTAGAGCAAGGTTGGACTATCAAGGCTCTTTCATCAAGAGGAAACTCTGGGGCTTGATGTTAGTTTGTATAGTCTGGGGGATATCAGAGAATGACTAAAAATGTATGATGGGGAGAAATACGAGGAGAATGAAATACGAGGAGAATGAGTCTCTCAGACTTAATCAATAGTTAGCATCCATAGCCCCTCACAGAATCTTCTTTATTAGTAAAACATAAATGTATCCTCGGAGAGTTTCAGCTTAATTGAGACTCTTATCCTAGTCAATATGGGCTCATCCTAGAAGAAAAGTGTCACAATGATTGAACATTTGTTTGGTTTTAGGTTCTGTTGGTTAAAGGGAGGATGCTGTTCAACACACAATGCATTCACAGGAGGGAATGCCTCTTGGCCTGAGCAGTTTCTAAAGAACTAAGCAAGTCAGCCACATAATTTTACAGCAAGTGAGCTCTTGGTAGGGTAGTCACTCCCAATGTTTTATATTTTGCAAAAAGCCTTATACGCATTTGGTGGAATGTGCCCTTGTCACTCACTGTCCTGCTTTTTTACCTCCATTTATAGATTAGGAAACTGAGTGAGGTTCAGTGGCTCAGAGAGACTTTCCAGGGTCACATAGTAATTCAACAGCAAAATGTCATATCACACAGTCACAATAACAGAAGGAGTTAAAAATAGCCATATTATTCATTTCCAGAATGAATTATACCTACAAGGCTTTTTTTTTCCACTTGAAAAATAGACTCGTCTCTCTACCTCCTTCATGCTGATCTCTTTATTCTTTTAGGTAGTAGATTTTTCAGGGAAAATATATATCTCACATTACTTATAAAAATAAAATTCCATTTAAAAAACCCATAAAACAAACAGAGCATATTGTATATATGATAATATTCATATGACTATAGTTATCCTGATTTATTTTTTTCTATTCAGGTACATTGGCTAGTGTTTAGTTTTTGAGTTGTTGTAAAGGTCACATCCAACTACCAAATTCATTGCATTAGAAAAAGACAGTTGGCCCTGGCTGGGTAGCTCAGTTGGTTTCAGCATCATCCTGATACGCCAAGGTTGCAGGTTTGATCCCTGGTCAGGGCACATACAAGGGTCAACTAATGAGTACATGAATAAGTGGAACAACACATTGATGTTTCTCTCTCTTTTTCTCTAAAAACCAATAAATAAAAACAAAGAAAAAAGAAAAAGACAGTAGACTGCTAATTCTCTCTTTAAGATTTGCAAAGAAGAATGCTCCACAGTCTCTCCAAGAAGTATTTCTCAGTTGGTTGTTTTAATATCATGAGCCATTTTCAAAATGTCCAAGGGCATCTGAAACTCATAATCAACCTCCAAGATCTTACCACTGTGGGTCATCTGATAACCAGTTACTTAGCTGTATATTTACTCCCCCCAAACCCTTAATTTTTAAATTCTTGGAAGTACTCCTACAACTCTAGACTTACTAAATTTGTGCTATTAAATTTGAACTACAAATAACATAGTGTTAGGTATCTGAATTCCCAAATGATATATGTCCAGTCCCTTAAGCTATTGTTCTCTCTTGGTTAAATAAGGGCTATAATAAAAGAGAAGTTTAGTGAACAATTTAGAACTATAGTCTGAACAGAGAATATAAAATTTAAAATTAAACTTAAATTGACTAGGCCAGGCAAGATTATTTCTGAGTTATAGTTCATAAAGAAATAAGAATTATAAGGAGAAAGAATATGAATGACCATATCTCTATCAGTGTGAAATATCCCACAATCGTTTCTCTTTTTTTTTGGGGGGGTGGATATTTCAATAGTCTCATGATTAAGTTAATTTAATTTTACTTTTTGTCTCTAATATTTCTCAATATGTTATCTTGAAAATTAATAACAGACTACTCTCCTTCACATTTTATTCTCATTTGTCCTTCTGCTCAGAAGCCTCAATGGTCCCCAGTTGCTAGAGGCCATCAAATTCTCAAGTAGTTTACTATTTAAGGCCATTTTCTTTCTAGCTGTGAGAGCTCAGCTGGCCTCTTCATTGTTCCCAGAACTTATCAACAGCTTTTCAACATATCCTTTGTCTAAAATGTTCTTCCACTTTTCTGCCAAGTCTTCTCTCTTCTTCAGAGTCTGGCTTAGGGTCCACATTTTCTGTCAGACCACTTGTAGGACACTAGTCTTTAATAAAGCCTTCCTCCATGACAGTCTTATAGTTTCTTCTACTGTAATGTTCACTTAGTACCTAATAAATACCACACCTGTTATTATGTACAGGTGTATCTTAATCTTTGTACTTTTAGGTTCTGTGTATGTCACGTGTGGTACTCTTGGGACCCTACCCTAGATAATGTCTTTTGGCCTGGATGATGATTGCTAACACTGAATGCTACGTGCCAGATAAACAATGTGGTCTAAGCAACTTCAAGTATTAACTCATTCAATTCTCACAGTAATCCTAAGAGGTAGGTAGCATTATTATCCCTGTTTTAAAAATGACAAAACTGGGGCACAGTGCAAGCTGGTGACTTCTCCTGTGCCATGCAGCTGCTAAATAGTGTATTTGATATTTTGAACCCTGGTGGTTCAACTTGACTTCTAGCCACTTAAATAATATGTAATACTAAAGATTACTGAAGAAAAAAAAAGTGAAATATTAACATTCTAAACTAAATTTTTGTGCAGCATGAGAAGATGAGCAAATCTAAAACACACCATATTTTAGTCAAAGAAGGTATTGATCTGGAGAATAAAATTTTAGGGATAAGCATTAATTTTCTTAAATGAGTAAAAATGCAAAGTTATGCAAAGTTGAATTTTTTTTAATTTGCTCAAATTTGTGTTGGGACTTGAATCATACCCAGATGATTCAGATTTCCAGACCCCATTTCTCCACAGATGGGTGCTCCGGTCCTGTCCTTTCAGATCACTCCTGCTTGAGGGAAACTGGAAGTTTGGGGGGAAAAAACCTTGAAATGATTGACTTAGTATTGACTGTGTCCAATATATCTTTTTATAAAATGATAAGCATGTGTTCATAAAAATATAATAGTTTAATGATGAGAGATGTCAAAATTTTATTCTTTTTTGTTGTTGTTTTTCAAGGGACTCTAAGCAACCACCTTGCATATTGGACATAGACCAATCTGGGACATACATGGGTATGTGACTGTCTTGATAAAATGAGACCTGTCACTCACGAGGCATTTTAATAGGGTAAGAACTCAATGAATATTTGAAATTCTCTATACATTGGATATCTAGGGATACTTGAATGTGTAAACTAATAACTGACATATTTTAATGTTCAATATATTTTTTATTTTTATTATACATTTTATAATACATATTTTCATTAAAATTTAATCACACAAATTAGTAGATACCACAGTTTGTTTGAGATACCTTAGAACTTTGTGACTGTTAATTTCAATTATAGGAATCTATCAGGAAATAGTAAGAAATGCCAAAGAAAAAATTAGAAGCAAGAATATTTATTGTAGTTTTACTAATACAGTAAAAAATAAAATCTCCTTAAATATCCTGAATTAGAAGAAGTAAATTATGGTACAGCTGCACAAAAAACTATTTATGTACTAATTAAAAATAAAGAGTGCTTTAATGATAAAAATGCTTTTAATAATCAGTAATATAAAGAAAAATTCAGCAGACCAAATTATATGTGGTGTAATTACAAATACTAACAGGAAAATGGATTAAAAAATCAGAAGATATGCTGACATACATTAGCAAAAAAAGAAACCTATAGAAAAAATACAAGAAATAATTATGCTACAATGTTTCTAAGGGCATTACTGCACAGTGTGATTATGAGGGACTCATTATGATGTTTTTATGCATTACCGTAATTTAAAATTTTTAAATGTTGCTTTATTACTTTTATTATTGGAAAATAAAAACTTGGACTTAAAAAAGTTAACTGTGCACTTTGGATCAAGATGGTGGCATAGGTAAACACCGTTCACCTCCTAAAACAACCACCACTCAAAACCATCAGAAATCGACTTCAATGAAGTCTGACAACTACGGAATTCAGGGAACCAAATCTATTCAGACTGGAAGAAAGGACAGAGAAGCTAAATGGGCTGGTCTCACATCCCCACATGGTGGATAACAATTCGGGGGGGATTTCTAGGAAGTGGGAGTCCCAGTCCCACACCAGGCTCCCCAGCCCAAGGTTTCGGTGCCAGAAAGTAAAGTCTCCATAACTTCTGCCTGCAAAGATCAGCAGGGATTAAGTAGGTGGAAGAAATATCTGGAGCCCCAAGCAGTTCCCCTTAAAGAACCCACACGTAGACTTACTCAGACTCACTTCCTCTGAGCTTCAGCAGCTTGAAAGTCACCAGGGCATACAGGGAGGAACTGAAGTGTCCAGTATCAAGACGGCAGCTGGGGGACAGCTTTCTCCCAGACAGAGTGATGGGCAGAGGCCATGTTCCTTTTCTGAGCCCTCCCCCACAGAGACATGCAGCTGGCAGGCGGGTTCCATATCTGAGACTCCATCAACTGAGCTAACACTATTTGCCCTGCCCTGGAGATACCCTGAGACACTGTCCTATTCAACTTATGGGCCCAACCAAATTGTTAACTGTGACTTTTCCACCTGAATGGCTGGTCTTGGCTCATGTTTAGGATTCCTAAATCCTATCAAACAAACAACAGCTGGCTTCAGTGAGCCGCCAGCACCTGTACCTCTTGCTAAGTGGCCCCAGGCCCAGCACTAGCAGCAGACAGCCTAGATTCACAGCTTGGCTTCATCTGGTAATCTCCAAGCCCAGCACAAGTAGCAGGCATCTCAGACTGCTTTACATCCCTGGCAGGGTGGCCCTGGACAGAACACAAGTTGGGGCTGCCCTTGGCCTGCACCACCTAGGAAACTCCAGAGCCTGCACTCCCAATGGACTGCTACAGATCATGTCAGAGCATCACCAACTTGCTCCTGCACAGCTGACCCTCCACAGAGGGTAGTGGTTGGTGTTCAGTGGTCACAGTCAATCCTTGCAGCTGACTGGCCTGGGTAAATCCCTCTCACTGACCTCCCAATAGCAGCCAAGGCTTGACTATAACAGGGGGTGTACTCAGCCTACACGAAGAGTGTACCTTAAGCACCCAGCTCGTGTGATATGGGAGGCTGTGCCACTTGATCCTAAAGGACACCTACTACATTAGGCCATGCTACCACTACACGGAGTCATAGCAGCTCTTCCTAATACATAGAAACAAACACAGGGAGGCTGCCAAAATGAGGAGACAAAGAAACATGGCCCAAATGAAAGAACAGATCAAAACTCCCAAAAAAGAACTAATCAAAATAGAGATAAGCAATCTATCAGTTGCAGAGTTCAAAACACTGGTTAGAAGGGTGCTCAAAGAACTTAGTGAGGACCTCAGCAGCATAAAAAAGATCCAGCCATAAATGAAGGATACGCTAATTGAAATAAAGAATGACTTACATGGAAACAACACTAGAGTGGATGAGGTTGAGAATCAAATGAATGATTTGGAATAAAGGAAGAAAAAAACAACCAATCAAAACGATGAGAAGAAAAAAGAACCCAAAACACCAAAGATAGTGTAAGCAGCCTCTGGGACAATTTCAAGAGGTCCAAGAGATCACATGATAGGGGTGCTGGAAGTAGAAAAAGAAGAGCAAGAAATTGGAAACGTATTTGAAAAAAATAATGAAAGAAAACTTCCCTAATTTGAAGGAAATAGACATGCAAGTCCAGGAAGCACAGAGAGTCCCAAAGATGGATGCAAAGAGGCCTACTCCAAGACACGTCATCATTAAAATGACAAAGGTTAAAGATAAATAGAGAATCTTAAAAGCATCTAGACATAAGAAGTTCAGTTACCTACAGGGAAATGCCTATAAGACTGTCAGCTGACTTCTCAAAAGAAACTTTGCAGGCTAGGAGGGATTGGCAAGAAATATTCAGTCATGAAAAGCAGGGACCTACAGCCAAGATTACTCTACCCAACAAAGATATCATTTAGAATTGAAGGAGCAATAAAGAGCTTCCTGGACAAAATGAAAAAGATAAAGGAGTTAATCAGCACTAAACCAGAATGATATGAAATGTTTATAGGTCATTCCTTAAGGAGAAGAAGAAAATCCAAAATACGCACAATAAAATGGCAAAAATACATACTTATCAACAATTGAATCTAAAAAACAAACTAAGCAAACAAGAAGAACAGAGAGAATTATGGATACGGAGAGTGTTTTGATGGTTTCAAGATGGGAGGGGTGTGTAGGAGATTTGGTGAAGAAGTGAGGGGATTAAGAATTACAAATACATAGTTATAGAATAGTCATGGGGATGTAAAGTACAATATAGGAAATGGCGTAGCCAAAGAACTTACACACATGACCCATGGACATGAACAATGGTGGAGAGATTGCCTGAGGGAGTAGGGGGTGCTGGGTGGAGGGGGGCAAAGGGGAAAAAAATGGAACAACTGTAATAGCATAATCAACAAAATATAATAAAAACACAACAAAAAAGAAAAGTTAGCTGCAGTTTCAGTAGAAATGGGTAGTATTCAAGATAAGAAGATAACAAAATATGAGTTCTGACGTTTTATGTTTTAAAATGGTTATTGATGTTATTAATGTCACACAACATTCTTCAGAGATATGGTCACGCAAAACCCGAAAAAACATACCTATTGAAAGGAAAATATTAGATATATTTACGTAGCCTCTGGATCTTTGTGTCTTGCTTATGACACCATTATCCAAATAGATATCCATTTTATGTTTATTAATAATTAGGAATTGTGTGAAAGTTCTTTCTCAAACTATAGCTATTACTTTGTGCATTTATTCTGTGAACATATATCATGAGATTCTTTCTGAATATTAACTACAAAGCAGGAACATACATATGTAAGTACTTATAAAATGTACACTAGAGCCTCTGTATTATTTGCTCCCAGCCCAATTCAATTTTCTCAGGCAATTTATCCATTCAAAAGTATTATTTATTGAACCAAGATTTATTTTGTCATGTCCAGAGCTTCATAGGAGAATATTTTTGACAAGGGTGGGCTGGATCATAACTTCTGGGCATCTGGCAAAATGTAAGACTGAGTGATAACCACGTGTTACACGTGATGGTTCTGTCTCTGAATGATGTTTGTACTAGAGAAATGTATTTGTAATTCATGCCATTCTTTTTCCACTTCTAATATGTTCTTAATGCTTTGCATTTCTCAGAGAAGCAGTGAAAACAGATTTTTACACAAGACTTCAAAATTGCTCCTCAAGCATGTCTTCGTATAGAAACATTCATGTGTAAAATAAAAATTTGTGGTAAAAATGTTCTTTGCAGTATTGTTTATGAAATTTAAAAAGGAGAATTCTTCTAAATACTCAGAATTGGGAAGAATAGAGTCCATAAAGCACTTAAATTATCATTAAAAATATTATAAAGTTTTATTTAAATGGAAAAATATTTTTAATAAGTAAAAATGTAAAATCCCAAACCACAATATAAAATTATTGGTAGTGGTAAATTAATGAGTGAATTCTCAGATCTCTCAGTCTCTTTTTTCTTAAAAAAAAGCAGAGTTAACTTCGTTTAAAGGAAACAGTCTTAACTCTTTGGTAGTACTCCAAAGCCTTTAATGGCCTAAATGTTTCAAATGACATTTCTCAATAATGAAATGACTCAAAGTAACAATCCCATAGTCAAATTATTGCATATCAAAATTATAATTCCATTTGAGACTAATTTAATAAGACTTTCTATATACAGTCAGTATTTGGAAAGTACAGGGAATTTTGTGATTGTCTAAATAACGCCTTTTACAGATGAGGAAACAATTCTAGCTACTTTTAAAGTGATCCGAAAGAGAATCAGATTTCCTTTTATCTCACTGCTCAAGGCTCATTCTCTGAGACAAAGGCAGCCTCATTACTCTGGAGGAATCTGTGTGCATTTCTCAAACTGAGGGGGTATTCCTTTCAAATCACGATTGCTCCAAGCCTGGTTTAAAAATAAAGCAAAAGAAAACTGAGTCCTGAAACCACGTAAAGTAAAATTACATCTGTAACATTTGATTATTTTGATTTATTTTCAATGATCTTTTCTACCTTTTGTCTTAATTGGACAAAAGCCATATAAAGTTGCTCCATGCAATTATGAGTGGTTATGTGCAAAAAAGAAAAAAAATGAAGTCCTATATCAAATCTAATTTGAACAGACTCATAGTTCAGTGTGTTACATGAAAATCAGAGCAAGTATAATATTTTAAAAGCTAATGAGTTTTAGTAAAAATATCCTCACAGAATGAAGTGCTGGGAAATTTTATTAAATTGGGCGTCTATTAATGTTTTTTTTTCCTCCTCCATACAAAGCAGAGTTTGGGAGAAGATTAGAGTATTTTGAATTTAATACACTTTGAGCTGTCATCTCAAAGATTTACTTAAAAATAAATCTAAGGCAGAATTCTATAGAGCTTTTCTTAGAGGGAAATAAAGGCGCATTAGAAGTGCTATGACAATAGCCCTTTCCAGGCACTGAAAGAAATCGGGTCATGCTTAATGAAATCAGGCAGCAAACCTAAAGTCAGCTGGAATGTTCTGGCTCCTCTTTCTTACATAGTTTTTGTGGGAATCAGAACTTGTGAGATTCCTCTGAGTTTTTTTCTTATAAACTTTTGATTTCTATTCCAAAATATAATATGAGCAATAGAAGTACATACAATGGAAAGCAAAGGAAACTAACACGTATTAAGCAACTACTTTATGGGCCAACGTCATGCTGGGTAAATGTATTATCTCATTTAATAGATATGGGGAGGTTACTATAGCAACTGAAACCATGCACAATGTATAGGTAACAGAATAAGTTCAATGTTGGCTGTGAGAGCATTAATTCATGTATCCTCATTCTCTGTCTCCCAGTTTTGTAAAGATCCCCACTTGAAAGGCTAGGTCTATTTCTATGCATATAAACAGCATATTTGCCATATTAATTTAGGATGGAAGAGAACTAGTCTTTAATGGACAACTCATTTGAGTTTATTCAATGGATGTTTATTGAGCATTTACTATGTTCAAGTTATGTTGTAGGTATTAGGAATAGAGATGCAAACAAGGCAAAGTCATTGTTCTCTTGGAGATTATAATATGCTCAGGGGAGGCAGATATTAAGCAGATAAATCAACAAACACATATGAGATAGTAATGAATGCTCAGTAAAGACCTGAAGCAGAGTGATTTACACAGAATAGCTAGCTGTCTACTTTAGATGTGATGGGTGTGGTGGTTTTCCTGTGGGGATGACGACATACAACACTTTCTTTTATGTTTGCCATGACCACGGAGATACCAATACATTCATTTTACAAAGCTGAGTAAGGATAAGTACATATCAGAAGTCACACAGCTATTACTTTTTCCTTTCCAAGTTCATGTTGGACTCTCAAGTTTGATACTGGAGATTTCTTTCTCTCTCTCTCATTCTCTTTCTTTTTGTTTCAAGATTCTGAGTTTTTAAAGAACTCATGGTTTATGGAGAGTGAGGTGGGCCTCCCCCATAATCACAGGACGATGTCAGGAAAGTGTGGTGGATTTTCTATTTTAATCTAACAAAATAGTTATTGGAGGACGTGATGCTTATCATTACTTTCAAACTTTTCAGCAGTTATCTTTCCTGTGGTAAACATGTAGAACAAAGATCTGTTTTCTGTCTGGCTGATTTGTTTGTTTAAAAAAAATCAATTTCTCTCTGGAAAGCGTGTTTATCCTAGAATGTAGTGTTTTTTGCCAAAGACCCTCACTGAGGACTGCTCCTCAGGATGGGCTCATACAGAATGTGTGAATTTCCATCATCAGCGAAAATGTGAACTTGAACAATAGACAGCTGGTTCCCCTGCGATCCTAAATAAAGCTGTGGAAGAGCAATGTAAGATTCTCTCTGTGTCCATGGAGGGAGGCAGGGCAGAAGCGTTCAGTTCTTTTGATGCTATTTAGAGACTCTTTCCGTAAGAAAATTGACCCCTTTCACCTGTGCCAGAGCACTGTGGGGCCTCTGCTTTTCCCAAAGTGACCTCTACGTACACTGTACGAGAGCTAAATGAGGCGATAAATGGCGTGTTTTCCCCGTGAGCCCAGTTGCAGTCTCTGTACTTGTAAGCCTTGGATTTCTATTGGGAATTCTTATACATGTGGTTCTCATCTAAAATGTGCTTCGCATAATGTTGTTTTCTTTTTCTTCTCCTTCCTACCAAACACTACCGCATTCCAAAGTGCAGTACCTTACCTGCTGCTTTCCTCCATCAAAACAGGGACAAGTGTGTGGTGTGATCACCTTTCATTCATGGTACAGTCATTTATCGCAGCATTTCAGTTATTGTGCTTGGGGTGGGGGTTTGTTACCCAAAGCGAATCAGACCAGACTCTTAGCCTATCTTCTGATCCCTGACTTTCTCCCAGATTTTCACTCTGCATCTTCAACTGCTGCAGGACATCTCCATCTCGATGTCCTGTATTTCCTCAAATTGGAATAACACTTCTCACCCACTCCCTAAACTGTTTCTTCCCCTGCAGTTTTCTGGGGTTTCTGTCAATGGTGCTGTAACCAAAAATGCAGGTTCAAGTGTCTGCCACAGAGAAAGCCAAACTTGTGAGACAGGTACTGGTGAAAAAGGAAAGGGGTTTACTCAGGTGATGCGACTGGGGAGAACGGTGGACTCCTGTCTCGGAGACCATCCCCCTTCCTGCTCCAGCCCAGGGTCCTTAGAGGAAGAGGGATACTTAATAACATAAATACTAAAACAGGATACTGATCCCCAAATCCAAGGGTTAGTGTGGGAATTTACTGATTTAGTGTTTAAACTTCTCTTTGAGAGCAACCATAAGAACAGTAAAAAAAAGAACGGTACAGAATGAAAATAATCGTTTCAGTAGTTAGGCTTAGTTATAAGGGGAATTTCTACTTTTGGTGAGGCCAAGGCACCAATCTTCTTCATACTAACATCTAGGTAGTTGTTTAATGACTTGGCTCAGAAAACAATTTCACCAAAAGGCATAGCCTGTATTTTGTTTTGCAGAAATCTCTATAAGCAGAACATTTAATACATGTTTTACACTTTGACAAATAGTTATCCACAGACAGATGCCGGCCATGTGTTTTCCAAGATCAATGAAAAGTGCCTGCAAATGGGAAATTGGAGGGAGGGCAGAACAGACATTTCCTGAAGCGGCACACCTCGCAGTTGGAAACCTTGGCATCCTTGTGCGTTTCTACAGCATGGTGCGGAGCGCGCCAGGGCGCTGGGTGTGGTTCTGTGCAGCTGACTGCAGTGGAACTCAATTAGGGAATTCTCAGTGGCTGGGCATCTGAGTTCTAAAATAGTTGTTTATGTTCTCCAGATGGTCATGGACAGCAGAAAGGATACATTGAAAAGGAAGGGATACAGGGGTGGGAAGAGAGTGAGAAAAGTAGTTATGCTGCTTTTGTCTTTTCCTTATAATGAGTCTGATTTTGTAGGTAGGACAATAAAGTAACTATTCCAGGGAACAATGCTTTTCACACATTTAAAGGTGCCCAGATATCTTGAATGGTTTCCTCACCATAAAGGAAGCTCTCCTTGCATAGAAACCTGCAACCTAAAGAGGAGGTACAAGGAACGATGCCTTTTAGAGTGACAAGAACGCTTGAATTGCCTGCTCATTGTTTGCATAAGTCAATGTATATCTTAATAATGGTGCTAAGAAAAATCTTTCTAAAGAGAAAATGTAGTGATTATAGGCCACATAGATACCCTCGAAGTCAAAATAAATGGAACAAAACTACCACAAATGACAGGATCTATTGGGACACGTTTGGGACGGCAGTTTTATGACATTTTCATTGCAGCCTCCGCACCTCTGGTGCTGCCAGCCGTAGGCCCTCAGGGTTGGGGGGGATGTTTGAGACGAGGAGTTCTATGACGGGACAGGGTGTTTCTCCCCAGACAGATACAGTTCTTGATTTCCTCGAAGTGGTGCTTACCTGCAATGATGCATTAAATGATGCCAGAGCCGAGCTCTGTCCACTGAAGAAGCTAGTCCCAAAATAAGCGCTATTTATTTTGAAACAATAGTTCATCCATTCATTCAGCAAATATTCATTGGCCTCCTCCTGTGTGCCAGGCACTGTTTTAGATCCTGGAGAACAAAACAGATACGATTCTCGATCGCAGGAAACTTTGATTCCAGTCTAATCCCAGTAATAACAGTTCCCTGCATTGAATATTTACACGAAGGTGTTTGCCGATATTTTCTCTTATTTGTTTAGAACGCCTGCAAGGCGGGTGTTATTATTGTCATTCTAAAGTTGAGAAAACAAGCAAAGAGAGGTTAAATGAAACAGTTTTCTCAAGGTCCTGCAGTCACTCTAAGAACTGGTGTTTGTGCACAGGGCTGTCTTACTTCAAAGCTTTCTTCTTTCCCATATACTCTACTCCCCTAGAGAAACCTGGGGTGTTTTCAGATACTGTGACTTTTAACATTATAATGGTGAGCAGAACATGTAATGCTGCTACTACTATGACGATAATACTACTGCCGCCACACTACTTCTTATGCCTTCATGCTGCTGTAGCACACCTCTGAAACTTTGCGGGGTGGGGCGGTGAAGTGGTGGGGAACTCTATTTGTTTTCAAGAGGAGAGAGGCAGGACTAACTGTGCCCTGTGCTATGAATTTTTCTCTATATGCTTCATTTATTCTGCCGAAGGCATCTCCAGGACAGGACTGCAACAAGGTCTACCGCCTGTCAATTACTGTGCTGGGGAATGGAGAGGAAATGGTGATTGAGCTGGACATTTTAATGGTTTAAAATTTCTCTCTCTCTCTCAATCTCTATCTCTCTCTCTCTCAATCTCTATCTCTCATCTTTCTCTATCACCTGTGTGTCTATCTTTCATCTGCACATGTTTAAAAAGCTAAATAATACCACAAAGTTAATAAAGTAAAATGGTTCCCAACCCATTGTGCCGCGTTGCTAACCACACCCCTTCTACCTGGCAAGTGGTTTATTAGCTGTTTTGGATCTCTCTCAGCTGTTTTTTTAAAGCTGTTTTAGCTGTTTATTTTTGCATTTACAAACCTTTGCATTTCTACGTAATGTACGTCTATTCCTATCTTTAATTTATACATTTTCTGTTGACTCCCTAGACTTAATTCTCTGCGATTTGGCACTCCGTCCCACTGTTTATTGCTGAGTAGTGCGCCTGGGCCATTGTTTTTACAAAGAGCATTGTCATAGGATTGTTTCCGCTCTTATTTTTTATTTTTACTGAAGTTAATAATTGTTCCCATTTGACATCATTCGTTCCATAGTTTTTATTAGCCTTTTAGCATTGTTTTTCTTAACATTAAGACAGTTATAGTTACTTTTCTTCTTAGAGAAATTCTTGAGAGGTTCTTTCATCTGAACTTCCCGGATAATATCCTATTTTCCCTTTTCAGTCATGTTTGGAATTCCCTTCACCTGACTTCTGATTTTTATGCATGCCTCCTTCTTGAGTGCACTCCCTTGTTTAAAAGAGCACATATTTCAGTACTTTAGTTAGATTAAAACATAGAAAAATCACAAATGGTATGGCGGCAGCTCCCCAAGTCCTGTCTCCTGCACTGCACTGTTCAGTCTGAAAGAGTAACCTCTGTGGCTTCTCCCGTCATGGCAGATGCCCTTGCCTTTTGTTCAGTTTTGGATTCTCTCTCTCTCTCTCTCTCTCTCTCTTTTTCCTTCTCTTCTTCTCTTCTGATTTCTTGGTTTATTCCCATATTTTGGTGACAGATACTTTTCACCCTCTTCATAAGGGAGGCACATTTTATTTTTGTATATTGCATGTCTAAAAATGTATTTATTTTACCCTGACACTAGATTGAACATTTGCCCGGGTATAAAATTATAGGTTAGAAATACCTTTTCTTCTGACCTTTGAAGGCATTACTCTCCCGCTTTCTTGCTCCCCATACGCCATTCGGATTACTCTTTCTTTAGATGCGCCCTGATTTTTTTTCGTAAGGTTATGGAACGTTCGATCTCAGGGTTCTGAAACTTCACAGTGACTTGCCTTGATATGAATCTACTTATCTAATTTCATCTCTTTTGTTCGGCACTTTATGGGCCTTTTTTAATGGTTGGCAGTTGTGGGAAATATTCTTGCATTCTTTCTTCGATGATGTCTCCCCTGTGTTTACACACTGAAAACCTATTATTTAAATATCGAAACTTTAGAAATAATGCTCATAATTTTTATCTCCTGTTTTCCATCTCATTGGTTTTTAATTTACTTTGATGACAATTGCAGCAACATTGTCTTTCAGCCCTCTATTGAAGTTTTCACTTTTTTTCTATAATATTGCCAACTTTCCAAAGTCCTTTTTTTGTCAGTCATTTTTTTTATAGTGCTCACTTCTTGTTTCATGGGTAAATGCATTTTCCTATCTCCTAGGGAATTGTGATATTAGTTGTTGCATTCTCATTGTTGATGTTTCTCCCCCTGCAAAGTTTGTTTTCTGCAAGTTGCTTTGTGTTCGTTTGTTCGCTGTTTGTTTGAACCTCTGGGCTTCATGTCAGAAGTTTATCTCATATGCATAGTTATTCTTGACTGTCCACTCACGACTCACATGGGTGCGTTAACAAGCTGAGAGGATGAGAAGAGCTGTCTGAAGTTGAGCTTCACTCCCAGATAACCTGGGCAGGGTATTTCTTTAGGAATTTCTTGTGTCAATATCTTTAGGTCTATTTGTGGGAGGAGAGTCCTTTCAGACTCTAGAGGAGTCACCTTCCCCTGCTTAGAGAGCAAAAGTCTAGCTGCCATGGCTTTAGGAGTCACATGGAGGAAGAGAGGTGGGGCCATCTTCATTTAGCACTGAACATATATGGACTTAGTTTTTCTCTTTTTACTGTGGCAGCCATCTCTTCCACTATGCCAAAGACCCTTTCCTCTCTCCAGAGAATAAACTTCTTGTCTCTTGTCAGGGGTAGTGGTGCCGTGGGAGTGAAAGGAAAGAGGGATCTAACCACTGCTCTAAAACCTTCAGCAATCTTCCCCAAGGAGAGAGAGAGTTTTTTTTTGTCTTACTGCCACCCTTTCTTCCTGCTTTTCAGAACTGAGCAGGGAGCTGGTTTCATCAGAATAATTCACCTCACTAAAACACAGGGAGAGCTCAGGTTGTTTTGGCAGCCAGAGTATGGAAACTCCTAAACTGTGGTCCAGGGCCAGGACACTTCTTTGTTCTATAGAAAAAGAAATGTCTGCTCCCTTTCCTCAGTCAAGCCAGTGAATACGTGTGTGCAGGTCTCATCTGCAATACCAATGGTGGTATGGAGCATCACGTACAGGTTGTGCTGTCCTTGGCTTTTTCACCGTTCGTTTGAGATTTGGCTTTCTCTTGTCTCCTAGGTTTCTTACTTCTGGTCTACATTCTTTCTGACTTTGAACTTTTTATTGCTCAAATCTTTTCTCTCAGTCTCCACATTTTTGTGGTTTATGTCTGTTTTGAGAAAAAAAGTTCTGTGCTATAGTTTTGGTGAGATTTGGGGTGTACGTATTTTCAAGCTGCTTTCTCAGCCCACAACTGGGCGTTTTCTCCTCATCACTACGCCTTCAGCTTCGTCTGCAGGACCTAGCACGTAACTGCTGCTCAGTGAAGTGTGTTGACCTCAACTTACATTATCTTTACTTCTAATATTGTGGCCAGGTATCCTAGATATCTACCCAGAGTCATTGTTTGCCTCAAAGAAGTGATATTCTCTATGTAATCTGGGTATAATATGGAACTATGTGTCTGGCTCTATGGTATTGTTGTACATACATCATCTCTATTATTTGGTAAACATTTGTAAAATTGCTATCATATTTCCATTTTATTATCTTTTCCTCTTCATTCTCTACTCTTGTTGTCCTTCTTAACAATCTAAAGTACAAGGGTTTTTGTTGTTGTTGTTTAAAAACCAACAACAAGACACTTAAAAGCCTTTACTTTTCACCAGGACAAACAAATTTTCCATGTTAGATGTGGTTATTACAATGACAAGGTCAACTACTAGACAACCAGAATTATACCTACTCTAATTTTATTTCATTAAAACACACACACACATTATTTCCCTTGATTGCCTGGCCTGAACCTTTATTCTACTTTTATAAAATGGTTTAAGCACTCCAGCCTTGGGATACTAGCCAAAACTCTAAGTTCTCATTAAGACCCCAAACTTATATTACTTGATTGAACTTCTAAAATAACGCTAGCCCGGAACCGAATTTTACTTGCAGAGAATAAACACATGGGTATTGACAAGGCTTCTCGGTGGACTAGAGAAAGAAGTGGAAAGGAGAATACTGATTTCCAAACCTTTGCACGATACCATCAGCATACAGGAGAAGGGCGCCGGGCGGGGCTGGGATGCGGGCCTCGGGCACTGACGACCAGGCTCCTCCCGCCCGCACCCGTGCAAGGAGCTGCACGGCAGACACCCCACAGTAAGCTGAATCTCAAAATCCTGGAACTAGACAATGAGACTCAGGAGGCCCCAGAGTCTCGGATCCTGGGATAGGCGGCTGGAGGTCAAGACAGGGATGATTCGGTGCTGACCAGGCCACGTTTATGCTATGACGTCACTGCCCTGGTGTTCCCATTTGGGGCCAGTATGCCCCAATCCTGACGCAGGCATGTACACAACCCAACCTTGTCAGGACTGTGGAGCGCTCTAAACCTGGGTGTGTCTGTCTTGCTACGTGGCGTACTGCGGTTGTTACATTACTGCTCACAGGTTCCAGCACCACAAAGGTTAAGTATACCTGCTGGCCCTCAGCTACACTGCCCTGTCAACCTGTTGTTGCTAATGTCAGGCCTATGTCCACCACCAGGCTCTCCTATATGTGAGCAACGCCGCCCACCGGAACAAGTTTGGGGAGGATGTGAACCACTCACACTGACTCCCAGAACGTGCTCCTTTTCTCTACATTCTGAATCCCTAGATATACCAGCCTTAGTTCACTCCATCCTGTATCTTGGATGAGGGGCAGCCTCCAACCCATCCTGAAAACCCTTTATAACTCCCCAAGGGTGTTGATTTAAGTGTAAATTCCTGTAAGAGGACTGTGGTTATAAATGGGAGATCTCCCCCTGCTCACTGCCTGTCCCAAGTACTCCATCCACGGGGTTCTAGAGCAGTGCAAAAAATGTGCACCACTTTTCTCTGCTGCATAGGTCGATTATAACTGAGGAAACCAGGAAGAATTTTCGGATTCAGGGGAAAAGTATTTTTCTCATTCAGTAGCTTTCCTCTCCCAATGTAGCTGCATTAACATTCACTTCTTAGGTCCCCCAGTGAATAGGGCGGAGGTAATTACATTTTTGTGTAATCTTAGCAAAACTGAAAGAGCAAAGTCCTCTTTCAAATGCAATGGGAAATGCTATGCTTTGTGATAGCACAGGTCTTTGTTCCTCTTTAGAGGCACTTTCATCCCATGAATCAGAAGAGGAGGGTGAGATTTGGGCAGAGTACATCTGCTGCTCCTAAAAGTACCTGAGAAGGGGTCACGCTCTTGCTGTATGGGTCCTCCCCCAAACCCCAAGCTACAGCACCTGGAAGTTTCCTCCTTAAACCATTCCTAAATGACTCAGCTCGGTTGTGCAGGTGGATGTTGTTGTGTGGCTCCTGTAAGATCAAAAGGAAGCATAGATCAGCCCCAAAAGGTTGCTTGTGCCCTTTAATATGTAAAAAGCAAAACCCAGTAAAACAGGTGCCTGTGTTAATTGCTACTCCCAAGGGGGTGAACGGGAGCAAGAAAATGAGCCGAGCTTTAACACTGTAGTCCAAGCAAACGAAGACCTTGAAAGACAAGGTTAGCCAAGAAAGATTAAAAAAAAAAATCATCTAGTTAAAAATCTCACTAGTTGAATGGGATGACAGATGAATGATGGATGCAGGTGGGAAAATGGGATTCTCTTCAAAGGAAAGAGTGTGATGTGCAAGGCAATGAGGAAACTCCAGGTTCTGGTGCATGTGTGCGTGGGGAGCAGATAATGCCTGTCTTGTATGCTCATTGTATTGTCAGAAGCTGCTGGAATAGATCCTCTGGGGAGCTGCTATAAAAGACGGCAAAACCAAGAGCAATTTTCCATTTTGGTAGAAATTTAGTGGAATTGTAATTGTCATTGTGGTACTCGTTAAGGTCAAATTTTTATGAAAGGAAGAACAAATAAGTAAAGCTCTGAACACATGCGCTTTTGCGCCAGGCACATTAAGACCCTGCTCTACTGTTAACCAGTTACAGCGTACTATGGTTCGTAACCTCACTGAGCCTCAATTTTTTATTCTGTAGAATGAGAACAACAGTCCCTATTCTGTTCTGTTATAAAGGTAGCGATACTGGGTTTGAAGTAACTAGAGCAGAACTGAATAGTCTCCAGGAATGATAGATCTCATTCAGATGCTAGAAATAACAACAAAAGAATAAAACCCCGATGTCAGTGGGGCAGTGTTTTTGCCAGTTTATTATGTAGCTAGGCAGACCATGGGCTTGACCTTTGGGATGCTGAAGGAGAGGAATGGGCTTTAGAGTGAACATGACAGTTAAAAAAAAAACTTCATTTTTTTGGACGCGCATACTTAGCTGTTTTGGAACACAGTTGTTTCCTCATGGAGTTTCAAATACGAGACTGCTGCAGTCACATCCCAATACTGAGTGGTGAAACCTTGTGTGTTGCTGTCGTCCCCATTTCTTTTTGTCTAGAATCAGGATAAAGTTGTATTTCAAATATGTAAAAAAAAAAATGAAACCTTGAATGGAGTCTCAAAGTATGTCTTGTTTTGGATAGCCAATGAGTCCTATTAAGATGAGAGGGTGAATCTTTGTGTACAGGGGGACATCACTGATCACACCTGAAAACAAACAAATGAAAACAGATAAACAACAACAAAGATTAAAAGAACCCCAATAAACCAAACCTAAAACCAGTACCAAAACAAACAAAGAGAATTGCTTTGTGATTTGAAAAAACAAAGTTGCAGGAACTAGGAAAGTATTAGAACCACTTTTCTGGTTCAAGTGTTCACTCATTCAAATGAAATCATTTAATAATCTCTCAACCTGATATTTAATTTTAATAGAGTGCTTGGCACTCTGCATATTTAAGAATGAATAAATATGTGAACAAATGAATGGACTTAAATAAATCTCTATGCTACCAGATTAACTTTCCCGATAACTATATTATCACCATCATGCCCTCGCAGCAGAATCAAATTCTGTCTTTGTCTAGGGGTGAACCAGGGCCTCCTGGAGTCATAGAAGGCCATGACAGGACATGTGGAGCTGAGTGACAGGCGACTTCCAAATCCAGCAAGTCTTAGCTAACTTCTTTTCACCAGTAGAAAATCCTCCCAAAATATCTCCTAGGAAAGAAGTGAAATTGTATAATTAGCACCATTTTTTCTATTTTTCTATATAATCGTTCTCCTTAAATCAAATTATTTCTAAATTTGCAGCTAAGAAGTTCACAGCCACTCAGCTGCCTGCTTGATTTTCTCTCAAGTTGGTACTTGGTCCTCCTTTTCCTTAATATGCAAACTCTACCGTCAGTAGGACCAGCTGAATAAGAAGCTGTCAAGAATTTCCACAAATAATTAAAGCATAAAATAAATAATGAATGAGTAGTGTGAGAGAATGTTCCTTTTCTCTCTGTAGTACACTTTGTGAGGGAAGAACACTGGAGGGCTAAGATAATCAAAAGCCCAATGCTGGTCTTCTCTTCCACATTTACATCGCTTCTTTGTTTTCCATAAAGTATTTATTGCCTTAAAATAGAAACATTATTTCACCACCATAGAGAAACTGTAATTTGAATTGATTTCCTTTAAAGAAAGAGTAAGGTATATATGTTAAAGTAATTACAATTTAGTTTTAGATGAAAAAAAATTATCCCATAAATATTCTGGCTCAATTCTGGACAAACTGTCTCTCTCTCTATGTATGTGTCTTTCTCTTTTCTCTGTCTCAGAAACATCTTTCTTTCATCTTTTTCTCCTATTTTCCATGTATTTGTTATTTACAACAACAGAGAAAAAATTAACGAAACGGAAAGGGAGATTGATTGGCAGGTTGGATGGGATGGCATTAACTTAGATTTGAAACAGAACTGTGAAGCTATTTGCTGCTTGTCATTTCATTTACAGCTCAGAACGCATAGACCAGATTATATTACACCACTTTTTGTGGGGGAGGTTCTTCTCTTGTCAAGTTAGATACTCTCTTGGGAGGTGTAGAAGGAAGAGCCGTATAACATCTAGAGAAATGGAACAGATCCCCAATTAAAACAAAAAACAGTGATTTTTAAAGGAATATATTTTATTTTTATGTATTTGCCTGGTTTTCTTTTTCTTTTTTGTACTGAAAACCTCGTGGAGCCAGCAATCATATTTATTTTGTTCATTAATGTATTCCTAATGCCCATCCATCAAACAGCAGGTGCTTAATATATATTTGCTGGGTGAATTACAGTCACTCTCATGCACTGATCAATTCCTTTGTGCCAGGCATAGTAGTAAAACTTTGCACACAATGGCCTGTTCAGTCTTTGTGTTGTCATCGTTACAGCTCCTAACACTTTCAGTGAGAGGCGAGGTACAGTTGTGGATGATTTGCCAAGGTCACTTGCTAGTAAAGGCAGAGCTGGGACTCAGACTCAAGCAGGCTGGCTCCAGAGCCTGCTAATAATCCTAGCTTGACGATTAGAATATTCATATCATGTTTCAGCAAAAAGTTATTTCCTGTATTCTGGGTAATTCAGCAGAGGGATGAAAGCCTTATGACTTCTATATTCCCTTAACAGAGTCAACCACCTGGATCAACCCATTGTTCAGATCACTGAGGTAATATTTGATCTCAAAGCGACTTAGGCAATTTCATACCACCCCAAAAGGTATTTGTTTAATCAATTATTGGGAATTCTTGCCCAAGTATTAGAGCTGTGTTCTGAAATATGAGCTGGTGGACCCCTTAGATTGTAAATACCTTGAGGATATAATGATGAACTTATTTATTCACTTAACTTTCATTGGGTACCTATTGTATCCCAAGTACATTGCTAGGATGAGGTAGACATGTATTATTCATCTCTGTATCTTCAGAAACTAGCAATGGACTCTGAGAATATACTTCAACTATAGTGCATAATAAAAGTTTATCAATGAACAAATTCAATGAAGTAGGGGGTACAGGAAGAGAGAGGTTGGAGGTGAGAGTAGGGATTACAGATTATTCTCTGTTGTTTTTGAGATATCTCTGGGACACTAGAATAGAGCTAGAACTCCGTGAGATTTGCTGTAACAGCTTATAGAGTTAGAGTAGAAGAGAAACAGGGAAAATTCCGAAGGTCAACAAAATTTAAGGACAGGCGGAGGAGACTGAGAAAAAATGACGCAAAGAAGTCTGATATTTCATATGTATATTTTTTTAACTTGCATTTCACGGATTATCAATGACGACCAGCCACTTAGATGTGTTTATTAACCATAAGGTATTCTTTTTCGGTTAAAAAGTTTCATAAATAGAGGAGCTGTTCCTGGTCAATAGTGTCAATTTTGGCAGGTGATCTAGGTAAGAAACATTTCTTGCTTATTTTTACCTTACACTTAAAAAAATGATAAAATTGAACATATGCAGCAGAGATATACAAACCACATAATGTACAACTTACAAAGTGCTACAAAGTAAACAGCCACAAGGCCGCTGACTGGGTCAAATAGCATCCCAGATCCTGCGTGTCTCATCGGCTTTCATAGGTTTGGGCTAAAGCCTGAGCACATCCAGTCTGGAAAACTTCCCTCGTGATCCTGATGGAAAAACAGACCCACTGTTCTATACCAACAAAATACTGACGATAAATCAACTTCCTGTACAATTCAAACCCTGAATATATTTTGCTCTTAATTCTTTGAGTTTAACAGAGGCAAAAACATTCTTTTTTTTTTTTTTGGACACATTTGCCTGAATTTCCTTTTACACTTGATTTGAAAGGGTACACAGTAAAGACAACCAACAAAAATTTAAATGTTAAATTTGTTTGTAAGAAGAAATAGGAATTTAAAGGCGAGATCTGTTGAATCTTTTAAAAATACTGTGATAGAGGAAGCTAGGGAATAGATCTCTGCAGAAGATGTGGCTGTTTTCTCTCTTGGCTGAAATCTCAACAAACAACAAGCTACAATGACTAAATCATTTTTAAATGGATCAGAGTAGGAATCCAGATGTTTGGAAGCAGGATCCTAGCTGGTAATGTGCTGTGGCCTATCATCCAGGTCCTTCCTGAGGGAAGTGATAGCAAAGCCAGACTCTCTGCTTTCTAAATATCCTCTGGAAACCAATCTTGTTGTCACCAACATCACAACTTTGTTTCAGCTGGCAATTTACCAACATGTGCTTGGCAGCGACTTTTCCTCCTCAACTCTCAGATATATATTTTCCCATTTTGAAGCGCTGAACCCAACACACAGCGCGAAGAGTATTGAAAACATCAAGATTATATCCTATCCATTTTCAGGAAAACCTTCAATCTTCTTATTTAGATATTATTTTTACCTTCAGACTCTTGGCAGCATAAGTTATCAGTGTGTACGTCACTCTTCGGAGCGATCCAGAGGAGTGAAAACATGTATGCACACACAGCTACCTAGGTAGTCCTTCACAGTTACTTGGCCTTCCGTAAAGCAAAGGGGTCAGATGCAGCAGGATTAAATTACAGCATATCAAAAACTGCATTTTTACTAGCAATTCACCCTGAAGGGTTTATGGAGTTTAAAAATGAAATAGTTGGCAGAGGGAAGGTTTATGAAACATACAAAATTTTCGGTAACATCCTTTACATTTTGGCTGGAACAAGGTCAAACACACCTTTTCAGTTCTTTGACAACTTTAACGATTGCCAGAGTTATGTGATCATTCGTTCAGCGCAAGGCCAGTGTTTACTAGGAAAGGAGACAGAGCGTTTCTGGGGCTGCTCAGAGGCCAAGTTGGACAGATAGATCCCTTCAGCATTGCACAAGCCAGCTGAGAGATAATTAAGTCATTTGAATGTGAGCTTTCTTGGCTTCTCTTCCCAATTTTTCCCTTGTCTCTTCTTGGAAGCAAAAACCATGGCTCTCGTCCCATGGCCTCCCCCCAACTCTTTTCAACATCCTCTCCTGCCTGAGGTAAGGGCATACTATTTTTTCTCATCAACAAAAAAGTATTGAGGAAAATAACTAGCGAAGATTCTTAAGACAAACCTTAGGTTTCTATAGAGCCCTGTGCATGTTTGCCTTAACATTGTATTACCTAAAAGTGATCTGTTGATGTATAATTTCCCCTTCGGACTGAAAATTCCCCCAGGACAGGGACGTCATATTCATTGTACCCCTAGCACCTAATACAATGGGTGATGAAGAAATGCTCCTTGAACCAAACTGAACTGATCATCTAATCCAACTTCTTTATTGTGTGGATAGGAAACAGCCCGACAAGGTGAAGTGGTCTGCCCAAGTGTCCAAGTGGTAAACTCCTTCTACTCTGCTGAAGAGTTTTAAAACCCAGCTTTTATTATTATTATTTTTTCTACCACAGATTTGCTTACTTGGTGCTGTGCAAGCTCAGCCAGAGAGGGACACATTAAACATCTGAGGCCACTTGGATACATCATAAGTGATTCTGGGCAGTGGGACCATCATTTGGCTGCTGATGCTTGGCTCTCCATATTTTGTTCTGATAATCCCAGATGGTAACATGACTTCACATGCCCAGTGCCTGGCTAAATAATTTTGTTCAAACTCAATATCAGGAAGATAGAATGATGCAATTTGGGTGGAACAAAAAATTTGGAACCTATAACGTAAATAATCTGGGTTCCTTTAATTAATGAAACACATTTATATGTTGTTGTATAAAGGCTCAGTGGACATCAATTTTATATTTTTTGTATCTTCAAGTATAAGTAACCTTTAAACATTTAAAACCTCTGGGTATTTAATAGAATTTAAAACTTTTTTTGTCTAATGAAATTCTGTTACTTCCCCATTTATACGTAATGAATACATACACATAAAAATATTGTGTTGACAATGTTAAACGTCTTAAAATTGATGATGTTATATATTTAGATGTTTCTCATACGTATATTAGAATGTCAGTATTTTATTACACTTAGTCTCTTAGGTGACGTTATCTTCTAGGAAATTATTTTGGGGTATTTCACTAGAAGTTAATTTCCCTTGAGTATTTAAAATGGTTTTCATAAATAACTAAAAGTTTGACTTACTCTCTATAAAAAACAGCATGCACTAATCAAAATAAAAGACATTGGCTGTTTTCAAAAATAATTGGTATCAACTATTTAGTTCCCATTTGATCTGTAATAGAGCATTGTTCCTATTTTGACTGCTTTGAGATATTTAATGATCAACAAATGTTAAATTTGAGGATAGAATTACATACATTGGATGAAATGCAGTATACAAATAAGTGCAGGATGCTGCTGTTTAAGGACTGAGGTGCACTGCAGAACAGAAGGTAAAACATTATTCAAATCAACAAAATCAGGCATCCCCCTTCCCCAATTTGAGCTGCAAACCTACCAACATAGATTTTTAAAAATGTACACACACGCACACATACACACCTTAGAAAACAGGGACAAAGTGAATGCCAGTCAGAGGGGTAGAAGCTTAGGCAATCTAGTTTTTCCTGTAATTCATCCTAACTTACGTTTAGTGTCATTTGCTTGGCCCTTATCAAGTTACCTATTTAGATGCAATGGAACTACCTTTAAACATTTTATGTGATGTTTCTTTGTTTTGACTAAAGGCTGATGTATGCGGTCAGCTCTATAATATAGTCTCCCGATTGTAAAGCTCAGCTTTAAATTTGAACTATCGAAAACCAGGAAATCCCTTTATAGAAATAAAAGTATTGCAAAAATAAGTGCATATTTTTTGTTTGTTTGTTTGTTGTTTCTTAATGAGCAGGATATAATAGATTGAAAGTGTGTATCACCCTGGTGCTTTGTGGTATTTGGGTAGGATTCAGCAAAAGCAGAAATTCTTGGCATTTCCATGAGCTTTTATTTCTATTATTTCCCATACTTTAAATTTCAAAAAACAGTTTTGGTGCTAATTACCAGATTTTGACTTTTATGAAAACCCCACACCACATGTCCTGATTTTATAGTTGCATGTAAAATCTGAAATGTGGTTTTATCAAAATAAACTCACACTTGGTGTGTGGAATTTCACTTGTAAAGTAGAGATCATAATTTCAAAAACAAACACAATTTGCACTTGGTTTTCCTTGAAAAAAAACATTTGGCTGTGAGCTGATAAAAAAATGTACTCAAGTAATGGATTTTCTCTAAAGATCATCTCCAGTTGAAGCCAAGTGGACATGAATAGCATCTTTTCCCATGCAAGCACCTTGTCATCTCCTTATTTATTTGGTATGAATTTTTTTCCTTACTGTTGTTTTATTATTTTTTAGAAACTCAAATCTCCATTCTAATATTTTCTACTTGTTTGAGTCAAGAGCAATTTTTGTAAGAACAATTTATGGGAAGAAAAAAGATTCTTAAATTACAAATTAAGTAAAATAAAACGATTGAACACACTGTTGAGTAATGCTAAAATACCTGGTTATTTTTCCTTTTCTTTTTTAAGTACATTTTATTGATTATGCTATTACAGTTGTCCTAATTTTTCCCCCTTTGTCCCACTCTCTTTGGTACCCACCTTCTTTCCAGCAATCCACCCCCCTTAGTTCATGTCCATGGGTCATGCATGTAAGTTCTTTGGCTTCTCCATTTCCTATGCTGTTTTTAACTTCCCTTTGTCTATTTTGTCCCTGCCAATTATGCTTCTTAATCCCCGGACCATTTCCCCATTGTCCCCCTCCCACCTCCCAGCTGATAACTCTCTTAACAATCTCCATATCTATGATTCTATTCTTGTTCTAGTTGTTTGCTTAGGTTTTTTTTTTTTTTAGGTTCAGTTGTTGATAATTGTGAGTTTTTTGTCATTTTACTGTTTATAGTTTTTATTTTCTTTTTCTTAGATAAGTCCCTTAACATTTCATATAATAAGGACTTGGTGAAGATGAACTCATTTAACTTGGCCTTATCTGGGAAGCACTCTATCTGCCCTTCCATTCTAAATGATAACTTTTCTGGATAGAATAATCTTGGATATAGGTCCTTGCTTTTCATCACTTTGAATACTTCTTGCCAGTCCCTTCTAGCCTATAAGGTTTCTTTTGAGAAATCAGCTGACAGTCTTATGGGGACTCCTTTGTATGTAACTCTCTGCTTTTCTCTTGCTGCTTTTAAGATTCCCTCTTAATACTTAAACTTGAGCATTTTAATTATGATGGTTCTAGTTGTGGTGATCTTTGGGTCCAACTTGTTTGGAACTTTGTGCTTTCTGGACTTTTATGTCTATTTCCTTCACCAAATTAAGAGAGTTTTCTTTCATTTGACTTCTTGCTCTTCCTCTTCACCTTCTGGCATCCTTAGGATTCTGATGTTGGCGCATTTGGAGATGTCCCAGAGGTTCCTCAGTCTCTCCTCATTTTTTTGAATCCTTGTTTCTTCTTTTTGTTCTGGTTAAATTTTTATCTCTTCCTTACATTCCAAATTGTTGGTTTGAATCCCAACTTCTTTCCCTTCTCTGTTGGCTACCTGTGGATTATTCTTTATTTCATTGAGTGTAACCTTCATTTCTTCCTTTATTTTTTTGCTGTACTCGAGGAGTTCTCTGAGCATCCTGATAACCAGTGTTTTAAACTCTGCATCTGATATGTTGGCTATCTCAATTGCACTTATTTCTTTTTCTGGGGTTTTGTTCTGTTCTTTCATTTGGGTCAATTCTTCTTTGTCTCCTCAATTTAGCAGCCTCCCTGTGTTTGTTTCTGTGTATTCTGTAGAGCTGCTTTTACCCCCTGTCTTAGTAATGTGGCCTATTGTAAAAAAGGCACCTGTAAATTGTGTGGGGTGGAGCATTAGGTAATTGTCAGGGTGGGGCAACCCAGTTCACTGCTTTGTGGCTGTGTGGGAAGAGCTCTGAGAAGAGCCAATGTCATTACCTTGCTTCTGACAGTTTGCCCATCACTTGCCCCACTTCCAGTCACTTCATCCCTTTTCCATGTGCAACTGGTACCCTTCCAGCTGCTGCCCTGGTAGTGAATCCTGGAGTGGGTGGGTTTGTGTATGTTCTAAGACTGTGTTGGCCCTTTAAGTGGCAAAAATCCGGCATTTTCTTCCACAGTCCAACCCCTGCTGATTTTTACAGCCAGATGTAATGGGGATCTATCTTTCTGATGCTGGAACCCTGGGCTGTGCTGTCTAGCCTGGGGCTGGGATCACTTGCTTTCAAGGTATCCCTCCCATTCATTCCACAGCTGCTGCTGTTGCCTTTCTGTGCCCCACCACTTCTCTACCCTCCTATGTGTTTGGATGAGCATGTCTTCTTTAAATCCTTGGTTGTCAGACTTCACATAGCTGGATTTTCTGATGGTTCTGGGTGTTATTACTTTTGAGATCTGGTTATAATTCTTTCTGTGGTTGCGCAATGGGGTGAAGCATGTCTACCTACGCCTCCATCTTGACTGTAATTCCAGTTATTTTTCTGGGATGCAGTTGGTGTAGTGGATGACAAACTGCATTTCAATTCTAGCTCTGCCACCTATTAGCTCTTTTACCTTGAACAAGTTACATAACCTCTCAATGTGCAAGCTTTCTCATCTAGTAAATAATTAAAAGAATAATTCTGAAAATAAACTGAGAAGTGAGGTATGTAGAATCTCTAGTTAAGTGCCTGGAACATAGTAAACACTCAGCTGCTGAGTGTTTAAAATGGCATTTTAATTGCAAGGAAAAAAAGAATAAAAACAAATGTCATCAGAATACTTGAGTTATTTTGATTTTTAACTTTTTATGTGTAAATGGAGAAAACAGTTTGTGCTAGTTTTACCTACCATCAACTCTATAAAAGCCTTTGATTGTGTTATACATCAAAGCTATTCCAAAAGAATTAGCACTCATAATCAAACAGATCCGTAGCCCATAACAGGAGAATGCAGAAAAATTCCAGCAAGTTATGGACCTACAGTGGGTTCTGTTTTATAGTTTTTAAGCTGCACAAGATGTCTCTGGAGGCCTGCAGGTGAGTATAGAGTAGATACACATGTAGAGTGTGGTCCGATTGCCAACGAGTGTGAGTGGAGAGCCACTTCTACCACCTACTGTCATAAAACTTTCAGCAAGTCAATTAACCTCACAAAGATGAATGGTTGCATGTATCTTGGAGTTTCTTTGAGAATCAAATGAGATTATATACATACATACATATATATACACACACACACATATATATATATATAAAATAGGGTTAGGGGTTAGATATATATATATATATATATATATATATAATCTCTAATACACACACACACACACACACACACACAGCCTTAGCAAGGTCCCTGGCACATGGTAAACATTCAAGAGATGATTTAAGTGTCAACATGATTATTCATCCTTCTTTCCTGTACAGGGCTCTTTCTTGGAGGCATTTACTTTCCTCTCTTGAAGGAACACAAATGGTATAGAATATACACAATTATGCACTTAAGCTTTCTCTTTCTGTTCAAGACCTTCATCATTTTACATTAATATTGTTCTAGAGAGTTCTGGCTTTATAGAAAGCTACCTTCCATTTTAAGAGGAATTATTGAAACTTACCTTATTAAATTATGTGAGCACGATGATCAGCTTTCAGTTTCTGTATTTCTTCATGTTGGACTTTCTAGAGCAAGGTCTACACAGGTAGCCATAGGCCTTTGGACTTCATCATAAACAATTTTTCTATGAGTTTGTTGTTAAACTCTTTATTGTCACAAGACTTATCAAAGTAACACTGCTCTTCCTTAATCTCTTAATCTGTGAATGATTTGTAATAAAGAGAAGTTACTTTATTAAAAGATTCTTATGCTCCAGAGGCTCTTGTGAACTCAAAGAGCTAAGAGTTGCCATAAATGCATATGAAAAACATATATATTTATCCATGAGAAATAAAGAAGCCATGGGAAGTTTATCAATTTTCTGGGTATTCATATTTTTTTCTTATATTCCTCTCTCTTATTTCTTTTCCCTGATCACTTTCATTTATTCATTCAACAAATATTTCCTGAATGTTACAAAGTTTTAGGCCTTACTAGAGAGGTGAATAAAACTGGCAGAGTCTCTGCCCTCAAAAAGCTGTTAATGGTTCTCAAAGTGGGCTGTACATTAGAATCACTGGGGATTTATTTGTATTGATAAATAGATCCACAGCCAACTACTATACCAGAGTTACCTAGGGGTGGATGAAGACCCTGAGGCAAAAGGAGTTTAATACTTTAAAGGGCTTGGAAAAGGCCAGTGGGTTGGACTATAGTGATCCAAAGGTAGAGAGTAGAAGGATGTGGTGGAGAAGCAAGGGCCTGACCTCAGGCCAATCTCCTCACATTCAGAAACTGTTACTTAAAATAAAACTGGGTTTAACAAAGTACTTACTTGGGTTATCAAATGTAGTCCTTTTGCAACTTTATAATGAGTGAGATAATAAAAAGAGATTTTTGAAGTTCTTGAGTCTCATTTCAAATATATGTCATAATTTGAAATCTGCATAATATAACTTCACATTAATTTTCCAAAGTAGGAAAAAGGGGTCCTCAAATATCTATAGTAAAGTTTCCTTAATCACTTAGACCATAGATGCCAATTCTTTCATGTATTTTTTCTTGCAACATTATTTCAGTAGACTATTTCATATATGTAAATGCTATCAATTATTCACTAAAGCTTATGAATAGAAATGTTCCTTTTGCTTGATTATTTATATATAGTATTTTAAGTCCATTGGTTAATTTATCATGTGACTTCAATGTCTTCATTTAGTTACTATAAAGAAGGGATGACAGAGTAAAACAACATAACAAAGTAAATGTGAAATTTTGGGGATTCATCAGTATCATTTTGGTATGTATATTTCCTAAAACTTACTTAAAATTATGTCTAGATAAAGCTATGATTTGTGATGCATTTAATATGTAGGCATGATATGAATGGATTAAATCTTGTTTAGAAGGATGGATGCATGCATAAAAAAGTTATCTAATGGTGTATTAGAACACTGATTTGTTTAATCCATTAGTACATAATGAATATATTGTAATAAATATGTTGTAAGAAACTACTGAAACACATTTATATGGTTATAATTCAAAAATGCTTATATGATTGAAGAGGATTGTTTTTTCTAGGAGAATAAAGTTTAATAATAACCAGACATTTATTCTGAAACACAAGGATATTGCTGAAAATCTCATTCAAATGTTGCTTTACATTCAGTCTATTGTTTTGCTGGTGTAGAATCACATTAATATCCAGAATATATAGAGGAACAAATATTACTTTTTTGTATCTTTCCTGGGTTTTAGAATGCCAGCTCTAGAAGCCAGAATGAAGGCCCACAGAGGAGCCCAAGAAACTCCTGATAATAACTTCCTCACTGTTCTAGCAACTTGAACCTATTAAGTGTAGGGCTCTATATCATGCAGTTCCATTGAACTGTGTGTGAATGATGCTCCCTTCTTTGCTCCCCTCCACCCAGACTCCCCACTTCCTTAGGCCATCCTCACAGCATTTTCTAAGTCCACGGGCCATGCATATATATTCTTTAGCTACTATATTCCCTAGGCTGTCTTTTACATCTCCATGACTGTTCTGTAACAACAAATTTATATGTCTTAATCCCTTCATTGTTTTTGCCTATCCCCTGACCACCCTCCCATCTGGCAACCAGCAATATGTTATCTGTATGTTTGGTTCTGTTTCTGTTCTGGTTGTTCATTTGTGTTGTTTTTAGATTCAATTATTGATAGATATGTATTTATTGCCATTTTATTATTCATATTTTTAATCTTTTTCTTAAAGAAGACCCTTTAATATTTCATATAACTGGCCTGGTGATGATGAACTCCCTTAGCTTTTCCTTGTCTGAGAAGCTCTTTATCTGTCCTTCCATCCAAATGATAGCTTTGCTGGATAGATTAATCTTGGTTGTAGGTCCTTGCTTTTCATTGCTTTGACTATTTCTTGCCATTTCCTTTTAGCCCACAAAGTTTCTTTTGAGAAATCATCTTACAGTCTTATAGGAGCTCCCTTATATTAACTAAGTGCTTTTCTCTTGCTGCTTTGAAGATTCTCCCTTTGTCTTTGAACTTTGGCATTTTAATTATGATATGTCTTGGTGTGGACCTCTTTGAGTTGATCTTGTTTGGGACTCTGTGCTTCCTGGACATGTATTTCTATTTATTTCACCAAGTTATGGAAGTTTTCTGTCTTCATTTTTTCAAATAGGTTTTCAATTTCTTGCTCTCTCCTCCTTCCAGCACTCCCATGATGCAAATGTTGGTATGCTTGAAGTTGTCCCAGAGGCTCCTTACACTATCCCTATTTTATTTTGGATTCTTTTTTTCTTCTTGCTATTCTGACTGGGTGTTTTGTGCTTTCTTATATTCCAAATCACTGATTTTGGAATATAAGAAACTCTTGGCTTCATCCAGTCTACTGTTGATTCCCTATAAATTGTTCTTCATTTCAGTTAGTGTATCCTTCATTTCCAACTGGTTGTTTTTTATGGTTTTCATGTCCTTTTTTATGCTGTTGAAGTTCTTTCTAAGTTCATCTGCTCTTCCTGTTAGTTCACTGAACATCCTTATAACCAGTGTTTTGAACTCTGCATCTAGTAGATTGTTGGTGTCCATTTAGTTTTTTTCTTTTTCTGGGGTTTTGTTTTGTTCTTTCATTTGGGTCATGTTTATTTGTCTCCTCATTTTGACAACATCCCTGTGTTTGTTTCTATGTATTAGGTAGAGCTTCTACAACTTCCTGGTTTGGTAAAGTGACCTAATGTAGTAGGTGTCCTGTTGAGTCTAGTGGCAAAGCCTCCCCTATTACTCAAGCTGTGTGTTCGAGATGTACCCACTGTGTGAGCTGTGTACACTCTCCTCTTGTAGTCAAGCCTTGACCACTGTTGGCAAGTCAATGGGAGGGATTTAGCCAGGTCAATCAGTGGCAAGGACTGGCTGTGATCACTGTCCACCAACCTACAACCACCGTGGAAGATCAGCTGTGCAGGGGCCCATTCCACAGTGCAAGATTTATTTCAGTAGGACTTTGGTGCCTGCTGAGTCCACCCCTCAAGTATGTCACTTGTGGAGGTGGGTGGGTGGTGATGCCCCAATGTGGTCTGTAGCTGTCCACTAGGTGCACTAGCTCTTGGATCTGTTGGGATTTATAGGCCGAGGTCAGCCACCACCTGTGTTCTTTCTGGAGCCACCTGGCATAAGCCATAAAGTGATATGCAAAGGGCTGCTACTTGGGCTGGGCTTGGAGGTGTCCAAGTGAGGCCAATCTGTGAACTATGGCCAACTGCTGCTAGTTTCAGGCCTGGGGCCACTTAGCAAGAGGTATGGGCTCACTGAGGCTACATGCTGCTTATTCGAGAGGATTTAGGAAGACTGAAGCATGAGCCAAGACAAGCCATTTGTATGGAAAAGCCACTGCAAATAGCTTGTGTGGGCCCAAAGGTGGGTGGGGTGGAACACAGGCAAACATTAGGGTAAGGCAAACAGTGTGATCCAGGTTGATGGAGTCTCAGGTATGGCACTCATCTGCAGGTCTGGTGTGAGGCTGGGACCCTTTGCTCCCAAGATATCCCTTCCGATTTTTATCTGCTACACAGGGTTGTATACCCAGGCTTTCTGCATCTCTGCCCTGCCTACCAGTCTTGATGTGATTTCTTCTTTAATTCCATAGTTGTAGGACTTCCACTGAGCTTGATCTCTGATGGTTCTGAATAACGGTTGTTCTGGAGTTTGCTTGTAATTTTGATGTGGTTTGTGAGAAGGCGAGCTGTGTTTACCTAGGCCACCATCTTAGTGTTCTCTTGGTCAGCTTTTGCTATGTCTTAGTTCAGGGAGAAGCAATACATTCAAGTTCCAGAATTACTTCCAAATGGAAAATACAGGACATTGTATGCCATTATGTTGTGTTTTGGGGTGAGGTGATTTAAACAAGGTCCCAAACTATCACTGGGGTGATTGAAGAGATGGCAATCAGGGTCTCTCAAGTTTACCTTGTCCTAGCAGAATCCTACATTATCTACATATAAGTTTTTGTATACATAAACCTTAGTGTAGTATTGGTGGTCAGGTGATTATTAATATTTACCGACAGAACTACGTTGTGGGGCTAGTAGCCTGTGCAAAGGTAAATGAAGGTGCTAAACAGGTGGAACATACCCCTGGGATGTAATTCACAGTGCTACCTGATCACTTAAGATTGTTCTTTAAAAAACAGGACTCTTGAGAGGTAAGGATCTAGAAAGACCCTGATGATAAGAACCTGCTACAGATTTATTTGTTGGAAGCTGCACAATTTGAATATTCTCATGAAGCACTATGAAAGCTCCATGAATGGCAGATTCATTCAATTAGGTATTTACAATCATATCTTCTACCCTGACTTGAATCAATTAATTGGCTTAGCACTGTTACAATATTCTGCATGTGCTAGACAAACTATAAAGAATGGTCCTGATATAAAGGTTGAGAAGAGAGGACTCAGAATGAGATAAACATCATTTGCACCTCAACTTACTGCTAAACTAGAAAACAAGCACACAGACAAAAAAAATGAATACATGAGCGTGGGCATAGCTTTTCAATGGCTCCATAGTGTCTCTCTTCTAGGAGTTGAACCTAACATTCATTGATCTGTGTATTTTGGACAGAGAGCAATTCACTGTGGCTCATGAGATGAAAGACGGCTGGCTTTGCTTCATGTAGGCTGGGTGTGCCATTGTATCAGGACACAAGTGTTCACTTTATTACTCTCTAAGATGATTCTTACTGCACTGAAGTTGTTTACTTCTGGCATATAGCTCTTGCTGTATCACCAGGTCAGGAGTAGGTCTGGCTATGACTGCACACCTGCCCGAGTATTTAATTAATATATTTTATTAATCAAAATCTACCCTGAGGCCAGTGAATAGGACAAATAAATAGAAATTGAGCTTTAGTCTAAAATTTAAAAAAAGCTAATGGCAACTGTATCCACCACATTTTTATTTTAACTGGGTTCTTTTGGTCTATTATTATCCTTATTTTCTAAATTTTATTTAGATACTTTGCTCTCCCAAATCTTGTCCCTGGCTCTACAGTGAATGCTTTGGGAATAAGCCTGTAATCCTGTTTGGTCAGTAGAACAATAAGACTCAGTCTCAGAACTCTCATTGGTGACATGATACTCTTTCTCACTGCCCTTGAACAGGGGCTGGTGTGAGGCTGGAGCTGTGGTGGCCAATTTGTCCAGAGAATGAGTCTGTTTGAAAATGAAGCCACCTCATGAAAGAGAAGTCTAATGGTGGAGGCAGAAAAGTTTAATGGCAGAAGCAGGAAAACAGTATACTGGTGACACCATTTTATCCAACTGGTTTACCCCGTTCTACTACCTGAGTTGATAAATCTTATTGTCTTAAGAAAGTTTGAGTTGAGTTTTTGTCTCTTAAGCCATTAGAGTCCTAATGGTACAGTATGCCCAGGCAATGGAGAGTCAGTGGGTCTCATTCATGCACCACTGTGGAGTATGTGTGCATTAAGCATTTGCCATCATTCTATGACTTTGTCCATGTCTCTCCACCTAACGCAGGGATCATTTACACGCACCGACCGTAATCGCATACAGGGACTTCACACAATAACGTGTTTCAGAGTCTCAGTGACTCGTGAATCTTTCTGGTGTGCTGCTTACAAGCTTTTAGAGCATTGGGCGGCTCTACCTCTTTCAACAATCAAGGCCTCAAATACCCCACTACAGATGCAGCATAAGTACGGGCGTGTAAAAACTGCAGCTATCATATTCTGAGAGGCAGAGATAATCCAAGTCATCTGAACAGTCCCCCAGTGCATCTGTCTCATATGCTGCATTTGTGAGGTTTGTGAGAAGTATCCCTCCAGTCTTCCTACAAAACGAACATCAGTGTTTACCTATAAACAGACACAGAAGTAAATGCTGACTGTACTCTGCTTTGTATACAATCCTATTATATAAAGAGCTCAAGCAGCATGTCTGTCTGCCTAAATGTGTGTGTTCTCCTTCTCCAGCTGCCAACCACCTAAATTATTCAGCAAGCAATGATCATGCCAAGTTTCTAGTCAACAATGGAGATACTGCCAAAGAGCTAATAATGTTTAAAAAAAAATGTTTTTGACAATTAACAGAGCCTGCAGCCTGCAACACACGTTGGACTCATTTGTAAAGGAAAATTTAAATGATATGCTTTATTATAAATGGTCCCATGCAGCACATTGCTAATCAACCAAAGCTGCTTCTTTTTCTCCCCCCACCCTTCTTTTCTATCTGATAAACCCAAATGGCATCACTGTGTCAAGTCTCTTGGCCACTGCTTGCTGTAGCTATAAACGTGATGTGGTTGTCTATCACTATTCTAATCAGCTTAGGTCAAACTGAATAATTAGCTCTAACATGGATGAATAAAGTGCCAGCCTCTTATCTTCTCTATTAATAATCACAAGTATAACTTCACAGCCAAATCAAGAGGTATGTTACTGTTCCTCTGAGAGTCTGTTTGGGTAAAACCCCCTGTGACTGAACCAATCTAAGTAGTGCAGATGGGACAGTGAGCTCATAATGATGGGTTGACAGCTGCCAAACCCAGCAATTCCTTCCCCACTCTTGGTAAAGGGAAAGAAAGGGATTGATTGTGGAAGTGGAGCTGATTCTCTATGCTAAATAACTATTATTTCTCAAATAATGGTTTGTGATAAAGGGAAAGGAAAAAGGAGAAAGAAGAGGAAAGACTGTTGCTAGATATCCAAATTCCAGACTCAGTGAAATGCAATTTGAAAGCCTGGCCCGGCCCAGCTAATGGACACCTCACAGGCACCATGCACCTTCATTTTTAAAGCACAGCACTGTTGTCTTCTGCTAAGAATCCTCATGTAACTAGACTCCTCAAGCCATGAAATCGTTTCATTTATAGTAGTGATCTCTCTTTGCCTTTTTAACATGAAGGGTCAAAATAGTTTATAAGAAAGAACACATGATATTTTTAGTGTCTTATTTTTTAAAAAATCAAGTTCTTGTGTTTACTGTGGTTTTCGTCTTCTTCAAATAATGCCCAGAAGTGAAATTGCTGGGTCATATGGTAGATTGATTTCTTCTTTGAGAAATCTCCTTACATTTCTCCATAGTGGCTACACCAATTTTCAGTATCACCAAAGGGGCACTACGTTTTCCTTTCATTCCATGTCCTTGTCAACACGTTATTTGTTGACTTCATGATAACAGCTACTCTGACTGGTGTGAAGTGTGGTATCTGATTGTGGTTTTGATTTGTATTTCTCTAAAGATTAGTGGTGTTGAGCATCTTTTCATACTTCCATTGGCCATCTGTATGTCGGCTTTGGTAAAATGTCTTTCATGCCATTGGCCCATTTTTTATTGGATTATTTATTTATTTATTTATTTATTGTTATTGAGCTGTATGAGTTCCTTATATACTTTGAATTTCAGCCCCTTATTGGATAAATCAATAGTGAATATATTCTTCCATTTAGATGGTTGTCTTTTCTTTTGTTGATGGTTTCCTTTGCTGTTCAGAGCTTTTTAGTTTTTGAAATCCCATTTGTTTAGTTTTGTTTTTGTTTTCCTTGCCTGCGGGGAATATCCAAAAAGATCGCTCAGACTGATATCACATAGTTTACTACCTGTTTTCTTCTATGAGTTTTATGGGTCAGGCCTTACATTTAACTCCTTAATCTATCTTGGGTTTATTTTCGTATACGGTGTAAGAGAGTGGTCTAGTTTTATTTTTTTACATGTACCTGTTCTGTTTTCTCAACACCACCTGTTGAAAAGATCATTGTTACTCTGCTATACAAAGAAAGTTTATTCTTACCTCCTTTGTCATAGATTAGTTGACCATATAAGTGAGGGTTTATTTCTGGACTCTACCCTGTTTCATTGGTCTTTGTGTTAGTTTTTGTTCTAGTAATATACTGTTTTGATTATTGTACCCTTGTAGTATAATTTGAAATCAAAAATCATAATACCTCCAAACTTGTTCTTCTTTCTCAATATTGCTTTGGCTATTTGTGATCTTTTGTGGTACCATATAAATTCTGGATTTTTTGTTCTAGTTCTGAGAATAATGTCACTGGTATTTTGATAGGAATTGCATTGAATTTGTAGACTGCTTTGGTAGTATAGTCATTTTGATTATATTAACCGTTCTAATCTATGAGCACAGTATACAGATCTTTTACTTCCTTGTTTAAATTTATTCCTAAGTATATTATTCTTTGATGAAATTGTATGTGGGATTGTTTTCTTAATTACCCCTGGATTTTTCTTTATTAGTGTATGGAACACAATGGATTTCTGTATATTACTTTTGCGTCTTGCTAAATTACTAAATTATTTTATTAACTGTATTAATTTTGGTGGATTCTTCAGGGTTTTCTATATATAGTGTCATGTCATCGGCAAATACTTTTTACTATTTGGTTTTACTTCCTTTCTTATTTGGTTGCTTTTTATTTATTTTTCATGTCTGATTGCTATGGGTAGGACTTCCAATTGAATAACAGTGGCGAGAGTGGTCATCCTTGTCTTGTTCCTGATCTTAATAAAAATGTTTTAGCTTTTCACCATTGAGTATGATGTTAGTTGTGGGCTTGTTATATTCATATAGCCTTTATCAACTTAAAGTAATTTCCTTCTATGCCCACCTTGTTGGGAATTGTTGCATTTTGTCAAATGCTTTTTCTGCATCTATTGAGATAATCATATGATTTTTATCCTTGGTTTTGCTGATTTGATCAATTACAGTAATTGTTTTTCAGATGTTGAACCAACCTTACATCCTTGGTTTAATTCCCATTTAATCAGAGTGGATAATCTTAATATACTAATATTTTGTTGAGAATTTTGGCATCTATGTTCATCAGGTTTATTGGCCTGTAATTCTTTTATTGTCGCTGTTGTTGCTATTGTAGTATCTTTGTCTGGTTTTAGTGTCAGGGTAATACTCGCCTTGTAGAATGAGTTTGGAAGCATTTCTTTCTTCATCTTTACTTTTTTGGAACAGTTTGAGAAAGATAGATACTAATTTCTCTTTAAATGTTTGGTAAAATTCACCTGTGAAACTTTATCCTGGGCTTTTGTTTGTTGGGGGTTTTTGATTACTGCTTCAATTTCTTTGCTGCAATCAGTGATCTGTTCGGATTCTCTGTTTCTTCCTTGTTTAGGCTTAGAATGTTTCTAAAAATTCATCCATTCCTTCTAGAGCATCCAATTTGTTGGTATATAAATATTTATAGTCTTATTTAGGATCCTCTGTATTTCTGTGGTGTCAGTTGCAATCCCTTCTTTCTCATTTCAAGTTTTATTTCTGTTTCCTCTCCTTTTTGTTTCATGAATCTTGCCAGTGTCTTGTCAATTTTATTTATCTTTTCAAAAATCAGCTTTTACTTCTGGCCAAGATGGACGCATAGGTAGACACACTGTGCCTCCTCGCACAACCAAAAGAAGGACAACAACAATTTAAAAACAAAAAACAACCAGAACTGACAGAAAATCAAAATGTATGGAAGTCCTACAACCAAGGTGTTAAAGAAGACACATTCATCCAGACCAGTAGGAGGGGTGGAGATGGGCAGCTGGGCAGAGAGGACTCCCAGCAAGGTAGCAGCTGGAGGACCCAGGAAGGTGGTGGATTTTGGACTGGGCGGTCCCACATTCAAGTGCAGATAAACCAGGAGGAACAACTGGGGAGCGAGACTGACCGTGCAACCCAGAGTTTCAGTGTGGGGAAATAAAGCCTCAAACCCCTGACTGAAAAAACCTGTAGGGGTTGAGGTGGCAGCAGAAGAAACTCCCAGCCTCACAGGAGTTCATTGGAGAGACCCACAGGGTCCTGGAATATACACAAACCCACGCACCTGGGAATCAGCACCAGGAGGGCCCAATTTGATTGTGAGTAGAGGGGGAAGTGACTGAAAACCTGCAGAGAGTGGAGCAAGTGGCATTGTTCCTTCTTGGACCCCTCCCCTACATACAGCATCACAACATAATGATATGGGTTGCCCCGCCTTGGTGAACACCTAAGGCTCCACCCCTTTTATGTAACAGGCATGCCGAGACAAAAAAAAATAATGACCCAAATAAACGAACACATCAAAGCTCCAGAAAAAACACAACTAAGCGACAAAGAGATAGCCAACTTATCAGATGCACAGTTCAAAACCCTGGTAATCAGGATGCTAACAGAATTGGTTGAGTATGGTCATAAATTAGATGAAAAAATGAAGGTTATGCTAAGTGAAATAAAGAAAAATGTACAGGGAACCAACAGTGACAGGAAGGAAACTGGGACTCAAATCAATGGTGTGGACCAGAAGGAAGAAAGTGTCATTCAACCAGAACAGAATGAAGAAATAAGAATTCAAAAAAATGAGGAGAGGCTTAAGAACCTCCAGGACATCTTTAAATGTCCCAATATCCGAATTATAGGGGTACCAGAAGGAGAAGAGGGAGAACAAGAAATAGAAAACTTATTTGAACAAATAATGAAGGAGAACTTCCCCAATCTGGCAAAGGAAATAGACTTCCAGGAAGTCCAGGAAGCTCAGAGAGTCCCAAAGAAGCTGGACCCAAGGAGGAACACACCAAGGCATATCATAATTACATTACCCAAGATTAAACAGAGGGAGAGAATCTTAAAAGCAGCAAGAGAAAAGGAGACAATGACCTACAAAGGAGTTCCCATAAGACTGTCAGCTGATTTCTCAAAAGAAACCTTACAGGCAAGAAGGGGCTGGAAAGAAGTATTCCAAGTCATGAAAGGCAAGGACCTACATCCAAGATTACTGTATCCAGCAAAGCTTTCATTTAGAATGGAAGGGCAGGTAAATTGCTTCCCAGATAAGGTCAAGTTAAAGGAGTTCATCATCACCAAGACCTTATTATATGAAATGTTAAAGGGATTTATCTAAGAAAAATAAGATAAAAAATATGAACAGTAAAATGACAACAAACTCACAGTTATTAACAGCCACACCTAAAACAAAAACAAACTAAGCAAACAACTAGAACAGGAACAGAATCACAGAAATGGAGATCACATGGAGGGTTAGCAGCAGGGGAGTGGGAGGGGGAGAGAGGGGGAAAAGGTACAGAGAATAAGTAGCATTTAAATGTCTGACATTTATTTCAGTGTATCAGGTTGTATTTGCTTGCTTGTTTGTTTTGTTGTTTAGGTTCCACTTATAGGTGAGATCATATGGTATTTGTCTTTCGGCACCTTGCTTATTTCACTTAGCATAATGCTCTCCAGTCCCATCCATGCTATTGTGAAGGGTAGGAGTTCCTTCTTTTTGTCTGCTTCATAGTTTTCCATTGTATAAATGGATCACAGTTTTTCGATCCACTCATTTACTGATGGGCACTTAGGCTGTTTTTAGCACTTGGCTATTGTGAATTGTGCTGCTATGAACATTGGGGTGCATAGGTTCTTTAAAATTGGTGTTTCCAGGTTTTTAGGGTATAATCCCAGCAGTGGAATTACTGGATCAAAAGACAGTTCCATTTTTACTTTTTTGAGGAAATTCCATACTGTTTTCCACAGTGGCTGCACCAGTCTGCATTCCCACAAACAGTGCACTTCATCAAAATAAAAAGCTTGTGCATGACTAAAGAAAATATCAGCAAAATGAAAAGGGAACCGCTAGCCGCATAGGAAAATACATTTGCCAATGATATCTTGGACATGGGTTTGATCTTCAAAATACATAAAGAACTCACACGATTCCACTCCAGGAAGACAAACAATCCAATTAAAAATGGATAATCCATTGGTTTTTAAAAATCATGTTGTATTTATATTTGTGTTTTTTTCTTGTAGTTGATTTCTAGTTTGATGCCAATATAATCACAAAACATGCTTAATACAATCTCAATCTTCTTGAATTAATTGAGACTTGTTATGTGCTCTAGTATGTGATCTATCCTTGTAAATGTTCCATTTGTAACTGAGAAAAATGTGCAATCTGCAGTTTTTGGATAAGATACCCTGTAATCGTCTACCAAGTCATATTGGCTTAATGTGACATTTAAGACCAATATTTCCTTACGGATTTCTATCTGGATGATCTATCCATTGAGGTAACTGGAGTATTAAAGTTCCACCTACTATGGTATTATTGTTAATATTTGCCTTTATGCCCATTAACATTTGTTTTGTATATTTTTGTGCTACTAGATTGGATGGGTATATTTATACAATCATTATATCTTCTTCTTGGTTTTATCCCTTTAAAATTATGTAAGGTCCTTCTTTGTCACTTTTTTAAATGATCTGTTTTAAAGGTTATTTGTCTGATATAAGTATTGCTACCTCAGCTTCCATTTTATTTACTTTTTTATCCTCATCAAAGGAGATTGTTTCATTGTTTTTTAGAGAGAGAGGAAGGGACAGAGGACGGGACAGAGAGAGGCATTGCTTGCCTCCCATTTTCTCACCTATGTGTTTGGACCAGGGATCAAACCTGCAGTCTAGCCATGTGCTGTGATCAGGAATTGAACCTGCAAACTTTTGGTTACAGGACAACACTCCAACCAGCTGAGCCACACTGGCCAGTTCTCTATTTATTTCTATTTGCATTTCCATCCCTTCACTTTTGGTCTGAGGGTGTCTTTTGATCTAAAGTGAGTCTCTTAGAAGCAGTATATAGTTGTGTCATTTTAAAAATAGACCACCTTCATTTTGTAATACTAAAAATTTCTTTGTACATACAAATACAAACAAGAAGAAGAAATTATTTGTAATTGGAGGGATTTCCAAGAGGAAATGAAGATAGCATTGTATTTGTTCTGACATCCTCAAACAAGGAGTCAGCAATCATCTCTTAACATGTGTCTATTGTAGGAGACATTTACACCTGAACTGGAATTTCAGAATTTCCCTAATATCATGAAAAAGTGATGGAAGAGAGATTTTGGCCAGAGGCACTTGCAATCTTTCTAAATTGACATTTGGCAAAATCTACTAATTACACGTGTATTCATTCATCCATTAACTGTGTTGATCAGGATTCTTTTTTGATGAAAAAGAGAGAAACACAATTCAAAACATTTTAGCCAAAATGTAGAATTTGTTGCCTCATGTGACCAGATTACGAGAAGGTGAGGAGTAAAGCTGACTTCGTGGGCAAATGAAAACGGGGACCTAAAGGCCATGAAGCTTTCTTTTGCTTTATTTTTCATCTTTGTTTCTTTACATGTCAGTTTGAATTTTCTAGACTGGCTGAAATCACTGTAGGGAATTCAGTGATAGGTAGCTCCAACTTGCATCTCTGCAGTGCCTTATACCTAAGAAAAAGAGACTATTATTTTTCTACATCAGCACCAGTGTAGAATATCCCCCCGGGGGAACAATTCTGATCAAGCTGGAGAGATACTGGCACCTGTTGCTGCAGCTCTCATTTTAGCCTGGCTGTGCCTGGCCTGTGTCTGGCCCATATCCCAGAGAAGCAGTGTCCACTGCTGGAAGGCAGTAGTGGAGAGGAAGGACTGGGAACGCCACGGACAGCAGCGCTACACAAATTTAACTGTCGCTATTAAGAAACTACAGAGGTGTTGTTCACGATGTCTTTCCAAGAGCCTTGTTGTACATATCATTTATGTAGTTTATCTCTGCTGATAAGAATTAAACAGAAATAAAATGATTACACCACTGGTGGGAGGGGAAAGAAAAACACTAATGGCAAAAATCCACCATTTAATTTTTCAGGATAGCTGCATTTCGCTGAGAGATCAAGTGTGCCTACCCTTTTTACACTATGAAAGCATAAGGTGGCCTTCATAAACCATCTCATTTGTTGTAAACCTCTTTAAGTATTAATGTTTCTAAGAAATACTCAATTTCAAAACACATGACAAATCAACTGCTAAAGGTGAGACGATTACCAGCTCTAAAAAGAAAATAAGAATTTAAATGTTATTTTATGTTATTTTGTTCCTTTGAATAACAGTGTGAGTTCCTCCCAATTAGTCATGGAGTAGTTTCATTCTATTTAAGAGGATAATGGAAGTCTCAAAATGTCTTCTTTCAGGGAAAAGCAGCGGTAAGAAGTAAAGTGAGTGATGTTTTCTTGTTTTTTTGTGAATTTTATAGAGATGGTAACTTGGCACAGACCTATGTTTCTAGCATCTTGCCCCTAAGGAGCTAGTTAGTATAAAAAAAGAGAAAAAGAAAAAAGGAAAAACCCACTTGGGCAAAGGCAAGCACCAATTCCCTCTCTCAAAAATAAGAGAAGGGGGAAATAATCCATTTTTTATGGTATATTACCTACGAGTGCGAACATGACTTTGGAAATCATGCCTTTGCTGCACACAGGCTATAAAATATTGATGGAGACAATGTGATTTGGGTCAAGACATTAAATAAAGTAAAAGTTGCTTTATTCAATATGTGATGAACGGTATCCATATTAAAAACCATGGGGAAAAGTGTTCAAATGAAAAAATATGTCTAAACAAATTCATCTGTTCAATGTTCATAAATGTTTTAAGAAATGCAGACAAACAAGTCTTAAAATCCATATTTACTGTCCACAGTTGAAAAACTAATAGCATTTATTTAATCCAGAGGGAGAAGTAACTAAAAATTTGGCTTTTAATGATCAACAGGAAATACTTTTCCTAAGAAATTACCAAAGTGTTTGTTGTCAACAAAGCTACAATAGTGTTATCACTCTTTTTTTTGGCCAGTTACTAATGCTGTTAGACTAAGATTGATTTACAACAGAAAAGTTTCTTCCAGACCTGCAGAAATCTTAAATTATGACTGAAAATATTGTCTAGATTGAGGGAAAGTGTGTGTGGAGAATGCAAACTCAAGTGTTTGCTTGAGACTTGGGTAAGTGATGTATTTACTCAATGATATTTTCTAGTACTGATTAGGGTCACACTGTGGGGTCTTGTTCTGCTGGCTCATTCTCTGATGTCTTTTCAGAATTAAAAAAAATCTTATTTATTTGAACAAAGAAGTAAAACACATCTACCCGGTTTAACTGTCTTCATGAATTATGTCCTCTGGAGCCTACATTTGGGGTCAGCCAGTGGATTTAAGATTAAGCTGATTGTGACAATTTCACTCACTCATTCATTCCATATTTGCTAATTATTTATAAATTCCTCCTTGAGAAGGAACAGAGTTATCTATTTCCACAAAAGCAAACTTCACATAGGTGTGAATCCAAATTCAGCCTTAAGCATTATACAAATTAGTGCATGCTTTGCTTTCTTGCATAGAAATTTTAATTGTCAATTATGTAAATGAGAGGTGTGGAAAAACCTATATGACTTGGTTTGGGTAAGCTTGAGGCACAATTTAAGACCTAATATTAATACCAATAGCTGATGTTTATTAATGCCTAAAAATAAAATACACATTAGGACTATACTACCTGCTAGTCGTTGTTCTAGGTGCTTTCTTTTAGTTATCAAAGTGGATGGATACTTTTTGTTCTTGAGTTAATCATAAAATTTAATATAACATGGCAAAGAAATCTTCTGTTTATTTATTCTGCTCTTTATGGGTACAAAAGCTTTGTGAACCAATACAAACTAATCATAGGTATAATGCTTGTCTGTGAGAGGGTTTCATGGAAGACCAACACTTAAAGAACATACGCAAAAAGAATTAAAATTATTATAGTTCAAAGGAAGTTTAAAATTTAAGTGCTAGTAATCATCTTGTTAGTGGTCTATTTCCTCAGCATGCGTACCACACTCTAGACAATAAAAAAAGAGGCAAACTGAACACCGTAAGAACTTAAGGTTGGAAAGAGAGGGGTTAAGAGACAAAAAATTTTTATATTCTGCTTGCAAAAACATTTCCTGTCCCAAATCCTCAACATGTCGGTGGTTCTCCCAGACCAATTAGAATAAAGAAAAAAAAAAAAAACTAAACTGGTATGTTCAATTTTCTTTTGGCAAATTTTCAATATCTCAGCGGTTGGCAAACTGTGGTTCATGTACCAAATCCAGTCCTACAGATGCTTTTTGGTATAGTCTGTGAATGAATTGTGTTTTTAAAATTTTTATATAGTTGGAAAAATTATTAAGAAAAATAATATTTTATTTCATGTAAAATTATATAAAATTCACAATTTTGGATCTATAAAATTTTATAGGAGCACAGCTATCCTTATCAACTTGTATATTATTTATGATGCAAAAGAGAATGTATGGCCTGCAAAGCCTAAAACATTTACTATCTTGCCCTTTAAGACTAGGGTCAAAGTTGGTTGACCCTAGTTTAACTCAATAACGTGATGGTTTCATAAGCCCAACTGGTTGTTTGAAACCCATTTGAAATGAGATACATTTGTTTGTCAAGAACTGTGAAATGTTTGATATTTTACTCTACTTGTAAGCTAACAAGTTTGCCTGACAAATTTCATGAAAGCTGGTAAAAGACACGAAACTCCTGGGTCAGGGAAAAAAGACAGTTTGTAAGTCACAGCATTAGCCATAGCCAGAGAGAGTATCAGCATTTCTGAGCTGGTTCCCCAGACCCCAGCAGGTCAGATGATTTCTAGATGTACAGTGGGTTGCACTGTGGAAAAGCACGCTAAGTTTAGGGAAGCAGAAGCATTACAGTTGGTATGAAACATGCCCAGGTTTTGCTCCAGAGGAGGACACCATCTCTATCTTCTAAGGTGGTTCACCCTACAACCATCACTGAAAACAAAAGAAAACAAAAGGGAAGCCAGTGACTCACTTGCAAAACATGAAGAAATACAAAACAGCTATTCAGAATTATTTTTCAACACTGAGTATTTGTGTTACCTTTAATGACAAATCTATCTGGTGAGATCAAATAAATATTGCAAAACTGTTTAGGAAAATAACAAAAAAAATCAGAACTGAACTTGACAAATTTCAACAATGCAAATACTTCCAATTTTTTCTGTAAATGTTTAGAAGTCATTTAGGTAAGTAAGGCAAAGTGGAAAGTGGATTTTATCCATATAATTTGGAAATACAGTCAGGTCTTGTAGAGCTCAATATCCAATGCCTCACTCTTTCTAATAGCTAGTGAACTTTACTGTTTACATGATAGTGGAATTATCTACCTTCTCTATGATTTGATTTTCAGAATGGGATTTTATTATTTGATAGAATTTAGCAGTCTTTCAAAAAATATGGATTACTCCTGCTGTTGTGTTCCCCTGTGGCTATTAGAATCCTCATGGAAATGTTTCAGCCCCTTCTCTCTCCAAGGTAGAAATCCATGGTTAGCTCGTTGTTCGCCGGTTGTCTGTGAAGTCATAAACTCACTCAACTGCAGCCCCAGAGACTGGAATTCACGTGCAGGCGAGTCGGGCTGGCAAGGAGGCTGCGTGAGCATCATGAAATTACGAGAGAAACGTCTTTAAAAATTACAACTGTACCCCCCTTCACAAACACATGCTTCCTCTCTGTTTTAGAAGGTAAACAATCTTGAACCCAGAGCGGTAACTGACATCAAGAGCACCAGCAGAGTGTAATCCCAAACTGTTCACATGTTTTTTTTTCTTTTTTTACTCTTTGTCAGCATTTTCTTTTCTGGTTTTTCCTAAATATAAATAAAACAATTTTAAGAACAAGTCAGTCTCAATTACAAGCAACATGTTACTAAAACTGTCTTTTTAAAAAATGGTTGTTTTACTTAACTTTTACTGAAAGTCTGAAAAAATGTTAAGAACTGAAACTACCTGACGTCAGGTAATTGGTGACCCAAATAGATTTTCATTCACGTTATTCTCATTGGATGGAAGATGAGTTTTGAGATGCCTTAAGTCACAAAGCGCTTAAGATACGCTGAGTTCAATTTCTGGATCACCTTGGTGACAGTTCCCTGAAGGGGGCAGAGTAAGAAGTCTGGGACACTAGCGGATCTATTTGGGGTAGATTTTCTTTTTAATCTGGAAGTTGAGTATGTCATTTATACAGATCATCTGGCATTTTGTGGTGATAGGAACTCATGGTTTTTTCTGTTAAATATGTTGACCTCCTCTAACTCCCAGCAATCTTGCTTCTCTCTGACTGACATATAGCAAAAGTTGAATGTATTTCACCTTCCAAAAAAACAGACTATTCTATCTGGAGCTTGCTGCTAACATCTATAACTTCTTCCTCATTCATGTTTTTTTAAAGTGATGATATCTTGAAGTCAATGGTAATACGGAGAGAGTCTCAGCAACTGTATGGAATCAGAGTTATTTTGTTTTGTTTTGAAATTCATCTTGGCTTGGGTGCTAGGAAGTACACACTTTTTCATCCAGAAGACAGTACCCTGGTAGATTGTTGATATATGAAAACATAAGCATTCCAAATGGGCCCTATTCTAGTCTTTAAAATTCTGCTATTAATTGCAGTTTAAAAATGACTTATACTTTTAGTTTTCATCTTCACATGAGAACTCTAAGATGAATAATCATTAAAATAATATTTAGATTCTATGGAAATACAAACACTATTTTCTCATTAAAACATGAGTTGATGGATTTCCCAACCATTCTTAGTAAATTTTTCAAGAGAAAGCAAGCTACCTTCCAAGAAATAGCTAGAACTATATAATTAACTTCAGAATCTTCCAATGCCAGATACCTGACAGAGGATGCTTGAGCGTAAGGAGAACGTGAAATCATCAACAGGTACATTAAACAATGATACTCCTGGTAACTCTTGCTTTCTTCTGATTTCATATTGTTGCTTTTACTATTCAGTACTGTTGAACTAAATTTTAAAATATTGTATTTTAACTATTTATTCCTGCTGTATAGTTAGTTTCTGAAATACAAAGATTAATCATGAATGGCCCTTGCTATTGATGGGCTTACGGTCTAGAACAAAGATTCTCAGACAGTGTGTAGTGGGGCCTGGTGTGCTGCAGGAATTTTTAAAACATTCAATACCTTACCATTTATTCAGGGGCACTAACTTCTTTACCCTTCCACAGTGAAATAAAAAAAAAATGATAACCACCAACAAAACAATAGCTGTCCAGTGTGAATGAACCACAAGGATACCCAATGTTTTGTCAGACTGGAAAATTTTTTGCGTGTGTCTGTGTGCTGCAGAATTTTAGTAATTAGTTTATATATCCTGTGAGATGAAAAAGGTTGAAAATCACTGGTCCGATAGAACACACAAGTACACAGATGAACAATTATAACACATTACAATTGTGTTTGGTAGCAGACAAATTTCCCTTTCTATATTTTTAATATCATAGAAGCACATTAGTAAGGCACTCAGAAATATTGTTAAGGGGCTATTTGGGAACATGTTGAAAAAAAATAGCTTAATTTGCCATGAAGCAGGGAGTACAGCACAAATAGGCTTCATAGAGAAAGGCTGATTGAGGACAGTGTTGAAGGCTGAGCACAAGCTAACGGATGAAGAGAATGCTTGGGTTGGAGTGGAGAGCATTGCAGGCAGAGAGAAAAGTGAAGAAAAAGGCATTGAACTAGGAAATAATGGGGAATATTTATCCAAAGAGTTTAGTGCAGTTAGAGCATAGAGGCTATGTCAACAAAGAAATAGCACTTGCGCTGGTTCCAGAGCTTGGCTATTGAAATGCAGTTCAAGTGCCCATCAGCAGATAAGTGGATAAAAAACCTGTGGTACATTTACACCATGGAATACTATGTGGTAGTGAAAAAGAAGGAGCTCTTACCTTTTGTGACAGCATGGATGAACCTGGAGATTATTATGCTAAGTGAAATAAACCCATCAGAGAAAGACAAATACCATATGATTTCATTTATACGTGGAATCTAATGAGCAAAATAAGCTGGTGAACAAAATAGAAACAGAGGTATGGACCAAAGGAATAGACTGACAGGTGTCAGAGAGGAGCCGGGAGGGGAGACTGAATGGAAGAAGGTGAAGGGATCAGCCAAAGAACATGTATCACCGTAATCCATGGACACAGACAGCAGTGTGGTGATGCCCAGAGGGAAAGGGGCATCACTGGGTTGAGATGGGCAAAGGGGGTGAAATGGGGTCATTGGTAACAGTATCAACAATAAAGTTTAAAAAAGAAATAATTCTTGAAACATAGCCAGAGGCAATAGCTTAAAGAGCCTTACATACTATTTAAACCTTAGTACTTAATATGGAATGAAAAAAGAAAATATTGAATCATCTTAGGTTTAGCTTGAGAAGAGATATGATCAACTTTGTGTCTTGGAAAGCTCAATCACACTGTTGATGTGTGAAGAACAGATTGGAGGGGTGGCAAACTGAGGAGCTGAAAACTGGGAAGGATTGGTGATAACTACAACATGAACCAAGGTAGCACCAGTTAAAATGGAGTGTAAAGTCACCTGAAGGTATTTAGGAGCTACAATGAGTAAATTCCGTGATTGATTAGAGGTGGGTATGATACAGAAGAACTAGAAGAATTCTTGGACTACTAATTGGATGGTAGTGCCATTAACAATTATAGAAAACAACAGAAATTAATAAATTTTGATGGAAAATTATATTATACTTGTGGAGCACCAACATACCGATATGTGGGCTAAAACCAAATTTGGAATTGAGGCAGTGTCAGACAGACTAGCTTATGCTGTATTATAAATATTCCTAAGAGCTTAATGACTTAAAAACAACAGTTACTTTCTGCTCATATAATGTATCACCCTGATCCTCAATCAAAGACATCAACAGGATGGTTTCTTGTCCTTTATGGGAAGAGAACTTTATAAAATTTCACAGCCTTTTGGAGATTTATGAGGTTCCGTCCATAAAGTATCCAGCTATGTGCTATGAAAAATAGAGACATTTATTGAAGAAGACACAAGATACAAGAAACATTGTACATAGGACAGTGATGCCTCAGTCCCCTTCAAAATAGGAGACTTGGGATCTCACACAGTTCTCTCAGTGTCTCTTCCACTCTTCAAAACACTCTGCAAAATCCTTTGTTGAAATTGCCATTAGCTGCCCTGTTGTATTTTTCTGAATTTCATCAATGATCTGAAATCTCTTTCTTTCCAAAGGTGATTTTAGTTTTGGGAAAAGCCAGAGGTCACAAGGTGCCAAATCTGTAGGGGTGCTGAGTAAACTGGGTGATCTGATGTTTTGCCAAAAAACTCTGCACAAGACATGATTCATGAGCGGGCACGGTGTCGTGATGAAGCTGCCAGTCACTAGTTGCCCATAGCTGCAGCCGTTTTCATCGTATTGCATCTTTCAACCAATGAAGAACATCGAGGTAGTACTCCTCATTGATTGTTTGTCCTGGAGTGGCGTATGCGTGATGCACAACACCTTCCCAATCAAAAAACACTGTTAACATGATCTTGATCTTGCTGCAACTTTGGCATGCCCTATTTGGGCATGGAGAAGAAGACAATTTCCATTGGAATGACTGGGCCTTTGTTTCCAGATCATAGCTGTAGACCCACGATTCATCTTCGGTTATGACCTTCTTGAGGAAATCTGGCGCATTGGTAGCAGTTTGAATCAAGTCGTTAGCAACTGCAGTGTGATGTTCCTTCTGCTCTGGTAGCAGAACCTGTGGAATGAATTTTGCCACAACACATTTCATGCCAAGACCCTGCATCAAAATCTCGGACACAGTAGTTTTTGGAATCCCCAGATCAGCTTCTAGTTCTCGCACTGTCAGTCACTGATCTTTGTTGATTGCAGCCCATACACGGTCAACATTCTCAGGTGTTTGCTTGTTTCAGGCCTTCCAGAACATGGATCACTTTCAACAGATTCTCAATCATCTTTCAAGTGTTTGTGTCACACTTTTATTTGCACCGCACTCATTACATTGTCCCTGAAAGCCTTCTGAACCATCCGAATAGTTTCTGTGGAGAAATGTTTGAGCTTAATGCAAAATCTGATGCAGATTTGTTGCTCTACTTGTTCAGTTATTTTGAATGCGACAGCCACACAGTGCACATGTTCACTCAAAGGTATTTACTGCCCCTATCGACTAGTACAGTGAAGTTGTCATTATTCATGCATGTGCATTCCAGTCTACTCTCCTTGGCTGCCAGGTTGCATCGATGTTGCATAAACCATTCTTGTTACATTTACAATAGTTGGACTTCTTCCTGAAAGTCCCAGAGGTCTCTTCTGGCTTATGTTCTACTAGCTAAGTCAAGCCACACAGTCAGGTGTAACTTCAAATGGGTGGGAAAGTACAATCTCATCCATATATGTTCGTAGAAGAAAACAAGCAGAACCTAACATAAACGGTCAGTGACATAATTTGGGAAAAATCAACAATGGTAAGTGTTATTTGAGGATGTTACGGTAGATAACATCAGCTCAGGATTTCTATGTAGTATAAAAGTAAAAGAAAGGCAAACACAGAATTCTTGGGTACACCAACATCTAAGTAAAAGAAGAGTTCTAAAGTTGACTAAAAGTGAGACGTCAGAGAGCTGGGTAAAGAACCAACCACAAAATCTTCAGTAAAGCCATCTGCTAGAATAGACAAAGCAATTGCATAGACAATATCATTTTCAAATACTTGGTAAGTAGTTTAAAACTTAACCTCTTAACCTCTAAAAGGTTAAGTTTTGTTCTATTGAACTTAATCTCTTCTGCATTCCAATATTACCTAAGTAACTTATTCTTTAGGAGACTGGGGAAAGTAGGAATGTAGGTGATCATTAGTAGGGCAATAAAGATTTTTCCCCTAAAAAATATAAAACAGAAGGTTAATGGAGGTAAGAATACATTGCAAAACCTGTGTCATGAAAAAAAAAAAAAACAAAACCAAACACCTCCCAGTAAATAAATAAATATGCACAAGAAAGAACAGGCTCTGCTATCTCGTCCTTACGCATCATTTTTTGGGTTTGCCAGAGTGGCCAGTTTCTCACAGGGCAGACTCCATGGATATCTTGGTGGGATTTTATAATGGTGGTAATCTTCAAGTACTATTTCCTTAAGATAGCACATTGGATGGCATACAGTAACTAAACTTAAAATAAGGATTGATCTAAAATGTATTAATCTACATTTCACTCATCAGATTTACTTATATCCATTTCCTAAAAGGATTTATGATAGCTGACTTTTTTGTAGGTATTTTTTGAACAATTTTGCCTGCTGTCTTATTTCATTTGTGCAGCCCTAGTTCTCCTGTTCAATAAAATATACATGGGGAATGCTGATTGAGAAAACAACCTGTCTAGGACCGAAAGGCTGGATCCACAGTTGGAGGACAACCTCTGCCAAAAGTCATAAGCACACTTTTCTCTTACCTTAGTGGTTCTAAGGCTTTTTCTCATTGTGCATATAGCGAAGGTATCTATCGCTTGGCTGGGCAGTACCCACAGCAGTGGGAGGATGGGAGCCAGCGATAGCTATGCTGGCTGCTGAGCTCTGACAGCTCTAGTGTGAATTAGGTGCCCAGTGGAGGAAAAGACAAATACAGTCCCAGGCCTCCTTAGTAAGTTATTTCAGAGTTAAAGTGAATAGTTATTAGAAATTAGAACTTGATATTTTGAACAGATAACAAGTCAGCTGTCGCTCCTTCCAAATTGTCTACGTGATTTGCAGAAGACTGGCTAATTATTTGATTCCCCTTTACTTTCAGAAATAGATGAAGTAATTAAAAATCTTCCCCGAGAGAAAGTTCTTGGCCCTGGAGAAACTGCAGGAGATTTCCATAAAGCCTTTGGCTTAGTCTTCTCTGTAAATTTTCTTCAAGAGCTCAATCACTTGAGGAACTCAGGTGGATTCACCCCTTTCAGTCCTAACATTCAGATTATCTTAATTACTAAAAGGGATAAAGATACCGCATCTGGGTTCAAAACCCTGATTAAAGTGGATATCGGTGCTTGGAAAGGATGCTGACATTTCTCATCATTATTTGCAGTCTAGACACGGTGATCAGGCAGTTGTTTGGGGATGGGCCATTCTTTGCACATGATCATTGTTTTTTTTTTAAACTGAATCCCAGTTCTGTTAAAATTGCAGAGCACTATCAACCCCATTATTTCTCTGGTTCTCAGTGTTCTTAGGGCTGAGATGGGAAGCCGATATTAAATTACACCATTAGACTGGTTCTATACAACACACACACAAAGCTGTGGAAGGGAAAAATTAAAAAAAAAAAAAAACACCTTGCGTTACGATTCCAACTATATGACATTCTGGAAAAGGCAAAACTATGGAGACAGCAAAAAGATCAGAGGTTGCAGGGGTTGGGAGTAGGAAGGATGAATAGGTGGACCACGGGGAATTTCCGGGGCAGTGAAACCGCTCGGCATGAGACTGTGATAGTGGATTCATGTCATTACAGATTTGTACAAACCCATGGAATATACAACTCAAAGAGTGGACCCTCATGTGAACTATGAATTTTGGGTGATAAAGATGTGTCAGTGTATGTTCACCAAAAGTAACAAATGTACCGCTCTGGATATTATCAATATCCCCCCACCAAGCTGTGCATGTATTAGGGCGCAGGTTGTATGAGAAACATCTGTGCCTCCTGCTCAACACTGCTGTGGAACTAAACCTACTCCAAAAAAAATAAAGTCTCTTAAAAAATTCCTTGTAAAAAAATTTTGGGAGTTCTTAAAAGCGAAATAGAGCCCCCAGGAAATTTTCTGGGTAATTAATGCTAACATATGCCCAGGCTATCCAGATAATTAAGGCAAAAACTTTTCTCTATGAAATGTCTATAGAATTGCGTTCTCAGCATGATATGCTGGCTATGTTCTGTACGTACTTGCTTTACTAGAGCAGTGTCTCCAGATGCCCCACTGTATCTACAGGCCTCTTCCGAGAGAAACTGCCCTATCTACCCGTGAAGGAATACGCTAAACTATTCCCTACACATGGATTGTCATCTTTTATACCAAGTGACTCAAAGTCCCGACTACAAGTTAATTAACCAGGGAAGGGCAACTGATGCCAAGACATTCAATGGCCAATGGCCTTTAAGGGATCCTGATATAGAAGCTGTACCCAACAAGGGCCATAGGGAAATTTGCATGCAAGACATTCAAAGAGAAAATGAGATGGTTTTATGGGAAGCATAAGATATATGCACAGAATTAAACAGAAGAATAGCTGAGTGAAGTTAACAGCTGACATTAGAGATTATTGAATTTCAGCTCTCAATGAAATGACAAAATAACTAAATTGCTGTTATGGTGGATTCTCAGTGGTCTTCCTAAGTATGTCAAGGTTAATGAAAGCTGGTGATGCTGCAGGTTCTGTTCCTTTAAAGTCTTTCTGTGTAACTGTCCTGAGTGCCTATGAAAAAAAATGATCATTCATTCCACAAATAATTAGCAAGCACATACTGCATCCCAAGCACTTTGCTAGTAGGTATGGAAAGAACAAAGAGCAAAGTAGACACAGTTCCTCCTCCATTAAGTTGATTGTGTAGTGAGCTTTAGTAAGACACTTTATTTACTGAGAGAGTCAGGATGGTGTGTGAAAGGGAACTGCACCCACCTTTTGGTAGGGTGTTCTAGCTTAGTCATGGGAGAAAAGGCTTCCTGCAGTTTAGATTCTTATCTCCCTCATTTCCATGAGATCCTTAGAATAAGCTCTCTTTTATTTGAGTACTAACAAGCAAAGCCAAACCATTACATCTGTCAGTAAAATCATCAATACATATTTTTAAAAAGTGCGGTTTGTCATTTAGAATGACTTGGTGGTAATACTTTTATCTTTCAAAGATATCCAACATAGAAACATGAGAGGAATCTTCCTACTAGACATCTATTCTGTGGCTCTTCAAAGTCAACATGAGCTTATCTTAAATGGAATAATTATCTTTCTCCCCCAAAGCACTTCAACCCCTGTTTTATTAAATGTTTCACTTACATTACCATTCCTCAGTGTTTCAAACATCGCATTACCACACTCACTCCGGACTCTGCCTTCGCACTAACCAGGTGGATGTCAGCTCAGCAGTGAACCCAACAACCGTCCTCTCCTGTCCCTCTTCTTTGCTGTTACCTTAACCTAGACCAGAGACTGACAAACTATATCCCAGGCAAATTCAGCACCATGCCTGCTTTTTTTTTTTTTTAAATGAAGTTTTATTACGAGACAGCATGTCCATTTGTTTAGGTATTACACAAGGCTACTTCTCAGCACTACAACAGCGGAGTTGAGAAGGTGAGACAGAGGCCTTGTGGCCCATAAAGCCTAAAATATTTACTCTCTGGGTCTTTACAGAAAAGCTTCTGGATTCTTGCCTAGACACTTCATATTCTACTTTAACTGTTAAAATAGTTCCATACTTTCTTCTGTCAGCATCTTTTCTCACTACGTTCTGTTTTCTACACTATAGTATCTGCAACACTAACACGGAGGCACTTACCTTCTCCCAGTTCAACGTGAGCACACTTTTGCTACAGGAGGAACAGCCAAAAGGGACAACGGCCTTCACTGTAAGCCTCAAAGAGCCTGTCCGTTCCTGTCTTCAGCAGTGCCCCATCACCTCCTCCTACCACGTAGCACACTTTGTACACCATGGCCCTTTGTACACGCTATCCATATTGCCAGAAATTACCACCTCTCTCCCCCTCTCCATCTCTACCAAGTTCATGAACCTTCACCTACAAACTTCATACTCTTCCTTGAAAATAAGCTCAGCTGCAGTTTCTCACATGAAGCTTTTATAACGCCCCCCTGGACTCCCTCTCTAGGACCCTTTTGTTTTCTGGGCTCGCTATGGGACTGAGTTTCTGCATTGACTATAATACTTCCCCTGCTCTGCTGTTCCTTATCTTTACAGGCTGCTGCTGGCATGGATCGTATCTCCCGTAGCTTTTCCTAGAGAGGTGCTTGGCAGCCCTCAGGCATTCAGGAAATAGTGGTTTCTCCTCCAGTATGTTACTGATTGTAGATCTCTACAGTGTTCAGATTCACGTCCTTAGAATTGTGAAAAACCTTGATAGACCGAAATAAGATGTATATATATTTTTAATTTATTTTTCCTATTGTCAATTACTGTGATATAATACCTGTGTTCAAGAAGTTAATGATCTGTTTGCAAGAATGAAATGAATCTACATGGGAACAGAAAACAAAGAGAATTCAAGCAAGAGGTGGAGGGAAGTTTGAGGTGTGGGGGGTTTAATGAGGTGTGGGGGATTAAATTTACATAATTTGCATTGCTCCAAGTTACAGTATACTGCATCCTAGAATGGGATTTTGGGGTGAGTTATTTTACCTCTATCAATAATTCTGCCCTAAATATCTGACTACACACTCAACTTATGAGTGAGAGTGAGTTGGACTGTTGCTTTGGTAGTAGTGGGTTGTCACAGATTTTTAAAAAATCAGACTGCATCAGTACAGGTGCATTTTAGTTGAATTCAGTGGAGCACTCGTTTTCAAAGGTGGGTCTTCAGGTGTAAGTAGTGTTTGTTAGTCTATGGAATCCCATTTTAGGTGTATGGACATGGGCATTATCATAGATGTAAGTATACAGACGGGTATGGACCTGGAGTATAACTCCTGCAGGTGCCTGTAAGTGGAAACTCGTCTTTGTTTACAGCTGTCATTTGTTGTTGAGTCTTTGATTAAGGAAAACGTTGTTGTGTGGCCTCTCATCAGTGTCACTGGGAGTCTAATAACTTTTAAAGGATGGCTTGCTTTTATGCCCCAGATCTTATTTCCTTGCGCTTTGACTCAACAGTGGGTATTTTATTAATAACTGTTCTGCATATTAAGTGGAAAGTTTTTTCATTGAGAAAGACCTATTTTTCTTTCAAACCAGTAAGTATATCATGCGCCAGATGGCTCATTCCCATGGGTTAATGAGTGTACCCACACACTTCATGATTTGAAATATCCTGTGGACATTCCCTTTAGTGAAAGGATTGCTCGATTTTAATTTACATTTGTATGAAGTACATATTTGCTTCTTATCTGCTGATAACTGGAAAAACAGATTTTTATTCATGGTTTGTGAAATATTTGCCATTTTAGTTATCTATTCGCCTCATGTTTGGGATTTAAATTACAGAAATATAAGTTTTGGATAAACTTTAAGATTAGATTTTAATTATCAATTTTGTTTGAATTGGAGAGTGAGAGCATAGCTTTCTGATGGGCCGGTGAGGTGCAGTAGTTGGCAGTGTTCAAATGAATCATTCTTGTGTCCCTTGTTGTAATAAAACGTGTAACTTTAACTGATCGTTGTTTACTTTACCATGTTCAACTAATAAACCAATAATTTATAGGCTTTTGAGAGAAAGGATATCTTGTAAGGTGGTAAGGCTAAAATGTTCCAAGATTGGCATAGAAAGTACATTTAAATCTACATTGATAAAAGCCCCAGATAAAAGCCTTCCCAATTTAGGTGTTTTCAAGGAGCTGAATAATTATAATTTATCCATATAACTGAGTTTCTACAATAGTTTAGGCTTTATAGATTCTGGGATATAAAGGGTGACACAAAAACCATATAAACTCGTAATGAAATTGTTCATACCAACAAACTATACATTTATAGGTTTTTTACATGAATAATAAAGAGAAATTTTTATAGTACTTTATGAATGACTGTAATTTCTATATGCAACAATATTATATAGGCCATTAGCAGCCTGTAGTCTATGGTGCCTCCCACGACCTCCGTAGCTGAGCAAGTTTACAGAAAAGGGGCAGAGCTTCACGATCAGATCTTCCAGATCTCCAAGTGCTGGAGTCACTTTCAGTTTAATATCCAGACTCAGTTCACAGTAAGTGGGACTGGCATAACTCCTTCTATTGTTAGATGAGAATTAGAAGGTATCATCTTCTTATTGGCCAGGTACTGGTTGGGCAATACACCTAAATTTACCCAGGGGACTGACCAAACAGTCCATCCATAGGCTGCTGGTTGGAGAATTTCAGGTAACCAGAACTAGCAGGGGTTAACTAAAGCAATAAGGGGTTAACTGAACAAACAAATCAAACAAAACCTTGCATATATCTTGGGTAAGTGGTGGGATGTGAAGTTCCTTTATCATTTTGCATATATGGAATGATACAAACTCAAAATGAGGAAAAAATAACATTGTATACCTTGTCTTATGTATCAGAAAGGAAATGATAGGAAAGGGAGAATTTGGGGACAGAGTTTGAATAAGAAACTAAATACAATGCAATAGGACGTTTTTGAGAGAGACAGAAAATAGTTTAATGAAGAGATTAAGTGGTTTTCCTTAGCATTTCAACATAGACACACTAAGAGGTGTACTAAGGGTATTTTATAAGATGAAATAAAATCAAGTAACATTTAGACCAAAGTGCAAGAAACATGTTTCATGTTAGAGAACTTCAAAGTTCTCTAACATGCCATTCAGAACAAAATGAGTGAAACTAGGTTTTTTGGTATCCATTTAATGTTGGACTTTAAAAAAGGTTGTCTAATAACTTGCTAAGAGATAAAGCTGGAAGACACGTGGGGCTTTTCTGACTCATCTGTATTTGTTATGTCATGTAAAATTCAATTCACCTGTCTGTAAAGAGAACACATTATCATATCAAAGTTTTTGTCTACTTTTACTTTACATTTAAAATGAAAATTAGATTATGGGTACATCACATTAAATAATCCAGTTCTCTTGAGTCTGGTTATTTTGCTCTAATATTTTCAACTACTTTATTCCTTCTCTATTACATTTTACTTTTCCTTCATCTTTTCCCCCTATACCTGTATATATTTTTTCTTCATCCAGTTCAATTTATTCTGCTGATATTTAGAAAGGATATTATAACTCAGCCTTGGTGTAATGGTTTATAACCTCTTGATTTGTGATCTTTTAAAGGACTTTGACAGGTAAATTATACTTACTTCAGCTAATTGTATGTATTTATGTCATTTTAAGTTTAACTTTATCACTAGTTGTCAAATTCTCTCCTGTAGCCTTTTTAATGTTCTGATGTATTTGGCAATATATTTTTATTGACATTTCAATTTTGTTTTGCAGTGTGCTAAAGTTACAAGAAAACAAATGACTAAAAGTTAAACCTGAGCCAACCCAGACTAAAAGCTAACTTTTAGGAGTCTTTGAGAAATAATTATATGTGTTGAATGCATTGACTTCTGGACCCATCACAACCCAGAACCATTCAGTCAAGTTCTGGATGTTGAGCTTTACTTGGTAGGGCACAAGAAGAAGGACAAGAGAGCCTCACAAAACAAGTCCAATATTTAGATTTCCTCACTAGCTTTATGTTTTCATTTCTTTGTTTGGTGATCAGTGAAGCCAAATCATTTAAACATTTTGGTTTGTTAGTATTTAGCATTTTCCATTAGTACATTAATTAATACTTTGCTTGTTTACTCTGTTTCTTATTCCATGACCGGTTTACTCCAGATGTTACGAATTGCTTTTTGCAACCCTGTTTATTTTGTTCTCTGCTGTTTTCTTCTGCACCTGGTATCAGGCATGGTGCCTACTAGATAATGTATGTTTGATGACCTTCAGTTGCTGTGTCTCCCACACAGAAAACCCACACTTTATACTATAACAGAAACATGGGCTGCACACTACAGATTATGATTTATGTGTTTTCCATTAATTTTATTATGTGTTGATTAAAAAAGCAATGAACCCTTTTGATTTGATACTTCTATTGGCTACTTGTGCTGTAAATCTTCAGAGACACACTGTCCAATATAGTAGTCGCTAGCCACATGGGGCTATATAAATTCAAATTTAATTAAAATTAAATGAAATTTGATAAAAATTTCTTTCTTGCTGATATTATAGTGCTTTAGGAAATACCCGCTAGCTCATAGCTACAAGGATATAGTCAGGACCATTCCTGGTGCTGAGGGGAAGAAAATGACGTTAAGTTGACTGCCATCAAAATCACAGAGTAAGATTAAAATGCCAGGACCTGTACGTTTCAAATGATTTTTGAAAAGTGGTTCTTTGCTGCTTTTTCTAGCACTCTCAGTCATGCACCAGTGTCTTTAGACATTGGTCGGGCTTGTCTTTGTAAGGGGTTGCTGTTGGATGATGGGAAACTCCATACATGTAGCATGTTTTCTGGATATTATGTCCTCAAACAGAGAAGAGAATCACTGAGAATGTTGAGTAGATACCTCATCTCTTACCCCACCTCTCTGAGCTGCTGCCAGTGAGTGTGCAAAACGAAGTGTTCTGGTATCAATGTCTCTACCTAAGGAGAGATACGTTTTCTGGTTCAGAGCCATATGAGGAAGTTATGCTTCCTGCCAAAAGGAGATTTAAAGATTGCACCTTCCCTGTATCACAAAGAGAAAACAGATCACCCGAAAATCCAGATGGCAAATAAAAAGCAGATCCCTCTAGTTAGGAAAAAAAGAGATGCAGCATCCAAGAAACAGAGCCCAGCCACTTCTGGACAGTAAAAAAAGAGAACCTTTAAGAAACTTCATGTTGGTGCTCCTATGAAGAACTTTTGATAAATTATACATGACAACTAAGGTTAAAAGCCTCCGTATGAAACCTTGACTATCACAGGCCAGCAGAGAACCAGAATACTATGGGATATCAAACAAAAATTGAAAAAGATACAGATGGAAACAGAACATAAGCTGTTCTTTTTGCCATTCTAGCTGAAGGGTTTTCACCAGCTCTTGGTGAAGAGAAACTAGACATTGGTATCAGAGGCTGCAAACATTTTCAAAATATGTTCTGCAAAACTGTTTACTGCTATAGGAGAAAGGTTCCATGGTTAATAAGTTTAGGAAATACCGGAATAAATAAGATTAAATAAGTTTGAAAAATAACTAAAAGACTTTTTAAGACTTTCGATATGCTAATATGTGTTGTGATTCTCTAAAGGGCCAAAGGAGAGAGAAAGTATTTCTTAAGCTTTTACAATAAGTACTTGGGATTTTAGGTAAAGCCTCAAGGCAAAGAAAAATTAGTGTAAGTAGCTTCATATTGCACAGAGGGGTTGAGTCTCATAGTCACCAAGTCTGAAGGAGATCCCACACATGAATGGGCCAAGAATAATCATAATTCAATTACAGCAGGAGGCCCACCTAATGCACACATGGGACATTCTTGGAGCACAAACTCAGGTCAACAAGACAACTGCACCACTGAACTCCACCAAATACTAACTACATCAGGCCATGCCACCGAGACTGGACTCACAGCAGACCTATAACACGTAAAAACAAACAGAAAGAGGCAGTCAAAATGGGGAGAGAAAGAAACATGCCTCAAAGAGAAGAAAAGAAATCTCCAGAAAAAGAGCTAAATGAAATGAAGGCAAGCAATTTATCACATACAGAGTTCAAAGCAGTGATAATAATGATGTACAATAACATGAAAAAAAACCTCACATAAACTGTAAAAAAGGACCAGTGAGAAATGAAGATTAAAATATCTGCAGTGAAAAATATACTAGAGAGAATAAATAGTAGATTGGATGAAGCAGAAAATAAAATTAGCAATTTGGAAGAAAAGGTAACAAAAACACCCAATTAGAGCAGCAGAAAAAAACCAAACAAACAAACAAAAAAAGAACTAAAAACATAAGCATGTATCAAGAGACCTTTGGGACTCCACGAAGCAGAACAACATCTGCATCATAGGGTACACGGAGGAGAAAAGAGAGTAAGCAAGAGACTAAGAACTTATTTGGAGAAATAATGACTTCCTTAACCTGGTAAAGGATAAAGAAACTCAAGTCCAGGAAGCACAGAGAGTCCCAGACAAGATGAACCCAATGATACCCGCACAAAGACTCATCATAATTAAAATGGCAAAGTTTAAAGACAAAGAGAGGATCTTAAAATTCACAAGAAAAAGACAGTTATCTACAAACGAGCTCCCATAAGACAGTGAATCGATTTCTCAACAGAAACGTTTCAAGCCAGGAAAGATTGGTATGAAATATTCATAGTGATGAAAAGTAAGGATCTACAACCAAGACTACTTTACCAGCAAGGCTATCATTTCAAGTTGAAGGAGAAAAAAAGGGCTTTCCAGACAAGAAAAAGCTAATGGAGTTTGTTACCACCAAACCAGTATTCTAAGAAATGTTAAAGGGACTTCTTCATGAAGAAGAGGTAGAAGAGGAATAAAGTTTTGGGAGACTGTATATTTCTAGGAATTTTTCCATTTTGTCTAGGTTGTTCAATTTGTTTCCATATAGAGATTCATTATATTTTCCTACAGTTCTTTGTACTAATATTTCTTTGGTGTCAGATGTTATTTCTCTTCTTTCGTTTCTGTTTTTTATTTATTTGGGTCCTTTCTCTCTGTCTCATTTTTTTAATGTGTATGGCTAAAAGTTTGTCAATTTTGTTTATCTTTTCAAAGAACCAGCTTTCAGATTCATTAATTTTTTATGTTGCTTTTTAGACTCTATTTTATTTATTTCTTCTCTGATCTTTATTATTAACTTTCCTCTACTCACTTTGGGCTTTATTTGTTGTTCTTTTTCAAGTTCATTAAATGTAAAGTTAGACTGTGTATTTGAGCTTTTTCTAGTTTCTTGAGATAGGTCTGTAATAGTGTGAATTTCCCTTTTAGGACAACTTTTGCTGTGTCCCGCAGATTTGAGGTTGTTGTGTTTTAATTTTCATTTGTTTCAAGTTATCTCTTGATGGCCTATAGATATATGAGAAGATGCTCAAAGTCACTAATCATCAGAGAAATGCAAATTAAAACCACAATGAGTTATCAGCTCATACCTGTCAGAATGTGTGTGTATGTGTGTGTATACATATACATATATACATATATATGTGCATATATATATATATACACACACATACATACATCATCACTAAATCAACAAACAATAAGTGCTGGCAAGGTATGGAGAAAGGGGAACCTTTTTGCACTGTTGGTAGGAATGCAGATTGGTGCAGCATTGTGGAAAGAAGTATAGAGTTATTTAAAAAATTAAAAATGGAACTGCCTTATGACCTAGCATTCCACTTCTGGAATTTATCAAGGAAAACTGAAACACTAATTTAGAAGAATATGTGCACCCATGTTTATTGCTGTATCATTCCTAATAGCGCAGATTTGGGAGTAGCCCTGCTGTCCTTCAGAACATGAGTGGATATAACATCTGTGGTACATTTACACAGTGGAATACTACTCGTCCATAAAAAAGAAGAACATTTTACCCTTTGCAACATCATGATGAACCTGGAGAACATTATGCTAAATGAAATAAGCCAGTCAGATAAAGACAAGGGCCATTTGATTTCACTGAATTGTGGAATTTAATGAACAAAATGAACTAACAAGCAAAACAGAGAAGATTCATAGATAAAGAGCAGGCAACCCTGGGGTGGGGGATTGAGAGGTTGGAGGGTTGAGCAAAAATGACAAAGAACTCATGGACACTAACAACAGTGTGGTGATTCCGGGGGAGGGGGTAGGTGGAGATGGAAGAGGGTATAGAAGGGATAAATGGTAATTGAAAAATACAATAAAAATGAACTATTAAAAAATCAAATTGTCATGTGTGAGTTTGTATATACGTCTATGAATGCCCAAGGGAAAAAAGAGAGAGAGGTGGAGAGAGAGAGAAAGAGAGACTTGGGAGAGAATGAAGATGCTCTTATCATCCCAAATGTTTTGTTTAAATTCTTGCTTTCTGGACAGCATCATGTTTAACTCAGTTACTCAATTTTGAGTCTCTCTAGTATCAAAAAGCCCCAATTCAGTGGCTTGCACTGTCATTTTTGGAAACATCTGATTATTTTAAAACAATTTGCAAAATTGTACAGTGGTATATAACTGTCCAATATGATGAAATGTGTGGTAGTGATAAAACTGTGTATCTCATTCAATCTACATTTCCTGAGTGCCTCCTACATTCCAAGAATTTGTTAAGTATTAAGGATAAAAAAATTGCATTATGATAATTTCTCCCAAATAATTCTATCAGGAGTTGGCAAACTTTTTCTGCAAAGAACCAGATGGTAAATATTTGCTGGCTATAAGGCTTCTGTTGCAACTGCACAAATCTCTGTATACAGCAGAATTGCAACCCCAGGAAATACAAATGAATTGGTGTGACTGTATTTACTGAAATAACTGATGGAAGATACTGCCCCAGGGTTGTAGTTTGATAATCTATGTTCTATATAATTGAAGGGCATAATTTAAGAGCAGTGAAGTATTATAGGTAATACACTAGTAATAGGTACAGGGGCATGAAAGAGCAAGGGCTAGTTCTCCAATGTAGAAGGTGGTGAGGAAAAACTTGGCATGAAAAATGATTCAATCTCTGTCAAGTGTACAAGCAAAAGAACAGATGTTCTAACATTTCTATGGAACCACAAGTAGTTTGGAATGACTGAGCCAGAGTACATAACCACCATATTATCATAAAAATCATGGAATTTTTAAGCTCAAAGGAACCTTTAAAGTCCTCTAACCCAATTACTCATCAATTCAGTGATCCTTTTAAAATGTTGGTACTCTCTTCATAAAATATAAAGCCGTGGATACAAATTTGCTCTGTTAGTTTTTGGTATCTCAAAAGGGACCTGCATTAGGGAGGGGCCCTGAAGCTTAAGTCTTTTCAGCTTTGGGCAAATCTCCCTCTGCCTAACAGATACTAATCTAACTTTTCAAGTTGCCTTGAACCCTACAGATTAAAAAAAAAAAAAAGTAACCCATACACTTTCCCTTAAAATTCTAACCCTGTATTTGGAATACGACAATGCCTACATTTTTGAAAATGAAGGATCCTAGGAGTCATCCTACTCTTGGATCTTTTAATACACCAGCAACCAGCCAAGGACTTTGTCTCACAAATAGCTCAGCTATCTGTCCCCATCATCTGACCCACCTCCATTCACACCTCATTCTGCATTCCCCACCCCAGTCTCATTACCCTCAACTCATCCTTCTCATTGTTGCCTGAGAAAGACAGGGTACTTTCTAACATGCAAATACAATAAGATTACTCATTTGCTTAAAACCTTTCAGTAGCTCTCCGTGTTGTCACAGTAGCTCTTCGTGTTGTCACGAAGAACTTATTATAATGATGAACTAAGTCTTTCATGATCAACTTTTGTCTGCTATTCATTCTCATTCCATCTTTACTTCAGACTCATTAGAATGATCTTTCTAGCAAAAAAAAAAAATAGACTCATTAGATTGATCTTTACAACAAAAAAAAGTAATGATGAATACTGCTTAAAATTTTCTCATTATCTCTTTCTCCACTTTCAAAGAAAAAAGCATTTAAACTTCTTTGCACAATATGCAAGAAGCCGGCCCATGAGTTGGCCCCTACTCATCTGTTCAGCTTCTCTCTCTCCAAGTTGTGAAACATACCGTGTTCTCTCAGACTTTTTTGACCTCCACATACTATTTACACTGGCTGGCATGTCTTCTTCCTTCTTGCCCACCTGATTAATTACAATGAATTCTTTATAATTTCCTCATTATAATTTCATCTTCCTTGAGTTCTTAGATTCATACCAGGTGTAAGTCTCTACATATTTTCTAGGTCTTCAATAAAGATATAAATTGCTTTGTTATACTTACTCTAAAATCTATCTCCTTTGTACAATCTAGATTTAAACTCCTTTAGATAAAACCATAAAGGGAGAAAAAAATGGGACAACTGTAATAGCATAATTAATAACATGTATTTAAAAAAGCATAACTTTTAATTTGTAAATTCCTATTTCCTTGCACAATATTTCACACACACAATACATAATTCTCAAATGAATGAATGAATGAATGAATGAATGAATTTGATTGTGAAGACACACAAAGATGAACTACTTACAACCAAACAAATTGCATTGCAACAAAAAGATACTCGCATATTAAAATTGTTAGAACTCCATCATTTGAGTATGAGGTTTGTCACATACACAGTCCATCCACGTCACTTGCAGTCTTCCATCATTTGTTTACAAGACGGTCAGTGTCACTTGAGTGCTGAAACGCTATCAAGGATGTCCCTTCATTATGTTAGTATGAGTGCAGTAAGTAACAGTCTTTGAAATTATTGCAACTGGAAAATATGTAAACGTCCCTCGATGCACAATTACTTCCTGTCTTTCTAAGATTAGGGAAGAAAGAATGGAGGGAAGGGGGGGATCTGTGCTCCATGGGCCTAATTAGCCAGTGCTTGTGCAGCCTTCCCTCTTGGTGATTTCAGTCCTATATTTAAAGGTATTTGATGTGTCACCATACTGGGATAGCCTTTACTCTGGCCAGTCCTATATCGTTATTTCTTCATCACAACTTTCTTCTTCCACTTTAGATGTGTTCTTGCCTCCTTCCTATTGCTGCCTTCATCTTTCCAATGCAGTGTCTCATCTTAAAATAAAAATCTCCCATTTATGTGAGTGCCATAACCTGCGGCTGGAACTCTGGTGCCTACCTTTCATCGGAATCAGTGCAGGGGCAGAGTAAGCACAGGAAAAGGAGGGAAGCAAAAGGCAGAGCTTCTGACAGTAGCACCCTCACCGCAGTCATCAGAGTCATTGGGGTACTTGCTGAGCATTCAGATCCCTGGATCTTACAAAAATCAGAATCTTAATTGACCCACCAGCCCATGAGACTCTTAGAAATTTGAGAACATGGGCATCAGAATTTAGTTTTAAAGTGTAATATTGAGAGGAGTTGTAATTCAATATATCTCCTAGTTAAGCAAAATTTGGAAAACAATGAGCATCATTAAGGTGCTTATGAACCTGCAGGTAGTGAGTTTTGTTAGGATGTAAGTTGCTTGAAGGAAAAGCAAAAACCTTACCATCATCTAAGCTCAACGACATTATAGAAACTAAGAAAATAGACATTGAACTAAATAGTATTTTGATTTCTTTGAAAAGCAGACATGTCAGGTAGGGAACTTGTTATTTACACATTAGCTTTTTATTCTGGTGCTAAAGACAATTCCTGTAATTAATTGGTGTTTTCTAGGGACATAAAAATTCCACCAGGTTTTAGCCCCAAGATTAATTGCATGTGTGGTTTAGCAAATCTTGTATTATTTCTGTGCCTCAAGGTTTTTATCCCTCAAATGGGGAGCATGCATATGGAAATTTCTATTTCAGAGGTTTGTTGTAAATATTAAATATGGTTTCACATGGAAAAACTTTGGAAAAATAGCTTTTCTTCAATTACCCTCAATAATAAAACATGTACCAGAGTATCAGTCACTTATTTATTTTTTAATCAGTAGAATTTAGTTAAGTGATTGCTGGTTCAAAAACCTGTAAATCTTTCTATCTTCCTATACGGGCCTTGAACAACCATCTACTTAATGAGGGAATGACGTGATGTTGGACCTATGTCCTGCAAAATCTATAAGCTGTTTGCATGGCACCTAAGATTTTCCAAACTGATATTTTGAGAGTTTTTCCATATTGTTATTTAGTTACTATATAGTTTTAGAAAATGCACTTTTTCTTTATCAGTACATTGCTAACTTGTTTCATCATTACAGTAGCAATAGTCAAAAAACCACATTAGGATTTAGTATCAAACTCAGGATCTTGCAGTTAATCTATCAGTAAGTGCATACAGAGACTTGTCATCCTGAAGTTCTTATATTGCATGTTATTTTCTATGGTTTTCTTGTGGTTGTTGTTGTTGTCCTTTCTCCCTTCTGTCCCCCAATTTTCCCCAGGACAAGGCTAAAGAGGCCTTTTATCTGCTGGGGATCTTGTTTTGGTCTGTTTGGAGTCTGGGCATTTTCCCACCCCCTTCATGTTCCCAAGGTACTGGGATAGGAGAGGGAAGAGAGGAAAAGGACCAGTGAGAGGAAGGAAGGGACACGTTTGAAGCTTTCCCGTAGCTCTTGCTCTGCCTGGTTCCCCTCACTGATTCAAGGATGCTGCCTTATAACCCATCTTTCTCAGGGTCAGGAAGGAGAGGGTTGTTAAGCAATATTCACTCCTGCCATTTCCCGGGAAACACTGGTATTGGAGGGTTTGCACCTCAGGTCATTGGACCCCACCCTCAACCGCTTCACGGGGTAGGCGGGGTTTCACTTGGTCAATAAGGAAGCGCTGCAGGCAATGGAACAAGTGTCCTTCCTCTAATCTACTCTGGACTGAGAGAAAACAAAAGAAACCAAACTGTCTTTTTTTTTTTTTTTAATTTTGCTACTGAATACTCTGCTTAAGGAACTTACAACAGCCCTGTGAAGTGGCTGTTGTTACTTCTTTATTGGAAAGGAGATAATTTAAGCTCAGAATTTAATCACCTAGCCTACTAAGAAATACAACCATAATTAAACGCAATATATCAACCAGAATCAAATTCAGTGTTAAATGACTTAAAATCCAGATAGGATTGTACACTCTCAAAGTGGCTCAAGTAAGCCAACTTCTAGAATTATACATGTAGTGAATGTTAACGGGGACTGACCGAGGGCAAGAGGCCTCTCTTATTAATAAAGCTCATATTCAGACAAAACAAAACAAAACCCAGAGCTTTTAAGGTGAGTGGTCTTTTGGTTACTGAATATGTTTTCCATTTCAGAAGAATTCATGATACTAAATCCAGATAATAGTTTTGCTTTATATTTACTCAGGTATTATCAAGCTTATTCTTGACTAAATGGAGAGAATATTGCTGAGTATGTTTACCTATTACCTTCCTCCTAAAAAAAAAATTATACTGCATTCACTGTATTGCTAGGTATGGATTTTATTTTAAAAATGTTCCAGTGTAGATGTCTTCTGTTTTCAGTCTCCAGATCTCCATGCTTGTCATTCCTATAGTTAGCAATGTGTGCTTGGTGATTGATATAAGGCAAGAATAGCATTTATGAAAAGGAAGAAAATATTTCATTCTTCATATGTGTAAGCTGCCCCCCCAAAAAAAAACTATACAGTACATAGTGCTATATAATTTTCAATATGTTCAGGGCTGAGCCTTGGGAAAATAATAAAGGGGTACCACTTGCCTTTCGACCTCCTTAGCTTCAGCTTTCTAAATTCTTTGCAGCATTGTACACTACATATTATTACTCTTAAGGACCGAACATTTAAACAGCGATGAATCTCTAATTGTTGTAATGCATAAAATAAAGAAGATATTGGGGGTTGGTTGATTTGTTCGAAAATCACCTCATAGAGGTAGGATCTTACAATATTTGTGAAAAAGGGTGACCTCAGCATTTGCCTTATACAGGCCTAGAGGTAAGGTCTCACATTTTAGTGACTACAGAGCACAAACGGAGATACTAGGCAGAAATACTGAAATGATTCTCTGGAAAAAAACCCAGGCAAACAGGATGACTGGTGCTCACTTCCAGCAGAGCTGGAGTCAGAGGCCCACCCCACACTGGTTCTGACCCTCAAGGCACTCAGGGCCATCTTTCACAGTCGCTGTCAAAAATGGAGGAAGCAAATCCCTTGCTTTTCTCCAAAACTGTTTTTCTTCCTACCAAGATAAGAGCAGAAATCTTAGTTCAAGGTCTTCTATTAATATTCCAGAATAAGCAGGCAGAATTGTAAAAGGTTCTATAAGGCTTTAAATTGCCATTAGCTAATCAGAATCATTGTTCAGTGATAATTATCTTTTATTAAATGACCAGTGAATCAGAATGTTCATACTGCTTTTCAATTAAAATGTAGAATAGCCAGAATGGATTCAATAGCACACAGAGCAGTAACAATATGACCCAGTGAAGCAGCCATTACCCAGAGCTAATTGACCACTTAAGAACTTAAGTTAACTTCTTGATGCAGCCAGTTATTTCTGCTAATGTCATTTCCAAAGGCTTTTCCTACAGAAAGAGCATTCTTATAAACAATACACCCTGTAATAGGGTGTTCGAGGTGAAAATGGCTCATAATTTTAAAAATTTCATCAAAGCATGCTATTTGTTGCTTGTTATTTATTAAGAGTTTACCCCATATCCTAGGGGGATGAAATGAAGAAAGGTGATAGCAAAATAGAGGCAATGTGGAGAGCTCAGGGCACGGCTGGTAAAGGACTTCAAATTGAATTAAAATGTCTTTACACGCAGGCTTAGACGCAAACACAGATACACACAACCATCTGAAAATCAAAGCAGTTGATAGGAAAATGGAAACCTCAGTTCATCAATGTATTCAACCATGGAGGTAGACTGTTTGCCTCTTTCTCTCTCACAGAATTAATAGAATTGTCCTTTTAATTTATTTTGGAGTTGTTCCATGAAAAGTAGAAAGAGCTAAATATATCAAGGTAGAATGAACTAGCGACCAAAGAGTTAAGTTTCCTGTGGGAAAGAGAAACACAGTTCAATACTACATCACAAATTACCATTTTTATGTCACTACCTCACCATGACTTTAGCACTGAGCCTGCTACATCTTCACACTCTCATTAGGATATAATGCATATTCATGGTCCTAATTATATAGCCACTTTCTTGACTTGTTTTAATTGTGCATAAAGACACTGTGACAGGAGACCTGACCTTTTCAAGATCATTTTCTCTCCATTGCTTTTCACAAAGCTATTAACTTGTCTCCTTCTCAAGGATTGCAATAATTTATTTCCCATTAATAAAAAATTCCTGGTGCCACGCAAATTAAAATTTATTCAGCAAATAGAATTCTTTGGATTATTTTCTAATAGCTTTAAATACTTCCAGCTTAGAAAGAAAAATAATATTAATGGGTACAGGCTGAGTGGATAATTGCATACATCGAAGAAAAATGAATACGCAGCCGATGCTGCAGCTTGCTTCACATCAATTACCCAGAAAAGTTGCTTTACGTCTTTTTTTAAAAAATATATATTAAATCACTTATTTCAGGAGGTATCCTTATGGTCTTGAAATTATCCCCATTGTATGAAAAGCCCAGCAACTTACACATAAACAACACATGTTGGTATAAGAAAACCAGACCAAATTAAACGTGTGTAGGTGTAAATGAGATTATTTAAAGGGTTCGCTTAGCTAAATGGCAACTGAATTTCAATTTAATGTGAGCAAAAATAAATAAAGTGCAAGGAAGTAGACCATGGTACCTGTCTTTCTCTTTGTGATCAAGATTACTCCACGAGAGAGTGAAATATACGGAAGATGTTGCTCTTGAGCCTCATTATCCTGAAGAAGTATATCTTCCTCAAGCTATGCATTTTTCTCTTTTTGTTTCACGTTAATGTGCTGCAACTCTGGTGTTCAAATGTTTATATACAAAATATTCTAGATCTTAGGCACTATGGGTAGCATAAAATAATTACTGTTAACCTATTGGTTCCATATAAAAATAATATTAGTGTCTAACAGGATGACATTTCCAGATGATGTACTATAAAAAGAGAACCCTGAAGATTTCACCAAAAATCTGCTAACAATGGTAAATGAGTTCACTAAAGTGGCAGGATACAAAATTAATATTCAGAAATTGGTTGCATTTTTATATACTAATAATGAGTTATCAGACAGAGAAATTAAAAAATCCCATTTACATTTGCATCCAAAAAACTGCAAATACCTTGGAATAAACAAAGTGGTAAAAGACCTGTACTCAGAAAATTACTGGTCTAAGACACTCAAGAAAGAAATTAGAGAAGATATAAATAAATGAAAGTATATACTGTGCTCATGGATAGAAATAATTAATATCATAAAAATGCCCATATTACCTTAAAGTAACCTATAGATTTGATGCGATCACTAACAAAATACCAAAGGGATTTTTCACAGAACTAGAACAAGTAATCCTAAAATTTGTAAAGGACTACAAAAGACCCTGAATAGCCACAGCGATTTTGAGAAAGAACAATGTTGGAGGTATCATGCAACCTGATATAAAACTATACTACAAGGCTGTAGTAATCAAAACAGTGTAGTACTGGTATAAGAACAGACACACAGATCAATGGAACAGAATAGAGAGCCTAGAAACAAACCCATATCTATGTGGTCAGTTCATATATGACAAAAAAGGCAAGAACATACAATGGGGGAAAAGACAGTCTCTTTAATACATGGGATTGGGGGGAGACAGATATATGCAAAAAAATGAAACTATGCTACCTTCTTATTTCATATACAAGAATAAATTCAAAGTGATTAAAGACTTAACTGTGAGATACAAAACCATAAAACTCCTGGAAGAAAATATAGGTAGTAAATTCTCTGGCATTGCTCTAAGTTATATTTTTTCTGATATACTGTATCTCCTCAAGCAAGGGAAACAAAAGGAAAAAAAATGGGACAACATCAAACTAAAAAGGTTTTGCACATCAAAGAAAACCATCAACAATAGGAAAAGACAACTTATTAAATGGAAGGAAACATTCACAAATAGTACATCTAATAAGGAGTTAATATCTAAAATTTATAAAGAACTCACACAACTCAACACCAAGAAAAAAACCCAAACAATCCAATTTAAAAAAATGGGTAAAGGACCTGAATAGACACTTCTCCAAAGAGGACAGACAGACGGCCAATAGACGTATGAAAAGATGCTCAACATCGCTAATCATAAAAGACATGTAAGTTAAAACCATAATGATGTATCACTTCACACTTGTCAGAATGGTTATCATCAATAAATCAGCACAAATGTTGGCCAGAATGTAGAGAAAAAGGAACCTTTGTGCATTGTTGGAAGGATTGCAAATTTGTTTAATCATGACCAAAAAAAAAAAAATATATGGAGGTTTCTTAACAATTAAAAATAGAACTACCTTATGACCCAGCAATACCACTTCTGGGATATAACTGAAGAGATTCAAAACACGAATTTAAAAAGATATACACAAGACTATGTTCATTGCAGCATTATATATAATAGCCAAGATATGGAAGCAATCCAAGTGCCCATCAATAGACAATTGAATAGGCATAGTTGCACAATGGAATATTACTCGGCCATAAAAAATGAAATCTTACCATTTGCAACAACATGCACAGACCTAGAGCATATTATGCTGAGTGTAGTAAGTCTGAGAGAGAATAACAAACATTGTATGATTTCATAAACATGTGAAATCTTAAAAACAAAATAAACAAACAAAACAGATAAAGATTCATAGATACAGAGAACAGACTCAGGGTTGCCACATGGGAGGACCATGGGGGACTGGTTGAAAGGTTGAATGGATTGAGAAGAACAAATTGGTAGTTACAAAGTAGTCATGAGGGTGTAAAATACAGCATAGGGAATATATCAATAATGAATATATCAGGGGAATCAGTTTGTAAATTATATAATTGTCTAACTCTATGCTGTACACCTGAAACTAATATAAAATAATATTGAATGTCAAATGTAATTGAAAAATAAAAAAATTTAAAAAATGTTTAAAGGATGACATTTCAACTTTGAGCCATCATAAGCATAACCTTTTTGTTTCTTGACATACTAATTGTGTTGGACAAGACTTAGAAAACCCAAGAGAACTATGGGTTTGAAGTTTTTTCAATGGAAATAAAATTCTTGAAGCATTTTCTTAATAGTTTAAGAAATTAGAAAAGGATGGAGTTAGTGGACAATCTTTAGCTAACTTGCCAACTGGGGCAATTTTTCCCCTTAAATAGAGGACTTCATTGCCTGATCCAATCTAATTGTAAAGGCTTTTTTTCCCCTCCCTGTCCTCTCTCATAGTCCAAAAGGAAAAAGAAAATTAAAGGATGAACTATTATTTTGATGCTATACAATGAGCAGTGAGATTTTTCACACATTATTTCACTGTATCCTGGTAATTCTTTGAGCCACTTAGGATAATTTTTAAAACCCAGTTTTACAGATAAGGAAACAGCGGCCATAAAAATGATACTACGTGTTCAAGATTCGAGTCTAAAAAATTAAGGAGCCAGTACTCTACTAAAGATTCTGTGGCCCTTCCTACATGACTGCCAAATGAGCTCCAATAAGCTAGTCTTATTGCCTCTAGCAGTGGTTGTCAACCAGGGCAAAGTGCTCTCCAAGGAAAATTCTACAATGTCTGAAAGCATTTTTGGTTGTCACACTGTGTGTGTGTTGGAGGGTGTGTTGGCATCTAGTGGGTCAAGGATGCTGCTAAACATCCTACAATACACAGGAGAGCTCCTACAACTAAGGTTATTTGGTTCAAAATGTAATAGTGCCATTGTTGAGAAATCCTGGCCTATAAGCAGAAGATAAAAAAATAAATAAATAAAATAGAAGTAAACGGCTCTGTAACTAAAACACTTTATAGATACTGAATTTTCAGTTTGATCGGAGAGTGTTGATAATGATTCTTCAAAACAATAGAAACAAAGGCAGGAGATAACCAAAAGCTAACAAACAGAGCCAGAAAATGCAGCCAAACTGTCTTCAAGGGAAAACAAATCCTGGGAGGCAGAGAAAAGAAAGAAAAAAGAAAAAAAAAAAGGAGTGAAAAGATAATGTCTAGGTTAAAGATTAAGGAACGTCCTAAAGCACACAGCAGGTGAAAAAAAAATTCAGACTTTTGCAGAAATAAAGACCAAAACTGATGTGAATCACTGCACATCTAGAAAATTCTGTAGAATGCCACGAGAATGGAGAAACTTGGTAGAGCCCTGGAATGGTCCGGAACAGTCAGTACTATCATATGAAGCAATCTGAGAAATGCATAGAAGGAAAGGAAAGGAACTGAGGAAATACTCTTTAGTGCAAGATAGAGAATTAGTGTTTCGGATGCCCATAGCTTGGTAAATAGAGAAAAAGAAAGAGAAGAACTAAGTTGACTACTGCTGCAGATAAGAGTAGAAAATCAACCAAAATAGGAGACAGATGTTATTTGTCTTTGTTGCCAAGTCTAAATGTGTGACGTCACTCTCTGGTCTTTCCTGTCACTCAGGTCTCATACAATTCAATTGACACGTCTCCTTCTGACTTTTCCCGTTCCTGTTCCTTTCTCGGCCCCGCAGTAATCCAAACCTTATTATCTCCTGCCTGGCCTCCATTCTAGGCTCTCTGCTTCTGCTCCTACTGCATGCATTTCCAATTTCTAACTTTTTTTCAGCTACCAGTGTCTAAACTGTATTTCTTCTTTAAGACCAGCGTATTACCATGTTCTGTTTCTACGAATTATTATTTTGAAATTAACTTGTTCATGTATTTTTTTAAATGGTTTTAAGTCTCCTTGTCTTCCCTTCACTCCTGACCTACTCAATTAGCTACACAACAACAAAAATTCGGCATATAATCAACATGCAATTAATGTGTTAAGTGGATGGACAAATGAATGAATGCGTGACCTGTCGCATTCTTCCCAAATACTCAAGACATAATTGCCTGAATTCCCACACAATTTTGTGTCTGTTTTTTGGAGCCCGGCTCTGGATTCTCAATTTAATGCCTCTACCATCTCCAGAATCATTGCTTTCGAGAGCAATGAAGAACCACACCAAAGCATCAATGGCACAAATATTTCTCCCTATAATTAGAAATTATAATTTTGCTTAATCATGATTTTTTTCTATATCATCTCAGTATCGCTGCTTAAACAAAAGTCTGGCTTTTAAAAATATAAACCTTTGACATTGTAAAAAAAAAACTGTTAGCATTAATCCATTAACACAACTTAACAAAACTCATTTTCTTCTGTACCTAGATGAAAGTAAATTAAAGAATGCAGATTAAAACTGAAGTATGTAAACCCTGCTGTTTCTCATTTGCTAATGTAATCAAGGCTGCAGGAAGAAGTTTCTGCCTCCATTAGCCTGTTTCCATTTTCTAGTTCTTTCTTATTTTTTCAGTCCTTAAATTTTATTCCACACATCTGAATCTCTGACACCTTTTCAGTGTAAAAATGGATTTTATTCAAGCACAAACTATTCAAAACACTATTCAAAGTACAGTAACAGAATCGTTGTACGGGCATACAAAGTAACTTATTTTATTTTTATTAAGGGACTTTTACTAAATAAAAAAAAACACAAGTTCATTTTTAGCAAGTTTGAAGACTACAGACGGGGAACACACTACACAGTGCGCACTACAGCTGATCAGGGGGGCTGGTAGCTCGGGGCGACGCTCTGATGACTGATCTCGAAAGCGTCTGTGTGAATCGGTGCTATAGAGGCCAGAACGAGAAGGCTGACCTGTACTATTTTGAAGGAGACACAACTGCCCTCACAAATTTCCTTAATCTACCTACATTTTAATCCCATTTCAAAGAAATTCCCTCTTCAGTTCCTTTCCTTACTCTTCCCTTTCCCATAGTGACTCATTGCAAAATTGTATGTTAGTCTTAGACAAAATACTCTTTATCATAGAAATTGATATGAGAACTGCTGTCATTTTAGCAGGCCTGTTTGGGAAATTTCTGTCAGGAAATTCAGGGCCACCATGAGTCATTTTTGCTGAAAGTGATTTAGCGATCATTATTCCAGAGAGAGCCATGGGATGTCCTCCCCCCTCCCCCTGCCCTGCCACAAGGGCTCTTTGTGAGTGCTCTAGTTTATGTGGCTACTTAAAACTATTCATTATTGCCTAGTGGTACTGGAGATATGGATGCTGAAATCAGGATTGGATTATGGGTTAGTTAGTTGAAAATTTATTCTGTGGATGCATATCTGTTTATTTAAGTGGAAGTCACATGATCATTTTTAACTCTCACCTGAGGATATATTTATTGATTAAAGAGAGAGTGAGAGAGAGAGAAAGAGAAACATTGATGTGAGAGAGAAACATCAGTCGGTTGCCTCACATGGTCTGACAAGGGATTGAATCTCCAACCTAGAGGTATATGTCCTGATTGGGAGTGAACCTACAAATTTTTGGTGTGCAGGATGATGCTCCAACCAAATGAGCCACCCAGCCAAGGCAAAAGTCATATACTCTTATGTGAGATACTCTGTTAGCTTTGCCTATCAAAACAAGAATGCAAAGAATAGATGTCTGCTTGTGAAGACAAAAGGCAGCCTAATGTTGATATAACAAGCCTGTAGCTATTGGTCAGCCTTGAGCTCTAAAACACTACATATGATTTGATGTACCCAGCCAACTAACTATTGTTTGAATTCCACTCTTACCTACGGTGAGAATTGTCTTAGCACTTCCTGATGTACCTAAATAATGAGGTTTTTGCCCCTATGAAATAATCATCACAAAACCCACCAACCACCTATGGGATGCTCAGGGCAGCAGATATCTCAGCTCAGCCTACTGGTGGGCTGCCTTCCTCCTTAGACTGTTTGCTGCTGCTTCTTTTCAATGCAAACATGTTATTTAATCAAACGGAGACGAACACGCCAAACAACGTGAAATTCGCCTGCACCTTTTTCAAACAAACACTGAATACAAATGTTCTCATCCTGAATTTTCTGTTTGAAATATGGTATGAGAATAAGATGGTTATATTCAAGGGCTCCAAAGCTGCTCTGCTAAAAGATAAAGGGATGTAAGGAACTGAGGAAAACAACTATGGTTTAAATCTCATTATTTGGAAAGAAAATCAACAAATAATAATACATTTTTTCTTTCTCACAGTGAGAAAATGGAAATTTAGTTAAACATAGAAAAACTTCCCTTTAGGTCTTATGACGATTTTCCACGTACAAAATGGATGTGTAGATTGGGACATTTTGGAGTTCAGGAGATGGACAACTTCATTGTAAACTTTATTTTTACAAATATGCACATAAAAATAATGACTTTTCCATGCTCCCAATGATGAGTTTTACAATAATTAGAATATATATGTTCAGTAGAGTCTGTGGATTTCTGAAACTCCATAATACTTCATGAAATCAACTCATAATAATGCATCCATGATTTTTACGATAGCTCTGAATATGAACCATCTGGGTTAGTTTCCTTATTCTCCATTATAACCTTCTTCTAGTTGGAGAGTTTGAAAAGTTCAAAAGTACATTTTTGAACGCTGCCTCACAACCATGGTTCTGGTTTCAAATTAGAATTATACTCAATAAGAGATTGGGAAGGTAGACTTCAGGAGACGACCACCTTCCGATACCTCTATCGAGGCCAGGGGTTCTCCAGGTTTGGTTTCTGAACCAGCAGCAGTACCACGGCTTGGGAACTTGTTAGACATGCAGGTTCTTAAACCCACTCTAAACCTACTGAGTCAGAAATTATTGAAGTGGGTCCAGCAAACCTTGTTTTAACAAGACCCCTATATAGTACTGATGCATGCTGAAGTTTTAAAACCATCGCAAGCTTGTTGGCAGCTGATTAACAAGATAGTAGACACTACGTCTTTGGAAACAGTTCATTCTCCAACTTTCTGGATGTTAAGAAGTCGTGACAAAAGTGACATTTTTAATTGAACAGATTGGTGTCCACTCTGGTTTTTCTGAATGTGAGAGGAAATTATACCCTTCACATTGGTGTCTTCTGTTCATCAGAGTTCTACAGTCTCCCTCCAAACATGAGCCGCCCTAGTGGATCACCTGTGTTGTTCTGGAGGTCATTTTAGGAGAACCAGACTAGAGCTTGCTTCTTGTGTCCTGTCTGTAATCTCATGAGCATCTGTCTCTATTAAATACTTTCTGCTTAAAAGATCTAAAATGGGATCTGTTTCCTACACTGAGCTATGATTGAGGCCTTCACTGAGGCACCTTTGAAATATGGCCCCCAATTCCTTGAATTTGTTTTCATTGAGAGGCAAAATCTATGTGATCTGTCCTTGAATTTGGGCTTTGTGATTGCTTGACTAATTGGATACAGCAGGGGTGGCACGGTGTTAAGGTTTTAAGAAATTGGCAGCTTCTAACTTCCTGTCTCTTTGAACACTAGCTCTTGTAACCCAGACACCATCCTGTGAGGAAGCCAGGCAATAGCGAGCACTAACTTACCAACCACGTAAGTGAGCAATGCTGGGTACGGATTCCCAGCTCCAGGCAAGCTGCTCCAGCTGGTGGCACAACAGAGCAAAGATGGACCTTTGCTGCTGAGCTTTGCCCAAATAGCAGACTCGTGAGAAAAAAAAAATGTTCAATTTATAGCAAATGTCATCTTGCCATTTTAAGAAGTCTGATATTCCTTGATTTGCCTTTCTATTCTCCCTAATTCCAGTTTTGTAACGTATATTACAATGAAGGTACAACTCATGAAATGTAAACATTGGTCCCTTTCATTTGGATAAAGACATCAGAAAACCCTGCTATTGTTTTAAGCCACTAGGTTTTTTCATGATCTGCAGGGCAGCAATAGATATTTGGGAGAGTCTCTAAGCCAGAATATTTGTAAAACAAGGACAAAGATGTCGAATATATGCCAACGTTATGTCATAGTTTGGATTTCTCTAAAGTGGACCCAGATGTAATGTGGCTGGGGTATGATATTAAAACAGATAGGAAGGCATTTTGAAAACAAGAAGGCTTCAGTGGCTTTCATATCAGAAAGTTAGTTCTAATAGTTTCCCCATCGAAGTCTGGTTTGGTAAAAGTATTATATTTTATGCCATGGAAGCACCTGTGTAGAAAATATATAATTATTTTCTCTTTCAGCTTAACAGTTAATGTTTATTACAAACTTCTGGAGTTAGGGATAATATGAGGCAAATAAGGAAATGTCAAGTTCTTAGCCAAAAAGATGGGATTTTCTATAACCTGAACCACTTCACAGCAGAAAGTCCTATAATGTCACATCTTCCTCAGGTAGATTTTTCTTTACAGACACCCATCTCACATACCTTTCAGAAGTCATGGCTATCCTGTTTTCCAGATGAGGACATAGAAGCGCAGGAAAGTTAGGTAACTCTGACAACATCTCATATTTAATAAGTGAATGAAGTGATTATGTGCCCAGCCTTGGTCTCTCTGAGTCCTGATTAATATTTCAGCAGTGAAATGAAGCAGAGACATGGCTGTTCTTGTTGAAACTATAGACTTTCTTAGTGTGATCAGGCAAATTATGCAATTAAAGATTGTAATAATTAAAGCAAATTATTTATATTTATTAAGTATTATTGTTTTAAATAGCTCACATATATTTTATTTGATTTTCACAAAAACTTTATAAAATGGACAAGGCAGGGATTAGACTTCATGTGTTTTCTTGTAGTTTAGAATAAGACTCAGAATGTATAAGTGATTTGTCCAAATCAATGTTTGACCTGAGTCGTTGATTTTGATTATGAACATGGAGCAAATTTTCTGGGAGTTTCTACTTTTCCACCATGAAGACACAACAAGTAAGTTATTTTAGTACCCCCTTAGTGACAATTAATTGTTCTATATTTTAATGACCTTTTCTTTTGAATTTTCTTGTTTAATTCCGTATTTATATCTTTATTCCCTAAAGTTAAAGATGAAGTGTAATAAGTTTGAACTCTTCATTTTTTAAATTAAAAAAAAAATCATAGAACCACAGAAATTTAAGACTTGGAAAAAATCTTCAAGATCTTGTCAAATGTTCCTTTAAGAAGACCTTTTCAAATGTCCCCTTTTTTTAACCAATAAAGAAACTGAGGCTCTGAGAAGTGATGTGCCTTTTCAAACGTCACGGTTAGATTGTGCGGAGTGGGATCTAGGAGCCGCACTTTCTCACTGCTCCCCTGAAGACCTGAACTACACAGACATGCCGTCTCCTCTACATGTGTGTACAACAGTGCCTGTCAGTGTGGGGCCTTTAATGCTTGTTGAACACATAAACAGTATCAGAACTATTTTTGTTTCTATGATAAGCCACTTGAAGGCAGGATTTATGCTTTATTTATTTTGCCTTTCCCGCAGTGCACAGGATGGGTTTTAAGCCTAAACCAAACACCCAAACGATTGAGTGAATTTGGCTTGGACATGAGGATGACAGCATCAGATGTGCCGTGTACATTGTAAGCCATTTCTCTCTTCCTTCCCTCCAGAAATTTGCAGTTTAATGTATGCTCTCTCCGTAAGTTCTTGCAGTTGTCACAAAATACTAATAACCAAGGTTTGTCTGTGTCCTCCCAAAGGGCTTTTACAGTTATACTTTTATTTGATTCTGTCACAAGCACATGAAGGTTTGGATGTGAAGGGAGCATGTTTTATAGAAGTTAAGGAGTTTATGCAAAACTACACTGAGAATATATGTAAAGTGAGGGCTTTAAACCAAGGCTTTGGGTTTGAGAAGTCATGCTCGTTTCAGGTCCTGCCTTCAACCAAGGGACCGCAGAGATCATCCAGTTAGGACAACGGATTGACAAATAAAAAGTCACGTTTGAAAAATACTTTTACCAGATGTGTTCTGTCACCTTTAATGTTTCTAATTTGTTTATGGGAGAAATACCACTTAAGACAATCCCAGGGCGAAAAAGAAAGGTGTGGAATGAATAGATATTTCCCCTCTTTTTTGTAGGAAATAGCACCCTTTGTTTCTAAACGCTGTTGTTCAAGATGAAAAATTCTAAGCCTCCGTAAGTGCCCTACCACTTCAAACCATTTTGTTATCAAATAAAGACATTCAATTTAATTTGAAACAGAAGATAATACTTTATGTAGGTATTAGATTCTAGCTAATAAAAATGTGAGAATACTAGTTCACAGTTTGTGTTGCAGGAATATTGCTTTCGTTTCTTCCAGAGAATAAATAGACGCGTGTCCATGTTCCACCTATTATGCTATTATCACTTTATTTGCAGTATATAATAAAACCCAAAGTGACATCTCTTTTGTTCACAGTGTGACTCTGCAAAGGAGAGAACATATCTGTTGGCCAGTCTGATATTCCAATAGAGAAGGGCTGTCATTAAAATCTTGCATATTATCAGGTAGGAAAGCAGACCTATATTGCAATTACTTTCCTATTAGCTGCTGCCCATTGCTCCTGACAGGTATAAATTAGATCTCGCTAGGTTGCCTACAGATTAATGAGTTCCAAAATTGGCATTCAATTGTTTGGGAGTGAAAGGCAGAAAAGAGAGGTAGATGCAAAATCTTTATACACCTGTGATTAGAAGATATTTTCTTGCGTTTCATATTTTTCTTTCTCCCTCAGTATGGCTTGGGTGATAACTGACACTTTATCTGAGGATTCCTTTCCGCACGGCGGAAACTTGCAGCTGAGGCAAGGCCAGAATTAATAATTTGCGTGAGCAAACACACAGCTGCTGTTTGTGGAGAGAGATTCTATTAACGAACAGTGAATTCTCATAATTAGCCGAACGGTTTCTGCAGCTGCCCGCCTGACCCCCAGACTACACAAATTGTGGGTGGTGTTCGGCTTCAAAATCAATCTTACCTAATTACTATAAGCATGTTCCTCCAGTCCTAATGACTGCAAAAAATTAGACATTTCTTACTCATTTAAATACTCTTCTTATTAGATTTTCTTTTGTACCTAAATTCATATTTGTCTATTAGCATTTCTAAGAGTGTACAGGTGTAGTTACAAATCAGACACAGAGAAATGTAATTCCTGTTTCTGCAAGCATGAGCCCACAAATATCTGCTCTATAAACAGGAGCAAGATCTGTGCATCCCTGGAAGCTTCATTTCCCAAAGAGCATTTAGAGAACATTCTGTGGGTGGATACTCATTTAAAGCCCTGCTTCTCTTCTACCTTTAGGCCCCCTTTCATTCACCTGCCACTCCTCCTCTCTTCCCTCATCCAACTCCCCAAAACTCTATTCAATTAAAACGGAAGAGATTGTGCATGCACAGTAAGCCCTGGCCTTGCGGGAATCAGGTTTTCATCTGTCACCCTGTCACCCTGAGATCAAACCAACTTGTCTGACATTGATTTGCTCCACAAGGGTGTGGCCAAGCGCCCTAGTCTCAATAGTGTCCATGCACACTGCAGAATCCATAAGACATGCCCAGTATTAGATTGTTCAGGTAACTCACCACAGTTCCTTTGCAGAGGCAAACTTTGAGGGAGACTGCCTGCTGGCTTGAACATATCGCTAGTCTTCATTCTGCCATAACTGGGCATTAGAGCTGTTTGCGGCCACAGTGGGAGCATGTGCCCAGAGCCCACATGTATTTCAGCTACAGTGTTTTTCACGGAAGCTTAATAAGTGCAAAATGCTTTTTCTGAAGTAAAGTTATTACACTCAGGCAGTGCACATCCTCCAGTCTAAACTTAGAAAACAGAGTTCGAGTTTTTTCTTCTATGAACAGTGTTATTGAGGTCTGAGAGGACTGAAGCAGTTGTGAGCACCCCTGAAACTACACCTTCTTGGTCAATGATAAGATCATTCTTATTGTCTTAGTTATCTTTCCCATCCCTCCCCTTCTCTCCCCTCTCCTCCTCCATTTCTTGTTTCCCTCCTTCTTTCCTTTCTCCCTCCTTTCCTTCTTCCCTTCCTTCCTTCCCTCCTTCCTTCCTTTATAAAGTGCCTATTGTCTGCCAAATACCGTGTTAGATATTAGGTTAATATTGATGAACAGAATCAATATGTTCCCTCACCTCATGAATCTTCTACTTGAGAGAGGGAGACACACAACACATAAGTAAATAAACACACACATATATAATCACTAATTACAAGAGGCAGTACAGTGTAATTTAATAAGTATGAGCTCTGGAATCAGACTTCATGGGTTCAAATCCTGACTCTGAAACCTACTTGCTGTTTGGAAACAAGTTATGAAATACAAAACTTTTCATTCCTCAATTCCTTCATTTTTAACGTTAAAAATATGTATACTCATATGGTTAAAATGAGAATTAAGTAAATTGATAACTGCTTAAGAAAGCATGGTTTGGTAGGGAGGAAGAACAAAGTAATATTAGATACTGCTCAAATTATCATGAAGGAACAAAATACGCTCTTATAAGAAATAAAAGGGAAGCTGTTTAAACCGGATGGGAAGGATAGGACTTTCGTTGGACCTAACGTTAGGAAGAGACATCAGGTTTGTGGAGGAGCTGAGCACGAGGAGAGTGACAGGTGCTCTCTTGGTAGTGAAGCCGCACAGGCAGAGGGTCTGAGGTGGGATGTGCTTGCTGCGTTTCAGAAACTGCAGAAAGGCCAGTGTGGCAAGGGGTCCAAAACAAGGCCAATGAAAATAGTTGAAAGACCAGATGCCCCAAGGAATAAGCACGAGGAATACTTTTAAACATTCTTTTGAGAAATTAATGTTACAATTCCATGGTTATTATAAATTCTATTATAATCTTTGGTCTAAAGATGAGAGACAACAGAATCTTTTTAAATGGCACTCTGAGGAAAAATAGATGCGGTCTGATGAAGCAGGTAGTTATGTTAGTTGTCCGTTCTTCATTAAACCTTAAGTTCATTTGTCTTCATAGCAGCCCTATACATTTTGTGTGATGTTGAGCTTTTATTGAAGTCAAGAGTTGAAAATCACATAAGAACTCAAAGGGAAGGAAGAGAGGAATTTTGCAAGTCTGACCTGGTGAATTCTGGAGTGCAGACAATGAAACAGCCCTTACACACCCCCGCCCCAGGTCATGGGCTAGCACTCACACTGGACCCCGAATCTTCTGAGAGACCTTGACATACCTTGGCATGAATGGGTGTGGGAAGACCTACCCCTTATATCTCAGTTAGGGGAGAGGAATTTTATGTTTTATTTGGAAGGATGAGAATTGAAGGAGCCCTGGTTTCCAATTACTTCAGAACAAATCAAGGGCTAACAAATGCCGATATTTAATTGCCCTGCAAGTGAAAGGCCTTTGTGCCCTAACTACCTAATGCATCACCCTCCCACCCTCCGTGGTTTGGGGTGCCAGGAAAATCATTTCCTGTGGCTCTATGAACAGAATAAAACATAATTTAAAACAGCCTGAAGCCTTTCACTGAAAATAGTTAATTTAGCATTAAATATATAGGCAGTATTATGTAATGGTTTAAAGTATATGAACATTCTGAAGTTAAATATTCATATTTGGTTACAAACCAAGATCAACTCTTTAAAGCAAAATTTACTTAACTTTTCTGTAAAGAGTGACAAGATAAGGAGAGTTAGCCCTGAGGCTTTCTCTGTTGGAGGTAATCTAGGGTCCAAGCTGCATCTGTCTCTGCTCTCTCCTACCAAGAGGGCTGGATGTGAATGAAGGTGAACGGCAGTCATGGTTATGAGTGAATCTGGGGAATACATTCACATAGAAGAAACTATTTAAGGGGTTTTTAATACATTCTGATGTACCTGGCATTTATGACTAGGATCTGAGTTTCAGGTATGAATTCTTAAAGTGTAATTTCTGCATTTGCATTGAAATCACTTGAAATGCACTCAGTTAAAATGCAGATTATAGCCCATCACGTATGGCCTAAACCATAATCTGAGGGGAGCAGGACAGAAAGCTGGCCCAGGCACTCCCAGTGACTTTTGATTGTTACTGAAATTTGAGGATACTGCTGAAGGTTTAAAAATTGAGTTCATAAGATTTACTCCAGAAAATGCAAGAAATTCAATCACAAATTAAGGGCTACTTTGTAAATTATAGAAATTAATTTTTTCATTTTAAAGAAAATGTTTCAGTATATAATTTTTTCAAATTTAAATTTCAAAGTCATCTAAATTCATCTAGTGTGGGTAATTCATATAGAACCACTCGTCAGGATAAAAATCGTTAAGCCGTTCACAACACTAATATCATCAAAAGCTGGTAAGAATGTGGAGCAGTAAGAGTTCTCACTTATTGCTGGTGGAGATTTTAAATGGTTCATCACCAGGAAAGACAATTTGGTAGTTTAACTTGCATAACTACTTATAATCTTGCCCTATGATACAGCTGTCACAATTCTTCGTATTTACCAATAGGAGTTAAAAACTGTTGCCCACACAAACATCTGCACGTGAATCTTTAAGACAGCTTTATTCATAATTGCCAAAATTTGGACCACATTTTGCAAGCAAATTTGCAAAATGTCCTTCTGTAGGTGAATGAATAATTAAATGGTGGTACATCCAGACAATGAAATATTTTTCAATGCCAAACAAAAAATGAGCTCTGGAACCATGAAAGGAGATGGCGGGATCTTAACTATTACTTCATAAAAGACACCAATGTAAAATTCTACCTGATATATCATCTCAACTCTACGACATCCTGGAAAGGTCAAAACTAAGGAGACAGTGAGAAGGTCTGCCGTTTCCAGGGGCTGGGGATTAAAAGGGGGGATGAAAAGGAAGAGCACAGAGGATTTTTAGGGCAATGAAACCACTCTGTATGATGCTGTAATGATGGATATGTCAGTATACCCCTGTCCAAACCTATAGAATGAACAATACCAGGAGGTAACCCTAATGCAGTCTATGAACACTGGGTGATGATACTGTGTCAGTTTAGGTCCTTCGACCAGCGCATTCTGGTGAGGGACGTTAATAATGGAGGAGACCATGCATGTGTGGGGCTGCTGGGTGTACATGGGAAATCTCTGGACCTTCTGCTCGATTTTGCTGCAAATCCAAACTGCTCTAAAAATAATAATAAATAAAAAGACTTTCTAAACATTGAGCTGCTCATAAATAGTCATCGGGTCTTCTCTACTTGAGACACCACATTAGGTGCTGACCAATGCCATGGACTCTCTATTGCCAGCCCCTACTACAATGCCGCACCAAGTGGCCCTCAGCAATTATTGGTTAAATTGATGTAGCATGCTCAAATATGTTATCCTTCCACTTCTGCATTAGAAATTGGATATTTCATTGCTTCATGTATATTTTAACCTGGAAAACAATTGTGTAAGCTGGTTGGCTTTTCCAAGATTTATTTATCAAGTCATTTATCCAGTCCCAAGCCTGAGTTTCTCTATTTTAAATTAAAGATGATGACAACTTTAACAGGTGCTGAAAGCAAGAAATAAAATCACTTCTGTAAATGTGTTTGGCTGAATGCACATGAATGTATCAAATATATAATTAATAAACTTTATAGATATTTGGTAGTTGATTCCATTATAAGTGTCAGCTTGTATGTGTTCTTTTTTTTAATTTAATCTTTATTGTATTTTCCCCCATTACTATTTAGTCCACTTATATCCTCCTCCCTCCAGCAATCACCACACTGTTATCCATGTCCATGAGTCCTTTTTCCTTTTTGCTCAATCCCTCTACCCCCTAACCTCCCCCGCCCCCAGTAGCTGTCAGTCTGCTCTCCATCTATGAGTCTGTCCCCGTTTTCCTTGTCATTTCAGTTTGTTCATTAGACTACACATACGAGTGAAATCATAGGGTGTTTGTCTTTCTCTGACTGGCTTATTTCACTTAGCATACTGTTCTCCAGGTTCGTCCATACTTCTTGGCTATAAAAAAAAACGTGTTCTTAATACTTAACTCTTCCCCATACATCAACTGGCTGGCATAAACTTTTGTAAGATGGTTCAGCCTTCCCAAATCTAAAATTGAGGTAGATTGTAAAACCCTTAAGATTTCTTCTACAAAGTATTTCACTAGTAAGGGTGAGGAGAAGAATTCTGTGAAAGACATGACCCTCACTTCCCAGGAAACGCATGCACATTTCAGGTAGCACGCCTCATTTTATTATGTCTCACGGATGCTGCATTTCCTTCAAATCTAAGGTTTGGGAAAACCCTGCTCTGAGCAAGTCTGTCACTGCCATTTTCCTAACAGCAATTGTAGGTTGTTTTTTTTATTTTGTTGATATTTCCTTTGCTGTGCAAAAACATTTTAGTTTTATATAGTCTCATTTGTTTATTTTTTGTTTCCTGATGAGATACATCAGAAAAAGTTGCAAAGAGAAATGTCAGAGAGCATACTGCCTGTTTTCTTCTAGGATTTTTATAGTTTCGAGCCTTACATTTAAGACCTTATTCCATTGTGGGTTGATTCTTGTATATGGTGTAAGAAGGTGGTCTATCTAGTTTAATTTTTTTTGTATGTATCTGTCCAATTTTCTCAGCACCACTTATTGTATAGCCACGGAGCTGGTGTGGGCCTGGGGTCTGGGTGTGGTGTGATTGTCTTGGCCAGCTGTCTGGATTACCCAGATGGTCTTTTTTGTTTTTGAAATCAAGGTGGAGGGGAGCAAAACAAATCGCACCTTTTCATGCCTGCAGCACTGGAGAGAGAGTTTGTGTAGCTCCTGCACCCTCTGGTTGGAAGGTGCTCTAGGGTTAGTAAATGGCATTCCTTCCCATATAGTCTAGATGCCCTGTACACAATCTTCCCCGGTGCCCAGGGCGTGTGAGTCTGTGTGTAAGTCCGTCAGCACATTGGAGGCGGGGCTCCCATGAAACCATGTACCTCAGATTCCTACCCATGTCTATGGGGTTTGTGTCTCATTTGTTGTACAACAGCAGTTCATTCAGCCCTCAGTTCTCCTGCAAAAGGGATTGGTCTGTCTTTCAGTGTGAATGTATTCATGGAAGAAGTTGAGTTCAGGGTCTTCCTATGCCACCATCTTGGACTGGAAGCCAGGTATCACTGTTTATCTATAGCAGCTTTTCACTCACTCTCTGAACCAGAAAGTTCAAGGTGTCAGGATGTTCTTAGAAGGAAAATTCTTAAGCCTCACTGTGCTTAACAAATAACTGGGAAGCTTTTAAAATACGGATGCCTGGACCCTGGCCCTAGAAATTTTGATACATTTTGTCTAGGGTACAGTGGGGCACTGACATTTTTAAAAGCTCTCTAAATAATACTAACATGCAATGGGGTTAAGAACCACTGTGTTAGAAGTTTCTTTGATCTGTTTCTCAAAGGAAAGGATTTTCTTAATAAGTGACATTGATTAGATCAAGAAGTGAGCAAGGCTGCTCAGCGAACTTCAGTTTTTATTGATGCAGCAAACCTACTTCAGTTATGTCATCCATTTTCACTGTAGCTGTAATAATTCTTTCAATTACAAGATACAAAATAGAAAAAAAGCTACCTAGATGAACTTTTGCTTGCATTTTTAAAAATTATTAGTGCCAACTCGTCAAAAAACTTATATGTAGTTTCTTGCTCAAAATTAAAATAACGAGACTGTGTGTGTTGCTTATCCCTTTAAAGTCTATCATAGTGCAAGTTTTCTCTGCTTTGTTTCTGTAAGATAATTTTCTTAAGTAAGTATAATATCAAAGGGTCAGCATTAAGTTACTATTTCTAATTTTGAATGATATATTCTGGTTTTTACATTTTTTATTCTCAAGATATTTCTATGACAAAGACCCAATTTAAACAAAAAAAATGAATATCCAGTAGAGGTTGGTTTGCATCCATTTGAAAGAAAGGGTTGGGAAACAAGCATTTTTTTGTTTGTTTTTCTCATCCGAGCAGAGTTTGATGATCATTCTCTTTCCCAGAGCTTTCTCATACAGAAGATGTCTCATCATCTACTCCTGGGCTGGCAAGAACAACTTTTGCAGACATAATAGCCAGTGACTCTTCTGGAAGTTGGGGGAAGAAACATTTCCTTCATTTTTTAATTTTTTTCTTGTTAACCAAAGCAGCAGAATGTCCCTGCTTCTCACATCTGAGTCTGAGTTCCACATGTTTGAGGAATCCATTAGGGGCTCCAGTGTGAGGGGATATTATTTACAGTAAAAATATCTGTAATGCAAACATCCACCGATTAACATGAGAGTAATTTGCTGGGCTAGCTGTGGATGTTTGCTTGGCGGATTTGTACACTGGGCAGACATCCGTGCATAAAAATAAGTTCTCTGTGATGTTCCGCAGCAAGAAAAAGGACCCGTTTCCCTGACCATGAGAAGATGGATGCGAGCTTTTATGTGAACATTGATTTAGGCTTTAGGTAAGTCAAGGATTTTACAAGATCTGTGAAATCCTTTTTGTCTTCACCCTCTTTCTGTCCATGGGAACTAATAACTCATCGAGTCTCATCTGATAGCATTTCCGTTAGTGAGGGATGTTAAAACCAGTGGTACTTGATGGTAGGGAACATTGCCTTGGGCCAGAATATTTTAATCATGTGGGCAGACCAACATTAATCATCCATTTCCTTCCATTTACATTTCAAAAAAAGAAATGTAAAGCAAGATAGGGGATTTATATATATTCCAATATCTAAAACTGCTGGTTTCCTTTCTTCTAAATTATATAACAAGAATTTTAAAGACTTGTTTCAACCTCCCTCAAACAAGTTACAATTCTATCTCATTTGTGGGCCCATTTGATGAGCAATAGAATTTTTATTAATAGAGTAGCCATGAATTCTTTTTTCTTGTTTTATCTTCAGTGCAGACATAGTTTCCCAGCACTGACATGTTTCAACAAAACTTATTATAATGTTGTTGCCTGCTTAAATTAAATTAGATATAAGTATAATATTTTGTGGTTTTATGCAATCTATCATAGCATGACGATGGTTTGGTTCGAAAACAAAGTCATATATGTAAAAACTGACCTGTGAGCTCTAAGCTATCATACACATCATAATTCCTCCTGGATGACTAAAAAGGGTTTGAGGGAGTTAGCACCTACTCAGGTCCTTGATACATAGACCATGAATCTTTGAGACCCATGCGTGTTTATGCAAAAAAAAAAAAAAAAAAAATACTATTTCAGAGGGCAAAGTCACAACCATCAAAAAGCTTTTGGACATCAAATAGCTCTTAAAAATCAACAATTTGATGAGTTAACTCAAAATGAATCAGAAACATATGGATTAAATTTCTTTTACCAAACACATGGGTTTAAGAAAAAAAGAGAACTTGGAAAATGTGTTTTGAGTTTTCTCAAACCCAAAATATTTGAAAAATAATTTGAAGCAATTGGTGGAATCAAATGCGCTTGATTTCTCCTGATCTTGAGTACACTACTGACTGGGTCTGCAGTGAAAACACTGCATCTTTAAAATGAATAGCAAACACTAAGGGAGATGCAGCTCTTCCTGGACTTTCCCACAACATGTGAGCAATGGGGTTGGAAATTGTTCAGCCAGTACTTTTTTGTAAGTACTAGGAACTTTTTCAAAATGTTTATAGAATATAGCTCATATTTTTTTTCTGAACACATTTTATTTTCAATCTGGAATAACAAGACCATGTGAAATTAAATTCTGCAGATGGTTATACATTCAACTTACTGTTCTCTGGGCTGATAATCAACCAAATATTTAAAGGATCCTGTGCTCATATTGCTTGCCTAAGTACAGGTTATATAAGAGGTCTGTCTGGAAAAAGTCCAAACACTGTCAACATAACAACAGTGGCTGGCATTACGTCGATATAACCTGGGAGCCAAGGAGAGCAGACTGGAATGCACATGAGTGACCAATGATAACTTCACTGTACTAGTCAGTGGGGGCAGTAGGTACCTTTGAGTGAGCATGTGTACTGTGTGGCCGTCGTATTTAAAATGACTGAGAGAGTAGAGCAATGAATCTGCATCAAATTTTGTGTTAAGCTTGAATGTTCCTTCACAGAAACTGTTCAGATGATTCAGAAGGCCACAGCTAAGGGCAACGGGTAATTGGCACCTTCATCATGACAATGCACCTGCTCATGCATCATGTCTCATGCAGAGATTTTGAGTGAAATACCAAATCACCCAGGTGACTCAGCCCCCTACAGCCCAGATTCGGTGCCCTGCAACTTCTGGCTTTTCCCCAAACCAAAATCACGTTTGAAAGGGAAGAGATTTCAGGCCATCAATGAGACTCAGGAAAATACAAAAAGGCAGCTGATGGTAACTGGGACAACTGTGTGAAGTCCCAAGGTGCCTACTTTGAAGGGGACTGAGGCATCATTGTCCCATGTACAATGTTTCTTGTATTTTGTTTCTTCTTCAGTGTGTCTCTATTCTTCATATTACATGGCTGGATACCTTCTGGACAGACCTCATACATACTTTTTACATACTAGGAAATGCTGTATATCATATTAAACATGAAGCTCTTGTGTTACATGTTTCTATCATTTTAAGAATTTTTTCATTCTAAATTAGTATGAAAATAACCACACAAAATTATTAAAATTGTTTATGGTGCTTTCTCACAGTTGACGTCTGGATTCTTTTCTGAATTGAACTAACAGAAGTGTATTATTTTGTCTTCTCATGGCAACATACTGAACACATTGACACGTTGTTCACCTTTATGATAATCGTAAATGCTATAGATGGCTTTGTGGGAGTCAAAGGGGAGTTTTGTATTAATATTGTGTCTTACTAGAATAACTGTAGGATTGTCATTACTTAAAACAAAGGCAAGGATGTCCATGCTTCTTTTCAAAACCTTCCATTAACTGTGGTAAAACCTATGTATTAAGATGCATTATGAACACACAGTGGAAGCCACGAGATGACATGAAATGTCAGGCAGTGGTTAAGAGAAGGGGCACTGGGTCAAACGCCCTGGGTTCAAATCCCAGTTTCCATCACTTACTAACTGTGTGGCAGGGAATGAGATCCTTAACATTTTCAAGCTTTGTTTCTTTTTTTCATCTGTAAAATGGGAATGATAATATTGACATCATGGGGATTGTTCTGAGTATTCAATAAGGTAATTTATAGCCCTGGCTGGTGTGGCTCAGTGGATTGAGTGCCAGCCTGCAGTTCGATTCCCAGTCAGGGCACATGCCTGGGTTGTGGGCCAGGTCCCCAGTAGGGGGTGCGTGAGAGGCGATCACACACTGATGTTCCTCTCCCTCTCTTTCTCCCTCCCTTACCCTCTCTAAAAATATATAAATAAAATCTTTCTTAAAAAAGATAATTTATAAAAAATTCTTAGAATGGTGCTTAGTAGGTAGTTATGATATCAGCTTTTAATATTATTGCTAATGAAAAGAGCTTTGATTGTAGGAATTAATTGTCTACTCTTTTACATATATCAGGAAAGTGCCTCCTTTATTAGGAGGCACTTAAATCTTTAACTTTCTATTACTAAATAAAAATAATAAATATTTTCTTACAATGAACTGGAAACATGGTTTCATGCCTGAGTTCCAGAGGAGAATGAATGTAAGAAAGAACAAACAAGAGAGATTTCTGACGTTATTGAACCAGTTCACACATCCCTTCTAGACCACTTTATATAAGACACTTATCTGTGGAAAGGGTAATAGGATTCTGGTATAAATTTTAATAATTGCAGCAGTGATTACCTTTAGATCCCGCAAGTTCATTTTTGGCTAAACAATTCCAGAGGCTCTCGTTAAATGGCCCATGGAATGACTCAGGCGTGGAATTAACCTATCTTCAGTTCCCTAAAGCTTATGTCCCATGAAGGAATTCTCATTTTGCTTTGTGCCTGTACAACCTATACCCTTGATTCTTTCAAAAAAATATTTAAAAGGGCTCACCAGAGTCCTAGGTGAACTGACACTTAAGTGATTAAAAGTGAAGAGAAAAAAATTCCAGAAGCAAAAATTGTTTTAAATGACTACCATCTTTTTCTTGCAGCTACCTTGACTGCAAAGCATTGTTGGCTATGCCCTGTGGTTTGGATGCCAAATGCAAGGCAGCTGCCCTGTCCCAGCCTGGGAATTCTCTGCAGGGGAGTCTTCAGGGATAGAGGCATTTTGTGCAATGAAAGGATAAGTACTGGGTTAATAACCACTGAGTATATCTTTTTCCAAAGCTCCAGTGACATTCAAATAGCATTTTAGTTGCTTAAAGTGTTACTGTCTAATAGGAATACTGAAATGGTTCACTGATTTTATTCACTGAGAATATTCCTTTTCCATATAGTGTTTTTTCTACCATGGAAGAAGTGGGCATTGCTGCTTTAAAATTGTTGTCCTGAAAGTATCTTTAAATACATTTCTATTTTAGAGACTTGCCATTTGTGAATTTGGAACATGCATTTTTAAGTTCTTCTTTGGGGGCTCTAAAACATTATAGATTTGTTGAATCTGACAGTTTGTAGGTGATCTCATCCAATCTCTCAATCCTTGCTTGAATCTTTCACTAAACCAAATCACTCTGTAATCTGCATTTCAGATATTAAAGAACTCATCATGTCCTAAGGCAGACTGTATATCAGATAACTATACTTGTTAGAAAGCTCTTCTTTACATGCAGGTGAAGTTGTTCCCTTATAAAATTCACCAGCTCGCCCAACAATATTAGTTGGTACCACACAGTGTGCATCCAATCCCCTTTCCACACCTTCAGTACTGTTCCCAATTTATCTCAGTTTATTTCACGCACTGATATCATACTTACCGTGTGCTGGCAGTCATTGCTCACTGAGATCATTTCAGCTCTTTTACCATCCAGTGTACTCTCAGGATATCCTTGTTCATCTCTGTCTTTCCCAGTGGGTAGTGCTCTCCTTGGACAATAATATTCCAATAGTGTGACCAATGCAGTATATCGGTCTAATTATCATCAACTTTGGGCCAATGAAAAATAAGTCTACATTAACTCTTATGGGTAATGTTTGTAGAGTTGACTCGCAATAAACTCGAAGCCACTCCAACACAAAGCATAGAAGCAAAGAATGGGCCTGGTGCCACCAATATCCACTTTAAACATGAACTTCAGCATTAACCTTACTCACAGACTTAAGAATGTACAAAGGAATTCACTGATCCCACAAAGGATGAATTCACAAAGGAAACATGTTCTTTTATTATTTGCTTAGCTTGTCTTTTCCAAACCCTATACTGCTATGTAATTTCCACAAAGAATCAAAGAATTGGGAATTTATTGCCATTGTTATCTTGCTAGATTTAGAATGCTTATCAGATATAATGGGATCTTTATTTTGTCATTGAATGTATTCACTATACTCAGGTTTTTTTCAGTTTGATCTGTTTATCATCAATTAGCCACCGAAGTTGTACATATCCAACAGTTACCAGAACTGAAGAAGTAGGTCATATTTCAGGTTCTGTGTCTGCCACCTATTCAATAGCTTCAGAAAAAGCAAGTTTCTTAAGGTAATTGTTCAAGTCTTTCAAAATATAATCTCCAGAGGACATCAACACCCAGCTTTATTAATACTTCTAATAAATCATTTAAGAACTTTCACCCAAGTTAAACTGATGTACAATAAGCAAATATACTTGTGATCATATGGAAAACCTACCAGTCAATGAAAACTCCCCTTTCTTCAACGTGGAACACTTGGCCAGACATCCTTTATTTCATTTGTCATGGATATTTTCTCATAAGCTTGAAGTAGGTAAAAACATGATAACAAGTCAGTTCACAGTTTGTAGGACCTCGTGTATAATTTTATATCAGATGGATGATTAAATAAACAACAATGAAATTTTTAAAGCTTAAATCCTCCAGAGAATTGGTTAAGATGCCCACAGGCCCCATGGTAGAGCTATTGAATAATACAAGGACGACAACAACAGCAACAACAAAACCTCACACACCCCTAATCACTAATCTTCTCCAGGCATTGATTTATGGGGCTCTTTCTACCAGCTGTTTAGAGGTTACAGAAAATGCACCAGGCTTTGCTGGTGACCCCAAGTGCTTTAATTCCTATGCATGCATATTTTAACATTATTACAGAAAGGTTTCATTTGCAATTTTCAGGCTGAGTAGCAATGAGTCTGTTTCAAAGAGGTCAGTGCTTTCACCATTCCTCCTAGTGATGGAATTATAGTTTAAACAGCTGGAGCACTGTCCCAGGAGAGACACTGGGGTATAGCTCCTTAACAGCAGAATAAATCCATCAGACATATTTCATATGTCTGATAACATTAATAGATAACAGGGCTGTTTAAATATTTAATGGACTCACTCAGAGGCTGTTTACCAAGGAGTGAAAAAGAGCTATCAGAAAGGATGATCACATCCCTTTGATCTACAATGACAATAGAACTGAAGTCTCAGCCAATGGTTTCTCTTTCTGGCCGCAAACTCCATCAGGGAAACCCGTTTGCTACATGACATGTTTCATTTCCACAGTGCGCACAAGACTGTTTTTAGTTTTGTAGTTCAAAAGTTAATCATTTCCATGTGGCTCACTACTTAATAGAGATGCCAGAAGTCATAGAATAGCTTTCAGTTGGGATGCAGAAAACAGGAGAGGAAAGACAATGAGAGGCACAGAGCAAGCCAACGGTGTAAAGTGCTGGGAGCCCAGAGGTTGTGGGTGTGCTAATGAGAGGGCATCCGCTAGGGAAGAGCCAGCAAGCAGGATTGAATTGTGGCTCCTGGCTACCTTGGCTCACAGAATCTAGGGTCGTTTGCTACACAGCCCTTGTTTCTGGGGATGAATTATGGTCATTTAAAAAAGAAATCATGGTCTGCCATTTGGCATAAGTTTATTTTAGTCTGAGAGAAATTTTGGTTTGGTTTACAAAATTTCCCTAAAAGCAGTTTTGCTAGGCAGATTAAAAATGGCTTTACTCTGTGGGTGCAGATGCCTGTTTGGTCATGCAAAACTGAAACAATAGCTAAATTTGAAATGGTGGGAAATCGCTGGCACTAACTCCTTACTGTCTGTTGGTACCAACAAACACTAATGTTGGGAAATGGTTTATTGCACACTTTCCAAAACTTTTTTCCTCACTTACATTGACTATTATCTGAATGCAGTTCTCTTTATGGGATTAAAGCTATGAGAAGTCCCTGTGTTCACCATCTTGGTCTGCTCAAACACCTGAAAAATTCATCCTGGATGAGAATGAATTAAGGGTGCCTCCGAGACCTGGTTAAAAATTTCTGGCCTTTTGGCAATTTAACTCTAAAGCAGAGTGTAGGTATCAAAAAAGTTAGTGGCAATTTTCTTTGGAGACTAGGAGAGTATCTTGGCTTAATTAAAAATGCATACTTTTTAACATCTCAAATGAATGTCATTAGCATTATTTATACTCCATTTTCTCTCAATTTTGTTTTGCTATAGGTGTGCAATTTGTAATGAGAGCATAAGAAAGCAGATGGTGGATTTCCTGAGTGCATAGTGTTGCTCTACTTTTTGAAGGGCTGTCATTCTCAGAAATGAAAGACCTACACTAGGCCATACCTTTCCAAACAAATCATTTTCAAGTATATAAATAGCGTAATTAATCACAATGGAAATATAAAATGTTTAATTAGCAGATGGACTGAAACAAAGAAATCTTATGTCGAAGACCATTGGTAATGTTCAATGCTGCAAACTTTTAATATGGTTTTAAAATGGATTTGGGGGACCATGTTTTTATTTAAATTTTATTGTTAGAAAGCTTTTCAAAAACATTAAACAGCTCATCTAGCGCCTGTTGTAAGAAAGCAACTGAGTCACTACCAGGCAGAAGAGAAAAGCTAGCTAAGACATAGCTTTCTAAGGGAACGGTTCGAACTCTTCAAATTCTCCCTTTTGTCGTAACTGACAGCAGAATTTTTGCATGTCCTTGCAAAAAAGTAACTGGTAGAAATGCTAGGTGGGCAAATGTAGTTGCTGTCCAAAAGGCACAGATCTTTGATGTTGATTATCATTTTAAATCTTTTAAGTTGGTGCCTTTTAGAAAAGAGAAAATTCTGACAGTTAAGGAGCAAAAGACCTCCTTTTGGAAATCAAGTCTGGTTTGGATGAAATTCTGCAGCAATAAAAGCTGAAACTAATTTCCAGATGGAATAAATTGGTTCCAGAGTTTCTGAAATTCTGGTCAGCATGTTGCACAGCTGAAGCTGATCCTTGCTGGGGACTGTTACCACAGGGGATGGAGAGGGAAGGGCGGGCATGCTCTGCGGGCCTCGGTTCCCAAGGGATCACGAGGTTGGCAGTGAGTGTGGTCCTGCTTGTTTCAGAGATCCGTTTCCTTGTGTTTCAAAGGGCGGTGGCTCACATTCTGAATCTACTGAAGTGGGACAATGATGGGTGGAGGCCTGAAAACTGACAGGTCATTTTATTTTTTCCCTAGAAAAACAGAAGATACATAGTTAGGCACTTCAGAAAATAACTTTGAAACATCCTCAAGTGAACAGAGGCCGTATTTCCCTGGAGTGTGGCCCTCTCCCCACAGCATCATCACGGCTTGACGGCACAGAAGAGGATCTGGTGTCCCTGGTATCACAGGGTCATTAGGCAGACGGTGTCATTGATGTGCCATGGGCAGTATCATTGCAATGACAAGGGACGACTCCAGGGCACCGCCTCTTATCTCCCACCCAAATAAGGCCTCCAAAGTGGAACCTTGATTAATAAAATTTAAGTATATTCCTATTTCAAAAATTCTTTAAGTCTATGTGATCAGAGGGTTTTTTTTTAACATTTTCCTTTTCTTTTTCCTTTTTTTTTTTAGTATGGGGTTCCTCAAAAAATAAAAATGAAACTGCCTTGTGACCCACCTATTCCACTTTGGGGCATATATCTGAATGAATCCAAAACACTAATTTGAAAAAAATATATGCATCCCTGTGTTCACTGCAACATTATTTACAATAGCTAAGCTGTGGAAGCCACCCAAGTGCCCACCACCTAGACAAGTGGATAAAAAAACTATGGCACATTTAGTATGTGGCCATAAAAAGGAACAAAATCTTACCATTTGCAACAGCATGAACAGCCCTGCTGGGTATTATGTTCTTTTATGACTCTCAGTGGTTTTTCTTCTCTACTTTTTCTACTCACTTTCTTAAATGGTTTTGGGTGGTCAAAATTTCTGCCTCTCTTTTTCTTTCTACCTATTGTGAAAGCTCCTGACATCTGAATTTTTTCCCATAATTCTGTAGAATCTCCCCACCTTGGGATATTGCAACATCTTCTCTACACTGCTTAGTATATTTAATTTTCTTATACTGCTTGTCCAGAGGCAGTTTTGGGTGGGGTGGGATACGGCAGGAAAGGTTATATATAAAGTCCTATCTCAGAGATTGATATCGTCAGGCATTTCCTGGCCCATATCAGGAATCCAGAACTCATCCTCTACCTCAGTCAGCTCTGAGGTCACATTGGCATTCAAGTTTAGAATGTTATACTCCACACCATTTAGAGAAAGAAAGAGTCTGTATCTTTCTTTCTCTCCCCATTGCCTTTGCCTTATTTCAAGCTTTTAGTGTCTCTCACCTGGAATATTCCATTAGCCACTTCACTGGCCTCCCTGCCTTCATTCTTGCTTTTCGTCTATCCTCCATAGAGCTGTAAGGCTAATATATCTAAAGTACAAATCTGTACCCTGCTAACTATTGTGCCCTATCACACGCAGTGTGAAGCCCAACTCCTACTTAGTAATGGTTAAATGTTATTATAATCATTCCGAGGGATTAAACCTCATGACTTCAGTTACTTTCACAATTGTATCTCTATGTCAATTGCCCTTCAGTTCTGTGATTCAAGCTCACACCACGAGTCCAATTTGTGAAATCAATATATATAATGACAATAGGCTGGGTCATGTCACTAAATCAACATTGATGCTGAACTTCTTCAGGAGGTGAGACTACGTCTTAGAGACAAGGGATAAACACGCTAAGAAGACGCTCATTTTTTATCTATTCAGATACTCATTGCCCTTTTCTCAATGAAATATTCCTTCTTTCACAAACCAAATGAATCATGCCAATTTTATCATGCTAAGCTATATTTGCAAAGCCATTGCCAAAATTGTTTGCAACTATCTAAGCTTCTGTTTCTTTCTCTAGAAATTGAAAAGAGTATGAGGACTGAATAGGATATATATAAACTCCTTAACATAGTGCCCAAATTAAAATAAGTGCCCCCCAAATTTAAGTTGCTACTACCTTGTACACAGATTTGTTTATAGGGTTAATTGCACACTTTTTTTTGTGGTTGGGAATTAGGGTTTAACCTGTCTGACTCTCCCCCTGTAATACAAGCCCTAGTGGTGGCCACACTGTAAACACTAAATACATGTCGGGTGAGCATAGAACTGCCAGCTCCTCTGAGGTATAGGCCACTTCTGAACAGTCTGTCCTCCCTCTTCGTTCTAAACTCTCTTGATACGCCTTTGGTCAATCAAATGTGTTTCAGTTTAACTGAGTAGATTATCTTCTTTCTAAAGCCTTCTAAATGTAGGCATATTCAAAATCTTTATTTTAGCTCTGTCTTTCCACCAAAACTGAGCTATTACTTGTCCCTTCTGTTTTTCTCACCTGTCATCCCCAAACCATTCTTCAATTACCACCAAATTAATATTCTTTTAATACTGGTTTTATCGTGTCAATAACTTCATCAAAAGCCCGTAACTGACTTTGTGCCCTCCCGGTTGTCTAATGAAAAAGCTTCATTTTCTTTACGTAAGCATTCAGGCTCTTGTCTCCCACGGTTTCCACAGTCAGTCACTCACCGTGTATTGCTGATTTGACTATGGTTCAGATCCCCACCAATTCTGGCATCCCTGTGTCCACTTTTGCTCCCCTCTACCCATTCTCCATTAGGAGCCAGAGTTGTGTTTCTGATCATATGATTACTTAACTGACAATTTTTCAGTGACTCTCTGCTGCCCTCAGAACGTAAAATTCAAACCCCTTAACATGACCTTTGAGGCTTGCTATGGCCTGACTACTATTTATCACTCCAGGTTCATCTCCCATTTCTCCACCACACACAAAACTATTGCAGAGCTCATGACTCAGCCAACTCCCCTTTCACTGTTTCTGGGTCTTTGTATTAGGCCGGAGTCTTGTCCTCTCCTCCCCTACCACTTCTTTGCCTGGAAAACTCCCTCCTGCCCTGGTCTTAGCTGACAACAAGAAGTATCCCCTCACTCACCGAACGAGAGTCAGGTATCTCTTCAGTGCTTTTCTGACTTGAACCTTATGTTAGCCAAACATGACATTTTTCTCTTCTTTATTTCTCTTGACTTGAAACGATGGCATGCTTTGTGAAGTGGGGGCATGGTGTGTTATTTATTTATTTATTTAGGGTTGTGTTCACACTTCCTAGCTCCTTGCATCTCAAGTAAGCACTCAAATAAATATTTATTGAATGAAGAAATTCCAAGCTCTTTAGGACATATCTTCATCCAGCCTCATTCCCTAACATGTGCCCTAATTACACCAGTCCTTTACTCCTCCCCAGTTGCATAGCACTTGGTCTTGCCGCTGTGACTTTGCTTGTTCTATCCCCAGATGGAGAATCCTGACCTCTTCTCCCACTCGGTCTTGCAACACACCTCTGGGGGATAGAACCATAAGTCAGGAAACACTCAGGTTCTTCCTCACTATGAAGCTTTTCACTAATCAAATCATGGCTTCCTGTGGTTTTTAACTTTGTTTTTGGTGGAGGAAAGATTTCTGGTGCACGAGTTTGAATTACTCATACTCTGTTTTAACTTTGTATGGATTTCCAATTTACCTCTCAGTAAAATAGTACAGTTCTTAAAGGTAAGAATCATATGTTCATTTCTGACATTTACAGCCCTCAGACAACATTAGGCACATAGAAAATAAATATTTTATATGAATAAAATAATTTGATTTTGAATTCATCATGGAAATATACTACATATTAAGAAAAGCAGAGCAAAAATACTTACACAAAATAAACAAGAATGATTAAACTTTTTCCAGTTAATAACATAATGCTAGATTTAGGTTTAAACTAATGGCCAACCTGTGGTTGAGACCAAATGACCTATGAGTCTAGATCCTAAAATGAAAAAACAAACACTTCTTTTCACTTTAAAGAAGGCATTAAACTCTTTGAAACCACTGAGGCACCAGGGCCAAGGATTTGCTATACAAGGTTATAACATACTGAGTTGTACACAAGTAATCGTAAATAATTGATATTCCTCAATGTGGTTTATTTAAAGCAAACAAGTAAATTATTCACCTTAAGAATATAGAAGGATTCACTCCTTTCTTGCTCCATCTTTCCTCATGCTTTCACAAACACTTATGAATGGTTTCACTGGGCAAAGGGGTAAGTGCTTGTCTATACAGATGCCAAGAGGCTTTTTGCCGAGAGAGTTGCATTTCTATGCCATGAATAAAAATAATAAGAGTAATACAGAGAACTGAATTACCTGACATTATGATGTTTTCCAACCCATTCACAATTTCTTCCATTTGCAATTGTCATTAATAAAGGAAAATGTTCTATGTTTAGTAAAAGTGATTCTATAGGAAATCTAACAGGTAACAAGACAGTGTCCACTGTTCACTCTGCATTTCCCTATTGTGTTAAATTAAGATGGCAATTTTTTAATATTGCAATTTAGTTTTATACACATATCCTATCCCATTTAAAGTTTATATACAGGTACATACAAACCTGATGCAACTCACCTTTCAAGTTTAACAAGCACGACAGATTGCACATTCCACCTTCATTATGGAACCCTGTGCCTCCCCTGCTCAGAGAGTTCTTCTCAGTGGATATATCTCAAATGAGTGAGAACAGTCCCCACAACTCATAATGTTTAGCTGCATTATTGGACAAAGCCATACCATATACCAAAGACTGTCATGCTAGTATCCTAAAAAATTATGATAAATTTGTCACGCCATGTGGTGAAGTGATGTAATGATATCATTATAATTACATCTGTTAATTCTATTTTCACCAGTATTTTTCTTTTTGACAGAGAAGGTGAGAGAGACTTAATATTATAATAAGCAGGCTTTTTACTTTTTATTATTCTTTTTGGAGGTAACTCATTTTTATTTCTTTTTACTCACTCATGGAGCTACCACATCCGCTATCTTCTCCCCAGAAAAAATAAAACTAAACAAAACAAAACATTTTGAGGTTAAATAAGTTATTAATCATTCCAGAGCAATTAAACCTCCTGACTTCAGTTAGTGTCACAACTGTAGCTCTCTTTATCTCAGTTGTCCCTCAGTTCTGTGATTCAAGCTCTTTCCAGGAGTCCAACTTGTGAAATCAATATACATAAGGTCTGTCTGGAAAAAGTCCAGCCATTATTGATATAATGAGAATCGTTTGCATGACATCGTTATAACTGGCAGCCAAGGAGAGCACCTGCATGGACAATGATGACTTCACTGTACTAGTCAGTGGGGGTGGTAGACGCCATTGAATGAGCATGTGTACTGTGTGGCCATCACATTCAAAATGACTGAGCAAGTAGAGCAACAAATCTGCATCAAATTTTGCATTAAGTTTGAACCTTCCTCTAAAGAAACTGGTTGATTAAGAAGGCTGCAGCTACGGGCAACTGCTACTTGGCAGCTTCATCATGACAATGCGCCTGCTCATGCATCACGTCTCATGCAGAGTGTTTTGGTGAAACATCAAATCACCCAGGTGACTCAGCTTCCCTACAGCCCAGATTGAGTGCCCTGGGACTTCTGGCTTTTCCCAAAACTAAAATCTCCTTTGAAAGGGAAGATTCCAGGCCATCAATGAGATTCAGGGAAATGTGATGGGGCAGCTGATCGTGACTGGGAGAACTGTGTGAGGTCCCGAGGTGCCTACTTTGAAGGGGACTGAGATGTCATTGCCCTATGTACAATGTTTCTCGTATCTTGTATCTTCTTGACTAAATGTCTCTATTTTTCATATTACATGCCTGGATATCTTTTGGACAGACCTCATGTAATGACATTAGATTGTGTCATGCCTCTAAATCAGCACTGATGCTAAACTTCTTCAGGATTTGAGACCAGGTCTTAAAGACAAGGGAGAAACACACTAAGAAGGCTGTATGTGGTGTTTTCCATTGCCAATACGGAAGTCAGAAATTTGAGGGCTTCCATTAACTTTTGCATTAACCTGGAATCGAGCAAGAGAGACATGGGAGCATATTTAGAAAATTTGAGTGACAAAGCACATGCAACACCATGAGAAAAGAAAATAAAAGACCCAGCTAAGAAATCCTGTGAGAGGCAGGAAAGCACTGAGACTCCCGGCACAGGGCCTGGCCTCACTTCGCCTGGCTTTGAATTCTACATTATAATCTAAGAACAGTTGACTTTAAGCAAGCCCCTTAATTGCTTTTTTATCTTGGTTGCAATTATAAAATGGACATAATGTAACATTTAACTCAGAGTTATTGTGATGTTTAAATAAGTTACTGCTTTATCTTATAGAATTCTACTCCCAATATTGACCAAATAAACTATAACTTCCTCGAGGTTGTCAGACATATCCTCACGTCACAGATGTCAAATGTGAAAGAAAATGCCAAGGGAACCAATAAAAATATTGTCCATATGAACACCTGGGACAGTGCCTGGCAAATTGCATCTGTGTATTGACTGTTAGCTGTTATAATTTATAATGTTTAACTAATAATTTACTAGGGATAATCAGTAAGATGTATTTCTGTTGTTTCCATTTTTAATTTCTGGGCAAAGGATAATTGGGTTTTTCCACAAAACAGGGTCACTGGAAAGAGAAATAGTTCATCTGGTAATATTAGCTAGCATTTCACTGCTGTTTAAAGATGACATAAGGGAAGTGCTGGTTGGAAGGGGCCACACATCCCAAAGGCACCAACAGCTGCCAAGGACAAAGACCTCCCTGGCGGGCGAAGAAACCATTTCTTAGTCTAAGTTAGATGAGGCCCTGTGCTTTTTGCTAAATATACTCTGCGGGCTCATGTAGGAAAAATTAATGATAGATGATAGAAAGGCCATACAAGTCTTCATGAGAATAACAGTTCAAAAATTCAAAAATTAAAGAAAATAAGATCAACTTACTGATGGCAAGCAGCTTATTCTTTTTTATTAATGAAATTGAGATTTTTATGGGCTATGACTATACACATATGCGTGTATGGGCTATGAGTACATATGTATATGTGTGTATATCTTCACGCATATATTCTCAGACTAAAACTTGAATGATTTTAATAAAGCAAAAACAAGCACCTGAATCAGCAGGGTCCTAAATCCTTTTCATAAGTAGGGAGCAATAAATATTGTTTATTGAACCAATGGGTTAAGAAATGAAACTGCAAATTAAGTGAATGAATTAAAAATAAATAAATGAGGCAGTACGCTCCAGTGGGATGGCAGGAACAGGGATGTCACATTTTAGCCAAAGTGCTGGCCCTGTCATCCCTCCCAGGACCAGGGCCACAATACTTTGGGACAGGAAAGACTATTGCCTAATAGATTAATTCAGGAAGAAAGGGTTCAGCTAAGTCACGGCAAGGTCAAGCGAAGAAAGGACACTAAAGTGGAAAGATGTGTTTCCCTGACTCATGTCAGCAAGGTCAGGCATTTCCTTTGCTAATGCCAGTGAAACCAAGGAATGGCACACCATTAATGGATGTCTTAAGTTATGGGAAGGAATCAGGTTTCCCAAATGAATGTTCTTTCAACGCACTAACACAGAAATGATGGGCAACCTGGAACTGGAAAAGCTCGTACATGAAGAGCTTCCTTTACATCTTGAAGTGGGCACCAATAGTTTAGTTAAAAAAGGAAATGAAAGATGACTCACCTGCCAAAGAAAAAGAAAGTACCATGTTCTTGGTGATGAGTTGGGCCAAATTGTCACTCATGGTCATTCCCAGCTCTGGAAACAAACATAATTCTGAAGTTCACAAAATGAAAACAACAATGCTATTACAATAAGATAGGGAGTGGCAAGTTAAAAGTGATGGGGTTCACTTATGTTCAGTTATGTAAGTTCTTAAATTTGTCTAAAAAGGTGACAAGATTTGTTTAAAGGAAAAAGGCCAGAATCTGGTTTCTTGGACCTCCACATGCTTAGTATTACCATAACATAGCTGTGAAGGAAGGGCAAAGCTGTACAACTCCCAGGGGGTGGAAGGAGATTTTTGACCTTCATATAGGATTTTTCGGTTGACTAGATATGTGATATTATTGTGGATTTTTCTCTTAACCCTTAAGTACCTGTCCCTACTGTAAGCACAATAAAACTCACGAGAGCTATAACTGGGTACCCAAAGCCCAATTTGTCATTTCATTTAATCACAACAGGGTCCTTATTGTGGAACATCAAGTCACAATCACTTTGTCAATTCCCTCAGCTGATAGAAAGGGAAAATCACCTTTGAGGAGGCTATTCTTTGCACTAGAGGCGAACGGCACTTGTCCATCTTTTAGAAGGAAACAACTTGCTTTCTGGGGTACTTCTTTCAGTCTCCATATCCTGTACTGCTGATTCAAGTTCAGTGGTACTTACTGACTTCAAGGGGGCTTAATAGTGCATGAAGAAAGACAGGAACTGTGGCAGGAATATTTAAGAGAGGACTTTACAAGGTCAAGTTTCCTCTCTGCAATTTCCTTATGCACATTTCAAACTGTTTTGTCTTTCTATTTCGGGAACCAAGGGATGTTTGGCTCCTTTATTATCCACGACCCTCACTAAAGTCATGAAAATGTTTCGTTTGAATTCTACATGCAATACAATTAGCACACGGGCTCTGCTCATCTGTGCCTGCAATTCATATTACCATACTTTGAAGCTCTCTCACCAGAGCTCTGTGGATAAAATCAGAATTTCAATACTAACTTACAGTATCTGTCTCAGATCTGAAAATAAAAGGTTGCTTTTCTTGCTATAGCATCAAATTCCGTTTCATCCAGGATGCTTCCTTTAGTCACCTCCTCTGCCCCAAATTTCCTAAGGCCATCTTATTGATAATGGTAGAGAGTGAGTGGGTTTAAGTCCTCTTTTCCTTTGAGCCTTGGTATAAAGTGCTTCTAAAAACACATTCCACTTATATAAAATAAATATGCACGCATACACAATGTCTACCTATGCCAAAGCATTTTCTTTATTATAATGAGATGCGTCTTTCTGAATTTTCTGCACAATCAGACTGTAATTAGCACAGGAAGATGCAGGTAAGTGCATGAGATGCCAGTTTAATTAAAAGAGAAAATGCTGGTTAAGTATCGATTTGTATGACATTCAATTTGCAAGGAGGATTCAGAAAGCTACTCTTTTTCACATTTCCTTTTACATGTAGGTATGTATTTACACAGATATATGTTTTCACATTAAAATCATGTTCTCATGTCATATGCTAGAATTGCTCGCCCTATGCACTGCCCCCATCCAAGAAAATATTGATATATACTGAAAATCCCCATGAAAAATAAAATGCTAGCATAAATTCATGTAGGGCAAATAAAAAGGCAGCCAGGACCCAGCAGGCTGTCAATGTATATCTTGCATATGGAAACAATGACATGATTGTTTACTCACTGGTTTAATGATATTCACTTTCTCCTAATAGCAACACGGAAAATGTGGATGCCAGATGCTGCACCCAGAGCAGAGCAAAGAGAACAGGGCAAGGTCTAGAGTAAGAAATTTATCCTGACACCAGAATGTGGTGTGACTCTTCAGTTTATTAACTCAGTGTTTTTTCAGAAAGAATACTTTGAATGTCTGCAGCTTAAATTTCCATATTTTTGTAACAGTTCAGCAACAAATTTACATATTTCCTGGAAACTGCAGATATAAAAGCGGTAAAACACTCCAGGCATTATTAGACAGTAGATGATAACCCATTACTATTGTTTCAATTAGCAATGTAAAAGTGACCTGCAGTGTTCAGATGACCCGCTAATGGATTTAAACGCTTTCAAATATTAATGCAGGTTTTATAAAGATAAATCCCAAACCCATTATTCCTGGAAAAACTATGAGCTGAAAAGCTGGCAATGATTGTGCATTATGTGGAAAGGCTCATGGTTAATTAAATGAATACCTAGCATTACACTATTCACTTTAGTGCTACAAAATTATTGCTCATTGATTTTTACATTCTGAGTCTGTGATTCAATTTACTTCTGCAATTTGTGTTGCTGTGTCAATAAAAGAGAACGGCTCGAAGATGGAAGCATTAGAGACTGATAAATACATTAAGATCCAATGAAAATTGCTGTTTTCCTATTGTTTTCTTCTATTGAAATATCGTTTGTAGCAGCACTTTGTTATGTATTATTAATATAATTTTTGTTTGGTTCCATCTGCTCTCTTTTCCACTGTTCTATTCAGGAACTGAATGTTAGCGATTCCTTGAGGGTGAGTAGCTAATTTTTCAGTAACAAGTTCTCTCACTATCAAGAACAAAAGCACCATCAACACAAATCTGTTAAATGAACTAGAAGGCCAGATTCTTCACCAAAGACAGTGGGGGGAGTTACTCTGTGGGGTTTTCATTCCAAGGAGTCAATGACATTCCTGTTTACTAAACCATGAAAGCTAAAAAAAAATGACAAATAGCTCTAACTCCATTATTCAATTTAGAAAATATAAACACAGTTTGCTGCATGTATGAAGTGCACATTTTATTCAAAAACCTTATTAAACATTGTATAATTGCATCTACATGGGTCTTTTTGCAAATTACCTGGACTCAGTTTTGTTAAAGTCTAAAGCTGTAAGCAGAGGTTTGTTTCTAACAACTTTCTTTACTCCAAAAAGTGCAGACATCAGTTTCAGAATTCTTGGTGTCCACAGAAATCTTAGATGCGCTATCTTCATGCCATCTTCATACATAAGCTAGGAGGTGTTTGGTAGGTACTGTAAATTCAACTTTTCCTGAGAAAAGTGGTTTTACTGTCAAATGTAATAATCAGTATCTTCGACTTAGGATTGTCTCACTGAAGTTTAGTTTGCTAAAACTGCTTCCTTGAGGACGGTCAGTAGAACTTGTCACATTGCGTGTCTGAATTTGTCTGCGCTCTGCTTTAGACCCAGTGGAGAATCAACTCCACACGGGTGGTAGGCCCATCCCCAAAGGAGTCAGCTTCTCCTGTGTCCACCCTCTTTTCAAATCCTGTCTTCAAGTCATTATTTTACGTATTGAGTTGAGTTGATGACAAAGTTTAGTTTGACTATTCATTTAATATCAAGTGTACAATGAAAATTTTATATTAAAAATCATTTTGCAAAGAGCTTTAAGAAAATCTCTAATATGGACATAAAAACTAATAAAAGACTACAAATGACCAACAAATACAATTTCAATTTTGCAATTAGTTAATAAATACTGGTTGTAAAATGATAAGTTTGCCCGTCATTGTCAAATGCGAGAAGAAGGAATGATACTCATATTGGCGAGGGAAATGACTCGTGTGTAAACATGTAACTGGTAGCATGTACAATGGTGCAGTATTTTAAAGGTGGTTTGCATACATACATTTTCTTTAAATTTAAGACTTTTATATACTTTTTCAGTCTGAAATTCTACTTTCTGGAATTTAACTGCAGGGAAAAATTACGAATGTGTGCAAAGATTCAGCGTATAAACTATCACCCAGACCTTATGCTGTCATTCATGAGAGCAGCAAATTTTAGACATGTAGAGCCCTACATGTCTAAGATGAGGAAGTAGTTAATAAATTATGGTGAATTAGTGTAATTGAACATCATTCAATGACTTAAAATAACATACAATAATATTTGATGATATGGAAATATATATACAGTATATTATTGATTGAATAAGCCACATCACACATACACACTCAAACGCACACTCGTAACACGACCAAACTGTATAATGTGTTTGGTGTTTAAACGGTTCTGTTGTATAATTTCTTCAAAAATGTTTACAATATTCCAAAATCATAATTATTGTTTAGAGCAACTTTTTAAATAAAAAAGTAACTCATGTTCACTGTACAGCAATTTGAAATGTCCTTTAACAAGCCAAAAAGAACAATATATATCTGTATATTCATATGTAGCTATAAAGAAGGTTGGAAAGCTATAAACTAAAATGTTATCAGAAGTTATTTTTAGCTATGTTTTTTTCTCATATTTTCAACTTGTATATTTAAATATGTCTAGAAATAACACGTATAGCATTTGTAGTAGTTAGAAATACGACTGAGCCCTGACTGGTGTGGCTCAGTTGGTTGGGCATTGTCCCACAAACTGAAAGGTCGCTGGTTCCATCCCCAGTCAGTACACATACCTGGGGGGTGGGTTTGGTCCCCGTCAGGGCATGAACGGAAGGCTGTTTCTCTCACACTGATGTTTCCTTTCCTCCTTTCTCCTCTCTCTCACTATACATATGTATATATGTATGTATATATATTCTTGATCATATATATATGTATATATGTGTATATATATATGATCAAGAATCTTATATATTCTCAATCATACACACACACACATATGATCGAGAATTTTCTTTTAATTTTTCTACAAAGAAATGAAGTGGAAAGAAGCCCTTGTAATTTTTATGGAAGAAAAGATAGAATAACTAAAACCAACCATGATAAAGGAAAAAAAAATACTGATTTACTTGCCAAAACCTTGGATTAGAATTCTGGCTCTCTGAGTTACCAGCTGGGAGACCCTAGGCAACTCATTTCATTTCTATGAACTTCAGTTTTCCCCAAATATAGTATTTATATCTTTCAAAGCCGCAACGGTCAAATGAGAAAAATGCCTGTCCAGTTTCATCTAAATATTGAAATTTGGTGACTTCTGAGGGAGCTGAAAATGGGCTTAAATATCACTGACTCCTTACTCCTGCTCCAGTTCACTGCTTTATACACTCTTCAAAGTCATGCACAGTAAAGACCAGTCTGACGTTTCCCTTGTGATTCTCACTCAGAAGGATTTTCTGTTATCAATATGCACCTTTTCAGAAGAGAGCTGAGCAGTAAGTAAATAGCAATGTTTGCAACACTTTTACTCCCAATAATTAGTGAAACATCGTATTTATTGTTGCGGCCTTTGTGTGACCTCCTAGGGTGCAGGGCCCAAGTCCATTCTGCTCACACCTGCATGTCCTGCATTCGCATGTAGCAGACTGATATGGGCAAATGGATCCATAGAACGTGCCATATAACCAAACGAGAGTCTCAAAATTTGAGCATTGCCTTTTTACCGAATACTTATTCACCTCCATTGCAACAAAATCAAAACAAGAAACTAAAAAATAATTATATAACAGTTTGCTAATTATTTCGCTGCTAAATAAAAACTGTGTAATACAAAAAAAAAAAAAAAAAGAGTTGCTGCTCTTAGAAGCTGTAGTCCTAACATTCGGTAACTAGAAAACTAGCTCCTTCCTTTGCTAACAGCTCTAGCTACTGCCCTCACTGCCCCCAAGTCAAAGTTGTCTGGCTTGGAACTGGCTCCTTGTGCCCCTCAGGAGGCACCTATGCTTGGTGCTGTTAGCTGGTGAAGAGGGCCAAGCACAGACCTGTGGGCTATGCATTGCACTTAACACTCTTTCCCTGGTAGCTGGGCAAGGAGATTTAAAAAATGATTTTTTTATAACAAAATTTTTCAGTATCCAGACCACTTTATAATCACTGTCAGTGAAGGTAGATCCCAAGGATGAATGAACACAATTTTAAAAGCTGGTTTGGGTTCACGCTGGTTCTTAGTTCAACGTATTTATGGAAGAAGGAACCTTAGGCACTTACCACATCAGTTTGCTTATCTTCAGAACAGGACTATTCACAATTTACAAATCAGGAGGGTGAGTATGGAGAGCACTTTACACAGCGAAGCCAGAGAGCAAGCTTGCAGACACTGGCTCCTTTTCTATCTCTGCTGCTCTACTGCTCCTACAAGAGATTGCAATAATACTTTAGGAGGTCTCCTCTCAGGTGAGACAGAGCACATGGGAGTCTCTACAAACTAAACGATAAAATTATAGAATGATTTAGATTATTAAAGCCGTGAAGATATTTGGCTCAAATTCCTTTACAAGTCCCTTAATTCTTTACTTGGTAGGTATAAACCTGGTTATACATGTTCAGAAGGCATAGTTTCACAGCTGAAAGAAACCTTCCAGGGTGTTTTGTATGGTCACGCTACTTTATTCTTGCAGCAGGGCGGTACAATGAATTGCTAAGTGGTGTCCACCAGATGCTGGATTAAACCTAGTTCTCAGGCTCCCGGAGCCAGATTCTCTACCCTATTTTCTTTCTTAATGGCCTCCAATAGATATCTTTAAATTAAAACAAACAAAAACCTATAAAAACCCAAATGAAACTGTTTTCCTCAAGTCCTGAGGTATAGAGACTGTAGCATTGTATTTTAACGAGTTACCTCATGTATTAACTATACACATACGCTCACAACACATGCATATATGCATGTGTGTGCCACCTCCGCCCTAATTATTAACCAATATGCTGTTAGATGTGGGGCTTAGAAACACATTTTTTATAGAAAAATTCAAGATTCCCATGTGCAACCACGTTTTCAGTGTGTTTGGCAGAGAAATGACTGGAATAATAATGAAGCCTGCTAGGCTGATATCAGGACATGGGCTGGCGGTTGTCTTGTCCCTGGGTTCTAGGAAATGCGGATGGAAGATCTCCTTGTCTGCTGCAATATAAAGGATACTCTTGATCAGGGCATGTCACTCTCATTCATCCTGAAAATAACATAGAGTCAAGTGGATGCAGGGTGAGGCATGTAGCTCTCAGGGCTACAGAAGGGAAGGAAATCTGCTGTCAGTGGACAGGATGTTATTCTATGCAGGATGGTGTCACCAGTTGTACCTTTGATAAGTTAACAGAGAATGTGAAACTCTTCACATCTGGCCAAAATTCACGTAAGATTAATTTTGTTTTAGTTTTAGCTTAGGTTATCTTTACTTATATCATTACCTGAATAATAACCAAGCAGATAATGGGATATAAATATTAAAATAACTGCAACATAACTATCTAGGGAGAAATGGCTAAATATAAATACAGGGGTATAAAAAAGAGCATTTTACAATGAAATAGACAAGAAGCACATTTTAAACATGAATTTTCTTCTAAACATTTTTATAAGCTTGATAACTATGTTTATTTTATTTAAAATTAGCTAAGATTAACTTATACCAAGATTAAAAAATTCTTTATATTTACCATAAAAGCTGTAAAATCGAATTAGACGGTAGAAATTCAATAGAAATTATTATAGCTAGAAAGAATTAGAACACAATAAATAGTGTAGATTTTAGAAATTTATTCTCTAAGGCAGATAGTACATACGTTATTAAGCTATGAAAAGTCATCTGGAACAGTATTTATTTAGAAGAGAACTAAATGAAAATGCCAAAATTATTAAGGTCACTATAAAGATATTAAACCCCTGAGAGGGAGGAGAAAGATTCTGAAAAGAGAACCAATGGAACATTTAATTTCAGAACTCCACAATGAACAAAATATGTATTTGTGAAGACATATTGATATTGCATAAAAATTCTTTTTGAATAGTTATAAAAATAGCTTCATTTTTTCAAAACAACAGGAAATACATTATACATAATATAATCAGAAAAGCAAAACTGCATTTTGCATAAAGCTTGATGAGCATTGGTTTTGTCTTTTATGGCTTAACTAGCCCTGGCCTGTCCCCTCTAATCCTAACAGACTCCTGGTTTAATTATGTTTCTGGTCTCAAGATGAGTTAACCACTTACACAGGGAATTTGACTGCCATCGATCAGGTAAAAAGCCTGTGATCTGATAGACCGTTGAACCGACCACCATCTCAGCCTCTCACAATGGTTATCTTATGGGCATTGGAGTTAAGAACCCGACGTACAGGCAGCACGGAAGAGGACGCCCTCCGATAATACCGAACAACCGCAAACAGTGTTATAAGTTAGTTTCTCAGTGAATGCACAGAGAGCCAAAGAACGGAAACGAGAGAGGACTTTTACTCCACGGAAGGAAAGAAACTGTACCTTTAGATACCAAATGGTAAAGAAAATTACTGGAATGAGTAAGGCGATTGAACCTGAAACTGGACTGTGCTTCATATCCTTTTGTTCTGCTTTAAAAAAATCAATGCCTCAGCTTACCCTTGCAATTTAATCGCAAGACCAATGAAATCGCAGGAAAGCAAGCATGAGATTAGATCTGAAAATATGTAATTTACTTTGGCAACCAAATAAAACAAAACTATTAAAAATGCAGCATCCTTTTTACCTATATATCGAGCATGTATTTTAACATATTTTGAAATATGTGTTTGCCATAGACATACATATTATAGTTTTTGCAGAAAGTAACGGAAAAACTACACCTTCATGGTCTAAATATTAGGGTCCTGGGAAAGGGCTACTGAATCTCCCATTGTATTTTGTGACAGTTTTTCCTATTTTGAGGCTATGAGGAAGCAGATTTGGTACTTAATATCATTGTCTTTCTTAGATTCTCAATATATGAAACTGAAAGCAATGCTGTATGCATATGAGAGAGCTTGCTTTGGATGGGCATTCTTTAGACGTGAACATTGCAGTGCCGGCTTGAATTAGCTCTATGGATCCAACCAATATATATTCTCAGTGTTTACTTTCCAGTATAAGGTTTGCTGGACACTGTTTCAAATTTCCAAGTTCCTGCTATTCAGTGAGAAAACATAATTTTGGTTACATTAAGGCATACTCCTTAATATAATCAAAGTAACTTGCCTACCTTCAAAATGAAAAGGGCAGGAAAATAGCTTAAAAACAGGTAAGAAATACAGGACAGCTGCATATTTCTTAAAGAAATTACTTAATAATTTTTTTAAAATATGCAAAACCAATAGAAATGTAATATATATGTATATATTCAAACATATTTAAGATTATGCTAAAATTCTGTGAGCTGAAATTCACTGTTGATAAGAAAAACAAAAAAGTGTTTGACTTTCCTGGACCTTACCTTCATTGGAGCTTAGTATGTACAATATAATAAATTCACACTTTCCTATGTTAAATTAGTTATAAAAAATATATAGACTGAACAGTAAGTTGCATAATGAGATTTAATCTATGTAAAATATGTCCCAGAAGAAAAATCCTTTTCTTTGATCATATCCCTTGAAACAAGATTCCCTGCTGGAAACCACAATAAAATAAGAATTTGTAAAAAAAAAAAAAAAAAAAAAATCTCCTCTGGCAAGCAAGCTTGCTTTTTAAAACAAAAATTCACCATGCCCGCCAAGCCCATGATCCTGGGGTGGGCTTAATTAATGTCAATGAAATCTCAAAGGTTCCCTGAGGCTTAAAGGGTAAATAAATCTCAATGGGTTCACCATGCATCTCTGAGGCACACACACCCCACAGATGTGCATGTGTGTGCATAGGCACACACAGCACACATATGTGAACACAAACTTTAGGTATCTATTTTATTAGGAAATACCTTTTATAAATTATTATTTCAGAATAGGTTCACCCATCACTTTACCATCATTTTTAACGTGGATCCACAATGTCAAAAGCTATATTGTAACCCTAGAATCAAGATGACTTATCGTATTTCTCTAAGTGGACATGGTGACATTTCTGTCTTGCTTTTGGGTTCTGTCATTGACTCATTCCTTTACGGAATCTACAATGCTGCTCTGTCAAGCTTAACTGAAAAGACATACCTGAGTAGAATCTGCAGTTTTCTTCATTAAAATTTTACTTTGTGTTAAGTAATCTCTCATTGAATCAAGAGGGTTTTTTTAATACACACTGTATTTCATTTTATTCAGAGTCAATGAGATTCTAGACCTAATTACATATCCTTCTAGAGGAATCAAATGAATACAAATGCTAATAAAATATTTAATTTTCTTTTGCATTGGTTGTGTATTCAATGACTTATCAAGAGCAGGTTCATAGGCCACAGAAACCCATGTTGTCCCTAAAAAATGAATAAGGAAGCTAGAGATCAGCTTTCATTAAAAGCTAAATATGTGATTAATACAGATTCTCTGGCTTAGAAATTACAGTTTCACTCAGTAAATAGCACATGTGACTTTAAATGTGAAGCTCGCGCGCACACACACACGTTTCACAACCATTTAGCTGCCGTACCACACAGGGAAACCATTGTATTCACTCCTGATCCACACTGAAAGAGGATCATTTTAATGAAAATTCTTTTCCAGTTGTTCTCCTGTCTTTCCAATGATGCCAGCATGTCATTTTGAGCCTCTGAGCCACTTAAAAAGTTCTTTTTTTAATGCAGACTTCAATTCTCTAAATAACTCAGAAATACGCAACTGGTCTTAACAAATATGGTGTGACTGCTGTGTGGTATTGTGTTGCCCTTATAGTTTCCAGGACACTCTAACATTATTTAATTAGCTAAAATTTCTCCTTTCTTGAGAAGTGAAAACCCAATGAAATGTCAACAATGCTGTCAGTCTGCTTCAGGCTAAACTCATTACACAAATACTAAAGGTAAAAATAGTCTAAAGCATAATTCTTTGTCATAATTTGAGGCCCACACCTTATGCCAATGAAATCCATATGTGATTATATAAAAATGCTAAATTGGAAAGAGTAGCTAATAAATTATCTCAACAGAGGCAATAACTGACCAGTCCTTGCATAGAAATTTATCTAATTAGCCAAATAACCTATCAAGTTCTATTGGGGATTATCAGAGTACTACATTTATTGCACGATGAACCTTTGCTTTCAGTTCTGAAAAGGCCAAAAATGTTCTGTGCTGCTTTTTACTCCTAAAATGAATCTCTTCCCCAAGAAAGAAAAACAAATACCATTGTCTTTTTAAGCCAAGTAGAGCCAAAAACTGAAGAAAAATGCCTTAGTTTATCTGAATTATCAGGGAGGGTTTATGATCTATGAACTCATTACTAAGATAATAAAATTTGGCATTTTCTATTGTCTAAGGGTTTACATAGGCTAAATTTCTTGATTTATTTAAGTAGATGATAGGAGAGAGCAAACTACAAAAACAAGTGCTATATACTGAAGGCATGTGAATTACCTCCTTCCCAAGGATAATGCAAATTAGAAGTATGTAAAGCTTTGTCTGCACCTGGGATCTTTAATGAGGATAAAGAAAAAGCAGACAGAGATTCTCCTGGGGAAAGAGAGGATCGTTATTTGAATAACCTGCAGTGAATTCTAATCAATGCAACGTGACTTTGAAAATGAATGTGGTCTTTCAACCCGCTGTACTTGAGCTGTAATATTAATCATAACTTCATGGTACAGTAAAGCTTCTGACAAATGATTATTCAGTGGACTCAGGGAAAGACTGGCTTGGATATGCCAAGGAAATATGGAACCATGAAAATACAAAGGGTCTTTTTATTTCCTCCTCACCAGCCCATTTATTTGCTCGTGTATTCTATCTTTCTTTGATTATCTCAAAAGAGGTTGATGCAAATTGCATGTCATAACTGTAATTGTTTTTTTCTCCAAAGGTGACATTTTACACGTAGCTTATTTCCTGACAAACTCCTAGGAGTGCTCTTTAGCATTAAATTAAACCAGGATACTGGTGTGCCAATCTGCGAAGAATGCATTAACCAGCACAGTGAACCCTGGCAGCACAGGGGGGAACTTCAGCCCGGCCCCATTAGAGCCCTGCATTCTTTAAAAGTGCTCCTGGACCTAAAGAAGGTTGGTCATACATGTAGCAGGTTCTCTAGAATGCCAGGTAGAAAAGTGATGCTGACTTAAATCATCATTTTCAAAACAAGTCAAGTATCAAGTGTTTAATGTGAAAAAAATGTAATTAGTTTTTGACAAGTAGACATTAAAAGACATATATCAGAGAAACATAATGTGTTCAAATCAAATGCTCAAGAATCATATGGGGAAGGTAGAAAATGATAAAATAAACATCTTAAAATAATTTAAATCATCCTTTGTCAGAACATAATTCCAGGGAAAGAGGCCGGGCATATTTGCATTGGCCTAATGGCCACGGTACTTAGTGACCAGAGCGTCACCTTGGTCACTGCTGCTGCACCCATGCACTGGAGAGACAGAAGGGTGTGACTCAGGCTCACCACCCTGCATGTGCCAGTACCCCACGGGGAAGCCCTGCTCATAAGGCACAACAGAACCTAACTCTTCAAATACACGTTTTCATAGGGGAGCAGTTTCTAGATTTCAGGGATGAAATAAAAGGGCGTTTAGATGATACTCACAAATCTGCAAGCAGCCAGAGCAGCCAGATACACTCCAGACTTACTCTCATTTTGCTGAATTTAAGAACCAGAAGTTCTCCTAAGACATCACACATTTTATCTCCTGCTTCAATGTCAGGCTCAAATCATCACGGTCTCTGAGATATACTTACATGCTCACACAGATGGCATATATATTGAGTATAAATGGAATATATGTATTTTTGTATGTGTCTGTGTATGGACCAAATATGGAATATAATATCCATATATATGGAGTATTTTATATATGTGGAATGTACAAACTCATATACACATATACGTGGAATGCACTAAGCTTGACGTCATACTCAATCGCACCATGGACACTCTCTATAATGGTCCTTAATAAGTGTTTTTATGCACCATTGAATGAAATTTTATGGAGTTCAATTACTTGACAAAATTATTAATTGTGAATAATTATCGCTTGTTTGTGTGTGACTTTTAACCTTAATACCAATGAAATCCAACATGTTTGGGGGCTCTTCCAATATGTTAAGTAAAACATTGTATGAGATAGATACCATTTTTATCCCCATTTTAGAGATGAGAATCCAGAGCCTTAGGGTTGCTGAATTACTTTCCTAACTTAATCCAAGTTGTAAGCTACAGAGCCAAAAATGATATCTATACTTCTAACATTAACACTTCATGCTTTTAAAAGACAACTCTATTGGGTTATAATTTACATGCCACAAACTTCATACATTTTAAGTGTACCAGTCAGTGATTATTAGTAAATTTACTGAGTTGTGCAACCATCACCATAATCCAATCTTAGAACACATTCATCTCCCCAGTAAGATCCCTCAAGCGCGTTTACAGTTAATTTCTGTTCCTACCCGCACCTCTTGGCAAGCACTGATCTATTTTCATCTCTGTAGGTTTGCCTTTCCTGGATATTTCATGTAATTGCAATTGTACACCATGAGGTCTTTGGTGTCTGGCTCCTTTCACTTAGTGTAATGTTTCTGAGGTTCATCTATGTTGTTGCCTCATGCTTGTTATAATGCATTTGTCCACTTTTCACTCTGCTCACTGCTTCTGCTCTATTCTGAGCTATTTCTATTTTTATCTCAACTTAGAATTAGAAGCAAAGAAATGCACTGTAGTGCAGGGGAAAGGACACTGAAAGTAAGAGGCAGAAGGTCCAGGTTCAGGGCCTATGACCAAGGCAATGTGATCCTACTGCTGCTACCTCGCCTGTAAGATGTTGCTTACTGAGAAGACCGAATGAGATAAGGCCGTAACAGTACCTGTAAAACCATATAAAATGATAGCATATTATCATTATATTTATTACTTCATCAAGAGGTGAAAAACTCAACTTTGCAAGATGAAATTATCTCTCTACACTCAAAGAACTTTGGATCTGGGGTACGTAGGGTTGATTAACATAATTTCAACAGTTGATAAATAAATCTAAGATTCTTTAGTTCAGGGAGTGATTTCCTTGTTATAAAGTTAATTTGAACTCAGATTCGAGTATGTATGCCACAAGTGGTAGTCTTTAATTATGCAGAATTATAAACTGTGCCCAGGTGCTATTCAAGGAAGCGCATAGTAGTGGCCACCAGTCCCAAATTAAGGAAACTGCATAAGAATCACCTGTGGTGTCCTTTAAATATACAGGTTCTGGATTTACTAGCTTTGGAGTTTCAAGAATTCTGAAGATGACCCATTTACATTCTAACATTTCAGAACAGAACTTGAGTGAAAACAATTCTTAGATCTGTTACCCAGGGAGAACATGGTCAATAATAAAAGTTCAGCATTCTAGAATCCTGCTAGAATTTCATTGTGCAGGTGTTGCTGTTGGCCTCCAACATTCACTCTCTCTTTCTCCCTTTTGGTACTATTACCCCAGAACACTAAACCAGTGACCGATATACCTGCTAAAGGGCATTCACTATTCAGAAAACTCAGGCAAACTAACTTTTAAATGTTTCAATTCCTAAGGTTATTTTTTAGTACATTTACATCACATAAAGATATGGATTTCTCTGCTATTCTGTGCAATAAGATGCTCAGTTTTGAAGAGCCTGAAAATGAGGTCAGAGAAGCACTCCAACATAAAAGCTTGTGGTGGAGGTGCCATTGAGAGTCTAGTTTGTATGGCACGGATTTATATGTGGCCTCACACTTTCATGCTTGATCAATGTAAGATCACTGGTGTGAGTGAACTGAGGCCATGACACTTGTCTCATCTTTACTTTCTCCAGGGAACGTGGCACACAGTAAGCACCCAAAGCCATCTGTTGATTTATCCTCAGTGAAAGACTCCTGCAAAGCATGAGTACAGATATAACAACATCTGTAGGTTCCTCCATAGATAATGCACACCGACACTGGGACTGTCTCTTTAAAGGGAGTTACAGTGATATGAGAGTGTACAATATCAGACAGGTATACGTGGTATTTGCTGGGTTCCTTTCAGCTCTAACACTTCATGGCTCTCTCTCCCTTTCCCACACATCTGTTGCTGATTCTCTACTATTTTAAGAACAAAGTACACAAACAAAATTCAGCATCCTCCATAAATGCACCTGAGTTCACTCTCTTTCCTGCTTCATCTCTTTTTATTCTTGTTCTGAATTCTCCTTGTTGTGATTTTCCTGACCTAACACTCTGTTTCACCTGTTTCCTGGGCTTGGGGACATATCTACCTGCCAAATCCCCTCCCACTCTGTATGAGTGAATGCCCTTCGGTGTTGTGTGCGTACAGAACTCCCCTGATGGCGAACAGGGGATTGAACAGGGGTGGTGAACAGCCCTGACAGCTCCTGGATGTCATTCTAATAGATTCTGAATGATGATCTCTCACTGAATGGACTCCATACAGCACAACTCCAAGTCAGAACCCACAGCTGTAGATGCCTGCTGATCAAGAAGGGTTATCCCCATATTCCAGCCCCTGATGCCTCCTCTTAAGTGAACTAAGGTCAGAACTGATTCTCTGGCGCATCGCTCCCTGATGTTACTTCCATTTAAAAAGTCCTATGTGGACACTATCATCAAAATACCTTCCAAATGCTCTCATCATTTCCACCATATCTGGGTGCCATCCATACCTCTCCCACCACTACTGTCTTGGTTACCATTAGCTTGTACCTGAACTTGAAGTACACCACAGTTAATTCTACGCAAAGTTCACTAATGATTTCCCATTGCACTGACTGTGATTCTTAGAGCAGCTCTAATGATCTAGCTTCTTCCAGTCCCTCTTCTTCCTTTTGTACTACCCTCCCCCTGTCCATTCTGCTTCAGTCACACTGGACTGTCCCTTAACATAACAATCTCTCCCTGTTCCATAGCCTTTGCATTTTCAGTGTCTTCTGCTGGGATCACGTGGCCCTTTCACCTTTGACTGATTTGTCACTTCTAATCAAACAAGTCTCAATTCAAAAGTTGCCTCTCAGAGAGAACTGTACCCTGCGAGCTAAAATTCCTCTCTCACCATATCAGACTATTTTCTTCAGAGCACTTAATATTATTTGCAATTAATTTATCTTAATTGAGTACACCATTGGATATCAATAAATTGCTGTTAAATGCATGAGTTGAGCAGAGTGCTTAAGAGAGCAAGCTCTGGAGCTAATCCTTCTGAGGGAGTCTTGGCTCTGACATTTGAGATCTATGGGTCTGAGGGAAAGTTCCTTAGCCTCTTTGGGACTCAGTTTCCTCATCTGTAAAATGGGGGTACTGATAGCACTTACTGTATAAGGTTCTTGTTCAGATTAGAGAAATTAATACATGGAAAAGAGAGAAATGATGCTTATGTGGAACATCATATGCACTCCGAAAAGTCAGCTCACAATTTAAAGAATTATATTTAAATTTGTAACCATTCTGAAAGCTGAGAAAGCATTTGTTTTTACCACAAATGTTTATAAAATGATTAAGGTTTTACATGGAACCAGAACCCTTAGTGATATGCCAAATTGTTAGGCCCCTGAATTGTTGAAGCAAGCTGCTGTTCAGGATTCTGATTTTTTCTTCATTAATTCACTCATTTATCAAGAGCATTTTGCAGAATTGTTATATGCAATGATCTGTGCTAGGTTCTAAAACAGATGAATTGTCCACAGACTTGAAAACAGATGTAAATAAGCACTTACAGTACGATGAACATCAAAAGCTATGTAACCAGACCCATGGAAACACTGAGGAGGAAGCAAGGAGCAGCACCTACCCCAATTCTCTTGGGGTCAGAGATGGGTGACCAGGAAAGGTCTGTGGTCCTTGCAAGACAGGCTCTACCCTTGGACGGCGTGGTGTTTTCTGAGCACCTGTGGACTCCCCATGGTGGGTTAAAACACCACACAGGAAATATGCATCCACTTTGTGAGTGCATAGCCAGGAAAGAAGAGAGTCATTTGCTCTGCCCAGCAGCACGTGAGTAAATATGCGGCACATATGTATTTACACAAATGCAGAATTACAGGCTCGCTCCGAGGGGGGAGGGAGAAGAGTGTTGAAACCTGATGGCATATCAAGCATTTCCTGAAGGATGTTGTCTGTCAGTCTGTTTGTGCTGGCTGATTGAAAAATCACATGTGGCTTTCAGATGTAGAAAAGGAAAAGTATTTGCATATAAAAATGGGAAGTTTTTTTAGAATAATGCTTGGCATAAGCCACTTGGGCAATCATATGTTATTTCTGGGCACAAGTTTTTGGAAAAAAACCATCTTTTTGGTTTTCCCTTTATTTATCTGACTTGGTCCTCTTTCAGGAATGGGGTTTGTTCTACCTGAGCTTTCTCTCATTTCCGATATATTGTAGGGACATGATAAGGGTGTGAAATTTATCTCTCCCTATTGCCTCTTTAATCAATGCCAAATCTTACTACAAGAAAGGTGAATGGGAAACAGAATTCTGGTAAGATTTATTTCGTGAATAAAAAGTTCTGAAGTTTAGTTTTTAAATGGGTGGTTGAGGTCTCTGAAGAGGGCACTAAAGAAATGTAAGAAGAAAAGCAAATTAGCTGTTTATCGAAATCTGACCTAATTGTAAAGTAAATAAAGCTTCAGAAGAGGAAATGATAAATATAGCCTTCTAGCCAAGTGTATTCGTTTTGGGGTCAACAACCTGGTTCTGAAAGCTGCCCCACTACTTCCTAATCACGTTACCGTGGTGGCAGAAGCAGGTAGGGTCCTCAGCCATCATCCTCTCTTCTTCCTGGACACATAGCCAGGTTGCATTTTCCAGCCTCCCTTGCACTTCAGTGTGGCCACATGATTGAAATTCTGACCACTGACCACTTCCACCCTGACCCGTCGCCAAACTGCACTGGAATACCACACGAGATAAACATGAAGTTGTCGTGGGTTAGGCAGTAGAAATGTTGAGGTCGTTACAGCAGCTGGTCTACTCTTACCCATTTGATTAAGATTCCTAAATCTCTGCTTTAGTTTCGTGTGTGTGGTGGGGCTAACAAACCTTCCTTATAAGTTTATGAAGAGCCTCAGGTGGTTCCTTTTTCTAATCTTTCAGTTACTTTCTTCTTTCAGGTACTTATATTTTTCCTTATCAAAATAAAAAAAATATCCTAGTCTTTATTCTCATATGTCCACTCTGCTTGCTAGTTGGAAACAATTGTGGGAAAAGTAAAGCAGCCCCAGAACCATGACTGCAAATAAACCATCACTAGGAAGAAGTAACAAACCGCTGTAAGTCTGGAATTCAGTGTAAGATATAAGGTGGGGCCTTCTGGGGCCACTCACTGAGCAGCCACATTAAATGGGAACACAGGGCGAACTCTAGGTGCTTTGAAGGTTAACATTAGACCATTGCTAATTTTCTCAAAGGGGATACCACGGGGATTTTGTGCAAACATGTAGCATGGAGTTTCTCAGAAATACTTTCTAGACATCAGACTCTCCAATTTCACGCTCATGATAACCACTAAAGATCTCCCCCATGCTCTAATTCATTTGGTTTCCTTTCTGTCAAAGTCACCATTGCCTTCACTCTCTTCTCCCCCTTGCTGTCTCCTTGCCGGAGGAAAATGATGGAATTTCTGGCCCTACTCACTAGCCACACCAGGCCCCACATCGCAGTGAGCCTCAGGTTTTATCTCCTACTTATAGAGGAAGGAGCACACACTGAGAAACGTGGCTCTAATCTCCTCCATCAGCTCCACTTGTAAATCATTCTCATGGAACATTTTCAGTGAATAAAGTTCTCTATTTTGTTATATGATTTAATCTAATGAGTTCTCAGTGACCTGAGAGGGGAAAAATCAGAATGGGAATGTTTACATATTCATTCTAACAGTAAGCAGTCACAAACAGTTCTCCATAGTCAAAGTAAAGCTGAGAATTTATTTCAAGAAAAGGAAGGATGACTAGACCTGGCCTGAGAGGTCTGGGTGAAAAACACCGATCCTTGACCTCTCTGAAGGGGTGGGCGGAGCAAGCCAGATGGCACAGGTTGGTGCAGTCCGGATATTCCCTGATTTAATTTACACAGGGAGAAGCCTCTCTTGCTCATAATTCCTCTTGCCTCTGGCTTCCCATGATACCTGAAACAGCCACATTATTAATGTATAAGGATGAGACATTGTGAAAATGCCATTTTTATGTATGAGAGGTAAATACAATAATCACTGCTATTACTTTAGACTGGCATGTTTATGCAGCATTGGGGGACTGAGACCCTGTGTGACTAACCCAAGAGGAAAACAGGACAAACCAACAATGTGGGGTTCCAGGGGAGTAGGCAGCCAGGAGCAACCCAGCCCCTTGTGATCTTTCATATTACTGAGCTCATGGTGGTTAAGAATTGTGAAGGGTCTAAAATTTTCTCTATTTCTAAACTATCACGAGACGTGCGACTCCTGAGTGGGAGATAAAGAAGTTTATTATTCATGGAACAGCAGGCAGCATGAGCTTTTGTGCTCGCATTGGTTCTCCTTGTCACCCAGCACCCATGGGGACAATGTGCATGCAGTGGGTTTGGGTCATATCAGAGTGACCTTGAAGTTAGGAGATTCTAATCGTCTATAATTGGTTGCAGGCAAACCTATCCCAACACTGTCCCAGAGGGAGATATTATTTTTATTATCCTGGACAGCAAATTTGCCTTTTTCTCTGGAGAGAGACAGTGGAAGCTCTACCTTTCAAGGCTGTTTGCTCTATAGACATCCTTGAAAAGATAGTCTTGAATTAAAGTTGGTCAGCGTCTTTGTTCACCAGATGTGCAGAAATTTGAGAGATCCGTGGAGAAATACTTCCTAACAATGGTGGCAGTGTGTATAGAAACAAGTGATATTGAGAGTAGGTGAATCTACCTGGGTCCAAATCCAGCTCCACCATAATTATTTAGTAGCTTTCAGGGAAGTTACTTTAACTCTCTGAATATCAGTTTTGTCATTTGTGAAATAGGAAGGATATTATCTGTCTTACAGAGATGTAAGTGTTAAATAAGATGCCCTGTAAATGGTAACTATGATTGTATAGGCATACTATGTGGGTAATGTATAACATATTTTAAAGTTTACAAAATAATGCTATATAATACTTTATTTTGTACTTCTTATTAACACACATATATTTAGCCCTACAAGACAATAGGGTACCTGGGTTCCAAGTTTACCACAAACCAGCTGTGCAGCTTTAGCAAGTCATTGAAATTCACTGATTAAAGGAGGAGATTGGACAAGAACTCAGGGATAACAAACATATTTCATCCCAGTGGCGGGCCTGAGCAATGGCAGTGACTGCCTGCAGAGTTGGGTGGAAGAAAATGAGCCACTATCCAGGCTCAGAAGGAAAGTGTGTTCACAAAGAGCTAGCCATACTTTCAAGGTGCAGCCCTTTCTTTGCTGCACAGGCCTGAGTGGGGCTGGGGTGGGGTAGGTTGGAATGGGTGGAAATGTGATAGCACCCTTGCTACTGCTTTGCGTATAACAGTTGTTACATTAATACGTGTTATTTATTTTTTAAATATATTTTATTGATTATGCTATTACAGTTGTCCCATTTCCACCCCTTTACTCCACTCCATCCTGCACACCCCCTCCCTCCCACATTCCCCCCCTATAGTTCATGTCCATGGGTCATACTTATAAGTTCTTTGGCTTCTACATTTCCTATACTATTCTTACCCTCCCCCTGTCTATTTTCCACCTATCATTTATGCTACTTATTCTCTGTACCTTTCCCCCCTCTCTCCCCCTCCCAACCCTCAGTGAATAACCCTCCATGTGATCTCCATTGCTGTGGTTCTGTTCCTGTTCTAGTTGTTTGCTTAGTTTGCTTTTGTTTTTGTTTTGGGTGTGGTTGTTAATAACTGTGAGTTTGCAGTCATTTTTACTGTTCATATTTTTAATCTTATTTTTCTTAGATAAATCCCTTTAACATTTCATATAATAAGGTCTTGGTGATGATGAACTCCTTTAACTTGACCTTATCTGGGAAGCAATTTACCTGCCCTTCCATTCTAAATGAAAGCTTTGCTGGATACAGTAATCTTGGATGTAGGTCCTTGCCTTTCATGACTTGGAATACTTCTTTCCAGCCCCTTCTTGCCTGTAAGGTTTCTTTTGAGAAATCAGCTGACAGTCTTATGGGAACTCCTTTGTAGGTCATTGTCTCCTTTTCTCTTGCTGCTTTTAAGATTCTCTCCCTCTGTTTAATCTTGGGTAATGTAATTATGATATGCCTTGGTGTGTTCCTCCTTGGGTCCAGCTTCTTTGGGACTCTCTGAGCTTCCTGGACTTCCTGGAAGTCTATTTCCTTTGCCAGATTGGGGAAGTTCTCCTTCATTATTTGTTCAAATAAGTTTTCTATTTCTTGTTCTCCCTCTTCTCCTTCTGGTACCCCTATAATTCGGATATTGGGACATTTAAAGATGTCCTGGAGGTTCTTAAGCCTCTCCTCATTTTTTTGAATTCTTATTTCTTCATTCTGTTCTGGTTGAATGACACTTTCTTCCTTCTGGTCCACACCATTGATTTGAGTCCCAGTTTCCTTCCTGTCACTGTTGGTTCCCTGTACATTTTTCTTTATTTCACTTAGCATAGCCTTCATTTTTTCATCTAATTTGTGACTAAATTCAACCAATTCTGTGAGCTTCCTGATTACCAGTGTTTTGAAGTGTGCATCTGATAGGTTGGCTATCTCTTTGTCACTTAGTTGTATTTTTTCTGGATCTTTGATGTGTTCTTTCATTTGGGCCTTTTTTTTTTTTTTTTTTTTTTTTTGTCTTGGTGCACCTGTTATGTAAAGGAGCAGAGCCTTAGGTGTTCACCAGGGTGGGATAACACTGGTCGCTGTGCTGTGATGCTGTATGGCGGGGGAGGGATCCTATAGGGAGCAATGGCGCTTGCTCCACTCTCTGCTGGTTTTCAGTCACTTCCCCTGCTACTCACAATCCAATTGTGCCCTTCTGGTGCTGATTCCCTGGTGGGTGGGCTTGTGTATGTTCTAGGCCCCTGTGGGTCTCTCCAACAACCTCTCCTGTGAGGCCGGGAGTTTTTCCCACTGCTGCCTCAACCCCCACAAGTGTTTTTTATCGGTGGTTTGCGGCTTTATTTCCCCACACTGGAACTCTGGGCTGCTCTGTCTGTCGCTGGGTCCACCAGCTGCTGCCTCGCCAGCCAGCTGCAGCCTGGCCTGCCATGCTCCACAATCCTCCACCTCGCTGGGCCCACCAGCCACCACCTTGTCTCGAGTCCTCTTGCCCGGATGCCCTCCTCCACCCCTCCTACCGGTCTGGATGAATGTTTCTTCTTTAACTTCTTGGTTGTTGGACTTCATACAGTTCAATTTTCTGTCAATTCTGGCTGGTTTTTGTTTTTAAATTGTTGTTGTCCTTCTTTTGGTTGTGCAAGGAGGCACAGTGTGTCTACCTACGCCTCCACCTTGGCCGGAAGTCTCAATATGTGTTAATTTATTAACTGAGGCATTGAGCAATGAGGTGTTTGAAACCCTGGATAAAGGATAGAAATGAGGAGGAAGTACAGTGATGGGCAGGTGAGGGACTGGCAAAGAACCACTTTCCGTTGTCACTTTGGGATGTGGGGAGGCCTCCTTTCAGTTAGGCCATGAACTCTGAGCCAGGTTAAGTACTTCTGGAAGTCCCAAACTGTTATCAGGCTGTATGTGGAGCCCAGATGGCCTTTTTTCAGATGACCTGGTATGTTGATGCTGCTTCTGGTTTCTCCTGGGCTCCAAATTACTTCTACAAAGCAGCTGCTCAAACATTTTAATGGCCACAATTAAACAGTCCCAAAAGCTGACCTTTAGACATGGCAGTGGTTAATTGAGGCAACTGCCTTGGGGTCTGCCATATTTGGCAAAACCTTGTAAGTCCAGTATGGTCAATATTTTGTTTGGTTTTCCAGCATGTTCAAGGGAAAAGCTTACCTCCAATCACACTAGTAGAAATGGCAAAAACCTGGGGATGAGATAAGAATTTTGAAGAAATTCCAATGTCTTTAAAAGAAAAAAGATCTTGTAAATGGCAAGTTTGAAGCTCTCTCAAAATTATCTGGGCTCATTAATTTCTTGTGACACAGGTAGAGCCAAACCTTTCCTAGAAAAAGGGAAAAATAGTGACTAGAACTTAGTGTTTTCACTTATTCAATTAATTTATCATTTAACTAATACTGACTAAATAACCTATAAATAGCAGAGAGTGCTTCAGATATGAAGAGACAGGCTTGGAAAATTGACTAGAATGTCAGGTCATAAGAGCAAAGATTACTTTTGTTGGGTACATTACATTTCCTAAATGCCTAGAATACTGCCTGGTACACAACAGATACTCAATTAATAATTTATGAACAAATGACTGGACAAAAACTGTGCCTTCAGTCTACCACACATGAGCAAGGTATGTATGATTTGCTATGAGTTTTATGAGGAAAAGAAGGGCTGTTATATGATGTGATGGGAGAGAGGTGAGAGCTATTTTGGTTAGAGAAATTCGGGAAGGTACCTCAGGAAGTTGTGTTTAAGCCCAGAGACACGTGACAAGAGGGCATCTGTGGCATGGGGAGGGTATTTTGAATCAGACAATAGCGTAGACAAAGGCCCTGGGGAAGGAACTACTCGTGTGTTAAAGAAACAGAAGAGTGAAGGTAAGAAAGAGACACTGGTGAGTTGAAGATGGTGAAAGTTTTAATCCGAATGGTGGTCATGGGCCCAGTTATATAGGGTCTCCTAATCAATTTAGGGAGATTTAGTACTCCATTTATTAATTCCCTAAGGTTGTCAGCAAATTACCACAAACTGGAGAGCTTAAAAATTGCAGAACTCTATCCTTTCACAGAAATGCAGGTGTTGGCAGGATTGGGCCTTCTGGAGTCTGAGAGAAAAATCTGTTCCATGACCCTGTCCTGGCTTCTAGTGGCTGTCAGGAACCCTTGGTGATGTTGGTGTGTATACTCCAGTTTCTGTCTCTTTCCTCATATAGCTGAGTTTCTCCTTTGCTTTCCATGTCTTCTTCTCTTCTTATAGGACACTTACCATCAGATCTGTGGTCCTTTCAGATAATCGAGGATGATCCCATCTTGAGATCCTTAACCTAGTCACATCTGAGAAGGCCCTTCTTCCATGTAAGTTCACATTCACAGGTTCCCTGTGGACACGTCTTTTGGTGGGGCTGCCATTCAAACCACTACACTCTACTTGCAATGAAAAGCCATTGACAAATGCAATGCAGAGGAGTAACAAAAGTTGCATACTTTTCTGAGTGAGGAGTGGATTACAGAAGAGCAAAGCTAGAAGATCTCGGCAGTGAACGGTGAGGTTTGGAGATTGCCCTGTCTATGCGGAAGAATGTATAGAGAGTAAGTTTGAGTTGGGGGCAGGGCCAGAATTAGTGTCAAGGCAATGTGAGAGTGGTGCTGGGTTGAGATGGGGGCAGTGACACCCAAATAATATCTTAGCTCCAGGTACGGTTGGTCTAACACCACACAGATGGAAAGTTGGAAATCAGTCAGACCCTTTCATTTTTATGCTCATTGCCCCACTCTCGACTCCTTCTGGCATCCTTTTCTCCTGGGTAAGGTTGCCCTGAGCACTCAAAGTTGCTGCTTTCATGCCCTACAAATCTTAGGGCTCTGCCCCTTCCTATGTGGAGCTTACATACATCTTAATGCTCAACCACAAAATCTCTGAAACTTGAGCTTCCCTTTGCATCACATGACTCTTCTCATAAACTTTGGGGACTCTAATATGTTTTGTCTGTCTGTTACAAGCCGAGATTTCTGTAGACAGGAAAAAAGAACCCCCATTTTTTCTAACTCAAATTAGCCTTTGGCAAGGAGTTCTTGCTTTCCCACTATGCAGGCATTTCCAATAGAGTTCATGGCTAACTTTCTTTAGAAGGGAGGAAAAACAAATCCAGTAAGTAGGTAGTATGGACCAAGGGTTGTTCACAGTTACCAAGTCTTTCCCAGTGGCATGGAAGCAATGGTGGGTTTTAGACCTGGGAATGTAATGTGGAATTGAAATATTTTCTTTTAGAAATCTGAAGAGCAAAAGTCTTAGTGTAAAGCTATAGGGAATTCAAACTACTTATCATTCCACCTGTCTCCTTGATGAAAGAGACAGACAACTCCTGTGGTGCAACAGGAATCTTAGTACTGTGGAGAAATATGGACCTTTCCTGAAATTGCCAGTTGCCCTATTTGCAGGATCTCTTATTGTGTAGTGAATTCCTCAAATAGGGAGTGCTTCTAGCCCCCAGAATTATCGTACAAATTAAAATAAAATATCTGTTTCTTTTATCCTACTTGTATAGCTATCCACATATCTATTTAGATACATATAGATATGTAGTATTTGACTTAATATGATTGCTTCATAAATGGCAGCACTTTATAATTTGCTATTATTCATACCCAAACCCCTGCTTTTATTCAATTTCTATACCATGACAAGCTGTTTCACACCTAAGGTCTTTACACATATATTTGCTTTTTCTGGAAAATGTTATGTTAACCAGGGTCCCTTCTCTATACTCTATCAGTGGTTCTCAATCTTGCCTCTAGTAGGGCTCAGCTGTAAAGTTTTAAAGAAATACACGTGTCAGGGTTCTACCTGGAAATTCTGACTCAGAACATTTGAATATTTACTTTTTTACCAAAAAATTAAATGCCCCTCTACATTTGTATGAGTAGCCAAAATCAAGAAGCCCTACCACACTCCACATGGTTGCTCGAGTGGTCTCATCCCCAGCAGACAGCCAGGTCAGGACTGCAGCCCTGGTTTTCCAGTGCGACCTTTCTCCTGAGTGCCGTCCCCATACACACAGCTGCTGCTGCTTGGATGCCCAGATAGAGCTCACATTTTACATGCCACCTCCCCTCCATCTCATTTTCTCTTTCTCCTTTATCCCCAGTGTCATTGAATAGCAACTTAATTTATCCAGTAAGTTAACAACTTACACTGGAATGTTATTCACAAAGTAATATGATTCATGTGTAACAATAACCTCAAAGGAAATTTGTGAAGGAAAAAATTCACCCATAATTCCACCTGTTATATGCTTTGTTCACAGTGCTGTATGCACTTCTTTAAGTTGAAAAATTAGTCTGTTTCTGTGCTCTTTCTAACATAAGTCAATTCATTGCTTTCCAATATGACAGATAACTAGGCCAGATAAATTTATATGTATATAAATTTATAACTTTATGTATGTATAATAAATAAACCACTAAAATTAATTTGAAAGTGATGGATGATTCAATAACTGATATTGGGCTAAATGGTTAAGCATTTGGAAAAAATTTTAAATCATATTACCCTCTTAGCCTCTATATTGTAATGAATTAAATACATAAACTAGACATAAATTCTGACAACTACATATAGTTTTTCTGGATTGGAAAGCTTTTTATAGAATGATACTAAATCTAAGAGCATTAAGGTAAAGAACTGATAGATTTGACTATATAGGAATTAAAACAAAAGCTTCTGTCCAGTAAAAATCATCAACAATAAAATGCCACTAAACTGGTAAATACTCTTAACATTGCTATGCTTTTTAAGATTTAAAAACAGCTCGTATAAGAAGAGCATGTAAATCACCATAGAAAAATGTGAGAAATCAAATATGCAGATATATAAAACTAATCAAATAAGGGAAACATTAAAAAATGAAATACATTTTTTTACTAATCAAATTGGCAAAAATGAAAAATGGGACAATAATTCATATATAAAGAAATGTCCGCTGTCATAGTCTTCTGGTGCACGTGCAAACTGGTACAACCTCCGCTAAGAGCAACTTGGCATTTGTGTTGAAATTTAAACCATACCAATATTTAATTATATAATTCTATTTGTAGAAAATTTTCCAGATTGGACAAGTGAAAAAAATGTATGTATAAGAATGTTTTTCGAACAGATTTAATATAAAAAATTGAAATAAATGTACTGTAATAAAGGATTGATAAAGTATATTTAAATTAATTAATATTTAAGTAGATGTAATAATTTTATAGACATAGAAAAATATCTGTCTTAGAAGAAAGAAATGATCAGTGGTGTTTTGTTCCTGTTTAGGAATTAATAGCTGATATACTATGTAATGTTCCCAAGGATTTTATTTTGTATGCTTTGTATGCTGGTTTTATTGCATTCTATCATTTACCTAGATTTTCTGTGTTTAATCCAAGGGAAAATGTGGCCTTTGACTAACAGAGACCTGTGTCATGTGTGAGAAGATAGCAAAATATGGGAGAATCTTCAGCTGCTTGTCCACAGGCCCGAAAGCACCTACTTTTTCTGACTGCGCAACAACTGGGTCGACTATGTGAGAGAGAAAATCCTGAATTTGGCTACCAACATCTCTGGTGACAAGCTGGTGTCACTGGGGACTTGCTTCGGAACATCCCCAGACTTACGAATTCTGGTTGCCCGTCATAACTCTGGATTACCTTGCACTCTATGCCAAGTACAAAGTGTGGGTAAACCCTGGGGCACAGCAGTCCTTTCCATGTGTCCACGTGGAATAAAATGTCGAAATCTGGACTGGGTGAAATCACTGAAATACTTCTCAGTACCAGGGAGTGGTGGTGGACTCCTTGGCAGACATTCCTTTGGGTCTTGGTGTGGCAGCAAAGTCTACACAAGACTGCAGGTCAGACAACTCATGGTGATTGTGGTAGTTCATCAAGCAGACACTGGGGAATATGTGTGACCTGAAGGGACTTTGACTCAAAATGAAATCATCTCAAGGACTTATGGCTGTGTGGAGGGGTCTAGCTCTGCTTCTCGTGTCTGTGTAGGCTCCACCATCATGCTGAATTTTGTCAACACTGTGACCTCTACAGGGACTTCTTAATTTAATATACTCTCTATGATGGACAAATGCAGGCTGGATACTTATCAAGCAGAAATGGGTAAAAAATGGAGTTTTGGATCTTTGTGTTTGTTACTAAATAGAATATTGTGTTTTATATTTCAATCAGATGGCTTCTTGTTTTGAGTAACAGGTTCTAAATTATTGGAATTGAGGACAGGAATAGCTTATTATTATCTGTGATAACACCATTTTCCAAACTCATAATAAGAACACAATATGTTCTCCTATTTACTTATTAATGCTATGAAAGATACATATTCCCATATCAGAAAGTAGGCCATGTCTTGGATTTTACAAATAAAATTTAAATAAAATATTAAGAGTAATTTATTCAGCTAATATTTCTTATAGTGGGTGCTGTGTGGTATGGAAGTTAAACACTAGTTCTCATACGTACCAGCTATATGATACTTTAGATGAGTCATTAAACTATAATGAGCTTCATTTCTTCTGTTTCAAGTAATAGCTTTAACCATTTACCTGAGAATGGCTTTTAGAATTGGCAGTCATGACTGTAAAACACCTAGCACAGTGCCTGGCAAATCATAGATGATGAATAAACAGTAAGAATTATTGTTATGCTGCATATACTGAGTGTTTCTGTACTAAAAGTAGGATCTAATGAGTATAATTTGATTATATTATATTATATTGTTTTTTCCAATCTCTTTTCTCAATCTCTCTTTTTCTTAGATGGTGTGATCTCAGGTTGAATGTTATTATCATCACCTTGGCTTCCTAAAACATTTTCCTTATGAAACTTTACTAATCTTACTGGACTGAACAAAAAGCTCTAATTGGATCATCTACCTCCTTCATTCTTCCCCACGACTCCTGACATCACTTTTAGAATTACTAAAATATTTCAAAAAATGAAAAAACATTTCACAGACAAATATTTTTACAACTAACCATATTGTAAAGCAATTTCTCCAATGAATATAGTGTTTATTTTAAATTCCAAAGGTGACATCTCTAAAAATAGAATATTTTTCAACTTCAAAAACTACATTTCTTTACTTGAAAAAATAAAATAAAATAAAGTAGAGGTTTGTTGGGCCCTGAAATACAGATCTTTTTTCTGTTGCAATGTTGGTAGCGGAAGCTGAAAGTTTAGAATATTGTTCTATCGGACTGCCCTAACTGTATGTGGCTCGATAGCATGAAAAGGCGAAAACATGGTTAAGTTTCAAAGATTCATTTAATTTCTGCATTCACTTTCCAGAAAGAGGAAAAGCGAGGTAAATAAAGAGTGAGTTGATATATATTTCTCTAATACATAATGGGTGTTGTGTTAGGTAATTGACATGCCTAAATACTCATTCAGTGTTTGGATTATGGTCACATTTAGGAAATGGGCATTATCTGCTACTCAACCAGTAGGAATTAACTCATTAGGCATATGTCCTGAAATCCAGAAATGACTTTTAGTGACTACCAACTGCAGTCAAGTAAAATTTCGGCAATGGATTTCTTGGAAAGGCTTACTTTTGCACTGATCTAAAGGTGGCATGTGTTTTAATTGGCAATTAAGGCATACCTGACCCACTGTGGAGCCTGAGGATGACATCTGGGAACAGGAGCAGGTGGAATGCCTGAGAAAACCACTTGTTCTTTTAATCTGGACCCCAGGAATTACACAGGGTGTGTGTCAACTTCTTTGGGAAAACCTGAGTCCTTTAGCTGTGTTTTAATCTAACTTGTTCACTTGCCACATTTATTCTAATTGGTATTACTTTGAAAATTGCTAAAAATATGAAAATACTAGTAATTGCCTTATTAATATTCAAGGGACTCCTGGGAGAAAGTAAAATTCAACAGCTAAATTTTTTTGCACAAAGACTCACAAGAGAGTTATCAGAGTTCGCCTCACGAGTTATGCATAGTTGTACAGAAGACCCAAATATAAGACTTAGAATAATGCTTTTTACTTCATTCATGTCACTGACAGTAGGCTGTATGAAGCTAGATGAAAATTTGGTGAAAATACTTCTCCATTGAACCTTGGCTTCTCTTCTCACCCACCTCATCAAGTGTGGATTCATTTCGGCAGCAACCACCCCAGCCTTTGCATGCCTAGGTATCAAATCATGACACTTTGACTTGAACCAGAGTAAAAGCTTCTTTGAATCTTGTTTCCAAATCTGTAAGTTAAGGACAATGATAATATATACCTCACATGGCTACAGTAAAGATTAAATTAAATAAATAATGATTATGAATCAATCTAAAAAGTTAATTTCATTTTCTCCCATATTATTGGCAAGAATTTTTAAGACCAGGCAACTATAAGCCTCTCAAGATTATGGAATGGTCACTTCCAGACACTATTGCTGGGGCTATACATTCGTACAAAATTTTGAAAGGCTTTTGGCTGTACATTTCCAATCTGCAGCTTCTTCTTCAATTCATCATTTTACCTCTCAGAATTTACACTGCAGAAATTAGGTAAGAAAATATAAGTAGTATCATTTAAATGTCCATAACTAAGACAATGGTTAGATATATTAGAATAATAACAAGATATTGCATTTTATACAGCTCTTAGGAAAAAACTTGTATACACCTATATGTCCTAATTACTGACTTAGAAGATTGTTCCAGAAGTATTATTGGAAGAAAAAAAACTAGTTACAAAATAATGCACAGAGGATGATGCCATTTATGTTGAGACAGAAAGAGAAGGAAAGAAGGAAGGAAGGAAGGACAGATTTTGTGTATAGAGAGTCTGGAAAATACGCCATAATATTGCCAGTAACTAAACTTTGGAGTGGTATTGGCAGAAGAGCTCCACCATTTATTATATATAATGCTATAAGGCAGCTATTTTCAACCTTTTTCATCTCGCAGCACCACACATAAACAATGACTAAAATTCTGCAGCACACGAAAAATATATTTTTTGCTGATCTGACAAAATAGGCAAATGGGTATAATTTTGATTCATTCACACCAGATGACTACTGTTATGTTGGCTGTTGTCTTTTTATTTGACAATCTAAGGGAAAACAGATCAGTGCCCCTGACCGAATAGTCAGGTATTGCACATTTTGAAAATTCTTGTGGCACTTCAGTGTGCCATGGCACACTGGTTAAAATTGCTACTATAAGGGGGGGGGGGTTTGGGGGGGACATGTACTACTTTGGAAATAAAGGTATAAAAGCGTGAAGAAGAAAGAATAAAATAAATTTGTAATGACACTGGTCATTCAATAATCCTTTCTAGATTACTTTTTTCTCATTTTGAAAATATTTTCCTCCTCCTTCTCTCTCTCCCTCTCTCTCTTCTTCCTTATAGTTTATTTTTCTGTTTTTCAATTATAATTCAAGCCAGATTATATTTCAAATTCTTTTTGGCTTACTGAGAAAAGCCAAGGTCCTTGATTAGTCATTTAAAGCCACCCATGCTCTAGATGATAAGATTAAAGAACACATGATGAGTATAAGAATTACTTCAGAGAAATATGAATGAATGTAGAAAAATTATGCATTTTTGTAGGCATTCTGTTAATTACACTATGTTATGCATTCTCCTTTTGTATTCCTATTATCTTACTATTCTTGTAATTTGGTAAAACTCCATGCAACCTATGATGGAAACTAATGAAATTTCACAGCCTTCCAACACAAGGCATTTCCTTTTATACCATAAGCTTTCTATGAAATTGTCATCCCTTGTTCATTTTACACTTAAAGCCCATATAATAAATTATTATTAAAAGATTATATAACTGCTTTATTAAAATCAAGGCATTTGATAATTATATGATTGAAAAAAGCTAGAAATGTCAATCTGTCTCATTTATGTACTCATTGTACTGACACATGGCACAAGATCATGGACCTGCTATGTGGCAGACATCACTTTGGGCAGGGGTGTCAAACTCATTTTCACCAGGCCCACATCAGCCTCGCGGTTGCCTTCAAAGGGCCGAATGTAACTTGAGGACTGTATAAGTGTAACTAGTCCTTAACACTTAATCGAGAGCTCGGGTAGACACAAGGTACTGGGCCGGATAAAACAAGGTGGAGGGCCGGGTTCGGCCTGAAGGCCTTGTGTTTGCCACCTCTGCTCTAGAGTCTGGGAGACCAGAGTGATTAAGATTCCTGCTCTGTCTGTTGTATTATCTATTATCCTTTTTCCTTTCTTCCGGCAACCATACACTGATTTTTCTTTGAGGCAAGTAAAACTACTTAATTTAAACTACATATTTGGATAAATCTCTTTCCATACCTCAGTCGGGAAGGTGAGAAGCACTGAAGTCGTCTTAGAGAATTGAGGCATCAGTTCCCCTAACTGCAGTTGTAGTCAAAGACAGGCATGGGATCCAAATCAAGAATATGGTGCTAAAGCCAGGACTTCTAATGGAGAGAAAGCATTTCCTCTGAATACAGACTTTGGGGGATTTGGGTCTGGGACTGCCAAGAAGCCACTTTGAAAATCTGAGCATAAAGTCAGCATGGAGAGGGGAGAGGGGAGAGGGGAGAGGGGAGAGGGGAGAGGGGAGAGGGGAGAGGGGAGAGGGGAGAGGGGAGAGGGGAGAGGGGAGAGGGGAGAGGGGAGAGGGGAGAGGGGAGAGGGGAGAGGGGAGAGAGGAGAGGGGAGAGGGGAGAGGGAGAGGAAGCTTATACCCTAGTGACTCTGGACCAAGTCACACCTGAATCCAGTAATGTGTCAGGGGTTTTCCATTACTGATGCAATGAATTTCCTTATTTGCTTATGTAGGCTTCATAATTGTGTAGTATATCATTTGAATCCCAGAGTTCTATTAGTACATTATTACATTACATTGTTAAAAATAGTAGATTGTTTCATTATTTTAAGCATTTGGCAAGGGAATAAAACTAGCTATAAGTTTTACAAATGCCTATGTTCACAAAAACCTGGGAAAATTGTCACAAATAATTAAGAAAATATTGAGTTTTTGACCCTTAATTTTAAAGCATTTTAAAGAGCCCTGACAGGGTGGCTCAGCTGGTTGCAGCGTCATCCCGTACACCAAAAGGTTGGGGGTTCGATTCCCCATCAGTGCACATGCCCGGGTTGTGGCCCAGTCCCTGGTCGGGTCACGAATGAGAGGCAATGGATCAATGTTTCTCTCTCACATAGTTGTTTCTCCCTCTCTCTCCCCCTTCCTCACCTCTAAAATCAATGAGCATATCCTCAGGTGAGGATTTAAAAGGTATGTCAAAGAATGTGTGTAAATATTTATTGTTTGCCGTATGCAGAAGTATTAAATGTCTTCCAGTGGAGACAGGGCCAGACATGTCTTTGTGATCCAATCACAGAAACACCCCTTTGTTTTCCCTGTGACCGGTGACTGTAATAATCTTTACTACAAGCAGGTGACGATTGCACATTGCCGGGATAATCTTTACTCCGAGGCTATTACTAAAGTAGTCCCACAGACAACTAACAGGGCTAACTGAGGGATACGTTCAGGCTGCCGAGTTGGGAGCGTTGCTTTCTTCTGACCACAGGCAGAATTCTGCCTTCATTCATCTTGCATGTTTGTTTCTACTTTGCACGTGGTACATGTTCAGTGCCTTCATCAAAGTAATCACCATCATTATAATCAGTACGAGATCATATTCACTCGAGGTGTTGAATGCTAGCATTGCCGTTTTAGAATGTATGCCTTCTTCTTTAAAAAGCCATGATATGTATTGAGGATAATTTCAGTAAGCTGTGCTAACGTAGATGGTCTTTTATCTGTAGGAGACTGTGGTCAAAAGATACATCCCATTAATAAAGAAACATTTAACTGTGTTCAACCTTTGTGGTCACAACTTATGTGATTTTCAAAATTTAAGCAAAAAGACAATTTGAGATAGAGACCAATTACAACATCTCTGTCCTCTAAGGAGAGAGAAGATTTTGAAAGGCATTTAAAGAAAGGAATGGAAGCTACTGAGAATCTAATGTTAATAATCTAGGCATTAGGCAACTGGGGACCAGTTCGGTGTACTCACTAAATACGTAGCGAGTGTCTAAAGCCACAACTGTTTAAATGATTTGACAAATTTGAAAAACTAGATTCGAAATGTGTGCCCACTTAGAAGTCTACAGTGAATAATTTAACACCGTGGTCATCCCTAGAAATTTCAGAAAATATCACTGTTTTGAAAATGTTTATTTTTTTTGTGTGTTCCTATTGCCAAATTTGGAAGAAATAAACTGGCAACATCATATTAACATATTTACATGATGAAATATGTAGATGTAGTATAATTTTTGCAGATGGTAGAATTAGAGAATATATATTGAACAGGAGGAAGGCCTGATATTTGAAATGTCAGACATGAGACTATTTTTGAAATAAACTTTCCAATTGTTTATTCATTAAAAGGCTGAGGTTCTTTATTAAAGTGCTTTCCATATTTATACAGAGTACAGATATGTAGAATGTTGAAAATAAATCTTTAAAAGAAGGAGAAGTGACAGACAATTCAAGGTATATTCTTTCAAGGCATGTTCTACTTGCCAGGCACTTTCTTAGCCATTTTGCCATTTTCCAAGTTCCCACAATGAAGTTAACACCCCACCTTACAAATGAGAAACAGGCGAAAGAAGATAAATTGCTTACCCAAATGCCCATAGATAGTGAGAGCCTGTCCAAAGCAAAGTTCACTTTCTAATCTTTTTGCTATTCTTTCTGATTTTCTAACCTTTTAACTTTTTAATTTTTCACTGTATTGCATTGTGCACTTTCAGATTCTTGTTGCTAATATGTTCATTTTCTAGTCTGATAGCTCCTTCGCCTTCTTAACAATTAAACAGTTCTAATTCACATTCTTCAAGGATCTCTCCAAAGAGTTGAGCTCTGGTTCTTCCTAACATTCTGTAGTTGAGGTTCTGAAACAGCGCCAATTGCAAATGCTTTATTTTACCTCTTACAGCCATGATACAGAAATGCAGAATATCTCAGAGGTACTAATAGTGATGAATACCAGCTAAATCTTCAAAGCCCTTAGTACGTGTCAGCCATTAGACCAAGGGCTTTACCTGAATTATCTCATTTAATCTTCATAAAAAATCATACAAGTTAGTTATTATTTTGACCCTCTTTTAAAGATGAGGGAACTGAACTTAAGTAAATTCCTCAGGATGACCCAGAAAATGGTGAGGAGCAAGTATATTTCCACATGGACTTGGTCTACAAGGCAAGCGCTATTCGTAGCTGCTCTGTCTCATTGGAGAGGACCCGCCTCTGTGTATTCATAGTTACCTTTGTGATATGGACATTTAGGAGGCTTTGCACCGTTCTGTTTATTTCCTGACCCAAAAGAAACAAAACTTACCCCAAATGTCCTGCAACTATTTAGTTCTTAGCAATTTTCAGTGTCTGAGAAACACAACTAAAATAATTGTATCCAGTTTCTTAAATATTCAATATTTGATTTTCATTTCTTAAAGCTTCATTTCCAATTTTAACTATAGAACAACTATGTCACCTTAGAAATTATTTTTAAAAAAACATGAACTGTCCAGGCAGCTCAATTGGCTAGAACATCACCCCCATAGGCCAAGGTTGTGGGTTCAATCTCCGGTCAGAGCACATATAGGAATCAACCAGTGAATGCATAAATATGAAGCGACAAATCTCAGCCTCGCTCTCTTTCTCTCTCCCTCAAATCAATAAATAAAATTTAAAAATATAATGAAATAAAAGATATGCACTAAGATGATATTTAAGTTTGATTGATGAAAATATAGCATTTTAAAATATAACAGACATTGCAAAGATGACCTCGTTTTATTTATTTATTATTTATTTATTTTTAGAGAGAGGGGAAGGGAGGGAGACAGAGAGGGAAAGAAACATTGATGTGCAAGAGAAACATCGATCGTTCTGTTGCCTCCTGCACGAGCCCCAAATAGGGGTCAAAAACACAGCCCAGGCATGTGCCCTGACCAAAAATGGACTGTAACATTTCACTCTGCCAGATGCCCAGCCAACTGAGCCACACCAGTCAGGGCAAAGATGACTTCACTTTAAACATTTTAAAATGACTCATTGGAAAAGGAAAAACATTTGGAATAAAAAGGGAAATTTAACAGTGTGTGTTGTTAGCTGGTAAAAAAATAGGTGCCTAATTCTGGACAAATCCTTTATTAAGTACTTCAGAGTGAGAATATAGAAATGCAACATCTCACCACCCTTTGTGTCTGATATTTTGCAGTGGCCCATGATGCTAATTTTGATGTGGAAAGTTAGTATGCAACAACAAGCAACAGACGCTCCTTCTTCTTCTCTTCTTACTCCAAGGACCTAATTCACCACATTGCCACCCATAAAGACATGCACGCACACTGGAAAAGTATTAGAGAGGTGGGAAGAAATGCCATTCCTGCTTTCTGGTCTACATGGATTATTTTTTTGCCTGAAACAGCTAAAGGCAATGGTGCTGAAGCAAACGGTCTTACATTCATCTATAGCCTTTTTAAGATATGGGCAATTAAAAGTTTTAAAACTTTACATATGCTGTGTAAAATTTTTAAACACCCTGCTTCCACAGGAGAACACTGGAAGAGCCCCAAGATTTTCTTTCAAGAAACATCATATTAATATTCTTGTGTATTTGAGATTTAACATTTCATATTCTTTCCTCTGCACCTTTTATTGTTCCTATTTGCAGTGCACCTGAAACACATTGTATAATTGGCAGAGAGCCCAGATTTTCCATTTAGGAACAGTTTGATGATTTCACTTTTTCTTCTTCCTTTTTTTTTTCCCCAAGCAGCAGGTGCTGTACATTGTAAACAATGCCAGTCACCATAATATTATTAGCTTTTGAATTTTTATTACATTCTTGCCTCCCTACATATTTTAAACTTCAGGGCAAGGAATTTTTGGCACCAGCTCAGAAAGCTTCTTATTTCATAAGAAAGATAGATTCCAGCAGATAGAGTGCTTCATTGTCATTTATAATTAGAAAGCATAAGATTTACCTAATCATAAAATCACCCAATATTTTCAGGTTTGTTTCTAATTTTTGAGGCAATACATTCACATCTGTCCTGTGCAGAATGCTAATTCCCTTTCAGTGCATTAGTTCCACAAATGTTTAACCCTCCCCTTACCCATTAGCTAAAGATAGCTCTCCTTTGGCTTATCCTTTGTGTGAAGGTTGTAGTTAAAAGCTAGTGAGTTTTTTTTTTTTAAACACGTCTAAAATGGCCCAAGCTCATAAGAATCGATGCATTCAATTGAGTTATTTTAACAATCAATGTGTATCACTGCATGATCGATTTAGCTACAGTAGTCAGCCTGAAATAAGGAGATGACTAAAGCGATACAATTGACCATGCTTGTTGCCAAATGTAATTTATTAATCCCCAGCAATGGTGACCAAACACTGGGCAAGAAAAGTGTTTTGCACAGAGCAAGTGCTCAATAAGTATTTGTTGGAAAAAATTTATAGATGAATCAAAAAAATTTCCCCACTGTCTTAAGAATTTAAAATTTAGTTACCTATAACACACGTATTTATAATTAAAAAAAAAATGTCCAAAAATCAGTTCACATCACTCTTGGAAATACTGAGTTAAGCCAATTCAAAATGAATGAGCCGGTTAGGTGATACATTGCAAGAACTCCTGTGTATAACTGGAGTAAAAACAAGAAATTATTTCTAGCCCAAAGTCTAGATGTTCATTCCATTTTCTGAGATGAATTTTAAGATAACACTTAGGATAAATAATATTATTTTTCCCCCTCCGGTTGTGAGGGACTTTCCATTAGCTAACCAAAAGAGAAAAAAAATCAAGCTATTTTAATTCTACAGTTATGATCTTTCCCGTTAAACTGCATTTAGAGCTACATTTTTTCCAGATCACTTCAGTAAGTGAAAGCCCAACAGAGAACAGATGCAAATGTAAGAGCAATAAAGGATGAAGAAATTAAAAATCCTTTGTTCTCCCTGCAGATTTACATCCGTAAATCTATTAGCATTATTTTCCTTTCTTCTTCTCTCTCTCTTTCTTCTTCTTCTTTTTTTTTGTTTTGTTTTGCTTTTGCATCCCAAGCCAGATCTCAAGTTCTCTGAAGCAACCCTTAATCAAGCTCCCCAAAGGCCTACGACTGCGTGCAGCAATTTCTCCCCTGCTCTCAGCACAGATGTTTCGAGCACATTCCATTACACCTACATGCCATTACAGCTAATGGCTTACTCTGATGAAGAAAGCTGCTTTCTGCTCAGTGCAGCAAAGGGGAAAATCTCCTCCTGTACAGTGCGATCCCTGCAACACTGAAATGTGGGGGCAGGTGGTACAACAGAACCCTCTAATGTTAATTACATACTGTATTACCCCCAAATTTGGCTGGTCATTAATTATGCTAATTTACCTTCTTGAAAATTAGCACCATCCATGGGAACATTTGAGCAGATTATAGCAAAACGTAGTCTGTCAGAGTTGCTGGTAACCCGGAACCTTCTGAGCCAGCCAAAGAAATGATGACCCGTCTTGGATGTAGCTGACTTAAGAAGAAATGGTTTACGGTTAAACTTGGTACTCTTCATGATAAATATTCTGATTTCTCAGGAAAATAATATGAAAAGGAGCAATATCTGTAAGTCTCGGGTAGAAATGTATTTTATTAATTTTTAAATTACTAAATATAGAAAAACAAGTATAAGGTTTAACACATCAAAGCAAAAAAGGCTAGTTTACTTTGCACTGAATAAAAATCATAGGTATTCTTTTGGAGCTGAAAAGTGGAAAATAAACCTCCATTGGCAGTGTCAAGTGGAGTTTTACAAAGTGAAAGTGGAGGAAAAGTGGAAAATAAAACTTCATTGGCAATGTCAACAGTTTGAATGACATGGAGTGTTGTAGTGAATCTCTTCTATGCATTTTTCACAGAGTTTTGATGAAGGGAGAGGAGCATTGTCTTTAACAGCTCCTACAGTTGTAGATTGTATTTATAAATTTATTACTGCATAAAAAATTAACACATCTCTCCTTCCAATTAAAGCTCAAATTTCACCACATTGATCACAGGTTTAATAAAGTGCATGAATCAGGTTAGACTATTTTTCCATATGAGTTGAATACATATGAATTAAGTACAATTTTATTTTGGCCTGCAGAAATTGATTGGATTTCAGAAGTAAATGGAGTATCTTTTCTGTGGAGAGAACAGTCTCCCTTTCCTCTTTAAGGCTGCTGTTTCCTTCTATCCATCTCCAAGAAGCCATCATCATATTAACATAGATGACAATCTGGCAAGGAGGTGCTGATCAAAGATAAATTTCACACTCTCACTTCGAATTTTCTAATTACACCATCTGTGTCAGACTCTTTCGTGGCAGTTCTGCCCAATCTGTCAAAAGCTGCATGCCTATGGGAATGCAGAGGAGCTGAGAAAATCTCCTTGTCTTCCCCCACCCTCCCAGACAATCCATCACCCCCAATCGGAGCCCGGCAGATATATTAGTCTAATTGGGGACTGAAATGAAGGTTCCAGGTTGCATCAGAGATGAGGTGTTTTGGGGATGCAAGACATGAGATTGCAATTTGAATCATATTACAGGGCCTGCCCCAGCATGTCTCGGAGCAGGCTGAGAACAAGCCACGCATGCAATATCAGGAGGGGAGGGGTGGAGACAAAGGACAGTTTTTAAAGGAATCATGAATGACAAAAATGTCTCCTTTCATTTCTCTCTGTTTTTTAATAAATGATTGTGAACAGGCACTGATGGGAAGTGCTCATCCTTTTATTATAATGTTATAAAACATAAGTATAAGGAGTTAAACACAATGACCCAGTTGATATAGCCAGATCTATTCTAATCAAGGCCAAGCAAATAAATCCAACAGTTCTTCCTAAATAACACAAATTAGTTCTTGTGGAATATACATGATGCTCACAATTGGACACAACAGACTAAAAACAGGAGACACTAAAGGCTGCCAGCTGCTTTAATAAAGAATTATCAGATATACATTAAACTTTAAGCTCTACTTGGATCTCTCTTTTTTAAATTTAGGGTAAAAAACTCATGAAATACCAGAGAAAAACAAAATGATTGCCCTTTCAAATGAGAGTCACAGCATAACTATTTCTATTATTGATTTCTCTCTGCCACATGTCATTGCTTTTAAGTCATGTTGCAACTGACACCAAAGTAGGTGAATAAATGTAATAAATCATGTTTAACTCTTCAAGGGTGTACTCTTATGTGTGCTTACTTCAAAATGGTACTGCTATGAAACCCAAGAAAATCCATCCTTTCTGTTTTAATATAAACAGTTCTTATGACAACACTATTTCTGTTGCTCTTGAGAAGTTTGAAATCACTTTTTTATCCTCGTCATGCTCAAATCAATAGGTCTCTGGTAAGATGGAGACAGAAAGGTAATGCCGGTTAAACAATAGAACCCTGCACTGAGCTCTGTTAATCACTTTTCTGATTCTCTGCTTTTGGTCACCTTCACTCTTCTCATTGCATATATTGGGGGCATATTCATGTAAAAGCAAGTTAAAGATTAGACAACGCCCCCAAAACTATAATGTCATATTGTTTATGCATTTAATTGTAGTTGACTGGAGAGATCTTTTCCCGGATACACTATCCCAATATCCAAATGCAGAAGCAGAGCCCCTCTGCACTCATTCCATCCCCTGAAAAATCAACTCCAGTCTACGGCCATATCACCCTGAACGTGCCGATCTCATCTGAAAAATCGACTCTTGACGGACAGGACTATCTCCGATTATTCTGTCTTGCATACTGTCTGTGATCGCAAGCTGTTTATTAAAAAACATTGGTATATTTAATATTCATAAAGAAAGGAAAACGCTATTTGAATCGCAGAGTAAACAAGGCTGGGAGTGTGGACATGATTGCATTTGTGGGGAAGGAAACCTAACAACCTGCCCCGTTAGCATTTTCTTACTTCTGAAAATCAGGACTTTGCCATCGAATATTTATGTAAACTTTGTAGTTTTGTTTTGTTTTTAGATTCTAGAATGTTTCCTTTTCAAGTAATGGACAAGGTGAATTCAATGTGGCCAATTTCTTAACAACTTCATTGTGAGGGCCTAAGTAAGTAAAATCTAAACCTCTGCTAACAGAGACTCTTCTCCAACCATGGCAATAAATCCATGGGGATACTGATTTTATGGGCATTTATAGTTCCTTGGTTTATTAAGACATAAATTCATTACTGGCTTCTCTCCATCATAAGTACATATATATACATTTGTATACACACATATACATACATTTATGTATGTCACATCTATCTATGTTTCTTCCTTTCTATCCATCTATCTATTATAACTTGAGTATTCAGAGAAAATGCAAGAGAGCATTATAGATGGCCAAGCTAAAGCCCCAAGACTGGACCTATGTTTTGAAATGAGAAATAGAGAGTAGAAAGATGGAAAACAGTGTTCAGTTTCACAAGGAGTCATTGTCCATGTTGAGTAAGAAAGTGTTTTTCACTTCAAACCTTCCGAATGCCCTAAACATGGGCCTCTGCGAGGGTTCCACTTCCTAAATGTCGTCACTGAATTACTTAATCACTTCACCTGCTAATTCAATTGTAATGGGCATTGGATATTAGCAGGGGCTAATTATTGCCATACAATAGCGTTAATGTCTAAAGCCTGTCTGGAGTCTTCTTTATTCTCATGAATTCCTAGACCACTAAAAATAAAATATTCATAAATCCTGTGCACTTTTAGAGAAAGTAAATGACCACTTCCAACAATATTTGCAGAAGTATAGATTTCTAGAGTATTAACTTCTCTCTATTCTGGTTAAAGAACGTTGGCTATAAAGTTGGCTATACATGTGGCCTGTTATAATGAATAAACTTCAAACTTAAAATTTAACTATTGCATGTAATGCTTTTCTCTACATATATGAATAACTTTTTCTCCTTAGTATGTATTAGCTACATCTTTAACAGCTCTAAGATATTTACCACATAGTTTCAGGTTTGAAATTACTCATGTTTAAATAAATATCTTTTGGAGAGTTCACTATAGTATTTTATCACAAACACCTTTAAAAGCATGAAATGCTTTATATCTTTTCTAAATTCACAGATAAAACTAAGAAAACAGTTGATGGTTTCCAAGAAGGGAAAGGCTGTGGAGACCTGGGGAAGTCAGTAACAGGTTCTTACCCATTTGTAGGCACTTCTACAACTTGGTTTCTGCCCCAGCACCCACTTCCATGTCGCGTTTCCATTAAGCACTAAGAACTAAAAATAAAGTAAATATATCACAACTATGTAATCCAATCCAAGGAATCATGCATTCTTATTTCAGTAATGCTTCAATGTATAAATATTTTAAGAATAAAGATTATTTTGTGCTCTCTGGCTCACTAAAACTCAACAACTCGAAGTATAATATTTACAAAAAGAAAAGTAACATTTTGGGCCAGTATTCACAGAGCTGTCTCCTAGATAAGGCATTAAAGATGGGAACCCTCCAGCTTCACCTCCATCATTCTGGAAACTAAATGGAGAAAAGCCCCGTTGCCAATTCTGTTTTGTCTTGATCACTGTCCAATCCCACCCCAAGCTATGTTTCACACCCCATTTAGAGCCTGCTTGGAGAGGCACCCAAAGATTTGGAAGTAGGCTCAAAGCTTATCTAGACTCTCCAGACATCAGCAGTGTGAAAAACGGGACTTTTAAAAATAACATTTCCTGTTCTTCCTGCTTCTGGTCAAGCCAAAAATTCCATAGAGACTGTTGTTCTCATGGAATTTTGGCACTTCCTCTGCAAGACACAGCCAGAATCTGGATGTGCAGAGGGTTGTGGAAATTGAAACTGATTGAGAAGTTTCGAACCGGGACCACAACAAATGCTAGGAGAGCACATCTGACAGGGCTGGAGTTCGCAAGAACACTGACTATATGAGCACTGTTTCCCTAATTATGTGGTTGAAGTCCAGCCAAAGTCCCCGTGATTCATTCTCAACATGTGTTTTGAAGTCAGAATGTATGGGATAACCACATAGACTCACAACTAGTGACTTCCCATTTAGTCCAATCTATAATCTATAATCATCTATAATCTACAATCTTAAAACTTTAAAAAAGTTTTAAGACACTCTTTCTAATTCAAAACTTTGTTTGCCATGAACAAACAGGAATGATTGACAAACAGAAAGAATAATAATAAACCTGGGGTGTTTTATTTAAAGAAATAATATTGGGATTTAAAACATGAAAAATTTTCTATGAAGGTAACATTTTGAAAGAGCTGCTCACTAAGAGGTGTATTTAATCACATAAGTACAGATGGTCTCTGACTCACAATGGTTTGACTTACGATTTTTCAACTTTACGATGGTGAAAAAGCAATACAAACTTAGTAGAAACTGTACTTCAAATTTTGAATTTGATCTTTTCTCAGGCTAGCAATATGTGGGAGATAACTCTCTCAGAGGCTGGGCAGTGGCAGCGAGCCCTAGCTCCGGTCAGGCACATGACCATGACCGTCAACAAACACACTCTACAGAGCAGTCGTCGTCGTGGTAAATGTTCTGCCCAACGGTAGGTGAATGTAACTGTTCGGAGCCCATTGAAGGTGGGTTACGCTAAGCCATCGTGTTCAGTAGGTGGGTGCGTTAAATGCACTTTTGACTCAATGATAGTTTCACCCCACAGTGGGTTTATTGGGAAGTAACTCCATCATAAGTTGAGTAGCATCATTTTAGACATTGATAAAATATAGTAAATAAAATGTACTTCAACAGACTAATAGTTACTCAAAGGAAGAAAATGCAGATAAATAAAATTTTTATTTTCCAAGGTAGTCAACAAATTTCTTCCACTCACAGACATTTTTGTGTGAAAATTCCATTGTGGTAATGTTCATTGGTTTGTGAACCTATTGATTTTTGAAAGCATTTGTTTGATGAGAGGATGAAAAATGGGCAGTTAAAATTACAGCCACTTTTGGTACATTTTTAGTCAGATAAAGTTTATTCCCTCCCTGCGTTTCCTCTCAGATGATTTCCCCTCCCCCGTTTAAAAATGGCATCTACTTATGACGAGATGTTTAGTAACTGGCATGATGGGGAGGTGGCCCCTGTTCCAGTCCTGCTCTTCCGGATTCCCAATGGAGTCTTTCCTTTCCTAATGCACCCAGCATACCCTAGACACAATGTTGAAAATACTACAAGTGATTCGATTCACAGAAAATGGGTAAAACTTCAGTTTACTGTTTTACAATATATGTTCCCATTTTAGCGTTCATGTTATAATAATCACCCGTGATTACAGACAAACCTAGGAGAACAGGGAAGGTGCTATTTGCATACGACAGTATTACAACCATTGATGTCAAAATGTCTGACGAGTTTCTCCCCAAATTCTCTGTGGATGGATGTGTGCTCTCCTGAGGGACACTGAGCTCTGGGATCCCTCAGAAAACTGCTGTGAAGGGCAGTAGATTTGAAAGTATCAGCATGCACTGAGGTGGAAGATTTCTTTTCCTAGACTACTCTACCACAGCATCGGTGCTAGATCCTTGGGTCATCAGGAGCTGTAGGAGAAGTCAGGCATGATTCTTTCCATTGAGGGACCTCTTTAACCAGCAGAGTAAAAAGGGCATTTATATATCCAGGAGAACTATAAAGCTGTCCTCTGTGTAGGGAGAGTCCCATATAACCTGGTTCAATGTGCAGGATACTTTGCCTCAGCTCTTTGTCTTTAAGTTACCTGGTACATGCCTGCAGTGGCCAGGCACTTAGAATAACCTGAGAGAAAGCCAGCTGTGCTCATCGAAACCATTTACAACTTCCTTGATTGTCCTGGATAGTTGCCCATATCTTTTCCATTACCATGTACACAATCACATTCGCATCCACCTCCTATATCTTAGATTTTGCTTTTTGTTTTCCTTGCTTTTTCTAAAAAAGATATTATTTGTTTATTTTTAGATAGGGAAAAGGAGAGAGAGAGAGAGGGAGAGAAACATCATTGCATGGTTGCCTCTTGTGTGCCCTCCACTAGGGACCTGGCCTGCAGCCCAGGCATGTGCCCTGACTGGGAATCGAACCAGCAACCTTGTTATTAGCAGGCCAGCACTCAATCCACTAAGCCACACCAGCCAGGGCACTTGCTTTTAATTTTTGGCTTCATTTGTAAACTTTAGTTACGACTCACCTCTCTGGTTATTTTCTTTCCAGGTTAGAGTACCTTGGCCAGTATACCCTGCTTTGTCTGGGCCCTTGGGTTTCAACTCCTAGTTCTATTACCTACTACCACCCCCACCCCATCCAGGGTTGGGGTACCAACCAAAGAAATTCAGGCAACAAAATGCTATCAATATCAACAAAGGTATCAAATTCTAATCTTTTCTGAAATGTATAGGAGAAACAGTAATATTCTCCCAAACTTGAAGCGATCTGTCTTTTGTACATTGTATGAGTTTTTGTTCTGCCAGGGCCAGAGGAGGAGCAAGGAACTGGACTGTGTTCTCCCATAAGCACGGTGGGGCGGAACTACCACTTACGGGACACTTTCTATGTGGCAGACACTGAGCCAGGTGCTTATCCATGATGTCTTTTTCCTTTCAGGTGAATGACTAAGCCCACTTGCATTTATTTTCACTTAGGCCATGCTTCCTTTCATGTAGGGGCAAAAAAGCTCTGCACTGTAGTATTATTTATAAAGTGTTCACATCTGCATAACACCTTGCTACCAAAAGGAACAATAAAAGGCAAGTGAAAATGACAAAGGCCCTGCCCTCTGGAACTTTACAATCAATAACAGATGGGTGAGAGGTATGGGAAAGGGGATCTAGCCCTCAAATACATACTCAGCAAGCTGAAATATGAATGGAGACCCAGAATCAAGGTAATCCCACCACAAGATCAGTTCCCACTGAATACACAGGGTCTGCCTCAGGGAACAACTAACTAAGCTTTTGTCACTGTGAGGGGATAGGGTGGAGGGTGGGGTAAAATCATTTTAACTAGGACAAAGACAATCTGCCCAGACTTTAGATTTGCCCAGACTCCTTACTCATCCACTATCAGTTATCTTCCATCAATTTGAAGCAAGGCTTTTAATCGGCTGTCATATTAGTGAGTTCTTCTGTTCCTCTGAGTATTTTGTTTAGCTATCATGTCACTGCTTGCTGTGCCACTCATTGTACGTGTGTTGAGAGGGCTGGGGTGGGAGCCAGCTTTCAGTCACACAGACCATCTCAATGCACACAGCAATGGAAAAGTGACTCAGACATCTATTTCAAAATGACTGGCTTTTAAAATAACGTTTCAAAGCAAAATGAAATTAGGAGTGGAAGAATAGTCAGATGCTTTCCACAGCCCTTAAGAAAAAGACATTTCTTCATATTTCAAAGCCTGGGATAACAGTAAACTAAGCACAAATTGCTGACTTGGCTTCTTTCTGTTTAGCTTATTTAATAATAACATTCTGTATAAGGAAAAAAAGTTATGTAATATATATGGCTATACGTGAAATGAATAAAGTATAGTTAGGCTGTCTGTAGGCCAAGAAAGTAAAGGGGAAGAGGGAATATTTTCTGGAGAACCTTCTATTGTAAATGCATTAAAATATGAATTAATGGTGAAATTATCCAAGCAATGACATCATATAGTGATTGTTAAATCTAAAACTGGGAATGGTTTCTTTCAGAAAATTTTAATGTTTTTCTTGCACACAGGCTGGCAGATTGGTATTGCATACACATGTCTCCATTCATATACAATTGGTTACTCTAATGGAAATTTCAGTTCTATGTGGACCTAGGCTTTGGAAGTATTGTTTTCTGTCTTCTCAGTGGAATTTTTCCTTTCAGAGATGCATTACTCATTTACAGTTTATTACTCAGGGAGAAAAGTGTTAATAAAGGAACTGTACCTGACCAGTTCTGATGTCCAACTCTGCTGAGAAAATCGCTAAGAGCCCTGCCTCTTGCTCTCTTCCCTTTTTGGTGGATGTCATCCTGGGCATTGTAAATCGGGCATGTGTACTGTATAATTATATTGTCCATGGATTTATGCAATTCCATTGCATATTCCATTGCTTTCTCTCGGTCTACTTATTAAAACTACATGTTACATGTCTAATAATGCAATTCAAATTGTACCAAATATGCAACACTGGCATGCAACACAGAGAAACGATGCCTGAGCCATTTAACCTGATTCACCGGACAAGAGAATTACATTTATTGTAATGAGCTATGGAGGGTGCTTCAGGCTGCTTTTTCACATTTGAGATTCTGTTATTATCCACCTTTCTCTTGAAATCTAAAGCCCCTGTCTGCTCATATGGAAAACTTGGAAGCGTTTCATACTATCACGCTCTCATCCAAGGGAAGGCGGTGGTGAGGCGAAGGAGGGGGTTGCTGTTGGTTTACAGAAAATCTGAACACCCATGGGATGCTTTTCAGAATCCAAACAGAATTCAAAACATAAACATTCCACGTAATTTGTTGTTTCCATACATCATTTGCCTCTTTAAAAAAAAAGACTGAAAAAAATTTTTAATGTGTGACTACAGTGACAGAGAGTGGGTGCCAACAGCTCTCTGGATGGCTTTTTATCTCATTCCCTTAGTGAGAACAGTTAACTAGGCACTGGTGAGAGATTCTGTAACTGCACGACACAAAGCTGGCGCCAGTGCCAAGTGTGGCACGCCAGATGTGGGACGACGTGGCGGAGCGCAGCATCAGCAACCCCAACAGCTCGCCACAGCCATTAATCTCCAGACCTCTGGGAGTTCCTGGTAGTGCTGTAAAAGCCAGCCCTGCCAAGGCTGCATCAGATAAAGCCATCAATGCATTGTAAAAAAGACACAAAACCTATTTCATGGGCTGCACTGATCAAGCAATTACAATCATTGACTACATTAAGCAAAGAAACAGCGGGGTGCCCTATAAAATTGACTGCCAACTTGAATAATCAATAGACTCCATGTAGAGTAAATTAAATAACTGAAAAACTATTTGGAAAAGCTGAAGTTAAAAAGCTAATCAGTAATCCCTCATCCATGGCAAAACAATCCTGCTTCCAAAAGATCCTTTGGTGAGCTTTAATGCTTATCCCTGGGAAATCCTGGGGTGGCCATGAGCTTGGGAAAGGGGAAATTCTTCCGCCTCTTTTATCTTTCTCTTTTAAAACTGTACATTTAATTTGAATGTTATTTGTAATCAATCGATGTGCTCTTCCTGTCATCTGTAGCTGAGTGCACACCCAAGGCAGGAACGTTTCATTGAAAGTCAACATTCTGACTAGAAGCATTTTGGTTTAACCTGGGGTTTACTATAACACCAAGATTTTCTCTTCTATATTTAGAATAATTTGAAATTTGGGGATTTGTAGATTATTAAATTTTGTGTAAAATAATGCCATAAAGGAAAGAGACAGAGCTATGTAAAAGTCCTTTTTAAATTTGTGTAGATTTGTCTAAATGCAATTTTAGAAGACAAGCAATCACAACCAAATTTCACATTTCCTTTTCCATAAGCTATTTTTATCCTTTGTGCTCCCCTGGAAAGTGACAAAACATACTCACAAAGATATGTGTTAATTTATATGTTACGTTATCAGTACCATGAAAAGTTTGCAGTATTTTGCAAGAAATTATTATTTTTATTTACACACAGATTTGTTTGTTTTATTTAGGGCTAGGAAAAAAAACATTTATAAACAACTTTCCTATTGTCTTATTAGAAAATCCAGGAGAAAAAATTATGGAAATATGAGAATCATATTTTTGTATGCATACAAAAAAACTCAAATCATTTTTATGGATTTTTTTCATGATTAAAATGTAATAGTAAAACTTCCAGCTCTCAGAAGTCAGGTTAGTTGGCAGCAATATATCTAGACCTAAATGAGAGCCCTGGAAAGATTACCCAGACTCATATGTGCTTAATAAAGATATTTTTCTACTAAAAGAGAAAAATATTTAAAACCTTTATTACAGAGACAATACAATTTTCTTTGTAGTCAAGCCTGTTTCTGAAAACAATATATAATAATAATCGTACAAAGACAACCACGGCACTGATGAATACATCATTAAGCAGGCATTATTGTCGTTCCCACTGAATGTAACATCACCCTAATATTATGAATGATTTGCATATTCAAATAATATTGAGGTGTATTTAACGTAATATTTGAATTAACTCATAACAGCATTCAAGTTCTTTGGGGACATGTTTGTGAACAAACTGCAGGAGGAATTTGGAAATAATTGTCACTAGCTAGGCTTTGAGAACCAAAGTATCTAGAAAATAACTTTGTGATATTATTTTTAACACACTGATGTGTTTTATAGAGCCTCCTAAATTGGAGCACAATAAATTAGTTGTCAATAAACAGCGTGCTTTTAACAACACTGCGATTCCTTTCCTATTATATCTAAAAAGGACAAAATCCTCCGAAACGATGTATTTAATGAGCAAACTTTATTTTTTAAAAAGCTGCACAGGGGAAAGGAGAAATATGATGAACTCAAAATGATTATGTGTCAAAATAAAATTCCCCAACTTGTCTGCTGATGAGCTGATAATATTGCTCATAAAAGCAGGAGGAAAGTGCTGCTGAGCTCTTGATAAAATGTCTTATTGGAACCTATTGTATTTACTTCTTATTAGATTCTGAACTCAAATAGATCTTGATTGTTGAAAGCTTGGGTATTTAAAAGCTTTAAGATCATCAATTGCATTACTCATAATTTCCACATCTGCCTTTCCCCGCTGCAGTTCAGAGAGAGAGAGAGAGAGAGAGAGAGACTATTACAACAACCTTCCTGCAACTTGATTACTAGGAGTCTCTGTTACAATGTGCACTTGAAATGCTGTTAAGATGTGAACTTAACTGCAATTTTCAGTTATATAGAACTACTCCTACATGGATAGCTTTTGGTAATAATGGAAATAAAATGTCAAGAAACCTGCCAAATGAGCTGGGAGAAACAGAGAGCCACCTGAAAACCCAGACCCCTGCAGAGCACAAGGAAAGCTTGCAGTTTCCAGCCACCCTGCTTATCTTCCTGCTCAAAATTAGCTTTGTGAGAGCTAATATGCATTTTGGTTTAAATAAAATAATAATTAACATGGACACTACGTAATGAATTGAGTGGCTATTTGGTTGTGTTTATGCTGGGGAGAAGCTGGCCGGGGGGGGTGGGGTCAGAACCTAGAGAATTCTCACTGTCAAAATGTTGTCAAAGCAGTACAATTTTTTTCCAGAAACATCTTGTTTCTTAATTCCTAATGGAGAAGTCAGCTTGAGGGTAGTTTTCACAATCTCCTGAACATTTGCTGCATGTTCAAGGTTCAGGTGTCCTAGTAGGAATAGTCTAAAATAACAAGTTATCTTTCAATACAGTCACTCAAAGCACAGACTAGTACATATAAACGTTTACTTTGTCTCACTGGATCTTACCACACTCAAAGATTCAAATATGGGATGATCATGTAGTTCATGAAATGGGAATTCCAGATCTAATTTATGATACAAATTCTGGGTTCAGTTTGTGGAGTTTTATTTTATTTTTTTTAAGACAGAGGCTTGCCTACACATACACACACATGCACCCACATGCATGAAGAATTGTGAACATATTTTCTCGGAAGCACACAGACAGCATATATGAATGTTACATTGCAAATCTTGAGAAAGGAGGAGGGAGAAGACTAAAGAGATATTTCTCTAAAAATTTTCTTGGGGAAAAATCTAGTCTCTGAAATTATACTTTTCAGTAATCCTTTTCAATCATTAATCTTTTTTCTCTTTCTATCTGACCAATCAGCTCTGACATCAAAATTGGAGAAAAATCTAAGGTCCTATCTCTTAGCCCTTAAACACAAAGAAAAAGTATGTTGGTTTTGGACAATTACTAAATAATCGAGATCATTTTATTGTTCTTTGACTAAAAGTTTTATTCAGCATTTAATCTATATACACTTTACAGCAATTAAGCATATATGAAAATTGAGACAAAATATTTTGAGATTTTTTAAATTAAAATTATTTACTGTCAAGAAGGAAAATTTTCCATTCTGGATGTGCTCAATTTCCTCCTCCTTCCAAGAAAAACATAATAGAAGACAATAATTGATGTCACTTCACCTAGAAGAACAACAGTCTACAGGTCCCGTGACAGTATTTACATGTTCAGAAATATATGGAGAATGTGTTAGAACTGATTAGGATAAAATACAAAGTGTTCTCAATAGCTTCTTCATTAAAAAAAGACTGTGAAATGAATTTCTTCACACAAGTTACTGCATTACTCAGAATTATCACAAACAAAAATAAAAATCATCCTGGCAGAAACTGCTTTAGAAACATTTTTAGAATTCTGATCAAGATGGCAGAGTGGCAAAGAAGGTAAAGGCTGTGCTCACTTCCTCCCACCACCACATCAAAATTATAGAATAATCATCATTGAAACCCACCTGAAGGCTAGCTGAGCAGAAGTCCTATAGCTAAGCATATAAAGAAGAAGCCACGACAAGTTTGTTTGGAGGAGCGGTGATGCAAAGCTGGCTGGTTCTACACCCACAGTGTGGTGACTAAAAATCAGGAGGGATACCTCAGTTGCCAAGGTTTCCCTGAGGAGCCAGGGGTCCCAGCTCCACACCTGGCTCCCTAGCCCATGACTTCTTCCAAGAAAGAAGTATCCACAAAATTGGGTTGTGAAAACCAGCTGGAATTTCATCTGAGTGAGCTGAAGGGCTGCTGGAATCCCAGACGTTCCTCTTCAGGCACCATACACAGACTCGCTGACTCACAGACTCGCTCACTCTGGGCTATGGTTCTGGACAGGCAGCTCAAAGAGCACCAGGGACTTATGGGACTGAACTGAACTGACAGGCCAGAGGGTGAGAGTGGCAGGGGCAGGGGTTGGGGCAGTTCTCTGCAGGGACAGAAGCACTGGAAGGCACCATTACTGCTTTGCTGAGCCTGTCTGTCATCCAGCCTGTGGGCACAGGGGGTTGCCAATCTGAACTCTCCATTAACCTGGTTAACTATTCACCTCACCCTGGTGATTGCCTGAGACCCTGTTCTACCCAACTCATGCATCCGGTCCGAGCTTATTCTAGTGTCTCCTCCACACAAGCAGCCTGCCTCAGCTTATGCTGTGGACTTTTCTAAAATCTCTCAAAGGTCTGGAATCACAAAACAAGCAGCAGCTGGCCTTGACATGCCCTGTACCTCTTGCTAAGTGGCCCCAAGCCCAGAAAAAGCAGCAGTCAGTCTCAACTTTCATTGTAACTCCCCCAGATAGCATAAGCTGTGTTGGGTGTTGACCTAGAACGTATTTTCAACTAAGTGGACATAAACCCAGCATAAGAGACCGCTGGCCTCCATCAAATTGTGGTGTCCATCAAAGGGTCCCTATTCTGGCACTAGTGACAGCTGGCCTTGGTTCACAGCATACACTTTCCCAAGTACCAACAAGCCGAGCACCAGCATCAACCACCCACAAGTCACTCTGTAGTTTGGACTAGTGGCTCCAAGCCAGGCACAAATTATGGCTGACCTTGGCCTGCACTAGAGCCCCTCCCAAGAGCCTCTAGAACAATACACCTGGTAACCAGTTTAGGACTACAGCAGAGCCCTACACAACCAGCTTCACATGTTACTCATAGGAGGGCAGGCTCATCTTCCACCAAATCAACGCTACAGCAACTCCCACCCCTTGAGGTCAGCCCCTGAAAAACAGCTTGTCCTCCATGGTCACAGCAAACATACCCATTCATTCTGAGGTCAAACTGAACAATGCACTGAAGTGCCAACAGCAATCAAGGCTCACTACAAGAGGAGGACACACACAATCCATATCAGGCTCACTCCTGGAGCACTCAGCTTAAGTGAACAGGGAGACCGAGCCACTGGGCCTCTCAGGGCACTGACTACATAAGGCCACCATACAGGACTGGAAGGTGTAGAAGATCTATCTAATACAGAGAAACAAACACAGGGAGTCAGCCAAAATGAGAAAACAAAGAAACATGTTCCAAATGAAAGAATAGGACAAAACTCCAGGGTAAGGACTAAATGAAGTAGAGACAACCAACCTACCAGATACTGAGTTCAAAACACTGGTTATAAGGATGTTCAATGAACGTAGGGGAAGAATAGATGAATTCAGTGAGATCATCATCAAAGAGTTAGAAACCATAAAAATGAACCAGTCATAAATGTAGAATACAATAATTGAAATAAAGAATGCACTAGAGAAAATTGACAGCAGATGAGATGAAGCAGAGGAGTGAATCAGAAATCTGGAAGTCATGGTATCAGAAAACAACAAATTGGAACAACAAACAAAAAAAAGAATCTAAAAAAGGAGGATAGTTTAAGGGACATCTGGGACAACATCAAGTGTACCAACATTTGCATCCTAGAGGTACCAGAAGGAGAGGAGAAACAGCAAGGTATTGAAAACCTATTTAAAAAAAAAAATGACTGAGAACTTCCCTAACTGGACGAAGGAAACAGGTATAGATGTTCAGGAAGTGAAAAAAGTTCCAAACAAGATAAAAAGACCCACGCCAAGATATATCATAATTGAAACTTCAAAGGTTAAAGACTAAAAGAGAATACTATTTTTAATTCTCACTGGAGGACATTCTTAGGAAGGGATGGGGTGGGGTGGGGGGAGTAACATCAATGTGAGAGAAACATCAATTGGCCTCCTCTCACACACACACACCCGCCCCCCGCAACTGGGGACCAAACCTACATCCTAGGCATATGCCCTGAGTGAGAATTGAACCCACGACCTTTTAGTTAATGGGATGACACACTCCAACTAACTGAGCCACATTGCCCAGGACAAGAGAGAATCTAAAAGCAGCAAGGGAATAGCAGTTCTTTACATGAAAGGAAGCTCTAATAAGACTATCAGCTGATTTTTCAACAAAGTTTTGCAGGGCAGAAAAGATTAGCATGAAATACTCCATGATGAAAAGCAAAGACTTACAACAAATATTACTCCACCCAGTAAGACAATCATTTAGAATCTCAGAGAAATAAAGAGTTTCCCAGAGAAGAAAAAGATAAAGGAATTCATCACCATTCTACTAGTATTACAAGAATTTTTTTATACTCACCCAAGAATATGCTTATTGATTTTATAGAGAGTGGAAGGGAGGGAGAGAAGCATTGATGTGAAAGAGACACATCAATTGGTTCCCTTTCATGCACACCCCAACCAGGGACTGAACCTAAAACCTAGGCACTTGTCATGGATGGAAATTGGAACTGCAACCTTTTGGTTTATGGAATAAGGCTCCAACCAACCGAGCCACACTAGCCAAGGCTCAAGAAATTTTGAAGGGACTTCTTTAACTAGAAAAGAAAAGATAAAAACATATAAAACAACAAATATAAGAAAGAAAAAAATTCTAACAGACAAAGGTGAGCAAAAAAGCAGTGGTTCAACCATTATACAACTAGTACAGAAGCTAAAGACAAAAGCGGGAAGAGCACACAAAGCCCAAAGTGAGCAGAAGGAAGGAAATGATGAAGATCAGAGAAGAAGTAAAAACATGGAGGCAAAAAAAAGGTAAATGAAACCAAGAGGTTGTTCTGTGAAATATTAAATGCTAACTTTTGACAAACTTTTAACCAGACTCATTAAAAAAGATAAGACCCAAACAAATGAAATTAGAAATAAAAGAGAAGTGACAACTTACACCACAGAGGTACTAAGAATTATTAAGAAATATTACAATCATTTCTATAGCATCAATTGCACAACTGGGAAGAATTAATAAGTCCCTAGAAACACAAATGTCCAAGGCTGAATCAGGAAGACACAGAAGATTTGCACAGATCAGTAACTACCAGTAATGTCAAATCAGTTATCAAAAAACTTCCAACAAACAAAAGCTCTGACCAGATGGCATGACAGGAAAATTTTACCAAACATTCAAAGAGAATTAATACTTATTCTCAAACTATTCTAAAAATTTAATAGGAAAGAAGGTTGCCAAACTCATTTAATTAGGTCAGCATTGCTCTGATGTCAAACCAGACAGAGACACTCCAAAAAAAAATTATGGGTCAATATCCCTAATGAACATAGATGCAAAAATCCTTACCAAAATATAAGCAAACTAAAATTAGCAACACAGTAAAAAGATCATACACCATAGTGAAGTGGAATTTATTTATGGGATGCAAGCCTAATTTAGTATCCATAAATCAATTTAAAGGTACAGCACACTAACATAATGAAGGATGAAAATCATATGATCCTATCAATAGATGCAGAAAAACATTTGAGAAGTCCAATGTTGATTTATAAGAAAAACTGTCAGCTAAATGGGGATAGAGGAAGCACATCTCAACATAAATAAAGGCCGTGTCCAGGAAGTGCAGAAAGTCCCACAAACTCACAGCTAACATCACACTCAATGCGGAAAAGCTTTCCTCTAAGATCAAAGATTTTCACTTTCATTACTTTCATTCAACATAGCATTGGAAATCTTAGCCATAGCAATTAGAAACAAAAAAGAAATCAAAGGGTTTCAAATTGTAAAGGAGGCAGTAAAACCATCATTTTCAGATGCATAATAAAGAACCCTAAATATTCCACCAGAAAACCATTAATACTAAGAAATGAATTCATCAAAGTACCAAGATACAAAATTAACATTAAGAAATTGTTTGCATATTTATACATCAATAACAAACTATCAGAAAGAGAAATTAAGAAAACAATCCTATTTATAATTACATCAAAAAGAATAAAATACCTAGGAATAAATTTAACAAAAGTGGTAAATGACTATACTCAGAAAACTATGATATTGAAGAAACAAAGTGAAGATACAAGTGGAAGAATATATCGTGTTCATTGATAGAAAGAATTAACATAATTAAAATGTCCAGACCATGAAAGCAATCTACAAAATCAGTAAAATCCATATTAAAATGCCAATGTCATTTTTTTTCATAGAACTAGAACAAATAATCCTAATATGTGTATGGAACCATAAAAGGCTCTGAATGGCCAAAACAATCTTGAGAAAAAAGAACAAAGCTGGGGGTATCGTGCAGATATCAAACTATATCAAGAGGCTATAGTAATCAAAATAGCATGGTACTGGTATAAATACAGAGACAAACATCAGTGGAGCAGATAGGTCATCCAGAATTAAACTCACACCTATATGGTCAATTAGTCTATTGCAAAGGAGGCAAGAATATACAGTGAGACAAAGACAATCTCTTCAATAAATGGTTTTGAGAAAACTGGAACAGATACATGCAAAAGAATGAAACTAGATCACTTTCTTTCACCATATAAAAGGATAAATTCAAAATGTATTAGACTTAAATGCAAGACCCAAAATCATAAATCTCCTTGAAGAAAATTTAAGAAGTAAACTGTTTAATATTGCCCTTACTAACTATTTTTGTATATGTATCCTCAGGTACAGGAAACAAAAGAAAAATAAACAAATGGGATTACATCAAACCAGAGAGTTTTTTTTCACAGTAAAGGAAACCATCAGCAAAATGAAAAGACAACTTACCAAATGAGAGAAGATATTTGTCAATGATACATCCAATAAGGGGTTAATATCCAAAATGTATAAGGAATTATGCAACATAACACCAACAAAAACAGTAGGATTAAAAAATGGGATGAGGACCTAAATGAACACTTCTCCAAAAAGACATACAGATAGCCTATCACATATGAAAAGATGCTCAACATTACTAATCATCAGAGAAGTGCAAATTAAAACCACATGAGATATCACCTCACACCTGTCAAAATAGCTATCACCAATAAATCAACAAACAACAAGTGCTGGAGAGGATGTGGAGAAAAGGGAACCCTCGTGCATTATTGGCAGGGTTGTAAATTGGTGCAGCCACTATGCAAAAGAGTATGGGGTTCCTCAAACAATTAAAAATAGAACTACCATATGACCCAGCATCCCACCTCTGGGAATCATCCAAAGAAATGCAAAACACTAATTCAAAAAGGTGTATGCATCCTTGTATTCATTACAACATTATTTACAATAGCTAAGATATGCAAGAATCCTAGTTTCCGTTGATAGATGAATGGATAAGAAGAGGTGCTACCTATATACAATGGAATATTACTCAGGAATAGAAAAGAACAAAATGTAGTCAATTGCAGCCACATGGATGGGTCTAGAAGATATTATGCCTCATGAAATAAGGCAGGTAGAGAAAGACAAATACCATATGTTTTCACTTATGTGTGGGATATAAAAAAATAAAATGAACAAACTCAACATAAACACATTTGTAGATACCCAGAACAAAGTGATGATTGTCACATGGGAGGGTTTTGAGGTGGCATGAGAGAAAAAGGTAAAGGGCTTAAGGTGAACCAATTGCCAGTTATAAAAGCAGTCACAGGAATGCAAACTACAGCATGGGGAATATCGTCAGTAATATTGGAATAACTATGTGTGGTGTCAGATGGGTACTAGACTTATTGGGGTGATCACTTTATAAGATATATAAATGTCTAATCACTAAGGTGTACACTTGAAACTAATATAATATTATATCTCAACTGTAATTGTTAGATTTTAAAAACATTTTAATAAATTATTTTTCTGGAAAAAATAATGTTTCAAAAAGGGAAAAGTTCTTAGTCACAGAATAGAAATAAGTTCTTGCCCAAGAAGAATTTAACTATAGGTGTTTATATCTAGCAATGTATTTATTTAAAAAAAAACATATTGTATTGGTATCTTTGTAATGCTAAATGAGGAGTATCTAGTTTAGGTAGACACAGAATTCTACCAATTTCCATTGTTGGAAAAAAAAAAAAAACGCACCTGCAGAGTTTCTCTAGCCTTTTGTAAAACCAGGGCTACCCAGCTCATGAGCATAATAAAACCGATAAATTAAAAAATAAACAATTGCATCCTGTTTTAACTACTTTTAGAACTTCCATTCTCTTAGTCTTAGCTTTTCTTTTCCCTCAAGGCTGCAGAAAGGAACTTAACACTCTGACATGATTTAAACTTTATGATGTGCTTTGATCAGGCTTTTTATTTTTCAAAGCTGGCAGTCACACTCGAAGAAAGTCAGGCGATGTCTGTGGCATACAAACGTTTAGACCTCACTGCACCAGCTAGTGTAAGGCTGTGTGTAGCAAAACAGAAACGCACATAGTGAATGTGAAAAAAGAAGTATGTACTGAACAGAAGGTGGGAGGGTACATCCTGGCCAGTGACCAGACCAGGTGTGTGGTTCACATCCTGCCTTGTTTTTAACACTCTGCCTAGAGCTCTTTTCAGTCTGTCACTTTCTTCATCACAAATATAGTATTAGTTAACTAACATAAGGGCTGAATTGATTGAGCATTCATTAGCCATGTTGGCTTACAACATGTGGCCGGACACGTGAATCTGAAAATAAATGGAAAAGAAAAAGGAAAGAAATGCACAGCACCTTGGTAATGTCATCCAATTCTATTATTAAGAAACTGTTGCCCACATGATACGGACTCCGGCCAGCGGGATCCGTGTGTTGTGGCTGTGATGAACAAATTCACACGGACTAAAGAACTCCTGTGGAGAAAAAGGGACAGCATGGCCACTCTCTGAGTGAGAAAGGGCTGCACCCATTGCCTGGACAGGCTTTTATTGCTTTTCTGGACCATCAGAGGATGATCCTCATTTATTATGCACAGGTTTGCTTTAGGTGGTTATCTTTTACAGAAAACAAAGGAGAGGATGTTGCTAATTACATCAAAGAAGAAGGATATTTGCAAATGCAAAGGGAAAAGTGGTTAAACTGGTTACACTCATCCTTGGGAGGTTTAGCGTAGATTTTAGGAAGTTACTTTAAAGATATGCAGTAAACATTTGCTGCCTCAATTCAGGGTGAGGGAGTTTTAGCAAAAGCAAGCCTCAAAGCAGCCTACGTATAATGGAGGCCTGATTCACCACAGGAAAACCTATCTGTAAGTGTGGGTCTTGTGTGCCGACTTCAATCCCCATTGGTTTTCCGAAATCAGGGGCTGGGCTACATTTCCCATGCCACGTGGAACAGTTCCCTATACCCACACTAATATGTGCCAGTTTAATTCTATCCCAACGTTTTTGTGGTACATATTTGGCCATCAGCAATAAGTTTTCCAATTTCCCATCAAGACTGGAAGGAAACTTTAAAGGAAAATTAAGGATAGATTTACCATGTGACCCAGCACCCATTTCCTGGGTTTCTACCTGAAAAATTTGAAAACATTTATTCCAAAGATATATGTACCCCTATGTTCATTGTAACATTATTCAACGTGGCCCAGACATGAAAACAACCAAAGTGTTTCTCGATAGATGACTGGATAAAGAAGATGCAGTACATATATACAATGGAATACTACTCAGCCAGAGAAAAGATGAAATACGGCCATTCGTGTCACCATGAATAGATTTCGAGAATATCATGCTAAGAGAAATAAGTCAGATAGAAAAAAGACAAGTAAAACATGATTTTAGTAATATGTGGGATACAAAACTGAAAGCAACAAATGAACAAACAAGACAAAGACACAAAAACTTACAGACACAGATAATAGTATGGTGGTCACCAGAAGAAAAGGGGGTTGGGGGAGTAGTACAGGGTAAAGGGGTTCAAATACATGGTGACAGAAGAAGATTTGACTCTGGGTGGTAAACATGCAATGGAATACACAGATGATGTATCATAGAATTGTACACTTGAAACGTACATAATTTTATTAAACAATGTCATCCAATGCATGTCATTTAAAAATGTGCTCAATTATCACTATCACATTTTAAATGTTAATAAAAAAAAGTTATGGAAAGTTTTAAAAAGTCTATTTCAATCATCATTCTGATTCTGATCCCTGAATTACTTCTATTTAATTCCCTTTAGCGGACAGACTGGCCTTACTCCACCCACTTTACTAGTAGAGAATTTGCTACTTCTCTAGTCTCTGTTTCATCTATAAACTCTGATTCTTAGAAAGTTCCTCATTATAGCTGACCTAGCCCTTCCCAAGTTCTCCCTTGGCTATATAGAAACTGGTCAACTTTCTCTTTCGTATGTGTGCCTTTCAAGTATTGATGGGAGTGATCCAATGTTCCTCTGAGCTGACTGTCTTGCAAACCAAACATTTGTATTACTCACCAACTGTTCATGTTACACTGAGGGCCACTCACTTTTTTGGTTACCCTTCTTTTACTAAGTTTGCTTCCATTTGTTTATATTTTTGCATTAGTCTATTACTAACTTGTACTCATTTTTCTCTTTTATTTTTAACCCAAAGTTAATATTCTTTAGGATCAGTTAGAGTTCTACAAATATCTTTCCTCCAGCTATGGCTGTAGGCGTCTGGGTACACATGGCCCCTGGTGCCCAGGATCAAAATGTAGCATTTTATAGAAATCATTATAGAAACTGAGAGAAATGCGTTTCCAGGTTGCATTTTCAGAGAATATGTTTTAATTTAGTAGAAAAAGTACAGGCTTCTGAGTCCAATGAACCTGCTTTGAAATACGTTTCTATCCCTATTAGTTACAGTGATAATTCTCTTGAACCTCAGCCTCCTCTTGCGTAAAACAGGAAAAATGTGCACTCTGCAGGGTTCTTTGCAGGATTAGAAACATGAGTCAAATGTCAAAAACAGAGCTTGACACATTATAAGCAATCAATAATAAGAGTTTATTGCTCAGGAAGTAAAAGAATCATTCCTAGATAATGTTGAATAATGACACAAAATTGGGGAAAACCAATAGAGGTACTGTCATGAAGAACTACTTACACACTACTTACACCAATTACACATTTTCAAAATGTGACTCTTGCCCACTAACAACAAATTGAAGACCACCGTAAGTCATTTCGGAGGTTGCTCAACTGACCTCACACGGCATCAGCAGTTTCTAAACCTGTTCTACATTTGGCGTCAACAATGCAAAGGTGAAAAGACCATGACTGACTTTCTGTCCCCAGAACATACCCAGTCCTTTAGCACAGTGAATTTTGCATCAGCTTTTCTCATCAGCTTAATAACACTTGCTGCAATAATTTCTTTAGTCGGGACATTTATTTTATTTTATTTTGTGCTTTTGTTTTTTGTTTCCCTTTTGTTTTAGGGGGGTGGCAGGGAATAATTTCTGGATAAAGTACGTCAATAAAAACATATTAAATACTAGTTTTTATTTATGTAATGCAGCTGAGAAATAATTATATGGATATTCCAGTGCAGAAATATTTCCTACCCTATTAATATTTTTATTAAGAGTAATAATAAAGCAGCATGTCATGAGACCATGCTGTCACAGATTCTTACTCTTGTGTATTTTTATCTCCTCTACCCTGGATTTTTTATGCATGGCATGCTGAGTATAACATTATTTCTGCTCTGCTAAAAGACAGTGTCAAATAAAATTAGTCCTCTCAAGTCTGTGCTATAACAATGTCTGTAGAAGTGCATTATAGTCTTTATTTAATATATTAACTACATTTGTGCATATGTGTTTTTATAAATATAATGAAAGCCCTAACACATTTTAAAATCCAGCAGCATATTCACTGAAGATAAAAAAGGCTGTATTCTGAATAAAGTCTCCTTTAAATGGGAGGGAAAGTGAGGACATACAGCCTTGCTAAGAAGAGATTTTATTTGAAGACGATAGAAGGTTTATCACGGGGAAAGAACTTGTTTCCTATACATAAATTACAGCCTCTTGGGACGAAGCATTTGATTTGTATTCATATTCTGTTGTGTGTTTGTCTGTGAGTGTTCCGTGCGATAGGGATAAGGCAAGAGGTCATCAAAACACAGAAGAATAGAAATGGACAAGAGGAATGCACCACTCTAATAAGGATACAATTTCCATGGGCTCTTTTTCACAGGGCCAATGAATAATCAAATCAAAGGAGAGAGTTCTACACGAATGGCTAAAATGGAAGCTAGCCCAAGCTCTGTATTTCTAAGGGACCTGGAGATATTTAGAGAAACCAGACAGAAAAAAGCTCTACTCTTTAGTAAATGTGTGTGGCAAGTAATGGAACCAATGGAATAAACTGCTGAGCGAGTGAACAGACAGAAAACCCAGCACTTCGCACCTCTCATGGCCTCAGGCAAAAAGCTGCTAAAGAATATGATGTGAGTTCAACTCACGTTTTCATTCTCAGCTCTGTTTCACCAAACCCCCCAGGTCTGGTCTAGGTATTTTCAACCCTCCCTTCATTTCCAGCTTGAGATCATGGTTCTCTAATTCAAGGATAAGCAAGTCAGTGTCCCATATGGTTGAAGATTTTGCTTTCTTGGAACTTCATCTAAGGCTCTTGTTCCACAGCCAGACCTCTAAGAGTGGTGACATCTTGCTTTCCTGGTTTTCTAAGAATTATTTATGATTATGTAGAAACTCAATGGATATGAAAGAGTCAAAGGCAAATCCAAACTGGAAGTCTGAGGGTTCCCCGTCTTCCACCAAATCAATCAAGTCATTTCTAAAGAGAGACAGGGGAATACCTTTAAGAGAAAATCTTTGAAGCAGCACTTAACAAAAAAAAGTCTTTAATTTCTGTGAAGTATCAGATGCCTGTAGTCCTGTTTAACAGTTGTGGTATAAGTTGACATTCTGAGACATTTCTTTGAATTTGAGAGAAATTATTTGGGGGACTATTGTTGGTGTACTGAGGACAACATGGACTTAGAATTGAAGTCTTAGATCTTCCACTGGCTCGCTTTGTGATGTTGGCCAAATTATTTAACTCTTATGAGCCCCGATTTCTCATCTGTAAAATGGCCACTATTGAACAACACAGAGATTGTAAGAGTGTGTCAAGGTTTATGTGGGAGGCCCCCAGCATGTGCTTGTCCTGCCCACAATGCACTGATCAATGTCATGTCCTTCCCAGTGTCCACCCTACAGCCCCTTTATCTTATGAATTTCCTCAATAACAATTAGCAACAAAACGTGAGAGCAAAAGCAACTCACATATGGTTGTTGGGACTTCTGGTTCAGTGTTGTAATCATTATGTATTCATGTTCTTGAAACCCTCTTAAAATTATTATAAAGGTATTTTAAAAAGCGTAATCTCACAAATACAAAGGGATCCGAAGAGGAGGTAAAAGTGGATGAGAGATGCTGGCACGTCCATGGAAGACGGAAAGTAAATGGGTGAAAATTAACTGAAGTGTCGTGGGAAGGTTAATTGGTGAGACCAGAAAGGCTGGCAATTTACATCAATATCACCCTGAAATTACAACAGAAAATTATTTGCCATTGTTGAATGAGGCTTATGGGTGTGTGTTAGATTTCATACACATATTAGTGCTAAAAAATTCTTTTCTCTGTAACTCCCAGAATACTTCTCCTGGCCCAGCATCTTATTTCCCTGTCTGCTATTACTGAATTTCCTTTCTTGGCACCTTGTCTACCTCTTAAATATAATTGTTCTGTTGTGTCCCCTCCTCTTTTCATTCTATGAATTGCCTCCTGGCAATCTCATCCCAGTCCTTGGCTTCAGTTGCTTTAGGTCATAGATTCTCAACACTGGCCGCATTATCAGCATCACCTGAGGCACTTTTAAAATCCACTAATGCCTGGGCTAGACCCTCTCTTGATGAGACATTCTGATTACATAAATTGTTGTGGGGTCAGCTGTGTGAGCGGAAAGTTCCCCAGGGATAATCAACAGCTAAATTGAGATTCTTTCATATTGACGTTGATGACTCATAATACTTAATATTTAGTTTCTACCTTCTACTGAGTTTCAGATACACATTTCCAAATGCCATCCACGAGGCGGCAGAGAGTGATGATCACGACCGTGGGATTTTCTAAGGTCGTGGAGTTCTTGCTTCAGCACTTATCTGTGTGAACCCGTGCAAATTATCCCCTTTGATCCCTCGTTTTCTCATCTATGAAATGGCTTTAACTACACTACTCACAGTAGTGAGAGCTGAATGGAATGTTTGTGAAGCCTTTAGTGCAGTATTTGGAATATAGAAAGTACTCAAAAAATTGAAATTGTTTCTTCTTGGTGACACAGGTTTTTTTCTAAATTAAATTTTTATTCAGAAAACATTGGTTTATAGCATTATATAAGTTTTAGGTGCACAAATTATAATTCAATATCTGCGTACAGCATGCTCACCACCAAAGGCCTAGTCTCTGTTTGTCCTCAGACATTGGGTCCCGCCCCCCCAGGCCCTTCCCCTCTGGTTACCACCCAACTGTTGTCTGCACTTATGATTTGGTTTTTGTTTAGTTTGATTTTACATTCTCTATATAAGTAAAATCATATAGTATCGTCTAACTTATTTCACTTAACATAATACCCTCAAAGTCCATCCATGTTTGCAGATGGCAGTATTTTATCTTTTTTATGGCTAAGTAGTATTCCATTGTGTCTGTATAATCTTATTTATTTGTCCATGGTGGGAACTTAGCTTGTTTCCATATCTTAGCTGTTGTACATGATGCTGCTATGAACATTTGCATATTGTTTTTCCAAATTGATGATTTTATAGATTTTGGACAAATGCCCAGGTATGGAATAGTTGGATCATGAGGTAATTCTATTCTATTCTTGTTGAGGAATCTCCATACTGTTTCCCATAATGCTGCACCAATTTACAATTCCACCACGAGTGTAGAGAATTACCTTTTCTGTACACTTTCTCTAATACTTACTTCTTAACTTTTTATAATAGCCATTCTAACTGGTATAAAGTGATACCTCATTGTGGTTTTGATTTGCACATCCCTAGTAATTAGTGATGCTGAACATTTTTTCATGTGCTTGTTAGCCATCTGTACATCTTTTTTGGAAAAAGTTTCTATTCAGATCCTCTGCCCACTTTTTAATTGGAATGTTTGTTTTTGTTGTTGAGTTGTATGAGTTCTTTATATATTTTGACTATTTAATTTCTTTAAGTATTTTCAAAACACATTTATGAAAATATGTCACTATAAGATTAATTTTTAAAGTAAAATATTTAAAAATGCTAAGTTTTCAATAATAAAGAATTACTCAAGTAAAATTTGGTGCTTTATGATAATATACTGTGCTATAAATCTATCAAAATTGTAGTGTAGGACAACATTTATTTACTCTGTAAACATTTATTTTACTTTGTAAAATATGTGTGATATATATGAAATGCAGAAGCAAGCTATGCTTCGATTTACATAATACAAAAATAAACAAATAAACAAAATCTCTGTGTCTATTCATGCCCAAACTGACACATAGCAAACTTGCATTAATAATAAAAGGTGGGAATTCAGGGGTTTTTTTTTTTTTTTCAAATTTCTTCTGTGTATTCCAGGTTTTCTGAATTTTGTATTTACTGCTTATTTGGGAAAAAATGTTATGAAACAGAAAGAATTCATGTGGTTCTTTTTTGCTCAAACTCACTTTTTGTTCTTTGTATTTGAGTTTAGCTGGGTAATTACCCCCCACTCAGTTCTGTGAATTAGAACCCACAATTCACCTCTGTATTTTCAGTCTCAGCTCCATGCCTATAGCCTAGCAGGTCCATCACATGTCTCTTCTCTGACCACTCCTCTTTATTCTGCCCTCACTACCTTATTTTAACTCCTCAACAATTGTTTCCTGATCTGCTGAAAACTTTTCCAAGTATCTTTTTCTTACCAATCTTTTCTCATCCCATTCCCCCTTCTATCACATCTTTCTTCCTAAAAGTCAAATCTGATTATATATTCCCCTATGATAAACTTTTGCTGATTTCTTTTGCCCATAATAAAACATGAACATCTTCACATGTTATACTGAGCTCTTCATGAGCTGGGTGCTATTTCAGCTTCCTATAGTACATTCTAAATAACCACTCTATACTCTATTTATATTAAACCCTAAAATGTATGATTCCTTGAGATAAGGCCTTGATACTATTCACAATTTCATTACCATGTGGAATAGCCTCTTATTCCTAGAAACAGTCATTTTATTCTTCTGTACCAAGACTTTAATTTTCCTTCTTTAAGAAGCTTTCCTTGTTTCCCTATGCCACCCCTGTTTCACCTTTGGTGTATTCTTACAATCTTGTTTATAAAAATCTTGACCAAATTTTGATTTACGTTATTCCCATATTCTTTTAGTCTTTGAGTATCTACCTTATTATAGGACTTAAGCAAGATGGTGAGAATGAGACAATGCATAAAATAGACAAAGGCCATGTCACCAAGGAGCTAAAAACATGGAGAGGAGGGAATGGGAGATAAGTAAATGACAGAGGATGATGCATATATACTCTTCTTTGGTGTTCTGAGACCCAGTTTCCAACATGTGTGTGTGTGGAGGGGGAGGGTTTATGCACCAACAACAAGTGTTCTACAGACACAAGTGAGTGTCCTTCAACTCAACTCAATCCTGACATTGTTTACCTGGAGATAGCATCAGATCCCAGAGGTTAGGGGCTCAATCCTACAAGACAGTCACCCCACACCCCCTGGCCCACTTCTGTGCTTCTGAGCAGCCAAGTGGCTATACACCTCAGAAGTTCCCATGACACTCCCTGTGGGTTCCATTAATTTTCTGGAGCAGTTCACAGAATTCATAGAAACATTTTACTTACTAAATCACCATTTCATTATAAAAGGGTAAAATTCAGGAACAGCCAGATGAGAGAGATGCACAGGGCAAGATACGGGAAAAGGGCATGGAGGTGATGTGCCCTCTCTAGGTGAGCCACTCTCCCTAAATCTCCACGTATTCACTAACCTGAAAGCTCTCTGATCCCTGTCCTTTTGGGTTTTATGGAAGCTTCATTACATAGTCATGATGGATTAAATCACTGGCCTTTGGCAATTAAACTGAATCTTCAGTCCCTCTCCCCTCTTCAGAGGTGAGGGGGTCAGGGGCTGGCCATAAATTTCCAAGCCTATAATCATATGACTGGTTTATCTGGCAACCAGTCCCCTATGCTTGGAAATTGAAAGATTTTAAGGAGCTGTTAGCCAGGTATGCTGGACAAAGCCCAAATATGTATGAGAAATCATATGCAGTTGGTCAGTTAATTAATATATAGTTGGTCAGATGTAAATCACAGTATCGCAGCCATGAAGCACTTCAACAGAGTGAAGTGCTACACAGCAGCTCTGAGGTATTCAAGGCAAGCCGCCTCTGATGAGGAAAATTTGAACTGAAACCTGAAAGATGAGAAGGAGCCAACTATCTGAAGAGCTAGAAGAGTAATAGTAGAGGCAGAATAAGTCAGCTGAAGGCATATAGAGTAGAAAAAGTATGCCCAGTTCTCAGTGCAAGTTAAAGATCAGAGTGGTAACAGCTCATTGAAGGGTCAGATGTGGAAGAAGAGATGAAGCTAAGAAGTTTGGACTTTGTAGTCCATGGAAGAATTTGCATTTTCTTTTCAAGAAATGTAAAATAATTAAAGGGATTTTAAGCAGAGGGGTAATGTGTTTTATTTTTTTATTAAATGCATTGCTCTAACCCTTTTGTAGAGAAAGAATTAAAACAGTCATGAGGTAAAGGAGGTTAGGGACAGGTAGAAGAGGGCCAAAGGGGGGGTAAATGGTGATGGCAGGAGACTTGATTTGGGGTGATGAACACACAATACAATATGCAGATGATGTATTATAGAATTGTACACCTGAAACCTATATAATTGTATTAACAAATGAATCCCAATAAATTCAATATTTTAAAAAAATGTCCATGAGTACAATAATGAAATAGGAAGATCTTCAGTTGCCCTGATAATACATGAGGGCACTGTATACCATCTCCCCAACATGGGGAGTTGGGGAGATGGAATGGATTTGTAATATTTCATGAAATAGAAATGACAAAGTCTTCTGACAAATCAAATAATAAGGGAAAAGATTCCTAGCCTTGAGCTTCCAATGCTAGCCAGTGGGGCTGCTAGTTACAAAAGGGAGGATGGAACTGCATTCCATGGTTAACTTCTCCAAGCTTTCAGTTTGGCTAATCAAGAACTTCAGTCTCTGCCTTTTCATTAGAATTATATGATTTCAATCTGAGGCTCTTCAACCCATGGCTGAACCTTGGATGATCAAGCATTTCCCTGGTGGTGCTCAGCGCTTCCTCCTTGTCTCCAGCTCCTGTTGAGCATCTGATCTGACTTCAGTATGATCACCCTATTTTCATTATTCCATAGCCTTAGCATCTACTATGACGTAACAGGTGACAGGTGCTTTGAATTATTTGCTCAACTAATGAGTGTATGAGTAAATCAATTGCCAATAAACTTAATATAGTTAAATAGTGAGGGTTTGCTTCTTTCCAGCAATTATCTTTGTTGAGCATATGTATTTACAAATCGTTGTAAAGAAACGATTCAGATCTTGATAAGAGATGCTAACCCTACTTGGTGTACCCGAATAAAACAGATGCCATTATCTTGGGGTCCTGATTAAGCATATCAGAAAATGAGGGCTACAGATTTAGTCACCTAAGGCAAAGTGCACTTGCTTGGGTCTCGTAGGCAAACACATTTCCACTTACACTTTCAAATGTATTTTCCCATTTCCATATTTAATTAACTTAATGGAATAGGTAGGTCAGGTATTATTCTTCCCACTTTGCCTATGGCCACTAAGAACTTGTTCAAAGTAACAAGCCTGATGGATGGAAGAGCCAGGAATGGAAGCCACACCTTCTGACTTTTGGTCTGTGCTCCTTCTTGTATGCCGTGTGCACATATTTTCCCAGCTGTACACATGCAACAAGCTAGCGGGACCGTCTGAACCACCTTTGGCATTTGGCCTGTGTCTTTAACTAAATAGCTTAAAACAAATATTGTATTTGCTTACATCATCATTCATTTCATGGCTTAGAATAACAAAATATTTTAAAAGTCAAATCTTAAATATCCAAATTATTTTATGTTTCGATAGGAAGTAAGCCCATGCATATTAACAAAAGAGGATTTTAGAAACTGAGCAATTTACTTCATTCCTTCTTAGCCCTGAATTTTCATGCTTTTCTAGTGCTCCTTTTTTAGTAAGCCCTTCAGCCAGTATTTCCGTGAAAGTAAAGGAGTTGAACTCCTGTGATAACAACTGTATCACATAAAACAAACATACATCTATACATCCATAATCACAACCAGCCAGGTTTTTTTGAGAGCCGCTAGTAAGGGATTGTCAGGTATCGGCCTGTCCCCTTCAAAGAGAAGAAGATTTCAGAAATGACTACATACACAGAAATATCCAGAATAAAGCAAGTTTCTCTCCTCTGGAATAATTATGCTATTCACTAGCAATCATAATTGTACCTCCTACGAGTCAGACTATAAAATACCAGTGTCAGATGAAGTTTTTAACAGAGGCTAGAGGAAAGCATATTAATTTTAGATGACTGAGTTTGAGGTCACATCCCTTTCGAAATGAGGTAGAGATAATACCAAGTTTTGGTGAGTTTTTAGCAGCGCAGATTACGCCTTGATGCAAGTGAAGTCGATCTTCAGAATTCACTGTGGTCTGATTTTACTTGTCCTCAAGGGTAGTCATCAGCCTGAGCTCACACTATTGGAATTTGGTTTTCAGAATAGGGCAAAGTTTTCCTGCCATAATTGCTTCCATCTGCTACACTAACACATGTGTTCTTGCAATAAAATTTTCTAAAACTCTCTCAACTCCACGTACCTTTTTTTGACTGGGTTCTTCTGCATTGATGTTTCACCTGTGTTCTGTCTGGGTGGGAATCTGTCTCGCAGCTGGCTCCTGCTTTGACAGTGGGGAAAAGATGGGGGAAACCTGATGTTTGCTGTGAGACTCCAGTGGCAAATCAAACACAGACATTTGCCTTGAAAACCAAAAATTGTGGTCATGTGTGTTATATTATATGCCCTGCTCATGTCTCGTTTCATTTTGGTGATTTCTTTTTTACTCCATTTTTATTTACTCATTTTAAAGGACACAACTAAAGCATGAATATATTGTTATGGTGAAAATCTTCTATTGGAATAGAGAAAAAAGGAAGTTCTTGCCCTGACCGGTGTGGCTCAGTGTGTTGTGCATCGTCTCACAAAGTGAAAGGTTGCTGGTTCATTTCCAGTCCGGGCACACGCCTGGGTTGCGGTTTAGGTCCTGGTTGGGATGCGTATGGGAGGGAGCCAATCAATGTTTCTCTCTCACATTGATGTTTCTCTCCCTCTCTTTCTTCCTCCCTTCACCTCTCTCTAAAAATAAATGCATAAAAGATCTTAAAAAAAAAAAGAAAGCCTCTTTGAGCACACCCATCTTCTTCCACCCCAAATTATATGAGATGCTTTCTAAGGAGTTGGAATTTGCTCTCCTTAAAAAAACAAATTAGTTTTGTGTTTTGTTTGTTAGCAGATATTAAAAGACTTCCAAAACTTTTCCAAAAGAAAACAATCAAAGGAAAATAACTTTATTAAGTTACCCTAAATCACAAAAATGAAAATACCCTATAGGAAGTGAAGGTATATATTAATGTGCATTGTCCTGGTGGAGGGGGTGGGGAGATTACTGAGTTGGTCTGATGAGCCTAAAAAATTTAGTATACAGGTGCTTGTGTACCAGAACCTCAAATTATGTTGAAGTACAAGCTTTTGAATAAGCTTGGTAATGTAGCAGATACTTCTGTAGAGACCTAAGTGAGAAGCACGTGCTAGTTCAGGTTCTGAAGTCCCCTCCTGTGGTTGGAGTGAGATGAAGCTGATCTGCACCTGCAGCATCTCTGGCAACTGGGGGTCTCAGTTGTCGGCTTCCTTGACCAGGATGCTGCACAAGGGCCACAAAGAGATCAACAATACAGATGTTATCACTTTGTTTAAAACTATGGTTAGTAGTTTTAGGGTTGTCTTTAGAAATGGATTTTTCATGTATATTTTTGTGAGCATGTATAATATACATATTTATACATTTAGTAATATATATATCTGCTATGATACATATATTTCTTAAATTTTTGTTGATAAATACATCACATAGACTCTTTAACATAATAATGCGTAGTATGGATATGTCTGCATGTACTCCCTTCAGTCCCTGTGGACACTAACATTCCTTGAAAAGGTGAAAAGTTCAAAGTCCAGGGTTAGTAGTTTAGTTTGTTAGATTTATAGGCCTCCTCTAATGAATGTTTTGTCTAAGAGATACCATTCACTTGCAAATAGAACGTCTGCGTCTCTCCTGGCAGACTGTTTAAGGTAGACACAGGCAGGGCGTGAAGCCATACTGTTGCCGAGACCCAGGGAAGAGGACAGACTGAAATACCAAGGACCATATGCTAAAGAGGACCAAAGGGGTCATTGAACGCATCACTTGAACATCAGTCTTTGAACAACGAGACCGCTCCTAAACCACAGAAAACACATGACTGTCAAACCCACACTAACGTGTCTCAGGACACATACCCTCCCACTGTAACTCTTTCAGAATCCAACAAACCCGACAAAAAGTTCCTGCATGCCTCTCCCTTGCCCCCTATCACTCACTTCATGGAAATTAAAAAGGGTGTATTAGCATCTACTTCAATAGAATCTCAGGTTTTACAACCTTGAACTACTAAAGGATTATTGTTCAGCTCCTTTTTTTCAGATTGCAGCATGTCATGTTGGATATACACGTAACATATTTGGGTGAATTGTGAGGAATTTAAATAATAAAATAAATAGACATAAACCGACTACCAGACTTAAGAACATCTGCATGCTCTCTTCTAAGACCAGGCTATGAAATTTGGATTTAGCATCTCTTTTATTTTTCTTTTCTTCTGAACAGTTTTACTATGTATGCATATCATTTAAAATTTAGACTATTTAATTTTACAGTTTTAACTTTATAAAAATGATATTGTAATCATTAACCCATGTCTTGCTTTTATCTTTCAAAGTGTTATTTCTAAGATTCATTGATGTTTTGCAATAGTTTACTCATTTTCATTGTTAAATAATATTTCTTTGTTTAAATATATCACAATTTATCTGTTTTTTTTTTCTGAAGTACACATCAATTGTTTTCATGGAATTTTTTGCTATTATAAGCAATGTCATGATATTTTTTAAAAAAATATATTGAAGTTATTGGGTTGATATTGGTTGATAAGATCATATAGGTTTCAAGTGTATAATTCTAAATACACAACTTGTATTTCATATTGTGTGTTCAACACCCAAAGTCAAGTCTTCTTCCCTTCCATTTATTTCCCCTTTACCCTGTTTTACCTCCCCCCACCTCTTGTTGTCTGTGTCTATGACCTTTTTTCTTTTACTTAATCCCTTTACATTTTTCATCCAGCCACTCAACTCCCCATCCCCTCTGACAGCTGTCAGTCTGTTCTCTGTATCTATGAGTTTATGTCTATTTTGTTTATTTGTTTATTTCGCTCATTAGATTTCACATGTAAGTGAAATCGACATTTGTCTTTCCTGACTGGCTTATTTTACTGAACATAATACTCTCCAGGTCCACCCATGCTGTTGTAAAATGTAAGGTTTCCTTCTTTCTAATGGCAGAGTAGTATTCCACTGTGTAAATATACCACAGCTTTTTTATTCACTCATCTACTGATGGGCACTTGGACTGCTTCCAAATCTTGGCTATTGTAAATAATGCTGCTAGGAACATAGGGGTGCATATATTCTTTCAAATTAGAGTTTTGAGTTTTTAGGATATATTCCCAAAAGTGGAATAGCTAGTTCATAAGGCAGCTCCATTTTTAATTTTTTAAAGGACCTCCATACTGTTTTCCACAGTGTTTGCAACAGTCTTCATTCCCACCAACAGTGCACAGGGATTAGCTTTCCTTCACATCCTCACCAACAATTGCTTGTTACTTTATTGATAATAGCCATTTTTATAGGTGTGAGGTGATATATCACTGTACTTTTAATTTGCATTTCTCTGATGACTAATGGCAATGAGAATCTTTTCATATGTCAATTGGCCATCTGTATGTCCTCTTTGTAGAAGTGTCCTTCAGTTCCTTTGACCATTTATTAATTGTATTGGGTTTTTTTTGTTTGGTTTTAAGTTGTATAAGTGCTTTATAAATTTTGGATATTAACCTATTATTAGATGTATCATTGACCAATATTCCATGTTCTCCTATTCCATGGTTTGTTTTTTCATTTGTTGATGGTTTCCTTTGCTGTGCAAAATGTTTAGTTTAATGTAGTTTAATGTAGTCTCATTTGTTTATTTTTTCTTTTGTTTCCCTTTTCCAAGGAGATATATCAGAAGAAAAATATAGCTATGAGAAATATATAAGATTTAACTACCTATGTTTTCTTCTAAGATGTTTGTGTTTTCAAGTCTGACATTTAAGTCTTTAACCTATTTTGAGTTTAGTTTTGTGTTTGGTGTAAGGTTGTCTAGTTTCATTTCTCTTACATGTATCTGTGCAATTTTCCCAATACCATATATTGAATAGACTGTTTTCACACCATTGTATATTCTTGCCCTCTTAGTCAAATATTAATTGACCATAAAAGCATGGGTTTATTTCCAGGTTCTCTATTCTGTTCCATTGATATGCATGTCTGTGCTTATGCCAGTGCTGTAATGTTTTGGTTACAATGGCCTTGTAGTGTAGTTTGATATCAGGTAGTGTGATTCCACCAACTTTCTCAAGATTGCTGTGGCTACTTAGGGTCTCTTGTGGTTTCATATACATTTTTGGAATATTTGTTCTAGTTCTGTAAAATATGCCATGGATATCTTGATAGGAATTGTGTTGCATCTGTAGATTGCTTTGTGTAGTATGGATATTTTAATGATGTTAATTCTTCTCATCCAAGAACAAGGTATATACTTTAACTTATTTATCTTCTTCAGTTTCTTTCTTCAGTGTCTTATAATTTTCCAAGTGCAGGCTTTTTACATCCTTCATTAAATTTATTTTAAATTGTTATTTTAATTGTTTTTGCAATTGTCAATGCAATTATTTTTTCTTGGTTTCCCTTTCTGATAATACACTCTTGGTGTATAAAAATGCAACTGATTTCTTGATACTTATTTTGTATCCCACTACTTTACTGAATTCAACTATCATTTTTTAATATCTTTTGTGGAATCTTCAGGTTTCTTTATATACTGTATCATGTCCTCTGAAAATAATGACAGTTTTACTTCTTCTTTTCCAGTTTCAATATCTTTTATTCTTCTTTACTGATTGCTGTGTGTAGGACTTCCAGTACTATGCTGAACACGACTGATCATACAGGAAATGCATTTTTTTCCCTATTGACTATGATGTTAGCTCTTTGTTGTATATGACCTTTATTGTGTTGAGGTATGTTCTTTCTATTGCCACTTTGCTGAGAGTTTTTAATCATAAGTGTGTGTTGAATTTCCTCAAATGCTATTTCTGCATCTGTTGGTATGACCTTGTGTTTTTTATACTTGATTTTTATGTGATATATCACGTTTATTGATTGTGGATATTGTATCAACCTTACATCCCTAGAATAAATCCCACTTGATCATGCTGTATGATTTGTTTAACATATTGCTGGATTTGGTTTGCTGATATTTTAATGAGAATTTTAGCATCTATATTCATCAGGGACATTGGCCTATATTTTTCTTTCTTTGTAGTATATTTGTTTGGTTTTGGAATTAAGACAATGCTGGCATCATAAAATGGCCTCATAAAATGGCCTCATAAAAGGAAGCTAGGGAGTCTTCCTTTCTCTTGAATTTTATGAAATAATTTGAGAAAGATAAGTGTTAGTTCTTTTTTGAATGTTTGGTAAAATTCATCTGTGAAGTCCCATCTGGTCCAGGACTTTTGTTTGTTAGACTTTATATTACTGCTTCAATATCATTAGCTGTAATTGTTCTATTCAGATTTTCTGCTTCTTCCTGATTCAGTTTTGGAAGTTTGTATATTTCTAGGAATTTATCCATTTCTCCCAGATTGTCCAATTTTTTAGCATATAGTTGCTTATAATATTTTTTATGATCTTTTGTATTTCTGTGGTGTCAGTTGTTACTTCCCCTCTTTCATTTCTGATTTTATTTATGTGGGACCTCTCATTTTATTTTTCTCAGTGAGCCTGGTTAAAAGTTTCTTATTTTTGAATATCTTTTCAAAGAACCACCTCTTCATTTTATTTATCTTTTGAATTATTTTTTAGACTCGATTTCATTTATGTCTACTCTTACCTTTATTGTTTCCTTTCTTCTACTCACTTTGAACATTGCTTGTTCTTTTTCTAGACTCTTTAAATGTAAAGTTAGACTGTTTATTTGAGATTTTTCTTGTTTCTTGAGGTAAGCCTTTAATGCTATGAATATCCCTCTTGGGACTGCTTTAGCTATGCTGCATATACTTTGCATTGCTGTGTTCACATTTTCACTTGTTTCAAGGTGTTTTTTTATTTCTTCTTTGTTTTCATTGTTAATCCATTCATTGTTTAATACCATCTTATTTAGCCTCCACGTTTTTGTGTGTTCTTCAGTTTTCTTCTTGTTATTGATTTGTAGTTTCAGACCAGTTTGTACAGAGAAGATGATCAACATGACTTCTATCTTCTTAAATTTACTGAAACTTTTTTGTGGCTTAATGTGTGGTCTCTCTATAAAATATTCCATGTGTACTTGAAAAAGAATGTATATTCTTCTGCTTTGGGGTGAAATCACTGAATATATCATTTAAATCTGCCTGATCTATTGTACCATTTAAGGTTGTTGTTTCTTTGTTGTATTTCTGTCTGGAAGATCTATCCATTTATGCTAGGAACATAAGGGTGAGGTATCACCTCACACCTGCCAGAATGGCTACCATCAATAAATCAACAAACAAGTGCTGGTGAGCATGTGGAGAACAGGAAACCCTTGTGCACTATTGGTGGGAATTTAGATTGGAGCAGCCACTGTAGAAAACAGTATAAAGTTCTCTCAAAAAATTAAAAATGAAACCACTATTTGATCTAGCAATCCCACTTCTGGGAATATGTTCTAAAAATCCCAAAACTCCATTCAGAAAGAATATACGCACCCCTATGTTCATTGCAGCATTACTTACAATGGTCAAGATCTAATCTGCTATTTATTGTTTCTGTTGACTTTCAATTATGTTAGTTTGCTTCCATATGTCTTTGTTTTGTTGTTGTTCCTTCTTTGTAGTTGTGAACACATATTGCATATAACTTTAGGTTTGGTTTATCCTCCAGGTGTATTGAATCTTATATTACATAACTTTCTAAACATTCTGAGGTCTTAACTACAGAATGCTTTCATTTAGTGAAAATTTGTGTTTTCTTCACAGTTACCTAAGGGCTGTTAGAACCATCTTATGTGGTCCTTTTTCTCAGGTTCAGCTTCCCTTCATTGTGGGGATTTCTGATTCCAGGGGGTATCTGAGTGTTTCTGAGCGCATTACTTTTGCATTACTCTTCATCGCCTCCCAAAACTGTTTTTGTTATTTTATTTAAAAAAATACATTTGTTGTAAATGATTGTGGAAGGTACTTTAGAGGTTAAGTGTGCCATGGAAAATAAGCATAAATGCTTTTCTGCCTTTTCCCCATTGCTATCTTTTTTCTTGGTACATTTAATAGAAGTGGAAAGATGTGCCCTATTTCTCTTTACCTTCCACTTTACACAGTTCATGATAGCTCAGCACTGACTCCTTTTTATTTACTTCACCAAGCGTGAGTTAGTAAAACTGTGAGAGCCATTTAAACTGTGGATCACAGATACAGAGTTTCATTCCAAATTTATAGATCAGTTTTGTTTATTCATTATCAACTATGACTCTGTTTTAAAAATCAAAGATCTGGCTTCTTAGGACAGCTCTAAAGGCTTCTTGGCAATAATGTTATTCTTAAAAGAAATTTGTTAAGTTAAGTTTAAGTGAATCAGAGCATATGATTACACATTCATTAAAACACACACATGGGTTGTGAAATGACAGAAAAAAATGTGCTTGGCAAAACCCATTTGGCAACTTTTCAAAACCAAAACATTAAAAAAATTAGTATTTAATCACTTTCTAAACCCAGAACATGGCCAGATTTTTTAATATGTAGGAATAATATTCTGTGATAATTTATTTTTTATGGCACAGAATAACCTAGACTGTTTAAATCATCATTTTATAAGTATTACACATAAAATTCTCTATATCACGTCTTTCTGCATTGATTATTCAATAAATTCAAAATCTCAAAGTGAGCAGGGCGACAAAGACATGAGACCTGACACGACTTCTTATTTCAGAGGTGGAAGAACGCCTGTGTACAAAGGCAAGTCACCACATATGCGAACAACTTAGGAACAAATTCCAAATCTAACTGCTATTTTTTTATTCTACAATTAATTTACCAGAAAGGCCAGAGAGTATTTCAAAAAGACCTTTGATTATCACTTTAATTCTAGAGAATTAACATTGTCTTCTGGGTTCCTGGATTCAAGCCATTATTTTCACATTTATGTGAATCAGCAATACAAGTTGCAAATAGGGCTATTAGACCATGTGAGGTTCATTTGATAGAGAAAATTAGCTTTACTTACCATGTGCTTCAAGTGGTTGTGCTAAAACTTGGTCAGGTTCCCTATGGTATTAACTTCACTTTGACTTTAATGTTGTGATTAAGATTCAAATCTAGCATATTGATAGAAAATTACTGTTTCCCCCAAAGGGTAGAAGTTTTAGTCCTCCATCCATTCCTTCTTTGCAAGGAATATCCAATCATCTGCAAATTACCCTTTTCTTCTTAAATTAAATGAGACTTTTCTTGAGTTCAAGACTCAGAAGGCATCTTCAATAGCTCTGTTCTAGAAAACTGAGGCTTGTGAAGGGAACCATTTCCTCAACTCTTTAAACACCATCAGGGCCACCTTTTCTAACACTAATATCAGTTATTGATTAAACATTTACTATGTGCAAAGGCATACATCATCTGCCCTCAGAGCAAACATAAGGTAGATTACATTACCCTCATTGTAGACAAATAAATTGAAGCTCATATCGATTAGTTAGAATGCACATGCACCACTACCTTTCTCCTTCAGCGAGGAAACCAGTCTGCCTCCGTGCTCTTTCTCTGCTAGATCTTTTGTGTATCTTCAACCACCCCACACCTGAGATTCCAAAGCCCAGGGCAGCCCAGTAGCCTGGTTGAGATCTAGCATACTCATAGGCAGCCTGAAAGTAATTTCCTGGGAATACAATGTCTGTTCAGAAGGTATCCAGCCATCAAATATGAAAAATAGAGACATTTATTCAAGAAGATACAAGCACATTGTACACAGGACGACATCTCAGTCCCTTTCAAAGTAGGCACGTTGGGACCTCACACAGTTCTTCCAGTCCCCATTAGCTGCCCCACTGTATTTCCCTGAATATTGTTGATGGTATGAAATCTCTTCCCTTTCAAAGGTGATTTTAGCTTTGGAAAAAGCCAGAAATCTTAGCCCACCAAATCTGGGCTGTTGGGGGACTCAGTCATCGGGGTGATTTGATGTTTCTCCAAAAAGTTCTGCACGAGATGTGACACGAGCAGGCACATTGTCATGATGAAGCTGCCTATCACTAGTTGCCCATAGCTGTGGCCTTCTGAATCATCTGAATGGTTTTCACAGAGGAATATTCAAGCTTAAGGCAAAATTGAATGCACATTCGCTGCTCTACTCAGTCATTTTGAATGCGACAGCCACACAATACACAGGCTTACTCAACAGCACCTACCACCCCCATTGACTTCGTACAGTGAAGTCATCACTGTTCACCCACACTACTGCCCACTCTCTTTGGCTGCCAGGTTACATCGATGTTCCACAAACCATTCTTATTATATTAACAATGGCTAGACTTTTTCCAGACAGACCTCGTACTTCCTTGATTCTGATATTTTTAGCTCATAATGTAATAAAATCTACAAAGAACAATTCAATTTGGCTCTCCATCCCCCATTAACCAAAACACCCCTCCTCTGACACTGGGCATTGCAGTGATATGTACCTTTGTGGTCACATCCTGCTTTGCCTCCCAAGACTCAACCCAGCTCTCTCCTCCACCACCTGAATTACTGGTGCATTACCAAAACCAAGTTAAGGTTTGGATGTCCTCATAAGGTAAGCCTCTGCCTCCAGCCTTTCCAGAGGAAGTAAATGCTGCAGTTTCTAGTTCTTCCTCATGCCACTTCATTTTCCCAGTGCACAAGGGGCAGAACACAGTCGATACAGCACCATGTTCTAATTATCTCCTAGAGCATGATAGCTATCTTGAAAACATTTAAAATATTTTATTTTAAGTTTTTGGCTTTGTTTTCTAGAGAATATAATAAATGTGAAATTATTCTTTCTGAGCAGAGACTCACTCTTCAATACATTTCTATTATAATGGGACAATAATGACTCATATACTTTAGTAAAAACCACAAATGTTATCTGTAATCTGGATCCAGAAAGCAGCACTATGACTGTGTTGGGCCCTAAAATCTTAGCAGAAAAAAAGATGCTGCTAAGGTCATACTGCATATCAAAACATTGTCACCTTCTTGGGGGCAGGAGCTTCATCTTAGACCTTACCAAAAGGGGAATTAAATAGAAAATATGTCTTTGTTTTATTTCAAGTTATTTGCATAGACATAAGAATTAAGTCACTAGATTAAATGCTTTGAAAAAACGTGTTAGCGGTTTCAGTCACCGTGCGATGCCGGACATACATTTAAAATATCATGTGTGTGTTTTCATTGGCAGCAGCATCCACGCCAGATTCTATACATAGATGCTACTTTTTCAAAGTTATTGCAATTATGTTGTGGAAGTTTGTTTGAGCATGGGGCCTGATTCAGGGGGAAAAAAAGCTGTGAAAGCCTGCTTTTACTGCTGCCTTAAAATCTCACTCATAAGAATTTGAAAACTGTAAGCTTATAGCAATCAAAATTAGCAGCTGTAAAGTTTAAAGACAAGTCTATAACTACAACTTTCAAGACCCAAATGCAATCACTTTTTCAGACGGCGCCATGTGAAAAGCATCACATCTTTTAGACATTCAAGGGCATTTCCTCGTTTGCTCAGATGCCAGAGGGCTGACATCAGAGGGACGGTAGACGGTCCTGACAAATGTTTGTGTCGTGATATAAATAGCTGAATTTCTCATAAGTTACAAAAAGAACAAAGCAAATAGTTTAGCTAATAGTGTTTTAACATGTGCTTTCAGTAAGAAAAAAATGTGAAATCATTATATGAGCGACCCAGGTTGACAATTAATTATTCATAACATTATTTTATATATTTGTATAACATTAGATTTCAGAAAAAAAGGTGAAACATAGTACTTCTACTCCAAATTTTAATAATTTATTATGGAATGATCTAATTTTGTTTTGCCAATTACTCTTTTTTATTTTTTTAAGAGAAAGGGCAAGAGAGGGAGAAAGAGAAGGAGAGAAACATACCTTTCAGATGTGCCCCAACCAGGCCTCGAACCCTCAATTCAGGCATGTGCCCTGACAAGGAATTGAACAGTGACTTTCAGTTTGTGGGTTGATGCCCAACCAATGGAGCCACACCGGTCAGGGTTGCCAATTATGCTTTTGAGCACAATATCACAAACCTCAGTCTTCTCTCTTCCTCAGTTGTATTCAGTCTCAGCTTTAATTATGGATCAGATGACAGCACAGTTTCTCCCTCACTCACTGGCTCGCTGGAGTTCTCTGACCATTTGCACAAAATAGAAATCACTAGTTTGCCTCCACGCACCTTTCTGCCTCACACAGATTGGTTTAAGTTCTAAGAACGATTGTCTATTTCTCACACATTCGTGTGCACAGGAGTTACAGCCCTGCCCCTGGAGTGTGTAATACCACACAATAGTCTAATAACAACATCTTTCTAGTCAGAGATGGTGATTTTCTCTCCCTTCACTCTTCTTTTCCTTCAGCTCCCATTTTCTTTAAAGCCTACAGCTGGTAAAAAAAAAATTAACCTGCACTGAAATGTTTAAGATCACTTTCAACCATTCTAACTAATCAACAAAACAAACAAGCAAGCAAAATGTAACCAGAGACAGTGAAATTAAGAACAAACTGACAGGAACCAGAGGGGAGGTGGGAAGGGATAGTGGGAGTAGAGGGGGAAGGGTTTTCAGGAACATGTATAAAGGACACATGGACAAAACCAAAGGGGGTAGGATCAAGGGTGAGAAGTGGGGATGACTGGGGTGAGGGGAGCAGGGAGGGGAAAATGGAGACAACTGTACTTGAACAACAATAAAATTTTTTTTTAAATTTCAGATCTTTTGAAAATACTATTTATTTCTTAAAAGACTTATGTAGCTTTTTCAGAAGGCTTAGAAATAAAACTTAAGCCAAATAATATTCTGTGTTTAAATGGAAATGACTAGCTCTTTCTTTACAGCCCGTTCAAGAAACAAATATTTTTAGATTTCAGTGTCTAAAGCTGGTATTTGAAAGTTAAGAAACTTTCACTTTAAAAGTACGTATGAATCTTTGTTATTTTTATTTTAAAATACTGCCTGCCAGACAAGCACGAGAACGGCCCTTGGCGTACCAGTTGTTCTGCATGGTCTTCCGCGGGTCTCTGGCAGTGCAAGTGGGCTTGGCAGGCTTCTTAAGACTGTTTTCTTCTCTCCATCAATATCCACATGAAAGTATAGCTTATCGGAGAAACCCTCCATTCTGACCACAAATATCAAAATTATTCTTCCCCTCAGCTGAGGTATCCTGCTTTACTGAGAAAAGAGAAAATGAGGTGAACTCTCCTATCTTTTAATAAAAGGCCAAGTTTTCAACCCATATTTTGGATCCCATCCTATTCCCACCTCCTCAAATACAACAGTTTGCTCATGTTGCTATCACCCATACTACCTTGGGCTATTGACCCTCCGTCTGTACTCACTGATTTCCGTCTCACAATGCAACTCCACTGATACTGTCTGAGTCAGTGTTATGAGCAACCTCCACGCTGCCAGACCCAACGAGCACCCCATTGTCATCAGCTCCGTCCGCCTCTCAGCACTATTCTTCATGGTTGAACTTCACCCTGAGTTTGAAATCTTTTTTTTTTTTTGCTTGAATTCCATGATAACACAGCTTCCTGGCTCATCTCTCTAGTCTCTAGATCCTTACTCCCTATTTTCCTTGTGAATGTTTCCTTCAAAGAAATAAAAAAAGGGGGTGTTCTTTGGGCTAAATCCTGCCCCATTTCTCTTCTCTCTCTCTAGACTGCTAACCTAGGTGACCTTATCCAGTTCTACAGCTTTAAATGCCTTATCTATGGTGATGACTCACAAATTTGTGTTTTAGACCTAGAGTATTTCCCAAATATCCGTCTCCTCAATATCTCTATGTGGATGCCTTACAAACATCTCAAGCTCAACTCATACAAATAGAACTCTCAGTTTCCCAGTAAGTTTCTTTTTGCCTAATTTTTCCTTAGTAAATATTACTATTAACCCCATACTCTCTGAAGCCAGAAACCTAAGGGTTATATCTTTCTCTCTCACCACGTCCTTCACTTCGCCCCACACTATTCAGCAGCAAGTCCTATTAATTCTTTTTTTCAAATATACGTCACAGTTGTGTATTCTATGTCTCTCTCTTACCCAAATTATTGCAATTGCCACTGAAGATATCATCCTCTTTTTTTGCTCTGGCCCATTCACAATCTTCACGCTGCAGTCATGTTTTAAAACCAAAAATCAGCTCATTTCAGTTACCCCATGGATAACTTTCCCTGACTCTATGGTCAAGTTCCAGCACACTTTTGCAGAATTATTCCATGTTGCACCCCTCCCCGCATGGAATTCAGGTCCTTCCCAGGTGCCTCAGGCACTCGGAGATAGGAAGCCCAGTGTGAATGTCACTTCCTCTGAAAGTACTTTCCAACCACACCCAAAAGAGCGTGCCCAATTCCTCATTAGCTCTTCTCATTGTTTCAGCACTAATCACAATTCTAATGGCCCATTTTTATTTACCTTCAATTTGCCTCTTTCACTGGGCTGCAAGACCTCTGTGACCATCTATCTCATGTGTTCTTACATCCTCTTTGCACAGTGCCTAGCGTGAGTCGGTGCCAAGTAAATCATTGTTGAATAAATGAATGCAACACCAGGTGCTCATAATAACAGGAGCTTTTCTGCACGACACGTGTGATGTTGGGCTGCTAATTGGGCTTTTAAATGTAGAGCAAATAAATTGTGTAAAATATACCACATGAGAAAATGAATATTTCTTGAATAATGTGAACTTTGCATTCATTTAGTTCCTAGGTCCCAATTTTTTAATCCAAGGGCTGCATTAATGTAGGTGTTTCTGTGATTAATTATTTATAGGGTTTTGAAATGATCTGTGCCAAATAAAAGATCCAGTTTCAAATAGCTTTAATATATCCAAAGGCTCTGCTAGACACAATTCACAAAATCTACACACAGATTACGACAGATTTGCTGAAATTATTTTAATCACACTACCTATTACACAAAATGAAAAAAAGGAAACACTATTTGAAGACATTTGTAAATAATTAAAGGGCAGCTGTTTTAGAATCCAATTGCTAAGTTTAAAATAAAAATTTACCTTCAACCCTTTAATTCAAGAATTCTGTTAATTTTGATATAATGATCCTTATTTTCTTACTTATTGCTTGATCTAGTTTTTATTTAATGAAAGTTGATGGTATTTTTTTCTATTTTCCACATTGTTTTCTTAGATAATCAGAGATAATTTTTATATTCTTATGGTAAAAAAGAACTAATAACAAAATATACATAAACATTTCAATTTCTCTCAGATAATAAAAAGAAACTTATATAGAATAAGAAAGAAGAGAATAAGCTTCAAGTTAGGAGAAAAAATCTCAATGAGTTGCTTTTGATTTTTTTTATAACTGGAGAACGCTTTCTTCAAGTGTATTCTGAATTGTGTGTGCGTGTTGTATGTATATGTGCAATATGTATGGGTGTGCACGGGCACTCACAACTGTAAAAGTGAGACTGCTGTGGTTGGCACACAGGTGGAGGGTTGGGATCCTGCCCTCTTGGTTCCCTCTTATACCTGTGGCAGCCTTTGAGGTACTTATTGCACCACCTCAATCTTTCTCAACCTGGGGACAAATGAACACCAGTGCCCTAAGTTATCTCTTATATGTACAGAACTAACTTCTCCCCCATGCATCTAGTAGGTACCAATTATATACCATTCTTTACAGAGTTGAGAAAGTCATCACTCAAGTTATTTTTTGTATTCTGTGATTTAGCTAAGAAGACTGATAAAGTTACATATAATTTGAAAACCACTGATGAAAGAGGTAGAGAAAGATGATAATATCATAATATAAAATGGGTTTGTCAGATACACTGAAATAGGTATGTTCCTTCCTCTTTACTCACCCATAGCCGACACTGCTCACTAATTACGGCACCCTTCACTCCTGCGTCCGGGCAGTGCCTTCCAATTCGCCCGACTGCTCTGCTCTAGGCAGCTGTTACCAATCAATCAAATTTAACATTACAAGATAAAACCACACTGCCATCTAGATGTGTGAGATATTTAAGGTGATTTATTTACTTTTAATTGAATTTATTGGGGTGGCATTGATTAATAAAATTATGTTGGTTTCAGGTACACATTTCTATAATACACCATCTGTATATTGTACTGTGTGTTCACCACCCCAGGTCAAGTCTCCTTCCATCACCATTTATCCCCCCTTTACTCTCTCCTACCTCCCACCACACCCCTTTCCCTCTGGTGATCAACACACTGTCTGTGTCCAAGAGTCTTCCCATTTTTTCTTTGCTTAATCCCTTCATCCTCCTCACCCAGCCCCCAACCACCTCACCTCTGATGCTGTTAGTCTGTTCTAGGCATCCATGAGTCTGCCTCCACTTTATTAGTTTAAAAGATGAATGAAGTAAAGATTATATAATCAAATCAACTCCCCAATGAAATGCCTGTTTTCCCTATTTCAATGCTTGTAACTAGGGACAATATACACGAAAACATAAGGTGAATCATAATATCATCGATTTTATTATTGGTTACTTAATATTATCTAAATTTACATTAAATCCTTACATTGTTTGAGATATATTTTTTCCCTGAAAATGTCCACATAACTTGGCACAAAGATAAGCAGAAAGAGAAAAATGAAAGAAAGGTCAGTGGTGTAATTATTCATGAGGAAAGTTATACCATTGATAGTGACTTAAATAAGGGGAAAATTTAGCATTTTTAAAATATGAAATTAAGGGTAACCTCAGAGAAAAAGAGATCAAAATCAAAGTGTGCCCTATGAAGTTACTGAGTCTTTTGTGCATTGGAAGACAGTATGAATCCTTTGATCTCTTAAACATACATAATGACAACTCAATAGACACCCTACCAATAGAAGGAAGAACTGTGTCCTCTGCCCCCAAACCTCCTCGCTTTGCAGATAGAGTCACATAGTTATGATACTTCTGCAGATTCATTCCTGTCCAGAGTTGGAATGGATAAGACAACGAGATGAGGAGCTTGTCATTTCAATACCAAGCAGCCCTGTTCTATCACACTCTACCCAGGATTCCTGTAGTAATGTGTAGATTTCTTCCCCTATGCTTTATCTTCTAAGCTAGTTTCAATTTTTTCCCCTGTGTCTGACTTTCTGCTGGGGTTCTCTGTCCTGAGTCATAGATTTATTTTGTTTTGCTTTGTTTCTTAGGACTTGTATAGCATCTTGTTCCTTGAGTTCCACCCAAGTTAAATCTCAGATCACATAGTTGGGTCCTTGTAGCACATGAAACTGATGATTTCCTTGAGTGAACTAATCATGATGATCATCATCATCATTAGTAATATGCCCATGTATTAAAAGGGATTACACATGTGTTATCTCATTATACAATAACTCTGTAACTTAACAATAATTATCCTCATTTTATGAATAAAAAACACCTAGGCTCATAAGAATTAAATAACTTGTGCAAGATCCAGAATTGGAGATGGAAGAGGTAGATTCAAACCTAAGTGAGTTGATGTCTAAACTTCTTTACTCTTTCTAATGCTACACAAAGGAACTTCCTGATTGTTGCAATTCCTCTGCCTAGTGGGTCAACCCATCATTCATTCATTTATTTGTTCATTCAATAAATATTTACTGAGCAACTATTTTGACTTAGGCAAGATGTTAGACACTAGGATATAGCAAAGGTGTGTCAATAATTATGATTCATGACCTGACAGACCCCAAGAACAATCCAAATAGCCAACAATGGCGATCAGCAGACTTTCCTTTTGTTCACTTTAGATGAGAAGCTATAAAAAGATTTTCACATACAATTTGTATGAACAGATAGGTGTTTTAGAAATACTATTCTGATAACTAATTGGGGAGGATATATTAGACTTTATATGTGAAGGAGTAAAAGACAATTAATTAATGTATAAGTTAATAAGCCACAATGTCTCTAATCAGGTTATTATTAGGAATAAACGAAGAGGAGCCTGAGCAACACTCAGACTGAATGACCAGGACTCACTAACTGATTGAATGTGGAACTTGTAGGAGAGAGAATGATCAAAAATAGTTCTGAGGTCTCTAACTTGGGAGGCTATATGGGAAATAACATATATGACAGAAAGTGAAATTTTAAAAAATGGAACAGATTTGTGGGAGAATATAGAGTTTAGTATTGAACTTGTTGCCTTTAAGAAACATGTGAGCCCTGGTTGGTGTGGCTCAGTGGATTGAGTGCTGGTCTGTGAACCGAAGTGGGGGAGGGGTTGCCTGTTCAAATTCCCAGTCAGGGCACATGCCTGGGTTGTGGGCCAAGTCCCCAGTAAGGGGCCCACAAGAGGCAACCACACATTGATGTTTCTCTCCCTCTCTTTCTCCCTCTCTTCTCCTCTGTCTAAAAATAAATACATTACCAAAAAAATAAACATGTGAGAAACCAGGTTCATGTCCAGTAAGTAGTTGAGAATTCCAGTCTGGAGCTCATTGAGCAAGTTAAGAAGTGAATATACAAGTTTGGAAATCATCCGTGAAAAAATGATGGCTAAAGGCATGGAATTAGATGTGATGATTCGAGGAGAGAAGGCAAATAAAAAAAGAAGGAGAGGTCAAGATTGAACATGAGAGTTGAACTTATATTTCAAGGGCAAGTAAGAGAAGCAGACCTTGCAAAGGAGATTGTTTAATATTTAATATTGCAGAAAATGTCCAGAATTTTCCTTTTGCTCTTTCCTATGTCTACTACCCATGCAATGTCATTTTGAAGGTTTTCCTGTCGAGAGATAAATCCTATTTCCCCTCTTTTTAATCTTAATTGACTTTTGAACTTGCTTATGACAATAGAATGCAGCAGAAATGAAGGTTTCCTTTGACAGACCATCAGCCAGACCATCTGACAGACTTTGTATTACTTTATGTTCTCTTTTAGAACTCTGAGCAGCCACCAAACATACAATTTTGGGTTGGGCTTTTGAAAGATGTTGGGCCTTCCCGAACAAAGACAGACCATTCCAGTTGAGGCCATCCTAGACCAACCATCACCCAGCCAAGCTGGAAGCTACCCACATATAAATGAAATGAATGAGCCCAGATGAGACTGGAATAACTGCCAGGCTAAGTACTCTTTGACTTTACTACATGTAGAATTGTGAACTTAATAAGCAGTTGTTGTTTTAAGCTACTAACTTTCAGGGGAGCTTGTCGTGCAGTAAAACATAACAACATAACTGATAGAGCAAAGAATGCAAGCCAGCATTAACTAGGGTCAAGAGGTAAGTAGAGCAAGAAGTACCAAAACAAAACAAAGCCAAACAAACAAAAAAAAAGGAGGATGCTCAACAATGTGAACTACGTTACATAAATATCAGGCAAAGAACTGAGAACTGAGAAGAGTTGATTGCATTTGGCAATGAGCAGGACTTTGCTGATCTTGGAAGAACCAGTTTCAAGTAATGAGGTGGGAGGGGAACATAAAATGTAGAGAATAAAGACTTTGTATTCAAGGTAACTAAGGAAAAGTTCTCTACCCTGGGAGGAAGAGATTGGATGCAAGGAAATGACGCTTTTTCAATATTATGCAAAGAAGTGACATTTTTCTACATAATGATTTTCGGTGTGCTCAGCTATAGAAGAAAAAAGTTGAATTTGGTGATTGTGGAAAATGCTTCCTTTTCTTGTATTCTACAGTACTTTGGAGGCAAAAGAACTTGGTAGTTCCACTCACAAGTTTTGAAACCAAACAGATGTGTGATCTCAAACTCCTTTCTCTAATATACATGTTCTTTTTAAGGTTATATAAATAAAATCTAAATTTTCTAACATATAATAATGATGATAATATTAATGTTAATTAGCATTACAGAGATCATTAAATTAAATGCTGTCTAAAATGGGCTAGTACAGTGCCTGGCACAGAATAAATGGTAAGCAAATTTTTATCAATATATTATAATCATCATCATCATCACTAATACTAAAGCTTGAATAAGATTTTCTACAATTTGAGTCTAACAATGCATTGCTATATTCCCTACTGGTTAGGTTAGTTCTGTTTAATAGCAATGCCTTGAGGTTTCAGAGTCTTTGACAGTTTCACAACGTGCTTTACAGCTCACATTAGGATTTACTGAACTTTATCATATGGTTTCCCTTAGCCACCTTCACATTTCCCTGGTTTTATAACAGATGAGAATCAGAAGTAGGGATGGCTTAGACTTAGAGCTCTGTCAGTATGTTTAAGTTGTAGTTGTCAGTAGAGGAGGGAAAAATCTTAACAATGAAAGCACAGCTATCTGAAACCATTCAGCGCAGGGGGAAAGTGCAAGTTTTCCGTCGTTAACCACACTATTGTGTTTCTGCACAGTGTAAGTGATGTGCATAATGATAACCCTGCTTAATCAATGCAACATTTCATTAAATGTATATTCTGTTTTTAAAGTAGAAGAATTTTTTAAGGCTTAGGTTGGGCAACAAATATGTTCTTTGCATGGAATCTACCGTGGAAGCCCAGTACAGTAGAGGAGGCAGACAAGCAAAGCTGTTCTTGACGTGGTGAGTGGAGATGAAGACCTCACCTACACCCACATAGCCTAACATCTGTGCTGCGCAGGAAGGGGTCCCCTAGAACTTTGGTGGGCCCTTAGAAAATGATACAAAGCAAAGTATGGAGTGAATTTATTTTTTTTCAGGAAATGCCTATCAAAAATGTTTAAAACTTTTGGGGGGAAAATCACTCAGCTAGAAAATTACAATTATCAAAAAATAAAGTTTTACTCTCTTTTTAAGTGTAAAAAATCATCATAAATGCCATTTTTAATTTTTATAGAACAAATCTATTGACATTCACAGAAGTATAACTTTCACAAGAAAATCTCAAATAAAATGTCTTTATTTCCACCTCATAAACCATTCTTTCCATGTGTAATACAGGGTGGTGCAAAAGTAGGTTTACAATTGTGAATATGGAAAATAATACATAAATAACAATTCCAGAGTAAATTCTGTTTTGCCTACTCACAATTGTCACCCTACTTTAGCCCCACCCTGAACTTCCCCACCTAAGAAGTTTGCATTAGCAGTCTCCGGAAACTCATTAGCAGCTAGTAAAATGACTTCTCCTCCTACTCACTAACTTTTAAATGATTTTATCTGTGAACTCAAACCCAATCTAATAAATATTTGTTTTCAAACAAAGAACAAAGAATTTAGTGGTGAAGTTAAAGTCATAAATTAAAACTAAGAGTGATACAGTGTAGACAAAAAGAAAAATTCAAGTGATAGATACTAACCTCAGGGCTTTCAAAGAAGTCCCAGTCAATCAGCGTGACACATATATAACTTTCACAAACATAATTTCTTTTTATTTTATTACCTAGGAGCATTAGGATATACTTTCTTGACTGCAATAATTGCTTGCAGTTAATTACAAATGAAACAGAAGTGCTGGTAATATTGGAGACTTGTACTCCGCATAAAACTGAAAATTACTGCTATTACTCTTGGTTGCTAGAGAATATTAGGTCAGAGATGCTAATTAGCAGTTCACAGCCCTCCTACAGGGGGAAATCTCATTACTGTACGAAACTGTCTTGCTAGCTAAACCTACCATTCGTGGCACTCTGACCATTTTTGTTTGAATAATTACGAGGTATAATAAAACTAAAGATTTAATATTTTACGAGAAGGGAAGTGTGGAGGCTCACGTACCAGTCTCGTATTTGCTCACTACTTTGAGAAAAACAGCTGTCTCACACTTGGAGCCTCACGGTCAATATGCGGGGACCAATTATTACAAACAAAAAGATAAAGGTTTTTATCAACACAAGGCAGAAATGACAAGAAAAAAATTAGAGGACAAAATTATACGTCGGACAGGAGAGAAATGAGCATGGTTTTACAAACTTTTTCCAATGTGTAATTTATCATATTAGTTAATACACACACTAAACTAGTCTTGATAATGTTTGTGAATATGTGTATTTTACAATATTTTATATATGTGTACATGTGTATATATATACATAGTTATACACATAGTTATATATGTATAACTATGTATATAGTTATATATAGTTATTTATAGTCTTTTAAAATATAGCCAGATCCACCAAAGAAGAACCATTTCCTGGAATTATTCTGGATTTTTTTTAAAGGGAACTTCTGATGCTGTGATTTATTAAAATATTTCCATTCCCCCAACACACAAACATTTTTGCTAAGCATATAATCATTTGGAGAAAGGGCATAGTCAATGAAAGAGGAATATGTTAAAACCCCAACCTGAATTTAGTTATTGCTACTAAAGCAAAATAATTTAGGTAATGCATGAGTCCTGATTGCTTAGTTAAATGAGGTTTTATATTGAAATATAAACTATATTTGTATTGAAAAAAGAATATTAAATCCTTTATAGTTCTATTCTGAGATACATATGTACCTGTACACACATATTTAACGCAATAATAGTAGCCCAGGAAATTTCTTAATGAGTAAGACAAAAAAACCTAGGAATAAATCAGAGCCATGGAAATATATGGGTTCTTTATATTAAAAAAAATAGGCATATTCATTTCTTCTCAGTGTAATAATTTATCCCATTTTAAATTGGGTTCTTTTCTTTTCCTAGAAATGGTACATCCATTTTCACCTGTGGAAGTAAAATTAATTAAGGGAGCAGTAACTTGTAAAAATTGGGAGAGTAAATCTTTCACTCTGCACAGTATCAGATGGTCCATGTGACACAAATGCCTTTGCCTTCCCCCTAAGCTCTTGTCAAGCCTTAATGTGGCCTAGAATCAAATATAAATGAAGTTTGAATTCATTAAGCAAAGGAGAGAAAGAGTTGGAGGTTTACCGAGAAATAGTGAGGAAACCAGGCTAAGTCTGGCTTGAATGAGGCAAGTGCAGGAGTTGGGAGATAGAAAAGAACTAATGGCATCTCCTTTTTGTCTACACACTTGAGCCTTGCAGACAGAGGGTTACCTTCTCTGCTTTCCTGAACTGAAGCAAATCTATGTTATGGGTGCTCTTGGTTCCAAATATTCTGACGCATTGTCTTCATGAAAGCATTTTAACTGGTTGGACCCCATGTTTGACTTTTGAATATATGCCACATTGTCATCATGCATATGAATCAGCTATGAGTACCTATTGATAAAATAATGAAACTTTGGTCTTTCATTTTATTTTATTTTACAATAATGCATGTTATTTGAAAAAAAATCATTAGAAAATTCAGTAAGACAGAAAAGGGCTCAATTTCTATAACAAATTATTATACAATATTTTGTTAACATTTTGATATTGGTCTGTCTCTATCTATCTGTCTGTCATCTTTCTGTCTACCTTCTATCTAAAACAGCTATTGCAACACCTTATATTTCTAAAGTAATTTACAATTCACACCATTGTCAAATTGTGAAGAGCCCAGTAAGATTGTGTATCAGGGTATGTGTGTGTGTGTGTGTGTTTTATTTATCATCTTACCCGACCAACTGTCCCACCTGTTCCATCAAAAACAGAGTTAATCACACTTCAGTGGAGCTGGCCAAAGGAAGGCTACTTTTTTCTTACTAGATCACAAGAGTAAATTAGAGGTTTTCAGAACTTCAGGGTTTTGATTGATGAATTCATTAAGTCACCTTTTCAAAGTGAGGGCTCACATATTAAATATTTTATGTACAATTTGCAAGTTGGCATTTTTCAGGGTTTTTAAAACAATTAGTGTGTAAGAGGAAGGTCAAATCAGTCACCTTGGAGGTCGGACGCCTGTGTCACGAACAGTAAGAGGAAGCGTTGTCTTCCCCGTCGCTCTCTCTTCTGAAAAAACTGTCTTGGGTATCTCCATATTATATATGAGCTCCTCCTATTATAACTTTACAACAAAAACAAATGTGTTTAATGAAATACTACAGTTTCATTCCCAAAGTGAAATTCTTGTTGTGTTAGGGAAGACATGGGGGCTCATCAGAGATTTGGCTCTTATTTCACCTTCCTCATCAACATTAACTAATACGTGGTCATGCCTTATCATGCCCCAGGTGAAACCTTTTCATCCAAGTTTTATGCCCTTCAGCATATTCTACATCCAGCCATTGGTGCACAGGCCGCTCCCTACAGTCCTAAGAGGACCGAGCATGTGCCTGTAATTCTCCCAGAGCAGATTGAACAATTATTTCTGGTTTAAGGAACATGCCTCATCCATATAGATAATGTGACATCAGAGAACCTGGGTCCTATTAGCAATGTCATTGTTTTTTCTCTTTAAAGCCCCCACCACCCTACACTTGTAACACCTTTTAAACTTATTTTGGCCATTTTGAGAATTTGTGAAGAGATAAAGCAATTACAAAAGGTTTATTTATGTTTCCCTCTACCCAGTTGATCATAACTAAAACTGATTTCTTTTTAAATATGAAGAGAGATGGACAATTAATATGACTGGGAAGTATGCAAAACGGCCAGTCTTTTATCTGTTATCCAGTAGACATAAATGGGTATGCAGATACATATCTTGGCACAAATTGCAAGTTAAGTCTCATAAAGCAAATTTTCTTTAAAAACGTCTTCACATAAAAGAGGAATCTTATTTTTAATGCTTCACCCACTTGATATAACCTCCATCCAAATCAGTTCCCAAATGCCAAACATTAAGCAAGGATCTACTGTAATGACTGAGGGTTTCCCAGACATCGAAGGAAGAATTACTAATGATATATGGAGTTTCATCCCTATGCTTCTCTCTCTTGTTCAGTGCATGGTATCGCTACACATAACAGCATGTACTGGCCTCATTCAAGTCCGTAATTTGTACTTGAAAAATATGTACGTGTTGAGCCAGATGCTCCCAATGCCTAAAGTAACTCTGTGATGAATTAGGCACTTGAGGAAACAGAATTAACTCTTTCACTAAGAGTTCTCCACAGGCCCACTCCACTTTACGTAAATGCAATATCTGAAAATCTATCTCTGTAAAAAAGCAATTAAAGTTTACCAACATTTTACATTCAATACAGTTTTAAATGCTGACAAAAATGCTTTTATTAATAAAAACTTAAAAAAACTATTGAGGAACTTGTCTACTAGGTAAAGCTGTATATCTCTAAAATAAAGAATATCTTCCAGCCTCCTGCGGGGGGGAAATAGCTATATTTCCCAAACAAACCCTAGACTGTTCTTAATCCATGACGTTAATATATGGAGGGGACCTCCGGAGGCTGATCACTAATTGTCAATGGAGCGTTTGGAGCGAAGTCTTACGTGCCTCGTCGATAGGGCCTATTTTATCTTAATTCAAAAAGTTTATTGTGTTATTAAAAATGTTTCACATCTGTTTTTCTTTCAAAGGCTAGAGATAGTTCTTTCTTTCCTATTCTCTCTTTAATTCAAACAATGGAATGTTCCTGGACAATGTCAGCTTCATGCAGACTGAACGTAAGCTGTTTATAATCTTCTGTGTGTTTAAGTCACACTTCTAATACTCTAACTTTTGGCAGAATACTTCACAGGATTAAAAAGCTCAAAACAACACTGAACAATTCAGCAGTAATTACAACTCTTACAGCACAACAATATCACAGAGGGTCTCTAACAGCGTCCTAATTGCACACATCATTTGATTACCTTTTTGCACCATGCTGGGATGGTTTTTGTTTGTTTGTTTGTTTTTGAGCAAGGCCATCTCTAGCCCAGACCATACCATTTATTTGCTTGTTTGTTTGTTTTAAAGAGTTTTAATTATTTATTTTTAGAGAAGGGGAAGGGTAGGAGAAAGAGAGGGAGAGAAACATCAGTGTGTGGTTGCCTCTCGTGCACCCCATACAGTGGACCTGGCCCACAACCCCGGCATGTGCCCTGACTGGGACTAGAACTGGGACCCTTTGGTTTGCAGGCCAGCACTCTATCCACTGAGCCACACCAACCAGGGTCACACCACACCATTTAAAATACTCATAAAACAAAGTTCTTTCATGTGCCAGTAAACTCATTCCAACTTATACATCCCTTCCCCTCTTGAACCTTTTGATAGAAACTTCTGTAACATGTATGTCAACATGGGTGTAGCAAAAAGCAGCCTTTACTCACTTAGCTAAGTTTGTGTTGTTCCTGGAAAATGTTATGGAAATAAATATTGTGTCAGCATTCTAAGTGACTCCACGACCTCGTCAAACTGCTGAGAAATCTTGAAATTCTTAAAGTCTGAACACTGAGCTCTGACTTTACACAGTCTTAAGGTTTCTTTTATGCAGGGTGGGTTGAGGAGGCTGAGTAGGAATGGAATCCTAACAAGTATTTCATGAGATGTTGAAGTTTTGGCAGATAGTATTTTTTTTACTTGACAAAATCTTGCCACTTGTCTTTCTTCCCTATTTCCCTGATACACACTATCACCCTTCTTTCTCATTCATGTCAAGTTTTTATTTCTTATAGCGCTCTGTAGGCTAATAACCATGTGTTGTATCTATTCCCGTCTGCTCCCTTTTTGATGAAGTCTAATTTGTCCTGCCTTTGTTGTTGTGAACATCTGCCCCCTCACTGACTGGTGAATCCATTTAAAATGAGATAATCCACCAAGTGAAAGTGAGTGCGTACCACCACACACCTCCTGCAGTAAGAAATGCTTTTCTCCCAATGTCGTTAACACTGTACCTACCAAACAAACAACAATGGCTATAATATTTTTAATTGGTTAGAGGGTAACAGGATAGCAAGTTTTCAAAAGATCATTTCTTACGGCAGTCACGTTGGCCTTTATCTTGAAGTTTGTTTGTTTCTGTTCACCATAAAACTGAATGTTCAAAAAATGAAACTGAATGTTCTTTAGTATGAGATATAAACCAGACTTACATGTTTCCCAAACATAAATATTCGTTGCCCAATCCAGGACTGGCTATGGAATTAAGAAACGTAATTGTAACATGCAGTCATAAGGCACAGGTTACAAACTCAACCTGTGTCTAAGTAAATACATCTTACGTAACAGACATGATATAATGGATCTACGAGTCAGGAAAAACTGTAAAGTGAAATGTGTTGTTTAAAGTGTTTTTTCAAGTATAGGAATGTTGAATTAAAAGTGAAAAACATTTAACAACCATCCATTAGGAAATAAGGTGTGGTAAAGTGTCTCAAGGCTGAACCTGGGCCTTGGCCTGGCCACACAGGCAAAATATAAGACATCATCTGTGCTCTTCTGAATTTTAATCTCAGCAGTGACACATAAGTGATTTGTTACTACAGGCAAGTCATGTAGCCTTAGAAACTCACTGTTCCCATCAGCTAAGTTGTGGCGACAATACCCAAGTGTCTATCTACTTCCTGGAGATCAAAGTGATCTAGGGCACACGAATAGGCTTTAAAACCACAGCAAACTACAAATAGAGGTATTATTACTATTCAGCTATAAATTAACGTAAGAGAATACTTATGTGATGTTCACATTCAATAATACCAACTCTAGGTTATCGAAGCTTTATTTTATTTTATTTTGTATTACCTTTTCACAACATTATGAAATGTTTTATTCACATGAATTACTTTCCAAACTATTGTAAATCTATTAAAAAGAACAAAGTATGCCTAAAAATGTATTTCCATGTATTTACCTCAGGTTATATATATTTAAAATACATTTTTTGAAACCTACAACTACAGTCACAATTTTGAATTTGTAGATCTAATTTCTGTAGTTCTACAAAGTAACAAAGATTATTTTTTCTTACCCTTTATCTGATGGATAATTCTGCATACCAGAAACCAAAACCATTTGCTGAAGTTACACGTTCTATAAAGTCATTGTAAACAATGAATTAGTAATTTTTTAATCATTGCTTTTAGGAAAAATATATGGGGGTTGTTGAGAAAAAGTCCAGCCATTGTTAATATAACAAGAATGGTTTGCACAACATGGATGTAACCTGGCAGCCAAGGATAGTGGACTGGAATGTGCATGCTTGAAATCAATGTACTAGTCAGTGGGGGTGGTAGATGCCACTGAGTGAGCATGTGTACTGTGTGGCCGTTGCATTCAAAATAAATGAGCAAGAAGAGTAACAAATCTGCATCAAATTTTTCATTAAGCTTGAGCATTTCTTCATGGAAACTATTCAGATGATTCAGGAGGCTTTTGGGGATAATGCAATGAGTGAAGCACAAATAAGACTGAGCACAAATGCTTCAAAGATGGCTGAGAATCTGTTGAAAGTGATTCACATTCTGGAAGGCCTGCAACAAGCAGAACACCTGAGAATGTTGAACGCATCCGGGCTGCGATCAACAAAACTCAGTGACTGACAGTGTGAGAACTAGAAGACAATATGGGGATTCCAAAAACTACCAGCTTTCCCCAAGACTAAAATCACCTTTGAAAGGGAAGAGATTTTATACCATCGATGTGATTCAGGCAAATACATTCAGGTAGTTGATGGCGATTCCAACAAAAAGGGTTTGGCAGGTTGTTTTGAACAGTGAAAGAGACACTGGGAGAACTGTGTGAGGTCCCAAGGTGCCTACTTTGAAGGAGACTGAGGTGTCATCATCTTTAGTACAATAAGTGTTTCTATTTTTCATAGTATAGGGCTGGATACTTTCTGAACAGGCCTCATAGGATTAGACTCCTGTGGGTCTCTGGTAACAACATTTAATCAGCTGATTAATACATAATCTTGTTTTATGACTTCCTATCCAAAGGCATCATGCTTAATGTATATTGTTGATTCATTAACTCAAAGCCTGATTAAAGCTTTTCCTAAGATGTATTTTCTTCATAAGGCACAACACCACCTTCTTGTGCTTGGGAACAACAAACACCTTAGCACTATGCTTGAGGTCCATTTTAAACAGAAAAATCACAAACAAAAAACACAAGATACAAAAAAATGTGAAACTATATAAACCATGAAAGGGACACTTGTATACAGTGTGAGAGCGTCAATGAGGAGGCAGGATGTTGCCTCCTTCTCCCTCTGCTGGGAATGGGTGCAAGCGGCACCTGGAAGTTTTCACCGCTCCGCACTCTCTGCACTAATGCTGATCACAACAGCATTGTCTGCACCGACGTGGGCTTACGGATAAGTTCTAGCGAGCAGGCACTTTGCACACAGGGACTCTGCAAGTAATAAGGCTCAGCTCTATCTTGTAAGAAGTGCTCAGAGATTTGAGGTTGGACTGAATTAACAAATCATTAGTCCATCCTCCGTGTGTGTTTTCTCTGTGGTAAAAGTATCTGATACTTTTGAAGCATAACTGTAAAGCCACTGTTCATTGCTTAAGATGTAATGTCTGTGGAGTTCATTAAACGAAAAAAAGATGCAATGTCTGTCTTTTATCCCCTTGACTCTCCCATCTAAAAGGGCAATACTGCAAATAAGTTTGTTGACAAATTCTTTGCACAAAACAGCTTAAATGATTATTTTTGAGTTATAATTTAGGACTTCTGGGAGTAAGTTTGTGTAACAAACTCCTTTTCCTCCCTCTGCCTCACTCCCAGGCACCACAGCCATGGTATATTATTATTTATACAATAACCAGGTGCATTTTAACCAAACGGTACTAACCTAGGAAGGGTTTGCGTTGCCATGGCCTTTTGGAATGAGGATGAATCTGACCTACTCTAGCATTCATCCTGGTAAACTACAGTCATTACAATGGGAAAGTTTGATTTTTTTTCTCAAGAAATTGTATTTCCTTTATTACTTCTCCAGCTCTGTGGAGAAAATTTCGGGGTTCAGTACTTAGGCCAGGATGAAGGCCTGGCCACGGTTGTCTCTGACGTGCTCTGGCCACTTCTTCCACTTCATCCCCGACACTCACGGTGGTGAGAGGAGAGGACTAAATGCATGCGAAAAAGAAACACGTCTTCCTGAATCCTAGGGCAGATCCCATTCATTTGAAAGCCAATTAGAACCATTACTGTTGAAGCCTGTTCTTAAGATTGCTGTTGAGTATTTTACAAATTGATCTCCAGAGTTCTGGAAATATTCCACAGCATAGTTATTCTCTGGATTCTAGCAGATATTCTGATTAATTTTTCTGTTTGTTTCTAAAGTTAGGAGCCTGAACTCGGAGATTTAAGTTCTGTAGTTTGGATAAGTCAATCTCCTGAGCTTTATTTTCCTCGTCTGTTAAATACAGGCAATAAGATTTACCTCAAAGGGTAAATACAATAATTTAATGAGATAAGAGATGTAAAAGGGTTTTATAAATAAAGACCATAGGAACAGGACCTTGCCTATATCATAAGTCAATGTAAATGTAGTGACTACATAGTAATATCAATATTTATAAAATAAGCTTCTTAAACACAGTAAGACCAGCAGCTTCTTCTGAGCCATAACTAATAATGTTGCTATTTTTGGTCCATCTTCGAAAAGACATGTTACATACTGATGAGTCAGACAGCAATAGGAGAACCCTTGAGTCTGGGTCTTGAGTTCCACATGTGTCCTAGAGGAGTAGATCACCCCATGCACAACCTTTTATTTCCATGAGCAACCAAAACTTAAAAACTGGATTCCAGGTTCTAGAAGCAGAAAGACTTAGGCATCGCACCGTTCCCACAAGGTTTGTAAGTTGTGACTTTGTTGAACTGACAGCCACACCCTTAAAAGGGTGACAGCAAGTATCGCTCAATTCAATCACACAGAATGTAAGCAGAGAAAGCAGTGCTGCCTTGGCTCAATTCCAAGTTTGCTCACATAGTTCATACTGACCAGAGTGACCAGATAATTGCCAATCTTGCCCAATTTTTAAGTTAGTTTTTTTTTTTAATTTTAATTGAGGAATCTGTTTCAGATTTAGGTTTGAGAGTATTTGTTTTGAATTTCCACCCCTACCCCCATCCTCAGCTGGATTGCTTTACCTTCTGTCTGCAAAGCCCATGGATACCTAACATTTGAGACATTTCATCCGGCCACATCTTACTTCGGAAAGTTGCTCAGAAGGAGCTGGGCCAAATGAAGATTCACTTCACTGATTCCTTCTTAGTACCTTGTTTTCCCTTATGATATTCACTCAAGTCCATTGTCCACAAGCTATCTAAAATATGATCAATATACGCTTGTTTACAATCTGTGTTTTTTTTATTAGTAATGCTTAAACCTGTTTAGTTTGTAAGTTTTAAGTAGACTTGGTCTATACTATATTTGATACATTGTATCGAAGTTCAATAAACATTTAACAGTAATCAAGGAACTGGACCAATTGATATATCAGCTTTAAGGATTTACTAGATTATTGGTATTTTAAAAAATTCTTTAGAAGTAGAGTAGATAAAGCATGAAGCATTTGAATTAACTGAGTATTCTAAGACTTCAAATATTACAACAACCAAAACACAGTAAAACAATCCAGCTATTCCTCTACATAAAGACAGACATACTTCTGGGCTTAGTGATTTGTAACGTTTTCTGCCATAACCCTTAGTTCAGTTAGGGTTGAGGGAACGCTCTGGGTGAGAAATGGTTCTACTTAATACTCAGTTTCAATGAGGTTGAGGTTACTTTGGTATTATTTCGGCTAAAAAGCTACCTTAGAAATCCTGTCATTTTACCACCTGAGGCTTCATGGCCCCATGTATAGAGACGCATCCCAGAATGATAAATAAGTCACGGTAAGGCACATCATTTTTGATAATAGGCTCCTCATGCACCACTGCTCATCCACAAAGAGATTAATGCCTTTGGGGGAGAAAACCAGGTCTCTGTAGAAGCAAGTTTTCATTCATGCAGTAGCTGCTATAGATTTCACAAGAGTCCTTAATATTCAGGGAACATACCTGGTTGATTCCAAAAGCCACCTTTGTCCCTTCACATTTGGTGGCATGCTGTGACTATAATTTGTAAGATAGAAACGGATTGTGAATGTCCGTTGACAATAGCAGTATGCAGGGGCACATCTGTCCCAAGGCTCACAAAAACAGGCCTCCCCATTCCCGATGTATTGTGAAGGCCCCATGGTCTTCTTCCCAATGTATTGTGAAGGCCCTATGGTCTTCGTAAAGATTCTAGCTCTTCGCTGGATGACTGTGACAAGTGGCTGGCTAACGGGGCGTGAGTGATGTCATCATGGGATTTGTGGGTTTTGTTCTTTGGCAAATAATCAGGATCAACAGCAGGGAGAAAAATTGTATTAACACTCTAAGTATTAAAACACGAGTTACCCTCCCCCCTTTTATCAATCAAACTTATTTTCCTTTTATAATTCAGAGGATGCATCAACAAGGAATAAGGAAAGTTGATTCTGTGAGAGGCATGTCTCCAAGAAAGTGCAGCATTTTGAAAAGCCAGACATCTCGTCAAAGCCAAGACTTAAGCTTAAGTCTAAACTTGGACTTATTGGAATAGCTACTTATATTATTAGATTAGTTAGAATAACAGATCCGATAACCAGCAGCAAGTATCAATGAGCGCAGACTACGTGCGTGGTGCTATGCTGAGGGCCTCAGGAAATCCAGAGGCACTGGCCATGCCCTCAGCAAGTGGATGATGTGATGAGGGAAATCACGTGTACACAGGAGGAAAAGGTAAGTGGTTATTCAGGAAGGAAATAGCCCACCAGGATAATGAGAGTACTTGCTCTGGAAAATAAGGCCACGGATTCGAAACTTAAAATAATACCCTTTTACAACTACATACAGAGAGGAAGAGAAGACCAAGGTAGGAGATAAAGTCAACTCTCTCAGCTCTTTAAAACTTCGAAGTTAGCCCTGCCTGGTATACTTAGTGGGTGGAGTGCTGGCCTGTGAATGGAAGGGTCATCGGTTTGATTCCCCTTCAGGGAACGTGCCTGGGTTGCTGACCAGGTCCACGGCTTGGGGCTTGTGAGAGGCCGTGTTTCGCTGAATAAGTGAAATCATATGGTATTTGAGAAAGCTCTGACAGACTCATTTCACTGAGCATAACACCCTCTAGGTTCATCCATGCTGTCTCAGATGATAAGATTTCATTCTTTTTTATGGCCAAGTAAGATCCCATTGTGCATATGTAATACAGCTTTTTTATCCACTGCTCTGTTGATGGGCACTTGGGCTGCTTCTATAGCTTGGCTACTGTAAATAATGCTGCAGTGAACATAGGGGTACGTATATTGTTTTGAATTAGTGTTTGGGGTTGTTGGGTTTTTTTTATGAATCCCCAGAAATAAAATTGCTGGGTCACAAGGCAAATCCATTTTTAATATTTTGAGGGAACTCCATACTGTTTTCAGTAGTGGCTACACGAACCCATATTCCCACCCACAGTGCACAAGAGTTCCCCTTTCTCCACGTCCTTGCCAGCACTTGTTATTTGTGGATTTACTGATGATAGCCATTCTGACAGGGGTGAGGTGATATCTCCTTGTGGTTTTAATTTGCATTTCTCTGATAATTAGTGAAGTCAAGCATATTTTCATATGTCTATTGTCTATCTCTATGTCCTCTTTGGAGAAGTGTCTATTCAGGCCCTCTGCATATTTTTATTAAATGGATTGTTTGAGTTTTAGTGTTGAGTAGTAGGAGGTGTTTTTTTTTTTTTCAATTTTGGATATTAACCCCATATCAGAAATGTCATTGGCAAACATGTTCTCTCATTTAGTAAGTTGTCTCTTAGTTTTGTTGATCGTTTCCTTTGCTGTGCAAAACATTTTTAGTTTGATATAATTCTACTTTTTTCTTTTGTTTCCCTTGTCCAAAGAGAAATATCAGAAAATATAGATAAGAGAGATGTCAGAGATTTTACTGCCTATGTTTTCTTCTAGGAGTCATTATGGTTTAGCATCTTACATTTAAAGCTTCAATCCATTTTGAGTTTATTCTTGTTTATTGTGCTAGAAGATGGTTTAGTTCCACTTTTTTTGCATGTATCTGTCCTATTTTCTCAACATTATTTATTGAATAGACTATTTTTATCCCATTGTAAGTTCTTGCTTCCTTTCTCAACTGTTAATTGACCATAAGTGAGTGGATTTATTTCTGGGTTCTCTATTGTGTTCTATTGATCTATATGTTGGTTTTTAGGCCAATATCTTGCTACTTTGGTTACTACAGCTTGATAGTATAGTTTGATATCAAGAATATGCTACATCCAACTTTGTTCTTCTTTCTTAATATTTTTATGGCTATGCAGAGTCTTTTGTGGTTCCATGTAAATTTTTGGAATATTTGTTCATTGGAATGAATGTCTTTTAAACATATCTCTTAGCTATATTCTATGAAAAACACCATTGGTATTTTGATAGGAATTGCATTGAATCTATATATTGCTTTGGGTAATATGGACAATTTAAAGATGTTAATTCTTCTTATCCATGAGCAGGGTGTATGCTTCCATTTATTTGCATCTTCTTCAATTTTTTTTTTTAGTGCCTAATGATTTGGGGGGTAAGTACTTTGATCTCTTTGGTTGATTTAAAAAAATTTTTGATGAAATTGTATATGGGATTGTTTTCTTATTTTTAATTCTGATCATTTATTATTGGTATATAAAAATGCAACCAATTGCTGAATATTTATTTTGTATCTGCTACTTTACTAAATTCATTTATCAGTTCTAATAGTTTCTGGTGGAATCTTTAGGATCTTCCATATACCATGTCATCCGCAAATAAAGACAGTTTTACTTCTTTTTTTCTAATTTGAATATATTTTATTTCTTCTTCTTCTCTGATTGCTGCATCTAGGACTTCCAGTACTATGTCAAATACGAGTGGTCAAAGTGGACATCCCTGTCTTATTCCTGACCGGAAGGAAAATCCTTTGTTTTTCCCTGTGGAGTATGATGTTAGCTGTGGGTTTGTCATACACAGCCTTTATTACATTGAGAAATGTCTCTCTATTTCCACTTTGATGAGAGTTTCTATCATATGTAGGTGCTGGAATTGTCAAATGATTTTTCTGCATCTATGTATATGATCATGTGAATATTATACTTCATTTTCTTTATGTGGTGTATTTATTGTGGCTTATTGATTTGTGAATATTATGCCAACTTTGCCTCCCAAGAATAAATCTCACTTGATGATGGTGTATGATTTTTGTAATGTATTGTTGGATTTGGTTTGCTAATATTTTCTTCAGGATTTTTTCATCTACGCTCATCAGGGATATTGGTCTATAATTTTCTTTCTCTGGAATATTTTATCTGGTTTAGAAATTAGGATAATGCTGTTTTCCTAAAATGAGCTTAGGGGTCTTCCCTCTTCTTGAATTTTTAAAAACAGTTTAAGTTTAAGAATACAGGTGTTCTTTTTTTTTTTTCACCAATGTCTGCTAAAATTCACCCATGAAGGTATCAGACCCAGGACTCTTGTTTGTTGGGAGGTATTTTGTGTATGTGTGTGAGTGTGTGCTTTGTTTTCATTGGTTGTAATTAGTCTATTAATGGACAGAAAAAAAGAGAAGAAAAAGTAGAGAGAAAAAAAGGAAAAAAGATTTTCTGATTATTCTTGATTCATTTTTGGAAAACTGTCGGAGCTCCTTTTAGATCACTGTGTTTAGAGTCACTGGGGATGTAAGGGGACTAACCAGTAATGGAAAAAATACAATAAAGATCAAAGTTAAAAAAAACAATTTGGGTTATATTTTGGTTACAATGTTTAATTTTGTTATTTTCAAAGTTACATAGGCCCTTTTCTCCCAAATGCAACGCTTTGATCACATACCTCAATTATTATGCATAAGCTTATAATTGTTTTTTACTTAGAAAAAAAATCAAATCCACAGGATAAAAATAGAGAGTGGATGCCCCTGAGCATTTAAAAAGCATGTCTCAGTTTCTGAAGACTCTCCTGAAGAAAAGTTTCAAATATTGTTTGAAAAAAATAACAATTTTATTGATGTGTGTGTAAAGCCTCCTTAGTTGTCAACTTTTTAAAGAATGCTAAATATTTTGATGTCCATGTTCTTGCATTTTTAAAAGGAAAATTAAGTTCTTAATATCATAGTCATTAATTTAAAAAAATCTTAAAATGTTTTATCTTCCTTCATCTTTGATCAAATAATTGTAGAAAACATCATCAACACAGTGGCATATTCATTTACCAACACCTTTGTATGGACAATATTTTGATTATCTTTGAAACACAATGGATGTCTTTCAAACTTTGGCACTATCAACTTTGTCTTATGTTCAGCATAGTGCCTTAGGATTGAAAGAGTTCTTATTCATAGGCCACTGATTGCAGGAGACATTTGACCATTCACAGTTGAGTATCTCTCATATTTGGAGAAGGCTTTCTTGCCTGTTACCAGTAAGGAGCATGGTCCCCCATTGCATTAGCATTCAGTCCAGTTTGGATCTCCTCTCTGAGCTGCCTCAGATGGGTTGACGACTTTTTGTTAAAGCTAAGCTGATCAAGTTCTAAGGGACATGGAAAACATTGACAGGCCTCCATAGTTTCTTAATCTCCTTATTACAGCTTCCTGGAAAGGAGTCTAATTTGTTTCTGGTTCACCAGCAGTTCCATGTAGAACCAGCCGCAGTTACAGGCGAGAATGCATGCAAGGATAATCCTGCATCGTGGTGTGCATTACTGGACCCTCCGCCTGTACCCTGGGTGTGCGGTGAGGCCCTCGGCAGATGTTCCTGGGCAAAAGCATTATTAACAGGGCAGCTGTGCACACAGAAGGCAGTTTAAATTTCCACTGTTTCCTCCACAGGCCCTTTTGGATTCTAATCTTCAATTTTCCCTATCCCAGAGCCCTTTGAAAATTTTACAGTCAATTTTTAAAAAATTGAATTTAAAGGCCTTGGGAGATTCACGAATGCAGGTGCTAAAAGACAACCAATTCTAATGTGGCTGATATATTTTTAGGGCTGTACTATAGCTGGAAAAAAAATAAGCATTTTTTTTTCTCCATGAGAGAAAGCTTAACTGCTAGAAGTTAAAGCCATCCCTTTTTAGAGAGAAAATGCCTGCTTCATTTCAGAGACCCGATTGCCCGAGGCTATCTGGGGAGAGAAAAGGTTATTTCAAGTACTTGGATACTTCTGTACTTGTACTTCCCAAGAAAATAAAACACTTCTTCAAAAACTTGGCAGCCTACAAGCTGGCAGATATTCCTGTGTGGCCCTTTCTGAAAAATCCTTCTCTAAGTGACTTTTCTTTTTCAGTGAATTACCTGGTTCCCTAGCTATGGTGATCAGATTAATTAAACTGTTGCCAAATCTATACTTGATTGCTTTGCTTCTCAGGCATATTTTTAAGCTTAAGAAGATGAATACAAAACAGGAGACGCGGTTTTTGTAAATATATTTTGTGTCCCCAAAAGCCTGTGGAAATCCAGAGGTCCTGAGGTCAAATATATTCTACTCTTAATTTAAAGAAAATGTTCATATAGAGAAGGGAGAAAGAGGACAACATGAATAGAATTGTGTCCATTTTACAAGTCAAAATGATTAGTGTGTATGCATTTTTTAAAGGGTGCCACAGTTTGTAAGAGCATTTTGAAGAGATCCGTGCTATAACACAAAACTGAGTAGGAGGAAGGCGCCATGGACTTTGTGTCCTACCATGGCCATTTCAAAGGGACGGGGTCAGGCTAACGAGGGCCAGCTTCTCTGGCTTAGTTCCGCCCTCCCCATTCAGGTTGCAAGTTAACGCCACTGTTGACTGCTGCTTTTCTTTCACGGTGGCCATTTTCACAGGTTTTCGTGAGCATGTGAAGGTCACAGGGGTTAATGAGTGCTGCAATTGTCAGGGTTGGTTAACTACCCCAACAACCACTCAAAACCTCAATGGCTTTACACAATGGAAGTTGATTTCTTGCTCATGTCATAGTCCAATGGCTGTCAGCAAAACACTCTGCTCAGGCTCCTATTGGAGGCCTGAGAGACTCCAAACACCTTCTCTGAAGTCAGGGGACAGAGTGTAGAAGGTAGAGCAAGGGATCTTATTGGCTGCGCCTGGAAATGGTGCACATCCCTTCTGCCCACATTGTACTGGCCAGAATGCAAACCCACAGCCATTCCTAACCACGACACAGGCTGGAACATGTGGCCTAGCTGTGTGTCTAGAGGAAAAGCCAAACAGCTGGTGACTAGGCAGACTCTGCTGTAAGACAAACAAAAGGAATTTTTTTTTTACCTCACAAAACAACTTAAAAACTTTTGCATACTGATACCTTTAAACTCTGCTCAAAAGGACGCAAGAAGGGGAAATATTTATTTAAAAGGAAGACTCAGAGAATACTAAGACTAAAAAAGTGCGGCATAGAATAGGGTCAAAAAGCCATGTTTGTTGGGGCCAGTGGAGAAGAAATCACGCTGTCTGCACATATTCCTTTGCATGCTAATGTTATCAGGTGATTTGTGCCTGTAAAAAATAAAGAAAGCTGCAATTTTTGTAAGTGGAAAATCTCATTATATTTGAGGTGAGTCAGGAAACTGAAGTAAGGGAAATTGTCTATTTTTGAGTTCTGAGCACAGCTGAGGAGCCCGAGATGCCTGCCAGAGAGACACAGCTGCAGGAGCCTTGCATGACTGTCAACCACCTGCACACTAGGCAGAGCACCTGGCGACTTTCTCATCATGTTCCTGGTCCTCTATTCTGAAAGTTAGAAGCAGAACCAAATATGACAGCATTTCCAAAACTGTTAAGTAGCCTCATATGATTCTGATAATTAAAATATTCCAAGCAAGACAAGCACTCATCTACATAAAGAAACTTCATCCAATTTGCCAAATGTAACTCTCATATACTTAAAATTCATGTTCTGAGTAGCAAAATATCATAGTTTTGCCTCTAATTCTATTTACTGAGTGGTGGTGGTTTCTCGATCATTAAAAACCACATCCTATCAAAAACTTTTGAAGCTTATGACAAGGAAAGTCGTCAGGTACAGTAAACATTGGTCGATGTAGTATTACCGAGCCCTGTTTTATAAGCTCATTTAAAGTGGTAACCTGGCAACCAGCTTGTTTTTGTCCAAATAAATTACATAGCCATAATTTGCACTCAGAATTTCCAAATAAGTTTCTTAAAAACAAAAGTCACCTCCAAGTAAATATTTAAATGGGCACACGCTTGGAAAATGTTCAGAGAGAATCTGCCATCCTACAAGAACTACGTTGTTCTAGAAAAAAAGTTTGCCAGAGTATATACACCCCCTTTTAATGCCAGAATTTTTTCAACTACGCAATTCAAAATGAAACAAAGGTTATGATTAATCTTATTTTATATACTAAGAGGTTCCAAAACCTTAAAAAATGAAATGAAAGTTAGTAAAGTGAATGACGTAGATAAATTAAGAAACAAACGAATAGTAACCCACTATTGGATTAGTTGGGAGAGGCAGAGCTTTATTCCCCCTCATAAAGATCCCCTATGGCAATTCATTCATTCACTAATAGGCAATGCGCACCTCCCATGTATCTGGTGCTAAGGCGGGTACTGGGGATGTTAATGATGCACAGAACAGGTAGGTATAGGCCTTGACTCCTCAAGCTTAGAATCTGGGTGCTGACAAAGGGTGACATCTTACAACTCAGGAAGTCTGGTATATTCTGGGGGTTTGTATCTTTTGAGGCTGAAGCATCAAGAAGAGTATTTCAGAAGGGGCATTAAAGCTAATCCAGAAAGATAGTAGAACCCAACAAAGGAAGGAATTTGGGGAGGGCCAGGGTTGGGAGATAATTCTTATAAATTCTACAGCTTGTTCAAAGAGACCTAAAAATCGGAGACAAATGATCAGACTTCAAGGAAGTCAGGATATCTGGAAAATAGTCGGCAAGGGCCAAAGCGGTGGGAGAAGAGGCTGCCAAGACGAGCAGTGGGTAGCTCGTAGGAGGAATGCTAAATGCTGGGACAGAAGCATAAAATAAGCACAACAGCAGCAGCAACATCAAAGTATATACACCCCCTTTTAATGGGAAAAAAATTACCTGTGCTATTTTAGCCAAAAGCATGGTGATATTTTGGGGCAGATACATAAAAGAAGTGCACCCTAAAACTAGAATCGTTTTCCTAGTAAAGTCCAAGAAAACCTATTGTCTAGTGATCAGACCCACGTTGGACATTGCAACTGGGCCGAAAAAACAGCCAGGATGTATTAGCATCTACCATATTTCTATCCTGTACTTGTTAGGCAACTGGGGTAACAAAAGAAATACACTTGCTGAATCTATCAGTGAAAGAAAGTTTAGACAAAACCATTCATTCTTATAACACGGAGGTGGAGAGATAAAACTAGAACCTTGAAGCAGCTGAGGATAATTGAATGTTGTGCTGGGCAGCAGGTGGTCAGCATCCAGGTAAAGGAACGATCCAGGGGACGGAAACATCAGACAACAGCTGATGATGGAGGTGACACTAGAATTGGGCCTTTGAGTAAGGATAGAAAAGACACATGGAAGGAGGCCATGTTAGGAAGAGAGGGTGAGCAAGAGCCATGAACAGGGCAGGGAAACCCAGCAGAATGACGATGTAAATAGAGAGTGTATGTCAAAAAGGACTAAAACCGATTAAAATTCAGAGGGTTTAACCACACCCTGTGTGTCTTCCCTGGAGCCAGGCAATGAGGAGGAATCAAATCATGGACTTCTACATTTCTGCCTTCAAGGAGAAGGTTCAGAAACATGCAAAAATAAATAGAGAACCTTATAAAAAATGACATACACATAAAAAAAGCCTAAAGACAGTATATGCTTGGCAGAATGTACCTAACACTGAAAGTAAACTTTTAATACTACACATTTTGAGCTTGAAAAGATCCTTTGTAATTACTTTGGCCACAGAGGGAGAAAAGGGGCATTACAATAATCTGCAGGTTTTGAGCATGTGGATGCTTGTGTGTGCATGCGTGATTAAACATGTCCACACATATGAGTACATCCATGATTATAATGTTTTAATCGATAGCTTTTACTTGTTTTTTATAATGCTTAATAATTTTGGCTCAATCTCACTTCTGTTTATGTTAAGTCAGGAACATCATGGTCAGAAGGATGGTATTGGTTCTTTCTTGCACCTGGACTAAACCTCTAGCTTCATAAGGTCAGATATGGGTACATCCATGCAAGTTTTCTTTGCAGTCCTCAGATGCTGGTGGAAAAGAAATGCTTTACAGCTATACCTGACGAGGTGGATAATGGAGTCAGCTATAAAAGCTGTGGGTGGTTCTCAAGTGCATGGTGTTATGGGCAAGTCCGTCCCACAGGGTGTAGGTTTAATTAGTGTTTATCTTTAAGATAAAAAGGGGACCAAGTAGGAGCAGCGTGGAGGGTGGTAATTTTTTCTTCTTCTGGCTTCTGCTTTCCTTCTGGCATCCAGGCTCTCAGACACCCTTTTGCCTCCCTGTGGTTTTGGCTACATCTGAAATCCCTTAACTTCTTGGGTTAGACTCTAATTAGACTCATTTGAATAATAATAGTTACCTTTCAAAGAGCACCGTCATACTGCCAAGTGCTGGTATTTTCATTGACAGACATTATCTCATCAGATGAACAAAACAACCCTGTGAGCTTAAGATCAGAGTGGTTAAGTAACTTGTCCAAGGTCACAAAACAGTGGCAAAACCAGTCTAAATTTGATGTTTCCAAGGTCCAGGCTTTTTCTCCTCTTTCTATCTGACTACTTTTAGAGACAAGACTGACTAATAGCAAGGAACTCTGCAGTTTACAAGCTTTTTAAAATATGTCAGTATCAATACCAATAATCTCCAGTGAGCAAAGCTTCTTTTGAAGTCACTTTGACCAAGAATGGCACCATGAGGTTTAATTAAACCCTCACTGAAAAAAAATATCCTTACTGGGCAACTCTCAGAGACTGTGAACTCATAGTCATTGCACTGTCTTCTTGTACGGGTCTGTACAGGTTCTGCATAATCTGCCTGTCGAGGGCTCAGAGGTCTTCAGTGGGTCAGCAGGCAGATGGACTGCATGCTAGCAATGCCTTCATTGAAATCTGGACCTTCTTTTGAGCTGCTGAAATTGGCTGCAGTGGGGACAATACTGAATCCCTCTGAGCTTCAGGTTGTTCACTTTCTAATACCTACTTTGCTTTTACTCCAGAATTATTGTAGGAATCAAAGAAGAAAATAAAAATGATAGTATTTTCAATAGTATACAATTTTAGTTTGAAGTCACTGAAACAGAACAAATAAATTTCAATATGAATAAAAGTACTGATATATTGAATTTTTCTCCCACTAATAGTTGAAACTAGTTTTAAATGATATACTATATGCATTCAAAAATGCTTGAAATGAAACATTTTCAATAAAGGATTGACGTTTCAAGAACCAATTCTTTGATTTGATATGATATGTTGCTATGTATAGAATTCCTGGACAGAGAGTAAATATTAACCTATATATACATATATATGTCTGCTACCTACTAGCATCAAATTTTTATCTGTGGAAATGTGTAATGACCTGATAGAGACTTCCCCTGCAAAGAAAAACACAGTGATGTATGGATGAATAAATATATTGTTTTACATGCATTGGCGATTAAAGAAAAATAAGATTGTTCAACCACTGACCAATGTATTTCTCAAGACAAAATTAACTATTAGCAAGACTTGGTAGAGCTGGAGAGCAACTTCAGTCTCTGCAGTAAGAATACAGACAAATTTTCTTTCTCCTGATTCTCTACTCACAGTCATTTAATGAACTCTGTAAGAGCTCGTATCCCAATTTAGTGCCCCACCTGTGTTTTCTTCAGAACACAGATCAAAATAAAATAGGCATGCATAAGGACTTAGGGTAAAGGTATATTCTGCATACAATTTTAACAAAAGCATGTTTTACTTCATGAAAGAAAAAGAACCAATTAGTAACAGTCTAAAAATATAACACAAAAAATGTGAGGAAAGATCATCTGTCTCAAATATCAGAATTGTGCTCTCTCAAATTTCCCCATTTCCTTCCATCAGTTAAATTCAGGACAAGGTTTATACCTAAAGCAAAGACAGAGTACATGTCACAGAATGATGCTGAGAAGTTCAGAAAGCACTGTCAGAGCATTATGGGAGAAGGTGTTTGGAACCAGACCGGTATGATGAAATTTGTACAAACAAAATCCCTGTTGCCTTCTAGTCCACAGCGGTCATCGTGTTGGTTGAGTGGGAAGGAGCTGGGGAGATACCAGTCCATTCTACACAGCTCAGAGCTCTGTTTCAGGCTGCAACTGCCCAGGAGTAGTAATGAGGCCCAAGAGGAATTCTGGGGATGATTCATAGTTTCCAGTCCCCACCCCACTCAAAGACTCTGATCTGTCTGAGAAAAGTGTTGAGGAATCCCAACAAAGTGGGAGATTTGATCAACCACCATTCTCATCCCCGCACCGGGAGAATGCAGTTAGAATCTGCTGAGATCTCTGAGTCCAGAGAAAATTTCTGAGGATGTTCTCCCATTCCTGTAAAAACAGAGCCATCTACCTAGTTGATTAGGGCTTTGAAGAGTACATTGCGTGTATGTGTGTGTGTGCCAAAGTACTGGTACAAAACAAATACTGCATAATAAAAATTTACACACTAGCTAAATGATATTAATAAAAAGCAAATCAGGTAATTCTACTTCATTGATAATTCTGTTTCAGTGCAAATATTTGACTGCTCAGATTAGCATTGGTAACACAATTGATTACTTTTCTTGCTTCAATATTACTGTCTGTTTTTAAAATTCAACAAGACTTCACACATTTTTTCTCTCTTTCTGACTCCCCATAACCACATAGCTGCTGCTACCAGCATGCCTGCCCTCTTCTGTGTTCTCATTGCAGCCACTACTTTTATGGCACTTGAGTCCATTGGAATTCTATAAATATTTATACAGTTCATTAATGTCTACTTGTTCCACAGTACTAAAAGCCCAAAATGCTAGGAACTACATTCCTTTTACTTGTTGCTGTGGCTATAATGTGACTATCAAAATTTTGGTATATAGTAGGTGTTCAGTAAATATCTATTGAATGAATAAATGAGTTTATTGAAATATAAATTGAGATATTTGCTAATCACTGAGAGGGATTCACAGACAAATAATATAGGATTTCTAAGGAGCAGTAAGATGTACAGGAGGAGCTATACTGCCAAGCAGAACGTGATTAATATTATAATACATATATAAGAACTAAGAAAGTACTATTTGTGGAGAAGGTGATTAATTCTGGCCACTAATGAAGACAATAATTCCGTTGTATAAATACTCATTAGCTTGTGTAGAGATCTGTAGACAGTGTGTAATTCACTAACTTGGACAGCTAGTGCAGAATACCTTGTTTTTTACATTTGATATATATCGTAGAATGGAATGCCAATCTAAACATTTACTTCATATTCTGGAAGCAGGTATTATACAAACAACTATACATAATGGAATAGAAGTACTAATTAGGAAGTCATGAATTCTACGTCATTGTAATCTTGCTCTCCAGATCCCATTCAAGGGTGAACATTAATAAAGGAATAATATTAAGCTTCTTTACAGTTATTTGTGAATGTTCTTATTCACATTTCAGCACAAATAACTAGAACATTTCTTATTTTAAAATGTAACTGAAAGATTTAACAGAGAAATAACGCTCGATGAAGATAAAATAGTGCACATATACTGCTGGTAGGGAAGAAAATTGATTATTTCATTTCTGAGGAAATTAACCTTAATAGATTCATACTCTGTAAGAAATTCCATTTCAATGTAGTATTTATATTCCTAATATTTAAAGATGAGACGTTTATTGAAGTTCTTATCTATAATAGTAAAAAATTAGGAACAATCAAAATTTAAAAGTAAAGAATTGGTTAAATTATGAAAATTATAAAGCCATGAAAATCATGATTGAAGAAAAAATTTTTTAAACCAAATGGAATCTTTAAAAAAAGATTTATCGTATGCTTTCCATACCATTTATTCCCCTTCTATGCCCTCCTTCTGCAATCACCATACTGATGTCCATGTCCATGAGTCCTTTTTCCAATTTTGCTCCATCCCTCCACCCCCTACCTTCTCCCCCCGCAGCTGTCAGCCTGTTCTCTGAGTCTGTCTCTGTTTTGTTTGTTAGATCAGTTTGCTCATTAGATTTCATTTATGAGTGAGATCAAATGGTATTTGTCTTTCCCTGACTGGCTTATTTCACTTAAAATAATGTTCTCCAGGTCCATCCATGCTGTCACAAAGGGTAAAATTTTCTTCTTTTTTATGGCTGAGTAGTATTCCATTGTGTAAATGTCCCATAGTTGTTTTATCCACTCATCCACTGATGGACAATTGGGCTGCTTCCATATCTTGGAGATTGTACATAGCACTGCAATGAACATAGCTGTGCTTATGTTCTTTCAAATTAGTGTTTTGGGTTCCTTCAGTTGTTCCCAGAAGTGGGATCACTGGGTCAAAAGGCAGACACATTTTTAATTTTTTAAGGTTTCTCCATACTGCTTTTCACAGTGGTTGCACCAGTCTGCATTCCCACCAACAGTGCAAAAGTGTTCCCCTTTCTCCACATCCTCACCAGCACTTGTTGTTTGTTGATTTATTGATGGTATCCATTCTGACAGGTGTGAGATGATATATAATTATGGGGCTTTTTTGCATTTGCCTGGTGATTAGTGATGTTGAGCATCTTTTCCAAGTCTATTGGCCATCTTTGTGTCCTCTTTGCAGAAGTGTCTTTTCAGATCCTATGCCCATTTTTAATTGGATTGTTTGTGGTTTTGGTGTTGAGTTTTGTAAGTTCTTTAAAAATTTTGGATATTAACCCTTACTGGATGTATCAGCAAATATGTTCTCCCATTCTGTGAGTTGTCTTTGAATTTTTTTGATGTTTTTCTTTGCTGTACAAAAACTTTTTAGCTTGACGTACTCCCACTTGTTTATTTTTTCTTTTGTTTCCCTTGCCTGGGGAGCTATATCCATTGAAAGATTGCTATGAGCTGTGTCCAAGATTTTGCTGCCTATGTTTTCTTCTGAGATTCTCATGGTTTCAGGTCTAACATTTAAGTCTTTACAAATGAAATCTTATGTGAAATCCTATGTCTCCTACATCTGCTACCTAAACATGGGTCACAGTTCGTAGTTCACAAACTACAGCTAAGGAAGAGTATTAACTGATGTGAGATTTCTTTAAAGGAGACTGTTAGGAAGTTCTACAGGGAAGATGGAAAGATAATCACATCTTAAAATACATTACAAAATATTGACAGTGCTTGTCTCTGAATAATGGGATTATAGTTCACTTGCTTCTGCTTTTTATAGTTTGCAAGTTTTTAAAAAAACAAATATGCATTGACTTTGCAAACATGGAGAGAAGGTATCTTAAATAATAAATGTAACCTATTTTTTTCTTTAATTTTCTAAGCTCAGCGCTGCTTAAAATGTGATGTTACCACACTTTCCCTGATGATCATTTCTGCTAAGTGCTCTTCCAGGAGCAGAGAGGAAAATTTCTGCAATGCTTCTGTAGCCCTAATTCTGCTCATTCTCTTTCAGCTGAGTTAATGTAGTACAGAGAATTGTGTGCCAGTACCATGCTCTAATAGACATGATAATGACTGTGCCCAATTTTATTTTTGAAAATTTGAAAGAGTATATTATGAAGGAAAATCATTGTCTAAGTGAATCTCTCACAACAAAATGAGCTCATACAAATATTTGGTTAAGTAGATGCTATTTGAGTTTGCAAGTGCCAAATGGGAGGTGTCCTTTCCCAATATTAATTGTGGTGCTTTAATGTGTTTTCCTCCAGAATAAATAAGTTTTCTGGAAGGGGTATCACCAATAAGCAATCCTATAATTAGTTATACCTGTTTACCCTGTGTGGGAATGGTTGCCTTAAAGGGAGCATAGTTGGCTATCTGTTGCTGTCATCTTATATTCTTAATCTACAATGAGGCAAAACCAGAAGATTTTCTCTTCTCATTCACCCTAAAACTTTCCCTTTGGTAGGACATCCCAGTATCTGCCAGCTATTGGGGGCTGGATTTGCAAGTATTGTTATAATTCTGTGTAAATATTTCCCCTTTCTGGGCTGCTTCTGTAGTCCACTCTTATTTGCACAAAATATTCGTTAAGTCAATTCACAGTATTGCCAACATTTTTTAAAGTAATGTCTATATCATGCTGTGCATAGAAAACATATTTACTTTGTGTAGATAATATAAGAATAAAGGAATGATACCAAATTTTAGTTGGATGATATCGATGAGGTCACTGCCCAGAAGGCTCTTTGTCTCTTTGTAAAAAGAGATTGAATGGGATTATTGGAAAGGATGATGAGAGTTGAATAGCTCTAATGTAAGACTTCCCCAAAAATATTGAAAGTGAACTAAAAGGGAATAATTTTTTGATGATGTGATTCAATGTTATTCAATGCCATGCCCATGAACCACGCAACAACATCCCTCGTGCTTCCAGTGGTGTTTGTCTCCTAGTGTGGGAATTGCTGTTTTAGAATGGCGTGCTGATATATGTAGTCGCTAACTGGGATCTTCCTGCCTGTGTCTCTCCCTCCCTATTTTCAAAGGATTCTAACAGCTCTTTGCTTTAGCTTGTTCACTCTCATCTCTCAGCTTAGTTCTCATGTTCAATGGGAAGAATGGGATTTGGTATTTTATGTCTCTCATATATTTTCTTCTGTGTCTTTGTGAGCCTTTTCATATTTAGCTTTTCTTGAGACAAACTCTATATTCAAATTCAGCCAGGTGCTTTACTTTCCACTAAGCCTGGTATGTTTTTGAGGCACTAAATAAATAATAAGTAATGCCAAGTCTTACTTTACTATGTGCTGACAATTTAGTATCTGCGTGGGTACCAGATGATGTCATTGCTATGAGCTTTAAGACTTTTTTTTTATTACAGCGAAGCTAGCATTATTTTTAGCACAGCAGGTGTCAAAAAGGTTTATTTTGAAAGAAAGAAAACATAAAAATGAATTATTTATGTGAGTTAAATCAAAATGTACTTGATATAAATGTTTAATCAGTTTTTCACCAACTTCTTTCCATATGCTCTGCCCTGCTCGATGGTGCAGTTCTAATGGAATTACTAAATATATCTTAATAGCTCAGCAGACAGCATTATGCAATGGTACTTACACAAGAGATATTTTTCAACTTATATTAAACAGGTCAAATAATAAAAATTCTGTAGAATGCTTACTGTTTTTACAGATCATCATTTAATCGGCATAGACAAAGTCAGCGTCTGACACTTACATGTGCTATGTTGACCATAAAGTTTCTCATTTTTAATAAACATGAGATTGGAAAATAACTTTAATTTTGACTGTAATTGCATTTTTTCCTGCTTTTATAAGTAATCAGCAGATTTGCTGTTACTTCAGGAATATAAATGACACAGAATTAAAATAAGAATTCCAAGAAAGACTACACTGTGACTAAAGGACAAGTTTTATATTATGTGAGAAACTGAAAACTTGAAGGCAGGACACACGTTTTATAGTCTGTGCCAACTTCTTGACTGACCTTCAATTGGTTGCTTCTATAATTCTGTTCTTTGAATTACTCCTTTGAGCTCAGTAAAGTCCAAGTCCTTATTTTTATTATGTGTCATTTTTTTTTCAGCCAAATAAATGTCTTCAAAACACTCCTTATTACTTTTTTTATGTAAACCCTTTGCACATCAAATTTTCTAATTTTAAGGCTATAAGCTAAGAGAGAATCAATCAAGTAATGGGCCAGCGTCCAAGACAGAAACTGATTTTATAAGAGGGTTCTCAAGTTTCAGCTGAGCTATTATGATAATAATGATCAAAATTACAATGTTAGTAAGTGCTTATTGAGGGCTTTCCTCCTGCCAGAAAATTGTTCAACATTCTCTACATTCTGTAAAAGATTTTCCCCACATAACCCTATATGGTAGGCACCAACCATAACCTTGTTTTCTAAAGAAGTAGTGGGAACACTAAGGCAGAAAGAAATTCATAAATGAAAAGAGAATGAAATAGCAGCTGAGTTAAAGAAATGGAAGATTATTTGGGGATGAGTGTCAACAGGTAAGACTATGCTCGTCATACCTCAATAAAAACAAACCAGCGGCAGAGGCAATGTAGGGAAGAACAGCCAAAGTGAATAAAGAGCTAAATACTTTCTTAAAAGAATTGACAAAAAAGATGATAGACTTTAGAATGGAAAGCTAAAGGCAAAGCAGGAATATTTTTTAAACGATAAAATGGAGAATGTGGATTTTATAGGCAAAAAATTCTTTACCAAATTTTGTACTATTGGCAGAAGAATCCTTCTGAAGTGTGAAAAATATGAATATAGGGAAAAAGTGGAAAATTATGGTGCTGATTTAACCAGCAAATAAACATAAGATACATCTTATGAGAAAGCATCAAAGAAAAAGCAACTCAGTCCAAAGCATCCAGCTAAACACATTTTGAAGAAGGTATATTAATATTTCCCTAATGCTTGAAGTTAACCTCATGAAGAATCGAACTTCCTGCCACATAGCACTGACAGCATCATCAAAACCAAGAAGTGTGGAACTTGGTCTCATAAAGGGGAATCTGTAATAGAAAGAGAAAAACCGTCAGAGACCAAGCCTTTACTCTATGGCTGTGTATTGGCAATGTCCAACATGCTGATGGGGATTCGTCCCAAACCTCCTGGCACCACAGACATATAGGGGCCTCGTGGACTCGAGATGGCAGGACAGGATGCATGTGACTACGGTGGGTGCTATTCGTGGAATCAAAGGGAGAATCCGGTTTCCTTAGACTCTCCGGACACAGTTTTTACGGGGAACACCTGTTCTAAACTCATCTGTTTCCTACTTTAATCCCCTTTGTCTTTTCTCTACAAAGGAAAGTGCAGGACAACGGTAAGTAGTGGCTAATGTCAGTAATAACTGAGAACTTGCTCTGGGCCAAACACTACGCTCAGGCCTTTCATATATGGCTTCATTTTATCCACTGGCCACATGGAAAGAGCATCTATGGTTTTTGCCTCTTCAGAATCCATCCCCCTCTCTTCTAATGCCGTCACCCATACCAGACCTAATGCTTTCCACTTCCTGTTTGCATGACCCCAAGTCCTCCTGGCTTCACGGGTGAGAATGGGACCCAGGCACGGCTAGGTGATATTTCATTATTTTGGGCATAGTGACAGGTTCAGGGACAGGCAAATGTTCCAAGTTAAGCCCATGATAATTTGTCAGGGGGGCTTTGGTGAAATAATTGGGAAAAGGAAACTCTTACTATTGGGTGCTATGTGTAGGGGCAACAGGAGCCTGGAAAAGCAGAGCTGACAGGTTGGGAGAGAAAGCATGGCAGAGAGGAGAACAATGGTGAGAGCATTCGCATGTGCAAGCATGCACCTGTGTGTGTGTGAGAGAGAGGGAGACTGATCGGTTGCTGGGGCGTCAGCCACTGAATTTTTGTTTCTGTTCACTTAAGCATATTTGTGTTGACTGTCTGTTATTCATATAGCCCTGACTGTTAAAAAACTATGAAGAATGTATTATCACCATTTTACTGATGAAAAAACTGAACCTCAAAAAGACTCATTTAAGGACTCACTATTTTACCTGATATTTTCGTACCTTTAATCTTATTCCAACTTTTCTCAGATCTCGAATTTCAATTTTTATATTTGATTCTCTCCATTCCTTCTTAGTTTCATTTTATAACTTTTTCTAATTATCCTTAATAAAGAATTTTTATTACACATGCAATAGACTAAAACCATGATCTCAAAATTATCTCTTAAAGGTTTTCAGTGTTTATTGCCCTCGCTCACTTAGGCAAACATCCACCTGAGAAATGGTTTATATTCACAATTTCTTCTCATGGCATGCAGAGCATTTTTTAAAAGAGATGTGATATTTATAGAAATTGTGACATTACTACTGCATTTAGAAGCTTTTAAACCAAATTATAGATTCATGTAAAGGTTATACATTAGAAGCTTTACAGAAAATGTCTAAATATTTATGAATTTAACTACATTTAGGAATAAATTTGCAAATTTTACATTTGCTTTTTCACATTTATGAGCAAATATGAGTTTTCTAATAATCTATCAAAATGAGTCAGCACTCAGAAAAGCATAAGATCCAAATGGAAATGTTATCTTTATTTTCTCTGGGCATCACCCTACCCCACTGTATCTCTGTCTCTTTCTCTTTCCTCTCCTTTTCTCTCTTCTATTCCTTTCCTTACTAGAAATAAAATATGCAAATTTCACCAAGGAGATTTCAGTGCTCCTGACATTCCCTGGTATTTATAACTTGTCAATCATATTATCTCTTTATTTTTAATTCTCTAATCAATCATCCATCAACCATCATAATTCAGAGGAAAAAATATACACTCTGACACTTTGAAAATATCAAGACCTAATCATTCAAGTTATGCTGTTGTCCAACTGAACATAGTTGGTGCAGACTCAGGCAAAGCTTTTATTTCTTGATGACTACACCCCTGGGGAAATGGGAAAAAATAGAAATGTCAGGGTTTTTCTACTTCTTCATTGAGAGTAGAAAATGGGAATTTTCTACTCCCAATGAAGTAAAAAAACTTCGCCATTGGGAGTTGGAGAAGTGTTGGGAGTTGAAGGAGTTAGGAGACCATCTCAACTTCTGTTGCTCCTGGTTAGACCACCCCTCTTGCCAACTCACTGATCTGCAGTACTGAGAGCCACCATGGAGCTGGTCAGCCAGTACCCAGGCCACCCACTGCAGGACCTGCTCATATCCAGGGGTCTTGTTCTTACCCCACCATGGCCACTGGACATAGGTATCATGAGTAGCTACACTAATGCTAAAATCTCAACTGGCATGCATCCTACTCTTTGAGTCCCACTCACATTTAAACATTTCGTTGGCCTCACTGAGACATTCAACTCATAAAAACTACTCTCTCAATACTGTTTTTAGTCTGTCATATTATCACTCTCCTTCTTACTCAGCTAACACCTCATGGTCTATATTTATACTCCTCTCCTTGCAAACGCTGCTAAGTCCTGGACTCTCACTGCCTTTTCCACCAGGCCAAACTTGGTGAACCTAGGTACCTAACAGAATTCCTAAATATTACTGGAGACTAACTAGGCTGACTCTAACTTCAGAAAGAAAAACACCAAATCAGTACTCAGCAGTACCGCCTCACACCATCAGCTGCAGAGCTGCTATCCTTCCCGTGTTACAATGAACCGGTGTAGGTAACTCAGGCAACATCACAGTGAATGTGGAAATGGTCTAATGGGACTGGTTCAGGGAGGAACGTGCAATAAAATTATAGTGGACTAAGTATGAAGAGAAATTTCATGGGGTTTTGACTTATTTCGGAGAGTATCTGGGACCTCACACTTCTGTTCTCCCTGTCACTTTTGATGACATGAATTGCATGTATAAAGCCGAGACTGGTCCAGCCACTTTTCCTGCAATCAAGAAAGCAAAGCCATCTCTGCACTATGCTGACACTCTGGAAGAGAGCAGATAAAATTAAAGAACTTAGATCCTTTACGATCTTTTTGAGTTTATGAATCACTTAGTTTACCACACCTCGCAAGTACATTGGGCAATAAATATCCTTTATTGTTTAAGCCGGTAAGATTTGAGTTTCCTCTAACATGCTCTAAATAAGAAGCCAAAACTGGTAGGCTTTCTTAGTATGATTACTTTCTTGCTCTCCAAACACCTTACTTTGACCGTCTCTTCTTTTATTGAATACAGAAAGGGTTGTCAGAAAAATGCTTGCTTCATGTTGTTAAATGGCTTCCTAATATTTCACCCCAAGGCTCCAGGATGCTGTAGTGAGGCCAATTAGGAGAGATGCATGAAAGCAGCACCAGGGAAGGGACCACAGATAGTGATATTCATGGAACTGGAGACACACATTTTAAAGTAGCTCTTAGCCTCAAAATTGTTCATTTCCTTCCTGGAGTCAAAGTGGCCTATAAAACTGCCACCTTCATCAGGGAATGGAGGATGCCATTCCCAGGTATAGGCAGGCAGCTGAAGAGATCCATATCTATTTCTTGCATTAACATAGTAAACTCTTACAGTATACACTAAGAGAAAAAGAGCTAAAACTCTACATAGAATTAATGGCTGCTACTATTTATGTAGAGACTATTACGTGGTAGACATTGTGCAGTTAACCTAAAGTACTCTAATCCTCAGGACAGTTCTACAATAGGCATTTTAATCTGTACTTTAAAGATGGTAAAAACTGAGATTGGCCAATGTTAAGGGACTAGTCAAGGCCACATGGATTGCAGTGGGTTGAATGGTGGCCCCACAAAGATATGTCCATGACCTAACCCCCAGATTCAGTGAACATGACCTTATTTGGAAAAAAGGGTCTGTGCAGATGTAATTAAATTAAGTATCTGAAGACGAGATTCTCCTAGACTTAGAATTCCTACATCCAATGACAGATGTTCCTATGAGAGAAAAGGCAGAGGGAGATCTGAGACACAGACATAAAGATGCCCTGTGAAGATGGAGGTGGGATTGAAGTGATATATCTACAAGCCAGGGAAGGTCAAGGACACTGGAAGCCACCAGAAGTTAGGAGAGAGGCATGGAACGGATTTTGCCTCAGAGCCTCTAGAAGGACTCAACTCTGCTGACACCTTAATTTTGGACTTCAGGCCTCCAGAATTGTGAGAGAATAAATTGCTGTTGTTTTAAGCCACCTGGTTTGTGGTGATTTGTTATGGCAGTCTTGGGAAGTTAATAAAAGCTGAAATTCAAACCCAGGACTGCCTGGCTCTTATTCATACTTTGACGAAAATATCACATTGAATGGAAACTAGTTAAAAAATTGGACTTTAGATGAATACAGATGGGAGAATTGAGTATTCAGTGAAATCATCACAGAAGCTTTATAATAGAAATAAACATTCTGATGCACACTGGTCCAGGTGAAAAATGTAGAACAAGAGCAATACAAAGATAATAACTGTGAGTTTTTCACAAGTTTGTTAGTCAAGAGAAATTTCAATTTAGTACCAGAAAGCACTTTAGCTACTTCATTGCTTAAGATGTGTGTATGTTGTTCATGAGTAAATAGGTATAAACAGACACACGTATGATTAACTTGTTAATTAATACTAGAACATGGTATGAGTTTAAGTATCCTAACATTTTGGTTTTCTTTTCAAAGCTCTGAGTGTAAACACGTGTTTTTAGGAAAAAGATTTGATGGATACTTAATGACTCCTGAATTAGACGCTTCATGAGTTATCTAAATCTTTGTAGCCAGCAAGTACTGTTCTCATTTTCAACAATGAGAAAGCCAGGCAGGGCCATCACTGGCCTGTGTAGCACCTCTGTGCAAATGACAGATGTGTGTGCTAAGACGGCTGGCTTAGCAAGAGCAACAGAGAGCTTCGTTCAGCTCCATGTTGTCCCCTGGCTGTGTCTCTAAGCTCTTAGGCAGAGGAGTTGGTGCAGAGTTGCCCACACTGGTCCCAAAGCTGAAGCCCAAGGAGCGTGGTAAGAGTGCTCATGTCCCAGTCTGAGTACATGTGTGTGCTTTGGCTTGAGCCCACTTTTCTCTGACTCCACGTTCTGTATTTTCACTACTACATGATTAGATATTCAAGTTACTTCGGATTTGACCATGCGAAGATATCTCATCTAATCAATGGAAATGGCAATTGCGGTTCATATGCTGGGGCAGGACAAGCAAGTAACCCTTCTGAAGAGTGGTTCCAAAAGACACATTCACTTGCCCCAGGTGGGCAGGAGCAGCTGTTTAATTTGTAGGGCCCTGTGCAAAATAAAAAATGTAGGACCCCTGTTAAAAATATTATTAAGAATTTTAATAGGGTAACAGCAAGGCATTAAACTAAACATAGTCTTTCTAAGTGTGGGGCCCTGTGGGGTTGGCCAGGTGGCACACCAGAGAAGCCGACCTCGCACACGGGCCATGCGAAGCCAAACCCCTACCTTGCAGAGGAGCAATCAAAGGAACCTTGGCAGAGAAGATCTCTTGCTTAGCTCAGCGCTTTCTCTTCTTAGCTGCTTATGCTCACGTGGGTTTCAGCAGTACTGATAAGAAGTTGAGTCAAGTTATAATTTATCAAAACAGGTTCTTAACACAAGTAGGCTACTGCATTTTGCTGGGTGGATCTCTGTGTGACCTTAAGGTAAGGAACTAGAAATTCAAGTGCTTCGTCAAAAGTGTTTTCATTGTCGTGGTCTATTAGTGAAATAGGTGGGGACCTCAAGTGATTTATGTACATATTTGATTCGGGCTAAAACAACATAATGAAGGACAGTGGAACAGAAAGGGAAATATCAAATTCCACTGCCTTAGGGGAGGCCAGGCCTTTGTTTAAATATGCCTTCGAGGTCTCAAAAACGCTGCCTATTTATTTCTGTAAGATACTAGCTATATTTGAATTGTTTTTTAGATCAGTGTTTTCCAAAGTGTGTGCAACTGAAAACTGTTTTGAAAGATACTAAAAGGTAATGCATCAAAGTGTTTTACGGTCAGATAATTTAGACCTTTGCACTCAACAGTGTTTTGCTAGAGGATGTTTCCGAATTTTTCACAGGCTCACACGCTAGAGTGGAATGAGCTATGTGACTTTTGCATAGAGCATCTTGTGGGACTGTGCGCCACGAAACACACTTTACGAAGCGCTTCGTCATGTGAAGCTGCGTTTAGGAGCCTCTCCAAAGAGGGCGTTTTCCAAGCTCTGTAAGTCCAGGCACACTCGTTTAAGAGCTTGCTTACCTAGGAAATTCTGATTTGGCCATTCTTAGCTCATTACCTCCCTCCCCCAAGTCCCAGGTGGAGGTTGGTACACCTGTTCTCACAGTGTCCTGGCATTTGGTGCTCAGTTTTCACCTGAGGAGCAGATTATGAGCGTGAAGATTGAAAACATCCTCAGCTGATCGTAGCCGTGGGGTTAATACTGTTGTGGGGTTCTTTTTTGCAGTTTATGCAGATTGCACTGCTCAAAGATCCATCTAACGCTCAAAATGAGGCTCCCTGAGTCTGCACCCTGGAACCTGCCGGAGCTGGCAACCTGCCTGGCTGTTCTTGTGTGGCCCGAGGCAAGTTGCTGTGTTCTCTAAGACAAGTGGCTGCTGTGCTCTTCCTAATTTTAAATACCCCCACAGAGCAGAGAGGGACTTGCAATTTGATAGCTAAGTATTTAGTTTGCCTCAGGAGCGACTGAGTTTTCCATTCCGCTCCATTCGAACAACCCACCAGGCTGTAAGAGCAGCAGTCAATGAAAGAGCACCAACCCAGCCCGTCTAACCTGGACCTTTGGGGCCGGGCCAGGTGCTGTGGGATGGTTGCCCAGCTCACAGACCTCTAAGTTTCAAGAAGGCCAGGAATAAAGTGGATAAATGCTGGTGCATTCTCTGATGGGGCTAGTCCCTCTTGGCAGTGTGTGCTTGCTCATAGGAAGGGAACCTGAAATCACAACTGTGTGCTTCCTAATGCCCAGGCTATGATAAAGGAATACTCAGAGAACTTCAATATGTGATGTTTAGACTAATCTTTCTTAGCCTTAGTAAAAAATCATTTTATACATTATTTAAATGATTCTCTCTAATTTCTTAATCCTTTCAAAAGAAAGCAGCAAAAACGTCAGGCAGATTTTATACAGAACACATTTTATTATCGAAAAGACCCAGGATTTCGACCAGTATTGGTTTCTCGAATGCTAAGAGCCACACTTCTGGTGGTTCCTGAGCGGCAGATACCGACTGCTGTAAACTTACTAACTTGCTGCGACAGCCACTGTTGAAAATCCTGTAGGGTTGGTGTTGAAAGATCCACATTTCTTGCTGCATTCTGTTATTTCTTTATTCATTCCACAGGTTTAGTGAGCTTGTCTTTTATACAAAAACCCTGACAGACCTATGAGAATAAGGGAACGTGATGGACAGGGGCCTCAGTCTCATGCTGAGAATTAGCATCTCTGTCATGTGCTCCAGGGCATGACTATGGAGGGACCTCCACCGCTACTGCTACAGGCCTGGGATTTCCTCTGCCTCAGCTTCCCCGACTTCCTGCTTCCCGCACCCCCAGAGCATCACAGCTTACATCCCAACTCACTGACTCAGACCTTTCCAAATTCTTAGCAAATTAGTTTGAGGAAAGAATAGATCATGATTCTCAGTAACTCCACCCCTTGTTAGGTACTGAGACTTACCTTGAATCTTCTCCGATTGTTTGTGTTTTCCAAATGCCTACTTACTACCAACTAGATTCCCTCCTAATTAAGATCCTTCCGACTCGAAACTATACAGTGAATTATGACTTAATTTTCTATAGATTTTGGACACCTGGTCACTCAAAGTCAGAGTCAAAAGCTGGAACATAATTCCAACCTATAGTTTTGTCCTAGCTTTTTAGCTGATTGTCAAATCTTAATTCTCATCTCTTCCTTCTTGATTAGTGATGTTCTGCATGGGCCTTAAGAAACAATGCCTGCCATCCAGACCTGGTGGGAGATGGGGGTGGGAAAAAGCTACTCTGGGACTGGGAAGGCTCACAACACAGGAAGTTAATTCTAAGTACAGGGAAGTCATATCCTTTATACTCCTCAGGAAGGTTATAAGTTGTCACAATATTTCATTTTGCCTAAGGAAATGGATAATTACATAGACAGGAGGAAGTTACTGTGTTCCTTTGCTCAAAATTATAAGGAAAAAAAAAGGGTAAAATAGAGGAAGAAGATAATTCTTTCTTGTTACTTTTTGAAGACCAAGTTACAGAAACAATTGGGACATTTCTAATAAATAATACCTTGACTAAAGGGGGAGTAAGAGAAACAAGGAATGAAAGCAGATAGAAGTCACAGTAGCCCCATTAGTCTTTATAGCTGCTGTAACAAAATTCCAGACTGGACGGATTAAATGACAGGAATTCATTGTCTCACAATTCTGGAGGCTACAAGTTCAAAATAAAAGTGCTGTCAGGTTGGTCTCTGGTGAGGACTGTCTACCTTGCTTATAGACAGCTGCCTTCCTGCTGTGTCATCTCCCAGGCTGGTTTCTGTGTGAGCACAGACAGAGAGCTCTGGGGTCTGTTTCTCTTATAAGGTCAACCAGACTGGAGCCTCAATCTTACAATCTCATTTAACCTTAATCACCCCCTTAAAGACACTATCTCCAAATATAGTCCAATTGGGAGTTGGGGCTTCAACATACTAATCTGGGGGAGACAATTCTGTCCATAACATATCTAATGTATGGGCAGACCACAGCCAGGCTGAGCAATGTGGGGTTATGCACTCAGGGATTAAAGAGATAGATGCTGAATTCACGCAGGCATGAATTTAAGCTTCAGTTCTCCACCTGCACTTATGTATCCTTTCATTCCATTGTTGAACAAGTGTGTATTAAACATGTGTGTGAGGGCCCTGTTAAATAGTTTCAGCACCCTGGGTGAACGCAGGCACCTCAACAGATGCAACCTCTGTCCTTTCCAACTTATAGCTCAGTGAGCGTGTCAGTCAATAACCGAAAAGCATACACATATAAAATTACCAGCGGCGAGCTCGTGTGCAAGTTGTTCCAACACACTAAGTCTCAATTTCCTCATCTGTAAAATGGGCTGATAATGGCATTTACATAATAGTATTTTGTGGAGAGATGACATGATAAGATGCATGTAAGACACAACGCGGGGCCTGACATGTAGTTAGTGTAAACAAGCATCAAAACCAACAACAACAACAAACACTGAAGAGATATCCCCCCCAAGAAGAAAATAACAAATTATACATTGTTACAATTCAAGGACTGTTATTCTCTTTCTAAGTTTCTTTAATTTTATAGAGAAGGGAAAGGAAGGAGAGAAACACGATGTATGACAGAAACACTTACCCATTGTCTCTCTCATGCCCCCAACCAGGGGCTGGCCCACAACCCAGGCATGTGCTCCCACCAGGAATCGAACTGGCAACCTTTGGGTGATAAAGATGAAGGTAACATTTTCCTTCTCAGACACTTGCCAGGACAGGTTTCCTATGTCCAGAAGAGTTCTGGGAATGCCTTGTGAAACCACATGGGGAAGACAGTGTTCCTCAGTTCATCTGTTTCTTCTTGACTTTTAAAACAAACAGTCTGCTTTTTGTGATTTATTACAGAGTGGAAGGTGAACGCCAGGATGATTAAATGTGGCCCTACTGTGTTTCCTCCTCACTCAGCTTACAACTGGAGCCAGAGGTGGGAGCCAGCCTATTAAAACCATTTCCCCAAACCTTTTAGGGAGATGAGCATGAAATGCATGGAAATGTGGCAATCTGCTGTAGAAAAAATAGATGCGAAATGAAGGTAGGAAATCAAGAAATTGGAGTTCCAGTCCCCATTTGGTACTGAAGAACTGCATGACCCCAGGAGACAGTCCTGAACTAATTTTCCTCATCTATAAAAATAAAAGTGAGGAGAGAATTCTAAGTCTCAAATCCTAGGCTTTAAGTAACGGTTAAGATCAGGATTAGTAAAGCAACATGGGGATGTGGTCTTCTTTTATGTAACATAAAGATCTTTATAACAGGCAAAAACCAAACAAAAACACTAATCTTTTCAAGACAAACTTAATATAAGAAGTTGCAACTTACAAAAATCTACCCCAAGTACCTTTTCTTCGCTACATCTTAAAGCAGGAAGAGCTCCTCAACCGCTCCACATACCTGTTAACCACCGGGGCTTCGGGTCAGGCCTGCTGGGTTGGAGGGTTGGCTCTGAGGCCTGGCACACAGTGGACTCGTTGAATATGTATGTAAATAATGCTGAGTCAATAGGTAATGACTCTGCTCTTTTTCAATGGTAAATCACTTAACTCTCTGTGCCGTGGATTCTCCACTATGAAACGGGAATAGAAACAGCGCCCGCTCCATAGCCTTGTCGGGAGGTTGCAGCGAGATAGTGCGGGCAGAGCACTGCACACCGCAAGTGTGCAGAAGGGTTAGCCGTCGTCGCCAAGGGAATCGTCTCAGTAATTCTCTGGGTTGCTCCCATTCAACAACTCTTAGCCCACCCAGCAGCAGCTTTCCAGGGTGGCAATAGACGCAGGCCGATGTCCTTGCTGAAAGTGAAATCTCTGGCCCTGATGAAAGAAGCTGTCAGATTCCAAAACGAGGATTTTGGTAGCAAAACTGTCTACCACTTTTTCCCTTCGCCTCTGAGTAAGAACCCTTTATTTCTCCTTTCACTTCATACCGTTCGGATCCAAGCATTCTTGCCCTGCTTATCCTCTAACGCACATCCTATCAGTAGGGTAATAGTTGAAGGTCACAGGCCCCCCTGTCTCTGCACCTTGTTTCCACCATGCTTGGTCGCAGACAAGGCCCCAGCTGGCGTGGGGTGCGTTGCATTGGGCACACTGTTTGTGAGCCTGGCAGATGTATAAGGCTTGGTGCAGAGATCTGGGTGCACCTGTTGGCTTGTCACCATCTGTTAGCCAAAATGTTAAAGAGCCACACCCTAGGATGGCCAGTTGAGGAGAACTTAATCTCTTCCTCCACAGGCCTCCTCCTACAGGCTGCTGATCACATCTCACCAAAAAGAAAAAAAGAAAAAGAGAGAGAGAGAGAAGCAAATACAAAGAAGAAACTGAACCCATCCTGGGGGAAACTTAATCTTTTGTCATTGCTGGGGTTTATTAGGCTAACAAGAAAGGGCTTTTAAATAAATCTAAATTGCTAATACCTGATAAAAAAATCTTGTTATAAACTCTTTTTTTTTTTTTTTATAAAGAAGGTAATGCTTTAACATACACTAACATTAAGTGAATTAAGTGGTAATAGTGTTTTGGGTGCCTGCGTAGTGAGGTGAAACTATTACAAGGTAGCTAACATTTCCCTCTGTGGGAGACAGAACTGGAGTCTCAGGACCAAAAGGCTTGGGAAACCAGCCCAGAAGAAACAATTGCCTAGGAGTTCAGGACTTGGAGTCTCGGAGATCAGAGAACCACTCCTCTAAGTGAAAACAGAAACTTGTGTAACCTTTATCAAATCACGGAGCAGGCTTCCCAGATTTTGCCTCTCTCTCGCTGTCCAGAGCTTCACTACACAGAACAAAGTCTTAATTCCCAAAGGGTCAAGGACCACACAACAGCCAGTGGATGTAATTGCAGAGCTAGGTGCGGCTCTCCTTCGGCTGAATACCAGATAAGCATCTTTGAAAGCAGGCTGAGACAGCACAGATCTTTTATTAAATGACTGGCCTAACTGTTATCAAAGTTAAATTCAGCTAGAATATGCATCCAGCAAGATTCTTGAATTTATACCCAGGATAACTCAGAGCAAATGTTAGCATGCTTCCTTGTCTTTGTTGAGAATAAATAGCGAGAAAGAAATTGGCTTCCATCACAAGTTGTAAAATAATGTTTACTTTACAATTTAAGATTTTAAAAAAGCATTTTACATTAGAAATGACTTCACTTAGTCATGAAGTTTGGCTTTTTTTTCTTTTTTTTTTTTTTTGGTAATGGGCAAAACAACTTAAAAATTCTGCGGCCAATCTCCTGTATGGTCTCTTACCTTGCCTATTGATCCCCTGCCCTATTTTTTCTTACCAAACTATCATTCAAGTTAATTCTTAAGGAATCTTGAATAGAATTCACACCTTTACACCAATCCCATTAGTGTGCTGTTAAATGAATGGGTTCATTTCTGCCCTGCAGCGAGATGTGGATTATAATCTTAAGACAACCATCTTGAGGCGGTAGGCAATCACTTTAAAAACCTGAAGGCAGGCAACATATGGCACACCACGCAATATAAGAGTGTTTAAGAGGTACAAGTTCCCACCCTTCACGATACATGCCCAGTTTTAAATAAAACATAGCGTCATCTGGTACACGCTTAAACACTGAAATTGAAATTATTGGCCATATTGTCATTTTCAAAACAATAGCTAACGGTTTGCACATGTGCCGTTTACAGATCCACAGCCTGTAAACACAGTCACCAACCACAGCTTTGCAAAGGTAAACGACAGCTTGAAAAATTTCAAGTCTCTCGAACTCTTGGGATTTCCTCATTTTCCCCCTTTTCATTCATTCCTTCTTCTCACGCACCCCGACTCTAATCATAGCCACAACAGCTCTTCCCCTGCCTAACCATGTCACCGTCACCACCAGCCCCCAACCCCCAGCACGCGTCTCCTGCTGTTGAGACCAGCTGGCATGTATTAGTCATGCTAAAGCACATCATGTAACACAGCAAAATATCAGGCAGCCCAGTGTCATGGGAAAAGTGAATCTACTTTATTATCTACCTAGGGAAAGGAAACAGAACTATGGCTTCAATGGGCCTGTTCTTCCCTTCTGTGTTGTTAATGTCTAATCTATTAATATCATTAAGGCTATTCCAGGTGCTGGTATCGGTGAACACAGTACATTAGGAAAGCATTGGCGGTAGTACTGTGGCACATGTCTGTGCTCTGGGGTCTTTCCCCCCCTTTTTGTTCACATGCAAATTTCCTAAATGTTAAAGGCTTTTGGTTTACGTAAATACAGGAGAAGGACACCGTATCAAACTAGGAACAAACTAATATGTCCTAAAGAGAGTCCTTCTGTGTCCAGGTTATAATAGAACTGTATGACGTTGCTTTGGAAGTTTATAGGAAAGCCAATAATGTGTTGTATAGCACTGATTTTCAAACTTTAATGTACATTTTAATCACATGGAGAGCCTAGTAGAAATGCTGTTTGTAAGTCAGGCACCTGAGAATCTGCATCTCTAACCAGCTTCTGGGTGATGCTGATGCTGCTGGTCTTCAGCCCACACTTTGATCTGGCAGTGTTGTGTAGAAAGGGCAACATTTAGGACAGTTCAGCTTTTTAGAACTACCGAGGACTGACCTTAATCATGAACTGATACGAATGAGTTGGAAACCACAGAGCGCGAGATGATGGTGCAGGGAACGGGCTACCCCAGGGTCTTGGGGGATATTTTGGGTGGGAGAAGATCTGGGAAACTGGCATCAGCAAGAGACAAGGAGGATGTTTTGGATAAGTTTTAATTTCTTTTATTCTTAAAAACCTAGACAGATCCAGAAACCCCCCAAATTTTCTTGAGGAAGTATATATTGGAATCTCAGTTTTTTGGTTTTTTGCCTTTTGTTGGAGAAGCAGAGATATAAAGAGACTTTTCACTTAAAAAATCATACGTTGGGTACAAAAAAAGTGGAATTGGAACTGGATTCTGGTTTAGTAACAGCATTCCTAGTAAAATTCTTGGGATAAAAAGGGGGAAATAATTTTCCCAACAAAAGATGATTAAAGAAGCTATGATAATGCCAAACATTAGTTTCTCATTGTTCCTTGAAATAATGTACATCTGGTATTTTCTCTATCATTTTTCTCATGTGAATAATTATAGTAACTTGCAAATACTTGACAGTTTCACAATTATTTTATTTTCATAACAATAGTTTAAAAGAGACAATTTTTAAAAATTTAAAAATGTCAGTGAGTGCTCTCCTTCATGATGCTAAGAAACATGAGGACTTTGACTCTTTATGTTAAAATTAAACAAATCTTGACTGTTCTTATTGGTCAAACTAATTTCTTAAATTGTCTTCTGATGTTGCATTAGTTGCCTTAGACTGTAGTAACAAATGACTACAGACTTGGTGGCTTGCAACACAGGAATGTACTCTCCCCCAGTTTTGGATGCCAGAATCTGCAAGGTTCTAGGGGAATCTGCAGGTTCTAAAGAAGAGTCCTTCTCTGCCTCTTCTTAGCTTCCGGCCATTGCTGGCAATCCTGGGTGTTCCTTGGTTTATAGACACATCATCCAATCTCCGATTCCATTCCCACACAGTATTCTCTGGGTATCTCTTCTCTGTATCTTGTCTCCTCTTCTTATAAGGACAGCAATTATATTGGATTAGCACCCACCCTAAATAAGTACAACCTCATCGTGATTACACCTGCAAACATCTTATTTCCAAATAAGAGGACATTCATAGGCATGGGGATCAGGACTCTGACCTATCTTTTTAGGGGACAGAATTTGACCCATAACACATATTACGGCATAGACTCTTTGTACTTTGAACGTAAATTCCCAGGTTTTTAAAAATCTTACCATTTTGACTTCCTTCCTTTCTTCCTTCTTCCCTCCCTTCCTTCCTTCCTTCCTCCCTTCTTTACTTTCTTTCTTCCTTTTTAAATAAAGCAAGGATGACAGTCCTTTTTGGTGCTGAAGTGCTATGATTATGAAGGGGAAAAAACTCAAGAAAGTCGCTTTTTAATGTAAAAAATATTAACTGATTAGACAAGTAGTAGATATTAAGAATCTTTGTTATGGAACTAATGTGATTCAAATATTCTTATGAAGATTTCTATGTGCTTTTATCCAGCAGTTTTGCTTCACTATTTGTTACTAGAAATACCTGGAAATGTAGTACTCTATTACATTGTATAGTTAATAAACTGTAAGTTTCTTGAAGACAGATATTGTTCCATTATTTTGATTTCTTCTGTTTTTAAATGTGCAGTTCATGTATGTTTAGTAAATTTGGGTTGATTTTTTAAATAATAATACACTGAATCGTTTTGAAGGCAAAATAAAACTCATTTAATTATCAATTACATCTGATTTACGCTATTGCCTACTGTACTTTGGGAAAAATGCTTATCAGAAGAGATGAAGGACACTTTAGTAAACATTTATTTTTTTTAACTCTAAAATATAAAACAAACAATCACAAACAATAAATAATTGTTATTCTAGGTTCATCGTCAAGTCCTCAAGTCTTTAAGCTTAATACCTTGGCCCTCAGGGTATGCGGTTACTTCAAGCCATGGCATTGGCTAATGTCCTGCCCCAGCGTGCTCAGCTACGCTGTATTAACTCAAACAAGTCCCGAGCACACCAACTCTGGTCCAGGATTTCTCAGAGACAAGGTGGAGAAATTTGATATGAAACTATACTTGACTTCAGATTCTCCTAGACCCCTTCTCATAACCCCTTTCCCCTGCCCAACCACACACAAGCAAAAATATTCCAAGGAGCATCTTTGTGGTTAGGATTCAAAAACTCATCTTGAACTTAAAGCTAGCAAATGTCAGCAGTTCCAGGCTAGTTTGTCCTAATGTTCTCAGAAATCTAAACTATGGTGTCTTGCCGCATTTAAAATTCTTCCCTGCTTGCTTCAGTCCCTAATAATATCCTGGCCATGTACCTTCATCTATATTCATGAGAGTGCAGATGCAGCCAAATTAGTGGCAGCAAAGCACATTTTACAGTGTAGGAAATACAATCTGGCTTCCTTTAAACATTTTTTGACAAAAAAAAGTTTTATTAAAAGAAAAAAAGGAAACCAGACAGATTTAAATTCACCACCACCCGTCAGAGGAGTCTGTTACAAACGCACAGCTGGCTTGCTGATGAGTGACAAATCAAAAGTCAGAGAGAAACTTCCCGATCATTTGAGCCCTTGCCACCCGATTAGCAGAAGAGAAACAGGGCAGATGGAGGGAGACGCAGCAGTTCGGAGTGAACAGATGGCCACTACGAACTTGATATATGAAATTAATAACACTTTCTCAAATACAATTAGTAGCACGAATACATTACCTGAATTTTCATAACTGTGAGCAAGCTGACATTAAATGAGGTTTTTCAGATTAACAGTTGATATGGCATTGATATTTGGAAGGAAATAAAAATATATAGCAATAAGAGAAACCTCTTGCTTTTTGGTGCCATTGATCAGGATGTTGCAACATATGAAAGGAGCATTGCAATTCAAAGAAATTCCATATTTAAATTTCAATAATTAAAGTTTTTTCTGATGTAGCCATTTGGATCTCATAATGCGTGAGATACTGAAGAGCCTCGCAGATGCATGCAACATCTATTGCCTTAGATGAATTGTTCTTTAGGAAGAAATAAGCCATTACACACCTCCCTTTGGATAAACTCGGGGGAAAGCAACAAACAGAGACAGAGACAGGGCAGTAAAAGCGTTCAAGGTAAGATGAAATCAAGAGGCTAGATTTCGTGGTTTTCAAATCTGCAATAATTCTAGGAAAGTCATTAAACTTTCTCTGTTTTAATGTCCAATCTCTAGAACAGGCAAAAATGCTTATGCTATATGTCTTAATCAAAGCATTCAAAAATTACTTCGATTCGAAATCCATGATACTGACACTCAGGATTATGTTAACCAGCCCCCTGGGAAGCCTGAGCCTCCATGAGCCGGATGAGGTTGGTCCGTAGTGCAGGAGGCATCTGTGCTGAATGGAGCCCAACCCTAGCCCCTGCAGGAGGCTGAGGCAACCTGGGGTAGCACAAGATGAGGCCACAACAGCAGGAGCATGCGCTGACTGCAGCGAAGGGCACATCCATACTTATGGGCAAGAGCTGCCACAAGCTCATCAATGCCTGTGGGACAGGTGGGCTTGAGTGTCTCTGGAGAGGTGCAGAAACTGGGTCTGATCCAGCAATGGAGCAAAGAGATCCAAGTACACCAGCCATATGCACTTATCTAGGGTGGCAAGAGGAATGTCTCACAAGTCCCAGGGGGCAGATCATTAGTTCTGCTACAACATGAGGATGGCTGTTGCCACAGCTGGTGGCAACAGAAACTGGCAGAGAGAAAAGGTAAGGGCATCTCCTCTTCCTTGAAAGGAATAACCGTGGGTATTCTGGTAAACATAGAAATCACAAAAAGAAGTCTGTTCTGTGTCAAGGAGCTAGCACCCTCCTGTTAGAAAGGAAGAGAATGGAGACCAATGATATCGAGATAAATTTCCCTCTCCTAAACAATCTCGAGATACATACTTTACAGAAGACTTGAAACAGGCATTATTGGGAAAGCCTGGAAGACAAAATGAATACAGTGCACTTGACTAGGCATCAGATGACATTAATTTTTAAGTAATAACTGAATTTGATTTGTGGTTTCAGTTGTGAAACCAATCCGAAGTGACACCTTAGATAAGTCACTCCCAACTTTTATTCCATCTAAGGTATAAGGAGCATTCATCTGTAAAATAAAGGGCTTGGGTTTTATTAAAAAACTATCAGATCTAAAATATTATATTATATTCAAATCTAAACGTTAACATACTGATGGATATTTTGTTAATTCTTCCATGTTGCAGTAACACGTCCACTGTAACCAAGAAAAAGAGACTTACTAGAAAGGTTAATACTCAGCGTTCCCAAAGGGTTCTGTCTGCTCCTAAAGTAGAAGATACTGCTTTTCAAGGTGAATATTTTTCCCCAATGTGAAACAAAAATACAATCATTACACGTATGTAAATTAACCTAGGGAAGTAAAGATAAATGGGAATTGAGTAGGCATGTTTCTGAGTTGGGGTTTCCCCGGAAGCAGACCTGGACACAGTAACTGAGGTGCAAGTAGTTTGTTTGGGAGGAGAAGGAAAACACCAGGGTGGGTGCCTGTGGGGGAAATACGACAGGGAAGTGAAGACAGGCAATAAATGTCACATTATCAAAACAGCCACCACTGCTGGGGACTGTTGCCTGACCTCACCAGGAAAACTCTGGGGGTCTGTGTAAAACACAGACCCCAGTGTTAGCCTACCGGGGGTGAGGGAACTGGGCGTTCATGCACCAGTTCCTGTCATTCACTGGTGAAGAGCTACTCCTGGGGGTTGTTAATTCCCCTGCGCTGCTGGTCTGTGCCGGTGGCCAAGCAGGCTCCAGTGGCTAAGGAGAACCCTAAGGCTGGCAGTTGGAAGCTGGGTTGCTGCACCTCAGAGTGCCAGGGGCAAGGGAATATGGCAGGGCACCGGCAGCATCTGCTGTAGCAGGTAAAGATAAAAATACTGTCAACAAATTTCCCATTCAATAGCTAATTATTCCACTAATCCATGTGACCTTAGACTTTATACATCCTCCTCCTCCCACTTTGGGGAAATGGGCAGACTCCAGGAGTCATCCAGGCACCAAGCAACTAGCTGCTCCTGCAGCCTCCCGAAACAAATGAGAAACTTCCCTTCACTCCAAACTTATCTGGATACATCTGGGTATTTCCTGAACTGCTTCTAGCTTCCTGAAGGGACTAATCTTCATTCTCTGAATGGTCTTCACTCCACAGTTGTCTTTGCTCGTTCTGGGAATGAGGAGTGAGACAACAGTTTGCAGGCAAGCTGCTCTCGTGATCTGCCTACCATTCTAGTGAGGGCAGAGAAGTACTCTGACCTCCCTGCTTTTTGTTATAATTCTCCTGGAGATGCAGATTTGCGGTGAAATTCAATTAGAATGTCCTTTTACTTTGCTTGAAGTACAAAATGAAGCTCCTTCCTTTTTACTGAAATATGCATGCTGATGAAAGCTAGTAAGCAAGATACCCAAACGATATCCTTCAGCAGGCTACTTGTTGGTATTGTCCATTCTCCCTTGATGCACACAATAGCATGCTTTTCAGAAAAGGTCCTAACAACCTAGACATGCTGGGTCCAAAATCTGTTCGTCTCATCTGCTTTATGGCAAAGAAACCTCATTGCATGGTAGTGTTGGAACGCTTGGGTCTCAGTTAGAGATTTTCCTCAAGGATCCCCGTAAACACTGAATGATGATATAACCTCTTATCATTTATTTCATTCTCTAAAATTTAAAAAATTAATTCAATTTCTAAGAAGTTGTCTTCATTTGCTCAATCATTCAATACATATTTATTGAACGCTACTCACATGCCAGGTACGGTACCAAGTCAACATTTCAGATAAAGATTTCCTCCCTTGTGAAGTTTACATTCTTGCAAGGGGAGTCAGACATTAGCTATAAATATTAAGAAACCTGTGTAATAGTAGGAAGGCTATAAGGTCTATTAAATAAAGAAAATATATAAGGTAGAGGAAGAGACCTTAAGAACGACATGTTTGTCCTGAGAGGCCCCAAGGGAAAGTGCTATTCAAGCGAAGACTTAAAGGAGATGAAAACACAATTGTGAGTACCTGGCACGTTTCTAGGACTTGCAACACTGTAATAAATAAGACAAAATCCTTCCCTAGAGAAGCTTGTATTCCAGTGAAGGAGTTCAGTCATAAACAGATAAACAAATATAATATAATGTCAAGGGATAATCATTAAAAAGAAAAATAAAGCAAGATAATGGGATAGAGCAGGGTTCAGCAAATTTTGTTTTTTCTAAAACGTGGCAGATAGAATATATTTTAAGCTTTCTGGCATAATTTTGAACACAGAGCTATCTGCCATTACTATGGATAAACAGTCATAGATGTTAAATGAACAAATGCATGTGGCCGTGTTCCAATGAAACTTTATTTACAACACTAAACGGTGAGCAAGAATTGGCCTGTGGGCCATAGATTGCTGACCGCTGGCCATGGAAACATTTAAGGATATGATATATTTTAGCAGAGACCTGAATGAAATTTAAAAAGTCATCTGATAATCTGGAGGAAGAGTACCCCAAGCAGAAGGAAGCATGAGTCTAAAGGCCCTGAGGTGGTGGCTTTATTGGCAAGTGTGAGCCTTGATAGCAAGTGAGCAAAAGGAAGAAACATAGGACATTGGGTCGAAGCATGAGATAGACCGCCTTACTGGTCTTAACCACATCCTTCTCTCTGGATGCACAGCTGCTGCCATATGCTATTGCAGCTTCTTTTTCTAAAGGAGAGTAGAACATTTTCTTATTCTTGACTTTTCATTTAGCCATACGACTTGCTTGGGTCAATAGAAAAAAAGAAGTAACAGTATGCCAGTTCTGAGCCTAAGCCTTAGAGTCTGTGCTTGTTTTGCTCCCCGCTCACATGCCTGCTATTGCTGTAAGAACAGCTCAGCCCACCATTCTGGCCCCTGCAGGAGCACAGCCACCCAACCAAGCAATCCCAGTTGAATCTCACCTGGGTTGGTCAACTCTTAGCCAAGGCACAGACACAAAAGTGATAATAAGTGCTGTTTGAAGTCACTGAGTTTTCAGGTTGTTTATTAAATAAAAATAGTTCTGTGATACAGAGATGTAGTCAAGGGGCAGATCGTGACAGCCTATGGCTACGGGAGAACTTTGAATTTTATTCTCTGAGAAGGAAAACCATTTAAATGTTGAGAGAAGAGGTAAGGTAAGATTTGGTTCATATTTTAGATGAAATTCTGGAGTTACTATAGGAGAATATACTTCAGAGAAGGTAGACGGAATGTGGGAGACTAATTAGGAGAGTTTTAAGCTGACAGATGATGGTAGCTAAACCAAGGAAGCAGAAGTGAGGACAAGAGAAGTGGTTACATTTACGAGACAGTCTTTGGGTAGACTCAATGTGCTATCTATATCTGTATCTATATTTATATCCACATCCATAGATACATATGAGGTTTGTCCTGAAAGTGCCCAGCCACACGCTACAGAAAGTGGAGACGTTTATTGAAGAAGATACAAGATACAAGAAACATTGTACATGGGGCAATGATGTCTCAGTCCCCTTCAAAGTAAGCACCTTAGGACCTCACACAGTTTTCCCAGAGTCATTAGCAATTGCAGCATGATGTTCCTTCTGCTCTTGTAGGACACGTTATGACACGTTTCATGCCAAGATCCTACATCACGATCTCAGACACAGTCGATTTTGGAATCCCCAGAGCAGCTTCTAGGTCCCACACTGTCAGTCACCAATCTTTGTTGATTGCAGCCCATACACATTCCACGTTCTCACGTGTTCTGCTTGTTGCAGGCCTTCCAGAACATGGATCACTTTCAACAGATTCTCAACCATCTTTGCAGCATTTGTGCCACACTCTTATTTGTGCTACACTCATTGCATTGTCCCTGAAAGCCTCCTAAATCATCTGAATAGTTTCAATGGAGGAATGTTCAAGCCTATCACAAAATCTGTTGCAGATTCGTTGCTTTACTTGCTCAGTCATTTTGACTGCGATGGCTGCACAGTACACATGCTCACTCAGTGGTGTCTACCACCCCACACTGACTAGTATGGTGAAGGTGTCATTGTTCACGCATGTGCATTCCAGTCCATTCTCCTTGGGGCCAGGTTACACTGATGTGACTGTTCCCATTATATTAATAATGGCTGGACATTTTCTGGACAGACTATATGTGTGTGTGTGTATATATATGTGTGTATATATATCGATACACTTACATATGGATTTGATGTGGCATATACAAGAAAGAGAATAATCAAGGATGACTGAAATTTTTGTCTGAACAAATGATTAGTTTGCTAAAATAGTAGGTGATCTAGATAATGAGGTGGTTGAAAATAAAAAAGAATACAGAATATGGAGAAATATTTGGGCAATATGAAACCATTACTTGTTTTCAAAATTTTGAACAAGACTTTTTAAGTATGCTCTGTAAGCTACTACATTACTTAGCTAGGATTGCCAAAACAAGATGCCAGACAAGGTGACACAACAAGAAACAACAGATAATTACTTTCTCACAGTTCTGGAGGCTAGAAGTTCAAGATCAAAGTGCCATCAGTGCTGATTCCTGGTGATACCTATCTTCTGACTTTCAGACAGCCACCTGCTCAGTGTGTCTATTCATGGCCTTGTTCTGTGCATGGGAGGAGAGAGAGGGAGCTGGTATTGTCCCCTCTTCTAGTAAAGGCATCAGTGCTGTAGAATTAAAGCCCCACCCTTATGACCTCGTTTAATCTTAATTACCTCCTTATAGGCCATCTCTCCAAATACAGTGACATGTCACTTAGGGTTTTAACATATAAATTTGGGGAGAAACAATTAAGTCTGTAAATGGCTACCTTTATAATGAACTAACGCACTTTGATTTCAACTCCAGTTAATATTAACTTTTTTGTCCCCTCCATAGAATATCTTTTTGAAAGGGTTGTGAATATGCTTTCTTCTCCACCTTTCTACTGTAGTTTGTTTTCTGGCATTCCACTGCCATTCTTCTTTTTAGGGTCAGTGTTGACTGCTAAACAGTTCATCCCATGACACTTCCCTTCATTCTGCTTACCCGACCGCTGTGCAGTTTGGACGCAGCTAGCCATACCCTCTGTGAAACATGCTCTCCTGTTGACTTGGATGGCGCTGCACCCTCCTCGTTTTCCTCTGACTTCCCTGAGAACTCCTTGAAGTCACCATTTCTCACTCCTCCATGAGATGTTGAGATTACTCCAAGCTTGGGCCGGATGCCACCGTTCTCTTCTAAGAGGCCTCGGGCCCTGGGTGGTCTCATTTACACTCTGACTCAACATCTATATATTCATCTATGACTCTTTCACTTTGAGGCTTTTGTACCTAATTGCACCCTCGACTTCTCCACTTAGATGTAAATAAGCACCTCAAGCTCATAGAGTCCAAGTAGAATACGATTTACCCCTACACCAAATCAGTTTCTCCATCTGAGAAAATGGCGCTGTCATTGCCTAAGCTAGTCAAGCTTAACACCTGAGTCTTCCTGATGTCTGCTTGTTCTCCTACCCTTCGTACTTAATCTATAAGTAAATCCCATCATCTTTATCCTCCCCGTTCCAGCTGCTTATTAATGACTCCATTGAAACTGGTTATTAAATATAAAATTTCTAGTTTAATAAAATGACTGCCAGCTCTCTTAGTTCAAGTGTATGGCACTTTGTAACTCCGTCATTGACGCATGTAGCTAATATAGTAAGTAAATAATAAGAAAAATAATATATATGGTTTAATAAGCAAAACTTGCTAAGATTTTTTTTGAGAACCTAAAATACAAGTGAAAGAAATGCTACTTAATAACCCATGGTAGTTATTGCTTGTGGGAATTCAATATCAAGCAGAAAAAAATATACCTGGAACAAAATTCCTTTTGTAGGGGTTTACACTATTACTCATCTGGATCATAGGTTGTAATATGAAAATCCTAGAGAAAGTCAATTCATGGAACACTCTGTCCTTTCAAACCTGAAGAAGGAGGCTATTCATGGTAACCAGGGACAATTCTTTCATACAAAGGGAAAAAGCCTTTAGGGAGGAATGGCAGAATATTTGGGGGCAGATGCTGGATTCCTTTTTGGAGTCCTTCAAATTTAACTGCTGCAAGTACATATGAAATAGGTTATATCATTATCACTGCTGTAACGAGATAAGTAAAGGCTATTAAAAAGGAAAAAGGACACTGTCAAAGTGAGCAGCACTTTTAAAAATCTATAAAATTATATGCAGTTTTAACCAATTACAGTTCTGCTTTCAGTTAAAAAAAAAAAAGTGCCAAGAGTTTGTTAAAGCCAACCACAGAACTGAATTAGAATGGAAATTTAATTGAAGACTGCCAGCCAGCGGCCAATGAAAAGACTGTTTTGAGAAAGCTGGTGGAGATCAACGTTGAAACCATATTGTGATTTACCTTAGGAACTGTCACCATTCAGATTAGTGAAATCGCCTCCTCTGTGGTAGGGGTACACTGCTTCCCCCTCATTTCCACTGCTGCTTAGAGTTAAAATTAAGGAAATTCAACAATCTATTGGGAACAGTGCTGGCTAAATAATTTTCAGGGCCCAAAACAAAATGAAAGTTGGGGGTCCCTTGTTTAAAAATCAGGAAAAATGTGCTGCTAAAATTATTAAGATATAGTTTTCTTTTTTTGAGGTCTCTCTCGACCTGTCATGTGCTTTTCATTAGTTTTTTAAAGTCACACTCCCTGGGGCAGGTGAATATACAGGGGGTCATGTCCCTTTTCCATGTCAGCTGCCCAAGTCGTAATGGATAGCTGTCCCTGAGGGATTTCAACCTCTATGGGGGCATATGCTAGTTACCTTGATCAGGAGTGGATAAGAGCCCTTCCTCCCACACAAGTCACCTGACAAATGCCCTGTGATGCTGCTAAACCTAGATGAAGACAGTCATTGAAATATCCTGCCCTTAGCTACTGTGGGGTTCAGGATCTCCCAACCCCAAATCCTCCCATGTTCATGTCCAGGCCCCTGCCAGGGGTGGACAGCAATGTAGGGATGTAAGCCTCCCTCTATTGACCCCATCTTGTCCTTGGTTGAGGATGGCAGGGTGGGAAAGGGGAAGTGCTTTGGGCTTAATTCCCAGAGGGGGGCAACTGGGCTGCCAAGAACCCACCCCAGGAAGGTGGTGAGGTGGCTGGAGATGGCACCAACTACACATTAGCTGAAACTCTAAGCCCTAGCCTCCATTCCATTGTCCCAATATACTTCATTTACAAAACACAAATTTGAAGACAAAACTATTAATAGTTCCGAGATCATCGAACTCCAAGTTCAGCTTCATCTGAGACTAAGACCATGTGCCTATGCACGGATCACAGCCCATGACGCTGACCCTGATGGGAAGAGGATTTGCTGGTGACATCCCAGTGTCCTGATCCTGGATGGTCTTGGAAGACTGTGTGCCTTCACCAACCCTGGCTCTTAACCAACAAGCATAGTCTTATTCTTGACATGTGACTTCAAATATTCAGAAAGTTTTTTGGCCTTGCTATGTCAAAAAAGTCAACTGTACAAAGATAGAAGTGTGAAACCTAAAATTACAATTTTCAAAGTCTATTAAAAACAAAATGTGATGCATTTTTATGATTAATTATTCAGAGGCTTTAAAAATGTTGCAAGACAATATGGTCATATAATAGATGTTAGCTTTTATACTGCTCATACATAACCGCAAACTTGATTAGATTAAAAGAAAATCTGTCTTAATTGCACCTCTACTTAGTTGTGAGCACTTAAATGGCAGAATAACTTTTTGCGTTGTAATCTATCCCATATAGAATAACAAAACAAAACAGAAAAATACTGCAGTCTCATTTTTTTTTAAAGTCCTCCAATAAAATATTAAGTAGGAGCAAATAATTCAAGGTAACAACTAATGTCAAAGAACAAACGAAACCTCTTGATAAAAACCTTAAAATACACATAGCACCTGAAAAAAAATAACTTTTTACCTTAGTAAGACAAGAAAGAAAAAACCATTTAGAAATTTAAAGAACAGTATACCTTTTATGTCATGGGCTTATATACATCATTTATAGCATTGCTAGAACTTGCTGAAGAGCAAAAATAACTTAATTTGAAATCTGTTTCTAAGCAGTGCCATTCTAATCTGAATGCAATTAAGGCATTGCTCCAAGTGGTCTTGGCTGAGCTCAGTGAGCTTAGGCAGATACAGCTCTCTGAGTCCTTCATAGCCTAGACTGAATTAACGATCATCAAAGGCTCACATAACCGTTCTTCATTTCTGTGGCTCCATTTCTTTGTTAGTACTGTTGTTCTCAAACCCTATTCAGCAGACCCTAGTGCCATTTATGATGAATCAAGGCACACATTCATACTGCTGTATTCACAATACTATTTTGGTTGGTCAAGCTCATTGTGGCACGTGTTCAAAAAACCTAAATAAATACTTAACTTTAACTAATAATAACAAAATTCTTCATAGCTCTGTATATATGGCTTTAATTCATTTATTTATGTACGTATGTATTTATTTCTAATATGATATTGCTTAGTTAAGGGAGTGATTGGTTATAATCCATCATATTTACCTTAATTACATATACAGTTGTGTGTGTGTGTGTATATATATATATATATGCTTCTAAGCATAAATGTAGTATATGGCCTTAATTATATATGAGTAATATTTTTGAATACTTACTATCTACCAACTATAGTTCAACTCAGTTAATTTTCACCACAATCCTGTGAAGTAGGTAGTCTCATGACTATTTAACACATGGAGAAACTGACTTTTGGAGTGATTAACTTGCCTTAATCCATACAGCTGGTGGTGGCAGCATTTAACGAGGTCTTACCATAGCCAGGTACTGTGCTAGATATTCCAAAGAGGTTATCTCATTTCAAACCCTACAACTATCCTTTGGCATTGTACAATTGTTGTCCTCATTTTACAGATGAAAACACTTGACATTGGCAAGACTAACTTTTTTAAAGATTTTATTTATTTATTTTTAGAGAGAGGGGAAGGGAGGGAGAAAGAGAGGGAAAGAAACAGCAATGTGTGGTTGCCTCTTGTGTGCCCATAAATGGGGACCTGGCCCACAACCCAGGCATGTGCCCTAGACTGGGAATGGAATCGGTGACTCTGGTCTGCAGGCTGGCACTCAATCCACTGAGCCACACCAGCCAGGACAAGTCTAATTTTCTTAAGAACACACTTGCTATTGCTACTAAGTACAAGAGCCAGGATTTTACCATAGACATTTGGACTCTAAAGCTGGTATTTTCATCCATTACACTATCTATAAAGGGTTGTATTTTATAAAAATGCTCAGAGTAATATGTACATGCCAATATCCTCTTCCAGAACCTTGAACTCCCTCATCAAGACACGGAGTCTATTTTCCCTCATCATAAAGCTGTGTGGGCATGGTGACTGCCATCCTTGGCAAGCAGCATGTGGGGAAGTGATGCTGCGTGTTTCTTGGGCTCACTCAGGATGCTTGTCACTGGAAGTCAGCCACCGTGGTAGGCAAGTTTATCTGCCCCGCCCCCCAACCCTCAACAAAAGTCCATGTCCTAATCCCTGGAACTTGTTGAGTATTTGACCTCACATGGCAAAATGGACTTGGTAGATTTGATTAAATTAAAGACTTTCAGATAAGGACATTTTACTGAATTATCTGGGTAGGCCCAATGCAGTCGCAAGAGTTCTTAGAAGTAGAAAGGAGCAGAAAGTTCAGAGTCGGGAGGAGATATACTACTGGAAAATGCTCATGGAGAGAGAGGCAGAAGTCAATCAGTCACAGGGAGACGGAATTATGAAAGACAAGGTGCAAAAAACACCATGCCACTGGCTTGGAGGATGGAGGAAGGGGGATAAAGGAAATACTCTGCCTTGGAGCCTCCAGAAGACAACGCGGCCCTGCAACACCTTGACGGCAGCCCCGTGGGACCCATATTGAATTGTGGCCTCTAGAGCTGTGAGATAATAAATTTGTGTTGCTTTAAGCCACGAAATTTGTGGTAATTTGTCGAAGCAGTGATTAAAAAAGCTAATACAGCCACCATGCTGTGAAGAAGCTCAGGCCACATGGTCAAGTGTTTTAACTGACAACCCTGGCTAAGATCTCAGTCACCAGCACCATTCACTAGCAAGTGGGTGAATGAGTGAGCCTTCGAAAGATTCCAGCTCTCAACTTTTGAGATGCTCCTGATGATCCCAAAGAAAGCAGATAGAAGCTGCTCCTGCTGAGTCCTGCTCAAATGCCTGAGGGCCTGTTGGAAAAACAAAACAAACCAAAAAATGAGAGGTTATGTGTTACTTTATTCCATGCTTTGCTTAGCTTGGGGAAACTTTACAGTCAGCCAAGCAATTTTTGAATTTCTTTTTCTTCTTCTTTTTTAAATTTCTCTTTTATGGTATTTTTCCATTACCATTTATCCCCGTTGTCTCCCCCACTGCCACGATCCCCACAAACAATGATTAATTATTGAATTCATGATCGTAAATGACAACACGCATCAGTCTATCTTTAATTGTGGAGAGTGTCCTATCCTGTTACAGTGTCGGATCCATGCTTAGGAGTAAGATGTGAGAACACAGCGAGCAATAACAAAGGAAGTACATTGATGGGAAGAGGGGCGCCCTTATTGGTAGAAGAAAAAAAACATCTCTATGATCAGTGCAGCCTTCTGTGCCCTGTACTGATTATAAGACCGCTGCATATATAGTCTGAGAAAATTTTTGTTTGATTCTTGAGCTCCATATGAAAAATTGAGAACCTTGATTCCACATGAAATAGCACACAGAACACACAGAAAGTTGTGGGAGACCAACTAACAAACACAGGTAGCGACTTTGATTCTGATCTTTTTTTTAAGAAAGAAAACATAACAGACCTACCAGGATCATGAATTGGCACTTATTATTTTCAGCCATGCCTATTTTCTGTATTTCTCCCTTAAAGCAATAATACATCTTTACATCTTGCATCTTTCCACTCTTTACATATAATATCATCAACCTGAAACTTTATTTTTGGTCATTATTATATTTTTAAGTTTTATTCATTGATACTCATAGGTCTAGCTTAGTCATTTTAATGCATATTCTTTCTTTTGTTAATGCACATTTTGTTTTAGTTTTTTCACTTTAACTAAAGATGCTGCAATCTGCATTTTTAAACATCTCCTTGGGTGCCTGTACTGGAGCTAACTGTATCATGTAATTAGGGGTGGAATGGATGAGATTAAAGGAAATATATATTTTCAAATTTGCTAGATATTTATTGCTAGATTATTCTCCAAACAATTTTTAATTCCATCATAATATTTGAATGTTCCACTATTTTATATTCTTGTCCACATCTGCTCTTATTAAACATTTTATGTTTTATCAAATTAATTGATAAAGATTATGAGAGAGGGTAGGGAAACTTTTATATGTTTATGGGATAATTTTCCATTTTCTGTGAATTACCTATTTGTATCCTCTGCCTGTTTTTCTATTTTGGAGGGATAGTCTTCTCATTTGGAAGCATATTTAAAATTTGGGGTAATAATTTGTTTGTTTATATACTTTGCCAAAGTCTTTTCTCGGTGCTGTGGAGTATCTATAGAGACATCTTGTTTATAGTGTCTATAATGTAACATGGGTTTAAATTTGAATTTACTTTATATATCTTTTCAATAGTATGTGCTTTTGTTTCTTATTTACTCTACCTTAAGGTTATAAATACATTTTTAAATGTATTCTTGTAAGCTTTTCATGTTTTTTTTAATCCATCAGGAATTTACTTTATTTGTACAGTGTATGGTAGGGGTTCAATTTTATTTGTTTCCACAGGGATATCTTATTTATCAGCAGCATTCATTGACTAGTCAGTTATATTATCTCCACTAACTTTAAATGACATCTCCATCATATGAAGTTTTCATGTGTATGTGAGTTATAAATACACATTAGACCTTCATGAGTGTGTCTGAGCTATTACCTTTGTCTAGAATGTCTTTGTTTCCTTGCAAACATTTCACTCTTTTATTAAGTCCTCGTTTAAAGGTCACCTCATTTATGAGATGACTCTCACCTTTCTCCCCCCTTCTCTGTGTTAATTACAACCTTATTGCAACATGCACTGTGCCATTGATATTTATATGAAGACAGTTTTCATTGCCAGGTTTTTAGCTTTCTTGAAGCTAAACACATTATTTTGTACTGTCAAACACCTTATAGATATTTAATTAACTAAATGAATCAATTAATGAGTGAATCTTCAAAACAGAACAGCCTGAATGGCACTCAGTAAATCTTAGTAATAGAACTTTGTATCCCTGGCCTTTGCTGATTTTGTTGAGTAGAGGCTTTAATATCATTATTAGGGATGAAATAGTTCTTTCTAAAAATTGCTCCTTATGTCTATCATTTGTGGTGCTATGATCTCACCTCCTTCATTTCTGTCTTTTTGTAAATAAATGAAGTCTGAGGGCTAAATTAGCAACCTTACTGGCTTTACCCAAAACCCCCCAGAGCTGCCCGGTGGAGGCAGAAGACCAGCTCTGCACTCGGAGTATGCTGCTCTTTGGTACTTACAGCTGAAGTCTGAAAGCACACCACAAACTGCATACTCACTTAATTTACTTGATTATATTTGGACAGTCCCCTTATAAAATGTAGAGACACCCTAAATATTTATTCAATATTTGCATAATAAGAAACCTACGTTTCTTCGGCTGCCTTCCTCCGGAGGTAAAAAGGAGCATCGCTGGTTTCTGTACATCTATCAAAGCACGCACACCCTGTGATAAACAGCGTCAGAACCTACCAGTGTCGGCGTCACCCTGAAGTTGCCATAGTCCTTAGTTTCTGCTGTTATTGGAAGGTAGATTTATAGTACTTATTATTGATGTTTCATTCACAGTAAACATTCAAATGATTAACAGTCTTTCCTTGCTTTCAATTTTACTATTGACAAAACTCACAGTAATAAATACTGCCATCGATTCCAATGGCTAAAAAAAAAAAGTGAAAAACAATCTACATTAAGAAAGCACAGTCATCAAAATCTCATGCTCGGCCAGTCAGTCATTTAGGCTTCAAAATATACCTCACCTGGGAGTGTGAAAGTTTGGATTTCTCATGGTTTCAAGTCAGCAAATCATGCAGTCAGCTTTACCTTGTTTAAGGGAGTCTTATTACAGCCTGTTACACACTACTTATTCACCAAGTTAAGCTGTCTCTCCAGTATATTTAATTCATGCAAGGAAAGAACAACCACTTCCAAGATTTCACCCAAATCATTCTTTTAAGTCATCCTTGACACGCTGGGCTTTTTTCTACATCTTTCCTTTCCTTATCCCTGGAAATATCCTTTCATTGTTGGCTATTCATAGTGTTCAGCCGATATCATTTCTACAATGTATCTTCTCAGTTCCTGCCTCGGTTCATTTATTTAACTCTTTCGCTTTCATTATGACCTTCTTAAACTCTTTTCTGGTGAATTTTTTTTTTGACCACTTCTAGCTTCTACTCTTCTATGCCTCCCTCCCAGCACATAAACAAAGATTTTCTACTTTCTTTACAATCTCAGCCTCCTTGGGTCCAAATTTTCTCATTCCCCTCTGTTTATCTCTGAGTTAAAAAATCTGTTTTATTTCAAATTAGTGTTTTAAGTACCATGTTTACATCTGAAGGGCATAAGTAACTCTTATCTACAACCTCTGCCAGGCTCTTCCCCTCCAAAGTTCAGTTTCCTTGTCTGTAAGAGGAGATGGTTAGAAGAGATCTGTAAGGTCTGTCTCACCACAGCCATTAATTATGTGACTGTACGAATAGGAGCAAAAGCAGTCTTCTTCGGGACACTTCAATTGATTATGGTTTATTTGCCACAGAATAGGCTATCTTGGTCACACGAAATGTCTTGAGCACTTTGGCTATCGCACATGAAATGTACAACTGGATCACACCGGGAAGAAGCCACCACTTCTAGCCCCGCAGCTGTGTCTGTCTGCACAATACGAGGGAGGCCTGGTTGGGAGAAGAGAACGCAGCAGAAGCGCGGGAAGCCGCTAAAAGTTGAACTGAAGTAGGGTAGTCGCAGGCAAAGATATACGTTGAAATGTCTTCATGACATCCCAGAAGATAACCAAAGAAACTAGGCTAGTGTCAGGGCTTCGGGGAGGGGATCGACAAAAAAGAGTAAAAAGAAATTTAGAACTCAGTCACCAGAAAGATACTATTTTCTTAGGTAAGCTGTTTTCTCCTATTGTAAGTTTAGGGGCCAATGAGACAAAGCAGCAGGCATTTCTGAGGCCCACCAACAGTTTAGAGGCAGGGGTGAAGGTGTGGAGCACGGAAGGCAGCGGGAGCCCAGACTCTCATCTTATTCCTCGCTCCCCAAGGAGCACGAGTCTGAATGCAATGGGCAGAGAGCTCTAGTTTTACTTTTAACTAAGATATCTGTTAAACTGCCTCTTGCTAAATTCTTCATCATACATGTGATGAGACTGTTATCTCACTCAGATAATAAACAAAATGCAATTATATTTTCTCCATTTTATTTGGTAGACAACACCTCAAGAGATGGAATACAATCTACTTTAGAAGAGCAACTATTCCTGACAGAGCAAGACTCTTAAAAAGAAACTTCTACTCTCCCAAATGAAAGTTAGTATAGATTCTTTCTTTTGGAACATTGATTTATTGAAGTCTTTTTTTTATTATTTTTTAAATAAAATATATAAACTTTTGAATTCGAGAATATGTGTGCTGCAAATCCATGTGGAAAATGGGTAATTTGATTGGACAACTTTAAAGTTATAAAAAATTATGTGGGTTCCCTTACTCCTGGATTCATTTTTGTGGATGAGGACATGGAGGGTTAGCGTGATTAAGTGAATTAAAGCCAGTCACACAGAGCAAAAAATGAAGCTAGAATTTAAGCTATGGCTTCTTGACTTTAACCTCTGTGCTCCCAGCAGCTTTCATTCAAATTGTGATATATTTAGAGGGATATATTCTTTCCCATCTTTTGACTTGCATGTACTTAGTCAATTAATCATGAGATTCAAACAGATATAATGAACATCTCAGTAGACTCAATGGATGATCATCCAGCCATCTCTTTACATCTCTCCTCCCCACCTCTTACCTCATATTCTGAAACAAACACATCTTCCTTCCTCCCTCTCTCCCCAATTTTCCTTCCTTCCCTCCTTCCTTCCTTCCTTCTTTCACAATTTGCTCGAGAGGGTTTATATGGACAATGGTGCTGTATACACCAGAGCCTCCTGGCAGAAAGTAGATGTACTCATTAATGCCTTCATTAAATCATTCACTGTAGATTGTTATTTTTTCCTTTTTTATCACATTTATTCAGGTAGCACTGGTTAACACAATTATACAGGTTTTGGGTGCACTTTATATTAAGTGACACATCATTCCTGCCAGGTCCTCGCATGAGGCACAGAACTGAGCATCAAAGAATATTAATGCTAACTAATGGATATAACTGTCTGTTTTGCTTTATGTAATTGTAAAATGTTTTAAATGGTTGAGGTCTGGAGGAAATTAAGAAGATGAATCTTAGTTCAAATAATGAAGAGTCCTATGTGAAGAAGAAATTGGGCTGATTTTCGTTTGGTTTTAAAATATAATCAACCTCCTAAACACACGTTTTCAAATATCAATGTGGAATGAACGTTGCAAATACCAAAGACACGTCATCGGTATGGTGTGTCTCTCTCCCCATCAAAGATTGTTTCTATTAGCCTAATCTCTTCTTGTCTCTTCCTCTGCTTGGAGGAAAATGCTTGCTAATGGCACTTCCTGGCATGACAGCAATTCTGATATTTTCAGTGTGCTTCATCTTTTGGTGTTCCCTTTACTCACGGACTCACCCGTGCTGGCCAGAGCTGCATTAACCAAGTTTTGCCTGAACAGGAGAAATTCCTTTCATTCATCAGCAGATAAGAAGTTTTGACAAGCCTCTCTGGGGTGCAAAAGGGGAGAAACACATACACAAAAGATTGCCCTGTTATACTGCGAAGCACAAAGTGAAAGAGCCAAAGAAAAATTGAAGGAAGCTTTGAGGCAGCCAGGGCAGACAGGGAGTCTGCTATCAGAATTAAATACGATGCTGTCCAGAGCCCCTCTTTCTAACCCTACCTGCTTCTTTTCAATGTCACTATGGGCCAACAGTTTGATAAAAAACAGATCCCCAGAAGTATTCCAGTAACTCCTCAGGACCACCAGGGCAAAAACACAAACATTCAGGGCTTGACACTTACCAGGGCAACTTGCCAAGCTTATCACATGTGAAAAGAGCTGCTTGGAGAGAGTAATCTTGCTCATGTTCACAAGGCGGGGTGTTAACTCTCTGAGAAGCCAGGGCATTTTCCATCCAGGTCAGCCTGGGAGGGTTGGAAAAAGCACTTTTCTGTGAGCTGACAGCAAGGGCAGTTATATGTTTTATGGAAGTCAAGGCTGAGGAGGAACTTGTATGGTCATTTGAGTGGGAATGGACAGGATTGGTTTACCTTCTTGTCTTTAAGTCCGAATGCACTGAAATAACCCCAACCGCAAGGACATTTCACACATTCCTTATGTAAATCTTTTCTGCAAACCTGGCCTTGGGGAAATTCTGACACCCACCTAACACTTTCATGATGCATTTAGTTCTTTCCCTGCAAGCTACCTTGGAGACACTGAATAGCACACACTGCTAACCTCCCTGAATGCTTTAACGTGGATCTTCTCCCTACGATCCTTATAAATGCCCTAAGAGGTAGATATTATTACTATCCCCATTTTCTGGATAAGAAAACTGAGGTACAAAGAATATGGCTCAGGCCATATGGCTAATGAGTGATAGAGCAGGAATTTGCACCTGCTTCTCATTGAATGTTAATACATTTTACTATTGTTTTACAGAGATACCTCCCTCATTTCTCATTCTTCTCTGTTGGCTAAACTATCCTTTTGTCTCTACGCCTTTCACCTCCCATGACTTCAGTTTGATGTCTTTTGTCTAGGCTTCCCTCTATTCAGGCTTATTTTCCCCAAACTGCAAACGTTCTAATGTGTGTTCTTGTAGGTTTAAATATAGATTAGCTTGTATATGTTGTATAGCATGTGCTCTACATCACGTTGTTCTGTCATCGTGTTTTTCAGGGGAATCATGTATCTGCACTGCATTCTTTGTAATTCCTTATAAAGCCTATCAAGTTTCAGGTTTTGGGTCCATAAAGATAAACACTTATATCTCAAATTAGACCTCACTTCTCAGATGTGGCTTTTTACATTAGCAATTATTCTCATGCATTCCACCCCTTATGCAAATTTGTGAGGCCTTGGGTTGTACACCCTTTCTTCTCTCTCTAGGCTGTAGACAGCCATCTCTGCAAAGATCACAGCAACATGGTAAAAGTCCTGTATGCCACCTGGATGACAACCAGAGCCATTTCTCCATCCAGACTTGAGACACACCTAGTCCCTGATCTGACACATCACACTTTAATTAAGAAAATGGTTAAGTTGGGCTATTCCTCTATGTAAAACTTTTACTCACTGGTCTGACAAATATGTATAGAGTGTCAGGGATATTCTAAATTCTAGCACTAAATCAATAACCAAACAGATACTAAGTACTCTGAATCTTATCCTCTAGTAAGGTTTTATAAATGTGCAGTATATTAATTATGCCAGAGAATTTGGTAAATGAGAAATAAGTTCATTCCACTAAAACTGATTCAACAACTACCTGTTAAATACCCAATCTATGTTGTACAGTATTTGTCAGGTGCTGAGCTGAGGATAAAACAGGAACCACACAGATATACCTCCAGCCCTTAGGTTACTTATATTCTAGTGGACTGAGCCCATAATTGAACTCTTTGCTCTCATGCCCACTTTTTTAACCCTTCCTCTGCTCTTCTGAAGGTAGATAGTCCCTGTGCACTGCATTTTCTAGATTCCCTTGTCAAATGGATTTTGACCTGTCCCTACAAGAGCAGGCACTGGCTAAAGTTTGGAGGGCAAGAGGAAGGTAACAGACCTGCTTTTTTCCTTTGTCCCTCTGTCTCAGGATATGGCTGACTTTCCTGTGAATACTAGCTCCTGCTAGCTGTGGTTGTAAGCCATCACGGGCACTCCTTTCTTCTGGGCTCTGGTAATATGACCTCCTTAGATTGTCCTGCATTCCTTAGGGTAGTGATGGCTTCTTATTCTGAGTTGCTTCACTATCCTATTTAACTTGTCTGCTCTTTCATAATTTCTGTGACCAAATCTTGTATTAAATTCCCTCTCTTTGCAAGACTTAAAATGATTTCTGTTTTCCTCGCAGGACCTTAAGTAAGGGAGCTTTGACCAAAATATCATAAATGTGATCAGCAAAGCAAAAGTCGAGGTATAAGGCATTATGGAACATAAGAGAAAATATTGATTATGTTAGTTTGTTAGGACTGCCACAATCAAATACCACAGACTATGTGGCTTAAACAACACAAATATATTTTGTCACAATTTGGGGGCTAGAAGTCCAAGATCAAGGTGCCTGTGAGTTTGATTTCCTCTGAGGCTTCTCTCCTTGGCTTGCAGATGCCTGCCTTCTTGGTGTGCCCTCTCAGGGTTGTGTTTTGGGGCACGCATGCCCCTGTTACCTCTTCTTATAAGGATATCAGTCGGGTTGGATTTGTACTTACTCTAGTGGTCTCATTGTAACTTAGTCACCTCCTTAAAGACCCTGTCTTCAAATACAGTTAATTCTAAGGCACTGAGGTTTAGGGCTTCAGCATATGAGTGTGAGGAAAGGGCACAATTCAGTCTGTAACACTGACCTAGTCGCAATGTCAGGAAGTCCTGACTAGGAAGATCATTAACAAATAGTGGCAGGGAAGACGTTGGCAGGCATATATCCATTTATTTAATTTTCACATATTAACAGACATTTATCAACACAATGTGCTAGCCACTGGATATATAGGTCTGAATAAGATAAAGGTTCTCTCCTGCCCTTAGCATTGGCTATGGGTGGAAAAAATTATGAAAATATAATGTGATTTGTCTCAAAATGGGTTAAAAATAGGGAATAGCTGGCGTATGGAGAACAGGAGTGTCTCACAGATCAAGAAAGGCTTTCTCTGAGTAGAAGTCATCCACAGTCAGTCTTATAAGACAAAAATATCAAGAAAGTGAAGAAAAAAGTGAGAGTGGGGAGGAAATTCCAAGCAGATGCAAAAGCATGTTCTCTAAAGGTGAAACCTGTGAGTAAAAGATAGCAGAGCTCTTTCATCCTTAATGAACTTGAGACGACAGGTCTTTCTTTACATTTTTGTAAGAACTGAGAACTTCTCGAGGCTCACTGAAGTACTCTTCATGGCTCTTTTAAACAATATTGGAAGTTGGACTCTTTAAATCTCTTTGAACTGATATTCTGATCGCCCTCTTTTTTCCCCCTTCTATGGGAGAAAGTCATGGCACTCTTTCTTCATCATTGTGTCTCTAACTGTGGTGTGACCATGTCTGCTATTGGGCCCCAATAGTTGGTGCAAAACCAATGTCAAAAATAAAATTTAAAACTAAAATGTTCTCGTGTGCATTTTTAACTATTTCAGTAGATCTCTTTACTCACTCACTGCCTGAAGGTGTCATCCAAAAAATTTTAAAATCACTCTTATGTAGATTTTTGGCTTGAAGAATAGGCAATTTGTCTAATGCCATTATTTAGGAGGAGAGTAACTAACAATAATGTTCACAATATTATAAATAACTTATGGGCACTTAGAGATGTGGCACGTTATCATCTATATTATAGATGACGGGCTTAGAGAAGTCCCTCAAAAGACTCATAAAAATCCTCAGATGGGGTTTTTTTCTTAGGAAAAAAAATTTTGTTCAGTGATTCTGGAGAGTTTTTACGCAGGTATTATTCTTATTCAGAACAAAAGTACATTTGACTAGTCATTCAATTAGTGTCTACTAGTAGTAGATTTAGGACTAGAGAGATAACTTCATTTCTCCTTGGGACCAGATAGCATTCTATTGACAAGAGAAAAAAATACCACATGCATCGTTCCAGCCATAAAGACTGAGGACATTTGACTTGAAGGTTTTCTGGATTATTAGATTGTTTGACATTTTCATCTCCAAGGAGGAAATAGATTCTACAGTATAGCGAGAGAGTACTGAGTTAGATATAAGGAACTTCGTGTGTCAGGCTGATTAAATACTGAAGCAAATTAGCAGGGAAGCTTATGGAATTGCCATCTGTGGAGGTATTTTAAAAATAGAATCGACAATTTTCTTCTTTGGATGATTTAGGAAATGCCCCTACTGGCAAGGAGATGGACCAAATGGGCTCTTGAAATCCTTTTTGGTTTTCTGCTCCTAAGAATCTTTCTATCTAGTTCTTGGAAGTATTTATTTCCTAAGTAGAATGTAGAACAGAATGACTTTAGAAAAGGTAGCGGGGGGGGTGTTTATCCATGTGTTTAGGTAGAAGTGTGAGCAGGGAACGCTGTTACTTAAACAAAATTATCATTTTCTAACCAGTCATTATTATCTATGTCACATGAATAGGACTGTATCAGTCCTTGCAGAAGTTTCCCACTTACCTGACTATTCCCTCTCTGTCTTTTCAATGCTCACACTTCAAATCTAGACATGATCTCCCATCTCATTTTCAGCTCTTTTTCCCTCTCAACCCTGTCTCTCCCGAGGCAACTTTATATTCTCCTGAGCCTTCTATTCTTTGGTGACTTGAAAAATGTGTTTCCAAAGCTATGAATATTTTTCTGGGTCCCAGACCCACATTCCAACCTTTGCCAGGTATATCTACCTGAGAAGACCATTCAGGAAATCCAGCTTGCTATCCCCAGACTGTAGAGCTGGTTGAAGAGAAAGGGGTGCTGCTTTTAGATCCCTAATCTCCAGACTCCTTGTGACCTCTTCATTCCTCCCCCCACCCCACCCATGCACCATCCCAGTAGTCCTATCTCCCTTGCTCACCAACTGATGCTCTTATGTCTTCAGCCCCACTGCACAATGACACCGCCCCAACTCATCGTCAGTCACAGAAAATCATGCTTGAGCCCCTGCTCTGGCTCCACACCATTCTCACAGCTTACAACTCTGAGCTCATTTGCTTTCCTTAAGCTGCTTATTCCTCGTTATGTACAGTATTTCTTCTGCTTTGAATAACCTTCAATCTCTCTGACTGTGGAATTCTATCTCTACAATGTGACTCATGTTTCTAGTCTCAGCTCCTCTTCTCAGGAAGTCTGAATTGAGTCCTTCCTGATGTGCATTAATCATCCCCCTGTCCAGGTACCCACAGCATATTCTTATAAGAATAACTTATAAGACACTTATAACTTATAAGTATCTCAGTTTCTCCAGCTCTAAAAATGATACTACCCCACAGAAGTGAGAATGAAAACATTCAGTTGGGTACTAGGGGGAATAAAGAGGTGAATGTCCCCTTAACTGAGGAGCTTATAGTCCAAAAACTCTAATAAGATATGCAGTAATATTCAAATAATTATAATAAGCTGTGAAAGTATCATTGTCATCATCACAATTTCAACTTCCTTCGGTGCTTATCATCCTACCCAGCACTGTTGTAATCCGAATGAATCATTTGGTAGATATATGGAGGTATGTCCAGAAAATATTCAGCCATGTAATATGAAAACTAGAGACATTTATTGAAGTAGACATAAGACATAAGAAAAATTGTACATAGGACAATAACACCTCAGACCCCTTCAAAGAAGGCACCTTGGGACCTCACATAGATCTCCCAATTGCCATCAGCTGCCCCGTCATATCTTCCTGAATGGCACTGACCATCTGAAATCTCTTCCTTTTCAAAGGTGATTTAGTTTTGGGAAAAGCCAGAAGTTGCAGGGCATCAAATCTGGGCTGTAGGGAGGCTGAGTCACCTGAGTGATTTGATGTTTTGCCAAAAAACTCTGCACGAGACATGATGCATGAGCAGACACATTGTCAGGATGAAGCTGCCAATCACCAGTTGCCCATAGCTGCAGCCTTCTGAATTATCTGACTAGTTTCCATAGAAGAATGTTCAAGCTTAACATAAAATTGGATGCAGATCTGTTGCTCTACTTGCTCAGTGATTTTTGCATGCAACAGCCACGTAGTACACAGGCTCACTCAACGTCATCTACTGCCCCCACTGATTAGTGCAATGATGACTAGTGAAGTCATCATTGTTTACACATGTGCATTCCAGTCCACTCTCCTTGGCTGCCAGCTTACACAGATGTCATACAAACCGTTCTCCTTGTATTAAGAATGGCTGGAGTTATTCCGGACAGACCTCATATACTCAGTGATATGTAGTAAACATTTTTATAACAATTAGGCAAAGAAACTTAATTGACCTTTTTCCCTGTTAGGACAGGATAATTCCCTATAGCATATTCTTAAGTATTTAATTAGTCTGTTTTAAAATGACTGAACATATTTTTTCTTACCACATTTCATGAAAGATTGCCCCATAATGTACAAAAGCTCCAGGACTTTACTTTTTAATTTTTCTACCACTCATTTTAATATGTCTTTATATATCATAATTTAATTTTAAAGAAGTACTGTCATTGTTCAGTAATTATGCCTAGTATTTATAGTTAGTTTTATCATTGTTTCTAAGTTTTTTCTTAAGATGCCATACCACATTTACTCCTATGTAACTTTAACATTAGACCTAAGTAGCCAAAACACAGTTATCTTTGACTCTATTTGTATCTTCAAAGTATCTTCCATTTTTTTAAAGTTCTGTGGCAAAGTCTCAAAAACTTAAATATCACTGTATTTGGTATAATGATGATAATAAAGACAATAAAATAATAGAAAGTAAAAAATACATAAAATAATGATACCTTATATCAGTTCTTATCATGTACAGATCTTAATATCTTATCATGTACAATACAGTTTTCACATCACTTGCAGAAATTTCACAGAGATTGGACTCTCAAACTAATATGCAAGATGAATATTGTCTATTGTTAAATTACCCCCCCAAATCCCTTAGGAAGTGCCGCATTTGATATCAACATCCTATTTCTTAATAGGTACAAACATTTCTTTTCTCCTTTATCTTTTCTTTCTTTTTTTGGTTGAGCTCCAGATGGAGAAGTTGGCTTGTGTTTAGAGATCAGCTGCATGAAAAATAAGTATCTTTAAACACTAGATTCACACTCCTGCACTGCCCGGTGTTCACATTAGGGGCGCCACAGAGAGGCAGAGGCTTGCGCAGAAAGAGCCTCTGGTGTCCTTCTCGCCCTCCGGCACGTGCTCAGGCAATGGAGGGCTGGGCGGACGGCTCTAGTATCTCATGTGTCCCTCTCTGCCTCTCATCTGTTTGCCTCTCTTTTCGTCTCTGTTTCTTTTTCCTCTTTCTTTTGAAGAAAATGTATGAGGGGACAGGTCCACAGCTATGTATATTTAAGTGAAAAAGGCTCATGATACACTACTATTGTACCACACTGGGTATCTGAACAGCCAGATGAAGTAGCTATTGATCATAATCTTATTTCACAAATGAAAATAGACTGAAGCTCCGAGTTGGGTTACCTGATTTAACAAGTAAAAATATAGGATGCCCAGTTAAACTTTAATTCTAGGCAAATAATGAATGATTTGTAGGATAAGTATATCCTGGGCAATATTTGGGTCATTCTTATAAAAATATTTTTTGTTTATCTGAAATTCAACTTAACTGGGAATCTGTATTTCATCTAAAAACCCCAGCTTACTTGTCCTCAAGTCTTGTAGCTTCCAAACCCTTACATTAAATCATGATACTGCTCATATTTTGAATGTATTAGTTCTCTTTGTATAAACCTCAAAAAATCATTTCCTAGATTGTATTGATGCTTAAAAGATATTTTAATATATTCTTCACAATTACTTAATGATAAAAGCAACATATACATTTTCCAATTAAGACCCTTCATAAGTTAACACTGAGATCTGGGCTTTATTAGTGCATTTTTAACAAGAAGTCACCAATCTCCTTGGTTTATACTTTTAAAAATAAAACATCCAGTAAAGTTGATTTTAGGGAATAATGTGAAACCCGGGAAAAGCTGTGAATATAGTGAAAGTTTTTGCTGCTCAGATAAAATGGAAAATGTTTAAGCCAAAGAGATGAAGAAAGGTCACACTCACATGTCAAATCTACGGGACTGGCGCTCATTATGACGTCATGCATAGCCAATGAGAAAGTACTCTTGGTATTCAGCCTTCTGGCTCCAGTGCACAATAATCAGGATTGATAGCATTTTATTGCTGCTCTGTGCTTTGCCAGTACCAAGACTGGTGGTTCCTGATTGAGAATATGAGTGATGCTTTAACAAGGTGAGCACACAGTTTTGTTATTTTTACTACACCCTGTTACCTGGCAGGCAATTAGGGTTCCGCACTGTAACATTGTTTTCCAAGAGTAACGATCACTTAATATTTACTTTGGCTTAAACAGGTTTTGTGATCCGCCACCTATGACAAAAAAATAAGGCATTCCTTTGGATGGAAGATCTGAGGTAAATAATGAAAAGTTTTTTAAAAAGTGAGGGGAAAGTGTATTCTGTTGGCTACACTAGAAATTGTAAGAGATGAGAAAAACTATACAATTGACAAAGGTCTGAATGTTACAGATCTTTTGATTACTTAAAACATCCCCCAAATACTATCCCTCTCGGGCAGGGTGGAAGACTGTGACACTGTGGCATTCCTTTGGCCCAGCTTCAGCGCTCTGTCTCAGTGCAGAGGGTGAGGGAAGCATCCCAGAGGGCTCACGTGGCCAGAACGGCTGACAGTAAAGCAGCCATTTAACCATGAAGCAAATGCAGAACAGCCCAGTGTTTTTGAGTTTGTACCCCAAAAGGACCCCAACCTGGAATGATTATTAGCTCTCCTACTTACCTGGTGACCCTAGGAAAGTTTTCCTCTCTTAGCCTCGGTTTCTTCGTCTGTAGAATGGAAATAAAAATGTCAAGGTTGTTTTGAAGAAATTAATGTAACTAAAAGAATAAAGTGCTTATCATATAACTACCAATAAGTGAAGGTATTGTAATTGAAGGAGAAGAAGACCCTTTGTTTGCTTGCTTGTCAGCTCTTTTATTTTCTTTTCTAAAGTATATTTTATTATTATGCTATTAGAGTTGCTCCAGTTTTTTCCCTTTGCCCCCCTCTGCCTGGCATCCCCCTTCTCTCCAGCTACCCTGCCCTTTAGCGCATATCCATGGGTCATGCAGATAAGTTTTTTGACTTCTCCATTTCCTATACTGTTCTCATTTTCCAATCATTTAATGAGAGTTTTGTGACCCTGGTATGGGTAATGAAGAGTCAGATCCTTCAACCCCACACTGATGTTCTCCCCTGGCCCTTCCCCCACATCCTTCCAGTCCATTTACTACTCCCAAACCGAAATGCAGAAGCATACATATAGTTACCAAGCACGTGATAACATGAAATGCCATTCCTTATGCCCATCACTACACACTTTATTTATATTAATTAATACATAAAACATCTATGTGGAATAAGAACCATATTTTTTGTTACAGATGAGGAAACTGAGACACATAAAGTTTTCATAGCTTATCTAAGTGAGCAGAGCTAGGGTTTGTACTAAGTTTGCATGACTACAAAGTACATGTCTTTAACTATGACGCCCAGGAGATAATAGCTGAGAGCCACTAAATAAGTGATTCACCATCCTGATGTGGGAAAAAAGTAAAGGCCAAACCTATTGTCACTTCAGTGGTAACTGAAAATGATCTCGTCTTGCATCCAGTATGAAAACTGAAAGCCAATTCTTATATCCGAGTGCATTTTATCAGCTCCCTGACTCCCCTCCACGAGCACGCATTCATTAACATTTATGTAACTAGTCCCTCTCAGTGCTGATGCGATCAAAACCAAAGGGCGAATGAACTAAGCCACCCTTGCTAAAAATAGTTTCTGCAAAAACCACATGGTCATTCTAATGAGCTACTTTACAGTGAATGTACTTACGAAGAGTGCAAAGGAAAAAAAGAAACAGAATTCTCAAAGTCCAACTAAAAACCAGTATTAAAAAGGCCAATCTGGAACCATCGTATTACATTTTAATCCTTAATATTTTTTTCACCAAAGGTAGTATAACAATTTATCAATGAATAGTCATTCTTAAATATCCACAGTGCAATTACATTTAAAGTTTCCTAATGGGAAACTGAGTAAACAGAAGATTAATAATTTCTCTAATCTTTAACATGTGAATTTAAATCAATAATAGATTTGATCTAAGATGACAGAATACGGGGAAATTTCAGTCACCTCCCATGATCACATCAAAAATAAATTATAGAAAAATAAATCTGGGTGACTCTCTGAAGACTAGATGAACAGAAGCCTTATACCTAAGTACACACAGAAGAAGCAATATGAAGGTTGGTAGGAGGGGCAGAGAGTAAAATGAGTTGGCCCTTCACCCACAGGTGGTGGTTGAGTATCCAAAGGGATTTCTCAGTTGTGGAGGCCCCCTCTGAGGAGCAATGGGTCTCACCCTCACACTGAATTTGCCAGCCCGAAATACTAGCACCAGAAAAAGGAGTCGACATAACATCTGGCTGTGCAAATCAGTGGGACTCCATCTGCCTGGGTAAGATTGAAGGCTGCTGGAAACCCAGGAGTCCTCTTAAAAGCCCCATGCACAAACCCTCACTCACAGGCACTCACCAGGACTCTGGCAGAAGGACAGATGCTTGGAGGGTGCAAGAGTCATCCACAGAGAGACTGAATTATGTGTGGTTTTCGGGAGTGGGCTGGATGGCCAGCCACTAATGACCCTGTGTTGAGTCCCTCCCCTGCACCAGTAGAGGATGCCATCTCTCCTGGGTTAAGCACTTCCCTCACACGGTATTAGCTTAGTGAGCTACAATAGCCTCACGCTGATGACTCCCAGAGGCCCCGTGCTACCCAGCTGGCTCATCACTGTAAGTAAGCTCTGCCATCAGCGATCATCCTGAGCCCACATTGTAGTCTTTTAAAAAAAAAAACTTTCAAGAAATTCCATGCAAGCTCAGGGAGTACCAGAAAAGCACAGTGACAAACTGAGTTGTGTGGCTTTAGGGTGAGAGCCAATATCCCACATATCTGACAGGTGACACCTTTCCTGTGTTAAGCCCTCCCTCCACAAGATACTGAAACGCCACTTCTCTTCAAAAGTCTACAGTCTCCACGTGGGTGGTGACTGGTTTTGGTGTACCCTGAGACTTTTGCTCAGTGGCCTCAGACCCAGCACTGGTGCCAGGTTTGAATCTGTATTAACCTGGTGAATACCACTAGTCCTTACCTGGTGTCTCACAGATAACCTACCTCACACAACTTGCTTACCACTAGGGGCTGTTTCAGTGAGTGAACCTAATAGGCAGCCATAGGGCAATGCAGGTTGCAGGGGGCATTGGGTCATTTGTTGAAGTGCCCAGGCCTGGTACGTGTGGCTGCTGACCTTGGTTCTCAGCTTGGCCCCTCTCATGTGCATCCCGGCCCCCAGCTCAGGTAGCTACCAACTGGAGATTACTTTGTAGGTAGTAACAAGTAGCCCATGACCAGTCACAGACAGAATCTGCCATTGACCTACACTGGAGTCTCTCCAAAGAGGCTCCAGAGCCAGCATATCTGATGGCTGGTGTCAGACCACAACAGAGTACAATATGATTAGCTCCACAAGCAGCACACTGAAAGAGAGGTCTTGGCAGGCACCATGTATGCTGGGGCAAATTCGGCTTCACGGGGTCAGCCCCTGAAAGCAGCTCATATTCTGTGCCTATAGCCAGTCCTCAGACACAGCCAGCCTGAGGTTCAACCCCACCACACATGATGTGCCAACAGCAATCAGTGCTCACCTAGAGCAGGAGGGTACACGTAACCAACACAAGCGACACTCCTTGAACACTTGTCTCATGAGATCAAGGAGACTGTGCCACTGGGTCCCACAGGACACCAACTTCAGAAGGCCACCCTACCAAGAGTGGGAAACATAACAAATCTACCTAACACATACAGTAGAAACAAAGACAGGGAGGCAGCCAAAGTGGGGTGACAAAGAAATATTTCCCCCCAAAAGAAGAGAAGAAATAGTCAGAAAAAGAACTAAATAAAATAGAAGCAAGCAAGATACCAGAAACAGAGTTCAAAACTATGGTTACAAAGATTTTCAAGGAAATTAGAGAAAGAATAGATGAACTCAGTGAGAACTTCAACAGAGGGAGTATCTGGACATAAATACTTACAAAAGGACACAGAAACCACAGAAACCATAACCTAAAAATAGTTATAAATGAAATGAAGAGTATACTAGAAGGAATCAAACGGTTAGATAAAGCAGAGGATGGCATCAGAGATTTTGAAAACAAGGTAGCAGAAAACAATCAGAACAGCAAATAGGGAAAAAAATTTAAATAAGGACAGTTTAAAGACCTCAGGATGACATGAAATGTAACAATACCCACATCATTGAGGTGCCAGAAGGAGGAGAGAGAGAGCAAGGAATTGAGAAAATTGTGACTGAAACATGTCCCTTATCTGCTGGAAAAAAAAAAAAAAAAAACAAGTCTAGAGAATTCAATAAAAGATGAACCAAAAGAAGCCCATAACAAGACACATCATAATTAAAATAGCAAAGATTAAATAAAAGAGAGAATCTTAAAAGCAGCAAGAGAAAGATGGTTAGTTACCTACAAAGGAGCTCCCATAGACTGTCAGCTGATTTCTCAACAGAAACATTTAAGACCAGAAAGAATTGGCACAAATCCTTTCAATCAAGGATTGAATACAAAGTGATAAAAAGCAAGGGCCTGCAACCAAAACTACTCAGCAAATCAAGGCTATCATTTAAAGGAGTGATAAAGAGCTTTCCTGATAAGAAATGTTAAAGGGGTTGCTTTAAGAAGAAGGAAAAAAGGAACATAAGTACAAATAATAAAATGGCAATAAATACATAAGTATCAATAATCGCTTTAAATGTAAATGGGTTAAATGCTCCAAATCATAAGATATGGGGTAGCTGAATGGATAAGAATATAAGACTCACTACAAATTATGTCTATAAGAGACACACCTCGAAATGAAAGACATACACAGACATTTTCCATACACATGGAAAATGATATTTCATGCAAATAAAAATGAAAAGGCAAAAATAAATGGAAGCATATACCATATTTATGAATTGGAAGAATTAATATCATCAAAATGTGTATATATTACCCAAAGCAATTTATAGATTCAATGCAATCCCTATTAAAATACCAATGACCATTTCACATATATAGAACAAACATTTCAAAAATTTATATGGAACCATAAGTGACCTCGAATAACCTCAACAGTTTTGAGAAAGAAGAACAAAGTAGACGGGATCACCATACCTGACATCAAACTATATTACAAGGCCACGGTAATCAAAATAGTCTGGTACTGGCATAAGAACAGACACATAGGTCAGTGGAACAGAATAGAGAGCCCAGGAATAAACCCATGTCTCTATGGTCAATTAACATTTGAAAAAGGGGGCAGGAACATAAAATGAAATAAAAATAGCCTCTTCAAGAAATGGTATTGGGAGATCTGGAAAAGTACATGCAAAAAAAATGAAACCAGACCAAAAACTTATACATAAAAATAAACTCAAGATGGATAAAAGACTTAAATATAGGATGTGACAACAAAAATATCCTAGAGGAGACCATAGGCAAGAAGATTTCAGACATTCCACGCAGCAATATTTTCACTGGTATGTCCCCTAGAGCGAGGGACATAAAGGAAAGAATAAACATATGCACTACATCAAAGTAAAAAGCTTCTGCATGGCTAAAGAAAACATTAGCAAAATGAAAAGAGAACAGACCGTATGGGAAAATATATTTGCCAATGTTACCTCAGACAAGGGTTTGATCTCCAAAATATATAAAGAATTCACACAATTCCACACCAGGAAGACAAAAATCCAGTTAAAAAATGGGCAAAGGACCTGAACAGACACTTCTCCAAGGAGGACATACACAGGGCCCAGAGACATATGAAAAGATGCTCAGTATAACTAGCCATCAGAGCGATGCAAATTAAAACCACAATGAGATACCACCTCACACCAGTCATAATGAATGATCATCATAAATAAATCAACAAACAAGTGCAAGGTTGTGGAGAAAAGGGAACCTTCAGTGCACTGTTGGTGGGAATACAGACTGGTACAGCCACTGTGGAAAATAGTATGGAATTTCCTTAAAAAACTGAAAATGGAACTGCCTTTTGACCTGGCAATTCCCCTGCTGGGATTATACTCTAAGAATCCTGAAACACCAATCCAAAAGAGCCTATGCACCCCAAAATTCATAGCAGCATTATTACAATAGTCAGGTGCTAGAAGCAACCTAAGTGCCCATCAGTAAATGAGTAGATCAAAAAACCATGGTACATTTACACAATGGAATACTATGTAGCAGAAAGAAAAAAGGAACCCCTACCCTTTGCAACAGTGTGGATGGAACTGGACAGTATTATGCTAAGTGAAATAAGCCGGGCAGTAAAATACAAATACCATATGATTTAGTCTTGTCTCCTTCCATACAAAGCAGTTCTATTCTCTGTCTTGTCCATTATTTTTAACATAGTTCCTCTGTTTTCAACCTCTCAGACATCAATTTATCACTAACATTTCTTGACCTCATGACTTTTTTTTTTCTTTTTTATTACTTCAGCTTCCTATCTGTTTTCACTGCTGCTATTCCACACACCCTAATCTGCTCAGAGTGCTCTGGAACCTTCAGCAAGAATATACATTTTTTTCTTACTCTCTAGTATGTGCTGGAGATGCCACAGGATACTTGAATGGCCTCTTAAAAAGCTCTTAGTAGTCCTGAAGAAGGGGAAGGCTGGCGTAAGATACTGGGTCTGACGGCGCTTTGAGCAATGAAATGCCCTCGGTAGAAGAGATGTGCCCTTACTTGGCAGCACCAAATGCACTTCAATTCAGTATATTTTATGAGATGGAAACTGGAAGGGGATGGAGCTTCTTACTGATTTGGTAACATTAACGAGTCCATTTCCTTCTCTGTGTCTTAGTGTTTTCAACACTGAAAAAACAAACGAAGGTCTGGGTATGCTGAAGCAGGACAAGGACAGGTGCTAAAAAGGAAAAGAGAACAGTTGCTTCTCTGCCAAAAGCAGGACATGACATGTTATTGGGAAGCCAAATGTGTGAGGAGTAATCATTGTTAACTTTGGTTCGGCACAAGCAGTTTGAGTTGCACGTTTCTAGGTTAACTGTATTTTTTTTTTTTTTACTGGATTTCTCTTTTCTAGTGAGCGCTGATATGCCCTAAGCAATGCCAGGGACTTAACACCTCACCTAGTTTCAAAAGGAGAGGACTATGATTAAGCAGCACTCTGGCAGCTAAAGTGTTTTGAGAGCTGGCTAATGTTCTAAGTTGGCTAAACCAGCAAAGACAACTGTGTTTCGTTCCTCAGCAACTCAGGGGGAACTCACAGAGGCTGACCAGACAGAGCTGACAAACAGTACAAAAGGAAGGGAGGAGGGCGAGGTCGGGGAAAGAAGGAAGAAAAAAATTGAAGAGAGAAAACAAAACAAAATACATTACCATAAAACAGTAAAATATCAAAGGAAACCACTTAGGAATAAAAACATGAAATAGCTCTCCTCCATTAGCAGCACAGCTGGGGGAATCTCTTACTTCAGGGCTTACATTCAAGTAGCCTTAGCGTGTGGAATTGCTTTAGAAGTCCCACTGTTGTTTAACATTGGCCAATAGCTTCTGGGAAGGCTTAGAATGCTTCAGGAATCTTCCAAAGAGGCAGCATTTAAGAATATTTTAATCTACCTGGAGGTAAAGAAACCCAACAGAGAATGAGCTGAATTTTGGAGATTAGTAAGTATACATTAAAATTAATATCAAGTGATAGCAACAGAGCTTCAAAGAAGATGCCTTTTTGAATTGAGAAAAAATTAACTTGATCAGTGTCTGGAAATGTGTATTATCAAATAACATATTATCATTTGGTTGAGTTCCAGTTGCAGGCAGAGAAATTTCCACCTTCTTGCCTATGAAGTGCTGCTGTGGAGAGAATAATTTTCAAGTCAGTCTTAATAAGGATCATCAGTGTGCAATTTGCTACTCCCAATCAGTGGTGTCAGGCAGTGTGATAACAGAGGAATGTCTTCTGGGGGCACAGTCCGTAGTATTTCTAATGAAAATTCATCACATAGAGAAACGTCTTCTTAGTCTACATTGGAGTGCAGAAATATTCATTCCACTACTTGAATTTTCAGACTGATGTAGAGAGAACAAGAGCTTTTCAAATAAAAGTCAATATGGAGCTTCAAACACATTTTTCTTACCTTGAAAAAAGACGAACAGGTGATACAAGTCCATGTCCAGGCAGAATTTTACAACTACAAATTCGTGTCCTAACTGGTTTTTCACTGACTTTTGTTTGGCTAAGTGGACCTCAGTCTGTTCTAGTTGTGAGCACCTTCCATGAACGCAAACGATTTGTAAGCCACATTTATTATTTGTAGGCTACTTTCATCACCTTCTCTTAAAAATACTTTTAAAAATACTAAGACATACAAATTTACATACTTAAAATATATAAATATATATACTTAATATAGTGAAATAATTTTGAATAATAGTGTGCCTCTTAATATGTTAATAGACTTATAAATATTATATAATGTTTCAGAAACAGAAGAGGGAGCAATTAACATCTTGTAATGTCAGTATAGACAATGACATGAAATTATAATATTCCAAACTGATCCATAGAAATCCTTGGTTTCATGGCTAAGAGCTGTACATGCCTGGACTTTGACTGATTTCATGGTTTAAAATGTAAATTAATTTTAACAAATAACTTTATAATCCAATGAAAAGAGCCCAGAACTTGGCATTAGAAGCTCCAAGTTCAAGACCTAGAAACACCAATAATTAGATATATAGTTCTGCACAAGAATTTTAATGGTATTGAGCTTCAGTTTTCTTAGCAATAATTGAGAATACTGCCCTGGCTGAGTAGCTCAGTTGGTTAGCACATCATTCAATATGCCAAAGTTACAGGTTCAATCCCTGGTCAGAGCACATACAAGAATCAACCAATGAATGCATCAATAAATAGAACAAGAAATCGATGTTTCCCTTTCTCCTCTCTTTCTCTCTCAAATTAATCAATAAAAAAAAATAAAAGAGAATACTAACTTTGTAGGTAATGCAAAGATTAAAAGAGAAAATATATATTAAAAGTACTTATATAACATAAATGCACATGGCTAACAATAAGCAATAATTTATTTAAGGAGCTTGGTCAAAAGAATCTCTTCAACACCCATGTTGTAAAAATGCTTAGTGTTGATGTCAACATCTTTTTTTTCCCAAAGATTTTATTTATTTGTTTTTAAAGAGAGGGAGGGAGAAAGAGAAGAAGAGAAACATCAGTGTGGTTGCCTCTCACGCACCTCCCACTGGGGACCTGGCCCATACCCCAGGCATGTGCCCTAGACTGGGAACCAAACCAGCTACCCTAAGGTTCACAGGCCAGCACTTAATCCACTGAGCCACACCAGCCAGGGCTTGGTGTCAACATCTTTATAAGGAGAAGAAAGCATCTAAGGAAAATTTCAAGTTACTTACTATAATTTTTTGTGGGGATATTAACATGGTGAAGTAATTAAATTTTATTCTCTTTCCCCACAAAAGAGAAGGAAAATATTTAAAGAAAATATGTTTGCATCTTTCCCTCAAAAGAATCATAAGATGCAATTAGTGTAGCGTAATCAAATGCATTAATAATTGTTTTTGGAAAACACAGTGCAACTTAAGCAGAGTTTTTCAGCATTGGAGAGCGGTCTATACCACTTTGATGCTTTGAGGCTTCCTGACATACTAAGAGAATATGAATATTCAAATGTAGTTATAAAAACTGTAGTATATTTTAGGTGTTTGTATGTAGCCAAATAACAATTAAAGAAACAAAAAATATAGTGATTATTTGTGATATTCCATTAACACCGCTTTATGATCAGGGTACACGACCCTCCTGTCCTCTCCCAACCATCTCCCCACCTTGTTGTAACCAAGCCTTAAACACATTACTTTCATAACACAGCAGCCAGATTTGAGTATGAAATATGTATTGGGTAGCTGCAAATATGCTCCTTAGAATGGAAAACAATGTTGCTCCCCAGAGTCTTATCCGCAGGAATTATCTAGGTTCAATAGAAAAATTCAGTGTATATGAGTAGCATCCTAGATGTGCCTCTATTTTTGTCAGACTCTGCAGGAATGAAAAAAATTCCTTTTATTTCAGAAACTGAGCATCAAGTTGCTTTCCTCATATATATTCAAAAGCAAAGAATAAACTAAGAAGGCAGACTTTACATTTGTCTTTCACATACAATTTTCATATGGCCTTTTATTTATGTTACCTCTTCTTTGAAAAAGTAATTTTTCTCCATGGAGTTACTCTTGCAAATTGGCACACGATGAGGAAAAAAAAAAACAATGCCAAGAAATGCTTTAAATATTTTAACGGATCGCCTGCACTCTCGATAGGATGTTTTCTGTACATGGTGATCCACAAATATTATCATTCCATGACAATGCAGTTTCATCAAGGTACGTCTCAATCCACGGGGTACGAGCCCCACACAACAGACGGAGAATCTGGCGCAGCCCTGCGCACGCTGTGCGCGTTACTTACTGGTTATACTGCAGCGGTCACACTGAGTCCCGTATGGTGCCGTATTAACAAAAGGCATGCAAGCACCTTCTGTTGAAACATCTGTGACAGGGAAATATCAGGCATTTTTCCAGATAATTTTTGTGTGCTGGACCAAATTTTCATTAGGACTCTAAAACCTGGCAAGCGCCGTTGTTGTGTATGATTTTTTAATAAACTGGGACATGCCTTTGTTAAAGGAGTGAGGAAAAGGGGCCTTTGGAGACTCTTCTCTATTATAAAAAGTTCACAAAACATATGACAAATCACAAAATAACATCTCCCAACTTTTTTTTTTAATTGCAAGTTTCCAAGCTTTCCTAGACATATAAATACAATTCACAGTTTTGGATGCAAAAGCAAAAATACAGATTTTTATATCGTGGAGTTAATGATTCCAGCACTGGCTTTTCCTACACATGTGTGTATTAAGAATGCACACAGCCAATAGAGATGATTCTTCTGTATTTAATTTTTGGTACTTGCTGCAAAAAATGTTTATGCAAGGGTTTTTACTTGCGTCAAGATACACCATGTCTCAGAATTAGGAAAAAGTAGAGTTCAGGCACGTGACTCTTTGTACTTGTAAACAATGTGAACGGAACAACTAACATTGTTCTTTTGCTTTGCTAACTCAAGAATGGGTGTTTCCATGTCTTTCTTCACTGCCAGGAACCACCCAACTACAATAATGGAGACTAGAAAAATGTCCTTTTGTAATTCTGTAACTCCTGGTGCCCTGCTACAAACACTAATGTAAAACCAACGTGCTTGGCAGTAAATATGTGCATTATCATTATGTAAATAGGCATGTTGTCATTATATTTGATGATGCTGTTTTTTGTAAAGGTTTATTCTCTTTCAAAATATGTTATTAAATATATTATTCAATTTAAGTTGTAATGCATATTATACCCCTGGGGCTGTATAAACACTCCAGTTCAATGAGAATTAATAGACTGTGTATAACATAACAAAATATTTACCACCTATGCATGTGATGCAAAGACTCCCAAACAAACGTACTAATGTCGTTGCACATTATACAATTTCACCACAGCAGTGCACAGAAACCTCTGGAATTAATATCCATCTGAGTGTTCAAATGGACTAGCACGTTATGACATTTTATATTGACAGCATTATAAACTGAGATAATACATTTTGAACTCTGAGTTGACTGATCTAGCACTAGCAGACAGTAGGCTGCATATCTGAACCTCATATGAGCTAGGAACGACTCATGTCACAGTCTGTTTGGAAATGTTACAATGTTTGCATAAATCACCGCTTGTGCATAAGAACAGGAATCCTGAGGCAGGCAGTAATCTGTAAAGTTCTGTGGTGCTTGATAAGGATGCAAGATGCATCTCTCATTCTTCTTAGTGAATTGCAAATGTTTGTGTAAGAAAGAACGTACAGCTGCATATTGCATGAAAAGATCAAGGCACATTTCTTCATTAGGAATTGGAAGAGGGTATAGAGAGAATGAGCACAAGGAGAAAAGGAATGAAGTGCATCATCTACTTTACTTAGGCCATGAAAAAGGAAAAAGCTCCCCAGAAGAAGTCGATTTCTGGGCCTACTCTTTGTCTTCGCATTCTGTAGTTGTCAAAATTATTGGACATATCAACCATTTATTTTAGTTTACCTCTAAAAAAGAGCAGTGCCAGCAATGCAAGTAAGGCTGATGATGTTTCCTTACTTTTCATTATTGTTTCCTTTTTGAAGTAAGTAAGGTGTTGACTCTAAAACAACAGGACAACTTTGTTTATCTTCTGCTTAGAATAGTTCTGTGAATTTTTTTCAGGCCCAGTTGATGCTCAGTATTATATTACTTTCAGTGTACAGCATGGTGGTCAGGCATTGGTGTGACTTATGAAGTGACCCCCTCCATACGTCTAGTACCACACGTGGTTATTACAATATTATTGATTATATTCCCCATTCTGTACTTTACATCCCTGTGACTAATTTTTAACTGCCAACTGGTACTTCTTTATCCCTTCCCCTCAAATTTCCCCAACTAGTCTGGAGAGCATCAGTTTGTTCTCTGTATCTATGGGTCTGTTTCGATGTTATATTTTGTCCTTAGATTTTGCGTGTAACTGAAATTGTACACTATTTGTCTTTCTCTATCTGACTTTTTTTATTTAGCAGGATACCCTCTAGGTCCATCCTTGTTGTCACAAATGGTAAGATTTCATTTCTTTTTAATCCAGGTATTATTCCATTGTATGTATAGGTACCACTTCTTTTTTAGCCAACTGTCCATCAATAAACACTTAAGGAACTTCCATGTTTTGACTATTACAAGTGATGCTGCAATGCACATTTATCTTTTCAAATTAATGTTTTGGATTTCTTCAGATAAGTACCCAGGAATGGAAATGATGGCTCATAAGGTAGTGTTATTTTGAATTTTTTGAGCAGCTTTCATACTGTTTTCCATGGTGGCTGCAGCAATTTGCAATCCACCAACACACGTGAGGGTTTCCTTTTCTCCACGTCTTTGCCAACACTTGCAGCGTATTGATTTATGGATGATAGCCATTCTGACAAATGTGAGTTGATATTTTATGGGTGCTTTAATTTGCATTTCTCCAATGAATAGTGACATTAAGCATCTTTTCATGTATCTATGGGCCTTCTGTAGACCCTCTTTGGAGAACTGTCTATTAAGATCTTCTGCCCATTTTTTTGATTGAATTGATTTTAAAGATAAGTTGTATCAGTACTTTATTTATTATGGATATAAATTCTGTATTGGATGTATCGATGGTAAATATCTTCTTCCATTCAATAGGTTGTCTTTTTGTTTTGTTGATGGTTTCCTTTGCTGTGCAAAACTTTTTGCTTCATGTAGTCTCATTTGTTTATTTTTTCTGTTTCCCTTGCTGGAGGAGATGGACCAGAAAAAAAATATTACCGAGAGCAGTGTCTCAGAGTTCATTGCATATATTTTCTTCTAGGAGTTTCATGTTTGAGGTTTTACACTTAACTTTTTAAACCATTTTGAGTTAATTCTTCTATATGACGTAAAAAAGTTCTCTAGTTTCATTTTCTTTGCCTGGATCTGTCCAGTTTCCCAACAGCATTTATTAAAGAAACTATCTTTACTACATTGCATCTTCTTGTGTCCTTTGTCATTGACTAATTCACCACATCGGGGTGGGCTTCTTTCTAGGCTCTCTGTTCTGTGTCATTGATCTGTATGTCTGGTTTTTGGTGCCATGCTTTTTGGTTATTATGTCCTTGTAGTATAATTTAATATCAGGTAGCATCATACCACCCTTGTCCTTTTTTCTCACGATTGCTTTGGCTATTTCAGGTCTTTTGTGGTTCCATGTAAATTTTTGGATTATTTTTTCTAATTCTGAGAAAAATGCTATTCATATTTTAATATAGATTGTATTGACTCTAGATTATTTTGGGTAGACTGAACATTTTAATGATGTCAGTTCCTCCTATCTATGATCATGGTATATGCTTCCACTTATTTGTATCTTCTTTAATTCTGTCTTCAGTGTCTGATAATTTTTTGAATACAGGTCTTTTACCTCCTTGGTTAAATTTATTCCTACGGTTTTTATTTTATGTCATTATAAATCAGACTGTTTTTAAATTCTTTTTCTGATAGTTTGTTATTGATTTATAAAATGTAACCAATTTCTCAATGTTAATTTTATAGCCTGACACTTTACTGAATTTATTTTTCAGTTATAGTAGGTTTTGGGTGTAATCTTTCTTTTTATACAGTATTATGTCATCTACAAATAATGGCTCTTTTATTTCTTTTGTTCTAGTTTGGATGTCTTTTATTTCTTCTTGTCTGATGGCCATGGCTAGGTATTTCAGTACTATGTTGAATAATAGTGGTGAAAGTGGTCATTCCTGTCTTCTCCCTGATAATAAGGAAAATGTTTCTAGTTTTTCACTGTTAAGTATAACGTTAGCTGTGGGTCACATATGTCCTTCATTATGTTGAGGTATCTTACCTCTATTCCCACTTTGCTGAGAGTTTTTATCATAAATGGGTGCTGTCTTTAGTCAACTGGTTTTTTGCCATCTATTCATATGATCATATAATTTTCACCCATAATTTTGTTTATCTGGTGTACCACATTAAATGATTTGCAGATATTGAACCAGGTTTTATCCCAGGAATTATTATTCCAGGAATAAATCCCACTTAATCATGGTTCATGATCTTTTAAGTGTACTGTTGAATTTGGTTTGCTAATATTTTGTAGAGGATTTTTGAACCTATATTGATCAGGAATATTGGCCTATAATTTTTTTTGTAATGTCCTTGTTGGTTTTGAAATCAGGAGAATGCTGGCATTATAAAAATGAGCTTGGGAGTCTTCCATCCTCTTGAATTTTTTGAACTAGTTTGAGAATAATAGGTGTTAATATTTCTAGAATATTTGGAAATGTCTTCTGTGAAGCCATTTGGTTTAAGACATTTGTTTGTTGGGAATTTCTTGATTACTGTTAATTGTTAATTGTTGTCAGTCTATTCAGAATTTTTGTTTTCTATTTCTATTCTTAGAAGATTGTGTGTTTCTAGGAATTTATCCATTTCTTCCATGTTGTCCTAATTGTGGGCATATAACATTTTGTAGAATTTTCTTATAATCTTTTCTATTTTTGTGGTATCAGTATCACTTCTCCAGTTCATACCTGACTTTATGTAATTATGCCCTCTTTCTTCTATTCATAATAAGCTTAATTAAAGGTTTATTGATTATCTTTTCAAATAGCCATTTCTTGGTTTCATTAATCTTTTTGTTTTATTAGATTCTATTTCATTTATTTCCCTCTGATTTTTATTATTTCCCCCCTTCTCCTTTTTGGGGGCTTTGTTCTACTTTTTCTATTTCCTTTAGGTGTATGATTAGATTATTCATTGGATATTTTCTTGTTCCTTGAGGTAGGTCTATATTGCTTTAAATTTCCCAAAGCAGAACAACTGCTTTGGTTGTTCTGTATACAATGTTTGGTTGTTCTATGGCACACTGTTTTGTGTACCATACTTTTGGTCTGTTGTGTTTTCATTATTATCTGTCTCAAGGTATATTTTGATTTATTCCTTGTTCTCATGGTGAACTCATTCATTGTTTAACAGCATATTATTTAGCCTTCATGTGTTTGTAATTGTCAGTCTTATTCTTATAATTGATTTCAGGTTTCTTTTATTTTTTAAATTTTCACTGAATTTATTGGGGTTAGGCTGGCTAATAAAGTTACATAGGTTTCAAGTGTACATTTCTATGATACATCATCTGTATATTTTATTGTGTGTTCACTATCCAAAGTCAAGTCTCTTTCTGTCACTATTTACTTCCTTTACCCTTTTATACCTTCTTCAATCCCCCCTTCCCCATTGGTAATTACCATACCGTTTTCTGTATCTATGTCTACATGGGAATTTTTTTGGCTTAATCCCTTCACTATTTTCACCCAGCCTCTCAACTCCCTCCCCTCTGACAGCTGTCAGTCTGCTCGTCTGTTCTCTGTATCTATGAGTCTGTTTCTATTTTATTTGTTACTTCATTTTGTTTATTAGATTACAAATGCAATTGAAATTTTATGGTATTTGTCTTTATTTGACTGTTTCATTTCACTTAAAATAATATTCTTTAGGTCCATCCATGTTGTCACAAAAAATAAAATTTTCTTCTTTTTTAGAGCCAAGTAGATATACCAAAGCTTTTTTATCCACTCATCTACTGATGGGCACTTGGGCTGCTTCCAAATCTTGGCTATTGTAAATAATGCTGCAATGAACAAAAGGGTGCATATATTCTTTTGAATTAGTGTTTCAGTTTTCTTTGGATATATTCCCAGAAGTGGAATCACTAAGTTATAAGGCATATCCATTTTTAATTTTTTGAGGCAACTCTGTACTGTTTTCCACAGTAATTGCACAAATCTGCATTTTCACCAACAGTGCAAAAGGGTTCCCTTTTCTCTACATCCTCGCCAACACTGTTGTTTGTTGATTTATTGCTGATAGCCATTTTGACAGGTGTAAGATGATACCTCAACTTGGTTTTAATTTGCATTCCTCTGATGATTAGTGACATTAAGCATATTTTCATATATTTAGTGTCCTCTTTGGAGAAGTGTCTATTCAGGTCCTTTGCCCAGTTTTTAATTGAATTGCTTGTTTTTTGTTGTTGACTTTTGCAAGTTCTTTATAAAATTTGGATATTAACCCCGAATCTAATGTATCATTGGTGAATATGTTCTCCCATTCAGTGGGTTGCCTTTTCATTTTGTTGATGGTTTTCTTTGCTGTGAAAATTTTTTAGTTTAATATGGTCCCATTTGTTTACTTTTTCTTTTGTTTCCCTTGCCTAAGAGATACATCAGTAAAAATAGTGCTACTATAAATGTCCTATATTTTACTGTCTACATTTTCTTCTAGGATTTTTATGGTTTCAAGTCTAACATTTAAGTCTTTAATCCATTTGAGGTTTATTCTTGTGGATGGTGTAAAAAGGTGGTCTAGTTTCTTTTTTTGCACATATCTGTTCAGTTTTCCCAATACCATTTCTTTTATGGACTATCTTTACCACATTGTACATTCTTGCCTCCTTTGCCAAATATTTATTGACTATATAGGTGTGAGTTTATTTCTGGGTTCTCTATGATGTTTCACTGTTCCATGTGTGTGTTTTTATGCCAGTTACATGATGTTTTAATTACTATGGCCTTGTACTATATTTTGATATCAGGTAGTGTGATTCTTCCAAATTGTTTCTTCCTTTTGAAGATTGCTGTGGCTACTTGGGGACTTTTTTTGTTCCATATAAATTTTTGGAAAATTGTTTCTTCCTTTTGAAGATTGCTGTGGCTACTTGAGGACTTTTTTTGCTCCATATAAATTTTTGGAATATTTGTTTTATTTCTGTGAAATACACCATTGGTATTATGAAAAATTTAACCCAGGAATAAAAGAACTGTACTCAAGAACTTATAAGACATGGAAAAAAGAAATTGAAGGAGATACAAATAAGTGGAAATACTGACCATATTCATGGATAAGAAGAATTAACATCATCAAAATGTCCATACTACACAAAGCAATCTATAGATTCAACACAATTCCTATCAAGATACCAATGATGTATTTCACAGGACTAGAACAAATATTTCAAAATTTTATATGGAACCACAAAAGGCCCTGAAAAGCAAAAGCAAGAGCAAAAAAAAAAGAACAAAGTTAGAGGGATCACACTACCTAATGCCAAACTATACGGTAAGGCCATAGTAATCAAAACAGCATGGTAGTGACAAAAAGATTAACAGAACAGAATAGAGAGATCAGAAATAAGCCTACACCTTTATAGACAATTAATATTCAACAGAGGAAACAAGCCCATGCAATGGGCTAAGGATATTATTCAATAAATGATGTTTGGAAAATTGGACAGATATGTGCAGAGAAATGAAACTAGACCAAGTGCTTACACCACACACAAGAATAAATTCAAAATAGATCAAAGACTTAAATGTTAGACCTGAAAACATAAAAATCCTTGAAGAAAACATAGGCAACAAAATCTTGGACATTGCTGGTAGCAGTATTTTATTGGCTATATCTCCTCAGGCAAGGGAAACAAAAGAAAAAAATAAACAAATGAGACCACATCAAACTGAGAAGTTTTTACACAGTGAAGGAAGTAATCAACAAAATAAAAAGACAACCCACAGAATAAGAGAACATATTCACCAGTACATCTGATAAAGGGTTAATATCCAAAATTTATTTAAAAAGTACTAACCTCAACAACAAAAAAACAGACAATCCAATTAAAACATGGGTAAAAGTTCTGAATAGACACTTCTCCAAAGAGGACACACAGATGGCCAATAGACATATGAAAATATGCTCAACATCACTAATCATCAGAGAAATGCAAATTAAAACCACAATGAGATATTATCTCACACCTGTCAGAATGGGTATCATCAATAAATCAACAAACAATATGTTGGCAAGGGTATGGAGAAAGGGGAACCCTTTTGCATTGTTGGTGGGGATGCAGATTGGTGAGGCCACTGTGGAAGGCAATATGGAGAAAACTCAAACAATTAAAAATGGATCTACCTTATGACCCAGCAATCTCACTTCTGGGAATATATCCAAAGGAACCTAAAACACAAATTTGAAAGAACATAAGCACCCATCTGTTCATTGCAGTGTTACTTACAATCACCAAGATGTGAAAACAGCCCAAATGTTCATCAGTAGATGAGTGGATAAAACAACTATAGAACATTTACAAATGGAATACTACTGAGCCACAAAAAAGAAAGTTTTACCCTTTGCTACAGTATGGTTGGACCTGGAGAGCATTATGCTAAGTGAAATAAGCCACTGAGAGAAACGCAAATATCATGATTTCAGTCATATGTGCAATCTAATGAACAAACTAGACTATGAGGAAAACGGGGACAGACTCATAGATGGAGAGCAGGATGACAGTTAGTTGCAGGGGAGACTAGGGAATGGAGATATTGTGCAAAAAGGAAAAAGCACTCATGGACATGGAAGACAGTGTGGTGATTGCTGGAGGAAAGGGATACAAAGGGACTAAATGGTAATGAAAAAATACATAAAGATTTTTTAAAAATTAAAAATATTAAAAAAACAAACATGTTATCCAGTGTTAGTAATCACGCACACTATACCACTGAGGTTGGAGACAAAGCCTATGTTAGGGGTTCGAATATTTACCATACATTAGACTTTCTGCTTCCATCCAAGGAGAAAAACATCCCTAGTGTATTATTCGTTCAAAAGAGGGCATGATTTGAGAAGAGGGGCTAGCAGGCAGATGTTGTATGAGATAACATAATGTGTGTGAGACAGAGTTTTGCTACGTTTTCACTTGGAGAGAACCACTATTCCCTCACTCCAGGTTTGTTCTGCCCCCATCTCCTTGGTCCCAAACCCTCTCTCTTCTAATTTACCTGGATGATTTCTAGTTGTGTAAGTTGCCTAGGGCTGCCATAACAAAACGCCATAGACTTGGTGACTTAAACAACAGAAATGTATTTTTTCACAGGTCTAGATCCTGGAAGTCCAAGATCACGTGCCTTCATGGTTGGTTTCTGGTGAGGCCTCTCTTCCTGGTCCTCAGACGGCCTCCTTCTTGCTGTGTCGTCACATGGCCTTTCCTCTGTGCATGTGCAGACAGTGAAACCTCTGGTGTGTCTTTCTTTTTTTATAAGAACACCATTTTTGCCAAATTAGAAACATACTCTATGGCTACATGGAACCTTATTTATCTTCGTGAAGTGCCTATATTCAAATAGTCACATTGGGAGTTAGAACATCAGTATGAGTTTGGGGGATACAATTCAGTTCAGACTACTCGTCATCAATCAGGTCATAGCTAAGATCTGCTTTCCTCCTGTGAGCTCTACCCATCCTGATGTCTAGGTCAGGTGGCAGTTTCAAATCAAGCCAGCGGTCCAGTGCCATTTTGGATGTCTCAGTAGCAAGCCTTGTATTTTTTCTACCCTCTGGCAGTAGGGTAGAGTTAAGAAGCTGAAATATGTGTCAGTGACCTTATCCTAGAGAACGTGCTCCACGAGTTACACATGTGTAAATCTAGACCTCCGAGTGCTATTTAACAAGTAAGTCCTTTTTTGAAAATGGACCCATTTATTGCATTTGTGAAAATACAAACCAAGGACTAAAAAACCCTTAAAACTAGAGTGTTAGAATCCACAGAAAGTGGAGTTACAAAGTTTTATGAAAATGTTAGCTTGGCATCTGATGCTTACAGTTCTGCTGTGGTTGATTAAGATGAGACAGAATTCTTAACAGTCAACCCAGCTCAGGCTGGGAATAGACTGAGAGCAGGATCTGGAAGCTGCCAGTTACTTATCTACACTCTATTCAAAACCCATGAAGTCGGCCAGATATTACTTCATACCTTCCTTGGAAGGACAGGTGAGAGCCTGTCATCCTGCCCTGAGTTCGTAAACTTGAACGTGTAATAACGCACCCATCACCAATTTTATTTTCAGAAATCCTACCTGGCTTCTAAGAAGGCTGTTAGGGAGTGGGGTAGTGGTAATCACTCACATATCTGGGCTTCTCCACAGGGCCTTTCCAGGGAGCCCTTACTGCCTCTTTCTCATTTCTCAGGATTGACCGTGATTGAGATTAGATCAGTGTTGAACAAGCCTTGGTGAATTTATACAGCTTTTCCTAGATCACTTAAATTATACAGATAGCTGAGAAAATTACTGTGTAGTGGCAACATGGAGAGCAGTGATTTCCTCCTCCCAGAAGACATTTGGTAATGTCTGGAGAAATTTTGGTTAACACTAACTTGGGGTGTGCAGTGGGCAGAGAGTGTAACACTAGTATCTAGTGAGTAGAGGTCATGGATTCTATTAGTCATCCTACAATGCACTGGACAGCCCCCCATGACAAAGAATTATCTGCTCTCAAATGTCAATAGTGGCAAGCTTAGAAGCTCTGATGTAGAGGTTAAGAAAAGGGCTTTGAATTAATAAGTCAGGTGATTTCTAAACCTGTGACCAAGGTTAAATTTGCTCACCTATAAAATGAAGATACAAATACACATTTCTTAGTACTGTTATAAGGATTAATAGTGATAATATATTGAAATATTTATTGTTAGCTTAGCATAAACCAGGTGTTAGATGAACTCTAAAGTGCTCAGTGCAATGAAACTCAGGGAACATCAAACAAATGTCAGGAATATTGTGATACATTTCTAAATAAACAAACATATTGTTGCAAATATACAGTGTTCACACTACATTATGAGTTCATGTGTGTTGTGTGAGTGTGTGCATATGCGTGTGAGGGGGAGTGAATGAGTAGGTGTGTAGGACTGGGAAATTATCTGTGATTGCCCCATTGTTCTGACAGAATGACCTATCTTATGATGTATGGAAAAAAAGGGAACTCAAATCACCAGGCAAGAAAATCCCAGTCAAATCCTACTCACATCTCTTGAGAGATCAGTGGACTCTGGGGACAAGGGAGAAAGGACGAAAGGACTAGGAGGCTCTGGAGACACATAACAAAGGGAGGGGCTCAGGAGACAGAGGGAGCTGGGTCAGAAGAGGCAGAGACTGGGAAACCTGAGTGAAAGTGAGCGTCCTAGAAAGCCTATCAGGAAGAAACACAAATGTGGGAAGACCGAAGGATTCTGGGTTGGAATTCTTCAGCCAGTTTTTATTTTGGCCACAAGTTTGATGTAAGGATCCAACCTTCCCAACTGATAAAAAGAACTTAGTTTCCTTTTATGAAAACACTTGGAACTCAAGCTTCTACTATAGTTATTCTAATCTGTCCCAAAGTTTTTCTCCGCATCAAGAAACTGTCCCCCACACTTCCCACGTTTTTGTCTACCTACCTAAGGTTAGGCAAAAAGAGAGGATAATCGTTCCCACACGGGTGTTGGCTGGGCTCCAGCTTTGTGGGGACCGTGGTCTTTCTGGCATCTGCAGGTCAGTGTGTATCAAGTTATACCCAGCACAAATCCCAGAGGAAATTTTAATTGTTTTCAAAGTATCAAACATAAGAACATTAGAAATTCCTGAAAAAAAATCACTGGGTATATTTGAGCCTGGTATTGACATTATTGAAAAGCTGGAAAGTTCTTGATGTTAATTTTTTAATCAGGCAAATCATAATATGACTAGCTTTTTAAAAGACATCATATATCCATTTACAAAGGAATTATGTTCTCAGAGTGTTGTTTTCTCTTTTTTTTTTAACTCAAATTTACTTCTGACCCCCTTTAACTGACAGCTCTCCCAGCAGTGGGGGCCTTGAAAGGAAACAGAGCCCAGCTCCGAATGCACAATGGTCACACCCGTGCCTGCATTTTCCCCGACTCCTTTCAAGCCGAACACACTTTTCACAAAGCGGGGAAAATACAAATGCTGGAGTAGCCTTTTATAAACAAGCCATTAAACTTCAGAGCCAATTAGCCCCCTGTCTGTTTTTAACTTCTGGATTTCATAGCCTTGGCCTTCCTGATAATTTACTTTAGAAATTCTCAAGCCTCTTCAGCTGGCCTGGGTGAGTTCTGCGTTCACATGTGCGGCTGCTGGGAGATGTGGAGCCGCCACGGCCAGTTTGACGAAGTCTCCGTAAGCGTTTGGCACCACATATCTGCAATATCATGGACGGTCAAGGAGGCGCCTGTTATAAAAATACACAGTGAAACACAACTGAAGGACTGCTCTTTCTCAAAGACAAGCGTAATGCATTCCTTCTGTTTAGGCTCACTTTCCAGCCTTTCACATTCTTTGTGAATAAGAGTTATAAAACAACCCTGATGCAGGCCAATTATTTTTACTTTGAAGGCCATTAATCAAGATTGACTAAGAAAATGAAGACAGCTAAGCAAAATTTCATATGTGACTAGAGTGAGATTAAAATAAAACCAGATGGGATGGACAGAGACACTAAGCATTTTTTTTTTTAATTTTTGGACTCATGTAATAAATGTCTTTTACAAATTACAGCACTCTTATTTTCTTACAGTAAATCAAATCAGGCCATAATGTACAAGTGGTCTCATTGATGAAATGTCAAAAATAGAACCTGCCTTGTTCTTGTAGAGTAATTCCTCAAATCTAAACCAGCAGTGCGGGCTAACAGTCCATAAACCATGTATCTGTGCGCCATCAGAACTGGACCTGATGAATGCGTTTCTCATGGCCCCAGAGCAACCTGCGCAGTGAAATCACAGAATTCTCACCATGAAGTGATTAGAGTTTTGAATCAGTTATCAAGTAGTCTGGTGCTCTGTAAGTTAGGAAAAGGTGGGGTCAAGACCTGTTAAATATCCAGACTCTTTGTCATGCACATGAGTAGAGAAGCAACAAACTGCTTGGAGACTTTAAAACGCTTTCCTCTCGGATCTTCAGGATCTAATGTTGCTGTAGATGTAGTATTTGTGTCACATGAATACATCGTTTGAGATATGCATTTTATGAACAAAATAGTACGTGTGTGTTTAACAAATAAAATGAAATTTTCCTCCTGAACTTTATGGTGCCTTTTTATTCTTTCTCATTTTACACAGCGAGCAAGGTTCCATCTCCTTTACTTCACCTAGCAGCAGCGTCTTCCCACACTGAGAAAATGACTGAAAATAACCAGCTGTGGCAGGATCCCTAGTGAAACACGCACCATAATCCCGAAGAATTCTTGCCCATTTAGCACTGTCAGGTTAAAATGTCTGCTTAGGTAATAAAACTAAACTTTCTTTTCATAACCCTCAACGAACCACTTCCACAATATACTTAGGGAAGACATAAGCATTTCTTAAAGCAGATTCAAAATAATTTGTAAAGAAAATGAAGTCAATTTTATCTATTCTGAATTTTCTTAACTACTATAATGTTTTATTTTCAAGATGAAAAGGGCAGTTTTGACCTAAAAAACCCTCTTTTTCTTGAAAAATTCTTTTCCTGAAAAAAAAGAAAAACATAAAACATATCAATTAACCCATGGGAATGAAGAACACCCACCATTTCTCCTCCACAAATCAGAAAGCATTTGTTCAAAATCCTTTAGAAAACAATACAGTTCCCTAGACATAGTTATATTTTACTTAATTGCAGTAGATGTGATCCTCAGAAGTCACATTAACATTGCATTTCTGTGAGGGGGTTCATCATTTAATTGCTTCCTATTTAAAGCTTGGTGAATCCTTTCAAAAACAAATTTTCTTATCAATACATGGAGGCTAACACTATGGAATTAAATTGGTACAAATGAACCTCTGAAAGTTATGTATTTTTAAAGTGCAGATTTTTACATGGATTTCTTGATCAGTGGCTCTGGTAGCCATTCTACCTCTCCGGGAATAAAATCTCTGTACACTGATATGTCTCTAGCTTGTGCACAATATTATGATGGGAATTTTCTGACTTGATCTCAAACAATATAACAAATCCAAACTCAGTATTTCTTTTTTCTTTTTTGTTCAAAACTAGCCACTTTTCTGAATGTCCAAATGTTTGTCAATTACAATTTAATTCTCCAAACCGAAACCTTAAAATCGCTAAATTTTAACATTTTAGAGTTCTCTTTCATATCTCAAACAGCCACATCACCTTGTCCCACTTGTCCTCCATCTACTAATTGTTATCTGTCAAAGTCAGTCCAGGCTCCCCCAGAGTCCCATGGTGTTGTTCCTAATCATCAGCCTTCTATCAAAGAGAGGAAAGTCAGGCTAGCATCTCAAAAAGTGAAGTGGCAAAGATAAATTTAAAACAGCCAAAATCTCACCGTTAATATTTTCCACTTCGCTAGTTCCACAATTCATGCTCAAGTAAAAAACACTAGGAATTATTCTAGATTTTGCTCTTTCTTCATCCACATTTAATCCATCAGTAAGTGCTCCCAACTCTGCCTTCAAAACACATCCCAACTCCCGGCACTTCTCATCTACTCGTTCTTAACCTTTAGCCAAGGTGCCCCTCACCAAACGATCTCTTACCTGGGCTAAAAGACCCCTCCATGATTTCCCTACCTCTCATCTTGCCCTGATGATCAAACCTCAAGACAGTGGACAGAATGACCTTTTAAAACTGGGAATTAGGTCTTATCTCACATTCTTCTTAAAAACTTTCTAATTGTTTCCCTTCCCCAGAATAACACCCTATCTCATTAAAATGGCAACACCTTAGCTCACTACAGTGGCCTAAATGACCTTATCCTGCTTTTACCTACCTTTGCGATATTGTCTCCTTGCCCTTTCACTGCAGCTTACCATGGTCAAGCCTAACCGGTTCTTTTTTGTCCAGGAAAGAGTTAGGTTCATTTCTGTCTTGGGGCCCTATACTGTCCGCGTCTTATCTAGAACGCTAAGAAAATATTTTCCAATATTTTCTATGGCTGTTCCCTTCTTATCATTCAAATCTCTGTTTAAATATCACTTCCACAGAAGGGCCACTTTAACTCTAAATTTCTGCCAGTCATTGTCTGTTCCATTACCTTATTTTGATTTTCTGCCCTTTCTCATGTGAATGCATTTATTTACCTGGTCACTATCTTTCAACAATAGAATGTAAGCACCATTTTGGCTGAGGCCTTGTCTCTCTCATTTAATGCTGTATTTCCAGCATTAGATCTGTGCTTGGCCTTTTACAGGAATAAAATAAATTTGTTGAATAAATAAAGGAATAAAAATGAAAAGAAAAAATGATGTTAAGTCAAAACACACACCAAAGAAGAGTAGAAATGAAATGAATGGAGATGAGAATAAGGAACTAATATTTCCTTTGGAATCCAATTCCACAAATGTGCGCCTCCATGGTGGCTTCCCCTTTTTATGGGAAAAACCTGTTTTTAAAGAGACCAAGCTACACTGAATATAATCAATGACTCAATAGGAAGGCCTTTATAAGTCAGTCCCTTCTTGACATTTCTACCCCTATACACACCAGGTTTTTTTCCCTCAGTTTTCTATGTATTCCTGGCTGGACAACCTTATTCTGACCTTGTCTATTCCCAGTTCATCCAGTGTACTGGTACCAATTAATTGTACTAAAAACAATTTGCATGATGTCACCTTCCAGTTCAAAACTCTCTTCAAGTGGTTCTCATTACTGAAGGTAAAGGTCAAACATTTTAGTTTAGCGCACAAAACCATGAAGCTGCACCAAGACAGCCTTCCTGATTTTATCTCCCGTTGCTCCCGATAGAAATCCATTCCTAGTTCAGACTCCTTAGCCACTTGAACTTACATCCTTCACTCCCACTCCTACTCAGGTAACTCCTGCTTAAGAAGATGAAAATCTTTCTGGCTACTCAGCTCTTAACCAGTGGTCATGGTCCAGATAGAATCCTCAAGAATCTTTTAAAAATCCTAAACTGCTTATTATTATTATTTACTAAATCTTTGGCCGTTATTACCCGTTACTTTCAAATGATTATAATTTTCTCATGTACATGTCTTGTTTTTCTGAAAAAATGATAGTATATTTTACTTTACCTTCTCCATTCAGCTTTGATAGTGAACAAGTTATTGGAAATTGTAAAGACTGAGTTTCCTCATCTGGAAAAGGTAGGAAAATAATAGTAGTTTTGTTGATTTTTCTAAAACAATTAAATGAGATAAATTTAAGAAGCTCAGCACAGTGTCTGGCACATATAAAGTGTTATCAGTTCATTGCAGATGCATGTTAACAAACTGATTAATGATCAAATGATTTATAGAAATCACATAAAACTCAGCTGATCATGACATGGATGTATTTACACCGCAAGTACACCTCTATGAAACATACATGTAGGAAACACTAATCAGTTAATCTCTATAAGAAGATACGACTCCTGATTTCTAATATCGCTCACTATATTTAGGAACTTTACCCAGTGATTTTTAACCTATTTTAGAACTGAAACCCTACTAAACATCAGACTAAAACTACTGACTCTTTCTCTAGAAAAATACATGTACACACAAAATATATATATAATCAGATGTTTTTTGGTCGCTTCTCAGTTGCCAGCAGATTTCCAATTATACCTAATTGGTCAGAAATCTGTCACATGACTCCCTTTAGTTAAAAGTGCAAGGAAGACTGAAGAAGTGAGTATATAGCTTTTCCAGATCTATTAAGGAGGGGGATAAGGGAGAACTGAGATAGAGACTGACATGGGGCCAGGCAAACAATAATGCATGCCACTCATGTAAAGGGTTTTATTTTTTATTGTAAGACACAATATGAGAGAAGCCATTAGGGAGTTCTAATTTAAAAACATATAATAACTTGAAAACATATATCTCTCAGTTGTCATGGTGAAAATTGATTGGAGGAGGCAAGAGATGACATGTAGTGATTGACAGATATTGATCAAGGTGAGAGATGGCTAAGACTTGACTGAAGTGATGGTGGTGAAGAGGGAAGGGGTCAAAGGAAACAGCAGGAGGTTTAGGGTGGCTCTGATTATTCATAGAATCTTTGTGTGCAGCCAATTAAGTTACACATGTGAATTTGCTTTAAAACTATAAAGTTTTATACCAAATTATTGCATATTAAAGTCAGAATTTGATTAACTTATTATTAACATACATGTAGTCCTCGAACTTAAAATTCTTCTCCATTAGTGAAACTTCGGGACATATAAAATCTGGTTAATTCATTTGGCAAGATAAAACTACTTTCTGATCCTTTTTCCTTACAGAAATCGAAACTGCATTTCTATTTAGTGATATAGAAAAGACAGAAAACATCCCAGGCCAACCATATTTTGCTCCCTACAGCATAATAAAATAATTGTGCTTTTGTATTCACATCAAGGAAAACCCAAACTTAGTAGGTAAAGGATATCCTTAAAGACATCAGAAAAAATTCCAGTCTCCCTTAAGTAAGGCAAATTTTTCTACAGGATATAAAGGGGGGGAAAAAAAGGAAGATGATGGAATTAAACCCACACCCTAACGTAAACCTCATAGAAAAATATTTCTCAGGGGTTTCTATAGCTGCTATTAGAATTCACTCTTGGGCTGAGGTTTTTTTTTTTTTTTTTATTTCAACACTCACATTAACAGTTCAATAATAAACCCTTGATTAAAGAAAAAGGATTACAGAGAAAGGTTTGAAATAAGCTTAATTGTAGAGGTGTGATTAGTGCCATAGTGATAGACTCTCAGGTAATGATTTTAAAAATTTTATAGGAAATGTTTAACAAGATGATTGCCTGACTGTAAAATGTCTTGCATAAGAAAATAGTCTTTGAAAGCAGCACTGGGCCCTGGCGCACTAATACACCTATGAATGGCAGCATTTATTTCATAGTTTTGATAAATGCTAAAGTAGAAACTTTATTATAATGATTTTGAACCCAGAACTGTGAAAATAGCAGACAGAATATGAACACTTTAGCAAATCAATCCATTTTTCTGTAAAATTCTACGTATTGTATATGATCTCAAACCATGAAAATGTAACATTTCAAACTAGTGATTTCCGTCCTACTGAAATTGCAGTACTTATTTGGGTTTTGAAGTAGATAGGATCAGCATTAGAGACAGCATGATGTAACCAAAAAGAAAAAAAAAGAAATGCTTGTGTTCTAGTCTCCTTTACCTACTCATTCAACTTGATAGCATGCACACATGGCCTAAAAGTACAAAGACCCTGAAATAGAAAAACTCCAGCTATTTCCAAGAATTCTTCTCCAGCAATGCTTAGGTCTGATGTGACCCAGTGCTCCTTTGTTGTGATGAGCATATAAGTTTGGGGGAACACAGATGAGGACCTAGGAAGGGGTTTAGGGACAGCTTCCAGGAAGAGGTGACACATGAACAAAGACTTGGAATCTTTACTTATAATGGGATTGAGCCTGTTGAAGGAGGGAAAGAATATTAGGAAGCAGTGCCCTTTGATAGGGCTCGAGCAAGGAATTTGATGTCGCCAGAGTGTAGAAAATGTCAAACGATGAGGCAAAATAACACTGATCAACACTGGCCAAGTTGATAGGAGAAAAAAAGTCTGTAAGGGTATATACATAAGATGGCTTGTGAAGAGTTCTATATCACTTACTACAGAGTGTGTATTTCATTCTTGAGACAGATGATAAAGAACCCTTTGGAAAGGGCTACGGTCATATTTAAATTTGAAATAATTCACTTGGTTGACTCTAGGAAGGGTGAATTTAAAGGAGGGCTTTGGGAGTTTCTTGGCAGTGAACAGGGAGAAAGAGGATGAAGAAGAGCTAAGAAATATTTGGGAAGTAAAATCTGCAAAAACAGAGAAGAGTTAAGGATAGAGGAATCACTGAGGCTGTCCCAAGAATGGTGGGAGCAAAGCTCACTGGCGTGATGGAGAAGGTGGTGAGCATTACAACATGTTGAGTTTTAGGTATCTATGGGATATCCAGGCAGACATGTCAGCAGGAAACTGTATACTTGAGTCAGAAACTCAGGAAAGATATCTGGGCTGAAGAGAGCCACTAAGAAATCATCATGATGCCGCATAAAAGGGTGAGGGGGCATTGGGCTGTTGAAATTTTGGTTATTAATAATGCTACTCAGGCAGAGTAAATAGGAAGAAATGATGGGGAGGTTCTGTCTATGTTGTGGGATTTCTTGAAGGTCAAATGAGAGAATATATGGAAAAAGAGTTTAGAAACACAAGCATGGTATTATTATTATTTGAACTTGGACTCAGTTGTTTAAATGACATACATGACAAACTCAGGACAAAGCTGTAACTGTAAAAACATAAACACTCATTACCAAAATATTTTTATGGTTGTGAGACAGACAGATACAAGAAAAAAGCAAAACGTATTACTAAAATTTACAGAATACCACAGAAAAACTATCTTGATGAAATTATTGGGAAAAAATAGTGGATGAAGGAAATAATGCCTATATTTGAATAATGATTTCAACTTTTTGAAGTTGCCAGGTTTTATTTCTTTCTGTGTTTTCATATAGGTGCCCTGAAGAATAAATCAAAATAATTACATAAACACTCTTTGAGGTTAAAATTTCCAGGCCATCCCCTCAGGTGGAATTGGTTGGTGACAATTCTAGAACAGTATTGTATGTAAAGAACAGGAAAGGGGGGATAGTTCACAATACTTTGGGAACTATGTCCGATGACTTCATACTAATTATTGGATTTTTATTATATCAAAAGTGTAGTGTAGTGACTTAAGATCTTTTTTTTTGTTTATGCCTTCTGTATTCAAATTTAATTCCACCTTCTTTTTCCCATAGTAAGTAATCCAAACGTCATCTTTGCTACTTTTCCAGGAATAATTTTAAAATTGATGTTCAGTAATAAAATCCTCACTTAAGGAAAAATGAACTGGGTAAATTGTACTCATTATTGTGTAAAGATTTTCTGTTCTTATTTACAACAGAAAGAAGTAAGATGAAACATTTCTTGGGCCTTGTTGGAACCCATCAATTATGGACTGCATATACAACTGTGGTCTCATGGATTGTAATGGAGCTGACAATTCCTACTACCAAAGGATGCTCTAGCCACAGCAACATTGTAGTGCAACATGTTACTCATGTATCTGTGGTGATGCTGGTGTAAACAAGCCTATTGCATTGCCAGTCATGTAAAAGTATAGCACTTACTATTATCTACAACACACAATACTTCATAATTATAAATAACTGATTTATGTGTTTATTACATTTCTATTGTTATTTTACATGATTTGATCCTCTTGAATTTATCAAGACTTGTTTTGTGTCCTAACATGTGGTCTATCCTAGAAAACATTTTGTGTGCACTTGAAAAGTATGTATATTCTGCTGCTTGGGGTGAAATACTGTGAAGATATCAATTAAGCCCATTTGATCTAGTGTGTCATTTAAGGCTGCTGTCTCCTTGTTGATTTTCTGTCTGGAGATCTATCCATTGAAGTCAATGGGGTGTTAAAATCCCTGACTATGAATGTATTTCTGTTGCTCTCCCTTTGTGTCCATCAAGATTCGCTGCACATATTTAAGTACTCCTATGTTGGGTGAGTAAATGTTTACTAGGAGGGTCGTACCCTCTTGTTGGATTATTCCCTTTGTCATTATGTCGGGTCCTTCTTTGTCTCTTACTATAGTGTTGATTTTAAAGTATTTTGTCAGCTATAAATATTGTCACCCCAGCTTTTTTTTCTTTTTCATTTGCATGAAATATCTTTTTCCATCCCTTTACTTTTGGCCCGTGTATGACTATCAATGTGAGATGTGTCTCTTGGAAGCAGCATACATATTGGTCTTGTTTTCTTGTGCATTCAGCAACTCTGTGTCTTTTGGTTGGAGCATTTAAACCATTTACACTTAAGGTGATTATTGATAGATATGTATTTAGTGCCATTTTATCGTTAGACTATATTCCTCTGGGTTTTTTTCTTTCTTTTCTTCCTCTTTTTATTCAAACAAGTCCTTTAACATTGGTTGTACTACTGGTTTGGTGTTAAAAAAAACTCCTTTAGCTTTTTCTTGTCTGGGAAGCTCCTTATTTCTCCTTCAATTTTAAATGATAGCCTTGCTGGGTAAAGTAGCCTTGGTTACAGGTCCTTGCTTCTTATCACCTTGAATATTTCATGTCACTCCCTCCTGGCCTGAAATGTTTCTGTTGAGAAATCAGATGACAGTCTAATTAGTGCTCCCTTGTATGTAAGTACCTACTTCTATCTTGCAGCTTTTAGGATTCTCTCCTTGTCTTTAAGCCTTGTCATTTTATTTATGATGGGTCTTGGTATAGGCCTCTTTGAGTCCAACTTGTTTGAGACTCTCTGAGCTTCCTGGACATGTGTGTCTTTTTCATTTAACAGATTGGGAAAGCTTTCAGTCATTATTTCTTCAAATAGGCTCTTGATCCCTTGCTCACTCTCTTCTCCTTCTTGTCTTCCCATGATGCAGATATTGTTATGCTTCATGTTGTCCCAAAGGGTTTTTAAGCTGTCCTCATTTATTAAAATTCTTTTTTTCTTTTTGCTGCTCTGCTTGGGTGTCTTTGTGAGGATCACTGATTCAATCCTCTGCTTCATCTAACCTACTGTTTATTCCTTCCAGCGTACCATTTATTTCAGATATTGCATTCTTTATTTCTGACTGGTCCTTCTTTACGGTTTCTGTATCTTTTTTCACATTGTTGAGTATCCTTATAATAATTACTCTAAACTCTCTATCTGATAAATTGTTTGCCTCCATCCATCTCATTCTTCTGGAGAATTCTGTTGTTCTTTCACTTGGGGCCTGTTTCTTAGTTTTCCCATTTTGGCTGTTTCTTTGTGTTTGTTTATATGTAATACTTAGATCTTCAAGACTCTGGTACAGATCTAAGTCAAACCCTGCCTACGACTGGCCCTAAGCAACCTGTTTGGAGCTATCAACAATCTACAGCTTGTGGTTCTCTCTGCTGGGCCTAGATTTATGCAGAAAGAACCAGGCTATGCAACAAGATGGGTTTTATTGGCCCCAGGCCTGGGGGATCTGCCTCTTCCTGCAGGTTTTCTGTAGGGTTAATCAATGTATATCTTCCCGTTGTACTCCTCAGCAGAAGGGCTTAAGTACGACAGGGAAGGGCAGAGTAATTCCTGTTGGTGGGGCTGTTGCTTCTCCTCAGGCCCATGCCACTTGGAGGGATCAAATAAATGATCCCTGCAGTATGGGGAATGACTCAGCACAGGCATCCTTGCAATTGTTCCGTAAGTTCTCTCCCCAGAGCCACCAGCCTCAGACTCTCCTCAAACATCTCTAGTCCATTCTGCCCTCCCTCTGCTGGAGCCCAGGGTAAGTGGCTGAAAATGGAATTTTGTGTGTCGGTCCTTTAAGAAGCTCTCTGCATCTCCAGCCATCTCTCCTGGTGGACAGAAACCCTGCTGCTTTTCCCAGATGTATGTTGTTTGGGTTCCTTTTCTGGTTCTGATGCTGTACTAGGGAGCCCAGTTTGGGGTTTAGACCCCACACTTCTCAGGAGGAATGCCCCAGTCATTGAAATATCCTTCTACCACTTTAACAGCCACCTGTGGGAGCCCAGGCAGCCCTCTCATGCCTCCTTTAAACTCCCTACCAGTTTTGTTGTGATGATGTGGCTTCTCCCATTTGTCTGTGGTTATAAGGCTTCTCTGCAGCTAGTGTTCATTTGGTATTCAAGATGACTTTTCTATAATTTACTTGTAATTCCAGTTTGGTGCTGGAATGAGGTTAGTGAAGCTTCCACTTACTCTTCTGCCATCTTCTAGATCCCACTTTCTATTATTATTTTAAAGCATCCTTTTCCTACTTATAAAAAAAGTTTGTTGTAAAACAATATTACTCTGGCAGTACCCTCATACATCTTATGTTTATTGCCTCACTGATTGCATAATTTCCTCTTGCACTTTATTTAATCCCATTTTGTTTTATTCATCATGGTCCCTAAGAATACAAAGTCCACTTCCATAAATATATTTTAGTTATTATTTATTCTTCCTATTTTAATAATATTTAAATTGTATTTAAAAGTTCATCTTTTGCTCCATTTCATTATCCCTATTGCCAAAAAGTTCTTTAATTTATGTTCAGTAAACACTCAGGACCACCTTGAGATAATGACTCCAACTGAGTTATAATGTAGATCCATTTTGTCTATGTTTCAGGGATGTAGTTTCCAAATCCTTGCAACATTGAACAAATGAATGATCTTAGGAGTCCATTTTCAAACACATAGTAGCCACTCAGTAACTTAAAATTCACGGATTGTTTTAGTTTCTCTTTCCACATACCATCTCTTTGACCCAACCAGTGGATCAAGAAGTTACAGCAGTTCTTAAGTACTACTACCTGAGGAGGACCTTTGCCCAGGTTATTGTGTGGTTGAGGGAGATGCTGAGAAGACACTGATGCAATTCTGGCAGGATCACCACATTCATGATTGCATCAAGCCCTTGTTTGGACTTGAGGTGAGGTCACCAAGGAGTGTGTAAATGGCATCTGGAAGAAGATGCTCAGAAGTTTTGTCTATGATATGAAAGGATTTGCCAAGGCTGAGGAGGTGGCAAAATCAATAAGGCCTAATTAAGATGGTAAAATACCTTCACCTGAGTCTGGATAAGAATGACATTGAGGAGGTCCTAAAGGTGGTTTCTGATGCATTGGCTAATGAGAAGTTGTTGGAGCTGGAACAGGAATGCATACCTAAAGAAGAGGCAGGAGGAAAAGGGAACTACAGGAGAAGAAAAAGAAGAACTCCCCCCCCCCAAATTATTAGTGAAGGGTTCAGCAGAAGCTGTTTTAGACCTCAATGAGCTCCTTACAGTGTTTGAAAATATGGGCCCTGACACCAAAAGGTTTTCATTAATAGAGAGAACTGTGCATGGTGCATTACCTGCTTACAGGTCAATCCATGATGGAGAAGAGAAACAAACCAAGCAAACCACTGTGGACATATTTCTGAAAAGAGTGACACCTCCTCAAGAAGAAGCTCTTGAAGGCAGGGCCTTCAGGAGGTGTTCCAGAAGAAGGCATTGTTATCTTCGGATATAACAGCTCACATGTGTTATTTCCCTCAAAATCTTCTAGTGGGACAAGACATGAAGGAGAAAGCCAATGATACTGACGATGACCCTGACCCTGTGTAGGCCTAGGCTACTGTGTGTTTGTGTCTTAGGTTTGAACAACAATGAAAAAAAAGTTTAAAAAGCAAAAAATAAAATTTAATGGAAAAATCTTACAGAATAACAACATAAAGAGAAAAAATATTTTTGCATAATAGTCCAATGTGTTTGTGTTTTAAGTGTTATTACGAGTCAAAAGTTTTTAAAAATTAAAAAGTTTATATAGTAAAATATACTAACCTAACATTAATTTATTATTGAAGAAAAAACATAAATCAACTTAGTGTAGCTTAAGTGTATAATTTATAAAGTCTACAGTAGTGTACAGTAATGTCCTAGAACTTCACATTCTTTAGCACTCGTTCGCTGACTCACCCAGAGCAACTTTCAGTCCTGCAAGATTCATTCATGGTAAGCATCCTATATAAGTGTATCATTTTTTTCTTTTATACCATATTTTTACTGAATCTTTTCTATTTTCAATAGATGTTTAGATATACTAACACCACTGTGACACAATTGCCTACAGTTTTCAGCAATCTGTTGTGTAGGTTCTAGCCTAGATGTAGTATGTGTGGTATACTTAGGTGTGTGGTAGGCTATACCATGTAGATTTGTGTAAGTGCACTCTATGATTGCACAATGACAGAAACACATTTCTCAGAACATATCCCTATATATAAGTGACACATGACTCTATTAAAGTGAACATATCCTGTATTATCTGGGTTGGCCCAGTTAATCATAAAAATCCTTGTAAATGGAAGAGAGATGCAGAGGAGAGAGAAATGTAACATGCAATGTCAACATGATGCGGCATTGTTAGCTTTGAAGATGGACAAAGAAGGTCATGAGCCAAAGAATGTTAGCAGCTCCTAGAAACTAGAAAAGGGGAGGACGTGGATTACCTCTTAGAGCCTCCCAAAGAAATGCAGACCTGATGATACCTTGATTTTATCCAGTGAGATCCGTGTTTGTCTTCCTACCTGCCTTACTCTAAGATAACACATTTATATTGTCAGCCACTAAGTTCGTGGTAATTTGTTATGGCAGCAATAGAAAATTAATACTTAATGCTTATTATTCTATAATTTTCTAAACTATAGCTACTGAGCAAAATATCTGGAAATTGAAAAATGAGGGTTCTGCTCTGGCCTAGACATTTCTAAAAAGCCCCTTCCTATTTTGAAATTCTATTTTTCCCATTTAAATGTATACAATTAAATTAAACTGGCTCCCAAACCATTACTTTGACAGAGGGTTCTTATGAGACTCCTCTCTCCTCTTCTACCCTTTCCAAAAATTTATCTTTTTTAATTATCTCCATCCATTTGACTTCATCAGACTTCTATATCTAGAAAAGACATTTTTTTGTGGGAAGAAAAGTATGTTATTGACATATAGTACACACCAACTTTTTACTATGAAGTTTAACGTTCCAGAAAACACACTTATTTATTGGTTGCCAAGCCTTGAATTCATTTGTTAGGATGAGCTGAATCCCTTATCAGGATTGATGGGGCCAATACTTACAAGGTCAGATGATGAAGTCACTGAATAGAAATCCTTATAATCACTAAAGGCCAAAGGTACTCTGGGAAGAGATTTTTCTTTCAGTAACAAGCTCTTGACATGATAATTCCCACTATCCCACAATAATTTTTGGCTATATTCTCAAAAACTCAGTAATCTGAGTTAAGGGTAACCCTCAGTTAAAAGAGTTTCTGCATAGTTTATCAAAACATAATGAGCGGTATGGTCTGCATGGCCCAGAAACTCCAGAAGGAAGTCATGACATCTTCCAGAAAGAGTTCTGTAAAGGTAATTGTTTATAAATTTGAATAATTATAATTTAAAAGAGTAGATCTTGAGTGTTCTCACCACACACACACACAAATGGCTGTGATGTCACGTGGTGCCATCAAGCGTTACCTCATGCTATGGTGGTAACTAACTTTAAAATACCTAAGTACACCAAGTGATCACATCACACTCCTTAAACTTACACAACGCTTTATGTCATTTGTAGCACAATACAGCTGGACAAAATTTTAAAATATAAAAATATAAACATTTTTTCCTCTATATTATTATTGATTTTTTTTCTTAACCAAACTTACTAACTAGAGCATTCGATGGGTTTAAGAATTATTTTTCCTGAATTAAATGGATGAACAACTCAGGCCCATTTAAGATTCAATCAAAATCATGAACTATTTTTCAAACGTTTGGGATTGGGCCAAAAAATATTTTATTCAGTAACATTCTGCTTAATTTTTTTTAACTCTTATGTGGTTTAAGGGGAATTTAATCCGTATGTTTCTGATTCATTTACCTTGTACCAGTCAGGCTGTTTTTTGTTGCCACTTTTGGTAGGAGAGATGTTTAAGGGATGTATTCAGAGACTTTGACAAATTTCTTCAAAGAAATAGGAAAGCTCACAGAACTCAGATTTACTCATCATGCGGTATGCTGGTCTCTGGTGTGTTGGAGGAAAAAAGGCAGTTCCTCATCAGGAGTAGGGAGAAAAAGAGCCCAACATAAATGTTCCAGCAGTCCAGAAAATAATTATTTATGATTAGGTACACAGTGAAGAAAAAGGGAAAATGAGTGAGTAGAAGAGAAAAACAGAGGGAGGAAAAAAAGAGGGATATTTCTGGAAAAGTTAAACAGTATATAATTTCCTTTGTGTTCCCAGAGGACTCTTGGCCGTACACCTTATAGGTGTCTGTACCCTAAATAGCTAATCCCTGAGAGTGTTCTCTGTCCCTTCACAAATTTGGAATAGACAAGTTTAGTTGATACTATAGCCACTTGTAAAAAACTGTTTAAATGAAGCAATAAACATTATTTATTCTATTTCCATCATTCATACAATATATTAATTTATAGAAACTTTTAAAAAGTTACTATTGTCATATGTCTTCATTTGAAATTTTGTTTTACTTTAAGCTTTTTTGCATTACTGATCCTATTTCAGAAACTAGAAGTGCTAGTTTAAAATAAAAGGCATTGCAATATTTAATATTTAATATAACATTTTTATGTACAAAGTTTTATACAGGTGTGTGGATATCTGTGTATAAAACTCTTGGCATCAAAACCACTTAGTTTCAGAACTTTATTCTCTCTATCATTAATATTGCAGCTATATAAATTGAGTTAAATATAAAAATACCATGCCCGAGTCATAAAAAATTTATAGAATTGTATAACTAAATTCTGTTAGCCATTAAACAAATATGTATTGAACACTTTCTGTGTGCACAGTATTGTGATGAAGAATTAATATACTGAAGCACAGCTAAGTCCCTGAGCTTAAGTGTTTAACAGTTAGAATACAATTTTAGAAAATGAGAACTAAGATGATACGAGGCTTCCAGTTCACAGTTTTTAATAGCAATATAATCCATGTTTTTTAATGGTATAAGAAACCTGCTTTGAAAGCATCCCTCCACTTTATATATAGATTTGCTTAATTAATTTTTAAAAAAATTCTCTAGCTCCGGATGCCAGTATCTTAAGAAACTTCTCTTACTTTACATCAAACCTTTATTCTTTCTGTTGAACTTATTGGGGTGACATTGGTTAATTAAGCCATACAGGTTTCAAATGCACAGTTCTATAACACATTATCTGCATTTTACATCATGCTGTCCTTCTGCCACTATTTACCCCCCCTTTGCCTTCTTCCATCTTCTCCCACTCCCCTTTCCCTCCAGCAATCACAATACTGTGGTCTGAATCTATTTTTTTCTTAATCCCTACCCTTTCTCATCAAGACCCCCAAACCCCTTATCTCTGATTCTATTTTGTTCGTTAATTTATTTTGTTTATTAGATTCCACATATAAGTGAAATCAGATGTACTTGTCTTTCTCTGACTGGCTTATTTCACTTAGTTAATACTCTCCAGGTCCCTCCATGCTGTTGCAAAAGGTAAGATTTTGATATTTTCCATGGCCAAATAGTATTCTATTGTGTAAATGAACACAGCTTTTTTATCCACTTATCTACTGATGGGCACTTGGACTGCTTCCACATCATGGGTATTGTAAATAATGCTGCAACAAACGTACCTTCCAATGAGATGTGAAATTCTAATTGTAGTGTCCAGTGGACATTATTGGACAGATGTTTCTGTTGCATCTGGCAAGGTTTATTTTTCCCTTTGTCTTGAAACTTTGACTTTAGCTTCCCATTACACAACTCGACCTCTCTGTCTTTGTTTACTTATCTCTGAGTACTCCTTCTCGGCCTATTCCATGAATTTTTTCATCATTCTTTATTTCTTAAATGTTGTTATTCCTCAAGATCTGCCATCAACCCACATTTCTCTCACCTCTTGCAGCTCCCTGAGAGAACCAACTTTCAGAATGTTGATTGTCACCAGAAGTAGTAGCTCCCTCTAGTAGTCCTGGTGGCTTTACATCAATTATGCTCCAACCCCTCTCTGGCTCTCAAATGGTCCCAGAAGCTGCTGGCCATCTTCATCTGGATGGCCTATGAAAACTTTTAGTTCCATGTACTGCCCTAAATGCTTTGGAATAAGTCAGAATATCAACAAGTAACTAAAAGGAAAATGACCAATGAGTAATTTATTACTATCTCCCCTTCAAACCTTCTTCTCCCTAAATTTCTGACTCAAGCAAAATCACACCATTCTTCCAGTCACCCAATGCAGAAATCGGGGCTGAGTTCCTACCCTTAAATCTTTCCTTTCCTTTGACTCTCATATCAAAATAATTAAACTACCGTGCACTTTAACTTGTCAATAATCTTGAATCATCCCTTCATCTCCATAATTACATATACTTCTTAATCCAAGCCCTGGATTATGACAAGGATCTCTTACTTCTAGGACTGTCTACTCAGACCCAACTTCTCATAGTGGACAAAAGAATGCCTCCCAATTTTATTCTGATCACTTCACTTCCCCAGCAAAACTTGATCTATTTCTTCGTCATAATCTTACATGACCATATGCCTCATGTTTTGCTCTCCCACAATACTTAATTATTTATAAATATACTGATACGCTATATACTGTTTATCCTGCCTGTGTTTTTACTCAATCTTACCCCTCTCCTTGGAATGTTCCTATTCCCTTCACCTGGTTAACTGATCCTAATATTTTAAGACTTTTCTTGAGTACTACCTACTCTAAGAAGCTTTTCTTGATCTCTACCCATACTTCTTGTTGGATTGGGTACCTTCTCTCAACTTCCATAGTAACCTCTATGTCCTCACTAGATTTCTAATTTTACACTGTAATTATCTGCTTATGTCTGTCATTGAGTGGAGCACTGTATTTATTTTAATTTCCAGTACTTACATGATAACTAATTTTGTTATGTTAGGAGTTAATTTGAATCTTAAATTATGAGCAGAATTGGGATCATTGAAACAAAAGAGGGAGTCCAATGAAAATAAGACTTTGAGCTAAGATTCAGACACAAAATGTCCCAGGAGGATTTCTGGAGCTAATAATCAGCCTGTACTTATTGGAGTTGGAAGTTCACGTGTGTGTATTGGCATCTATGCCCAGGATGAACAGATAGACTGGGAAAAATATGAAAGTGCTGAAGAATAGAAATTCTGGTATCGAAGACAACACGGAGGCAATGTTTTTTCAGTGAGGAAACAACATAATGAGAATGGGGTGTTAAGAAAATACTTTCAGCAATAGTAGTTTAACAGGTTAAAGCAGGAAACAGGATAAATTATTATAAAAATATAGTAGCTCAGGAATAAAATGGTAATTATTTGGGACAAGAATAATGGCAGTGAAAATAGTAAGGAAGGAGTATCTATGTCAAAACCTTCTAGAAAAGATTACTGTGGTGACTAAATGGTAGGTCCACGGAGAGAACTGTGAGTTCGGGGATAACGTTAATTTTGTTCAACCCTGTAAATTCACTGCTTATCCCTAATCTTGGAATACAACAACTGGTGAAGAAATGATTTTTTAGTAAAAGAATATACCCCTTTCGCATGCACTTCTTCCTTGAGAGAATAGTGTGAACTATTTTGTTTGTTTTCAGTTTCTTTTTTACTTTGTTTAATTTTTGCACTTCCATCAGCACCGAGGCAATGATCTGAGTAATGGAGCTAGGGTAGTGATGTGACTTTGTTGTTCTTTAGGTCACATTTGTTTTCTTCAGATCGTTTCCCCAGAATCTCCTGCCTTAGCACAACAAATGCTATTGTTTTGAAATCGGCTTTAGAACGTTGATCTTATGCTATATATATATATGCCTTCATTGCCAACAAGCAACCCATCCAATAATAACCATATCACCTGCTTATCAATAGGACTTATGTATGTTTAATTAATAATCGAGAACAAATGTCACCGTCATTGCTGCAGACTAAACAGAGGATAATTATTTTTCTGCTTGAGGGATATATAAAGCTTTCAGAGAAGGTTATTAAAATTTCAGATAATTAAACTTTTATTTTTGCACATTAAAACAATTTATTTTTGAAAACAATTAGCATAAGTTACTGGTGTATTCAAAGGATCAGCTGAACAGAGACACCTTCCTAATGTGCAAAGGTACGTGCATATGGTCAGGAATGTGAACTGCAACACTGCTAACAAAAGTGAAAGTCTGGAGATTGCTTAAATATCCATCCCAAATTATGATGCACTTCAGGCAGAATTCTAAACAATTATTTTTTAAATAAAGTGTAACAATATGTACATTGATAAGGGAAAAATTGCAAATTTATTGGGTACTATGTTAAATAGAAGGCAATTAATGTGACCAACAAATACATATCATGTGACTATATGTTTTATACACACACACATTATACCACTACTGACATTAAAATTACCTGCAAATATTCCTTAAAAAGTGTTAACGGTAGTTAATTCTGGTGTTACTTTAAGCATTTTGTAACAGCTCACAACAACCATGGATTAATTGACAGAAAACAATAGAAAAGTTCCTTGATGTTATCTGAGGTTTACTGTGGATTCTCCTTACATATTAACTTTAAGAAATTAATATTAGAAACAAAATAAAATAATAACTTTTCTGTCTAGGTGGTGGCTGGAAGTAGGAGAAAGTATAAGGGGGATAAATGGTAAAGGGTAAAAGTGCAGTAAAAAATAAACTATATTAAAAATATTTTCATTCACATAAACATGTTATAGAGATAAACCCAGCTGTGCATTACTTTCATGTCAATTTATTAATTTTAAAACTTTAGTTTTTATTATCTATTTTTATTTTCTAAATGTTATTTTTAATTGAAGTTGATATTTAATACTATTTTATATCAGTTTTAGGTGTAGAGTCGGGTAGGGGTGTCCAACCTGGGGCCCATGGGCCACATACAGCCTAGAATGGCTGTGAATGTGGCCCAACACAAAGTCATACATTTACTTTTAAAATTATGAGATATTTTTTGTGATTACGTGTTACAATGTATTTGATGTGTGGCCGAAGACAAGTCTTCTTCCAGTGTGTGGCTCAGGGACACCAAAAGGTTGGACACCCCTGAATGGTTAGACACATATAAATTTGTCAAGTAATTCCCTGGAAAATGTAAGTACCCTCATGGGACTATCCATAGTTACTACAATATTATGGACTGTATTCTCTGTGCTGCACTTTACACCATCCTGACAATTTTGTAACTACCAGTTTATACTTAATCCCTTCGCCTTTCCACCTAGTCCTCTAACCCTACTCCCATATGGCAACCCTCAGTTTGTTCTCTGTATCTATAACTCTCTTTGTGTTCAGTTTGTTCGTTCATTTTGTTCTTTAGATTCCTCATATCTGTGAAATCATATGGAATTTGTCTTACTCTGTCTGACTTATTACATAGAGCATAATACTTGGGACCATCCATTCTTTTTAACAGCACAGTAACCTTGCACTGTATGTATGTACCACTACCTCTGTATCCACTAGTTTATTGAGGGGCACTAGGTTATTTCCATATCTGGGCTATTATAAACAATGCTACGATGAATGTAGGGGAGCATATATCTCTTCAAACTAGTGTTTCAGGTTTCTTCACGTATACCCCAGAGATGTAATTGCTGGGTCATAAGGTTTCTTTTTAGGTTTTGAGTTCATCTTGTTTGGGACTCTGCACTTCTTGGACTTTTATGTCTATTTTCTTTACCAGGCTAAAGAAGTTTTCAGTAACTATTTCTTCAAATGGTTTTTAATTTTTTCTAAATCCTCACCTAAAGATATGTTTATTGATTTCAGAGAGAAAGGAAGGGAAAGAGAAAGAGAGAAACATTGATCGGTTGCCTCTTATACACACCCCAACTGGTGATTGAACCCACAACCTAGGTATGTGCCCTGATCAGGAATTGAACCTGCAACCTTTTGATATGTGAAGTGGTGTTCCAACCAACTGTGCCACCTAGCCAGGGCTCGGGTAGGTTTTCAATTTCTTCTTCTCTCTTTTCTTCTGGACCCCTATGCTGTGAATATTGCTACATTTGATGTTGTTCCATAGGCCCCTTAAACTATTTTTATTAAAAACATTTTTTTTAATTTTTGCTGTCCTGATTTGGTGTTTTCTGCTACCGTATATTTTAAATTGCTGATTTGACCCTTTGCTTCATCTAATCTGGTGAACCCTCTACTGCATTTTTCATTTCAATTATTGTATTCCTCATTTTTATTGGTTATTATTTATGTTTTTTACCTCCATTTTTATGTTTTCTATCTTTTTGTTGAGGTTCTCATTGAGCATCCTTATAACCAGTGTTTTGAACTTTCATCTGGGAGATGGCTTCCCTCCATGTTGGTTAGCCAGGTCCTCCATGTGAATCTCCTGTGTAGGCTGTCTGTGCTCTCCTCTTGAAGTTGAGCTTTGATTTCTGTTGGCTTCACAGTGCAAAGGATTGAACCTCAAGCTGATTAGCAAGTGTTTCAATCTTCAATAGACGTTGTATGTTATCAAATGCTTTTTCTGCATCTATTGATAAGATCCTACCATTTTTATCCTCTGTTTTGTTAATGTGGTGCATTACATTAATCAATTTGCATGCCTTGAACCATGCCTGTGCCCCTGGAATAAACCCCACTTAATCATGATGTACTATTTATTTTTAAAGATTTTATTTATTTATTTTTAGAGAGAAGAGAAGGTAAGGAGACAGAGAAGGAGAAAAACATCAATGTGTGGTTGCCTCTCTCCTGCCCGTTACTGGGGACCTGGCCCACAACCCAGGCATGTGCCCTGACTGGGAATCGAACTGGAGACCCTCTGGTTCTCAGGCCCGCACTCAATCCACTAAGCTACACCAGCCAGGGAATGATGTATTATTTTTTAATGTATTGTTGTATTCAATTTGATGGTATTTTGTCAAGGATTTTTGCATCTGTATTTATCAGATATACTTGTATGCAATTTTTTGTGTATTATCCTTTACCTTTGGTATCAGGGTTATGTTGGCCTCATACCATATTTTGCCATGTATAATGCACACCCATGTTATTACATCCATGGTATGTAATCATTATGCCCATGTATAATGCACATCCTTATTTTCCCCTCAAAAATTTGGGCAAAAAGTGCACATTATACACAGCAAAATATGGTAGTCTTCCATAGTACTCTAGTATGGTCCTTTGTATTTCTGTGAGTTTTGTGGTAACTTTTCATGCTTCATTTCTGATTTTGTTTGAGTCTCTCTTTTTTTCCTTAGAGATTCTAACCAGTGGTTAGTCAATTTCATTAATCTTTTCTAAGAATCAGCACTTTACTGCATTAATAATTATTAATTAACAATTAATGCAGTTTTCCTATATACTAACATTCTTATATAATAACAATGAAATTTCAGAAAAACATATTTAAAAACCCAATTCCTTTTGCAGTTACAACAAAAAGAATAAAATACCTAGGAATGAAACTTAACAAAGGATGTGAAAGACCTATATAGTGAGAACTGCAAAGCGTTATTAAAAGAGATTGAAAGAAATACAACAAAATGGAAAAATAGTCCATGTTCATGGACTAGAAGAATCAACAGTTAAAATGTCCACATTAACCAAAGCAATACACAGATTTAATGTAATCCCCATAAAAATCTCAATGTTATTTTTTAAAGAAATAGAACAAAAAAAATCATCAGATTTGTATGGAACCACGTAAGACCCCATTCAACCAAAACAACCCTAAGGGAAAAAAGAAGAAGACTAGAGGCATCACACTCCCTGATTTCAAATTATTCTACATAGTCTTGATACTCAGAACATCATGGTATTGGCAGAAAAACAGACACAAAGAACAATAGAACAAAATTTCAGGACCCAGAAATAAATCCACAGGCATATAGGGAAATGTTTTACAAAGAGCCAAACACAGGCAATGGGAAAAAAAAAAAACAAAAACCTCTTTAATAAATGGTGCTAAAAAAAATGGAAAGCCACATGCAAAAGATTGAAACCAGACTACTGCTTATCCCTATACACAAAAATTAACTCAAAATGGGTCAAAGATCTAAATAGACCTAAATATAAATAAAAGAAAACATAGATACTAGACTTCTGGGCCTTGGTCTTAGAAAAGAGTTTATAAATCTGACCATAAAGGAAAGAGACATAAAGGCAAAAACAAATGAAGGGATTGTGACAAACTACGAAGCTTCTGCACAGCAAAACAAACCACCAACAAAACAAAAAGGCAACCAACTGAATGGAAGAAGAAATTTTCAAACAACCATTCTGACAGTTTTTAATATCCAAAATATATAAAGAACTCATACAACTCAACACTAAACAAACAATCCACTTAAAAAATAGGCAGAGGACCTGAATAGGCACTTCTCCCAAGAAGACATAAAAACAGCCAACAGATACATGAAAAGATACTCAACTTCTTTAGCTATTAGGGAAATGTAAATCAAAACTACAATGGCTATTATCAATGAGACAAGTAATCACAAGTGTTGGAGAGGTTGTGGAGAAAAATAAACCCTCATTCACTGCTGGTACTGCCATATGGAAAAATAGTATGGAGGTTCCACAAAAAATTAAGAATAGAGTTACCATATGACCCAGCAACCCCTCTTCTGGGTAGCTATCAAAAAAATTGAAAACATTTATTAGCGAATGCACCCTTAAGTCCATTGCAGTCATTATTCAAAGTGGCCAAGAAATGGAAACAACCAAAGTGCCTTTTGACTGATGATTGGATAAAGAAGGTGTTGTACATATGTACAATGGAATAGCACTCCACCACAAGAAAAGATGAAATACTGCCATTTGCAATCTTATGGGTGAACTTTGCGAATGACATGTTAAGCAAACTAGGCCACAGAAAACTTCAAGACCGTATGATTTCACTGATATGTAGGGTATAAAACTGAAAGCATCAAGTGAACAAACAATAAAAACAAACAAATAAAAACTCATAGACACAGACAACAGTATAGTGGTTATTGGAGAGAAGGGGGGAGGAGATTTAGTAAAGGATAAAAACGTCAAATATGTGGTGATGGAAGAAGTACTGACTTCGGTGGTGGGCACACAATGCCATATACAGATGATGTATCATAGAATTGCACACTTGAAACCTATGTAATCTTATTAGCCAATACATTCGTTTAAAAAATGACTAAGAAACTGTGAGTGGGACCACTTTGAACAACTGACCAATCTGCAAAAGCCCATAAAATCCTAGTTTTTCCAACTTAAATATTAACACAAAACAAGTAAAAAAAAATGCTATAAAACAATCGAACTAAAAGCCTTCCCCTTTTTTGGTGTTTGTCATTGTACTTTCACCCTTCACTTTTGTTTCATTGGTGTGTCAGTTAAGAACACTAATGTGCATGAAGGTACTCTGCTAATGTACTCTAGGTGTTAGGCGGGCTCGTTTGTCTCTGTGACCAGCCTCGACTCCTATGTGCCTGATCCTACTGGACATCTCCACTTGAAGTCCCTCTGGCACCTCAACCGCTAAAATCCCCCAACTAAAATTTTTCCCCTGAAATCTGCTCTATTCTCGTGTTTCTTATCTCATTTGATGGCACCAGTACATTATGTTGCCTAAGCAACAGATTTCACAAATAATAAGAATCTTTGAAAACCCTAAGCACAGAGAAGACAGTGGTGCAGCCACACCCCCACTAAACACCCATATGTTTAAAAAAAAATCATAGTAAATATAAAGAAGCCCAACAAAATTGGAATTTTTGCCTTGAAGACAACTTTAATATCTTTTTTGGATTCTGTGAATATCAAATTATTCCAAAAATATTGTTGGTACCCCTACTTTAAAGGTAGACTTGCTGTCTACTGAATAATCAGCATTGGATTCAACACCCCTACCACCCTCCCAGTTCCTATCCTCAGCAGCTGCATTATCCTCCTAACTGTTTTTTCCACCCTTATCTTTATCTCTCCCAACCCATCTTTCACAGTGTTGCAGGAATAATCTCTCGTAAACACAGGCCTAATCATATTATTTTTCTTCTTCAATATCTTCCATGGTTCCATGGTTCCCATCATCATCAAAGGTAAAACTCTTAATTGCTTGGAAGAACACTCGAAGCATTTCCTGAATTGGTGACAACTCACCTTTCTCGGATCATTTCCAGATAGTCACCTCCCTCCTCACACCTCACACCTCTAGCCAGAGCACGCACCACTCATGCCACATTATCTCCTATCTCCTTGCTTTAACTTTTGTTGCATGCTCTGTCTTCTTCCCTTTTCCATAGAATACATCTTTACATTTCAGTAATTTTCTAAAATTACTCTTGGTCATTCAATACCTTATTCAAATGTTTTTGCTTTAGCCATTTCTCATTACCCTTACACTTATAGCAGAAATAATGACTTCCTCTAGATTTCCCATGTAAGTTGGTTATGAACACATGAAGCTCTTACACTATTATATCACAGTTAGAGTTCATTTTCCTGCTAGACCTGCTTTTCATTTTTTTCTTAAGAATAAGAACCATGTCTCCTAGCATTTTTCTTTTCTAGTTTTCATAGAACGTAGCTGTCCATGGAATTTAGTTAACCATGTTTTCCATGTGAAACCATCATCCGTTGGACAAGAAGGGGCCTCTAAGCCTCCCCCAACTCTCGTGCTCTATTCAAGGAAAAGGTGAGCTAATTCGGTTGGAGGGAATCCAATTAGGGAGCAGTCCAATGCTCCTGCTTCCTACTTGATGGAGGCTCTGTGGCAATGCCTTCCAATGCCTCTTTCCCTTGAGAGCAGCAGCTCTGGCTCTGGTGGACAGCTGCAGCTAAGATGAAGACAAATGGATCCAGAGACTCTTCTTGAGCCATGAGTCTGAGCCAAGTGCTCAGCTCAGATGTCCAAGGAGCTTTCGTGACAGAACATTGGGGATAGCCAACAGGAATTAAGGCATGTTTAAGTATAGAATTTGCCCCCACCTCCGGGTACATGGTTTCTTAAGAGGTGCGGGCAGAAGCAGAAGTTGGAAATTCTAGGTTCCTTGATTCTATTATTTTCTACTTCCATCAAACTAACCCTGATTCTTAACAGCAAAGTAGGATAATTATATTCTGTATATTGAGATTATTACATTTAAAATTCCTCTGTCCTCTAACTTACTTTGGCAGGTTCAATTGGTTCAGTTCCTAAGTTTCCTTACTATAGAACCTTTTAGTGTGGAGTGACTGGATACCAATTAGGATGGGGTTGATAATAATCAAATCATATTCTTTAATAAGATTTTTACTTGTTTCACTGGATTTTTTTTGAAAATTTTAAAGAAATTTCATTCTCTCTCTCTCTCTCTCTCTCTCTCTCTCTCTCTCTCTCTCTCTCTCTCTCTCTTTTCTCTTCTCTTTCTCCCTCTCCTTCCCTCCCTTCCTCCCTTTTGCTGGTGCTTAAGGCTGTTTCTTAGCAATATTTCAAATCTTCTATCATCTGCTGACTCTTTCTTTTATTACAAGTTCATGAGGGTAGAAAGATTTGGTTATTACCTGTCAAGTTTAACATAAAGTGATCATTCTTTCCCATTCTGTACATTTAAAGGGTGAAGTTATAGTCTCTGTTCCACTTCTTGTGTGCTTGTTCTGATCTCAAATTTATCAACATTTTAAGCAAGGTGCTACCTAATTTGAGTGGATACACATAAAGGAAAACTGAGTCGCTCACTTCAAAGCTGAAGCTATAGGCTATTCATGCACTGCACAGAATCACAATCCCTTTTCATGTTTTAAGTGAAAAATTTTAAGAAACCACATGTTCGTCATTATAATTGATACTTCAGCGATGCTGTCCCACAGCTCTTTCATCCTCGGATGAATATAAATATTTCCCTTAGCTGCCAAGATTTTATTTCTTTCACTGATACCCAGCGTTCATAGGCTGAGTGGGCTGTCTCCAGCCATAAAAGACTATAGACCTCAATGAACAGCGCCTGGGCTTCCTTTTTACAATGTGGAACAAGAGCATTTGTTGTTGTTCCATTATTGTATTCTGAGTAAAGTCCTTATTCCCACTGTTACCAAATTATATGACCTTGTGGTGGATTTTATTCATTTGAATTGTGGTTAATGCACTCCTCAACTATGACATTAGTTATGGCCTGCCCGGCATGGCTGAAGAGTCTCTTTTGTGAGTTACCTGACTTAGTATGTGATCAATCATCTCCATTATTGAAGTAAAATGAAAACTTTCAAGATCATAATCATGTAATAGAGGAAATGATTTTACCTCAGCACTGAAGGTCAGATACTGCAGTAATCTATAGTAATTCTGTATTGCATTGGGAAGCAATTCCTTCTATTGACTCAGAGGTAACTGTTACAAGAGGCTTCCTCCTGACTTTTACTCCCTTGAGCAGAATACGCTGTTCATTGCAAAGAAATTGGGCAATAGTGGGCTGTAGTGTTTGTTTCTATGTGAATTAATGTGCACTCAACAGAGGCTTGGTTTGTATTAGGAGGTTACAGCAGAACCTATACTTGGGAAACAGACACTCAAGCAAAATATGCATTAGGAGGAGATTATTAGCTTCCTCAGATTTCAGTGAGAAATTTAAGACTAAGATTCTAAGGCTCTAGACTCCAGTAGTCCCACCAGCCCAGTTCTGACTCAAGAGCTGAGTTACCTAGGTGGTTTGGGTGTCATTATGTAGATAAAATTATGAGGTAAACAAATTTTACACACTTGTTTTCCATGCACCAGTATGGACTGCGCTCATCGATTGTTCTCTTCGTGTCTTAAGTTTAAACCTTGTTTTCAAGTTTAAATCAATCACTCTAGCGAGAAAGAACATTCATTTTATTTAAAACAACAAAATTTTTAACTTTCTTGACTTGCATTTTTGCTGTTAACATTTTTACCTCACAAAAATGCTCCCTTTCACATCTGTCTATAAGCTGTCACATAATTTTATTACCACTATCCACCTAGAGTGAGGAAAGGACAGCAATTTAATAAAGAAAAAACATGATATATTAATTTAACAGTACTTTTATTTTTCTACTATCATCATTTTTTAAATTTTCTACTTTATCAATCTCTAAAAACTGCCCTATGGGAATATTTATTTGAAAACATAACTTTGGCCTTCCTGACCTTTAATAAAACAAAGCAAATCATCTCGAAATGACAGGTTATTTTACAGTTGGCATTATTGTCTTTCTTAGTTAAAAATCCCTGTTAAATGTTAAGCATTTAGGCTCAGAATGTGATTCTCATCACCGTATGGTGTCAGCTTTCATGCAAACAAGCTAAAATAAACATGAATGATATAAAGCTTGTAACTGGGAAATCGACAGAATCTGGGGAATGTAAAAGAGGAGAAGTTGAGTATATACAGCCAAGAGAATTCAAGAAAAGAAAATCCTAGGCTAATTACTCTAGACATCGTCCCTTGATTTGTTTAAAACATGCTTTAAATGATGGGATATGTAGATTTAAAAATAGTAGCAAGTAAAACTACAACTCAGTCCCTCTATACATTGGGGAGATGAGGTTACATTATTCAAAGGACATGACCAAACCTACTTTTTTCATCTCCATCTTTGTGTTTCCTAAGAATCTTGTGGTATATGAAAGGTGTTTCTGAAGTGAAATGACATCATTGCAGCGAATGCAACAAAAAGGAAGGAGACTGCATACTTTTGCAATAGGAGTAGTGCGTCTGTTTTGCACGCAATATGAAATGAAAGAATCTTACTGACTTTTAATGGCTTTGTTTTACAGGATAAAAAACATCACATCACTTTCCTACATATCAAATGCTTACTTAGATCTTGCTGCAGACCTTTAAGAAGTGCTGAGTAATGGCGATTATCAACAAGACAAGTAGTGACAAGTGCTGGAGAGGTTGTGGAGAAAAAGGAACCCTCGTTCACTGCTGGTGGGAATGTAAACTGGTACAGCCACTATGGAAAACAGTGCAGTGGCTCCTTAAAAAGTAAGAATAGAGTGACCATATGACTCAGCAAAACCTCTTAGGGGTATCTACCTGAAAAGTTTGAAAACATTTATTCACAAAGATATATGAACCCCTACGCTCATTGCAGAATTATTCATGGTGGCCAAGACACGGAAGCAACTGAAGTGTCGTTCAATAAATGATTGAATAAAGAAGATTTGTCAGATATACAGAATAGAATAATAGCCATAAGAATAGGTGAAATACTGCCATTTGTGACAACTTGCATGGATCTTCAGAATATCATGCTAGGGAAAATATGTCAGACAGCGAAATTTAAGAGCCATATGATTTCTTTCATATGTGGGATAGAAAACTGAATGTACAAACAAGAAAAACAAGCAAAAATTCATGGACATAGACAACAGTATGATGGTTACCGGGGGACGGGAGGTGGAGATTTAGTAAAGGGTAAAGGAGATCAAATACATCATGACAGAAGATTTGACTTTGGTGGTGGGCACACAGTGCAATATACAGGTCATGTATCATAGAAATGGACACTTGAAACCTATGTAATCTTACTAACAGATGTAACCCCAATAAATTTATTTTTTAAACTTCATTTGTTTATTTTTATTTAGAGAGAGGAGAAGGGTGGGAGAAAGACAGGCAGAGAAACATTGATGTGAGTTCAGTCAGTTGCCTTGACTTGCCCCAGCCGGGGCCTGAACCCACAACCTAGGCATGTGTCCTGATTGGGAATGGAAGTGGTGACTGTTTGGTTTGCGGGACAATGCATAACCAACTGAGCCACACCAGCCAGGGCATCCAGCAAATTTAATAAAAACAATTAAATAAATAAAAAGAAGTGCTGAGTGACATTCATGTGCTGAAAGCTGTGTTCTCTTAATATTCAAAGAAAATACAAAGAGATAAGTTGAAATTTGAGTATTGAAAATACTCTTTCCACATGTCCTCTCTTACGTTACTGATACGTAAGTAGATATGTGCTCTCATTCTCCAGTAGTAGCAGTCATTTCCATGTATGTATTTTTACATATAATTGCCCTCCCTACTTTTTTTTTCTCAACTGCAGTTGAAAATGCTACCCAGGAGAGGCAGGAGAGGTTCACATTGCAAAGACATGAGCACAGAAGTAGGTACTTGGAGGTTTAATGTGATGCCATAAACCAGCAAAAAGGGTAACATGTCACTCAGGTATCTATCCTTCTGAACTTCTCACGCTTTTCCTTTTGAACTTCTCTTGTACAAACGCAAGCAAGCAGGAGAAACGGAATATTCTCTTTAGGAATATCATTTCAACATTTGGCTTGATCCCTGCCTCCTCCACTGCACCCCACCCTAACTTTTTAGTTAGGCGAGTTGAAGCTTTTAAGTAAAGCTTGAATACTCAGGGAGACAAGTTCAGAGGATTCTTTTGTGACTTTGTAGCTTCTCAGCTTGAGCTGGTATTAGGTGTCCCTGACTATTGTCAGCCTTGGAAGATCTGTCGTCCAGTCTTCACCTCCTGGATGAAACGCCACTGGCCGTACCTTTGAAAGCCTCGCTGCTTTATGTTCTCAGCATTGAGACTGGCTTCTCTCACATTGTTACCAGCACTGAGTTCACACTCTGCAAACCATATCTTCTAAAGGGTTTCTCACTCCCATGAAAACCCAAAGCAATGAACAATATTTTTTTTTAAGTTTCTTTTCCTACCTTTATAGCTATCACTTTTAAAAGTCTCTCATATGTAAATATAACTTTCCTAACAAAACTTTTTTGGGGAGCCATCTGGAAAAATATGTAAATGTTCATATGGAATTATTTCTTGATTCCCTTTCCTTCTCTCTGATCTCTTTGGCATCCATATCCAAGGTAAGCCTGGGAGGTGTTTGCCTCCTACGTCCGTCTGTATTTTCTTTATTCAGGTTATTTTTTTAAAAGACTTTATTTACTTAATTTTAGAAAGATGAGAAGGGAGGGAGAGAGGGGGAGACATAGACTAGTTGCCTCTCTCCTACCCCCAACTGGGGACTTGGCCTGCAACCCAGGCATGTGCCCTGACTGGGAATCAAACCAATGACCTTTCAGTTTAAAGGCCAGTGCCCAATCCTCTAAGCCACATCAGCCGGGGCTAATTCATGTTATTAAATACGTGACAACTACAAAGCTTTTGACAACTGTAATAAAGACACTGATGTATTGGAAAGGCTATTTTGGATAGTTCCAAAAATAATTGTGATGGCGAGATTATTTTAGGCACCAAATGTATACTTTATGGGAGAGGTTTTAAATTAAACATTCTTGATCAAATATTCAGGGTATATGCAAAGTAAGAATAAGAATAACCCAAGTGGGTTTATTACCTGTCCTTTGGGGTACAGGTGTCAGAGAAATCAGGTCTTCAACTCTCAGAGAACAAGAATCTTCTGGTTTGCTTATTTCTTGCTATTATTTTTTAAATCATCAGGTTTGGAGAGGTAAAGGTGCTACCTGGGTATGTTAGCTGTTACTTAGCCGCTATGACCTGACTCACTCCTTGTGTAAATACCCTGTGACCTCACCATCCTGATAAACACGTTCTTGCACGAAAAGAGCATGTTTTTTCCTTCTTCTAGAATAATACTTAATATGTGCTGAGTGCATCCTGTAACGTTCCATATGTGTTCATAAACATTCTTCTTGGCTATTACTCTCACAGGGAGAGAGTTCTGTTGTTTCTATTCTTCTCACTGGGAAAATTCTCTTTCCAAGTCAAGAACTCCATTTCCCAGTGCTTCCCAATCTGTCACAGAAATCCATCAAAAAGTTTTCTGTCCTTGTAGTCCTTCACAGACTGATGTCTGGGTGTCTGAAGTCTCATTCCACTATTCTGGTTCGTAATTTAATCAGATAATTTCTCCCCTTTTCTTTCCTTCTTTGTCTTCCCTAAAAATCTCCTCTAGCAAGCCATCCCTCACTTCTCACTCTTATTGCAGACCTCTCTGTGTATCTTACAAAAACTTGTACCTTAGTAAGCATCTGACTTCACAGTCTTCATTATTTCATTCTCTTTCTTCCATTTCACCATAAAGTCCTTAGGGTGGGCACTCTGTCTGTATTCTCAGCATCTACTACTGTTCCTGCGACATAGGATGTAATCAGTTAATGTTGATTTAGTGTACAATGAATATACTTTTTATCATACATGCAAAAAGCACACATGTAGAAATATATAACTCACTACCTTTAAAAAACACTGCTTATTCTTCTGAATTTTGTTTCTATAAGAAAAATGACTTTGTATAAATTCAAATGCTTTTTTCAAATATCTTTATTTTTGGCTCAATTATAAGCCACAAGAAAAAATAGTTTAGGTACTGTGATCTCAGAAAAGAGATTCTTTACACTCAGTAATGTGAGTCATTAATTAGACATCTCATTTTTGCCAAGAACTAACTAGAAAAAAAAAAAAAGACAAAGAACAAGAACTAACACCAGATTCTGGTTTTGTTAAAAAAAAAAAAAAGTTCAAGGAATCTGTATTTAATCAAAACATACAAAACAATCTCCAGATACTGTCTGGCAACAAATTTAGGATTTGCAGAGCTGAAATGTTGATTTGCTTAGCTATAAATATTACCTTGATGAAAGACAGTCCTAAGTCTGTCTTCTACCATATTATGTCTGATAAGAAAGTTACTATCGCATGTGTTTTCTTAGGAACTCATTAGATTTAACATTTCTGGAAACATCCAGAAAGACATAATCATTCAACATGAAAAGAGAGATTCGGATTTTACAAAGAAAATGCCTATGAAACAAGGGTGCAAAAAATGAGAGACAGAGAAAACAAGGACAGCATGAAAATTTTATTCAAATCTAAGGACTCATCCAGCAGCCTCATGAAAAAAGAAAACTTTTTGATGTCAATGAGAATTCTCAATTTTCAAGTTTGGGCACAGAGCCCATCCTGTCATGTGTTAGCTAAAAGAAAAAACTCTTTTCCAGGCATCTGCCTTCCTTTCTCTTCATTTTCATGGCAAGCTGTTTCAAGGTGCTTCATAAAAAGCTTCTCTAAATCAATGTGTTCTAAAAGCCACAAGTCTGATGGCTGATGAAAGCGTCACAAGAGAGGTTTTGCATCTCTTCTTTAATAGCAATCTTGAAAAGCCAAACGACAGAGAAAGAGCATGATTCATCCTCTGCAAGAGCTGAAGTGTATGTTTAACTGTCGCCTACTGGATTTTGCAGAAGTACCTATTCATAAGCGCCCCAAAATATGCACGTACCATTCTGAGGAGCGAGTGAAAAACAAAAAACAAAAAACTGAGTCATGATAAATCTCATGCTTAACTTTCTTTCATTTATGGAAATTGTGAGTGTTTAACTGTTACAAATAGTCACATTTCTATTCACATTATGTGAAACTCATACATTAAGTCCTCAGCTATTCAGAACTCCCTGGAAATGAGTTATTCTGAACAGCTGAGTGTTCCAGATGGCTTGGGGTTAACTCACTAAGTTCCAGGTGTAGTATAACAAATATCTCCAAAACAGACCAGGTTTTATCCATCTACAGTTTTTCAGAGCATATACTGTGCTTAGAGATTAAATTTTGCAAAGTGTATTCTATAACTGTACACACTATTCAAATATTTGGTACTGTTCTCTGAGTAATGTAAATACTTCATGAAATAATAGTAATTGTTGCTACTATAGGCTACTGCTTTCTTGACTATATTACAGTTTTGTAAATTCTTTATCTTTTTGGTGAACATTGTGTTAAAAATAGACCATCCTTGGACCATTTCAGAATGACTTAAAACAGAGAAGAATTAAGTGGTCTAATTTGGATGGATGGAATATGCCACAGACACTGTGTCCCCCTAAAGTTCACGTGATGAAACCTAAACCCAATATAATGGTATTTGAAGGCGAATCCCTTGGGAGGTGATGACACCATCAAGGCAAAGCCCTTATGAACGGTATTAGTGCTCTTACAAGACAAATCCCAGAGAAAGTCCTCACCCCTTCTACCATGTGAGGACACAGTCCAAAGTTGGCCATCTATGGACGAGGAAACAGGCTGGCACCTTGATTTCTGGGTTCACAGCTTCCAGAACTGTGAGAATTGTTTGTAAGTCACCAGCGTATGGTATTTAGTTTTAGCACCTCAAACAGACTGAGACGGTACATATGGGGTTGCACCATAGCTTTGTGTCCCTCAGTACTTGCAAAAGAATTAGTGATACTCAGTGACTCCGCTGTTACATAGGGCAAATTAGTCATTTTTTCCCATGGATTCATCCACATGTTACAGAATTCTTTCTATACATGGATGCCTATTCTTTTAAGGTTAGCACAATTTTTGAGATTTCTTTCCTTTATTATTTGAAAAAATTATGTCTACAATTTAGCATAATGATTGACATATAGCAGGCACAAAATACTTGTTTAATGTTGAATTCTGCAATGCCCTATACAATGTACTTGACGTTGTATAGGTTTTCATACTTTTTTCTGTCTTATTTTGTAACTTTGCTAGAAGGATAGAGTGAATAATCTTCCAAAATCGTTAGGCTACAGTGATGTATCTTCAAACGCTGATCTGCAAGTTCCTTGTAACTGGGGACTGTGTTGTATTCAACTTTATACAGCGGAACCATTGTAGAATGTAATACACGGCGGGCAGCCAATGTTCGTGGACTGAGTAAGCACAGCACTGGCATTTTCCAACTGCCATCGTTTTTTGTTTGAAGAGACTACCACCGTAAGATTCAGGCAGATTGTTATTTTAGCCCAGCAGAGGTACTCTGCCTTCCATCATATAGCTAGTAAATAAAAATTAGTATAATTATTGCTTTCACAAACTGTTACAACCTAGTGGTGGAATGCAAGATCTTTGGAGTGAGAGAGAGAAATGAGTTTGAAGCCCAGCGTCATCACTAACTACTTTTGTGATCTCGGAAGAGTGAGAGCTTTTCAGATCCCTTGTAAATAAAGTTGATAAAGATCTTAGGAGTGTTGAGAGGGTCCAGAGAGTTAATCTCCAGATAACCCACAGGACAGTGTCTGATGCCTTGGAAGGCCCTAAGTACCCCAATGGGCCTTCACATATCTACATGCATGCTTAAATATGAGAAAATAATAAAGATGAAAAATTAGCTTGTTAAACTTCTGGTTGGAGAAATATTTTTCTCATTTTCTTAATATCATACACAGGTATACAACTTACCTTAACTTTGACTTACAGTTCTGTTTCATTCAAAGCTCTTCTTTTATCATGTTCTTAGCTAATAAACATGGAGTCAAAGAACTATTAAGCAACATTTAATATTTATAGTTTTATATATATTTATATATAAATATATTTTACATATAAGCTAAATATATATGTAAGAACTATTACATATTTATAGTTAATATTTATATACTTTATAATACACTTAATACTTATAGTTATATATTTTATGTATTTGTATATAAATATGTATTTTTGCATATTTAATACCAGTTAAAGTATATATATTTATATTTGTAAATATAAAAAGTATATTTTATATATTTACATACATTTATATTTATATATTCACATATTTATATATAAATGCATATTTTTATATATTTACTGCTTTTACTGGTATTAAAGGATCTACTGTTTAGTCATTCAATTCCTACTTAACATGTTTTCCCTGGGTTTAATGAGGTGACATTTACCAAGTGCCTTCACTGAGACTGTTGTTGCTGATTAAAAGGATTCAGTCCCGGGTTTAAAGCACAGCTCTGTAACATAGTAACTATATGGCACTGAGTAATGGATTCAGCAACTGTAAGCCTCCAATTCCTCTTGGTAAATTTTGGATAACGCTTGAATTTACCTCATAAGATTATTGTAAGTACTATGTGAAAAAAATATTGAAAGCATGATTCTTGCCTCAGAGAAAAATAAATGGTAGCTGATGTATTATTGTATTCATCTACACAATCAACACAAAGAACACCCTATGCGGTGGTGTTGTTATGATATACTGCAGATGAAAAGGAGATAAAGATCAATTAAGAAAAACGTACCTCCCAGGAAGTACATGGAGTACAGCAGGGGTATAAGGCCAGGATTAGATTCTTTGATTAAACACTGTACACATGGAAGCTATCTGTTAGCTCAGTAGAATGTTTTGTTTTTGTGGCTGTTAGCGTCATATCACCTGGGATAATGTTTTAAAGAAAACTTATACAGAAAGAATTTAAACATACTCAAAGGTAAAAAGTACAAAGAACCTCTGGATAGTGCCATCCAGATTCAATAATTATCAAATATTGGAAAATGATATGTTTTGAAATTCCTTCCTTTATGATAATATATTCCTCTAAGGAAAAATATACTAACAGCTTCTAAAATGACAGATGAGCTAAATGTAACAAATTAAACGCTAGTCATATATTACTCAGCATAAATGTCCTGGGTTTATTGGATGTACCAGTCACCACGTTAGGCACTGGCACGGAAAGGTAAAAGATACCACTCTGTCCTGAGAGAGACCCATCACAGCCAAGTGTGTCTTCGAAGGCTCCAATTCGTCATTTAGGAAACTCATCAATTGTTCCATAGTTACTGAGGGAAAGAGCAGGATTACTTGTCTCAGTGGGAAAACGTGATTGCTTTTTAAAAATATCTCCTGTAGTGGTAACTGATTCTGCTTATATATCAATAATAAATCTAACTAGGTAGTTGTAAAAAGTTAAACAATTCCACATTTTAAAAGATCTGTTCAAATTAACAATCATATTGATATCTTACTAAAACTCAAAATAAAACTTAAGCTTTATTAGGACACAGTCAAAATTGTCACAATAACTGATTCAAATGGAGAAATACCAGTCCTTATCTTGGATATTGTTTAGTTCTTCAGTGAAGGGAACTAAAATACCAAAGACAATTCCAAGCTAGAGATCCCTCCTACAGTTTTTCTGTTATATTTAAAAGTGCCATACTGTCACCCATTAGAAAGTTTACTGGCTTAATAGTTGTGCCATATGTCTGTTGGGAAGTGAACATCGTTTCTCTTCATCTCAGCTCATCTTTGTGCCACACACACAGGCTGGAAGCCTGAGAACTGGACCTCTCAGACTTCCCGTCAGAGACGTCTGGGGAAGACCCTCTAAGGAGAGGCAGTGCATGAACCACGAAAGGTGGGAAGGATTCAGAAGCCATATTATCATTCTGGCTGCAATAGTAAGTTTCTGGCATTTTCTTTACCTTTCTGCCTGCTTAGACTAGCCGTAGGAAGTAGTGGCCGCTCCTCCTAATCCCTGTTCTTCACCCTTCCCCAGAGTTTGATGAGCACAAATTATCTGTATCCTTTCTGCTTATTTCAAGCAGACACATAGGTTTCCATTTTCCTGACCAGACCTGGACAGATAAATTATTTATATATTAAATCACAGGAGATGGAAAATGAGAAAATAGTCGACCTAAAAATTTGATAGAAGTATTTTTATGATTGTCTTATGTTGATCCTTCAATTATGCAAATAGTAAGTGCTTATTAAGAACTCCTTAAATCAGTTTTAACTCACTGAAGAAATATTGAGAGTATTTGGATAAATTCAGTAAGTGGGAGAGAAGAAGCCCACAGAAGATAATTTTAAAACAGAGAAATAAACCTAGTTTTTAGAATAGTAAAACAAGGCCATATAATGTTTTCAGTTTGGTATAAAAGGAATAATAAATTCTGACAGAAAAATATCAACTTATAAGTAAACACCTAGTTTTATACTTTAATATTTTATGTTAAAAGTAGATATTATAATAATGACACATCTTTGTGGAATTTTTGAAAGATTTTTTTCAGATTGTGTACCAACTAAATAAATGATAGAGTGTCTTACTAGAATTCAGAACTGGAATGGTACCAAGTTAAAATAATGCGTCCACCTAGGTATATCATTTTTTATAAATTAAAAAATATCTGCTAATAGGTATGAAATTATCTTTGCTTACCCTCCTGCATTAATAAAATGTGGTTAACAGTCATCATACTCTTACAGGCCACAGTTGTCACGAAAATGTGGTTGCTAGGATACCTTCATTATTTCTTCGTCATGTTACCCCACTCCATCAATTAATAAAGAAACACTCAAGTTAATTCTCAGTCACATTGATACACGTTCTTAGCATATAATTTCCCTTATCTCCAACTGACATTTCTCCCTCTAGCATTCACCTTTTACTCCAAAAAATATTAAACATGAGGTTATCACATCCGTTTACAAATTACAGCAATGATGCATGTCTTCTACTTAACCTTTCCGTTACCTCTCCATCACGGTGAAAGTTCTTCCAGCAAATATCCGTGCACAGAGTAAGTTATTTTTTCTACTTCTCAAATTTATTTCCAAGAAAATTGATGCCTGGAAAAAACATACATGTATCAAATTGATATATTTAGTCCTTTTCAGTCCTTTCTAAGGAAAACTGCAGAGCAGGAAATGACTTTGAAAGTCCTCCCACATCTTTAGATATTTATAACTATTGCCAGGTTACTGGTTTGCATTTCAGGGTCAGATTTACAGAAGGTTCCTGATATGGACTCTTATAAATATGTTGCTATGGGTATTATGTTGCGGTAAAAGTCACCCCATGCTGTCTTGAGTTGCCAATTTTCAGGGCATTATAAATATAAAAATAATAAATGAAAATAAAAATCTTTGATATGATAAATTCACCTCATTTATGTTTGTTCAATTCACTATTTCTTATCAATTCTAAGTAATGCTATGTAAATAAAATAAATTGCATTATTTTTTTCAAAGACTGAAAGTGCAAATTGTTCTGAAAATTGTCTGGAAAAAGAGAAAATATTGACTCTGATTACAGACAATATATAAATATAGAAATTTTCTCAAGATTTCATTTAGTTTTGATACCTTCCTTAAAAATCTAATTTAAAAATGTATGGTTAACCCCACTATACAAGGAAACTGAGTAATATTTGGATGAAGTCCATTGCAAAGCAACACTTAGCAACTTCAATAGTCAAGGATAGAATTAATATTTCCTATTGTTTACAATAGTTGTACATTTCTTCAAATTTAAATGTCAATATTTGCATTTCAATACTTTTACTAAAATTGTTTACCCAGTAAAATGCAAATAAAGGGGTGGGGTAAGAAGACACTGAATTCAAGGGGTGGGTATCCCAACTTTTAAAAACATTTTGAAGCAGTTCAACATATTTTTATATTTATATGTAAACACATTAATGATGACTGGATCAAAACCCAAACAGACTGTACAGATGTAATCTTTCAAAAAATTTGCCTATGCCAAAGACTGTACACAGCTGTTTTCAATTTACTAAAGTATATGTGTGGTCCTCTTTTCAGGTCAAAGAAAAATATCTTTCTCTTTTTAAATTTCCATGTGTGGTCAGCAAATCATATAGTTAATGTAAGAATACTTTTATGTAAAATGATCTTCTTTATCAATCTTGATGTCCTGTGAAAAGGGTTAAAACAGTCTTCTAATGAAGTAGAGGAAATTTACTAATATACTTGGGGCTTTATAAATGTCTCCCAAGTGTCACTTATGTCTATTTTGAGCATAATACAATCAATTTTTTTAAACCTTGAGAGTCAGGAGTTAAAAACCTAACAACAAACTAAGGCCCAGGATTATTGTATTTTTGATGGAGTAATTTGATTTAGAGATTTTTATGTTTCATATCAGTCTCAGTTTCCTCTTTATCAGAGATCACTCTTGCTTTTTCCTTAGCACTTGATTTCTCAGACAGTGTCCTGATTCATCTTCATCTACATATTTGTTAGGTTTGATACATTTTAAATGGTGTTCGTTAGGGCATTTAAACACATGCTCCTCTTAAAACTCAAAACATGCACTGGGTGATAATTTTTGCTTTGCTGTGATTTTGACAAGCTTAACAGAATCTAAACACGTTTATTTTCTTGTAGATTCCACTCCTTGTTTTAAGTTTACCATGAAACTTCTCTCTGAAAATATCATAGTGAGGTAAACTTCAACATGACAGATTTTCATCTACGGGACCTTTGTATATATTTTGGTATTTTTAAAATTAAATTTATTGTTGTGACACTGGTTAATAAAATTATGTAGGTTTCAAGAGTATAATTCTGTAATGTATCATCTGTATATTGCCTTGTGTTTTTAAATATGAAGTTTGAGATTAGGGTCCAACAAATGATTATTGTAAAAAGTTATAACATGAACCTATATTTTCTCAATTTTTTTAAATGGCTTCAACCATCATTCTCTCTAGAGGCTGCAAGGATAGCTTTTCTTTTATGTTGAACAGTATACTCTCACTAACTCAAAATATTAATCCCTTCTTTTGACAATTTATTTTCCTAATATTGTTTTTGTCATAATTTTAAGCCCTCAGGGTGAAGTTGATTTACTTTTTGCTTATTTCTCCTTGCCACAGCCATAGTTTGATAATTCTAAACTGACATGACACATTGAACAATAACTTTTTTCTAGTCAACTTAATCAAATAGTTATTAATAGCCCACTATGGGTAGTAGACTACCATGGTAGGCTACTCTGCCTGTCCTACTCTAAGCTAGGCACCATTATTAAAATGGCACATTTGGTACTAAATCACCAATTTGGGTCTAAGCAGATGGGACTAATATTGCCTGAAATAGGGTACAATCTTTTAATCTCACTTCATCTTTCATTATCAGTGTTTCCCATGTGTTACCTCCAGTTCATATTTTTTATGTCTCAGAGAAAATAAGCTAAAAATTAAAACAAAAAAAGCCAGTCAACAATGGAACGACATCTTTATAACCTACTGAGAGTGTTTATAGTCTGGGGCAGGGGAGGAAATTATTGTTCCATGGAAGAATATGAAAAAATGTAAACAAGAGAAGATGCAAACCGAACTGAACCCACACCCACGTGTGGCAGTTGAGAATCTGGAGGGGATCTCAGCTGCACAGCCACTCCCCCCAAGCCCCCAAGTGCAAGGGACTTCAGCCCCATGGCAGCCTCCCCAGCCTAGAGCACCAGTGCCGGGAAGAGGAAAATCAGTGGGAATTCCGTTCACCTGGGAGAGACAGACATCTGCTGAAAACCTCGGCATCCTCTTTAAGAGACAACATACCAAACTATTCCCCATAGCACTCACCCAAGGCTTTGGCAAAGGGACGGTGGCTCAATTGGTGTCAGAATTATACAGAAAGAAACTAAGTTGTGTAGCTTTGAATTGAGGGCTGGGAGGGACAGTCTTCAATGCCTCTGTGCTGAGTCTCTGTTTTACTGCATGGCCCATGAGCGCCACTTTTCCTGAACTGGGCAGTCCTCCCGCATGGCAACGACCTGGTGAGCTAAACTAGCTTTATTGTGATGCTTCCCTGGGGCTTTACCTTGGCCAACACATACAAGGCCAAGGGCGCTGTCAATGGCAACCAGCCTGGACCCATGTTCCAGGCTTTCTTGAAAAGCTTTTAAGAAATTTCAGTCAAGTCCAAGAAGTGTCAGAGCCACACAGGGTAAAACTTGAGTTGTGTGGCTTCAGATCGAGGGTCATCTTTCCCCAAAGCTGACAGGTGCCACCTTTCCTACATTAAGCATACTGTCACACTACCAAATCTTAATCTACTTTAGCCAGGTATACTCCATCCTGGCTCCACCCTGATGACTCTCTGAGACACTGCCCCATCACAAAGGCCCCAGGTAGGTGATAGCTGGCCTCAGTGTACCCTGAGACTTTTGCTGAGTGGCCAAAGACCCAGCACTAGCCAAGTTCGAAACCGTGTTGACCTCACACTTACCTGGTGACTTCTTGAGAAAATGTCTCATGCAACTCGCTTACTACTGGGGCTTTTCAGTGGCTAAGTCTAATGAAAAAATGGCAGAAAGCAGGAAATCTTGGGGTGCCTTGAGCCTTTTGTAGACCCACCAAAGGTATGGCATGGTGGTACCTGCCTCAGACAACAGTATGGCCCCTCTCACGCACACCCAGTCCCAGCAAACATCTACTGACTGTGGATCACTTTGTAGCTACAAATAGGAAGCCCAAGGCTGGTCACAGGCAGTGCCTGACATTGATCTGCAAAGGAGAGCATTCCAAGAAACACCAGAATGAACATACTAGGGGCTGGCTTCAGACCGCAAAAGAGCACCACACAATTAGCTCCAAAAACAGCACACTCGAAGGGAGTTCTCAGCAGGCACCTGTTGTGACAAATTCTGCTTCATGAGGTCAACCCTCACACAGCAGCTCCTACACTGTTGTAGTGGCCAATCCTCACAACCAGCCAGCCTGAATTCAACTCTATCCATGTATGTGCTGACATTGATCAAGGCTCAAATACAGCAGGAGGGCACACACACCACACACAAGGAACACTCCTGCACCACCCACCTCAGGTGATCAGGGAGACTGTGCTGCTGGGAGCCATGGGGCACCTACTGCATAAGACCACCTTACTAAGGCAGGGAGACATAGCAGATCTACATAATACACAAACACAAACACGGAGAGGCAGCCATAATGGGCTTCTTTGTGAGACAAAGAAACACAACCTAAATGAAATAACAAGAGAAATACCCAGAAAAAGAAGTAAGTAAACTAAATAAAATGGAAGCAACCAATTTACCAGTTACCTAGTTCAAAACAATGGTTATAAGGATGCTCAAGGAATGGGTAGCTAAATTGGATAAAATTAGAGAGAGTTTATGATAAGCATAAAAAGAGACAGAAATCATTTTAAAAAGTCAGAAATGGAGAATACTTGAGAATGAAGCTGCAGCAGATTATATAAAGTGGTTTGAAAAAGAAGATAAAAGAAAACACCCAGAGGAATAAAAAAAGAAAAAAATTAAAATGAGGCTAGGTTAAGGGACATCTGGGACAACATCAGTGTAACAACATCCATATCATTGGGGTACCACAGGAGAAGAGAGAGAGCAAGGGATTGAAAGCCTATGTGAGAAAATATTGACTCAAACTTTTCCTAACCTGGTAAAGGAAAAAGACACACAAGTCCAGGAAGTACATAAAGTCCCCAAAAAGATGAACCTAAAGAGACTCACCCCAGACATGTAATAAATGAAACAGCAAACATTAAAGACAAAGAATCTTAAAAGCAGCGAGATAAAGACAGTTGCCTAGGAGGGAGTTCCATGAGACTGTCAGCTGATTTCTCAACAGAAACACTTCAGGCCAGAAGGGACTAGCATGAAATATTCAAAGTGATGAAAGAGGAACAATCCAGCCTACTCTAGCCAGCAAGGCTATTATTTGAATTGAAGGAGAAATAAAGAGCTTCTCAGACAAGAAAAAGCTAAAGGAGTTCATCACTACCTAACCAGTATTATAAGAAATGTAAAGAAAAATAATTTTTAAGAAAAAGAAAGAGGGAAAAAAAGAAGAGCATAAATTCAGGGTGGGGCAAAAGTAGGTTTTGAATTGTAAGTATGCAAAACAAGGTTTATTCTTGTATTATTATTTATTATTGTATTATTTTCCAGACAACTGTAAACCTATTTTTGCTCCATAGTGTATGTATAATAAAATGGAAATAGGTATGTAGCTATTAATAATCACTTTAAATATAAACGGAATAAATACTCCAATCAAAAGACATAGGGTAGCTGAATGGATAAGAAAGCAAGACCAGATAGTCTTTATTTCTAACTGGTTCTCGAGCATCCTTATAATCATTCTTTTGAACACCATGTTTGGTAACTTTCTTGCCTCCGTTTTGTTTAACTTTTTCTGGAGACTTCTCCTGTTCATTTACTTGCAGTATGTTTCCTTGCCTTCCATTTTGTCTGTCTCTTTGTGTTTGTTTCTATGCATTAGGTAGATTCCCTGTTTTGGGAATCTGTTATGAAACCCAGCCTTGAAAGTCTTGCCGTATGTAATAGGCGTATCTGGGACCCAGTGGTGTTGTCCCCTTTTTCCACCTGATCTGGATGCTCCAGGCATACCTTCCTGTCGTGATTGAGTCTTATTTGCTATTGGCCTTTTGGTGTGTGTTGTCGACACTTAGCTTGTCTCACTGTGAGGTTCTACCTCAGCCACAGTGTATGACCTGCTGTGCAGTTGTTGACTACATGCAATGAAATTTGCTTCAGCAGGGTCTGATGCCTGCAAAAAGTCCTTTTGGATATGCCACTTGGGAAGCTAATTGAATCTTGCTCTGATGTTGTCTGAAGCTGGCCACTGTGTGTATTGGTTCTGGGGCCTCTTGGCAGAGAGGCCCCAGAGCCTGGTGCAGACCAATGTCAGACACTGCCAGTAACTGGCTTTGGGCAATCTATTTGGAGCTTCAAAGTGATCCACAGTTATTTTCTCCCTCTGCTGAGCCTCGATATGTGCAGGAAGGATCAAGCTGCATACCAAGGCTTACTTTTATCAGCACCAGGCCCAGAGACAGGTTAGCAAAACTCCCAAGGCATTCTGATATCTGTCTGAGATCCACCATCACCTGCCTCCTCCTGCCAGGTGCCTGATAGGCTCAGCAAAAGAACCTTTTATGGTACTCAAATTACATGAGGTAGGTTCTCAATGGGTTACCAGGTAAGGGCAAGTGGTGTTCATCAGATTTATACAGATTCAAACTCAGAGCCGGTGCTGGGTCTGAGGTCACTCAGCAAATGTCCCAGAGTATACCAAGTCTAGATGCCAGCTGTCAGATGCCTGCAGACTTTTGTGGAGGAGTGGAATCTCAAGGAGTCAGCAGGGTGAGGTCAAAAGAGTTTATCAGGCCCAAACAGACCAAGATTTGTCCATATGAAGGTAGTCAGGTATATAAGGGGAAAATGACTCCTGTCCTAGAACCACACAGTCTGTCTACAGTTCTGCCAGGAGCCCAAGCTTAGCAGAATAGGGCCAACAGCAGTCAGGATGGTGAGGCCTGTGGATCTTCCATGAGAGGGAGGTGCTGGTTAGACTTGGGAGAATGTGGGGGGAGTTGCCTTGCCCCAGAGCCACACAAATCAATCTGTCCCAGCTTCTGGCCAGGCTTTGGCAGGACAGGGCCACCAGGAGTTGGGAGGGTGGGACATTCTGGAGCCAAGAGTATGAGGCTAGTGGGTCTCTCATGAGGGGAGGTACCACTCAGGTGCACCAGAAAGTGCAGGAAATGGCCCCCACCCCAAAGCCATACTATTTAGTCACTGACACCCCCTGACTTTGCTCTGAACTCTACACTCTAGCCCAGCTACCGGCTTCTCAGTAGGGCATGAGCTCTGCTGGGCATGACAATAGGTGGTCCAGAGGTCAGGGCCATTACATTCCTCCAGACTGATGCCATGTGGAAGGGAATGCTCTACTCATGAAAGGTGGGTCTGTGGTGTGGGAGAGGAACTCAGTACAGAGGTCCTAGCAGCTGTCCCCTCAGCTCACTCCTCAGAGCTACAAACCCCTGTCTCTCCTCACACAGTCTGCATTTCCTCTCTCCACTGGAGCCCAGGGTGAGTGGCTGTGAACAGGATTTTGTACATTAGCCCTTAAAGAGCATACCTGTGTCTGTAGCAGACTCCCTTCTTACCCTGGAAAAAAGAATCTCCACTGATTTTCATGGCCAGATGTTATATGGGTGCCTCTTCCCTGTTCTGCTGCTGTAGAGAACAAACTGATAGTCTCCAGAGGAGAAGGGGTTTGGGGGATTGGTGAAGGGGTTAAGAAGTGCACATTGTTAGCTTCAAAATGGTCCTGGGGATTTAGTGTTCAGCATAGAGGGTATAGTCAATAATATTGTAATAACACCGTATGATGACAGTTAGGTACTTAAATTAGTAAGGAGATCCCATTGTAAATGATATAATTGTGACCTGAAATTAATCTAAAATCAAGAACAAAAAAGAGGGGGGAAATGTCAGGGAAAATTTTTATTCATCTGTGTATTTTTTCTTGGTTTACAGTTTTGACATGCATACTACCGGTAAAATATTTTAGAGCTATCATCCTAGAAAGTATGATATTTATGAAGAGAATTAACATATCCAGACAAGGCAATGTACTTCTTTCTATAGATTCCCTACTGAAATACACACAGCACAGTGAGTGCCTTGCCAGTGTTGGACTTCAAAGAAAAAAAGAATGGAGTATAGAAATGGACTTAAAAAAAATGGAGTGTAGAAGCCACGTCTGAATATTCTGCTTAGAGATTCAGTGTTCAAAGTCAGACTAGATCTCCAAAGCTCCACCCACTCTGTGCTGAATACTGATACCTGAGCTCCAAAAGGAAGCTGTCTCTGCAAGGTCTCAGGATTCTTCTCACTATTCTCCCAGTCTGTGTATTCATCAAGAGGCAGTGCCTGAGATTTAAATCTATTTCTGCAGACTATTTCAAACAGATGCCATTCTTATCCAAACTCTGGGCTGAAAAGATGCTGAAAATTGCCCAGCATTTGGGTAAAGAAAACTGGGACTTGATTTCTATTGTTCTCTGGAGAGCATAACTTTTATAAGCAATAATTTACTCAGCAAACAAAATGGGAATACATAAATTCCCCGAAGTACATGCATTAGGCAACATAACGTGGCAAGCACACAAAGCACAGTATCAGTGGCCTTTCTTTCATGGAACAATGAAGACACTGTTTTTCTGGTGAAGGGGAACAGTACCTGGCCCAGCAAACAGCACCCCGAGTCCATGCATCTAAAACTGGGCTCTGGTCTTGCAGAATACTCTCAGTTCCACACCGAAACACCGCAAATTACTTTAGGAACTTTAGGGAGTAGTTCTGAAAGTCAAGAACTGCAGGACGCAAGTCTAAAGTACGGAATGAACTTGTACAACTCTCCACGTATTAATGTAATTTTGGGGTTTTTATTCTCTCTTAAATTCATTTCTAATATGTGATATCTATTACAAAGAATATGATTAGATGTATTCTGTTCCTTAGATGTAAAGTTCACGGTTTGCAGCTGAACAGGAAAAAAATAAGAAATTTAAAACTGTAAGTTTAAATATATGCTAGAAAAAAATGCTAACAGTCACAAATTTCACAATTATTTTCTTAAAATTTTGATAGCAGAGAAAAAAGCCCTTCTGATTCTTTGAGGATTTCTGAATTCCTCATTACCATTTCTTCAAAAATTTCAGAAATATTTGGGCCTTGTATTGGGTCTTCGATTGGTAAGATGAAAAAATAAAAGTATAGAGTTTTTCTTCAGCTTTTATATTCACATCCTCATTGAGCGGTATAGTCAGAACTCAGAAAATACCTTGGGTTTCCTGACATTGCACATTTGTGAAATCTGTAACCCACACTAGACTCAACAGCATTTTAAAAGTATAATTATTTTTCCTTATCCTTTCCTGCCAACATTTGAAATGAACTCAGCTGCAGCTGCATTAGCAGCGTGGACCTGGTGATAGTATACAGACGTACAGAATTCAGAGGACACGAGAAGGGGCTGCATGAGACCCCACAACATTTCTTCTAGAAGTTCTCTACCACTTCATTAGACAAGTGAAGCATTTGCAGCATTTGCATCATTTGGCCAAGTCGGAAGGCTCATACCTATGAGAATGATTTTTGTTGCCTTGAAAAAGTAATTCTTGAATCATGCATAAGCATGTTTTTTAAAATAAATTCAATCAACTCAGAAATAACCATGAATATTCACTTGTCATTCATTTGAAACCCTGAAATATGAACTTAGCGTAGCTCCCTTATTGTTTTACAACATGTTTGTGAGAACATAATGAAAGGAATATTATTGATTTAATTTGGGAGAAGTGGCTGCGCATTTTGGTGTGGCATGTGGCCTCTTCATGTACACAGTGAGGCCCTGCCATGTACCAGCTTTTTCGCACTGGCACGTCACCTGGCCTGAGGCGTTTCACATTCTCGTGTTCTCACACTTGTGTTGTAACCCAGCTAACCAGCGCAAGCCAAAGCCGGAAAGCAGGTGGGGTGCGTGCCTGACAGAGACTGGAATGGCGGCCGTGCCACGCGTCTCTCCAAGTGCCATAAACAAACAGGGTTTGTTTGGAAATTCCATCTCCTAGTTGCAGTAAACAAGAATTGACGAAGCATCCAGCAGAGAAATGCCAAACACTTTTCTACAAAAAGAAATTTAAGAAAATAACATAAGCCATTAGTGAAGTATAGAAAAATTTTCCAATCACCTATTTACTGTTGAGTTCTATTTAAATACAATACAATATAAGGTGATCTGATATTTCATGACATGATATGTAAAATAACACATATGACATAATCACATATATTTCTAAAATTCAGAGAATACATCTTGGAGGGTATTTTACTATAGATTGCATATTGAAACAACACGGCTTTTGAACTTTGTACAATAACTTCAAAGGTGAACCTATAATTGTTTTGTAGGAAAAGATTAATTACAACATAGCACGATTACCCTTTATCACATCCTTACAACTCTAAAAGAACAATTCTTCTATTGTTTTTTAAATATATTTTATTGATTATGCTATTACAGTTGCCTCATTTTTTTCTCCCCTTTAATCCCCTCTGTAATGTTCCCTACCTCCCACCAGCATTCCCCCACCTTAGTTCATGTCCATGGGTCATACATGTAAGTTCTTTGGCTTTTCCATTTCCCATATTATATTTAACCTCCCCCTGTCTATTTTGTGCCTACTGATTATGCTTCTTATTCCCTGATGCCATGTACCTTTGTACCCTGTACCTTTCCCCCCATTCTCCCAACACCGCCTCCCCACTGATAACCCTCCATGTGATCTCTATTTCTGTGAATCTGTTCCTGTTCTAGTTGTTTGTTTAGTTCGTTTTTGTTTTTTTAGGTTCAATTGTTGATAGTTATGAGTTTATTGTCATTTTACTCTTCATATTTTTATCTTATTATAGAAAATAGTTCTATGAAATTATCCTCTAGTCTAAAAATTAAAAACTAATCAACTGCGTAAAAATGAGATAATGTCCAGTACTGTATCAAAGGTTTCAGCTTTGTGCAAAGACTAAAAACTTCTGATGAATTTATAGTTAAGACACAGCAACTGTATTTCCAGTGCACTACTGACATTAAAAGATTACCTTAAAAAAAATAAAAGATTACCTTAAAACCATGGACTACTTAGCTCATGATTTAAGATTAAGATTCTATTTTTCTAAACTAGATCATACACTTTAAATTTTTTCCCTTTGGTCCTCTTTTTATACCTGAATATGTAAGCCATATATTTCTTTATCTCTCTTATATTGATCCTAATGGATTACGTGATTTTTTTCATGTAAGGACACATTACAAAAACTCATAACTCTGTGAATGATATGTCCAGATTTATTCTTTGTTAATTTTTTTCAATTACAGTCTACATTCAGCATCACTGTGTAGTAGTTCCAGGTGCACAGCGCAGTGGTTAGACAATCACATACTTTATAAAGTGCTTCCCTGATATTCCCAGTACCCATCTGGCACCCACGGTATTATTGACCATATTTCCCGTGCTGTACTTTACATCCCCACGACTATTTTGTAACTGCCCATCTGTACTTCTCACTCCCTTCACCTTTAACACATACCTACACACAAAAACACTAAAACTTATATATACCAAGAGTTTAATTGGGAAGTGAGTGGTCAGTATCAAAAAACTAGACTCTAATCCCCAGCTCTACCAACTGATGATCATAATCTAGTTTATGCAGTGGTAATAGTTAGAATAATTTTACAAAAATTTTGTCTTTCTACAGTTATGGTTCTACACTGACTGATTTGACTCCAGTTCAGAATCATCATTTCTCCACGCTATCATCTGCAGTGCAATAGTCCTGAGGGTGCTTTAGGAGTTTCTATCGACAAGGTAGAAGGTCTGCTCTGATATTTATTAATGAGGCTCCCAGCCTTACTGCTGATGGTATGGATTAGATGGCAAAGAAAAATGAAATTTTTATTGAGGGCAATAGGGATGGTGTCATGCCCTTCTGTTCTCTTTGAAATGGAAACACATTTTCAGTAAATTTCCATTTTAATGTTAAAAGAAGTGTTAAAAAGTGTGAGAAGTGTATGGGTGAGAAGGGCTTAAAACATTTATAAAGTGAATAGATAAGAGTGAGAGAGTTTTTCTTTTCTTTTGATCTCCCAGAGTTGTTGCTAGATCTTTTGTGTATCTATCTCCAAAATGTTTAGTCTACCTTATATGTGCAAAACATGGCATAGATTAAAAATAATACGCTATCCATAATGTTAAGGCATATTAACCTATGTCTTCAAATAGAACAAAATATTTAAATAGTTCCTCTCAGACAATACTAACTCCAATAACAGCTATAAAGTATTAAAGGTGGTACAGAAAGAGCATATTTGGTAGTGGAAATATTTTTTAAAGCATCATGGAGGGGGAGAAATCTGAATACCAGTGAAGTTTTGACATGGAGGGAATGTAGAGAATATTTTAGGCAAAGGGAGCAGCTTGAGGAAAGATATAAAGTGCCCCATGTGAGCTTGGGAATTAGCCAGTGGGACAGTTTGTCACTTGAAAAACCAGAAGGTGAGGAGCGTGAAGTAACCCTGACTGGCCTGGCTGGCCCAGATGATAATGGGTGGTCCAGAGGTCAGGCTGAGGAATGTGCTTAATAGGCGGTGGGAAACACTGAGCTCCATTTATGGTTAGAAAGTGATGTTCTAGGAATTGTTCTTTAAAAAGATTTAGCGGTCAGCTCTGTACAGTAGAGGGTAAATTCGAATGTGGAGAGCAGTTAGATAATATTACGATAATTTCAAGTAGGTCTAATGGAGTAACAGCCAGATCTGACAGCTTTGTAAGCAAGTAACTTGAGACAAAAAAAAATTAACCTTTTTGGCTCCAGTTTCCTGATTTAGATGATCTTCAACTTCCTTCAACCATAACATTCAGTGATTCAAGGTCATAGAAAGCTTGGACTAATACAACAAGTATAGGTATGAAAAGTAGAAAATCAGTAGGAGGCATTTGAAGAGGTAGATTCTATTTGCATTTCTTAGTGGGGTCTATACCGATATTTTGGGCTCCACAATTCTTCAATATGAAGCCCCAGAATTGCAGATATTTTAGCATCTCTGGTTGGTGCCTACCAATTAAATTTGAGTAACACTTTCCAGTCATTACAATAATCCAAAAGTCCCACCTAGTTCCAAATTTTTCCTTGAGGATTACAATTACTTGAACTTCCCCCACATACACTCATAATAACCATTGGGAGTCTATTTTAACTAATATATGAATATAGTAGGAAACGGAAAGACTGTTGATGCCATTTATAGCCAAGAAAAATTCATGGGGAAAAATTCATGTTGGAAAAGATTACATTTCGTTTTACACGTATTGAAGTTTAGGTACCAGTGGCATATTCAGAGATCCCATCTGTACATGGGTAGTGAGGAGACAGAGGAAAAACAGCAAAAAAAGTTCAATAATTTGTCTATTCAATCTTGAAAGAGAGAAGAAATGTTTCTTGTTCACCTGCTTAGATATTTGTGAAATAATAGGAAGTATCTTGGCTTTGCTGGAATCTGCCTTCTTGTTCACTCCTTACTGAAACATGCATCAGAATTTCCAAGGAAGAAAAAGAAAATTATCATCTCTTGGGTACCGATATGTATCAGATGCTTGCCAGGCACATATATTTTATGTTGTCCCTGGGTCTTGGTTTGAGTACTTTTCTCAAGAGGACATAGTTACGTAGCAGAAAAGGAAGATTGAAACCCAGTTCTGTCCATTTCCAAAACTGCGATTAGTTTCACTGCAACAATGTGACAGTTAGATGATTTGAATTTCAAAAATCCATTATGACATGAAAATTGGTATTATATATTCACGTGTCCCTCCTCCAAGGTCTTCTGAGGCACAATGCCTAGGGCAGACTGACAGGTGGGATATTCAGGCACATATGGGATGCTAGAGAGGTGATCCGATACATAGATCCCATCCAGGAACACAAACTCCAGTTCGAGCAAGGACACGATTATTGAGGCTTGTTCATTTCACTCAAAACACCTTCCCAATGATGCAATGGATTATTTTGGGGTTTTAAAAAATTATTTTTAATATATTCTTATTAAAACATAGTTGACGTACAATATTATATTAGTGTCAGGTGTATAACATGGTGATTTTAAATTTGTGTACCTTATGAACTGATCACCATGATAAGTCTAGTGACCACCTGTCAGGGTACCAAGTTACTATGATATGATTGGCTCTGTTCCCTGTACTGTACTTGACATCCTGTGACTATTTATTTCATAACTGGAAATTTGTACTTCACCCATCACTCAACCCCCTGGTAACTATCAGTTCATTCTGTTTTGTTTTGTTTTTTTAGATTCCACATATAAGTAAAATCATATGGTATTTGTCCTTCCTGTTTGACTTCTTTCACTAGCATAATACCCTTTAGTTTCATCCATGTTGCAAAAGGTAACATTTCATTTTTTATTGCTGAATAATATTCCACCATGTCTGTGTCTGTGTGTGTGTATACGCATATGAAACACCTTCTTTAGCCATTCATCTGTGATAGACACTTAAGTCTCTTTCATATCTTGGCACTTGTAAATAATGCTGCAATTAATACAGGGCCACATATATCCTCAAAATAGTGCTTTCTCCCCTTTGGATAAATGTCCAGAAGGGGAATTGCTGGGCCATAAGGTATTCTTATTTTTAATTTTTTGAGGACCCTCCATAATGTTTTCCATAGTACCGCACCATTTTACAATCCTACCAACAGTGCATGAGGGTTCCCATTTGGAAAGAGGTCTTTTTGAACATTGTGAATTCCTCAGAACTCAGGGGAGTGTTTTTCCAGAGCTTACTCTTAAGAACAAGTCCAGCCTGTGTGCCCCCTTGTCTACCTGGGTGTGGCTTTATTCTGTCCCTTTGGACTTGACTATGCATGCTGTTGATACGACTCCTGTATCTACGTGTGGTGCCTTGGGTGGCAAGGGCTCCACGACATTTGTAATTATTGCTTTGTGGCCCTAATTATATCTAGTAAATGTTTTGACATGCTTACACTTACACCTCTACTTGCTGTTTCGTACTGAATGCTTTCTTTTTGGCTCTCTCTCAGCCATTTCTTTTCTTTCTTTAATCCTGATGTCGTGTAGCCCACAAGTATTAGATTTTAATTTTAATTTTTAATCTAGACTCAGTCTTGATATTGTCTCTGATGCTGTCCTGTCACCTACAACGGTAAATTAATTTGCTTTCTTCCCCTGTAAAATGTATTTGTAGTCATAATTTGTCTCTTCTTTTCCCTTCAATTTAATACACCATAATCTCTGGTTTATACTTCATTGGTGGACAAGGGTGTATCTGAGAAAAACAAATAAATGAAAGTGACTTAAATCACCTCTTTAAGACCATTGTTGGTTAAAATTAAAATTTACTTTCAATATTTGTATAATAGTACTTTGGGTTCATATATACTATAAAAATTATATATTTTACTATGTTTATAAAAATGTAAGGGTTGCAGGTTAGCCAAATTGAGCTCAGTTGGGTGATAATTTTATTTCTGTTTCATAGTGTTTACTGAGAAAAGGTATACTTAAAGTTGCTTTCCCACAATGATCCAGGAAGAAACATCTGTCTCCTGGCTGTCTTGGGCATCTTGCATAGTACCTACAGTGCAGTAAATCATTCAATAAATGTCCATTCTTGAAGGATATGAGTTAGAATTAAAAACATTTGTGTGGTCCAGTTAGAGGCTGCAGAAAAAATAGCTGGTTTTGATACATACATGGAGTAGTCCAAATGAAAATTTGAAACTGAGTGAAAAAAAAATATTAATTTTCTGACTTTGAGAAATTGTATGTGAAACAGTTTATTCTTGTATTATTATTAATTATTGTATTTTTTCCACATGAACAATGGTAAACCTACTTTTGCCCCATCCTATACATTGAGTTGGTTTGTCCTTCAAGATTTAAGTCAAAATTTGTCTCAGAATCCTACTCCCAGTCTCTCTGGGCCTTCACAGTATGGGCGTTGGCCAGAGTGACATCTTGCCTAGACATCATTATTCTGCATTTCTCTTAAACCTCTAACTGTCTTCATGTGCCACAGCTCTCAGGTATTCTGGTCTCTCCCCTGTGTAACCTTGTTCTAAAACAAAGCCTCTTTCCTTGATCCCTTGAACACACCACAGGAAGGGAAAGCTGTGAATTTGTATGCTAAGAAAATTTGAAGGTCTCTTGTAAGCGTTGCATGCATTCTGAACATTTCCTGGTGAGTGTTAGCCATTCCTCCTGCCATCTCATCCACGTGAGGGTCCTGCCATTTAACTCTTCCTCCTCATCCTTGACAATTGCACTTCAGGGCACATCTCCATATTTATTTCCAGATTCCACCCTCACTCCATTTCTGGGCTCCTTTTGCCTACCTCCATAAATAAAACACTTTTATGCAGAGCAACTTATCTCCTTTTGTATAACTCTTTTAATTCCAGCAACGTTCTGTAGGAATCTGCATCATTACAGAACTAATATGGATCTATGTACATGTTATTTTGAGAAACAAAATAAAAAAGAAAGGAATCTTTTCTAAGATAAATCTGATGCCATCTTTGAACTAATGGGTTTTCCCCCCTCTGATAAACTGTGTATTACCAAAGCTTATACATGTATGTAAATAAAATATGCACACATATGTTTCACTTGCATCCCATTTTTATCCCATCCTCCAGCATTTCATCTCTACACAGTTAGTTCCTGCTATAAATTTAAACATTCAGATTTCCCTAAGCTTTACTTAGGTTACCAGCTAGGTAATGCTAACACTTGCTACGCCTATAAGCCTGTTTCTCCTTGCATTTAGTAATTGAACATCCTGCTGCCACTTCTCCTCACCAGTCTGTCCTTCCTTAATCCTCTCAACTTGGCATCTTCTCTTGCTACCACTCTGCTGCAAGGATTCGCCAGTTCTCTTCTCCCAGCGAAACTCTTTTTTCTTCTTCCTTTCCATTAAAACTCTTTTCTTTTCACAGCTCTTCCCCATTGAAGCTCCTCTCGCATTAGGTCCAGTGGGTACCCCTACTTGACTTCAGTTCTCATATTTTGCCATCCCACATGTTTCCTCCCACTTCCTGGTATCTCATTCTTTAATGTTCTCCTGCTTCTATTTTTACTTGTACAGAACTCATCCATTTGTTTTGGTTCAACTCCTACCTCTGAACAGGCATTTCCCAACTCTGCAATTCCAATCACGGCTGATCATCATCTTCTCAATCTTGTACTTTAACTCCCTATAGATGGGACTTGGAGAATCAAACACTGAACTCATTTTCTCACACAAATCTGTATTTTGTACTTATTTCTTTATTGTCACTATTCTCATCTAATAAATCTACTCCTAACACTCATTCTATCAAACTGACCAAGTCCACAGACTATTCCTTTAACTATCAAACAAGGTAACTTTTCTTCCCCTCGGTTTTTACACCCACCACGCTAGCTCATGCCTAATAACTATAAACTATAGTCTTTATATCTTCTTCATTTATAGCATAATTTTCTTATTGTCATTCTAAAATTTTTACCTAAATTTGTCTTTATGTACACATTGCCAGTAGCTCATTCCACTGTAATCAGCACACATTTACTCATATAGGATGCAATTTTAATTGCATTATTTTAGGTGAGATGGGATTATATTTTCATTGTCATTTTTCCATTTTGCTCTACTCTAAACACTTTTGAAGTTCTTTGGTAATGGCCCTTCCCCCTCAGCAGGAAAACCGTTCTCAACAGTGCTTACACATTTCTTCTGCTCACTACCTCTAACCATGGTAATTGCCCTGTAGTGATCCTTCCTTCCTATCCCTCACTCAGGCTGACCACTTCACTGAAGGTTTTCTCAACCCTTACTTCCTCCAAATAGCCTACTCTGCACCCTTACACGCCAAGGCGACCACTTGTAATCTTTAACATTTTCCTGCACATGGCAAATGATTACACCATATCAGATATGATCTTAATGAAGACCAATTCCTCTATATTTTAAACCCCAGGGGCAAGTGCTGTGTCTTCTCCAAACCTTTTAAACCTTACCAAATCGAGTACAATAATGTGTATTCAAGAGGTGCTAAGTAATCGGTGACCTAGAGGCCTAGGCAACAATGTATTCCAGATGGAGAATCATTAAGAAAGCAATACAGTCTTTCTGCCTGTAACTGCAACTGTAACTGTGACTCTTCCTAGACATAGCCCACCCTTCATGTAAAGCTCAATTATTAATGTGAAATAAATGAATAGAGCCAGGGAAGAGTAAATGCTACAAATTCCTGTTTATTTTGACCCACCCAAGCTGAGCAATGGAGAGATGACACTCTGCGTCAGCCATTGTATTTTAAATTTCTCCCTGCTCCAGCTCTTATTATCTCCCTACTGCCACAGCTGCATAGTGCTATAGTCAGTGGTAAAATGAGACATCTCTCCTTAGAGGGCAGGGTAAGTTGCCTTATCTACTTTTAGCACACTTTTGTATGGCACCTGGTTCATACACCTTAGCTAGGCAGCCATCATATGAAAAGCAAATACATGCCCAGAGAAATATGATATGTTTTTAAAAGAAAATTAATATATGGAGTATATTACAGTATATAGAGAGATATAGAGTATATCTACAATATATAGAGCAGCAACGTCAACATGTTACAGATTGCAGAGTTTTTGAGCTGTCAGAGTCTTTCTTGTCCACTTCAATACAACCAGAGACATTGAAATAAAGAACAAACTGACAGTAACAAGGGGGGCAGATAACAGGGGGGAAATGGAGAAGGGTCATCAAGGAATATGTACAAAGGACACATGGACAAAGTCAAGGGGGCAAGGATGGAAGGTAGCAGGTAGGGATGGGTGGGGCGGGGGGGAGTGCTAAGGGAAAAATGGAGACAACTATACTTGAACGACAATAAAAAATTCAAAAGACATAAAATAAAATAAAAAAATCATAGTGAATTAACAGAAGCCATCAGGATCCATGTACCCTGAAGAATCCAAGGGTCCTGCCCTTTTCTTTTTTCCTTCTTGGGAGCAAATGGTGAAATTCAAAGTCTAGGAAATTATTAGTGCAAAACAAGCAAATTGATGTTACCTTGTTGACAGCCTAGAATAATAAATTTTTAAGTAAAAAAGAAAAAATTCAAAAGAATCTTTTGTGACTTACTTTGTTTATATGATTAAACTACCTCCCTCCATAATAAATACATTCATTGTATGAGTTTTTGGTTTTAGATTTTTATTTTTATCCATTTTTATTTCTTCAGCAGTCCAGAAGATCTTCCACAACCAAGCTATTTTTCAGCTTTTAAATAATAACGCAAAGAGAATTACATCACAGTTAGATCCATGGTATGTTGGACAGCAATGTCATTTAATAAAAATGTTTGATATTGACTCTCTGTCCTCCTGTTGAACAGACAGCCATGTCTTCCCTTTCCTCTGCTGACCACAACCCTGAGACATGCTGGTGAAGGTCAGAGTGAAGGATTTGGCCATATTGGGCACCTGGTCACCAGGGCAGCTTTTACCTCTGGCAAAGGGGATATTGTCATCATTAATGCCCGCTTCACTGACCTCAACTACATGGTCTGCTTGTTCCAGTATGATTCTACTCATGGCAAATTCAAAGGCTCAGTTGAGGCTAAGAACAAGAAGCTTGTCATCACTGGAAAATACATCTCCAAATTCCAGGAGTGAAATCCCACCATCAAATGGGGTGGTGCTGGTGCTGAATATGCTGTGGAGCCCACTGGTATCTCCACTACCTTGGAGAAGGCTGGGGCTCATTAAAGGGTAGAGCCAAGAGGTCACCATCTGTGCACCTTCTGCAGATGCCTCCATATCTGTGATGGGTGTGAAGCAAGACAAGTATGACAACTCCCTCAAGATTATCATCAGTGTCTCCTGCACCACCAACTGCTTGCCTTCACTAGCCAAAGGCATCCATGACAACTTTGCTATCATGGAGGGACCCATGACCACAATGCATGCCATTACTGCCACTCAGAAGACCGTGGATGGCCCCTCTGGGAAGCTGGGGAGTGCTGGCCAAGGGGCTGCCCAGAACATCATCCCTGCTACTACTGGCACTGCCAAGAATGTGAGAAAGGTCATCCCTGAGTTGAATGGGAAGCTCACTGGCATGGCCTTTCATGTTCCCATCCTCAATTTGTCAGTTGTGGATCTGACTTGCCACCTGGAGAAAGCTGACAAATATGATGACATCAAGAAGTTGGTGAATCAGGCATCAGAGGGCCCCTCAAGGGCATCCTGGGCTGTGCTGAGGACCAGGTTGTCTCCTACAACCTTAACAGTGACAACCAGTCCTACACCTTCGATGTTGCAGCTGACATTGCCCTCAATGACCACTTTGTCAAGCTCATTTCCTGGTATGACAAAGGAGTAAGAGCCCCCAGACCACCAGCCCCAGCGAGAGAGACAGAGGCCCTCAGCTGCTGGGGAGTCCTTGCCCCAAATCAAACTCCCAGCACTCTGAGAATCTCCTGACCTCCACCCTTTCCATCCCAGACTCCCCGAAGAAGGGGAGGAGCTTAGGGAGCCCTGCCTTGTCAAGCACAATTAACTTCAGTGGGTAAACTTCACTGTACCCAGAAAATTTGATATTTATTATTGCTTGGAATACATCCCCTATCGTTTGGAGAGTCTGAGTGATAAAGAAAGCCCACAGGTTCCTCTGCTTCTGATTATTATCAGCAAAAATGCATCAGGTGTTTTCCTCCAACCACATCAGGAGAGATGACAGACTCTGTGCTCTATTGTTGCTATAGCCCTTCCAATGTTGCTACAGGAGCCAGGGTATCATCCTCCAAGCTTTGGTTACTTATTTCCTTGCAGATGGCGGGATTACTGACTATAACTTTCAGGCTGTAAAACATGGCAACTCTAAATAATAACTGGGCTACACTGTTTATTTATTGCTGCTTTGGAACAGAAAAACCACTGGAGTCCTTTAGTGTACTGGGTGAAAAGGACTTTCACTAAGAGAAGCTGGCATTGTAAATACTCGTGTTTTGTCAGGGTAACTGCCTGATTAGGGACCCCTAGTTTCTTTAGTTCCCATATTGCGGGCATCTATACATATTTATAGCTTGTGAGTTTCTTTTATTTTCGCTACATCATGGATTAGAGAGTATAATTAGAGGCTAAGGTAAGGGGCCTATTTTAGAAGTGTCTGCATTAAACACTAGTTAGAATGTACTAATTCTCATTTTAGTCTTTAATCATTAGCATTGTTGGTTAAAGAGTTCTCTGCACTCCATTCCCAGGACAGGATTGCACTTTCTGGTCATCTTGTGCCTGGGTGTTCCCTCATGGCTATTTCTTACCAATGACACTTAATGGCTAAAATGAGACCTTCCAGAACTCTTCTTCTTTCTGCTGAGGCAACCAATAATGATCAAGATGATAGCTGATTCAACAGTTTCAATCCCGGCGTGAAAACAATGTGAACAGCTGTGTTAGTCATGTAGCATGAGCAAGAAACAAAGTGTGCTATTCTAAATGACTAAGATTTTAGTACATTTTTTGATCCACTCATTTACTGATGGGCACTTAGGATGCTTCCAGCACTTGGCTCTTGTAAACTGTGCTGCTATGAACATTGGGGGAAACCACTGTACTTGAACAACAATAAAACAAAAGATAAGATTTAAGTACTTTTTGTTATTGCAGCATAATCTAGCTCAGCCTGATTACTTACATTACTTTTATTAATTTTACATTCTCAGCATAGTTCCACCTGCTATACTTTTAATTTATCTCTCTAAACACACTTTGATCATAGTACTTACCACCTAAATTATATTTACTTGTCTCTCTCTTTTATTAGTCTACAATTTTCTTGAGGACAGAGACATCTCACTCATCTTTATCTTTTCAGCCCTAATGCATAGCCTTTATATATTAGACACTCAACACAGTTGATTTGAACTAAATTCAGTTTACCCTATGTTGACATTTCAGCTCTGTGCTTAAATGGTGAATGACTGACAGTTAACCTTAAGTAACATTTTTTTTGATACATGCCTCTCTTAAAGTTAAAAAAAAGGCAAAATGATAACGTTGATTTGATGTAGTAGCATATACATTGAATCTACCAGGTTTGGCTATAACTTCTGTTTCCAGCTGTGTGACACTTGATAATTCATTGTGAAGAATATTTATTAGCTGTCCACTTATTCTATGATAGACAATGTTCTAGACCCTGAAAATGTTAATAGTATGTGTTCATGACCTTGTTCAATTAACAAGGTTATTGCAGGTCCCATAACGAGTTAGATTTTCATTCTCTGATACTAACTATGCAATACTTTAATTAATTTATTGGAAGGTTTGAGGGAAATAATATATGTAAGGGTTTTATAAATTTCAAATATTTTTATAAATATTAACATAAGATTATTTTTATTTTGAAGTTTTTGAATAATATATATTTCCTAATAATTAACCATATGAATATGTGTAATACTTCACTGTTCTGGATATTAGGTGATCATTTCATGTAACTAACTGAGGTTTGCAAAGAAATAACGTTTACATTAAAAAAATTAAAAATTAAAAAAAAGCACATCACACTGCCTGTTTCAAAGGACAATGTATTTACATTTGGAGATCATTTTTTTGGAATGCTTGAACTTCCTACACAAGATAAATGTCATATTTAATATTGCAATAAAAATAAAAACATAAAAAAGAAATAACGTTTAAATTATTTAGTAACCATTATGAAATTTTAGACCAATGTTTTAGTTTGAAAGAGAATGTGTGTGTTAGAATAACAGCAGCAATAAATATATCCTTCATTTGGCAAAATGCAATTCTAATTTCTAATTTTAAAAAAGACAACTGTTTCCTGGAAAACAGCACTGATTTACTGTACATTTAGTACAAAATAATAATTGGAGTGGATTATAAGTAGGAATGGAGAGGACAGGAATTAGACCTACCAGGTGATACAAATCATTGTCACCCGGTCATAGAATGATTGATCCAAATGCATATGATTCATTCAAAGAAGAAACAATTTATGATTTTTGAATATATAGAAACTATATATATCCAAAGACAAATTTATGCTTAATGTGCCAGAGTCAACTAACATGTATCAACAGCTACCAAAAACACTACCTCAAGTTTTCGGGGCAGCAGATTTAATGGTACATTTCCTAAACAGCGGTTTATTTCATATCTCAGTGATAGGAATGAGGTCACCTCACGAGCTTCTTGAGAAATTTGTACACTCCATTTGCCATCCAAAATACGGCATTTTGTTCACTTTGGTCCACACTGTTTCATCAGAATATTGATGAGATGTTATAGGAACTTAACTCATATTTACATCAATTTGCATATAATAAAATTAATTTTGTTATATGTTCTGTCGCTTAAAGTCACAGACAATGTTTAGTGAGGACTTACAGTATATCAGTTTATTTATTGTGGTTTTTAGATGTTTCATCAATACTTAACTTTGGCATTCATTCATTAAAAGAAGTGTTGACTGAGTGACCCTTGTGTTCCAGATGCTGGCTATGCTCTGTAAATATACAAAGGTGAGGTCCAAATATTTCCTGCCATCAAAGAGCTAATGATGTTTGGAAAATGTTTACTGCTTTGCAGAAAAAATACACTAGGTTAAACTTCATGAAATTGCCATAGTCAAAATAAAATTCAAAACAAATTGTAAGATAAAGCCTCTGCTCTTAAGAAGTCTAAACATCTGGTTAGAGACACATGAAACAATTATCTAAGTAAAGTGACTTCCCCATAATTTTTAAATCTTATTGCATGTACCAAATTGACCACAATTAAATAACCCAGAAATACTTTTGTGTTTATCTTATATATATATATTCTATAAACAAGGCCAATCTGTCAGAGAGTATAACATGTTCTCTGAAAAAATAGAAAACCCTGCTAACACATATAAATTCACATGAGAATTTGGTAAACTTGACCTTATTTGGGACTCAAGAAAAAAATCTTCCCATTCTCTGACATATAGATAGAGTCAGACCACTGCTGTCCAGGCAAACTCTCTCCATAGACTTAACTGCTATGAATCTGATAGTGACAGCAGGAAGTGACCACCCTTGGTCGTGTGGAGGCTGGTCTGGGGATGGCATGGAGCCAGGCAGGGACAGAGCTCACTCTAAGATTTCAGGTCAAGTGCGGCGACTCTGGTTGCCCTCTATTGCTTTCTCTCTCCAGGTATGGCAACCTTACAGATGAAATGGATTTAATCCTCCCTTAGCTTTCTGTGTGAGTCCTCATTGACTTAAACTATTTTAGGTTTGGATGGCATCCGTTTGTCCAAGTTACTGATTCAAGAAGAGGCTTGTAAGCCAGGCCTAAACCAATCAGCCATAACATTCTCCTGGTTATTAGGTTTGGTTCAGACAAGGGCATACGATCTGAATTTTTCTAATGAGACAGAACCACAGATTCCTGTTCAGTGGTTAGAAAAAGAGAAGCTGTCTCTCTCTCCGTAGTTGTGAACCCGAAAGCACACGTCTCTGGAAACTACTAGCCACCATCTTGTGACATGGGGGGGCCGTTTGAGGGGCAGTCTATGGAGGAAGGCAGAGGCAAGGGCATGACAAATCAACTGAGCCAAAAACACAGTAACACTGTGAACTCGATTTCCTTTCCAAGATTGTCAAATGTCAACACGCTCCTAGAAGTCAATAGTACTACGGGTGAATTAGACACAGACCTAATTGGATCTGGGACAGAGAAGGACAGTGTTCCCTCCCCCACAGCTGCCATCACCAGCAAAGTATAATTATGCTCACCAGGAGGGTCATTAGCTGCAGAGAGAGCTACCTGATTCGGCAGCTGGAGGGGAGGAGGCAGAGAGACTGCACCCAGCATGCCTGTAACAGAACCCGAGGAAACTCTCAGACATACATATCTGGGCGACACTTGGTGACAGTTTGTGGGGCACTTGCCATCATAAAATATTCAAGATATTCTAAAACTGAAGCATTCAAGAAATTCCAGAGAGATGGATTTTACAATCCACTATTTTAGGTGTTCAATGATATGTAATCTCTTTTTTTATTCTTAATCTGCCTCTTTTCATTCTTAAAAACTTAAGGTGATCTGGATTTTCTTATCTTTGAGAAATTTTCCTTGTTATATAAATCCTTATTTCTAGGTGTTAGAGTCTCTTCATAATATTTTTGCCTTATGATACTTTTTATTAAATGATTACTTTACAATATTTAGCAGATTTTTTACCCCGCATTGTGGAGTCAGTAGCAGGGAGACTGTAGGTTGGGGATGGTCATTCTCAACACCTGGATTCAGGTGCCATAGCTGCCTTCTGCAGAATTCCACTCACTGGTACCCACACTCTGTCCCCTTGGGCATGATGCCAAAGCCCCCAAGACTATATTTTGTCTTCTTTTATATTTTCTCTCTGATTGTCCCTTCTCTCCAACTCCAGAGAGAATTCAAATTTAGTTTTTCATTTATTCCCTCTCTATGCCATAGTAAAAATAAAACTGGTTATTAAAGATTTTCCCCCTAAATCTATGGCTTATACAACAATTTTGGCCTTGTGTCTTAAAAAATAAACCAAAAATTAACTTCATTTGTTTTTCTCTGCATTGGACTGTTTCATTTCTTTACAGTGCTGGATTCCAAGGTCTATTTTGCAAGACTGTCTGTGTGTATGTTCAGGGGAGAAGTAAACAAAGGTGTTATGGCAATTAACAAACACCCTTGGTAAATATTACTGTATACCATGGCAGTCCATGCGGTGGGGTACAATATTGATGAAGTACACATCAAACTGCGTGGCTTGGAGAGAAATGTTCTAGAATGTCACAAAGAAGAAAGAATTCAGTGAGTCCTAAGGAATCAGGGGAGTCTTCATGCAGGACATGGAAATTTAGTGAGATTACAATAAACAAATCTAATGAGTCATGGAATTCTAAGGTAGAAGACCAAATGCATGGATGAGATAATAAATAAGTGTGTCCTTGGAAAAGTAAGAAAGTTCATGAGTCTCTTGGTGATATTTGATGAAGGGTGGAGGGAATTAAGACAGCATATATGTAATTTAGATAGATTACGAAAGATTCTAAAACTGGGGCATATTGGTTTAGATTTCATGAAGTAGAAAATAAGGATGTATTTGGAAAAGGTATAATATCGTAATAGCTGTTTTTTATGGAATGGGTACATGTTGCTTAGTGACCTGCCCTTCAGTGAGTACATCACTTTAAAAATGTATATGTAAGGAAAGAGTTAAAGAAATGGCTGAAATGTGAGAAAGTTAGCCCATCCTTTTTAATAGATATACAATAACTCAGTTAAGCTGCAGGTCAGCGAGGGCCAAGAGGACCTTGAGGCCTGTGTGTTTTGAGCCAATATCACGTCATTACAACTAGGCTCTGACTCTTCTTCAGATCAGTCTTCCAGTGGCCAGAAGTTAGAAATGTTTCCCAAACATTCTGCCATGGACCCTGACCATTCCTGTAGTAGGGGTGCTCTATGCAGGCACACCTGTACAGCCATAACTAGCTGTACTTCCAGAAGAGTGAAGTGTTTGGATTCTTAACAGGTGGCTCTTATACACAAAAATGTTATTCACTAATTAATTTAATTTTTAAATTAGCATTGAATTTATTAAAGGTATAACATCATAAACCTAGTTCTTAATCTGTTAAGTTCAATTTTATATCATGTTTTTGTATTTTAATATTCAGTGTTTGTATTCTCTTTATTAATTATTAGCCCTTCCTTAGAATTATATTGGTATAACTTCTGAAGTGTCAAACTTAATTTGAACATTCAAACATTAATTTTATTACTTAATAAATTATGTTAAAGTAATTGTTTTATCCAATCATTGGCTCTTATGCTTTCCATTGGTTCTTATGTTCTTATGTTCAATGTTTTGACTTTTTATATACTCTTTAATTTTGTGTTGTGTTAATTCTAACTAAATACTTGAGGTATTTTTTAACAGTTCCCATACAGTGGTGTTTTATTTTTAATTGAAATCCATTTTTCCATAATGCTCAAATAATTTTGTTAGTATTACTTCTACTTTAGGAATTTGAGTTTTTATTCTGTTTCCTAATAAAATGGTCAAACATTTTTTACTTTTTTATAACCACTTGAAAGAAATATGTTTACTGGAAGGCAAATAGTGAAAAATTGGGACAACTATAATAGAATAACAATAAAAATGATTTCATAAAAAATTTTAAAGAGAATACTCATTTAATATACACTAAATAGATCCACTACAATAATTATGTTAATGAGAATTTTCCAATGCTTAATTTGATTTATTCAAACTGCTCTAAACTGGGAGCAGTGAATTATAATTTTATTTATTTATTTTTAAATCACTGTTAAGAGGGCGTTCATAACTTGAGCGATTCACCTTAAACATTTGAGCTCACTTTATAAATTCAAAATTTTTATTTCTTAAGTATTTCACATTTTTTGACTAACAAAGTTTACCCACATGGCTAAATAACGCTTGCACAACCAATTTATGGGCATAGTAAGCCTTACGTTATCTTAAATGTCACAGTACTCTTTAAATTTGACAGATTCTTATAACTTGGGAAAAAAATCAACCAAAATCCATCATTCAATCATATGCTAAAATTGAAATCTGTTAAATAATTCACTAGGCTAAATTCTCTTTAATATTACAAGTTCTTAAGTTATCAAGAATGCATAGGCAATGCCTTTTCACAAAATATTAAATTTATAAATTTGATTTGGTTCATTATTCCTTCATTTAACTCTACATTTTCCCCAAGGTAAAAAAAAAATGCACTCAGGAAACCAATTATGTCAGTCTAAATAACTTGGAGTTCCCTTTCAAGACAAACTCTTAGAATTGCCTTCCTCGTTAGTCAGAGTTGTTTCTCAGCCACAGACTGTGGCCGGTGTCAGAGCCGTAGATGCAGACATCTGGCAACATTATTCTCGAGATCGTTAAGGACAGATAGAGCTGCGAATAAAGTGGTATCTGAATTTGGGTCTACAGTCAAATTACACTTCACTAAATTCTTTCTTTCATTTAAAGGATTGGCAACCCACTCTTAAATTAACTAAGTTTCCTCATATGGCAGAGTTTTTAAATTATTTCTTTGGCTCTTTTAAGATATTAAGTGACATCAGATTGGATTTTGCATTTTTGTCTTTTACTTTTCTGGCTCCATATCACACTTTCTAAGATCACTCTAGCATTCAAACGACAATACCAAATGGTGAAATGTTGTCTAAGCAAAGTGTAAAAGAAAAATATGCCCTCATTTTAAATTCCTCTAATATATCAATAAACCTGTTATACATTATGCTGTGTTGAAATTCAATGCATCTTGAGAATGTTATTGTGAACGAAAAAGAATTCTCGTCCTCCAGTAGTACAAGTTAGGGTAATAGACAACCAAAGAAAAATTTGTGTGAGTATTGGCTCTGCAACTAATGGAAGAGGAGACTGATTTTTTTTTCCTTAAAATTATTAAGGATATTATTCCAGAGAAAATACTGTTGATCATTGCATTAACTTTTCAGATCACTTTCATGCTTTCTATTAAGGTAATGTTGAACAGTGGGACTCAGACTGTGACAGCATCAGTGTCACCTAGAATTGCTTAGGTACACCAATTCATCATTTCAGATCTACTGGAACAGAAACTCTTCAGTGAAGCCTGAAGTATGGATTTAATAAGTCCTCCAGGTGATTCTGATGCACAGGGAAGTTTAAGAACCACTGTGTTGGAATAAGACTAAGATCGGTAATGTTGATCTCAAATTCTATATATCTGAAAAATGGCCGTGTTCCAAAATGAAGCTATATATGAGATGTAAACTTTGAGGAGTTTTATGGACTGTGATTTCTCAACAAAGGCTACCAATTCTGGTTTTAGATACTGAACTCCACTATAAAGTAATGTTTAAAAAATGGTGCCAGATCTCTCACATGATAACTGGTCAAATATTTTGCATTAAGTGGTTCTGAATCTGATAATTTACAGGACTATCAGCAAAAAGATGAAAAAACTAATGAATAAAATACCTTTACATTAAGCACTTTATAGGAAGTTTAGTTCCTAAAAGCATAGAGTGAAAAGAAAACAAACAACAATTAACTAGTTTTCTGGATATTTTTCCGTTGGGAAAAAAATAAATAAAGGTAGAATGAGCAGTCTTTCAACAGGACAATAACTTTTCTAGTGCAAAATCACTTTATGCTAATCCTAATTTAAGTCACTAACATATACTGAATGAATAAAAGCACCAAAGGAACTAAAAAGAAAGCAAACCATGAACAAAAGTTTGACCTTAGTATCTTCTGAATATTAAACAAATTCCAAGTTCATCAAGATCAACAGTTTTGAAACAGAATCCTCCCTCTCCCCCTATTCCATCACCAGAGAATCATTAAAAATAAAAAAGTTTAAAGATGTGGTGTGAGAAACCAAGTCAAATGAAAGAAATAACTTGCTGCCCCCACCAATAGATCCAAGATGGTCACTCAGAGCCCCAGTGATTTTCCTAGATAATACCCCAGATTAGGGATAAGACAGGAATTTGGCAATTAGCTATTCCTTCTTAACTCCACATTTACTCAGTGAGATAAGGAAAGCTATTAAGAAATTTGAGAATAAATTTAGTTTTTGAAAATCCTACTTTAATATAACTAAGAGATAAAAAAATTAAAGCCCATTTATAACTAGTAATAATCCAAAGAGAATATGGTTGATTTCTGTGGCTAATTCCCCTAAAGAAGCAAAGAAACATAAAATATTGATGCTTCTGAATTAATGTGGTTCTGATCACAATAAAAAATTCTATTTCTGTGAAAACAGCCTAATATCCTGTTCTGTTACAATATCTCATATTAATAATGGGATTTCCTGGTTGAATTAGTACGTATACAATGAATTTATTTTATTTTAGAGTCCGGTGTAGGAAGATAGAAAAGCCCCTGTGTAAATTGAGGACAAGAGCTTCCCTGGGTTACAGCACAAAACTTTACAGGTGGGAGGAAGAAAGTAGCTGCAACTCTCTTCCTATGAGCAGTATCACTACGGCAATGGATGCCAGAAAAATGACACTATAGGAATTTTTAGTGTACATCTCCTCCCAGAAACATCAATTTGAACAACTACCCACTCATGAAAATACCTCAAGAAGAGCAAAAGATTGCAGGCAAAGGATTCCAGCACCTAGGTGAAGGACAGAAATAAGAAAAGATATGGAAGCAAAGAACAGATAGATTCATATTACTGTCATCGCCCTCCCTTAAACCCAGCCCACCATCTAGGAGAGTCAGCCTGGTGGTGGGGTGGCCCACTGCTGAGGTCCATGGTGAAGTTGGACACCCACTTTACTCTCCTGGCTTCATGTGTGGCCCCAAAGTGCTCCCAAGTAGCTCCCATCAGGCTCCAGAAAACCCAGGTTCCCAGCCTATGTGAACTTTGACCCTAGACTCCTGGACCCAGGGTTCTGGCTCACCCCAGCACCAGATACCCCTTGCAGCCCCAACCTTGAGGATACCTCCTCCAGACCCAAGATCCCAGACTACCCAAGTGCCAAATTAGCCTCCACATACCCATTCTCCAGGGCAATCCCGTTGCCAGGTACCAGGTTACAAACTGACTCACATGCCCCCAGGCTTTAGTCTTTCTTCAGAACCCCTGGCCTTGGCATACAGGCCATTTCCTGTGGAATAGGCTCACAGCCCAACCCATCCCATCGGCCCCATCACAATGTTCCTTGGCACCTGATTCACCCTTGCGGACCCAGAATCCAGGTCCACTCACAAGGACCTGGTTCTAGGCCTATCTCCACTGACTCAAGCACCAGGCCACCCCAGTGAACCCAGGCTCCAGCTTGCTCCCAAATACCCAGGTACCAGGCTGGTTCCTGAGTACACAAATAGTGGGCCTTTCCACCCGCTGACGAAGACAACAGCCTTACCTTCCTGGGGATAAGGAGATCTGTACACTCTGCCTGAAGCTTCAATCCACCACCTTGGGGTTTCTTGCAACTTCTCCCTCACTTAGAGGAGTACAGCCTTTCACGCTGCTTCTGTACTCTCCGCATCACCCACCTCTGCCCATCTGTCTGGCCAGACCCCGCTGTTACCATATCATTAGGAGAAACAATAAATGCATTATTGGAGTCTTTAGAAGAAGAGAGGAAGAAAGGGACAGAAGTTCTGAAATCTCAATAGAAATTCAGACACTCAGGTTCTGGAAGCTAATAAGTCATCCCCAAAATTTAACCCCGAACAATTTTCTGCAAAACATACTACAATAAAACTATCTAAAATCAAAAAGGAAAATTTTAAAAACAGCAAGAAAAAAAAAAGAAACCTTAGTTATAAGACTATCAGAGGATTTCTCAGAAACCTTACAGACCAGGAGAGAGTAGAATACTGTGTTAAAAGTTGTGAAAGAAAAGGAAAACAGCAATTCAAGAATACTTTATGCATCAAAGCTGTCTCTCAGAAATAAAAGATAAATACTTCCCCCACCAAAAAAACAAATGCTGAGGGAGTTTATCATGACTAGACCTGCCTTACATAAAATGCCAAAAGAAGTTCTTCAAGCAGAAATAGGACACCAATTAATAACATGAAAACATAAGAAGATATAAAACATAATGTTAAATGTAAGAAGATAGTCTAATTAAGAATACTTTAATATTGTAATATGTAACAATCTCCATGATAGATCATATATTAGCTCACAAAACAAGACTTACCAAATGTGAAAAGATTTAAATTACACTGAATATTTTTTCTAAACACAATGGTATAAAATTAGAAATCAATAACAGGAGGAAAACTATAAATTTACAAATATGTGAAAATTAAACAACACAGTTCTGAACAACCAAGAGGTCAAAAAAGAAATCAAAAGAGAAATCAAAACATATTTGACATGAATGAAAATAGAATGATAATATACCAAAATATACGGAATATAGCAAAAGTAGTTCAAGGAGGGATGTTTTTAGTAATAAATGCTTACATTAAGAAAAAAATTTGTAAATAAATGACCTAACTGTATAATTCAAGAAACTAAAAAACAAGAACAAACTAAGCCCAAAGTTACCACAGAGAAGGAGGTAACAAAGACCAGAGCAGAAATAAATGAAATATAGAATAGGAAAATGATAGGAAATATCACTCTGAGAGTTGGTTTTTTGAAAAGATAAAACTGACAGACCTTTTACTAGACTTACCAAGAAAACAGAGGAAGGACACAAATCAATAAAATCAAAATTAAAAGGGGAGATATTAAAACTGACATCATATAAATACAAATGAGTATAACAGACTACATCAAACAATTATATGCCAAGAAATTAGATAACCTAGAAGGAACGGATAAATTCCTAGAAACATATTGTACAAACTACCAAGATTTAATCATTAAGAAACAGAAAATTTTAATAGACCAATAATGAATTAGGAGAGCAAATCAGTAATCAAAAACTTCCCAAAAACAACAACAACAACAAAAAAACAAGGATAAAATTGTTTTACTGATGCTTTCTACAAAATATTTAAAGAATGACAAGACTTCACAACATCTCCCAAACAATTGAAGGAGAATGTACACTCCCAAACTTATTTTACAAGGCCAGCTTTTAAAGAACTTTTATTTATTAATTTTTTTAGGGATGGGGGAGAGAATGAGCGAGAGAGAAATGCCAAGTTGTTCTTCTACCTAATTATGCATTCATAGGTTGACTCTTGTGTGTGTCCTGACCAGAGATTGAACTTGCCAACTTGGTGTATCAGGACGGCACTCTAACCATCTCAGCTTCCTGGCCAGCGCAGCTTTCCTAATACCAAAGTCAGATAAAGAAACCACAAGAAAAGAAAACTACTGCCCAGTACCCCTGAACTAATGATGCAAAAATTCTAAAAAAAAAAAAAAAAACAGTATTCAAGAGCACAAAATTGAATTCAACAGCGCAGTAAAAGGAATGAATATACACCTGATCAATAGGATTGATCCCTGAGATGCAAGATGATTCAACATATGTAAATCAATAAATGTGATACATCATATTAATAAACTGAAAGGTAAAAAATTTATGATTATCTCAATAAATGCAGAAAAATCTTTTGATGAAATGCAAATGCATTTATAATGAAAAATTTTTCAATAAATTGGCTATAGAAGGAGCATACATTGACATAATAAAGTCCATATATGACAAGCCCACAGCTAATATGCTCAACAATGCAAAGTTTAAACTGTTCCTCTGAGATCAGGAGTAAGATAAGCATGCCTACTCTCACCACACCTATTCAACATAGTACTAGGAGTTTAGCCAGAGAAATTAGGAAAGAAAAAATAAATAAAAGGCATAGATATCAGATTGGAAGAAGTCAAATTTTCTTTTTAGATGATATTTACGTATAGAAAATTCTAATGACTCAACAAAGTATTAAAATAAATCAACAAATTCAATAAAGTTGCAGGATAAAAAATCAATATGCAAAAATTAGTTGCATTTCTGTATACTAACAATAAACTATTAGGAAGAGAAATAGAGAAAACAATCTCACTTACAATAGCATTAAGACTAATGAAATACTAAGAAATAAATTTAACCAGGGAGGTAAAAGGTATATACACTAAAAACTGTAAGACATTGATCAAAGTAATTGAAGAAGACAAATAAATTGAAAGATATCTGTTCATGGATATGAAGAATTAATATTGTTAAAATGTCCATACAACACAAGGCCATCTATAGATTTTATATAAGCCTTATCCAAATTTCAATAGCATCTTTCACAGAAGTAGAAAAAATAATACTAAAATTTGTTTGGAATCACAAAAGACCCTGAATAGCCAAAGCATATCTGAGAAATAACAAAAAAAGAGACATCATGAGTCATGATCTCAAATTTTATTGCAAAGCTATAGTAATAAAAAATACTAATATGCTACTGGCATAAAAACAGTCTCATCAGCCAATGGAATAGACTTGATAGCCTAGAAATAAACCCATGCATATACAGGAAACGAGTATTCTATAGGGATCCAAGAATACTCAACGGGTAATGGTTAGTCTCTTCAATAAATTATGTTGGGAAAACTGGATATTCCTATATAAAAGCATGAGCGCATTATGCTAAGTGGAGTAAGTCAAACAGAGAAAGACAAGTATTATACATTCCCACTTATTCATAGAAACTTAAAATGATGAAGAGTAGATATAGAGAGCAGAATGGTGGTTGCCAGGGGCCTGAGGGTGGGGAAATGGAAAGATGTACGTTAAAGGATACAAACTTCCAGCTACAAGATGAAGAAGTTCCGGGGATCTAATGTGAAGCCTGGTGGCTACAATTAACACTACAGTTGACCCTTGAACACACGTGACTTGGGTCTCAAACTCCCTTAGTGGAAAATCCACCTATAACTTTTGTGCAATACTTGAGCTCACTGCAAAGGAGGTGGCTACAAAATTATTACAGTAAGTGCTTCAGTTAATTTAATGAATTTATGATTTAATGCTGCATCTTAACATTTCTTCACATTTCTCTCAATTCAAATGGCACCATGTACTGTCCTTAAGTGTCCTTAAGTTTTGATAAATTTTAACTTTTTATTATAGTTTTGCATATAGGTTATGGTAACAAGTGATAAAATATCTACTTTATAGATATCTACTGACTAATATCTACATGTTTTATGCATTCATGACTTAACTTTTTCTTAAATTTTTCAATATTTCTAGGCTATATGGTTTGTGAGGTTTTTTTAAATGTAGCAAATCTTCAAAATTTTTTCTAATATATTTATTGAAAAAAATCCACATATAAGTGGACAGGTATGTTCAGACCCATGATCATGGGTAAAGTACACTTTATTATATACTTGCAAGTTGAGAGTAGATCTTAAATATTATAACCACACACACAAAAAAATGGTAGTTATGTGATGGGATAGAAATATCAACTAGCGTTGTAGTGGTAATCACCTTACAACGTATATGTATCAAACCATTGTATTGCCCACCTTAAACCTACATATGTTGTATTTCAGTAATATCTTAATAAAGCTCAAAAATTGTTAATATGACAATGTTTAGATGAAACAGTTTTTGTGTGATAAAAATGGAGATGTTTAATATCTATCAATGTTGAGAATTTGGCATTTGTTTTGTGTTCCATTGGGAAGTGTGGGTTCTAATGTTTGATTTCATGAGTCAGCTCTGGGTTGCCTATTCATTTAGGGCTATGCCGGAGGAATAAAAGAAAGAACAGAGTAAAATTTTGTGTTGGCCTTGAAAGCACCAAGCAGGGAGCATTGTAAACCTGGTTTATAAGCCTTATTTAGGTGGAAGTTGAGTTACTGTTTTCCAGTCTACTTGTGGCACACAGGCATACCCAAAAGGGGAGAGCTTCTTCATCAGTAAAGACGAAAATAACGTCTGTATAGGGAATAGGGAAATCTTCACCTTCATGTAATCAATCTTCCAAACGAGTATTAGATAAATGTAACCTACTAATATCTAACCGAACATACGTAAGAGATTTTTGTATGTTTTAGTTTATACACGATAAATTATGACATGAACTGTAGGAAGCACAGAAGTTAGTCTGCAACAATAAATGGTATCCTATTTGAGTCCTTGTGCCTAATACATAGCTATGAATCAGTCTGTTGCTCCTTCAGTAATATTTTAATAAATGCCATAAGGGTAGACCTTCAAACCAAAGCATTTTGTGTGAAAAAGTTATTGAATGACATCCTATTCAAACCTTTTTTTGGCAAGATGGAACACATGCCAGGTTTCTTCACATGCATTTCTCATATAGAATTATTCCCATGGAAAGCTGCCACTTCCAAAGTAAAGCACTCCTTTGCCAGTTGGTCCTTCTTCTTGAATGGCAAGACTCCTTTCAGTCTTGCCGCACCCTAAATAATGGGTGCCTGAAGCTCGCACAAGCTAATTCCCAGTGCAGCCCAAGTTCCCAGCTCTTCATGACCATAAACTTAAATGTAACAGCAAGTTTTCATTATGACACTGTGACTCCAACTGTGTCCATAAGGGTTTCAGAAAAATTACAGCATGATATGATTTCCATATCATGATTTCCATATATATATACTTCTTGAGGTTTCAAGTACAACATTTTTCAGGCCCACTTATGTAAATAACATGATACTCAAACAGAAGAGGGATTATTATTACATTTCATCTTAATGTGTAAGAAAGAAAAAACTCACAGCACAAATTTGAGCTAGCATATTATTTTCTTGGTTTGCAGTTCTGAAGACAGACACTGAATGAGTAGCTTTCCCTAAAGCAATATTTCATGCAGTTTCCATAGGTCTGTGAAATTGCTATAATGCTGCAAAATCAGCCTTGCCTCAGGTTTAATGTCTTCTGTTTAATAGCAGAATACGGTGCACCTGCTCAGGACACCTGCACACGTTAACTTAGTGTTTTAGACCAAATTCAATCGCGTGAGCATTAGCACACTGACTCACCATCAGGTACATTAAGGATTTAAAGTTCGATTCATAAATTACATAGCAAGATGGATGTCCTCTCTCCCCTGCCTCCTTGTTGCTCTTCCAGCCTCACCACCTCATGCAGAGGATTATCTATCACAGTGGAACAGTAGCTTTATCCTTACTGTCAAGTGGAATTAGGAGGTTAACTCTTGGAGGCAAATTCATAAGACTCATGTTCTGTTGTTCATGAGACAACAGGAATTTTATTTGTGATTATAAATAGGCATATTTTCAAAAGGAAACATCCATCAATCACAAGAACATAAACCTTGTGTGTGACAATTTTTCTTTTCATTTGTACCAGCAGCTGCCAAGTCTGTTTTCTATAGGTAACAGAAAAAAACTGGAAACACTTTTTATCTCTTCTATCTAGATTTGGATTTATTGTTGCTTTGTGCTCTCTGAAAATAGATGTATTTATTTTTCAAGTAAAATATGCACATTAATAAAATTTGTATTTCTTATATAAGTATATTTTCTACTTCGCTTTCTAAATCTATAAATAATTGTTCTTGGTTTCCTTAACCAGCTTCTGCTTTTTAGCAATTTTTTCGAGTTCTTACTATCTTCCCAGCACCATCATAGGCGCTGGGACACCGCAGCCAGCAGCAGAGAAAATGTTCGTGGCCTTCATGTAACTTCTGTCCTTGTCGTGGTGGAGGATGAAAGCAGACAACAAATAAGTGGATGAACAGATATTCCAAAACAAGGATGGAACTTACCATAATGGTAAGTGATATGAAGGAAATAAGCATGGTAATACAGTAGGAGGAAATTGAGTGGATTTCCCAATTTCTCTTGTCAATTAAATTCAATTAATTTTTATTGTATTGTGTACTAAATTTGAACTAGGTCCCACTTGACAATGGATCTACAAAGCTAAATAGATTTGGCTTGTACCTTAACAGAACTTAACATTCCAGCAGAGAGAGAAAAATGTAACACGAATACAATGGACTGTGATCGGGGCTGTATTGAACTCTCTATGGTCGCTGGAATAGGGAAATTCTCTGATGCTGCCTACGGAATGAAGAAGACTTCCCAGAGCAAAGGACAGCAGAGTGGACCATCGAAGGAGCAGCCGGAAGGAATTCAAGTAGTTATTAAGTTAAAGAGCACAGCCGGTAGATGTGCAAAAGAATGGGCGTTTGCTTCATGCACATTTGAGGACTTGGGTTCAGTATGAATGAAAGCATCATAATGACAGACACCAGGTCCTGAATGTCTGTGTTAGACTTAAGTGTTTGGATTCCAATTCATCCTGTAGGCAGTCGGGAACTTGTGGAGAATTTTAAAAAGCATAGCAGTAAAGTCAGATTTGGGTTTTGGAGAGATTATTCATTCAACTTGGATGGAGACATTATCCTAGGGAATGGATGCGGAGACAGGCATAGGCGAGGAGCGCAATGAGGAAACACTGTGGTAAGTGAGGGCAGGACTCATGGGGGTCTGAGCTCAGATGGCTAGCACAGTTGTGGGCTTTCAAACATTTAGAGGAAGGCCAGAAAAGAGTGACCTGGGAAAGAAAATCGATTTTAGTGAACTCAATGATGGCTTATTGTTCTAATAAAACATAATGTAAATCATAGTATTAAGGAGAAGAACTGAGGGTGGAATGTATCCAAGTCCCAATACAGATGTTCTAGAGCAGTGGTGTTCATCTAGGGTTGACTTGGTCCTTCCAGGAACATGTGGCAATTTATGTAAACATTTTTCGTTTTCATAACCTGGAGGCACAGGGAGGTCTTAATGGCATCTAGTAGGTAGAGGTCAGAGATGCTACTATGCATCCTACAGTGCACAGGACAGTCTCCCAAAGCAAAGAGTATCCAGACCAAAATGTTAGTAATACCGAGGTTGAGACACCATGGTCTAGAAGAACACTCTCACTAAGTGTCAGTATAAAGCTCAAGGGCAGAAGCCACTACATTAAAGGTGATGTCTAAGAGAAGGGGCCTCACTCCAAGATTTAAAAGGACTTTGGCTCTAGGTCAGTTCAGTAACTAGGCTGTTTCCTTCATTGCTGCTTTTGCTTTCTAAGTCTTCATAAAAGGCACAGCTAATGGAGATATCTGTAGCACATATCTCCTCACTGACACTTACCTCTTTGTAATGTGCATGCATATTGCTGTGGGTCATGGTGCAATGCTGGGACTTTCTAATCACTTTGGGAGAGAACAGAAGCAACATATTATATACTTGATAGGTTAATATCAAGTTTCAAAACCAGTGTTTAAATGCATGATATAATCAGTCAAGAGAGAGAGGGCTAAGGATAGAATTGAAATAGCTGAGATTAGTCTCAATTATAAATAGCTAATATTTACCCCATGCTTACAAGTCATATATCCTTCTATGAGTTTACATGCATTGTCTCACATAAGTCTTAAACATCCCTAAGGAAAAAGAAAAGAATATCTGCATTTTGCAGACAAGGAAACCGAGACACAGGAGGGTTGGCTGATTTAACGAGCATTGACCAGTACTCGAATCTATGTATCCAACTCCAGAACAACATCGTACTCACTGGGATGCTGCCTCTCTGATGACTTGCTCTAATTATTATTGTTTTACCCTGCTTTCCAAATGGGCAAAAAATGTAATCTCTCCCGGAAATGCAATGGGAACAGAAATGCATGGTGTTGCCATGTTTTCTTAGCAGAATCTGTTGAAGAATTCAAATTTGGCAAGTGGAACTGAGACCAAGGGCTTGTCATTCTCGCTCAGATCGTGACCTGGGGAGGAGTGGGGAATGATTGAGTTGATCTTAAACTGAGATGAAAACTACTTTCAACTGAATAGAAAAACTCTAGCTGAAAGAAAACTTGAAATAAAAGAAAATTAAAGCATTTTTAATGGAAAATAATACTGCACCATGTAAGTATTGGGCAGCCTCTTTGTTTTGTGTGCTAAACATATTTAAAAAAAAAAAACCCATATAGTGACAAAGAGAAATCCAAATCCATGTGGAATTAAATCTTGAAACCAAACATAGCTTGCAATAAGTGAATTCTATATTGATTCTGTCTATGTATAACTAAATAGAGAAGCAAAGTAAATCATATATAAATTAGGTCCCCAATATACAAAACACTTGGCAAGGGTAATATTGGAAAACATTTTTTTTAATTTCTTGTCAAAATAATAAGATTGTAACAGAATTTTGTCTTTTTTTAATTATGCTTGAATGGTTCTTTTCTAAAAAAGAGAGAGAAAGTGAAATGCACAGAGCATGGTTTAAGTATGCATTGTTTTCACACAGGGGCATAAAAACTAAATGTTTTAACTAAAGATGGCCATTTGAAAGTAATTTTTAAACTATCCAGCAACTGGCATAGAATCTTATACATAGTGGGTGTTCCGTGTTGAAGTTTTGGGAAATTCTCCTGAAAGCTTAAAGGAATTTATAGGTAGTGTCCATTTTGACATAAAGAAAATATATCTGAGCAGGATGGAGAACCCAAGGAATTTATAAGTAATTTGATTAATCTGCTTACACATTAAGTGGCAGAACTGAGGTCAGGGCCTTCAAGAGCAATTTATTCATACGTTATGACTGAAAGCTGCACTTACAATGGCATTTCATGTTCCTCTTTATAAAGAATATTCACCCACATCATTTGAAATAGCCCTCTAACAATCTTATAAGGGCAGTGTTATCAGTTTCCTCATTTTTCAGCCTCAGATTTAACAACCACCCTAACCTCTGTCCTCAGACAATTAAGTCAGAATGTTTTTCTACATTAGAGTTTTGTACGGTCCCTCAGTTCTTTATTTTTCAAGGGAGGAAAAAAAAAGCCATTTCTACCTTCACTCGGTCATTACCCTACTCAAGTGTGGGAAGCAGCCCAGAGTTCCATGAAAGCAAAGTAATTCAAATAATTTTCCACAGTCTCCTCCCAATCTCTTGAACCATTCTATCAACAGTCCTATGGTTGTAACTATCTTGGAAACCAAACTTGCAGATTTATTCTGTCATCCAGGGACAGCTATCTTTGGTCAGTTTTAGACCTTATGGGCTTTCTCTAACCCTGTGCACTTGAATGGTGAGTCGAGGCATCCTTTGCTCCGTGCATCCTGACTCTTCCCCTTCGGGAGCTCCCATCTCTGTGGCTGGACCCAGAGAAACGGACGTGAGTTTGTTAGCATGCACCAGTGCCACACCCAGGTGCTCTGTTCAGACATGGTTTCACTCCGCAAAATCTTATTCAAGTAAGGCCGGCCAGCCACTTTCACAGCTCACTGGTAAAGAGCTTGCTAGTTTAGGGCACTCAGTGGGGGATGGGGTGATGTTATGGTGAATATTTTTCTTCCCTTCCTCATGGAACATGTGCTGTATTTCCTCAGTCCCCCATACCGAAGGAATGCACGTCTGCACCTCCACATGGAGGACTTTAATCCTTTAATAACTTTACCAGGGCCAGTGAGCTGTGTCTTTTTTCTTTTTCTCTCTCTGGGTTTTTGTTGTGGCAGTGGTGGGTTTTTTCTTTTCTTTTCTTTTTTTTTATTCATTTTACATGAGAATAGGAAAAACAGGCAAAATTTCTCACAAAATATATGTGCACAGTAAAAATTATGACAAGAATGCTCCAAGATAAATAAACCACAGTTCGTTTCCCCTGAGAAGCCAGCTCCTGCTGACACTCATTGGTAACTCAGGTTTACTTCTCTGAAGGATTCATGAATCAGTGGCTTAAACAGTAATTGTTTTTAGAAAACCAAATGGCAATTTTCCACTACAGAAATGCAAGTTATTTGTTTAAACATAAATGAAATTATGAACCAAAGTGTTCAGCAACTGTTCCACAGAGAAATCCTTTCTTTTACCAAGTAGTTATTTAGATAATACATTTATTTTAAAGCCTGTCCTTTCTAGATTAAATTTGAGTTTTTCTAGCTGGGGAATCTGCATTATTAACCGCTACCTTAACACAGTAAGAACATCAGTGGGGAGAAAGTCAAGGAGAAACAGAAACATGTAAGGTTACAGTTCCTTTCAATTTCCCTCTTTGGGAGTAATAAAATGTTGAAGTGAATAGTCACTATAGGTAATGGGCACAATATTTTTCCTCCTTTAAGTCTGATGATTTTATTTTTGGTAAACAAGCATTTTAAGCATTTCTAGTGCTGCCCACAAAGAAATAATTGGCATTACTCTTTTATATAACAATGGGACGTGACTGAAGGAGGATCAAGTGCTCACTTCAGTAACCCTGGGCTCACACTCTCCTGTTGTTGAGTCAGGAAGACGAACTGCTGTGACCCATTTAATACCTGTTTCTGCAGCCAGTTCACTTTCTGAAATACGGTAGCTGAAATTCACGTGCTGTAATTAGTTTACTATAAAATTAATTCATAGCTAGCCTTGAAGTGGTAGTCAAGGAGTTAGAAAATCCATGATTTGAAGGAATTTAAGATTCTTTGATTTGTGTATTGTAAGCATAGTTGAAATTTTTTATCACTGGTATTGAATGGCTTAAACGAACCTTAAAGGTTAATCATATTGTAATTGATTTTAATTATGGAATGGTTAAATTTGAAGGAACTGAATTTTAAATTTTACATGATATCAAAGTCATTCCTAACTTTTAACTATCATCTCTCAGTTCCTAGGCTTTATTTGCATCTACCTCTAACTCAGTATTGACAGGACAGGTCTACAACACTTCAGGACCTCTGATTCATACAAGTTAAATATGCAATCATGTTATTTAAAGGTAAATATCAATGAAACCAGAGGAATTAAACTAAGGCTTTTAAAATAGGTTGTCTCTGAATATGTAACATTTTTATATTATTTAACTAGTGTTAACACTTTCAATCCAGAAAACTTTTATTAAAGAGATTACTAAAATGATTTATAGGTGGAATTAAATAGAGCATAAACTATTATTTATTACATGTGTTTCAAAGACATTTAAAGTATAGTTTAAGAAGAGTAAAAATAAAATACATTTATGAGTTCTTTTATTATCTTTTTTAAATGGGAAAGGCATCGAGAGGTAGAAAGTGAGCACTTTGTATCAAATTTGTAAGGGAGAAATTCCAGCAAATGGACCATACGTTGTGTTTTCATTAACCTTCATTAGACCTATCAGACAACGTGAGGCTTGACTCATTCTTCCAAATTCAGTACAAGGACAGGAGAGCCACATACGCAAGCTGCATGAACCCCACTGTAGACCTGGATGACATTTACCTTTCTGTGCATGCTAGTCTATTCACCCAAGCATTGTACCTACCATACCTAATCTTAGATTGATTACATGTGTGAAATAGAGGAAGAAGTGAAGGCTATGCAAATTGAAATAAAGAAAAATAGCCCTGACTGGTGTGGCTCAGTGGATTCAGTGCTGGCCTGCAAACTGAGAGGTCACTGGTTCGATTTCCAGTTGAGTACATGCCTGAGCTGTGGGACAGGTCCCTGGCTGGGAGCATTCGAGAGACAACCTATCAGTGTATCTCTTGTGCATCATTGTTTTTCTCCCTCTCTTTTTCTCTCTCTCCCTGCACTCTCTAAAAATAAATAAATAAAATCTTTAAAGAAAAATATACAGGGAACAAACCATGAAAGGAAGGAAACCAGAACTCAAATCAACAATTTGGAACAGAAGGAAGAAATAAACATTCAACTGGAACAGAATGAAGAAATAAGAATTTTTAAAAAATGAGGAGAGACTTAGGAACCTCTGGGACAACTTTAAACATTCCAACATTCAAATCATAGGAGTGCCAGAAGGAAAAGAGGAAGAGCAAGAAATTGAAAACTTATTTCAAAAAATAATGAAGGAGAACTTCCCCAATATGGCAAAGAAAATAGACATGCAAGTCCAGGAAGCTCAGAGAGTCCCAAAGAATTTGGGCCCAAGGAGGAACACACCAAGACACATCATAATTAAATTACCCAAGATTAAACATAAGGAGAGAATCTTAAAAGCAGCAAGAGGGAAAGAGAGAGTTACCTACAAAGGAGTTCCCATAAGACCATCAGCTGATTCCTCAAAAGACACCTTGCAGGCAAGAAAGGGCTGGAAAAAAAGTATTCAAAGTCAGGAAAGGGAAGGACCTACATCCAAGATTACTCTATCCAGCAAAGCTGTCATTTAGAATGGAAGGGCAGATAAAGTGCTCCCCAGATAAGGTCAAGTTAAAGGAGTTCATCATCACCAAACCCTTATTATATGAAATGTTAAAGGGACTTATCTAAGAAAAAGAAGATGATCAAAAATATGAGCAGTAAACTGACAACAAACTCACAACTATCAACAACCAAACCTAAAAAAAGAAAAACAGAAATAAACTAAGCAAACAACTAGAACAGGAACATATTCACAGAAATATAGATCACATGGAGGGTTATCAATGGGGAGGGGAGGGAAGAGAATGAGGGAAAAGGTACAAGGAATAAGATGCATAATTGATAGGTACAAAATAGACAGGGGGAGGGTAACAATAACATAGGAAATGAAGAAGCCAAACAACTTATGTGTACAACCCATGGACATGAACTAAGGGTGTGAGGGATGCTGGTGGGAGGGAGAGTACAGGGCATAGAGGGATAAAGGAGAGAAAAAATAGGACAACTTAATACCATAATCAATAAAACATACTTTAAAAAAATTTGATCTAAATGTGAGCAGTGTGAACCATCCTAAATGTTTCCAAAATGAGATTGAATTTCAAAACAATGAGATATAAAGGTGTTCCAAAGTTAGTCATGAGCAAAATATGTAGCATGACTGTTCAGCACTTAGTGACCTAAGAATGTTATTTATACCCTCATGTTTATTGATGGTGGGAATGAATGGATACAGATTATGGAAAACAATATGGTAAACTATGTATTTTATCTATATGGTATAGGTAAAATATTTTATACATAAAATTTTCAAAGTGGTATTACTCAAAACTGAATACATGTACACCCACACACACAGACACATACATGTTCAACAATAGAGATATAATAAATTTATTATCAGGGAGTTTTTTTATCATTTGTATGACAGTACTAATGTGATGATATTATGAGCAAAGAAAAATTTTACATATACTGATCATAACTATTGAAAACAATGTATAGAAAAGTATTGATTAAAACAAAAATATATTGTGGAAAGACTTTTTAACTCACTAAATCTCTTTTCTTCCCTAGAAGAAGTTGATGTTCTTTAACTGTTACGAAAAATTTTATAAACTTGAGCAACAACAAAACAAACTGTTATTCTTCAGAGTGTGTTTCTGAATACAGTTCTGAAATATTTTATTTAGGATGGAAGACAGAGAACTTGGTTTTCACACTCTCCTTGGGAGATCTAGGACTCCAAAAGGGGGCCTGTGTATTTACATGTTGTAGGCAATGTGCAAAATTACAATCCCTCCACTCTCACTTTAACCAGAATTACCCTATTTTTATCTGTTTTATTTATCGTGGTTCTGTAAATATACTGTTTGAAATAAGAAGTCTGGTAGTAAGATCAAAGAAGTTTGACAAATGCAGTTTGGGCACAAACTTCTTCAGTTACCGATGAAGATAGTGGAAGACCAAGTGCCCCATGGGGTTCCCCTGAGCTTAACCGAAGTGGTAAAGGAAGATTATAGACACCTTCATATTCCCCAGTTCAGCATCTTCTCCATCAAGTGTAAAGACAAGCTTTTCCCTGGACTACCACATCAGCTTTCTCTGTAAACCACCCATTACTTTGTGCTAAGAAAAAGATCACATCAACTTAACCTTCAGCGTCAAGTGTCTTAAGTGTCAAGTGAAGACCTGTTTTCGTGATTAACTCACCTAAACTCATCCAGTGTGTGGAGAGTTTCCTTCTGAAAGGTAAATTCACTCTTGATAAAGCCAGACCATCTTGAATTGGTAAGTCCTCTAATCCAGTGAAAGGTGAATTTGCAAATATTCAAGAAATTAAAAGGGTAAGAGAAAATTTAAGTTGGTTGTTTAAAATATCACTTCTGTTATCAAATGACAACATAACTGGAATGATATTTCTGATACTGAGGCTTTTTTAAAAACTCCACTTTACCGAGGTATAATTTATAAACAACGAAATGCATTCATTTTAATTGCACAAACCAATGCGCTTTGATAAATGTATATAAATGCATATACTTTCATAACCATTGTCCCAGTGAAGATAGAGCACATTTCTCTGACCCCAAAAACTTTTCTCATGCCCTTTCCAATTGACGTCATCCTCAGCCCAGACTTGAAGTAACTACTGATCTCCTCTCAGCTGCCAAAAATTTGTTATACTATTTTAACAGTTAGCTTTTATTAAGGCTGCTTCCATGTCGGTCCAAAGGCATCGGTTTAATAGTATGTTATATAGATTGTACCATCATCGTGAAGGCACAGTTTGGCAAGAGCTGACATTTGCGATTCAGTTATGAGCCACATAAAGTGCTAGAAAGGTCTGCATGCGAATCCATCGGCCCCAAAGTTACAGATCCGCTGCAGGAGATGTGGTCCCTGTCCCTAACACTGGAACGGATTGGACCCAAGCCCAGGCTCCTAGTATTTCCCCTAACACTCAGCGTTTTCCAGCAAGTCTCAGAGAGAACAACTTTTCACTCTTTCAATACAAAGTGTGTTTTAAAATGTGACCCTGCTTTGAAAATAATCATAGAGACTGTCAATATCATATCAGGAGAAGGAAATTTGTGATCCAATATGAAATGATTCTGTTTCCCTCCTAACTTCTCATATTGAAATACCACCAATTGGTTTTCAAGATTTTCCTCCTACTGCAGCAACTTAAAAATAATTTGTATATCAATTTTTTTTTTTTGCTTACTGCTGTGTTGTGATTCTTTCCTCTGTTGTCACAAGTATGAATATCAGGTAATGGGCACCATTCATTTTTGTGCTTAGTAGTTTTCCTGGGGTGCCAGTGACAGGGAAAATGTATGCATTAAAACAAACATGATAAAAAGCAGCTCCCTCTACAATTTCAGCCCAGCTGCTGTATTGATGAATACAATCTCTATCACATGCTCCAGGTGGCTTCTAATGCCTGACTCCCTGCAGAAGCCTCTATTTGCACATCTTAAACCACTTATTGGATTTGAACGGGATTTTTCAGCCTGAGTGCAGTAGCAGTGTTCACTTGTGTAACATTTGTAAATCCTAGCTTTACATTTCATTCACCAAACCGTCGTCAGAGATATTTAACAGTGCCATTGTGCATCCCTGATCCTCTTCTTCAGAATAGATGGTGTCTGTTTTGTGTAACTAAAAAAAAAAAAGTGTAGATAATTACATTTTCATCATTGTTGTCGTGAACAACAAAGAGCAATGCCATTAATCAGCCTTCTCCAATGGTGCATTTCTTTGTCTCTCAAATTCATATAAAATTAATTGAAATAATTTGATTCAAAGTTCACAAAATGTAACCTTTTTTTTCAAATTATGTATCTCAAATGGCTCTGCTCAACTCATTTGCTATTGTTTAAAACTCTACTTACTACTATATCAGTTGCTCTAAATTACTGTGCTTAACACCTTTCTTCAGTGCTGACAACACTTCAGTATGACACCCCGTAGTGTGCACAATTTAAGGCTTTTATCGTTGCGGATGAGAGCTGGAGATAACTACAGCAGATGCCTCTGTTGGGTTGGAAGTGTAATACAGCACAGCAACCTCCAGGCAAATGTTTTGCTCTGCCTTTGTCTGCAAGTAACACGAATTTCAGGAGTTCCTAATATAACTAATACTCTGCTCACATATCTAGATCATGTAACATTTAATAGACTTGATAGTAGGTTAGTTCACCAATTAACAAAAACAACAAACAACGATGATTTATAGGCAGTGCCTCACATGTGATTATGTTGCTGAACCACAAAGAAACCTTAGTTCTTAACTGCATGCCACTAGAATTAACTGCACGTTAACATATCTGTAGCTCTGTACCTCTGGATTTATTTTAAGGATTCCTATCACTGAACCAGTGGGCCTCTTTCATCTGAAGTTTTTACCTAGCAAACACCATCGATATTCAGAAGGACTTACATGTCACATGGGCTAACCTTTGGCATCTGTACCCTCTGTACAGAGTAAAGACGTAAGTGTTCCCTTGCTGAGTGATGCTTGTGAGCTGGGATTCCAGAACAGTTGGCTTGAGTTGTGACCTGAATGCAATTATGTGTGTGTGCAATGTTGATTATTACAACAGGATACTCTGACAGGTGCTGGGGAGATAGAGAAGCAAGAATCGTGACCTGATGATTGCATTTAGCTTTGGAATGGGCTCACATCGGTGTTCTTCACTGAACTCGCCGAGGCACAAAAACTAAGTGTGCCTGTGTGGCAGTGGTGGGCTGGATATAATAAACTAGGGATCCATTAGACATCCTGTGGGTCAATAATTTTTGTGCCAAGAGGGATTTGCATCCTGAGAAGAACTACTCCTTTACCAGCAGTACTGTCTGCCAGGTTCAAAGTTCACTTTCTGAAAGATACTAAAACATAATCTATCATGTTAATTTTGTATCCCTGCAGTTATCAAAATATTCATTAAGTATATACATTCAAGATACATCTAACAATGTTTAAGGGCCTTTGGGAGTTTGGTGGGGAACCAATAAATAAGGCAGAAGGCAAACCATGAAATAAAGTATGACAAAGTAAGTACGACACTTGTTAGTTCTACAGAATTTTCACGGTTTCTATCATGGGGTAAGTGCACATAGATATGCTTACACAATGTAACTTAGTCTTTGTGGAAAAGTGGTCATGGATATGTGAGACCTTTTAAATATGAATGGAATAAAGGCTCAGCCTTCACAGTTATTTGTATATGGCGATAAAGTATGTTAAACTGCACAGCCAAGCATTAATATCTGGCTCTCCACATTCTGACTGGATTCCTCGTGACCTGTTTTTTTCACCATGCCTGCTTTCTGCTCATTTGCAAGTAGCCTGAACTTTATTAATTATTATAATTATCCAACCATACGATCTGGTAAAATGAGTCCTTCACGTATGTTTCATTTGAATGTCATTCACATCAGAGATAAATTTCAAATAAGAATTCTATGTTCTCTGGCTGATGGATACAAACACACCAAGAGAAAACGGCTTCAAAATAAGCCATTCTTTACCACTTAGAAAATTCCAGAATACAGCTCTACTTAAACCAGAATCGTTAGACAGTGACGTCCTTATTGATCAGTTGTGACATACTTTTCTAAGGATGAGATGGCATTTCTGTCCCATCCCTTTCTCACATGACTGGCACTTAAGAGAAAGACTACCCAGACAAATTCCATTGCATGTCCTTGGGATTGGTGTATTTTTAGTCACCCCAAAGATATTTCCTTCTCCCACTTTCTCCATAGTCCCACGATAGTAACCATTAAATACATCAGGCTTCCAGCTTTAACAGGTCAGCGTGTCTTTTTAAGAAGAACACATTCATTGTCTCATTATCATTCAGCAAGACAGAGAAGAAAAATCGCCTTCCATTCAGGGCAGCCTAGACAAATGGCTCTTACGCTTTCTCACTGAAGACCAGCGAGTAAAAATGGGAAGGGAGAGCCCTGTAATTACTCCGGTGTCACAAGCCAAGATAACCACAACATTATAGACAAAATAACACAGCAAGAGCCACCATATGTTGAGATACGCTCAGGAGGACTAATTTAACTGCCACTATGACCAAATTTGTATTTGTGAGGATTCTTATAAAATTCACTTTACCACTATGTGTCCCCTGCTTTCCCTTAAAACATGATAATGTCTAACAATATTTAAGAAAAAGAGAGTTTTAAAACCTGGTTTTAGTTATGGTTTTTTTTTTTAATAATCAATCACTCCCTCAATACACACACACACAATCATCAAACAAAACAGTGAAGAAGAACTTGCACATTCACTGGAACAGCAGGGTCTATGCATTGGCCATGGGATTGTTATTCTACCTGAAGCAGTCGTAGCTTCACTTTAGCCTTGAAGCCTTTTTAAAACAACTAATCAAGACACAAAAATCTGTCTCTACTCACCATGTACAGACAGACCCCAAGGCTGTTGCATGGTGGATTCAAAAGTCAGAATACGGTACCACATGGAGCAATCTGCTCTGAGATTATCTGTTAAGATAGCCATCTTAGAAAAAGCCTGCACTTTCCCATCAGGTTGCTCGGAATTTCAGTTTTCGATCGTGATCGGTGTCCACGTAATGTAAATCCTTCTTAAATGCACATTCTATCCTTTCAAGAAACAGTTCTTACTATGACCACTGAGAAGTTGCCTTACAATGTGCTTATTGAAAAGGGAAAATAAATTGGTGTTGGAAGAGCTGGTGGACATATCTATAGTGAAAGCTGTGGAATCATGATGGGACAAGAATTTGTACTCAATAAAGCCCCTCGAACTACAAACAACCCAGAAAATGATGACAGATGTAAATGCAAGTCAATTAAAATAGAGTTAAAAATTACAGCAGGCAGCTGGACATAGGTATAGCTAGAACTTACTGGTATGAAAGGAGCCCCAGTACAGTGAAAAGTCTGTGAGATTTGCTAAATGAAAATGGAGCTTGTAGACATTGCAAAGGGGTTAGGAAAATGCGAATATTTGCAGAACCATTCAGACACAGATTGACCTTCTCGTAGTTCAGCCTCCATTGCAGTACTTCTATTTAATTATCTTTACAATTAAGTAATTGGGTATAGTGGCCATTAATCCTGGGTACGGTGTATGTCTGTACTTCTCGGTCTCCTTATATTTGGGGTCAAATATCTAGTTCTAACCAATGAGTTCTGAATGGAAAGAACCTATTACTCGCAGGCTATAGCATTTAACTGTCCATTCAAACTCCACTACAGCATGTTCCTTTTACCTCAGCCGTGATGACTGGAAACATTCGAAATGATGGCTGCCCCATGAGTCTGGGCCTGGGTTACTCAATTTATGGAAGCATCCCTGCCAACCCATGATGGGCAGACACAGAACACGAACAATGTTGCTGGGAACCCATAAAGGTTGGCATCGTTATTACAGCATTGCCTAGTTTGTCCTAAAGTATACAATAATTTCTGCTAGGAAAAATTCAGTGAGAGAGAAGACATTATTTAAAAATATCTTGTTTCCATCTTTGGATTTTTTTAAGGTTTAATTTTTATATTTCTGGAGGTGGAAGAGGGTTTATGGGGGATAAAAGTTAATGAAAAAATATAATAAAATTTGTTTATATTTCTTATATTCCCCTATATCTGTCTCCCTGTGACATGTTATTACTCATCTAGTTTTAACTCTGGAGATTATAGAATGCAAAACTAATGTATGTGATTACGTATCCTATTTACTTAGCTGTTTATTTAGCTGTTTTGAATGACTGGCCATGAGCTAGATGAGTGGCACCAAGAGTAAGTAAAATATAACCCTTGCCTTAGAGGAGCTTATACTCTGATAGGCATATCTTCAGCCCTGCATGCGAACACCACAATGGTGGGCAGCGTTGGCTAGAGTTACGCAAAGAACCATGCCTGTGCTTGCTGGCACTTTAGGGTTGATAAACTGCCCTGGTAAACATTGTCCTGCTTAGTATTTATAGTATTACTATTACTATTATTATTATTATTATTATTATTATTGATAGCCTTCAAAGTCCTATAAATAGGGGTGCTGGAAAGATAATTTTATGATTAGTATTATTATTATCCATTTTTTAGACAGATCAAAAACAGAATCTGAGTAGTTATGGGGTTTGTTCACACTCTCACACTTCTTAACTTTTAGAGCTGAGGCTTATAGCCAAGATTTCTAGCTCCAAAGAGTGTACTCTCTCCAGGGCCCAATGTTGTTTACCTGTCAAATTCTCTGGGAGTTTCACCAGACTGGAATGCCAACCAACAGAAGTGGGGCAGACGTCATTTCTGGGATAGCATGACCCGTGGAAACTGTTGGGTGGGCCAAAAGGGACAGGTTGTTTTGTCCACCAGAAACCGTAGAGAACTGTAAAGAATTACAGGCTCTTTGGTGCTCTTGCAGTTTTAATTTTGTCTGTCTTCTTATATTTGTTGTTGTCTGTTTTTTATTAAATTATCTACTATAGCTCAGTAATGGAGCTTTTAAACAAGGATCAAGTAAACTAGATTATTAGGTGAACACCCTAAATGACCTAAGAATATCGAGAAGATTTTAAGCCAATAAGTAAGATTTTCAAAAAAATTGTGGCAACCCTTGTCCACTGAAATCTTTGTTTTTAAAAAAGTTTCTATTACATTATGGTTATCCTAGAGCCTTTCCTTGACAGCACAACTTGGTGCAGTACACATGCTCGGCGATTCTGTTTCACCCAACGCATCCCTCCTCGCTTCTCCCTTCCCGACCAGAATAGCTGGCATGCTTGTATGCCTACACTTAAGGTTCCCATTTCAACTAACTCGTTTGGCAGGAGCAAGTTTCTAAGCCAATGCAAACATGGAAGGAAGGAAAGAAATAATGCATAAACAAGAAGGATGAACAAGCATTTGAAGATTTTACAAAACGCGTACCAGTATTACATTCTTTATAACATCAAAAAGATCACTTTTATAATTTTTAAACTGGTATCAAACTGAAGCTAAGCAGTTCACAACAACAAAGTAATAAGGCAAAAATAAATACCATTAAAATCAGAGGCAGGAAATACAGTTTACATTACATTACAAGGATTATAAAGGACATATATAATTTTGGATTTTCTGTTGGATGTGTATTTTTTCCACTCCAAATTTTACCTAGAGATTGATCATTTGGGGTTTTTTTTTAAACTTGCCCATTATGAGCATTACAAAACATCGATTCTAAAACTGTCTATGCACAGGCTTCAACTAAAATAAGAGTTTAAGTTAAAGCTGCTAATTCTCCTTATTGTGCTGTGGGCCTTCAATTACACAGAAAAAACTCTGTGGGTGTTTTACTTGCATAATAACAGGAGACTAGGACACAACAGGGTGGGTCATTAAATAACAAATATGTAAAGTATAATTTTAACATTTTTATGTTAAATTATTTTAAAATATAAGGATAACAAATAATACAGAATTAACTGATTAGTCACATTTGGACTCTGCATAGTGCCTGCTATATTTACCATTTAGCTGAATATCTAATAACAATAGCTAATTATTACAATTACAACTACATGAAAATATTTAAAATCATCTATGCATGTGTTAAATGAAGAAAAATAGATTGATTAACTAGCTATATCTATTTTAGTCTCAAAAATTAAAACACAAACCCTCACGGAGACACAGTCAGGGATGCGGACAGAATGTAGGTACATCACCGGATTACCCCTGTTCGGAGGCGGAGCCAAAACCCTGCACGGAGCTGCACCAAACCTGACATCCTGCCCTGTTTCAGCAGTACTGCCCCAGATCATCGAAGTAAGATGTACCTCTCTAAAGAAAAAACAGGTTGAAGATTTATATTCCTCCCCCGCCACATCCTATTCTCTTAAGGAGACAAAGCAAAATATACAGCCGAGCTAATGTAAGGCCCAGCATTTTTATCGGTATGCATGCCGATCTGTAACTGCAGCAGTAAAACTTTCCAAATCAAATGACCCTTTTTACATCTACTTTTATTTGTCTTGTATTTCAATTGCAAAGAAAGTCTATAAAACAAGTGAACTCTGTAACTTGGGATATTTGATTCAAGTGGTCAAAATAATAAAGGAACAGCTGAAGTTTAAAAATAGATTTGCCTGTGACCTTCATTAGATTTAAGTGAAAGAACTTCATTATTGAAAGAAACCACACTAAGAATAAAATTTATCTAAATTTAATTTCTAAGCAATTAAAAAATGGAATTCAGGACACTCTATTTCCCCTTGAATTAAGTAGTTTCTAAAATTTTGTTTAATGTTAAAGATTAAATTATTCAATTAATTTTAAAAACCTTCTTCATTACTTTTTATCTTAGTTTAAGGTTTAGAGGGGTTTTTTTTTTTTACTATTTCTATATATCTTAAAAGATAAATAAATGGATAATATTTCAATTAACTGTAATTTCTGAGCAAGTGACCACATTGTATGATCAGTAAATTATCAAAATTAAGAACATGTCACTAGCATATAACATCGTGAGCAAATAACTCCCCCCCCACATTAGTGTGCAGCACACTTTCCCAGTAAGAAAAACGACAACTGCAGTCCCTGGTGGCTAGTCATAAAAACCATGCACTTACAACACTGACTCAACATCAGGATACTTTCACACACCAAAATAGCATGTGTGCAGTTTTCCTTTTCAGATTTTCCCAGAGGATTTCTGTCTGTCTGCTTCATCTGATCATTTATTGGCCTTGGATACATCAGTTCTGACCACTGTCAGCTCTGCCACCGATGTCCTGTCTGAGCCTCTCTGTTCCTATCTATGAACTCAATGGTTGGATTAACTAATCCTCAAAACCACTTCTCGGTCTATGACTCAAGACTACTTGAATTAGACTATAATCTATTGATCTTTTCAGCTATAAAATATTATGTTTTTCAATGACTTGTGCTCTCTAATCCTTACAGCAGTAGCAGTAACAAGGCTGGTCCACAATTCATCTTGCAGAAAAGAGTGAACATTGACCCCAAAGGATCCATACCACTAATATCTATAATCTTGTGTAGTCCTGTATCAAATGAATCCAGACCAGCCCAGAGTGATCGATAGAACCAGTCAGAAGTGACAGTGTCTGATTTCTGAGGTCGAGTCATGAAAGGCACTGCAGCTTCTGTTTTGGCTTCTTATATCACATACTGTGGAAGACACCAAGTGTCATGTTGTGAGGCCCCCAAGCCACCCTGTGCACAGGAATTTGGCCGACAACCTGGGAAAAGTAGATATTCAGCCCCACTGAAGGCTTCAGAGAGCAGCAGCCCTCTGACTGCACATAAACTCTGAGAACTGCCCTGGCAAGTCCTCTCTAAAATCCTATCCTAAAGAATCTGCAAGCATAATAACCAGTTGTTTACATGTCTAAGTTTGTAGTACCCTGTCACGTAGCTATAGTAATTAGAACACAGGGAAACAGGAAACCTTTCTTTACATGGAAGCAAGAAGAGGAAAAGAATATGATAGAGAAGAGACGGGATAATTTCCTATCAAATAAATTAAATTTTCCTTAGTGTCTGATAAGTTGATGTGATACACACTCAAAATATAGTGGTTACCCAATATTCCAAAACATTTAGAGATCTACGTACAAAGAAAGCAAAATCACTGAGGTATGACTGTTGATCTTAAGGAGCTCTAGGAAAAATGGGAAAGACAGGTTTTGCATAACCACTAGACTCTAGACGCTAAACACAACCTCAGTTGAAGGTTTTGGCCCTTTTCAGCCTACTACAGGAAGTGCTATTTTTCTCTGAAACTTTCAAATGCAAAATTAGGAAGAAAAGGGACAGACAAGAAGGATAAAAGTCAAGTGGGGCAAAGTATGTTGAGGAATCTTCAGGAAGCTTAGAATAAAAAAGGTGCTATGACAGGTTAATTGAGAGAAAATTGAAAAGAGCAAATAAAATTTAGGTGAGGGATATTAATGTATTGAAACTATCAATCACGTTATTCAATAGCCCTGGCTGGTGTGGCTCAGGGGATTGAGCACCGTTCCTGTGAACCTAAAGGTCGCTGGTTCAGTTCCCAGTCAGGGCACATGCCTGGGTTGTATGGCAGGTCCCCAGCTGGGGGTGTGCAAGAGGCAACCGATAGATGTTTCTTTCCCTCTTTCTCTCTCCCTTCCCCTCCTTCTAAAAATAAATAAATAAATAAAATCTTTAAAAATAATGTTCTTCAGTAAATGTAGGTAACAATGAGATTTATTGAATTATTTTTACTTAATTGAATTGTGCATCTTTTAATGCCATTATTCCAGCACTGCATAACTATAAATGTTCATACTAATTATACACGTAATAAAGTATGAAATGCAGTCTAGAAAGAATGGGCTTAAAATACTACAGAAGGGACTTTCAACTCTTCCAGAGCAGGCAGCAGGGGTCACAGAGGGAAGGGGACCACTACACCAGGAGGGAAGGAACCACAAGGTGTGGAGAGGAACCCCAGCTAGAGGGGGGTGGTTGTGCAGAGTGGAGAGGGACAGGCAAGGACAACATGTAGAGGGTTTGTGTACCTTGCCTTTTTGTTCTGTCAGGTAGATCTCTAAAGCTGGTCCGTAAAGCAGTTTCATCTAAAGAACTGGGTGGAGTCTTCAGGGAACCCTTTGCTCCAGCAACAAACCTGTAGGTCACTAACTGAGAGTCTTTTAAAGGGAATAAAGACTTTCATTTTATCATTATTGAAAAAATTTCAAATCAAACCATGCCTGGTTGAAGAGTCCCAGTGGAAATCATTTACACACAGAAAATTTAATTAGAATACGAACTAAAAAGTGTGGTAAACTGACATTAGAATATTTGTTCTTTAAATAAGAAGAGTCATTATAAAAGAAGAATGTACTAGGAATGATGAACAACTTTCTTAGTGACTTCATAATTTTGCCAACAAGAATAAAGAGAAGCCCTACCAATTTGACAGGATATGGATCATCACTAGGTAAATTCAATCTTCTTGAGCAAAAAAACTCTAAACTTTCATTTAAACTAAAAGTTTATTTTGTGCATGTATGACATTTCTAGGCTAGAAGAATATCTGAATATTTTGAGCACATTGGGAACGAAGATCTTGCCTTGCTCTGTGCTGATAATTTTATCATCTATTATTATTTATTTGTTGAACAAATACTTTTAAGGCAGTGTGTCCAACATTGCTCTAAATTCGTAACAAATATGTTATACTTCATAGAGCTTTATAAGGTTGATATTAGTAGTAGCAGTTATAGTTTCTCCATTTCACGGAAGAGGAAATTGAGGTACTGAGAAGTTAGGTAGCTTCCCTCAACTCACACAGCTGGCAAGAGGCAGAGCTGACTAGAGCCCAGGCAATCTGGCTCAGAATCTGTGATCTTAGCCACTTCTATAACAGTCTCCATCAATATTACTGAATAAAAGAAAGCAAAAAAGAATACATGAATGATTCGCTACATGGTTCACAAATCCATTAAACAAATGTTTTTCAATTTCTATTTTGGGCTAGGAACTGCATTTTACCTTCCATTGCAGTATAATCATATCTTAGGCAACACAATATTATACATTAATAATTATAGTAGCTGTAAAGCAAGATTTGCCTGAGTTCAATCCATGAGACCATTATTCTCAATAAAAAGTACATGTATGTTGAGTTTTCAGGAACATTATCTTTCATTTCATTACTTGAAAGTAAATTACTGATTTCCTGGGCTTATTTTTTAAAGCACTCATAGTGAAGCGTGGGCCATAATATTCAAAATCAACAGTGACTATTAATAACAAAATGGATTATCTTTTCTCTATAAAGAAATTCCAAATAGGTAAATGGATCATTTTTTAGAGACTAATTTTTTTTAAATTTTAAAATTACTTTATTGTTGTTCAGTTATAGTTGTCTGCTTTTTCTCCCCACCCTTCCCCCTCCCACCTCAGCCAAGCCCACCTCCCTCCCTTGGTTCCATCCTCCCCCTTGATTTTGTCCTGTATCCTTTATAGTAGTTCCTGAAAACCCTTCCCCCCCACTGTCCCCTCTCCCCTCCCCTCTGGCTATTGTTAGATTGTTCTTAATTTCAATGTCTCTGGTTACATTTTGTTTGCTGTTTTCTTTTGTTGATTATGTTCCAGTTAAAGGTGAGATCATATGGTATTTGTCCCTCACCACTAGGCTTATTTCACTTAGCATAATGCTCTCCAGTTCCATCCATGCTGTGACAAAGGGTAGGAGCTCCTTCTTTCTCTCTGCTGCATAGAATTCCATTGTGTAAATGTACCACAGTTTTTTTGATCCACTCATTTACTGATGGGAACTTAGGTTGCTTCCCGCACTTGGCTATTGTAAATTGTGCTGCTATGAACATTGGGGTGCAAAGGTTCTTTTGGATTGGTGTTTCAGGGTTTTCAGGGTATAGCCCCAGCAGTGGAATTGCTGGGTCAAAAGGCAGTTTCATTTTTAGTTTTGTGAGTAAATTCCATACTGTTTTCCACAGTGGCTACACCACTCTGCATTCCCACCAACAATGCACTACGGTTACCTTTTCTCCACATCCTCTCCAACATTTGTTTGTTGATTTGTTTATGATGGCCATTCTGACTGGTGTGAAGTGGTATCTCATTGTGGTTTTAATTTGCATCTCTCTGATGGCTAGTGACGCTGAGCATCTTTTCATACGTCTCTGGGCCCTCTGTATGTCCTCCTTGCAGAAGTGTCTGTTCAAGTCTTTTGCCCATTTTTTAATTGGGTTTTTTGTCTTCCGGGAGTAGAGTCAGTTGTGTGAGTTCTTTATATATTTTGGAGATCAAACACTTGTCCGAGGTATCATTGGCAAATATATTTTCCCATATAGTTGGTTCTCTTTTCATTTTAATGCTGTTTTCTTTAACCATGCAGAAGCTCTTTAATTTGATGAGGTCCCATTTGTTTATTCTTTCCTTTATGTCCCTTGCTTTAGGGGACATATCCGTGAAGATGTTGCTGCATGGAATGTCTGAGATTTCCCTTCCAATGTTTTCCTCTAGGACTTTTATGGTGTTACAACTTATATTTAAGTCTTTTATCCACCTTGAATTTATTTTTGTGGAGACTAAAATTTTTTAAGAGATATTATCTCCATGGAAAACTGTGCCCCCAAAAGCAGACTTTAGGAAAGAAATATCTAAAGATATGTAATTAATCATTAATTAATTAATTAATCACCAAAATAACATGTGTATTAAGGAGGAATGGAGGTAACACAAAAGATATCATATTAACATATTAGACTATAATTAGCTTGTTCCAGAAATGCACATTATCTTGAGTAGAAAAATAAAACTTCACTTCTAAAAACCCGAGACATGAACATTGACTTGGACTTCATGTTGGTTATTTTATACATAGATGATAAAGGTATCTTTGAAAAGGTAAAAATAAAATCCACATCAGAAGGTTGCTGACAGAAGGTTTGCTGACAGAGGATTTTTAAGATCTTGTCTCCCTGTTAATCCATAAGGGCTCTTCACTTCCTTTTCAGACTCACTTTTAGCAGTCTTTGTGTCTGTTAACAATGAGTATTAGGTTGTAAATATGTTGAGAATACTCAGTTTATGGGGAGCCCAGAAAGCAACATTATCAGATACATTGTAAATAAAATTGTTTGGATACTATTTTGTGATTAAAACTGTGAACGCTGAGGAAAAAAAGACACCTCCTAAGAAGGGCTCCTGGCGACTAAGGGGGCTCAAATGTTTAACAACGGAGCCTAGCAGCCATTTCAGCACAGGGTCCTCTCATGCAAACTGCACTTTGGGGAGAGGCAGGTGTTGGACTGCCTGCCTGTACTGTGATTCTGCCACCTGAGTCAGCCCTTCTAAAGGAGTTTATGGAGTCTTACTTCAACCAATAGGATTGAGACTTTCCCCATTCAATCAAAGCTAAACAGTTCCGGGCAATTAGAATGGGTCTATCCCGACAAATTGCGACAGTGCCTTTTGGACAGATGAAACTGTAATGATTTGGAGCTCTCATTTGCATGAGGACAGACCAAGCAGGGCCCAGAAGTGGGGACATCTGTCGATAGAAACCAGATCCCCTCTGGCTTGGAGAGAGTACTTTCTCTTTCCATGTAAGACTAAAGACTGAAGGCTGCATCTTCCTGGCTGAGATGAAACGTGGAAAATATCTCTCCAGAGCAGAGAAGCAGACCAGCACAATGCAAAGCAGACAGGCACAAAGTGGGACCGACTAGACCGTGGAGCAGCAGAGCACAGCCATGTAGCCAGACAGGGGCCCGGGCCCAGGACTGTCTCCCAATTGTGCTGTTTCCATAGTCACGCTGTACCACAGCTGAGCTATTTTATGCTGGACAAAGTTTCCATGTTCACTGCTCACCAAATTGGGGATTCCTGTTGGTTTTGAATTGGCACCAAACACCATCATCGACACAACTTTACAACTTTCAGTGCCATCTCTTATTGGGGATTTTTTTTAAAGCATTGCCTCATTAAATCTTCTCAGTTGAAGAAGTGGAGGAACACATAGGGTGGGGCAAAAGTAGGTTTACAGTTGTGACTACATGAAACAAAGACTTTATCCTTGAGTTATTATTTATTAATTACTGTATTATTTTCCATGTGAACAACTGTATTTCTTTTATTTCTCTTGGAATATTTGGGGCTACCTATCTATCTGGAGAACTTCAATTCCCTCACTACAATGAATATGAGGTAGCAATTTAGTACCTGATCTATAACAAGAATTATCTATAACAACACTGAATAATATATGAGGTTTTTGGATGTCATATTGCAATAATGAAGGAGCATTATTATAGAAGAACACTTAGCAGCTTGTGAACGAAATGCCAGTCTAGAAGAATCATGAATAAGTATCAAATATAAATGAATTAGTTATGCGAACAGAAGGAAGCTCTAAGTGACTTCAGTATTAGGGAGGCTCTGCAACATGGGCGGGTTTAGTCTTTTCCATTGTTATTCCATGTGAAATGCTCACTAACACACCCTTTAAACTAGGTTGAATATATTTTAGATATTTTCCCCTCCTTAAATTTAGGATGAAGCTAAGGATTTTGATAACAAACAAGTTTGCAAAACTCCAACAGCATTTGCATTTGTATAGTTCAGAAGATTTTTTTAATTGTGTTCTTTCTATAGTAATTTTCTCTCTTTGGGGAACAATTTTTTCCCTGGCTTTATATTTGGAAAAAGATGTAGTTGTAGTTCATGCAATTTAGAAATAGAAGTTAATTAAATTGTAACATTAATAATTAATAACCTTTTAATAGGTTAAATTATTTTAATGTGTTGTAATACTTTATCATTAATATTTAATAATATTTTAATCCTAAAAAGTCATTATGATGTTTAATTAAAGACTTCAAAACAGACAATAGATTTCTAGATTATATTCAGAGTTAACAGACGGATGTAACTTTCCCAATCAGACACGTACTATGTCTTTACTTATTCTGAGGATTGTACAGGTATCATTGGTCCTTCACTGTCTCCGTTAGAGATTGCCTACAGAGTTCGAAACAAGAATAAATGATTGGCTTTCTACTCTTTTTTTTTTCTGTTCACAAATACATGTAGGCTCCTGGTTGTTCTTCTCTCTCCAAATCTTTGAGCAGAACCTAGACACACTTCCTACTATTTATTTCCTCATCAATGTCTCTTCTCTAGGTGCTTTTCTGAAAGGAAAAGACTACATAGCAACAAAACTCCATAACTGTTACAGTCTCTAAAAGACAAAAATATAAAGCCAATTCCATTGGGGGAAAAATCAGTATTTACATGTCAGATTCATGGGATGAAAAGGTTATACTACTTTATTTAATACATTTGCGTAATGATGACTAATTTACCTTTAGAATGCTGATAGAAGATTTGATACAATATCAGAGAATCCGAGATGGCAATGAAGCAGGTGGAAACTACAATACCCACACTCCTCCCAGGACCAAACTGGAAGTACAACCCAAATATAGAACAATCAACCTGAATAACCACTGCAGACTCACTGAAGAGGAGTCTAGAAGTGTTAAAACCAAAGATTTATAGAAGAAGCCACATAGAGCCCGCCACTCCCCTTGGGCTCTGGCCGAGGGAAGAAGGCAGAGCACACTAGTCGTGGAAGGAGAGCTGGGGTTTGTGGCTCTGGTGAGGGGGCTGAGAGAACAGCTGCTGAGACTCCCTGGTCTGAGTCACTCTACCACACTTCAGATGTCATCTTTTTGAGGTAGAGCATGCCCCTCAGCCTGTGGGAAAGCAATTGCCCTACCCTCTGTTCTCCTTGTCAACCCACCCAGCAGAACTTCTGCCTCACTAAGGAGTCAGTGACCTGGGCTGAGGTTTAGAGGTCTGGGCAGACTCAAGGGGTGTCAGAAGATGAGTTGCATGGCTAAGGGGTGGGGGTCACTCTCCTCAATTTCCCATGATCCTGAATGGTGACTCCATCTCATGGCACATCCACTAGCCCCACTCTCTAAGCTCCCAGCATGCCCAATTTCTTAACTCTTAGTGGCTCCACCCTGCTGAGGTCTGGGCAGAATCTGGGACATTCTGAGTTGTGTAGCTCTGGAGTGGGGGCCACACTCCCAACATCCACAAACCTGACTACCATCTCCCCCTCTCTTGATTCCCAGTGGCTCCTCCCTGCTGAGAATGGGCTCCTGGCAGAATCTGGGACAGACATTTGCATGGCTCCAGGATGGGAAAGTTTTCCCTCACATGCCCAACGGGTGCAGAGACTTCAATTCGTTGGGACAAATTTTGGCCTATTTAGGCCTGATAAACTCTGCTGGCCTCACCTGATAATTCCTTGAAAGCCTACCTTACCACAAAGGTGTGTGAGCACCCCGGGAGTGGCAGCTAGGCTTGGTATATCCTGGGACACATTCAGTAGCCTCAGATGCATCACTAGCACCAAGATTGAATCCATATAAATTGGAGAACACTTCTCACCCCAACCTGGTGACTCACTGAAAACTTATTTCATGAAACTCAAGTGGCACCAGAGGATCTTTCAGTGGCTGAGCCTAACAGGTAATTGGCAGGGGGAGGCAGACAAAAGCAGACCTCAAAGTTCCTAGGGAATTTTGCTGCCCTGTCTCCTGGTCCGGTGCTGGTAAAAGCGAGTCTTAGTGTGCAGCTTTATCCTTCCCATGCACACCCAGAGGCAGCCACAAACTGTGCATCACTTTCTAGCTCCAAACAGGTTCTCCAGGGACAGTCACAGGCAGCATCTGACATTGACCTACACCAGAGTTCTTCCCAAGAGGCCCCAGAACCAGCACATGCTGTGGCCAGCTTCAGACGTCAGAGCAGGATACAGTGAGCTTTATAAGTGGGGTATCAAAAAACAGATCTCAGCAGGCACCAGATACTGCTGAGGCAAATTTTGCTCTGGCAGTCAGCACCTGCACAGCAGCTCATACACTGTGGTCAGAGTTAATCTCAAAGGGAGCCAGCCTAAGGGTTCAGCCCACACACAAATGGGCCAATAGCAATCAAATCTCAATTACAATAAGAGAGCCCACATAATCCACACAAGGGACATCCATAGACCCACTGCTGATGATCAAGGAGACTGTGCCCACAGGGCCCAAGACAACAGCTGCTAAATGAGGCCGTCCTACCAAGACTCAGAGTCATAGCAGATCTACCTAACCTATAGAAACAAACACAAAGAGGCAGACAAAATGGGGAAACAAAGAAACGGGCCCCAAATGAAAGAACAGGAGAAGTCTCCAGAAAAAGAACTAAATGAAATGGAGGCAAGCAATGTACCCAATACAGAATTCAAAACAAGGGGTTTAAGAATGCTTAAGGAACTTGAGGGAAGAATGGATGAAGTCAATGAGAACCTAACCAAAGAGATAATAAACATAATAAATATATAGAAACTATAACAGTCAGAAATGAAAAATGCAATATCTGAAATGAAAAATACATTAGAAGTAATAAACAATAGGTTGGATGAAGCAAATCACCGATCAAATTACTGATTTGGAAGACAAGGTGGGAAAAAAACACCCAATCATAGCAGCAAAAGAAAAAAGAACTAAAAGAAATGAAGATAGTTTAAGGGACCATTGGGACAACATGAAGCATAACAAGATCTGCATAATAGGAGTGCCAGAAGGAGTATAGAGAACTAGGGATAGAAAACCTATTTGAAGAAAAAATGACTGAAAACTTCCTTAACCTGGTGAAAGAAAGAACACACGAGTGCAGGAAGCACAGAGAGTCCCAAACAAGATCAACCTAAAGAGGCCCACATGGAAACACATCATAATTGTAAAATGGCAAAGGTTAAAGAGAGAATCTTAAAAGCAGCAAGATAAAGACAGTTAGTCGCCTACAAGGGAGCTCCCATTAGGCTGTCAGCTGATTTCTCAACAGAAACATTTCAGGCCAGAAGGAATTGGCATGAAATATCCAAAGTGATGAAAAGCAAGGACCTGCAATAAAGACTACTTTATCTAGCAAGGCTGTCATTTAAATTTGAAGTAGAAATAAGGGCTTCCCAGTCAAGAAAAAGCTAAAGTAGCTCATTAGTTACTACCAAACCAGTATTACAAGAAATGTTAAAGGCTATTCTTTAAGAAAAAGAAGAAAAGAGGAACATAGTTAAAAAGAAAAAAATAGCAATAAATACATACCAATCAATAATCACTTTAAATGTAAATGGCTTAACTACTTCAATAAAAGGCATAGGGTACCTGAATATATAATAAATTAAGATCCATATACATATGCTATCTATAAGAAACTGACTTCAGAACAAAAGATACACATAGACTAAAAGTAAAGGGATGGAAAAAGATATTTCACACAAATGGAAATTTTTTAAAAACTGGAGTAGCAACATTTATATCTGACAAAAATAAAGATTTTAAAACAAACACTAAAGTAAGAGACAAAGAAGGATACTATGTAATGATAAAAGGAGAAATTCAACAAGAGACTATAACCCTTGTAAACATTTATGCACCTAATATAGGAGCAGATTAATATATAAAGCAAACCTTGATGGACATAAAGGGAGAGATCAACAGTAATAAAGTTATATTGTGGTTATATGGACACCTCATTGACATCAATAGATAAATCTTCCAGACATGAAATCAACAAGGAAACAGTAGCCTTAAATGACACACTAGCTCAGATGCATTTAATTTATGTTTTCAGAGCACTTCCCCTCAAAGCAGCAGAATATACACATTCTTTTCAAGTGAACATGGAATATTTTCTAGGACAGGCCACATATTAGGACAAAAAACAAGTCTCAGTAAATTTTACAAGATTGAAATCATATTAGTCATCTTCTCGGAACACAATGGTATGAAACTAGAAATCAATCACAAGAAAACACGGGAAAGCACACAAACACAGGGAAGCTAAATCGCACATTACTAAACAATGAACGGATCAACTGAGAGACCAAGGGAGAACTCAAAAGATGCCTTGAAACAAGTGAAAATAAGAACACAATAATTCAAAACATATGGGACACAGCAAAAGCAGCCTGACAGGGAAATTTATAGATTGCAAGCTTACTTCAAGAAACAAGAAAACACTCACATAAGCAATCTATCTTTACTCTTAAAAGAACTAGAAAGAAAACAAATAACAAAGACCAAAATAAGTACAAAAAAGAAATAATAAAGGTCACAGCAGAAATAAATAAAATAGAGTCTAAAAATGAAAAAGATCAATGAAATCAAGAGCTTGGTTCTTTGAAAAGATAAACAAGATTAACAAACTTTTAACTAGGCTCATCAGAAAAAAAAAAGAAGAGCCAAATAAATAAAATAAGAGATGAAAGAAAAATAACAACTGACTCCACAAAAATACAAGGAATTGTAAGAAAATATTTTGAACAACTATATACCAACAAACAAGTGTTGGTGAGGATGTGGAGGAAAGGGACCCCTCATGCACTGCTGGTGGGAATTCAGACTGGTGCAGCCACTATGGAAAGCAGGGTGAATCACCTCAAAAAATAAAAAATGGAACCATCTTATGACCTAACAATTCCACCTCTGAGAATTTATCCAAGGAAATCCAAAACACTAATTTGAAAGAATATATGCACCCCTATGTTTTTTGCAACATTATTTATAATAGCCACAATTTGGAAACAGCCAAAGTGTCCATCAGTAGATCAGTGGATAAAAAATCTGTAGTACATTTACACAATGGAATACTACTCAGTCATTAAAAAGAAGGAAATCGTACCTTCTGCAACAGCACAAATGGACCTGGAGAGTATTATGCTAAGTAAAATAAGCCAGTCAGTGAAAGACAAATACCCTAAAATCCCACTTACATGTGGAATCGAGTGAGCAAAACAAACAAAACAGAAACAGATTCACAGCTTTCAGAAGGCAGGAGTAAGGGGACTGCGTGAAAAAGGCGAAGGGATTGAGAAAAAATCTTATAGACAGACAACAGTGTGGTCATTACCAGAGGACATGTGGATGGGGGAAGACAAGAGAAGGGGGAAGGGGGATAAATGGTGTTGGAAAGAGACAGGACACGCAGTGGTGACCACACAATACAACACACCGATGATATGTTATAGAATTGTACACTTTAAACCTATGTAATTTTATTAACCAATGTCACCCCAATAAATTCAATGACAGAATTTTTTAAAACCTATCTGATACAACATCAGTAAAAGTCAATTTAAAATCAGTAAATTGTGATGCTCTAAAAGTCAGGCCTTATATATGTACACTTTGAATCAAAAGGCTTAGTTACACAAACTAATCACCTTAGGGTGCAACTCTGCTGTTGCCTTCATTTCCTACCCAGGGGGCAAGCATTCAAATCCCAAACGGAGGAGATATACACACAGGTTTCAGTATGCACACACTGCCGCCCGGGAGCTGGGAATTTTGCATATCCATGTACACAGCATATGAATGTGTGCACAGCACGTGGGGATTACAGCTGAAATACAGCAGAACTCAATGCGCCACTCCCAAAAAGAAAACCTTTACAGGAGCAAACTAAATATGGGAAAACTCCTTTCAGAGTGTGTTTCTATGGGAAATTCCAGAGTGTTTTCTAATTATTACAATGTGAAAATAATTAGAATAAATAGAAACAAGTTTCTTTTCCTCCCTGATTCCCAATGACAATATATAGGTTACAGATAACAGCCTTTTTCCGTTGTCACTAGACAGAAACCGGGAGCCAGTTCTTAGCGGTCCACCCTCTCCATTATTATGATGCTATGAATTACAGCACAATTCAGCACATCAGTGTGTAATTTCTCTAAGGTTTTATAAAAGTCATTAATATAAAGCATTAATCCTGAGGGCCTGTAGGCCTTTTTTTGGTTAATAATTTAAATCCATTGACTTGTAACTGGCTTTTAAAATGACATTTTTCCTTACTGCCTTCAATTCAGTCCAAATTCAAAAAAAAAATAAAATAAAAAGATGCCAGATGTCACGAGGCCAATAAGCAGGTGGGCTGAAGCTTCTGTACCAATTCAAACTGGCACCACATCAAACCTGGTGGGTATAACCTTTAATTCACTGCTTCCCTGGCACCAGATCTGGTGCCATCTGCTCAGCATTGCTAAGCTGTGCTTGTTTCTGTGCAGGGACGATGCCAACAATGCAAACTGTCTCCTACATGTGCAGGGAATCATCAGTGTAACTAGTTTTTTGAGACCCATATGGTGGCATCTGCGAATGCACACTGTCAGCATCACTGCCTGTACCACCCTTCAAGTTTTAAGAATGGGAGGAGAGAATGCCAGTTTGTAATTCACTGTTGAGAGCCAGGAGGAAAACTTTTTCCTTTCTTCTGGGTGCTTTTATTAAGGTCATTCGGAGTGAGCACACAAGACATTGGAGGAGGCTTGACTTTAGCTCAGAAGCCAGGAACTCCAGGAAAGAGCCTCCGTGAACATTACACCTAGAAAGGAGCCCCTCGTGTATTTCCTAAAGAGTCTACATCAGAAACCAAAGTCATTCTCCATTCAAGGAGCAGCACTCCAGAAGGCTATCTTCTTAGAATTCTTTCTTATTTCCCTTAAGACTTCAAATACTAATGTTTGAATAGATAGGAGCTGGGGGGCAGATCTTTTTTTCCCAGGAAATAAATGAAGGTAAGAAAAGAGTTTTGCCTACATTCTGTCTACAGTCAGCATGCCTCAGAAGTACTGAGCATTCTTGAACTACATTTTTATGAAGAGTGATCTTTAATTTAGTTACTCATTTTATATCACTGGGGGAACACCAATAAGGTGATTCGAAGGAAATGCACGGGCACGTGCACCTGTCAACTGGGCTGTGTGAGGCGACAGGAAAGGCACAAGCTGCATGTGTACCGTGTATCTTAAAGCCCAGAGCTCCCAAGTGAGACAGTGGAGTCTCGATTCGTGCTTTCGGATAATTCCCCACTCTGTCCCCTATCGCAGGGCCTGCTCTGAGCCTGACTTCCAGTGGACTTGGACAGCAATCCTTGATCTGCAGTCCGTTGTTAAACAGACAAATAAAGACAGATTTGTTAGTTTGCTCATTTATTATCTACTCGTCATGCTAAAACTTCTCTGAAAGGAAGGATTTTGCTTGACTCGCCTACTAAATCTAGCTTCCAGCAAGGTATCCAGCATGTAGTCGTTACTCACTAAGTATGTAATAAATAAACTTATAAGCACAGAAAAAATTGCTTTTAGTCAATCTATGACAAAAAATACATATATTTTAAAATGCATGAGATATATAAAAGTTTGTAAATACAACTGATTAACATTACTATTACTAAATAATAATATACCAACAGCACTACCTACCAAACACGGATTTATACTAAATACTGTGTTAAGCATTTCACATTCTGCATCTTATTTTATAACTTAGCAACCCTGTTAGTTACTAATTTGGTCCCCATTGTACAGATGAGAAAAGTGGATCTGAGGTCTGAAAAGCTTAGCTAGTAAGCATCAGAAAGCAAGAGTCAAATTCAGTTCTATCTGACTCTGGAGTCTAAGGCTTTAATCAGCACATTAAATGGCCTATCTTCTATCAAAATATTTGGTAAACTCAGCCTAAATCAAACAAAAAAGTGTCACACAAATAGGTTTATGTTTCTGCCATATGTTAGGTATTATTCTGAAAATTTCCTATCTGTTAAACTCATGGTGATGATGATGATGATGATGACGACGACGACAGCGATGACTTAGTGCAGGGATGTGTGTGACTTTTTTTTATTTAAAAGACTTTTATATCTTATCATATATAACCAATATGTATCCCACTAAGAAGCCTAAAATTCTCAAGCATAAAAAAAGAATTCGCACTCTGTTAACACCCCTCTCTGATGGTTACAGCGCTGCACAAACGGGAACTCCTGATTGCTGCATTAGTGATCTCAATACCATCTGGCAAAATAAAGATCTTGAAATACAAGGCGGAACCATTTAGGGAAAGGATCACAACTGCAGTGCAATATTTATCACACTCATAGTTAGAATATTAATTCACCTGGAAAACATTAACAAAACTAAGAATGCATTCTCTAAACATAAAATTACTAAAAAAAAATTTAGTTCTCACTCATTTTAATTGTCACCTTATACAGTGGAGTAGTTTAAACAGCACAATCAGATCCTGAGAGCACTGTCTCACTAAAAGAAATATCATAAAATCATAGTGTAAATGCACACCTATCTGGACCCTGCATTTAACCTCTAAAGGGTTTCTTCTGAAACTCTGTACTTTGAGTTTTCTTTACTTTGTTCATTCAATTCATCCTCTCTCTTACCCTTAATTTCTACCCTTCTCCAGTACACCCCTCCACACACACACACACACATTTTTTCCTAGCAGTGGAAGGATGGAAGGAAGGAACACCTGAGATAGGGAGCATTTCCAGCAGAAATTCAGGGATGAGTTCAATCACAAGTGTACATTTCTTCTCAGTAATTAGTTTTGCTAATGCTACCAAGATATTAGATATTAGAACAAGATGCAAAAGGTCAGAGAATAGGGAGATTTTAAAATGGCAAATGGAATATTAAAAAGTAAAATTTAAATAGCAGAGCATATGCACCACAAACAAAAAGGAGGCCATTATATGTGCAAGCCCAGGAGCACACTTTCTAAATGGGCTAACGACAATGGGTCGTTTAAGAATATGCATAACCTCAGGCTGTGGTAAGTTTACTAGTTCATTGAATTGCTTCAAGGAGCAACACAATAATGGATATGACACTGCATTGTTCCATGTGGCATGTGACACAAATGTAAGGTGACTTTTTATAAACAGTGTTATTGTTCCTTATTGCCAGCCATGGTCCAAACACATTGTCAACAGAATAGGGATGAGCAAGATTCTCCTCATCAGGAAAGTCTGACTCCAAATGGCAGATGCCTGGAAAATAACCACTTTGCACATTTAAGTTCCACCTCATCTCACACCAGAGCTGCCAGGTCAACTGACTTGAGCTTCATAAGCCTAAATCAGCACATTTAGGTTCTCAGTGACTATCCTCCTCATTTGCATTTAGGTAGGTCTTGCAACTTGGAATCTGTTCAGAGTTTAAATCTCAGTGGAAAATCCCCTCGGTTGAGATTCACTGGAAGAGGTTAAATACCATCCCGTGGCAGTTTCCTAAGATGGCAGGACTAAAGACAGAATCAAGTTGAGAAGCACTGTTGTCCCTTCTTAACACAACATCTTACTCCGTACCTATCCCATAGATGCAAACACCGTCCAAGCTATATACTCAAGAATATGGAGGAAGAAATTTACAAGATCCTGCTCTTCTCTTTCTTCCAGCCATGGTTGCATTATCTCTGCCTTCCTTGAACTTCTAGTGCTTTCCCTTCCCAATTCTTTCAAAAGTCTTCCCAAAATTAGTCATGAAATAGCCACCAGCTCTACCCCATTCCAGCAGCAACACAGAATAAAAGTACATGCTCCTTAATCAAAACATTTTGACATAAACATAGGTGAAAATGTATTTACCAGACCCATGATCTAGGCACATCATTGTATTTAGTCCTCACAACAAAACCAAGGCTTGGACAGGTGAAGAGGTTTGCTTAAGATATACAAATATAAGTGGCAGAGATGGACTGTATACCTGGGTATATCCGATGTCCACACTTGAGCTCCTGAACTCAGTCCTGAGCTGAGCAAACTGTAGAAGAGGTGGTATGCTGGAAACACAAGAAGCCATGGAACCTTCATGATGCATCATGCAAGGCACTTCTCCTTGAAGATTTTTTTGTGAAAATATGTTTTATATTAACTAGAATGGAATGTATTATAGAGTATTAAGCATGAGACATTAATTTTTAATTTAAAAAATGTAAAAATGAACTTAATTGCATGCATGTCATGGCTGCCTGGTCATGGTAGAAGTTCGTGTCTTTCACTTTGCCATTTGGAGTAGTAGCCCAGTGAGAGACAAGAAAACATGAATACCACAACGTACAGACCCCTAGTGAATTCCTCTGCAGACGGGTGGCTCTCAAATCTCCCCACATATTAGTATTTCCAGGATTGTTTTTTAAATGTCCATGTGCAGGCTCTACCAACAAAGATTTTGAGTAAATCTGGCCCTGGGTCATTGTCAGTATATTTCAAATGTTCCCCAGCTAAAGTTGAGAATGTCTCCACAAACAAAAAGTATCAAAAATGTATAATACTCTCATTTAGATAAATGATTTTACATGCTTCTCCTCACTCAATGCATGCTCATTTTATACCAACATGAGCAGACCACTGAGCTTGGCTCAGTACTACTTGGAACCAATACAGCAATTCAAAACTGAAATGCATCTCCTATAGGCCTGAAAGACTGTCAGTTAGTTGGGTTGTCTTCTTCTTTTCATTGCCTCACTCCTGCCCTTGAACACATTGCCTTCAATAGTATTTCAAATGAACTCTTTTTATAGTCTTTATCTCTACTCATGGGCAAATAAAGTGGTAGAAGAAAAAAAGGTGATAATTTTGTCCTGCTGTCACCAACAACAAACATTCTAACAACCAGTGCTAGATGAAGGCAAAGTAGAGGCAGAGGTAACAGAGAAAGGAAAAAGAATGAAAATATGACAGAAAGAAATTCAGGTCACCTGCTGAAAATATACCCCACTGAATTCTTTATTCCTCCAGGTTAAAGGTTAAATGATCACTAAGCCGTGTTGAAATAAAAGATGCTCATTTGAGGCATATAAGACATTTGTTCCAAACCAGGCATTGCAAGGGTGACACCCAAGATTGAGAGCAAGAGAGAGAGAGAGAGCATAAGGGCACCAACAAAGGAATTACTAACTGGTCGTTTTAGAAAGTTGTGCTTTAAGGTAATGGTCAAAGAAGATAATGAATGGCCATTGAGGCTGAACAGTTTCTATTTCCAATTGCCAGGATCAATAAAAAGACAATTTGCAGAATTTTGATTCATGAGTTCAGGACCCACTCACCTTCCATGTGTCTGTTTGCAAATGGGGGTTTCAGGCTTCCCAACTATGTTGAATAACATATGTAACCCAAACGTTGAAATACATCCTTGCAGGTGATAATAACTACTATACTATTTTGAGCACATTTATATGTGGAGACTGTTCTAAATGCATTTAATGAATTAAACTATTTTACCATTTCAATAGCCCTGCTACATAGTAAATACCAAGGTCTGTCTATAAAAAGTCTAGCCATTGTTAATATGACAAGAACAGTTTGTGTGACATCAATGTAACCTGTAAGCCAAGGAAAGTGGACTGGAATGTGAATGTGTGAACAATGATGACTTCACTGTACTAGTGAATGGGGGAGGTAGATGCCACTGAGTGAGCATGTGTACTGTGTAGCCATCACATTCAAAATGACTGAGCAAGTAGAGTAACGAATCTGCATCAAATTTTGCATGAAACTTGAACAATCCTCTGTGGAAACTATTTGGATGATTCAGAAGGCCACAGCTGTGGGAAACTGGTGATTGGCAGCTTTATCAGGACAACATGCCCACTCACGCCTCATGTCTTGTGCAGAGTGTTTTGGTGAAACATCAAATCACACAGGTGACTCACCCCGCAACGGCCCACATTTGATGCCCTGAAACTTCTGGCTTTCCCAAAAATTAAAATAACTTTTGAAAGGGAAAAGATTTCAGACCATCAATGAGATGAGATCAGGAAAATACAACAGCTAGTGGCAATTGGGAGAACTGTGTGAGGTTCCAAGGTGCCTACTTTGGAAGGGACTGAAGCGTCATTGTCCTATGTACAATGTCTCTTGTATTTGTATCTTCTTCAATAAATGTCTGTTTTTCATATTACATGGCTACATACCTTCTGGACAGACCTCATGTGTGTGGCAGCATACACTGCTCAGGTTTCCGTTCACGAGAGAATCTGCTGTGAGGAGCCATAGTTAGCTGACAGCCTCCAGCCTCCATACATTTGGAAATCTATCACCGCATCCACTCTAAGACCATTCTGTCCCCGGGGCTGCTTCCAAACAATGACTGAGCACAGTTGGAGTGCAGGCCAAGACGTTTTTGTCCAACATGGGATTCTTCTAATGGGCAATATTTGAGTGGTGACTCCCCATCAGCCTGACCAGACTTCTGCAGGACTGCACTGCAGGCTAGGTTCTTCTTGCACGATTCTTTCTCCCACTCTCCTTTCACGGGTGTTAGATTTGTCCTGTGGTCAATAGGTTCTACGTGCCTCTTCTTGCTCTCTCTCCCTTTTATGCTTCATAGATGCTTCTCCCAATGTCTCGCACATCTAAATCTGTCCTGTGTCTGCCTTTCATAGTTTGATTAACCATACTCAATGGGGAGGTTCATTAAACACATCTAAAATCACATGACCAGGAAGTAATGGGGCTATTTCAATCCAGGAAGAGAGACTTCAGAGTTGTCTCTTTTAATGATTATTTTGTTTCAACTTTCCCAACTGAAAACTCCTGGGAGGAAGGGAACTGGAATCCAGGCTATATTCCTTCTTTACTGGCATGCACTTATAATGGATTTGGGAGGTACAGTAACAAACAAAATAAATGGAGTTGCTGGCAAGATACTCATCCTAGCCACTGTGAGATTAGGGGAGGGAGTATTGTTCTGTCTGATGAGTTGTACTCAGCTCTCAAGTCTAGGGAATCAGAAAGGGTGGGTCTATCATTGAGATTTAAGGTGCTGAAATAAATGTGCCCTGTCTCATGGGTAGTGAAAACTGTAACCTATAGCCCTGTCCAGATTGGGTCAATTACTTGGAACTTCATCCCATAAACTGAGAGGTCATGGGTTGGATTCCTGGTCAGAGCACCTGCCTAGGTTGTGGATTTGTTTCCAGCCAGTGCACATACGAGAGATCAATGTTTCTCTCTGGTACATTGATGTTTCTCTCCCTTTTTCTCTCCCTCTCTTCCCCTCTCTCTAAAAATTAATAAACATGTCATTAGGTAAGGATAAAAAAAGAAGGGTAACTTGCCAATTACACATGATTCAATGCAGTGAATGGTACAGTTAGAGGAATCTCTCTTGGTTGTTTGCCAAGTTACTTCCAGGCCCTGAGGTATATTACAGAGAGCAATAATATGGAGGACACTCAGGCTCTGGCAAGAGGCAAACATGAGTTCAAATTTCTGCTCCTTATTATCTGAGTGGCATTATAATATTTAACCTAATAAATCTTCAACTCTTCCATCTGAAGTCAAGAGATAATATTTTTTAAATGTTAGCATTGTGTGTAATAATGTAAATCATTGTGATGTATGGTAGTAGCTCCACAAATATTGATTAATTTTTCCCTGAATGCTTTTAATTTATCTGTTTAGTTCAGTTTCCCCATGAACTAAGATGATTTTCAAGGCCTGGGAAAAAGCCTTGGCCACCTATGGGTCAGAGTTTACCCCTAATTCTCATTATGTGAACTATGATGGATTAGTTGATATTCCTTTGTTATGTCAGTGTTTCTGGAAGATGCAGTGAGTCCTTATACTATTCAAGAAGGAAAATCAATTGCTTTTCAATCCTGTAAATAGTACACAGTTGAGTACCTGTTTTCCCCATGCTGGTTTCTTCTCTCTTTGAAATTTGTTAAAGAGACTCAAGATTTTTCTGTTCTTGTCTTCAAAAACATTATTTGACTCAGAACTATTCCATAAAGTTTTGAGGGTTCACTGAAGTGCCTTGGGTGCAATAGAAGGGGCAAGCAAATAGTTCTGAGACCACCATCTCTTTTAAATTACAACTTCTTCCCTTTTCAAGGTTATCTTTGAAGAGGCTTCCAGAAGGCCAAGATGAAGGCATAGGTAGATACACTTCGCTATCCAGCACAGTGAAAAAGAAGGATAACAACCAATTTAAAGCTAAAACACAACCAGAACTGCCAGAAAATTGAACTGTTTGGAAGTCTGACAACCAAGGAGTTAAAGAAGAAACATTCATCCAGACTGGTAGGAGGGGCAGAGATGGGCAACTAGGGCACAGAGAATATGTGACAAGTCTGTGGCTGGTGGACTAGGTAGTCCCACATTTGTATGTGGGTAAACCAGGAGGAACAATTTGGGGGTGAGACAGACTGAGCAACCCAGGGTTCTAGTGCAGGGAAATAAAGTCTCAAAATCTCTGGCTGTAAAAACCTCTGGGGATAGCAGCAGCAGGAGAAACTCCCAGTCTCACGGGACAGTCTGTTGGAGGGGCCCAAGGGGCTCTAGAACATACACAGACCCACCCAGCTGGGAATCAGCACCAGAAGAGCCCAGTTTTCTTGTAGGTAGTGGGGGAAGTGACTAAAAGACGGCAAGAGCTGAGCAAGGAGCATTGTTCCCTCTCTGACTCCTCCCCATAGACAACACCACAACTCAGAAAGGATGGTTGCCCCACCCTGGCGAATACCTAAGGCTCCACTCCTTACAATATAACAGGAGTGTCAAGACAAAAAAATATGGCCCCAATGAAAAAACAAATCAAAATTCCAGAAAAAGAACTACATGACTAGGAGGCAGCCAACCTATCAGATGCAAAATTCAAAACACTGGTAATCAGGATGCTCACAGAATTGACTGAGTGACACCACAAAATAAAGGAAGAAGTGAAGGCTATACAAAGTAGAATAAAGGAAGATATACAGGGAACCAACAGTGAAGTAAAGGAAATTGGGACTCAAATCAACAATTTGGGACGAAAAGAAGAAATAAACATTCAATCAGAACAGTATGAAGAAACAAGAATTCAAAAAAATGAGGAAAGGTTTAGGAACCTCTGGGACAACTTTAAACATTCCAACATCCAAATCATAGGGGTGCCAGAAGGACAAGTGGAAGAGCAAGAAATTGATAACTTATTTGAAAAAATAATGAAGGAGAACTTCCCCAATATGGCAAAGGAAATAGACTTCCAGGAAAATCAGGAAATTCAGAGAGTCCCAAAGAAGTTGGACCCAAGGAGGAACACACCAAGAACCATCCTAATTAACTTACCCAAGATTAAAGATAAGGAGGCAATCTTAAAAGCAGCAAGAGAAAAGGAGACAGTTACCTACAAAGGAGTTCCCATAAGACTATCAGCTGATTTCTCAAAAGAAATCTTACAGGCAAGAAAGGGCTGGAAAGAAATATTCAAAATCATAAAAAGCAAGGACCAACAACCTAGATTACTCTATCCAGCAAAGCTATCATTTAGAATGTAAGGGCAGATAGAGTGCTTCCCAAATAAGGACACGTTAAAGGAGTTATCATCACCAAGCTCTTATATGAAATGTTAAAGGGACTTATCTAGGAAAAGAAGATGATCAAAACTGTGAACAGTAAACTGACAACAAACTCACAACTATCAACAACTGAACCTGAAAAAACAAAGATAAAAATGAAAACAAACTAAATAAACAACTAAAACAAGAACAGAATCACAAAAATGGAGATCACATGGAGGGTTATCAGTGGGGAGGGGTGGAAGGAGAATGGGGTAAAAGGTACAGGGATAAGAAGCATAAATGGTAGGTACAAAATAGATAGGGGGAAGTTAAGAATAGTATAAGAAATGGAGAAGCCAAAGAACTTATATGTATGGCCCATGGACATGAACTAAGTGGGGAGAATGCTGGAGGGAATAGGGGTAAAGAGGGATAAAGAGAAAAAATAATGGGACAACTGTAATAGCATAATAAATAAAATATACTTAAAAAATAAAAAAAGAGATTATATTTGAGGAAAGGGCTGATAGACAAACAGACTGTGATTTCTGTTTTATCACTGCATAACAAATTATTCTATAACTTAGTGGCTTAAACCAACAATGGTTTTATTTTCCCTGAGTTTCTCTGGGTCAGAAATTTGGGAAGAACTTGTTTCCTAGTTCAGGGACTCAGGCAGCTGTGTTCAGATGGTGGCTGGAAATGGAGTAGCTTGGGACAGGCAGAGCTTCTCTTCATTTAGCTGGAGATTCTCCATGTGGTCTCTCCACATGGACTGGTTTAGACTTTCATAGCATGGCAACCTCGGGGCAGTAGCAATGCTTACATGGAGACTTATGCATCAGCATCAAGGTTCGAGCTCCCAAGGTCAAAGCCATGTTGCCTTTTATTACCAAGCATCAGAAGCCATGCAGCCACTGCCACTACATTCCTTTCATAATGAACGAGTCACAGTTCCACTCAGAATCAAGTAAAGGGCAATTAGGTTTTACCTCTTACTAAGAAAGTGGCAAGATTCGAGAGCAACGTGTGTCATTATTACGGCCTGCTTGGAAAAGTACAATCAGTCACAGAAAGATAAGCACAGATAGGAACATGTAAATATAGATATTTTAATTTTTGAATGTAATGTATATATTACACACACAATACGCACGCTCAAATTTTTCAAAATATGGTCTCTGGACAACTTCCAGTAATGGAATCATCTAAGTGCTGCCTAAATTTGCTTGACAGGCATCCTAACCACCCTCAATGATGGTTTGCATTTCATTTTTCTTAAATTGCAGTAGATTCTAGTCCTGCTACATCTGCAATGAGGAGTATGAATGTGATGAAATTAGAATTGTTCCCAAGTGACCCTGGATGTCAGGCTGAGTTGCTTGAATAACAAAATAAAGCCTCTTCTTCTAGGGGAATCTAGATGAGATTGGTCCCAACACCCTGGTCTCCAATGCAGGGATCGCACCCAAACTCAGCTTGCCATAGAGTCTCACTATAAGAGGAGGCATCATTTCTCAAAAGCCTCAATGTTTCCAGGTATTTATCACCCTTCGTTACCTTATAACTCCTATAAAGAACCAGAACTTGGACTTCCTGCTGTCCAAGCAGTTTGTGTGTCCCTGTCAACCTCAGAAACCACTTAGAACAGAGATGTCTGTGTTCTGGAACACAGACCCCCACCACGCATAACCTCCCATCCTTAGTGAGGCTGTCCTTCGCTTTGAACACTAAAATCTTTCTTTCCCAGAGGCCTTTAGAATACCCATTTTTTGAAAGTGGACATTTATAGACATTGAGGTTTATAAATTTTGACACTGTTCCTGTACAAAGTATATATGTAAGAAAACTAAAAGGATTCACTTAAAGATCCTGGGTATAAACTGAAAAATATTGGCTTACTTACTTGTCATCTCATTCACCTTTACGACTGTAGTTCTATTATGCTGAGATGTCTACTTAATAATGAGTTGATTATTCACTACAAAATTATTGGTCTTTATGTCAGAATTATTTACTTGTAGGTGCCACAAATCAGACAAGTTGACATGTCTGCAAGTCAGAAATCAGACACTGGGTTCTCACAGGACAAATGCAACTTGCAGTCATGTTGCTCTGCCTTGTAAAGTTTTAACAAGTTTGAAATAATAGCTGTGATATAAAAATAGAGAGGTAGCTTTAAAAATTGGATGTGTAGCTTCCCTTGAAAAAATCAGTAGAGCTGACACCACAAGGCCAATGTTGCTTTTCAGCAACACAAGTTTACCTCATTTTATTGAGCTTCACTTTACTGATCTTCATATGGGTTGCATTTTTTATAAAGGCAAGAACTTCCACCAGAAAAAGTTTACAGCTCACATTAATTTATTGAGATACTTGCTTTATTGCAGTGGAGCTGAACCTGCAGTATCTATGAGATATGTCTGTAGTCAGGTGACAGTGAGTAGCTGTTCCCTTCGCACCTGACTCTTCACCAATCTGCTTTACTTATTTTGCATAACCTTCTTGGCCCTTGGGGGCATTAAGTTTGAGATGCTTAATACATTTTATATCTCAAATACTCATCTCATCAAATGATAAATAGTAATAAAGCTTGTATTATAACTAGCACATCTTTTGAACTACAGAGGGCCAGTGGAAAACATCGAGAAATATTCAATGTATAATCAATCACCCAAGAGTAACAGTGGAGCTATTTGGAGGTAATGTATCTGTCAACCTCAATACATACCTAGGTTCAGGGAGGGAATAAAGAAAATCTGGAAAGCCTGGCTATTGATATATGGCATAAAATTCACACAATACAAATCATGCACTTTACCCTTAGGTGAGAACCTTAAATCAACATCCATTTACTCTTATTTATTTTAGATCATGCAAGTAGAAAACTTAGAAAGAGCAACAAGTCTACAAATAATCCATAATGTTATCATATAGAATATTGTTTATATTATACTGTAGAAAGAGTCTCTTGGCACTTTTAGGAAACGGCATGAAAATTTAAAAATTAATATTGGTACCATACTGTATACATACTACATATCTTTTGTAATATTTATTTTCAATTAATGTATCCTAATTTTCTCCTTGTTATTATATTTTCTTCTACATGATTTTTTAATAATGATAGTGCTCCACTTTATAGTGGCACCATGCTTTATTTGGTCTGGCTTTTCCTCATTTTTATTATTATTAATGTTATTTCATAAACATCCTTGAAGATGAGGTTTTCCCTCTAGATTCATGATTATTTGCTTAGTATAGTGCATGAATACAAACATACTATAAAGCCCTGGAAGTGGGCATTTCTGGTTCAAATGACAAGCATATTCTTAAGGCTTGGAATACTTATCTTAGAAAGGCCTTTCTCTTACTCTGTTCAGGCTGCTGTGACTGAATGGCTTATAAATCACAAACATTTATTTCTCACAGTTTTGCGAGCTAGGAAATCCAAGATGATGGTGCCAGCGTGTTTGCTGTCCTTTACATAGCAGAAAGGGCAAGGGAGGTTTTGTTTTGGGGGGATTTTTTTTCAAGCTCATTTTAAAGGTCAGTAATCCCATTCATCCATTCATGAGGTCTGCGCCCTCATGACCTAAACACCTCTCCATGGTCCCACCTCAAAATACCATTCTATTAAAAATCGGGGAGAGACATGAACATGCAGCCTATAGCGGTGTCCCCCAAATGCATCCCTTTATATTCTAATCAACAGCATGTGTGAGTTCCCACTGCCTCAGAAACTGTCTTCCCAAAACTGCACATTATCATTTTTACCATTAGGATTTCAGGCCTGAAGAAAAAAACATAGAAAACAATAAAAAGGAAACTAACTGCCGTTTAAAAAAGAAGGAATAGCCATCCTGAAATCATCCCTGGTATTACAGTGCAAGACTGGATACTCAAAATAATGACATAAGGAAAGATTAATCTATGTTTAATTAACCCATTTTAAAAGACATAAATTTGGAAAAAGATTCTGATGGCATATACCTGGAGCCTTAAAATGTTATACCATATGACTCAGTAATTCCATTTCTGGGACTCTATTGTAAATGAGCAGTCCTTAGATGGAAAAGGGCCTATGTACATCAAAGTTCACCAATATGTTATTTATAATAGCTATAAAACATGAAAACTATATATCCAATGAGAGCATACTTGTATAAATTATATCTACTTTTGTGCTGTGATAAACAGCCATTACAATAATAGTTATTTACCATTTGTAATAATTTAAAGCAAAATAAAAATGTTTATACAAAATTTGGCAAACAATATAGTCACAGTTATGGTAAGTAACTTACATAGTATATATGCAAAGAAATAGACCAAAAAGAAATGTGTTAAAATACATGAAATATTGACAATTGTCTATTATGTCTGAGTGTTAGAACTAAAGACGATTGTCTTTCTGTTATTCTTCCATGTGATACAAATTTGCTATAATGATCACATATTATTTTCATGATGTGCACAACCAATAAACATTTATTTTTGAAAAGTATTATCTTCAACACAGTCTAGGAAAGGAGCTCAGCTATTACATAAGTTTGTTTCTAAGTAGTTAAATTAGTAAACATGTTTTATCTTTTTTAAGTAGTAAGTTCCAATTATCTGAGTAAATTCTCATCAGCTTAACATGTTATTCACCAGTGATAATAGATAAATTAGATTTACTACTTGTGAGAGAACTCCCTACAACTTCTACTTCCATTCCTATCAGACTAGAAGGTATTGTGGTGAGAGTATTAATAATAAGTATGACAAGATTTTTTTGAGAATCCAAATATGTGTCAATTATCCATTGCCACATTAATGCTACATTATAAATGACCACTACGACTTAATAGCAAAGAGCGATAGATATTTATGAAGCCCATGAGTCTGTGGAGCAGAAATTTAGGTTGGGCTTGGCTGGGAACTTTAGGTCTTGAATGAGCTAGCTCATTTTTATATCTACTGCTGAGCTGTCACATTCAGGCTTGGCTGGGTAAATGTATCTACGTAGCTTTTTACCACACGTCTTTCATCCTCCAGCAAACTCTCTGCTCATGAAGTCAAGTTCTCAAGGTGATGGGAGAAGGAAGAATATGAGTAAAAATGCTCAAGGGCTTTTTCTAGATTCTTCTTAGATCCCATCCCATTGGCCAAACCAAGTCACCTGGCCCAGCCCAAGCCAGTGTGAGGAAACAATCACACTGCAATCAAACAGCAATAGGTGTGGCTCCAGAGAAGTGTGACGGATTTGGCCATCGATGCAATTAGTCCTCCACTGTGTAGAAAACATGTCTAGGTTTTACTATTTTTAGGATGTTATTCCAGGTTCTTGAGTTGGTGTTGCTGTCAGCCTGATTTTTCAAAATGTGCTCGAGAACTCATTAAATCTGGAAAAGACTGCAAGTCTGATTCCTCTTCATAACCCTACATTGTAGGTAGGGACAAACCAAAAAACTACTGTATTTGAATGGGGGAAAAAACATATGTAGGAAGCATCTATTGGAATGCAGCTGGTCAAATCTGATGTGGATGGAGAAAATTTCTTTTGGCCTTGATTGACATGTATTCATTTCTGAACCAAAGATTGAAAAGAGCATCTGGTATTTTATAACGTCTTTGTTACAGTTTATTTTTAAGTTTACATTTTATCATCCAACACTAAGTTAATTTCACACAAAACTAATTCCATGAGAGCATCCAGATGAATAAATACTCACTGAGTAACTGAATACTCGATTTTTATCAATTGATATTTGAATTGTGTGCTAAAACAAATTAATGGAATTTTCTGTGCCTCCTAACTCATCCAACTTAAACAGATTATGTAAGCTTTTCCATCTTCCCCCACCACCAGACTAATTTTTGGTATGGAGAGGAAAAAATGTATTTGCTTTTTTACTCATAAAGATTTGTCTTGTCTGGGATCTTATTAATACAAGGTCTGTCCAGAAAGTATCCGGCCATGCACTTTGAAAAATAGAGACATTTATTGAAGAAGATACAAGACACAAGAAACATGGTTCATAGGATAATGACACTTTATTCCCCTTCAAAGTTAAGACCTTCTTGAGGAAACCTGGTTCATCGGTCACAGTTCGAATCAAGTCATTAGCAACTGCAGCACAATGATCCTTCCGCTCTGATAGCAGAACCCTCAGAATGAATTTTGCCACAATATGTTTCATGCCAAGATCCTGTGTCAGAATCTCATACACAGTAATTTCTAGAATGCCCAGATCAGCTTCTAGCTCTTGACCTGTCAGCTGCCGATGTTCATTAATTGCAACCTGTATACCTTCAACGTTCTCAGGCATTCTGCTTGTTGCAGGCCTTCCAGAACATGGATCACTTTCAACACATTCTTGACCATCTTTGAAGCATTTGTGCCACGCTTCTATTTGTGCTGCACTCATTGCATCGTCCCCAAAAGCCTCCTGAGTCATCCAAATGGTTTCTGAGGAGGAATGTTGAAGCTTAATGCAAAGTTTGATGCACAGTCACTGCCTTATTCATTCAGTCATTTTGAATGCGACAGTACCACAGTACACATGCTCTCGCTCAACTCATCCACCTGCCCCCACTGACTAGTACAGTGAAGTCATCATTGTTCACTTATGCCCATTCCAGTCCACTCTCCTTGGCTGCCGGGTTACAGCTATGTCGCGCAAACTGTAGTTATTATATTAACAACAGCTGGACTTTCTCTAGTCAGACCTTGTACGATAATTTTGAAGAAAGTATTAGATGAGAAAACTCAGAGTTTGAAAAATAGAAGGTGCTGAGAGGTGGGAGGTGACATATCCACTCTCAGTCTACAAAGAAGCATTTTGATAGTAAAATAATAATGTTTTCAAATTAAGTAACACATGTTAATATATTTCATTTCATCATTAAAGTGAAGATATTATTTAAATCATTTTGAAATGTATTATGTGATTGAGACAAAATTGATGTATAACAATACCATAAAAAATAGAAACTGAACAATTTTTAAGTGTAAAATTATTTTTTATTATTATTATAATAAAAGGGTATAAAGTATTGATACATGCCACAGTATGGATGAAACTGGAAAACATCATGTTAAGTGAGAGAAGCCACCCCATGTGTTTCTATTCCTAAGAAACATCCAGGATAGACAAACGCACAGAGACAGAAAGATCAGGAGGTGCCTGGAAACAGGATGGGATGTGGAAAAGTGGCAGGAGTGAGAAATGACTGCTAATAGATATATTTTTAATTTTTTTTCTTTATTTTTTATTTTAGAGAGACAGGAAGGGAAGGAGGAAGAGAGGGAGAGAAACATCAATGTGTGAGATAAACATTGATTGGTTGCCTTCTGTTCATGCGACAACCAGGAACAAAACCTGCAACCCAGGCATGTGCCCTGACCGGGAATAGAACCAGCAACCTGTCAGTTTGCAGGGCAATGATATCCAACCGACTAAGCCACACTGGCCAGGGTGGATATTGTGTTTCTTTGGGGGTTTTAAAGTTTTCTTAAAATAGATTGTAGTGATGTTTTCACAACCTTTGAATATACTAAAAAGTGCTTGAACTGTACACTTTAAATAGGTGAATTTGTATGTGAAATATATTTGATAAAGTTACAAAAGATGAAAAGGTATAAATCTTTAAGATGAAGGAGAAAAGAAGATAAAAATATAAATAATAACTTGGCAACAGATACATATCCACCAACAATTACTTTAAATACAAATGGGTTAAATGATCGAATCAAAAACACATAATAGCTGATTGGATAACAAAACAATACCCTTATATATGCTGCCTATGCCTACAAGATATTCACTTCAGATTGAAAGACACAGAGACTCAAAGTAAAGGGATGGAAAAAGATCTTTCATAAAAATAGAAACAAAAGAAAAAAAAGCTGGGGTAACAAACCTTATATTGGATAAAAATAGACAAAAGAAACAAAGAAGGACCCAGCAATTCCACTTCTGGGTACTTATCTGAATAAACCCATAATGCTAAACAAAAAAGACAAAAGCATAACATATGTTCATTGCAGCACTGTTGACAATAGCCAGCATTATGGGAGCGACCTAAGTGTCTACCAGTAGTTGAATGAATAAAAATGAAGTGGTGCATAGAATATGACTCGGCCATAAAAAAGAATGAAATCTTACCATCTACAACATGGATGAACCTAGAGGGTACTGGGCTAAGAGAGATAAGTCAGACAAAGAAAGATACATGTCAAATGATTTCACTTATATGTGGAATCTGAAAAACAATAAATGAAGAAGCAGAACAGAAACAGACACATACAGAGATCATTAGGACCTGTGCCAAATGGAAGGGGCTTGTGGGGTTGGATGAAAAAGGTAAAGAAATTAAGAATACCTATTGGTGGTTGCAGAATAGTCATGGGGATGTGAAGTACAACACAGAGAATATAATCAATACAATTGTAATAACGATGTATAGATCCTGGTGGGTACTAAATTTATCAGGGTGATCACTTCGTAAGTTCTGTAAATGTCTAGTCACTGGGTTGTACACCTGAAGTTAGTATAATACTGTAATTGAAAAATTAAAAAATTATTTCTATAATAAGTACATTTCTTTTCTACAACAAACTTTTTAAAATTCAGATGAAAAGGCATCTATCGGTCCAGCTCCTGAAATCTGCCAAGAAGCCAGGTGCTTTGTGGGAACCTCTTTCTTTCATAGCTTAGCATCTGGGTTTTCTAAGTTGTTACTGAAAAAGGAAAAAGTAAAAAGATCGACCACAGTGTGTAGTGCTGAGGTAACTGGTCTCTTCAGAACAATAATATGAAAATGTTTTCTTTTCAACAATGAGACTTCAGAATGGGAATAGAAACACAAATGTAACAAAATATTGTATACCTTAAAATATCTTTTCTGCATGATTTTTAATTTATGTTAAGGGTAAAGTAGCTTCAGAGTGTTTATCTATGTCCCCAGGAGAGGATTAGCTGGAAACATTCTTTGAGTAAACTAAAAGAACTATTTGGTTCTGGCACTGTTAAATTTTTCCTGTGTGCAGGTGTTTGTAGTATTTGTACAGTTGCCTGACTGGTTTCCATCCAAGGAAATCTACAGAGGAAGGACTATCATTTCGGATAGAAAGGTGCAGAGACTATTGCAGGGTGTCCTGAAAACCTGCCATAGCCACTTTCATGCCATTTTCAGAAGAGTTTCATATTCTGAGTTTGAGAATATAAATAAGCCGTCACATCCTCATTAAATGTTTCTAGCTGATTTTTGCTAAATCCTATGCATCTTACTTTTTCCCAACATCTTTCATAATCAACTCTGCATTCATAACCCATTATCAGTAGTACAAAACAAGAATATGTATTGTTACTGACAAATAATAAAATATGCCAAAAAGCTTGTTATTTTGCATATGCTTTTGAAGAGTTCTGGCAAAAGAGTTCATCCACTCTATTCCATCAGCAAAATTTTGTGGAGTGTCTGAAATTTTCCAGGCACCGTGCTTGCTGCAGAAGATGTAAGAGTAATCACAAGGGAAACGGTCTCTGCCTTCATGGAGTTTATGGTTCACAGAGAAGTCAGAGAATAACTGGGTAGCAGATTGGACGTTTCAACCATGTTATCAATGTAAACTAAATACTTCTTTCCACAGGATGTATTAGACCATAGGCTGAATTAATAAATGATTTACCCAAAGATCCCTCCCCCTTAAAACCCTTCATTCATGGTGGAGGCCATAGAATTGGGGTTTGGGAAGATTTGCTGAAAAACTTGCATTGCAACAACTTGTGGCCTGAGTTCCCCAGAAGAAAGGGGTGGGGACTTACTGTCTCTGTCCCTTATCTCAGCCAATTAGACAGTGTAGGGTACTTTTGGTTTATCTTGTTTGAATCTCTCTGTTCTTCTTGGACCTGGATACCCCTTTCCTTCCCCCAAATATACATTCTGACCCTTTCTCTTTTCTCTCTATTTAATTCCTATAATGTGAAACTAGAATTCTTGGTTTTCTTTATACAATCCTCATTTTTTTAATAATTTTTTAATTTTCTGTTCTAATTGAGTAATTTCCACTAACAGGTCATTAGTCTGTTCTTCTGCATTGACTAACCTGCTATTTCTTCTAATGCATCCTTCATTTCAGTTATTCTATTCTTCATCTCTGATTGTTTCTTTATTACATTTTTTAATTCTGGTTTACAAGACAATGTTCTAACCAACTGAGCCACATTAGCAAGGGCTGATCATTTAATTTTTGACAAAAGTGAAAGTTAAATTCAGTGGGGAAAGGAGAGCTGTTTCAACACGCGTTACTGGAGTAAATTGAGAGCCATATCATACTCAAAAAAGGAATTTCAGCCTTTATGTAATGTCATAAACAAATATTAACACGAAATAAAACATAGACCTAAATATAAGACCTAAAATTATAAACCTTCTATAAGGGTACATAAGGGAACCATTTACTATCTTGGATTTGGCAAAGGTTTCTTAAAGAAGACACATAAAGTGTTAATATAAAAGAAAAAATGGATAAATTGGACCTCAGTAGAATTAAAAATTCCATTAATAAAACACTCTCTAAAGAAAATAAATGACAAGCCTACACTGAGAAAAAATTTTTTTTCAAATCATATGTCTATAACCTTTACACATAAGTAAAGAACTCTTATAAACCAATTACAAAAATAAAAAAGATCAACCAAAAAATGGACAAAATAATTAATGCTTTTAAAAAATGTATATTAATAAACACATGAAAGGGCACTCGGCATAATTAGTAATGAGGAAAATGCAGACCAAAACCAAACGGAGATTCTATTTCTCACTCACTAGAATGGCTAAAATGAAAAAAATATGGACACCACCAAATGCTGAGGAGGGTGTGGTGCGCTTGCAGTTCTCACGCATTACTGATAGGGGTGTGAGTAGAACAGCAACTTTAGAAAACAGTTTGGCAGCTTCTTCTTAACTTAAATATACACCAACTCTGTGACCTAGCAGTTACACTCCTACGTATCCACCCAACTGAAACGAAAACACACTTCTACACAAAGAATTGTGGATAAGTGTTCATATCATCAATATTCATAATACTGTGGACACAAAGGGGTTCTATGGAAGGTAACTTCAGGGTGATCTGATCACAAATTCCTAACTGAGCAGTTGATAGTAGTAAGCATGCCTCAGGCACATAACTTCTTTACTAAAAGGCTTATCTTTGCCTTAGTTTTTGTGTATCCAGGTTAACACACCTTTGAAATGCCTTTTTTCAGACCCCTCCTTCTAAAACATGAAAACTCGCAATAGAGCACAAAATCTTAACTATCCTGTAACCGATCCCCACCTTGCTTTCTCCGCCTTCTAATAATCTTTCTCACCTTCCTCCCTAATTCCAAATGCATAAAAGAAGCACTAATCTCATACCTTGAGGTATATTCTCTGTGTGGCTCAAATAAATTTTAATAAAAATTTTCCACAGGTTTGAAAGTTCTTATGTCAACAATACCCAGGAGTAAAAACAATACAAATGTCTGTCATACAATAGCATATTATCAGCAGTTAATATATCAACTTTATATACATGCACACATAAAAACACACACAGACAATAAAGGTTTACCTTCTTTGTAGTGTTATGAGTTTTTTGTTTTACTACCTTTAAACATTTAGACACCTTTCAAAGCTTCAAAATAGTTTACCTGTTCACATTCTAGAAGAACATTTAAAAATATTCACCCTTGTAATGGTCTCAGTAGAGAAGACATAAAGCCAGTGTAATACACTGAATTCTGCATGTTCTCTTCTGATATGCTAAAAACAGTAGTTTAAACATAAATTTCATTTATTTTAATATGAGATTAAAGTGAGTAAAAATATTAAAGCATAATTATAATATAATAAATTCTTCCAGTTTTGTCATAGAGAACCCTAATACAATAAATTACTTACTTGAATTTTATAATATGTAAAAGTCACATTCATATTCAAATTTTCTTTAAAGAATCTAAATTAGAAGGAAACATTTGCTTACTTCTATTAATTGAATAAAAAATGAACCTAGGCTTAATAAAAATTAAAATAGAAAGAAATCAATGAAAAATGATTTACCAAAACTTATAAAGGGTTTTTTGGCTACTCTCCAGAACCACTGGCACACCTACAAATTTGAACAAATCTTTCAATGCTCTTTTATTCTGATAAATCCCTTCACTACAAATTAATACTTATTATAATAAGCAAGTAACATTTTACCTAGTTATTATATTTCTTCATTTCAAAAGTGTGTGTATGCCTTGATTCATGGTAGGCAATCTCCACATGTGGGGTGTTACAGCTTTTGTTAATGTGTGTTTATGTATGAGTAAAGTAACAGCTGTCACTCATTCACTACCTTGTATCTGATGCTGTGCTCAACACATCACTACATTATCTCAATTAATCCTCCCAACAGGCCTGTGAACTTGGGATGATAATCAATCCCCATTTTACAGATGAGGAACAGTAGCTCAGAAAAATTAAGAAACATAACTGAAGTCTGGAACAGAGTTTGAATTTAGTTCTTTATGACTTTAAAGCTTGTATTTTTAAATGCTACAGTATACTGGTGCTTGCTTCTCTTAACTTGATATATGTTATTTGTATATAACTAGTGTCACATGCAAGGGTGTGAGACCAGATGTTCCAGATAACACAAAGAGAAATTGTCCACAGCTTTACTCTGGCTCTTCCCTTAGCCCTAGAAATGTCTGGCTTAATGGCACTAAGCAATATAAATACTGAAATTACCTAGATGCAAATACCTACCTGTCACTAGGCTTCAAGTACAAATAATTTCTAATTGTATTGTACTTTAAACTTTGCTCATAAAGACCCCATTACCCTAAATGTCAGATTAATTATGCATTTTTTCTCTCTATAAAAACCATGCTAAAAGAACAGTAAACATGTTTAAAATGGTATTAACTTTCACAGACAATAAGACAGGAGGTGGCGTATTCTCCCTTCCAGGAGCACCCCCACGCCTCGCTCTTCCCCTGTTTTCTTCCACAGGCACGCATCTCCTAAACTCTAAGGGCCCCCCTGAGACTTGCAACCAGGGGAGCAATGGGCAGGAACAGCTCATCCCAGGCTAACCCCCTGAACCTGTCCCCAAGGCCCCCTTTTCTCACGCTTTCCAGGAAGTCAGAGCAGCCCCACCAAGGCTGTCTCCTGTTGCTCCTTCTACTCTAAGTTCTCCCTTTGCTTCCTGTCTCCAGCTTTAATACATGTACCCTCAAAAAGAAGAAAAAGACAGGAGAAGATGCAACAGAAATGGATGCTTTAAGTGGATAGGAAAAACACATAACTTTAAAAATTATAAAATATGAAGAAAATAAAATTTCCTTTGAAATAAAAATAAATTTCAGAATATAGAACAAAAAGACAAAAATAAGAAAAATTATAGCAGATAAGGCAATAAAATTTTTCATTGTAATTCTAGTAATTCTTCTAAATAGAGAACAGAGAAAATAAGTGGGAGAGAACTATCACATATGAAGTGTAAGACACAATTTTAAACTGAAGGACACAAACCCCCAGATCGAAACACCTCACTGAGTGTCCAGTAAATAACAACAACAACAACAACAAAGATGGACCCTGAAAACCTACTATCTTGAAATTTTAGAAGGGTGGAAACTAAATAGAAAGCTCTCATAAAAAATAAAGAAACCATCTAAGTAGAGCAGGAACCAAAATGGCCTCAGATCTTCCACAGCAACATGGATCCTAGAAGCCAATGCAGCCATGTCCTCAAATTTCTAAGGGAAAAAATATTTTTAGCCTAAAATTCTATACATAGCACTTCTCAGAGTGTGAAGGTAATGTAAAGATATTTATAAGCATAGACAATATATTTTATTAGGTATTCTATTAGTGTAATACCACTTGCTAAAATAAAATAGTTTGCTAATATATATGTCATATATATACATATATGCTCAAATAGAATTGAATGTTCTCTCTTGTTCTCCTAACAAACCCAATAATTATCAGTGCTAATAGGCATAACTCTGCAGTGAGCTTAGAAGGCCCTGCACCTTAAGCAAGTATCTCCTAGGTTACCCTGATTGTCTCTCTCCCAGTTACACAGGCTGGGGAAAACTGGGAAGGCCATACTTGGGAGATTTTTGCAAGTTAGACCTACAAGAGGCATATATCAGTTCTTATATTTCATTGATCATAATTTAATTTCATGGGAGATGGGGCCTATAGTCTACACAAGAAAGCCTAGAAAGAAGAAGCAATGGACTTTGGTGAATAGCTATCAGTCTTTGCCACACAAAGACTCCAAAATATACTTTCAATGACCAACTTTCTAAGAAAACTTCTGGAGGACATACGTCAGTAAAATCAGGTTCCTACTTTAATTAACCTTTTAGTTGGTCCTCTGAAAATTCTTCAATTTGTAGTCAGATCACTGATGCACTTTCAGTCATGAAAGAGCCATTTTCAGCAGAAGAGCCACTTAAGGTCTTATGAAAATGTAATTCTTATTTTATACTTTTCATGCTATATGGCTATTTAACTCTGTGAGCATGTATTCATAAAGATGTCATTAATGCTTATTTGTTCACTACTTCCAGGTTCATAAACCTACCTGGAAACTGAGTTTCCATGCCTTGCCAAAGGAAAAAAATACGAACATGACTACATCAGTCTGTTAATTCCTATTTCCAAGTCAAACAAGTGAAATTATTTTTTAAAAAGCATTTATTATAAAGCAAAAACTAATTAACTTTTTCCAAAATAACTTCTGCCTGACCCTATACAACCTTCTCACATAGCCTGCCCCATTCTTCGATTTGGAATGAGCAATTATTCACAAAAACTGGATCTCTGGCTCAAACTCATCAGAACTATCTCATAACCAAACCACAGACCCAATTCTTCCTGGAAATCTAACTAACACTGGGAAAGAGAAACCCTAATCAAGTTAAAGTTGAGTGCTGAAAGTACACATTCATGAAGGGCAAGGGCAGACCATTGGTGGCTTTATTTTCCTTTACGTCCACAGAAGACACAAGAATGCTACGGTAATGAGAGCCCATTTGGTCAGAGAGAAGTGCAGCTCATGATGACTAGTACAGGCCCTCCAGGGCCAGCTAAATCAACTTCACTTCTGTGGCTAAGACTGGTGACCCTCAGGCCAGACTCATAATCCTGGCCCCACCAGCAATGTGACCCGATAATTCAAGCTAACTTTGCTTGAATTTTTTCATGTATGAGATGAGAATAATATCTTGAGGTTGTTAGGTTGTTTTTTTGTTTTGTTTGTTGCCATTATTTGTTTCCTCCCCTGTAAGAAGATTACACATGCCTGCCCATTTACGCATGACTGTTAGTGTACTCATGCACTATTACAGTCAGACATGGTCCTGTGACTTGCTTTGACCAACGGAATATGAGCAAGAGTGGCCACGGGCACATCTGAGTGGCAGATAGAAGAAACACTGTAGAGTTTAGTATTGCTTCTTACCCCTCTACCACAAAACCTGGGTTCTCAAATAAAGATGGCACTTTGGGCAGTGCCATGGAGGGGAGCCAATGCTGACCCTCAATGGGCATGTACCATAAGCAAGAAAAAAAAATTTTTTTGTGGTGAAGTCAGTAAAATTTAGGAATTAGTTATGTGGATGAAAAGTGGCTCTGTAGTAAATCTGATGAAATAAGTCTCACAGGATGGTCTGATTATAACATCCAAAGTAGGCAGGTCATGATGGGGTAGTCATTTCTCAAGTATACATCTTCTTTAAAAAAAAAAAAAAATTATTAAGTAAGCCCTATCCATTGTTCTTGTGCATCCAGAAATGTCAGGGTACCTTTGAAATTCCAGGGTAATCCTCTTTCTTAGATCCCTCAAAGGCATTCCCACCCTCAGGGGAGCACATAATTTTGTTATCTACTCTGTAATCTAATGTCTGCCTTACTTCCTTACTGTTCTCCTCTTAATTCCAAATGTATATAAGAAACTGGAAAACTCATTCCCCAGAGCGTTTGAAGTCTTGCTTCCCTTTATGTCATCAATTTGGCTGAAATAAACTCATAAAAATTCTCTATGGGTTTAGATGTTTCCTATATCAACATTTGATAAAACAGAATAATTTAGCAAAAGTTAACAGTACAGAAATTGGTACTCAGAAGTAAGAGTGTGCAATACACAAAAGTTAAACAATGTTTCAGGGCTAGCAATACACAAAAGTTAAACAATGTTTCAGGGCTTGCCCTAGCTAGCTAACAGTGTTTCAGAGCTAGCTAGCACAAGAAAATGGTTACTGAAGGTTGGAAAATGGTGACTCATGTTATGTAACAGCTAATATTTAAAACATTTGGTAGGAATGTTGCCTGCTGTAATTTGAAGGACAGATAATGTAATAAGAACTTTGACTTTCCATAAAAATATGGGTTATCAGGATTTTGATAGTATCAACTAGATGCTTTTGAGTACTTTTGACCAAATGATGTTACCAGAGAGACTCCTGCTGTTCCAGGTCAGTGAGGTTCTATTGCTTGCCACTTAAGGCATAACTGCAAAGACAGGAGTTTCATGAAAAGGAGTTTGTCTATTTAAAAGTTGTGTAATTTTGTAATGGTGGTAGTTTTTTGCCTCAGGGTTCTACTCCCTCTAAAATACCCAGAGACAAACAGCTCTGCCACCTTCTGCCAGTTCAAGAATGCACCCCTTTTCCCACTCCTAATAGTGCCGTCCCACATAAAATGCAGATAACTGCAGCAGGATTATCCGGGCAGCTTGGAAGTTTCCCAGTCACAGTTCAGATTGTGCTACTGCCAGAATGGTGCAAGGGCTTGGAGCCCACCACTTCTTGGAACCTGCCGTCTCTGGAACTCAGGTTTCCTGTGGCCGACCAGGCTAGCCAGCAGAGGGGAAAGAGAGTGTGCATATCTGCATGTTCTGTTTTAAAGACTTGGCCCAGAAATCCCTGCACAGCAGAACCTCCAGCCTTTTAACCAATGCACACTAATATCTGCCATGTTTGCCTTTGCCCCTCCTCCAGTGGGCATTTGCACAGGTGGGCAGAAGTCTGGAACCAGGCATGCTCTGCACCAGCCCCGTCCTCCTGAGTCAAGAGCTGCTTGTCTGCCTCCAGCAATCTCCCTCCTCCAGCTGACCCTCCCTTCACAGGGAAGGCAAGCCACTTTTATTCTTAAATTCCACCTTCAGGTTTTTCTCCCTGCCCCTGCCTTCTCTCAACTATTTGTCCTGATCCCTCTGTTACAATAAGACAAACACTCTGGATGAAACTGTGGGATCTATAGGGTGTAATCTCACAGGGTGATCTGACCATAAGATCTGAACTGGGCAGGCCATGGTGGTAGTCATGGCCCAGGCCTATTCCTAAAGTGAAAGGTTGTTAAAGTCTTATTTTGGTTAACACACTTTTAAATGCCAGAAATAATGCCCCTCTAAGGCATAAACAGGATGAAGAAAGCACATAATCTTATAATGCAATCCTCTCCTTGCTTTCTCACACCCCCGTGCAATCTTCCTTGTGTTCCCTCCTTAATTTCAATGCACAAAAGAAACTGCAAAACTTGTTCTCCAGAGTACTTGGATCTTACTCCCCAGCATATGTCATCAGTTTGGCTCAAGTAAACTTTTTTGGATGTTTCTTGCGTTGTCAGCTCAAAAACATTGACCAGTTTCCAGGTAGAGTTGAAAGAGTATATAGAAAGTTCAGAAATTCCAGAACTTGTGGAGTTGCAAAATGAAAATATGTCTCACCAAAACAGGTAAAAGATAAAATACAGTTGTTTTTTTAATGACAATTTCTGTGTAAGACAACTCTTGGCAAGAAAATAATCAGTAATGTGGTTAACAAACCTTTTGTTAGAGCTTTTGAATTAATTAAGATAATATCCAGTAAGTCCTTTTAAATAAAATAGCTCAAGATAAAGGGTCTAACTAAGGGTGTGGCTTACTACAGAAGCTTGATAAACTCAAGATATCTGTGATTAAGAAAGTGATATAGCAGAGAGACAGAAATGAAGACAGAGAGAGAAGGAGGGGAGACAGACATAGATTTCTAAATAGAAATTGTGGCTGTTCGCACCTGGAGGTGACTGCAATCAAATAAGTAAAAAGCAGATAATATTTTGGAGACAGTTGTACTGTCAAAGAGCTGCTTGCTTAAATCACATTTTGAATAGAGATATTTATTTTGGTCCATCTCTCACTATTGTGTCTTGGGTTCCAGCATGGAAGACAACTTTTCACGTTGACTCCTAGGTTTCTGAATCAAGAGAGATGCCAGTGGATGTAGAAATGGGAGAAAAACATCAGAAAGCAGAGACACAAATATTATGATGTAGAGGAAGGACTGAGAATGATTGTGTTAATCGTTTTAAATACTTTCTGCTCTCCCACTCAACGACTGTATCATCCTTATTTGTTGACATTTGATTTACAGTGCTGCATATGGAAAGAACCAATTTCCCCCTCCACTGACTATAGGAATTGCTGTGTTCAATGTACCATCACCAAGTGGAAGCATTAGCAACCATTTTATGTTTTTGCTATTTCTCTCTTCTATTTCCTCTGTCTTGAAACTAAAATAAAGGTACCTTTTTCAGTTTGGTCCTTAACTAAACAACACAAAGTCAACATTAAATTGGAGCAAGAAGTAAATATTTGATGATGTACACTAATGAGATTTGAAGTTATTTGTTATCGCAGCAGAACCTAGTAAAGACCAACTAATACAGAAATAGATATTAATTAGGAGAGTGCTTGGAATAGCTCTTGACACATAGCAAGCATTGTTTGCTGTAATAATACCTCCTTAGAACCCTAAACTCTTCCAATAAATTCTTTTTGCTTAAGCAATTAAAAAAAAATCAACACTTCCTGCATATAATCAAAACATTCTGTTAAAAAGTAAAACTAATTAACTGGTAATGTTTTATGAGTTACTCTCTGTGATCCAAAATATCATAAACAATTGACTCAATGTAATTACAAACGTATCATCATACTAGACAACACAATGTGTAGCCTTTCAAACCACAGCTACTGTTTCTACTGAATAATATCCAATAAGCAGATAGTTGCCTGAAATGCAACTTTCTAATTTATTAAATGATAGCATAAAATCCTCACAAATTATAGGCCCATATCTTTGCTTTTTTAGTTCTTTTAAATTTTAAAAGGTATGACATAAAATATTAATGGAGAAGATAATAACATAGACAAGTTGACAAGAATGTCAATTTGAAATAAAAACTCTTTAAAACCACCTCTCTGACCATCATTGTACATAAAAGTGTTTCTATTATATCTATAAAGTTCTGTCAAATTTTCCCATTAAAACCAATACCTTACAAATAAGATGTTCAAATCTTTGAATTTCAAGATTACAGTTAGACATAGGTTATGAATCGAATTCTTCTTACCATTGTAATCTCTTAAGTTACACATAAAAGTGGTATATTGATTAAAATTCACCATTGATAATCCTCAAAAATAAAATCTTGCACATAAGTTAAATTTCCTTTCCTTAAGAAAGATTAGGATATTAAATATTCTGTTTTATTAAATATGCCAATGGCTCTGGCTGGTGTAGCTGAGTGGATTAAATATGCCAATTAACTGAATTATGTGTTACCTATACATTATCAGTTTTTAAAAAAGAATGCAATTTAATTCTTAATCCAATAATTCTTATATTTTATTTTTTATAGTCTTTGTTTCTTTTGTTGACACAGGGTTATCAACAATATTAATTACTATAATATGGCTATATATACATAGGGTGTATAGTAAACTGATATGAATTTGTAGTACAACTCTATCACATATGGCAGATTCTGCTTTTTAATAAAACAAATCAATGCCCTGAGCAATCCATGTTTAGCTTTGTTAATCATCTAATATATATGAGTTACTGTTTGAGTATTGTGGATCAAAGAAATAGAAGACATAATATTTCTTTTCAATGTTTATAATTTAATTTAGGTGATAAGCCAATAAAAAGCAAAGGCCTCACAGGACCATATAATTTCATTCCCTTCTAACCAGTCCACAGAGATAACCAAACCTCTTGTGAGAGTCGTTTCTACTCAGAGTCTTCACTCGTCACTGCCCATGCACTCCCACTGTGTTATAGAGTGGTTTCCATCTGCAGATATTCTTTGAAGCTGTTCTCACCCAGTTGGACCACCTTGTTGCTAAATCTCATACATACTTCCAGTCCTTATCCTGGAGGTTTTAGTTACACTTGACCTTTTGCTCTTCCTTAGAATTCTCTGGAATCCTAAACCTCAATGATATCATATCTATTTTCTCTTCCTTCTCTCAATGGTTCCATTTTATCCTCATATTCTGAGCTTCTCATCCCTTGAAATTCCTTAATTTTTTGTGCTACTTAGTCTAATTTTTGTCTTCTTTTTTTTTTTTTGCACATTCTTATCTACCTGTGGTTTACATTTTTGCTTCTATATTGATAACTCCAAAATAAACATTTCCAGCCCAAATTTCTTTGTGAATTATTGACAGAGACCTCTAGATGGATGCTCAACAGACACCTCAAACTAAACATGCCAGAATAAAGTCTAAATTCTTTAAAATGACTCGTGAGACTGTAGTATCCTTGCTTCTAAATTAAATTCCCTAAATAGGTGATGCTTTTTCTCATCACATGATTTCGCTTATGCCAGTACACCAACCCCTCTCTGACCCATTCTGCTTGACATAATCAGCCTGTCAAACTTTGCTTCTCCCGCAAAGTATGGATTTGGGACTCTCATAGGTATTCCCATCACATAGTATCATAATGTCCTATATCTCATTAGACTATGACCCTAATGAGAGTCTGTCTATTTCATTCCCCAATATATGTTCAGAACCTGGCATAGTAGCTGGTACCTATCTGCCGTTCTATTCTGTGCAATGCAGTATAGTGGCTAAATAAAGGCTAAGGTTCCAAAAGAAACTGCCTGGGTTCAAGTACTTGGTCTGCCATTTACTACTTATGCTACTTTACACAAGCTGCCAAACATCTTGGTATCAAGTTTATGAATATAATTGTTTCTGTTTCATAAAATTATTGTGAGAATTAAATGAGTTAATCTTTACAAAGTGTACAAAATAAGTGCCTGACACATAAGAACTGCTAAACAAATATTAGATATTTTTTCAGATAACAAATTATTGTATTGTGTTTCTTCTGCACCTATTCATCAACAAATTTACCACAAACAACTTTAATGTTAAGCACTAAAGTTTTATGGTATGGGAAGACATTCCAATCTAATTGGAATGTATTGTTAACTATAGCAGCCACCTTACAAGGTACACAAAGTAGGGAGAAGTCAATTTTACAGCCTCTTGCTTTGCTATCCCTACCTTGACCCCTCTTCTTCCTGCAAAAGACCTGATTAGTCAGACTCAATAACTGACTGGACCATATTTATTCTAATAGGGCTCTCAGTCATTCTATAACACTCAATGGGGGAAAAGTCTGGCTTTTCAGTATTTGCTCTCTCAAGCTGCTTTCTCCAACTGAATAGACAGTTAGAGGGGAAGAAGATTTCCCATAAACCTTGAATCTTACCATGCATTCCAATGTAGCCTTGTACCAGAATTCTCTTTTTCAGAATTGGTTGCTTGTATACCAATGAAAGTTCTCTGATTCAAATTCTGCCCATGTTTTTTGTATTGCATAAAAAGCCTTGGGAAACTGACAAAGCAAGTTTCTAGCATTCCCATGGCCTTGACCAAAACACTACTATAAAATAGAAAACTGACCATTATATTCCCAATACAGGCCAGTGTTCACCAAGGGGACTAGACTACAGATGGTAGATGATCTGGGGCTGAGTCTTGTTCGAGATATAGAAAATACAAAGGTGTGTAAGAGAAATTTGCTCTCAGAGAGCGAATAGAATGTGTATGTATAACACACGACAGTGTGGTAATAGAGATGTGTGCATAGATAGGGATAAGAGGCTGTGGTCCACTCTCCTTAACAAAGCCAGTAAAAGCTTCAAAGGAAAAAAACATTCAGTTCTCTAGATCTAGAAAAAGAGACAAATGTTTTCAAAGGAAGCACAGCCAATGTCACAGAAAGGTTAAACAGCAGGATGAACTTGGGGAAATAGAAGTAATTCCATGTGTCTTTAGGGTACAAAGCAATGAAGGGACTGACTAATGGTGACACTACAGGCAAGGACCACGTAAATCTTAGAGGACCACATCTGGTTGGACTTTGTCCTAAAGTGAATTGGAAAGCCGTAGAGAGTATGAGGAAGCTCTGTTTAAGTTGTAATATTGTTCTTTATAGGAAATGTGTTCTGTGAAAGGAAATGCAATTTTCCCAGCATGAAATTTGCTTCTAGAGGATGACTTAAATGTTGAAAATATAAGGTTGAAATTTTCTTAGAAGAAAGATAAGGTTATTAATTCATGTTGTTATAACCACAGCAATAACTTAAAGACAGAGTACTCTAAACACAATACTAATTTAATTGCCCTCTAAAACTGAAACAAATCTACTTAGCAAAACACACAATTTCAAAACGTTAAAATTAGAAATGAGTTCATGTTTAAGTTCAATTTTGTAGTCTTTTTAAAGTGGGTTTCAGAAAATCTAGCAGTTTCCATAAGACAAAATATCCCAGACACCTGGTGTAATTAAAGAAACTGAACTAAATAGTAAAAATATCTCTAATTAAGGCTATATTTGATGTCTAGCCAAGAAAACTACAGATTCTATGACTCTAGAGTCTGAAATAAATATATAACCTGGAGTGTGAACAGAGCAAGTTATTTCTTGTGGGTCATGTAATCACTACCCAGTTTTATAGGTATAAGAGGGCAAGCAGGACTTCCAGTCAAGATGGCAACATAGGTAAATGTGGCACTCGCATCCTTCCACAACCATATCAAAATTGTAACTAAATTGTAGGACAACTATCATGAAGAATTGTCTTAAATCTGACAGAATAAAAGTCCTACAACTAGAGAATTAAAGATAAAGCCACAACAAGAGTGGTAGTGGGGGGGGGGCAGACACAGAACAGGCTGGTCCTACACTCACATGCAGAAGATAAAAATTGGAAGAAATATATCAGCTGAAGAGGTCCCCCTGAGGATCAAGGGGTCCTAGCCCCACATCAGGTCCTTGAGCCCTGCATTTCAGTGCCAGGAGGAAATGTCCCCATAACTTTTGGCTAAAAAACCCAGCTAGAACTGAGACTGAGGGAGACAGAGGGCTTCTGGAGTCCTAGGAAGTTCCTCTTAAAGGTCCTGCACATAGACTTATTTGGACTCACTCTCTCTAGGTTCCAGCACTGGAACAACATCTCAAAAGGCATCAGAGACACACAGGGAGGAACTGAATTGTCCAGCATCAGGGTGAAAGGTGAGGGGACAGTTTTGTCCCAGATAGAAGTACTGGCAGAGACCATTGTTTCTTTGATGAGCTCTCCCCTACACAGAGTGGGCACCATATCTGAGACTCCATCAACCTGGCTCACACTGTTTTCTCTACCCTGGTGATTCCCTGAGGCCCCGCTCCACTCAATTTTGGGCCCACTTGAGCTTGTTTCCAGTGGCTTTTCCACATGAATGGCCTGTCCTGGCTCATGTGTCTGTTTTCTTGAGTATCTCAAAAAGCAGCATCTGGCCTCAGTGTTCCCCAGACATCTTATTAAGTGGCTCCAAGCCTGTCACTAACAACAGCCAGCCTTGTTTCCTACCTTGGCCTCTCCCAGCACCTCCAAGCTCAGCATAAGTAGCTGTCATCTACAGTTCACTTTACAGCACTTGCTGGGTGGCCCCAGAGAGAGCAAAGGTGGTGGCTGAACTTGGCTTACACCTCCCAGGAGGTCCCAGAGCCAGTGAACCAAATGGACAGCTTAAGACCACATTGAAGCATCACCACCCAATTACCGCCACACCTGACACACTCAACAGGTGGAGTCAGCAGACACCAGAGCCCCACTGAAGTAAGCCCTGCTTTGTGGGGTGGGCCCATTCACATGGTTGGTGACCCCTCTAGGTGATTGGTGGTCAGAGCCAATCCTTTCAGCTGATTGACCAGGGGGTAAATCCCTCCCATTGATGTACCAACAGCAATCAAGACTCAACCAGAACAGGAAGCTGAACACAGCCCACATAGGGGCACACCTGTAGTGCCCAGCTCAGGTTATCAGGGAGGCTGTGTCACCAGACTCTACTGAATACCTAACATATTAGGTCCCTCTACTAGGTCCAGGAGATGTAGCAGCTCTACATAATACATAGATATATACACAGGGAGGCAGCCAAAATGAGGAGAAAAAGAAACATGACCAAAAGGAAATAACAGAACAAAATTCCAGAAGAAAAACTAAACAAAATGGAGACAAGCAATCTACTAGGTACAGAGTTCAAAACACTGGTTATAAGGATGCTCAATGGACTTAGTCAGAACTTTAACAGAGAAATAGGAAACACAAGAAACAACTAGTCAAAAGTGAAGAATACATTACAGGGAATCAACAATAGAGCAGATAAAGCACCGAATCAAATCAGAGATTTGAAAGATAAGGAAGCAAAAACATCCAATTAGAACAGTAAAAAGAAAAAGGACTCAAAAAAAAAAAAAAAAAACCCAACAACAAAACATGAGGATTGTATAAGGAGTCTCTGGGACAACTTCAGGCATGCCAACAGGAAGGAGAAGAGAGCAAGCAAGGAATTGAAAACTTATTTAAAAAATAATGATGAAAAACTTCTCTAAACTGATGAAGGAAGTAAACATAAAGTTCAGGAAGTACAGAAGGACCCAAAGAAGATGAACCCAAAGAGGCCAACACCAAGACACATCAAATTAAAATTAAAGGACCTATGAATAAAGCCAAAGGGGGGGAGGATCAAGGGTGGGAAGTAGGGATGGCTGGGGTGGGGAGGAGTAGCAATGGGGGAAATGGAGACAACTGTACTTGAACAACAATAAAAAAAGAGAGAAAAAATTGGTAAAATGGTAAGTTTTATGTTATGTATATTTTGCCACAATAAAAAAGTGAAAAAAAAAAACCTAAGTGATAAAGAGATAGCCAACCTATCAGACGCAGAATGCAAAACACTGGTAATCAGGACGCTTACAGAAATGGTTGAGTATGGTCACAAAATAGAGGAAAAAGTGAAGGCTATGAAAAGTGAAGTAGAGAAAAATATACAGTGAACCAAGAGTAAAGAGAAGGAAACCAGGACTCATATCAATGATTTAGAACAAAAGGAAGAACTAAACATTTAGCCACAACAAAATGAAAAAACAAGAATTCAAAAAAATGAGGAGAGGCTTAGGTACATCTGGAACAACTTTAAACATTCTAACATCTGAATCATAGGGGTGCCAGTAGGAGAAGAGGAAGAGCAAGACATTGAAAATTTATTTGAAAAAATAATGAAGAAGAGCTTCCTTAATCTGGCAAAGGAATTACCCTTCCAGGAAGTCCAGGAAGCTCAGAGATCCCAAAGAAGTTGGACCCAAGGAATCTCATACCAAGGTACATCATCATTACATTACCCAAGATTAAAGATAAGGAGAGAATCTTAAAAGCAGCAAGAGAAAAGGAGACAGTTACCTACAAAGGAGTTCCCATAAGACTGTCAGCTGATTTCTCAAAAGAAACCTTACAGGCCTGAAGGGGCTGGAAAGAAGTATTCAAAGTAATAAAAGGCAAGAACCTACATCCAAGATTATTACTCTATCCAGCAAAGCTATCATTTAGAATGGAAGGACAGATAAAGTGCTTCCCAGGTAAGGTCAAGTTGAAGGAGTTCATTATCACCAAGCCCTTATTATATGAAATGTTAAAGGGATTTATCTAAGAAACAGAAGATGATCAAAACTATGAACAGTAAAATGACAACAAACTCACAACTATCAACAACTGAACCTAAAAAAACAAACTAAGCAAACAACTAAAACAGGAACAGAATCACAGAAATGGAGATCACATGGAGGGTTCAAATGGATCACATCAGTGGAGAGGGGGAAGGGGGAGAATGGGGGAAAAGGTACAGGGAATAAGAAGCATAAATGGTACGAACAAAACAGACAAGGGGAGGTAAAGAATAGTATAGGAAATGGGAAAGCCAAAGAACTTATATACACAACCCATGGACATGAACTAAGGGTGGGGGGATGTTTGGGGAAGGAGGGTGCAGGGAGGAGGGGAATAAAGGGGAAAAAATGGGACAACTGCAATAGCATAATCAATGCAATATACTTTACTAAAACGAAGAAATTTTAGGGGCAAAGACCAGTGACAAGGAGAAATAATTAATCAACGCCCATTCCCTTTGTTGCCGTCACACCTATCACCTCTAGGAGGTAATGGGAGAAAATGGAGATACACACAAAAAGCCCTAGGTTTGGCCTAAAGGAAAAATTAATAATGGTAGAAACTGTATTTGAACACATTTCTTGATGTCTGTTTCAAAATACATTTCACCCTCAAATTTGTGATGATCCTGGGATAAGAAGTAAATAATTGTATATCTTTCAAAAATATATAAAATTCAAAAGGTTAAAGACAAAGAGAGACCCTTAAAAGCAGCAAGAGAAAAGCAGTTGGTTATCTACAAGGTATCTCTCCTAAGACTGTTAGATGATTTTTCATCAGAAACTTTGCAGGCCAGAAGGGATAGGCAAGAAATATTCAAAGTGATGAAAAGCAAGGACCTACCTACAACCAAAATGGTTTTACCCAGCAAAGCTACCATTTAGAATTGAAGGGCAGGTAAAGAGCTTCCCAGACAAGAAAAAGCTAAATGAGTTTATTGCCACTAAACCAAGTTAAAGTCATTATATGAAAAGTTAAAGGGTCTTCTTTAAGAAGAATAATAAAAATCTATGAAAAATATGAATTATAAAATGACAATAAATATGTATGTGTCAATGGTTGTATCTAAAAACCAAATGAAAGAACACACAGAACAGAAACAGACTCATAGATACAGAGAACATTTTGATGGTTGCCAGATGTGAGGGGGTTAGAGGAATGGTGGAAAAGGTGAAGGGATTAGGAAGTACAAATTGGTTGTTACAGAGCAGTCATGGGGATGTGAAGTATAGGTAGGGAATATAGACAATAATATTCGGATACCTATGTATGGTGTCAGATGGATGGGAGATTTATTAGGAGGATCACTTAGTGAGTTATGTAAGGTCTAATCCTGGGGTGTACACCTGATAATAATATAATAATGTCAACTGTATGTCAACTGTAATTGAAAAATAAAATATGGTTTAAAAAATAGAAAGCAGGCAGATTGTCCTCTGGCTCCTTAAATAGTTCAAACCTATGGACCATCCTACATATATCATGTAAACTATCTTGAGGAAAACTAGTTCTTAAACATGTGTTGAACATAAATTCAATATTGGAGTTAATAGGGAAACTCAAGGAAGTCCTCAAATGCTTTGTCATCTCCTTCACATTCACGAAGACACATTGACCTACCACATGAATTGTCATGTACTTGTTGGCATATCTAAAAAAGGTGGCCTGCAGTTTTCCATTTTAGCTCCCTGTAAATGGATCTTAATGGCAAAATTTCATTATCTGCCACTTAAAATGTCACCTCAACACAGGGGTGTTAAATTCTAGTAAGAGACACCATTAGAAGATAAGAATTTTTTCAAAAGTATTTTAAAACAATTCTTAAGTTAGTTGAGAAATGATTTTTCCTTCCTAAGCCAGAGGATGGGTGACAGGAAGTGCAGGGCAGCAGTTACTACAAAGTGTTTTTAACTTACAACTTTTACACATTGTGATTCTGCCTCCAGTGCACAGTTTCTATAGCAACCACCATATCATCTGATCCTTAAGCTATTTTTAGGATGAAAATAAATTTCTTAAGGAAACTTATCAGGATCTCAAGGTAAATTTATTTTCTAAACCTACTCTGTTCCAGTGACACCAACAAGAGTCTATTTTCGACCAAAAAAAAAAATAAGTGATAGAACAAGTATATTTGTGTGTATTGCATGTATTAATTTTAGAGCTTATTGAAATTAAAATTCAATTTTACTCCAAGTAAGTGTGGGAGAGTAATAAACTTTCCTCTACCCCTATGGTTCTTCTGGCTGGTTGAATAATCAAATAGACATGAGGCAGATTAGCAACAGAAAATAACCAAATTTAATACATACATATGTATGGGACCCCACACACATGAGAGATTCAGAGACCCCATAAGTACAAGAGGTTCAGAGGCAGAAAGGGGGATTGAGACATATAAGACATTCTGAGCTAGGGACTAGGTAATGCACTTTTGGGGTTTCACTGGGTCATTGCAGGATCAGAAGAGCAGATGTTTAGTAAATAAAAGTTTTCTCTGCCATATAGATGGGTCAAAAATGTTATTGCTGATAAGCTCTTATGGCGGGCAAGGCCCCTAATTCAAGTTAAAGGGAGCAGTAGAAGTTTCTCTTGATCCTGCAGCTAAAGTTGCCTGTAGCTCAAATCAACCTGTGAACCACATAGGCACATATTGGGGTGACTCATTCTGGGTCTTCATGTGAGCATATTTACTTTTTCACTTATTTACCAGCTTAATTGAGATATAAATAACATAATAAACTGCAGATATTTCAAGTGTAATATTAGGTAAATTTGACATAAGGTAAATTGTGAAACCATTACATCAAGGTAGTGAACATATCCATTGCCCCAAAAGTCCTCATGCCCTTTGCAATGCCTCCTTCCGTAGTCATCCCATACCACTGCCCATTGACCAATCGTCTGCTTTCTGTTACCATCAATCAGTTCACATTTTCTAAAAACTTCGGTAAAAGAAATTATACAACATTAACTATTTCTCATCTGGATTCAGTCACTCAGCACAGTTACTTTGAGATTCATTCATGGTTAGGTTTGTATCAATGGTTCATTCCCTTTTATTTTTATTGCCAAGCACTATTCCATTGTATGTATAGACTACAGTTCATTTATCCACTCATTTGTTCAGGCACATGTGTTGTTTCCACTTTGGGACTATTAAAAGTGGTTATGAACATTTATGTACAACCTTTATAAGAACATATGTTTTCATTTCTCTTGGGTAATTACCTAGGAATAAAATGTCTGGGTCATAGGTAGGCATATGCTAATTTTTTGGTACATGCTAATTTTTGGTATATGCTAATTTTTTGGTATATGCTAATTTTTAATAAACTGCCAATTCTTTTTCGAAAGTGTTTGTTCCACTTTGCATTTCCACTAGTAGTGTAAGAGAATTCCAATTGCCATTCTTACCAACACTTAGTATGATTAGTCTTTTTAATTTTAGCCATTCTAATAGGTACGTCCTTGTATATATATATATATATAAATTATATATATATATAATTTTTGTTTTAATATGTACTTCTCCGTAACTAATGACATTGAGTTCATTTTCATGTATTTATTTGCCTTAAATATCTTTTTAAATAAATTTTCTGTTAAACTTTCATTATTTCTCCCCATCTATGTGTTATTGTTGTTACACATTTTACTTCTACCTATGACATAAACTTACACTATATACTTACAATTTTTGTTTAAAAATTATCTTTCTATGAGTTTTAGATAATAATAAAATAACTTAAATGTTTACCTTCATAGTTAACATGCCCAGGACCTTTCATTCTGTTGTGTACATTCATATTTTCATCTGGTGTAATTACCCTTCTATATGAGAAATTACCTTTAACATTTCTTATAATGTGGGTCTGCTGGTAATGAATTCTTAGAGAATTTGTAGGTCTCAAAAAATCTTTATATCACTTTCATTTTTGGAATTATTTTGTGTGGGCATAGAATTCTAGTATTTTTTTTCCCTCTCTCAATACTTGAAAGGTACCGCTTCACTATCTTTTGTTTACATTGTTTCCAACAACAACAAAAAGTCTGTTAGCTTGCCTATCGTTTTTCCTTTAGTATGCAATGTGCTTTTTTCTCTGGCCACTTTTCAGATTTTCCTCTTCATCACTGATTTTGAGCAACGTGATTATAAAGTACTTTTTTTTAATAGTTTTCTTCATGTTTCTTGTGTCTGAATTTCACTGAGCTTCTTCAACTTGTGTTTATAGTTTTCATCATATTTGGAAAAATTTTCTGTTTCCCCCTACACACCCTTTCAGGGGCTCTAATCACACGTGGTTTAGACTGTGAAGCCTCCAAACTCACTTCTTTTCTTTTCTGTGTGTGTAGTTTGGTTAGTTTCAATTTCTATGACTTCAGGTTACTAATCTTTTTTGCTATAATGTCTAATCTATCATTAATATCAAGTTAATTTTTGTATCCTCCCCCAAGGATATGTTTATTGATTTTTAGAGAGAGAGAGAAAAACATCAATGTGAGAAGGAAACACTGATTGGTTGCCTCATGCATGTGCCTTGGGTGAGTATGGAACCTGCAACCTAGGTATGTGCCCTGACCAGGAATCAAACCCACAACCTTTTGGCAGATGGGATGACATTCCAACCAAATGAACCACCAGGAAAAGGCAAGTTAATTTTTTAATCTTAGATATTGTATTGTAATTTGATGATTACATACATAACATAGATAATTTATGTCTTTTTCTAACCTGTAATTTTTTCTTTAGCTTTTTGAACATTTAAAATACAATTTAATAACTGTTTCGAGGTTCTTATTTGCTAATTCTAACATCTGTGATAGTTTGGGGTTGGTTTGAATATATCAATTTATCTCCCCATTATGGGTTTCATTTTCCTGCTTCTTTGTGTGCTTGTAATATTTGATTGGATGCCATACATGGTGAATTTTGCCTTTTTTGGAAGCTGCATATTTTGTATTTCTGTAAATATCTTGAGTTTTGGTTGAGTTTTGGTTTTGGTATGCACTTAAGTTACTTGGAAACATTTCACTTTTGCTTTTAAGACGTATCGGTGGAGTAGGAGCAGTGTTTAGTCTGAGGCTAATTACTTCCTACTGCAGATGCATGACCCGTCTGAGTACTCTACACGATGCCTTGTGAATTACCGTTTCTCCAGGCTGGCTAGTGGAGACAGGCATCATTCCCAGCCCTGTCTGAGCTTCCTGTCCATTTCTCTTTAACCATTTTATTTGGTTATTTTTCTAGTCTTGGTTAGTTTCTTCACATGCATGTACTGATCAGTACTCTGCTGAATACTCAATGGGGGCCATTTGCATATTTCAGCAGTGCTTTCTCTGTGTAGCTCTCTCCTCACTTATATTCTGTCCTGAGCACTGTCGCCAATCTGCTGTCACTAAAGGCTGTTTCATCCCCTTGACTAAGGCTGTGTACCAGGTTCAGTTTGGCTCCCTCTGGCTGTGCCACAGCTTGGAAACTCTTTTAAGACCATAAACAGGATGATTATAGGGTCATCTTGTTTGTTCCCTGTCAGGGTTCAATATCCTTAGGTTTGCTTGTTTCTTTGTTTCAGACAAGAGGGCAATACCAGTCCCTTACTCTGCCTTGTTTCAAAGCAGTCATTTAAATTTACATTTTAAAAGTGTAATAACATTAACTCTTCAAAATATGAAAAGCATATGTGATCCTAGAGAGATGGTTCACTGGAAATAACTAAAGAATATTGCTATCATAGGAAGAACCTTAGCTATGATGATTAGAATTTGTGCTTGTTCAACTTAAGTGTAACAACAGTTATATGTTGTTTTTATCTAGAGAGATGAGTATCACCCAGAGCGAAGATTGCCCTGAATTTGATATTTACTACGGGTATAAGCATAGTGAATTATAAAATTCTGCTCTTCAGATTTTCAAAGGAAGCTGGATCTTGCTAGAGTATCTGAAAACTGAGTCTATCCAGAGAGAAGGAGCTGTTAGTAGTTACCATATAGACCTAAGCTCCCGAGCCCAGTTTTACTCAGCCGCTGGTGCTCATCACTGTAGTCCTAAAAGTCTATAGTTTATACAGTGGATAAGTGAAGAAATTATAAAAACAAAACCTGTCATTTTGCAAATACTTGAGGATATAACACAATTTGTGTACTATTTTTATTGTACATGAACATTTGGATTTTTTCCAAGTTTTGGCTATTATAAAATATGGTGCAATAAACATTTCTGCATATGTTTCTTGGTGCACATGGACACAAATCCCTTTAGGGTACATATTTAGGAGTAGAATGCATGATTCATATGGTATGTGTATCTTAGATTTACTAGATTATGCCAGAAGGGCTCATACCAATTTATCCTCCATCAGCATTAAATGAGGATCACTTCTGGTTCATATCAAACCTACACAGTGTTTTCCATTTTAACATTTTTTAAGAAGTCAGAGAAAATGATAAAGATTGTATTCCTTCTTTCTCCCATGTATTTCATCATTACATTTATTCTATTCTTGCATTTTGGGTGCTCTGGATTCAAGATGAAAAGGATATGACCACTACTAGGAACCAGGAAGCAAATTCTCACTAGAAAATGAATCCGCTGGTCCTGTGATCTTGGACTTCCCAGTCTCCAGAGCTGTGAGAAAGAAATGCTTGTTATTTAAGCCCCCCAGTCTGTGGTATTTTTGTGGTAGCATCCCGAACTAAGACAAACTTACTTTGAGATTTTTTTCAAACTCTGTTTCAAACTTTCTCATCCTTGCAAATCATTCATTCCCTCTTCAGTGCTTCCTAAGCACCTTGCTCCTACAGCCAATATGGCACTATTTGCGCTGGGCGACAATAACTGGCTTTTGTATGTGCCTTTTACTTTGGGCAATGGGCTTCTCAGGGACAGAAAGCCTGTCACAGTTACCCTCATGTCTCCAGAAACTTCTCTCCATGGAAGGCACACACATGTTTGGTAAATGGTTGAAAGAATGCATGAATCAACATTCCCTCCGATCACTGGCTCCAAGATTGTTACCCACCCCCTAGGAAAATAGTGAAGATGATATCCAGCAACTCTAAAGACAGACCCTTTTTAAAAGATGCTTTTTTAATCGAAGACATCTGTTCCATTCATTGCAGAAGTCTGTAAGCACTATTGCAGAGTGTTGCTAATCCAATAAATGGCAGGCTCTGCAACTAAGAAGAACCACGCTAACACGTGTTAGCTGTCCCTGAGCTACACACACTGTTGCTTTGTCTTCTCCGAGAATCTTCCACAGGGACTCAGCTATAACAATTTACCTCCTCTCAAGTTTTAATAATATTGTTAAGGAATCTTTTATAAGAAATTGCTGAGAACACTTAGGGCAATTGCTAAATAATTCCACAGTAGTTCTACGTAAACATCTTGAGTGTTTGGCTGCACAAGACCACTACCCTTTCATTTTGTTTTGTGTTTTGTTTTGCATGAAACAAAGTGAATATCACCACTGTTGTCTTTCCACATAAAATGCTCAGGAAAATTAGATGTTCAAAGCTTTCATTTTGCTGGATTAAATGGAAATAAGTTTAAAAATTTTAAGTGGTATTTCAACTTACATGAAATAGGCTTTTCAAAATACTACGCTGGAGGGGGAAATTGCAAAGTAACTATTCATTCTTTTGCTTTGTCTTCCATGACATAAAATCTTTTGCTTTTTTGTAATGGTATATATATATTTGTTTGCTTTTGTTACAAAACAGAATTATTGCTTTTCAAAGGGTGGTGTCACAAGAGGCATGCAGTAAAAATTCGGAGATGCTGCCAGTAATTAGGCAGCTGGATGGCCCAGAAATCATCTTCATTATACTGTTGTTTCTTTGCCAGTTTTCCCTGTTCTTTTCTGAGGGGGACAAATGCTTTGTTTCCCTTCACATAGTTCTTATAGACAGAACGAACAAATAAACCTTTTTTTCACTTGCCAGAGTCTTCTGATACATCATCTTCCACATTGATGATTCATGGTCCTTGCTTTCATTTACAATCAATTGTCAAAAACATGTTTAATGAATAATCGGGGCTGTGATATTTAATATGTTAAGGAGGTTCTACTCACAAATCCATGCGGTTCACACATGTACATATGTTGCCCACATGGATTAATATTGTCTCTATTTTTTAAATCAAAACAGTTCTAAACTATGTATCATTCTGATAATCAAGATAATGCATACCTAGTGTTTATAATAAATAAGTATCAGCCTGCGGCACAAGAAACAGCTTTTGCTTCTCTTCTTCTGTCTCTGTCTCTCCTTCCCTGTCTCTCCTTTCTATTTCTCTCTCTGTCTCCACCCCCACTCTCTGACATGCTCTGCTTCCATTCCGACATGTAGTTGTAAGAATGGAATGTTAACGTGTGTATATATATGTAAATATTTTGAATTCTCTTATTTGGGTGTGTGAGATTTCATAACTGTTTACTGAACTGAAATGTGGGTGCCTGGATATTTTTCAAAACTTTTTGAGGCTGGCTGTAGTGGGCTGAATGGTGTCCCCCTTAAAAGATTTATCAACAACCTAATCCCCAGAACTTTATAATATTTTTATATCTGGCAAGAATGTATATTACCTTATATGGTGAAATTATGATTAAATTAAAGATCTTGCAAGGAGGACCTTATCCCGGATTATCCCTCAGGCCTTCGGTGTAGTCATGTCCTTCTTTGGAGGTTGGTGAGCTACGCATGCTTCAGAAAGAAGACAGTATCATCAACCCACCACTCGTAAGACATGTTCTTTGAGTGAGTTTTGTTTTAGTATTAACAGTGTTTTCTGATAAATGTGAAATCACTCTCATGCTTCCTTTACAAACAGCAGCACACATGTGTAAATGGCTGACTTTGAGTACTGAGGCCATCAGAAGCCTAGAGCTGGAACAAAGCACACTTGCACTTATACGAGATCAAATCAATGACCCTAACCTCATTAGCACACTTTCCAACCAACGGATAAATCTACAGTGAACTCCTTCCTCTGGGAGAGGTTGTCAAAGCTGATTCTTATATGAAGGTCTCAAAATCCTCTCTGAAGAACAAAATGAGAACAAATAATGATCCAGTCCTTATATCTGACTTTTAGGTCTACACTTCAGTCACTGATTGATCCAGGTAAGTGAAGGAGGGTGATGACTTCAATTTTATATTTGGATGTATCATGGATATCAGAATTTTAGGAGCATGAATGGTTCAATATTATAGTGCTTTCTGGGGAAGAGGGGAAAAAATGTATGTATCCAGGAGAGAGAATGTAATAAAAGGGACAAGAAATTTTAATTTGCATACCAGCAGATGTATTTGTGACTACTTTAAATGACTACAGCTTCTATCTCATACCATATAAATAATGATGATCATAGTTAGCCCACATAAAGAGTTTTGAAAATAATCTATAATCAGAATCACACTTGGACATCAAATGAGTTCCATCCAAATACGAGTTCCATCCAAATATGAGTTCCATCATAGGCTTGATTAAATTAATAGGACTTAGTATGACCAGCACTGAGAGCCTCAAAACATCTCTGTTTGTTCTGAAAATATGAGATTCTCAAATGTAGCAACAGCTTTTGTTCCAAATTTATTTTCCATCCCGTTGTTTTTGTACAAGAAGCAAATAATTTTTAAAGTGCTAATTGGCAGTTCTGCAAAGATTCCGCAGTGTCCCACACTAATTGCATCACCTGCAGAATTCTCAGTCAGGCTCCACTTCCAACTTATATAGTCAGAAAGTCTGACAGGAAAACGTGTGTTAAAAGTTTTCAGCAAAAGAAAATTACCTAACAGTCTTCTATAAATATATGAAGATAGCTAAAACATACTTCATTTCATTCATTAGGATGGCCTAACTTGGTTAGTCTACCCTGTGCTTAAATTATAGAGCTGTTTCCTAATTTTTGGATAAGTGTTATATTTATGGCCCACATACTGAATATTTAAAATAGTTTGAACTGATATATGTGGCATTATAGCTTGTTTATAGTTGAGTTGATTAAATTGCCCCACTCCATATTTTACATGGTTCTTTCTAACACAAGTTATTCCAATCAACATAAACATTGCTTGAAAGTTTGTTGTTGGCTCCAAGCAGTTGATCAAAAACTCAAACTGGAGGAAGTCCTTTGCCAAATTGAGAAGCTGATGTGATACAAAACAATGGAGCACATTGGAAAGAGCGGGGTATAGCCATTATACACTTCATTGTGTGCTTCTGATAGTCACAACTCTTACCTACAGAAAGGTAATTTTTTCCTGCCTCAGATTTCTCTTTTGTCAAATAGGGCTAACATTTGCATCAACCATATGAAACTTGCCCATTTTGTAAATCAAAATAGTCAAATATCAGTAATTTCATCTGATTCAATCTAATAATAACAACTACATCATAGGACAGTTAAAAAGATTAAATATTTAAAGCACTTAACACAATGACTGAAACATTAAATACATGCATAGTAAATGTTAATAATATCTAAAATATATTTTTTACCCTTTTAACGGCTGGGTTAATTTGAAGAGAAGTGTACATCATATACTAGTAATTTCCATTTCAAATGTTGCTTCTATACCATCTCACTTTGTACTGGTACAACCTAGTAAAAAAAAAAACTACTAAGCAGTAATCCAATTTGAGGCAAGGACACCTGTCTATATGGCTGGGATGTCTAATTCAAGACAGGACGGTCCAAAAACAAAGCCAAGTGCAAGGAGGCAATGAGTATAGGTGCCAAGAATTGAGTCTGGGAGCCATTATTTCTTTCAGAATCTTGTCACTGAAGCCAAGTTTGAAAATTCAAATAACACAGCCAAGTGTCCCTAAAAAGCCAAGTTGTACTTTCGAGCCATAAAGAGGAGCGTGACTCAGGAAAGACTCCACAGCCTCGAGTGTGGTGGGGAACGGACAGCCTCCAACTGCTGGTGTCACTGATAAAGCTCCATCCCCGGGACTGATAAATCTCCAGCTCCCCGGTTCTCAGTCATCACAGAGTCAAGTCATAAAGGGTTGACCACTTGGGGAATTACTTGTGCCTTTTTATCATCAGCTCATGGTGATAATTTTCCTCCCTAATGTTGTTGACTCCATGGGGACGAGCACACTCTCTTTGTCACAACTCCTATAAGATATCGTCTCTCTAGAAAAAGATAGATGAGATCCGGATATGAACTTGATAAAGTTTTTTGCTGTTCAATTTAAAGACCATAGCACCTTCTAAGAAAATTTTTAAGAGTCTAGTAATGTCCTCAAAGCTCCAGTTTCTCCACAAATTATTCACCCAGTATGTTTCAAATCAAGGAAGACAATTTGTTCCTCATACACATACACTATCCAGCTTCATCGTGAGGTGACTTAAAGACTTAAGAGATTACTAAAATAAATCTAAAATATCTCTTGCCTTACTTTTTTTAGTATAATTGAATTGTAATAAACTGTGTTAACAACCCCAGTAGCATGTACAAATAATAAACCCTTTTTCTAACTATATTGGGTATGTTGAATATCTCAGTTTTATGTGTGTATAATATATAGTATACATACTATATTATCATCTGCTATATACATGTATCATCAAATATATACAGATGTATACAGTCACAATAAAGTCTATCCATGTGCATGTTTTACAGAAACCACCCCCTTAGTTCATGTTACTTTATACCAACTATTTGAGTGGCTATTAACTGGAATAGTACCATGAAAAGAGCCTGACATAGGCCCAAACATGACTCTGCCAATTACTCCATCAATGACTAGAAAAGCAACTGAATACTCCAGAGCTTGGTTTCATCCCCTGTCAATAAAAAGGAAAAAAATCTACTTGAGGGGGGCGTTGTGAGAAATACATGTGAACTAAAGCAACTAATACAATTCTATAGAACATGGGTATACCAGTAAAGCTTAATTTCTTCTTGTTCTTGGAGTCATAAGTCCCATCAGTAAGAATTGGTTTGAAGTGAGCAATGTCAATGTAATTAGAATTAAAATTCCCACAATAATTTCAGTAAGAATAATCATAAAAAGAAGTACCTGCATATCCCTATATAATTTACTTAATAGTGTTTAATACTCCTGAAAGTACTGTTATTTTTATCTTACCATTAAAACAATATTGAGGCTCTGAGAGTCTGTGGTGACCTACCTAAGATTATATAGTCATTTAACAACACAAGTTGACACCGAACCTCTCTTCTGACCTAAAAAGTGATGATCCTGCGGTCTACTTTTTTAAGTGGGGCTCAGGTTAATAAAATGCCTAGAAACTTATATCTGGATAAATGAATGGGCTGTCTTATGAATCATTACACTACCAGATTGAACTAAAATGTTTATTATAAAATATTAATGCATTATAATTATACGGAAAGTGAGAAATACCTGGGAGATGGTACAGAGCTCTAAAGCTGACTATCAACTCCTTAGATGGATTGATTTTGCTTCCCAGCACCTATGTTGCTAGGTTTCTTTCCTTTAGGGATAAACCATGCTCATCTATTAGTAAGCTTAGTATTGAAAAGAACATTTTCATTCAGTTAATTAACCTTCTAGCCAGACATAGATTCAATGAAGAAGGGCCTTGGGAGAATCCAGTCAATTTGTCAACTATTAACATCCTTCTTCTTATACACAAAAGAGGGAATAGAGTCTGTCGTGTATCAAATACTCAAAGGGCCAATTCAGTCAGAAGTTTCAGACACAGGATGTTGATGTTGAGTTGGTTACCAATATGTTTTAAAGATGAAGGAAAAAACGTGTTATGCAATCTTAAAATCACCGATTCTTTTTGTTTATTTTGCTTGCTTTTTTAAAAATCTGATGCAGTCATTTCATCTTTGCTGGTTCTTGACTCCATATTTTTTGATGTGACTAAATTTCAAATGACAAACAGAACAATTTGACTATTGCTGAAAAAAAGGTGGTGCCAAAAGGGGCAAGAAATTCTTCTCTACTTTTTCTAATATCAAGAATATCTGAGAATAGACCCAATAGAGAGTAGAGCAACACAATGCAACTTGTAAATGTTAGAATTTACTAATATTCTTGTAACTTCTTAATTGTGTAGGAATTAATACTAATTTCAGAGAAATATCTGTCTCCTAGATATTACCATAGGATAAACTACTTATACATTACTTCTATGTGGGGCCTTGAAAGGCAAAGCATACATATAAATTGTGGCATTTCTGCCTCTGCTTAATTTAATAAGTTCAAAATTCTTTTCTATTTCCAAGTCTCATTATTCATCAGTGCTTGCTTACATGTAGAACATACAGTCTTTGAAGAAGCCATTTAATTTTTTGGTAAGTATAAAGCTTTTCTAAGGATGTTTTCATCTTTTTAACATGTCAAACAGCACCAACTGCTATGCTTTCTGTCTGGGTGATATTACAGGGGTAGCCTCCTGTCTTTCTTGTCAAGCCTACATCAGTGCTTTGAGGAAATAAACCAGGTTAAAAAAGGTCTGGCAATACTCTTGTTTGTTTGAACAGAAAAGTAATCTACATATCACTGTCATCCAGTACCTCTGAAGATGTCAGAAGGCAGGTCATTTCTCTCTGCTAAAGTGCTTTTGCTTTTATTACCAGCCCTATAACAAGATTATTGAAATGATTCAACAATAGTCATGCCACAGCCATAGATACTTGTTGAAAGTAAATAATAAAAGCATTTTATCTGAGCGGTTGTCATTTCCCCATTGAGGGATATATCTGGTACATAAGCACATTTCTATGTGTGTCCGCCTTATGTGAACTGCTCTAATTTGGTTATCCTGAGAGGTGTCATTGTAGCTTCATTCCAACAATATTAGCAGAGAGGAAGAGGTCAGTCGTTTTCAAACTGTAATTTCTAGTCACTCCAGTCAAAGGGCTCACAACAGGATTGAAACCTTGTAAGAAAGATTTTAAGGAGACTACTAGAAGGTATTCAAGCGCAATACAATAATCTGACATTTAAAATCACCATAAGCAAAACTCAGGGAAAGTAACAAGTTCACTGAATTCAGATTTAAAAGTTAGTAAGAAAGCACAAGCTACTGTTAAAGTTAGAGGGTTAAATGCTTATATATATATAAGCACCTATATATATAATGCTTATATATATATTCACTTACTAATATATTCACCTTCTAAATTTTATGAGGGCTGGGTCAATTTTAAAATTAAAGTAATATTTGTGCCTTTTTAAAGTTGTCATAAATGCCATTTTTCATTTAAAATCTTAAGCCAAGAGACTCAATAACTGTTCATTATTTCATAGTTTTCTATTTTATTCCTACCAAGAAATCAATAATTTTGCAGAGACATTTCATTAAATAAAATTTTTAGTTTTCTTGCATTTCAAGTAAATAATATTATCTGAAGGAAAACTACTTTGATTGACTTACTAAATGCAGAGAGAGAATACTGTGTGTATATGGAGTCAATTCACTGTATCCCATAAATGTTTATTGAGTAGACCCCATGTGTGAAGATTTTTGCAAAGAGCATCATCCTTATGTACCTTATTAGCTATATGGAAAGAGAGAGACATCAAACAAGCAATTACAATGAAGTAGGCCCCATGTTAAAAATGAGAGTATGATGGTTAATTATACTGAGTGGCTAAATTCCAGGAACCAGAAGGACCTCATGGAAGTAAAATTTAAATTGCTAACTAAAGGCTGAGTAGAAGTTAGCTCAACTAAGAGACAAGGGAAGAGGACATCAGAGTAGAGAAACAGCACCTGCCCAAATCCACTTTCCAGAGAATGGAAAGTCCAAAGAACAAGCAGATTTGTAGAGCAAAGATGTAGAGCTTAAGATGAGATGTCAGAATGAGGCTTAGACTTGGAAAGCTGGACATTCATCTAATTAGAAATCAGAAGCCATTGACCCAATTGAAAGGTTTTAAGTAGCAGGGTAACATGGTTAAGCGGTGAGCATTGGACAATCATTCTGACTACAGTTTCAAGAATATTTTAGAAAAGAGCTTGAATCAGTCTATTGCAACAGTTTAGCTGAGAACTAATGATCTGGCCTAGGGAGTTAGTAATGGCCATGGCTTAAAATATGGGACAGAGAAGATTTGGTGAATAAATATAACAAATGATGAAGAAAAAGAAGAAAAAAATCACATTTTGGGGGGCAATTTGGTATTTCGTAGTGCTCTTTACTGAGATGGGAAACAATCAAGATTGACTGCAATTCTCAAATATTCGATGCATGACACAAAATAAAAATGATTACTTTGCTATTTCGTTCCATGTAAATATTTTATATAAAATATATAAAGATGCATGATGTTTCATTCTGTTTTTCCAGAAAGCCAGACTGCATAATTTGTTAATCATTATTTTAGCAAATGTAGACCTGGAATTCTTAACACACTTTCCACAAAGGAAATTATAAAGCCCTAAACAATTAAGTGGCCTTTTTACAACACAATTAATGAAAAGGCTAGTTACAGCACAAATGGACAACGTCCTTTTTTTATATAATAAATTCAAAGTTTTAAACTGAAAATGCCATGTAGAGCTAACTTGTATAACCAAAATACATTTTTTGTTCATAACACCAAATATTGAACACTTATATACTCAGTGCTCAGGCCCCCAGAAAGAAATTGAAAAGTATAACCAAACACATTGGATCTGACTTACATTTTCTTATAATTGACTATGAATTCACTGACTCATCAGTGCATTAAATACCAATTTGAACCACCTTAAACTATGTTTTATAAACCTGGGTTTATTAGCCTATGAAATTTATCTAGTCTCATAAACCAACACTTCACACAAGGTAAAGTTAAATAAAATATAACATACAAATAAGTTGAAAGATTAGAAACATTAAAATGTTATTGTGGATATACACACACATATAGCATCAAAAATTATGATAAATACGTGAGCCATTTCACAATTTATATGCAAACAATGTTGTTGCAAAATTTGTTGTTTATGAAAGGATTTTAAAAGCACATAGAAGTTTTGTTTTGTTGTTTTTTTTAAATCTTGCACCACATTATACACAAGCATCCATCAGCTGGCCACTTTCAAGGAAGAAAGCTGGGTTGACAATACTTAATGGAAAACATAAAGAGTAAATTTTAATGGAAAGAGAACTTTATCTGACCAGGAGTCTTTTATCCATTTCATCCCAGTGGTGCAGTTGTTACTCTGACATTGACATTCCCATGAGTTATAAACTGAGAAAGAATTTCCATAAAAACAGCTAGCTGGCTTTGTTAAGTAAAACAGGTCCTTTTATCTCCGCAGTCTAATAAAGAAGTACAACTAAAGAACAGTGAGTGAGAAAGAAGGAACCTGTTTTCCAGCCTAGAGCCTCTTCAGTGTTTATATTTTACGTATCAACGAGGCTGATCACATCACTTCATAGATACACTCAGTGATGCTATAGCATTTAATTTGCTTTACTTCTGAAAATTTTTCTTTGTTGGTGCAACATTTATAAACGGGATGCTTCCACAGATAGGCACAAGTGACTTGAGTTAACTTGGATGTTCTGGTCTGCATCTTTTCCACTAGACAGAATATGCCAACACTCTCTGGGAAATCCTGAGTACGAGTTTGTCTAGGCAACAAACACCTCTTGAACACCTACTTTTTTTATTTATTGTGTGTTTCCATTAATCTACTTTATTTCAAGATAATTGTCAATTTGCACTCATTTGTTCAAGTATGTGAATATTAATGTTCACCATATATACATTTAATTATACCCTGAAATATAGTATTAATATGCTGCAAAAGAAAACTAGTTAGAGCCAAGGCTCCTGTATCCTATTTGGAGATAAAAGCTGGAAAGAGAATTATCATTTACTGAATAGTTGGTTTACTAGGAGTTGGCTATTATCCTAGTTCACAAAATAAATCATCTCATTTCATCCTCATCTTTCCATGAGATATGTATTATTCCCACCTTTTTTGAGAAATTTAAGTTCAGAGAAATTAATTAAATTGTCATCCTCACATATCATCTAGATCCCTGATTCTTTAGGTGTTTTTTTTTCCTGTTATATGTACTGAAAGTGAGCTGTACTTCCATATGAGGATAAAAAACATATTTATAATTTATCATACTATCATACTATTAAGGAACTTGGGACAATAATGTGTCAGAATGTTAGCTTTAGAATCAATAGTAAGAGTGGAAAATAAATTAATGCAATATTGATGTGCATTCTTTATCCCAAAAGGATATCAATGGGTAATTTTAGGTAATCAATGAATATTTAAAATTTGCTAAAATTTGTGAGTATTCTGTCTGGTAAACTTCTATTCATCCTTCAAAGACCAGCTCAAAGGTGACCCCCTGAGGCAGAGTTAATCACTACTACTGTGCATTTCCCTTACGTCAGTGTGTCTCATGTTGCATTACAGTTATGTGTTCACCTGTCTGCTTCCCTTTTGATATGTTGAGGTTTACAGAGTCTGTATTTTTCTTTTGCCCCAAAATTTGGGACTTTAATAAAGGTGTGTGCTATACAAATTGATAAATTATTGTATATTAATTATCTGGAGAATTAATGTTTTCCAGTCATCAGAAAAACTTTCCTAATAAAATGTTTTAAAGATCCCTTTCCCTTTGGTTGGTGATTTATTTCACCTTACTATATCTTAGGATTTTTCTTTAATTTTTATTGTTATTCAATTACAGTTGTATGCTTTTTCTCCCCATCCCTCCACCCCACCCCAGCTGAACCCACCTTCCTCCCCCACTTCCACCCTCCCCCTTGATTTTGTCCATGTGTCCTTTATAGTAGTTCCTGTAATCCCCTCTTCCCATATACCTCTATTCTTTATTTAATATCATGGCATATCAACACTTCGCTGATGTTCTATTCAATGCAGGTATTGTTGAAATAATTTCTCCAAAATTCAGATAATTTTACTTTTATATCACTATGTTTATAGATAACAGTAATAGACTTCTTTCTTTGTAGTTTTAAAATTAATGGTAAACATAAAAAATACAATACTTTAATATCCATGTAGTTTTTCACTTTTTCCATTAAATGGAGGAGAAGACAAGGTCTATTATGAATTCCTTATATTATCTACCTTTTTATTATGCAAGTTGGTTCAAATATGAAAAACAGCCTCAAATAGCAAAGATATAGCAAAAAAGCAAATGTGTGAAAAAACGTTAAGTCTCAGTCTATGGCACTGTTCTTCAACAAACCCTATTTTCTTTACTTCCATATGAAACAAAAGAGCCAGTCATATGTAAGTTAATAAAATGAACACAAGGGAGATGCACTCAAATTAGAGCCAGACGGTGAATAACATAGCAGGAATGTACTTAAAGCCTGGTACCAGCTCGTGACAAGGTCTGTTCTCTGTCTTAACCATCGATTTTTGGAAAAGCTTCAGGAGCCATGAGAAAAACTTTCAACCTGACAAGCACTTCAGGGCTGGGAAAGGCTCCTGTTTTAATTCGGTCCAGATGTGATCCTTAATGAAAGCATTATGGTTCTGCAGCTGCAGTGGATGGTACAAGAATGTTTAAAGAATAAATTATTTTAAAAATTTTTGTTTTCCCTCCTACAATTATGCTTGACCTGTGTTGGGTGAAATCTTAAGATACGCTATCAAGTAATTTATGGTTCTGTGCTTTTCAGAGTCTGAATATGGTACTGAACTTCATGCAAAGGAGAGAGATGTGAAAACTCAGGATGTATGGAGTACATAAAATATGTTTATCATCCTGACATAGAGTGCCTAAGTCCATAAGTCTCCTAAAGTTAACTTTCAAGCATATGTAATATGAAAATATTAAACCAACCAGAACACTGGCCCTCACAATGTAAGCTAAATTATTTACTTGGACATTACTTGCTTATTCATATTTGCATTGTGTTACAGTCCCTGGCAGGAATATATACACATTTACAACATAAATATTATGTACCTTATTTTAAATTTTAAAAAGTCATAAACCCAAAACGAATGTCATGTTTAAAAGGCAACAATAGGAACAAGATCTTACAGAGAAAAAATCCACTTGACCAATCTGACCTGCTCCTTCAACATTTCAGAAACATAACATGTCGTGGGACCTAAATATCAAGCTGACTTCATCTCTACGTGAGAAAGACAGACTCCACTCAGTATGACTTGTTTTCATTAGTAAAATAGAAAAAGAGATGGACCATGTTTGGAGGGAAATGGGAAGTTATGATTATTTTGAAGCATTCTCTGCTTGCCTTGTTTATTGTTTTGAAAATGCTCCAGTTGGGAGGCATAGAGTGGGGGCTGAGGGAAGAGCTTGCATATTTATGGAAACATTTGTAACCATATAACATTCCAGCTAAAGAAAAACCTCCATTAAGTGTAAAAAATAGTTTTTAAGCTTTTATAGCAAGTTATTTTCTAAGAGTAACAAGAAAAAGAAAAAAGAGGGAAGAACCAAGTGATTGAAAGGCATTAAATGATTCTGCTTGAGAGTAGGAAATGCAGGTTATTATTTGCTGATGGATTATTCAGAATGAATTTCATCATTCTTGCTACAAATGTTTTTTTTTGACACTTTAATTATGAAGGAACTATTCTGAAACACAATATGAGCAGAAGATGCTATAAGTTTAAGTAAAATGTTATTACATCCTCATTTTACAGAATTCACAATCACATTGAAATTAAACAGCATTTCTTTTTTGCGGAAACACTTATTACAAAAATGGAATGCATGTAGATTCACTGACATTTTAATCATTTTATTTTATGTAGTATTTAGAAATAGTGGGAATTGAGTGAGGAAAGCTTTGGAATTCAACGCCTATATACAGCACTATGTGTGTAGTACAGTCTTACATGCCATGAAAATGGAACATTTTTACTTCTATCTAGAGAAGCAAGATACTCATTAAAGGCTGACAAGTAGGTAACATATGTTGTTGGTACCTGAGTACATCTACACTCAGCTAACCTCTGTGCACCCAGCTGGTTTTTACTTGTTCTACCCTCACGCCCTCAATTTCCTAACAAAAATCTTAGTTTGTAATTTATTTGGGGATATTTACTCTAGAACAACCAGCCACCAGCCCAATGACCACACTTTAAACAAGTAATTTAAAGTTATTTTTACAAGCTATATTTATGAAGTTGTGATGTGTTGATAAATTTATCAGAAAATATGATGGCATATGAGCGGCCATAATTACATATGCATTCCAAATAATACAAAACCAACTGATTAAATGCAAATTCTCTGAGAATTCTCAACCCGAACTAATGGAGGAAACAGAACCATTAAGGTTGAAAATCCTGTTTTATCTTATTTCAGCTGGTGAAGATAGGCAATAATAAAAATTTGACCCTTAAAGACTAACTTACTTTTAGAACACAGGTGGCAAACCCAAGGCCCACAGGCCAAACCAGGCCCTCCACCTTGTTTCTACCTGGCAGCACCAAGCTCTCGCTTAGCCATTAAGGCGTAGTTACATTTAGACCATCCTAAAATTACATTGGGCCCTTTGAAGGAGACCTCGAGGCTGATGTGGCCCCGGGTAAAAATAAGCTCGACACCCCTGTGAAGTTTCCACCTAAATTAGATGATCATTTCAAATTTTCACTTCTGTGTGGTGATGTGGGCGCACTTCCCACACCTGGCAAGATTACTGAAGTCATTGTTTTCACCTGTAGAGTTTCTTTACTGCATTTCCCTGCAGTCTAGAAACTAGGACCGCTGGGAGAGTACTCCCTCTGTTGTCACGAGTTGTGCTTACTTCCCATGTAAACATGTCCGCTCCAAAGTGTGGTTACTCTGCAGGCCAGAGCAAAACACCACGAAGGTCTGCATATCAGAAGAAATGGCAATTCAGAGAGTTAATGTTATTTCCAGGCAAGTTAAAAAAACTGTTTGACAAAGATTTTACTTTGCTCAAGGCTATTGAAGAAAAAGCTATAAAAAGCTAGTTTTGCTCCTATTCTAAGTAAGAACTCAGCTTATAAGAAGGAAAAGCAAAAAAATGAAAAGATCATTACATCAGGTGAGGAAGGAAACATGCCCTTCTGTAATGTTTAATTTAATTAGGCCTTCTTCTCGAAGTGTCACACCCCCCAAATGGTAACATATTTAAAAATCCATACCCTACAGGGAGAGGAATATTGAGATAATCAACTTCCTGCCACCCTCCCAGAAGCAATTTTATAATAATAGTATTATTGATAATAAATGATATTATGATATGTTATTAAATAACGTGAAACATATAGAAATAATTATCCATTTTACTTAGCTTGCACCTGTAAGTCCTTATTTAAGCAATATATATTACCCTGATTTATAATATCAATCAATAAATTCTTAAAACGTAGGTAGTGAGTCAATTTCATATTACAGGTGATCCATTCATTAGTTCTCTGTTTTCACCAGCTTTTTAAAAGCCAGCTTTTAATATTTATCGCATAAGTGATTAAATATGTACCCTTATAAAATTAGTCTATGTATTCAAACAACTATTAAGAGATATCAAATCATAATTTTTATTTTGAAAAGTTATCTTTGGTGATAAGAAAATCCCTTGTATTTTTTTTTTGGTGTGTTTCTTAACCAAAGAAATTATAATTTCAAGCTGTTTTGCCTCTTAATCCCTTTGGTATGGCTTGAAATTAGTGATGCATATGGTTCTGAAATTCAAATATAATGCAAAAGACTTTCTACATCTCAATCATATGAATTCATATTCCATGTATTGAAAAATCAACATAAATGGAATATTTTCAAAATGTACATATCAAATGTGAAAAAAAGCATAAAAAATCAGTCTTGGCGTTGCCTTGTATTACTAAGGCTGGTTCAAGAGAGTTTTGACTGTGGCAAGACTTCAGTATCTTATCCGTCTCTGAGAGGCTGGAGGGCCGTCCTGCTTGTTCCTGCAGCTTTTCTATGCCACTTCTGTAGAAGATGCCCTAATTTAGCAGCTACACCTCCACCGTTCAATATGCAGAGAAACATTAAATTTAATAGAAGCTGCCCCTGTTTTGAAGACACACTTGATTTAAAGCCACTCGCAGTTTAGAACTGCAGGAGATGTAATTAAATTTTACAGAAGCCACAGCTTTCAAATGAAGACACATGATCTGTATGCTTGTGTGAACATACACACACATGCAGCAAAAAGGAGACATTTAAAAAGTTATTGTCCATAATTATTGATATTATAATTCAAAATACAAGACATTATTGCTCAAGTGATATGAAGGCTGTTTTTATTCATATGATAGGTATAACTATGAGAACATACAAAGATAATCATTATTATATTATTATAATAGTACTTTATGGACCAAATTGATCAATATTCCTCTATGTACATTTTACTGTTAATGTTACCTGTTCTTGGCACTATACGTTTATGGCAGTGGCAGAAATGGAGAAAATGCTCTGATAAATCATGTATCTGTTTTTTGCTGCTTCCACACTAAAAAGATTTATTAAAATAATGTGATGTTATTTAAAATAACCTGAGAATACATTTTACTTGTTTGCATGCATATATAATTCATAGTTCATTTGAAGGTGGAAAACATTATATACAGTCTTATATATATGTATACACTGTTCATTAATGCATCTAAAAAATTCCAATATGCGGAAGGAATCAAGATACAAATCTATCACAAACCATCTCTTACCTTCAAATTCTTAATTTAGTCTTTAGGGTTATCTACACTGTTCAAATGTGATCAGTTTTAAGCTTTTATTTAAAGGGAAAAGATATAAATTAAGACTCCCAAAGTCATTAAGTAACTTTTTTATGTGGGGGGGAAAAAAACCTCCTTTGGAGATTAAATCTTTGAAGAAGACTGTAAACACTCTTCAGACTGGCTTTGTCCCTTTCATGTCTGTTTAATGCCTTGGAGAAGATGTCTTCTGTTTTGACCCCCTTGAACTTTAGAGACTAGCTCAATAAGCCATAGAAAGACACAAAGTTTCAGATAGAATGGTCTTTAAAGCAAAAAACCTTCCTCAGGGCTATAGCCTCAGTGTGAGAATAAACCCAAGGACAAGGAGAAATCTCCTATTTTTGCCACCATTAATTATCCACTTAGTAATCTACTCCTGCCGTAAATGCAACACTTTCCTAAAGGACTCTACTTTCCCATGCCTCAAGCCATGGATTATGAGCAGCCCCAACCTCCACCACCTCCCCCAAACCCCTCCTTTGTTTTTCAAGATAAGCTGGGTAAATTGTGTAACCAGTTTTTAAAGCAAACCATTAGATTTTTGTTTTTGCACTGAAGCTCCTTAGAGGCCCATATAAAGAATTTGTGAAGTAAGAGGTGTGAGAATTCCTGTGTTGGTCTAAATGTGTAGAATATTCTTTTTCATTTACTGATATTTATCAGTTAAAAAGAATACCAGTTCTTTATATTACAATGGTTGTATTGGTTTCTTTTTGCCTTCTAACAATTTTTTGTTTACTCCCTCTACTTTGTAAAATCATTGTAAGTTATATTCCATAATACTACTTATTATATTTCATGCTACAGAGAATATTCAGAAAAGAACTAATCAAAAACAAATCATATATATTTGACATCAAGTATTTTTTTTCTCTTTGCGGAAAGTAGTCAGTGTAGTAATCAGATTGGCCAGCTGTATTACTAATGACCTCTTGCCAGAAATCACCACTGTATTCTAGATGTTTAAGGAATGAGGATGTTATAAAAATGTCAACAGTTGTTATCTACGGGTAATGGGATAATGAGTGACATTGATGTTCTTGTGTTTTCCATTTTGGAACTTTTCACAATAAGTATTTATTACATTGAGCAATGTAAAAATGTCATTTATATTTTGTAATTTTACTATGTAAGTTGTATTTTTTACTTAAATATATTTAAAGATAAATATGCTTGATTACTATTTCAAAATGAAAGAGATTATTTTATATAAACTAGATACATAAAAAGCCTTCTCTTTTTTTTGTAATGAAAACTGTTACCTATCACAGTGTCTGGTTCCTCATGTATCGTGGCTACTACTTAGATGTATTTTTGTTTTACTCTCATTTGTTTTAGTGTATAAATTAAGAGAAAGTGTATCAGCCTAAATAATAAATAATCGTCCACAATAAATTTCTTAAAAAACATAAATTCTTCTTCTATTTAAATGTAAATTTATAGACTTAATTGTGATTTAAAAGTCTTCTCCAGCCTTTATTAATTCTATGATTGGTTACTGGATACAAAATCTTACAGGAGCTCATATTTGGGATTTCCATATCTTAGTCAACTTTTTATTAACTTATATGTGCTAAAATGTCTAATTAAAGTTCAACTTAAAGGGAAAAAATGAGAAAATTGATCTCGATAATAGAATCATAACTCATGATTGGCTTCATTCCAGCGTTCTTATCTTTGAACATTAGCCAGAACTGTTTTGTTTTCATTTGTGTTGTTATTTTCATTGGTTTTCTTCCTTACTGAGTTATGTATTACCCTGGTTAAGAAAAGTGTTTTGTATTCACATTGTCCTGGCTTCCATTCCCAGTTTCTTTTCTCATTCAGTACATTTTGATTGAGTGTCTTACTTGTGCTAAGCATGTCTGACCTTGGAACCCAACTGTTTCATTTCCTCATCTGTAAAAGAGAAATAAGAGAGTTCTGGCCAAGATGGAGGTGTAGGTAGAGACCCTTCGCTTCCTCAAACAACCAAAAGGAGGATAACGACCAATCTGAAATCAATAAACAGCCAAAAGTGCCAGAAAATCAAACTGCGTGGAACTCCGACAACAAAGGAATTAAAGAAAAATATCAGCCAGTACAACCAGACCAGTAAGGCGGCGGAGCACCCTCCGGCTCAGAAAACCGCCACTACCTGGCGGACCTAGGGGGCGAGGCTGGCTGCTGGGCTGGCTGCTGGGCTGGCGGGCTGCGAGGGAGGGGCGGGCTTACCGGGACTCAGACGTGGCTGTGGGCTACTGTGGTTATGGAAGTAGGAGAAGCTCGCAGTCTCACTGGAGAGTCCGTTGAAAAGGGTGATAGAGATGAGCAGGCATCTGTTCCCTCTCTGGCCCCTCCCCAACAGGCAGCGTCACAGCGCAGTAAGGAGGGTCACCCTGCCCAGGTGAATACCGAAGGCCCCGCCCCCTTACAACCTATCAGCTGGGCCAAGACAAAGAAATATGGCCCAAATTAAAGAACAGAGTAAAGCCTCATAAAGAGAGCTAAGCGAGGAGGAGATTGCCAACCTATCTGGTGGAAAATTTAAAGCCCTGGTAATCAAAATGCTCACAGATCTGATTGTGCTTGTTCGAAAAATGAAACAACAAATGAAGGATATCCAAAGTGAAATAAAGCAGAATGTTCAGGGAACCAACAGTGACAGGAAGGAAACCAGAACTCAAAGCAACAATTTGGAACAAAAGGGAAAAATAAACATCCATCCAGAATAAAATGAAGAAATAAGAATTCCAAAAATGAAGAGACTCTTACAAACCTCTGGGACAACCTGAAATGTTCCAATATCCGAATTATAGGGGTGTCAGAAGGAGAAGAGGAAGATCAAGAAATTGAAAGCTTATTTGAACAAATAATGAAGGAAAACTTCCCCAATCTGGCAAAGGAAATAGACTTCCAGGAAGTCCAGGAAGCCCAGAGAGTCCCAAAGAAATTGGACCCAAAGAGGAACACATCAAAACACATCATCATTAAGTTACCCAAGATTAAACATAAAAAGAGAATCCTAAAAGAAGCAAGAGGAAAGGAGAGAGTTACCTACAAAAGAGTGCCCATAAGTCTATCAGCTGACTTCTCAAAAGAAACCTTGCAAGCAAGAAGGTGCTAGAAAGAAGTATTTGAAGTCATGAAAGGCAAGGACCTATATCCAAGATTACTCTATCCAGCAAAACTTTCATTTAGAATGGAAGGGCAGATAAAGTGCTTCCCAGATAAGGTCAAGTTAACAGAGTTCATCATGACTAAGCCATTATTACATGAAATGTTAAATCTAAGAAAAAGAAGATAAAAAATATGAACAGTAAAATGACAACAAACACAAATATCAACAAATGAACCTAAAAGAAAAACAATGAAAACAAAAACTAAGCAAACAACCAGAACAGAAACAGAATCAGAGAAATGGACATCACATGGAGGGATTTCAGTGGGTAAGTGGAAAGGAGGAATAGGGGAGAAAAGGTACAGGAAAGAAGAAGCATGGTTAGTAGGCATAAGGTATGAGGGGAGAGATGAAAAATGGTATGGGAAACAGAGGACTCAAAGAACTTATATGTACAACCCATGGACGTGAACTAAGGTGGGGGATGCTAGAGGGTTGGGGGGGCAGGGCAGAGGGGGGATAGAGGGGGGAAAATTGGGAAAACTGTAATAGCATAATCAATAAAAAATATTTAAAAAAGAAAAAAGAGAAATAAAATATAACTCATGGAGTTATTGTGAAGATAAGTTAGATTATCTAAAAAAGGTTTTAGCACAGCATGTCCCATACAGTAAATATAGAAGCTATTATTGGACAGCATCTGTTTCTATGGATATATTTATAAATTGCTGCACATAATTTATGTATATATTTGTTATTGTTAAGCATGCAACAGAATTTTTGATGGGATTTTTACTCAGGAAGCATGTAAAAGTCAATTGAACTGGATTTCTTTCTTCAAAGACAAATCCAAGTCATTTTCTGCATTCTTGGACTAGCATCTGTGGTTACCAAGAGTAGCAACATAGAATATTTGTAAATTTACTGAAGACAGGAAACATATTTCATTCTTTCTCTATTTCCTTCATCTATCACAGTATCTGCCCCCAAATTGGTGCTAAACAAAGCTTTATTGACTTAAAAGCTGAAGTGGCAGAAAACACCAATATTAATTTGATATAAAAGTGAAATGATATAAAACTTCAAATACACTAATTTTCCAGAGAAGTAAATAACCCGTAAAATTACAATATGCTGACTTATAAGCAAACGATGTAAATAAGGAAGTGAAATAAGCCAGGCAGTGAAAGACAAATGCCATATGATCTCACCTATATGTGGAAACTAATCAACAAAACAAACAAGCAAGCAAAATATAACCACAGACATTGAAATAAAGACAAACTGCCAGTAACCAGAGGGGTGGGGGAGAGGGATAACAGGGGAAAAGGGGGGAGGGTCATCAAGGAACATGTATAAAGGACCCATGGACAAAGCCAAAGTGGGGTAGGATCAAGGGCGGGAGGTGGGAATGAGTCAGGTGGGGGGGAGGGAAAGTGGAGTCAATTGTACTTGAACAACAATACATAAATAAAAATTAAATTAAAAAAGATTTAAATAAGGCTTCAAATAACAAGGTTAACTTAATAAAGGTGATTAATGTGAACAAATAAACATCAAGATGCAGCCTGCTGAAAAATAACTTCAAGAAATGAAGACTGCTGCAGGCATCCAGGAAGAAAAAAAAATAGCTCACATGTAAAAGACAAAAAAATCATGCAGATTTTTAACTTTTTTTCATATATTTCTATGAAACCTAATGTCAGAAAATAATGGAACAACTTTTTTAGAGTACTTAAGGGCAAAAGGATGTAATTGAAGGATTTTATACCCAGCCAAGTAGTCAAATAATTAATGGCTCACAAATTTTACTACTAAAAATATTTTTCTGAAAAAATTACTTACATATTAGTCACCTAACCAAAAGATGCACTGACATACAGAATTCAACACTGAGGATGATTTAGCTTTAAAAGAAAACCTAAATGCTTTTATATATAACAATAATTAATGAATGGAATGGTTACAAAACATAAGGCAAAGTGATTAATACTCTTGCTAAAGAGTATACAAAAATTCACCAATGATAAGATCAAAATTCCAGATTACATAAACAAGAGTTGTACATTAGAATTCAAGTTGAGGGAAATCATAAGTGTCCACCTTTTTCTTCTCTCCTTCTTTTTCTTTACCAAATTTTCTGAAAGTGAAACATTTTACCTATTGAACCAAAATTCATATAAAATAAATGAATAAATTTATCAACGTATCCTGCATATTTTTGTATTAAATGTTAATATCTTCAATTAGGATAATAAGTTTAATGTACTATTTGAGTAAATACAATGCAAGCCACAGCAACGGGTACATTTCAGGTTTATTCTGAAAGCAGCACTGCTTCCCAGCTGTATCCCAGACTCATCTGACCAGCCAGATACTTTCAAGTTACAACGTTCTTTTTCTCTCCCATATATTTTGGGTCATTTTCCATTTTTAGTTGAAATATTTCCCAGGGTCTAGTCCTATCCAGACATAAAACTGATTAGTTTCTGCCATGCTCCAGCCTCCCACCTTCATTGGAAGACATCATTCTTTCTCCATACATCACAAGATGAATGAACGACTCAATTCTTGCGCAAACGCTTATAATTACACGGTCTTAGAATATTCTGTCTCATCACTGGCCATCAGTGGATGGGACCCATCCTTCCTTTACTCTGTCTGTGATTCTTTCCCAAGCTTGACAAAGTTTTAATTCATTTCATGTAGTAGTCACTTGCTGTGGTCAGATTCATAGCCCTAATCATTCTCATTGACCTTAGTTATGGCTCACATCCTTTGTACACAAGCCCTATATGATTGCTGTTTAGTATAATATTTCTTTATCCATTATATTCCTACTACTTTTTTTGTAATCACAGAGAGCAGTAATACTATGGCTTGTTCTCTTTAAAGTAATTAAAAATTATCATTCTTTTTCTTGGTGAAGAATAAGAATACTTTAATAGAAACTTTTATAAGAATTTATCTATATGTAAGGTTGTTTTGTGAATAAAAATGGGTGCATAAGGTCAAATACGGAAAGATAAAATAATGAAAAACATCAAAGAATGCGATCAAATTCCAGTTTAAAGTAGATTCTGCTTAATAGTTTCTGATATATTTTCTCTAAAATTCCTTTTAAAATACTTAATTATTTTTCATAATTAGCACTATTATGCAAAATTGAGACATGTTGACAGCCTTTGGCCAAAATCAAGATAATATTTTATCAAATATATATATGGGGCAATGAGAATATGGAAAAATCTCTTAATAGACACCTCATGCCTCACCTCATGAAAAACAGGTAGAACACAATGAAAGGCCCTCTCTGCATTCTCCTACTTGAGTGTCAGAAGGAACTGTCATGATTTCTGACTGTCTGCTTCCTCAGTTCAAAGTTCAAAACATGTGGCAGCTCAAAATATGGTTCTTATCCTGTTCCTTCACCCTTACTATTCTTTTGCAAGTTACACATTATGTCATTTCTTTTTACTCAATTTTCAGTATCACTTCAGGCATGACATCTTCCAGACTATAACAGGACAGCAGTGGGAATGTACTTGTAGGAGCACATTGCATTGAGGGTGACCTGAAAGTAGAGTAGGGAGAATATTTTCATCAAAATTATCAGAGACTCTGAGGTGGGAATAGGCATGGCGTTATTTAGGGCAGCTAATCTGACTAGGGCATAGAGAACCACAGAGCAATGGAGGGATGATGTCAAAGATGTAGGCAGTGTAACAAGTTTAGATTTTACTCCATTACCAAATGTTGCCAGAATAGGCTATAAGTATGGAAATGGTGTAAACTGGTTTATGCTGGTAAACTGGTTGAAAAGTCAGTCTTATTGCAGAATGGATGATAGTTCAGAAAGCACTAAGAGTGAAGAGAGGGAGACCAGACGGAAGGCACAATCACAGCAAATACATTGAGCTAATAGTGTTATATTTGTGTGTATTATGGCATCCCTAACAAGAGAAGGAGTAGAGTTCTGTTAGAACCAAGGGGGAAACTGGACAAGGAGACAGTGTGCGTAGAGTTTAGAGTGTGGTTAAAGAGGTTAATTTGGGAGGAAAAGCACAGCCAGTGTCTTTCCCATCTGGCAATTGTCAAAATGCTCTCTGTGCCTATGAATCAGTTTCTGTTCTCCATTTTTATTTTATTTTTTAGATTCAATTGTTGATAGATATGTATTTATTGCCATTTTATTGTTCATATTTTTTGTCTTTTTTTCTTGTTAAAGAAGATCCTTTAACTTTTCATGTAATAGTGATTGAGTGGTGATGAACTCCTTTAGCTTTTTCTTGTCTGGGAAGCTCTTCATTTGTCCTTCAATTCTAAATGACAGCTTTGCTGGGTAGAGTAATTTTGGTTATAGCTCCTAGCTTTTAATCACTTTGAATATTTCTTGTCACTACATCCTGGCCTGCAAAGTTTCTGTTGAGAAATCAACTGACAGTCTTATGGCAGCTCCCTTGTAGGTAACTAACCGCTTTTCCCTTGCTGCTTTTAAAATTCTCTCTTTATCTTTATTTAACCTTTGGAATTTCAATTATGATGTGTCTTGGCATGGGCTTCTTTGGGTTCGTCTTCTTTAGGTCTCTGTACTTCCTGGATTTGTATATCTATTTCCTTTACCAGGTTAAGGAAGTTTTCTTCCACTATTTTTTCAAATAAACTTTCAATTTCTTGCTGTCTCTCTCCTCCTTCCAACATGCCCATTAGGCAAATGTTGGTGCGCTTGCAATTGTCCCAGAGGCTCCTTAAACTATCTTCATGCTTTGATGATTCTTTTTTCTTTTCATTGTTCTGACTGGTTGGGTTTTTTTGTTTGTCTGTTTCCTTGTCTTTTGATTCTCAGCTTAATTTACTTTACTATTAATTCCCTATAAATTATTCTTCATTTCAGTTAGTGTATCCCTCATTTCTGATTGGTTCTTTTTTAAGATTTCTATGTCCTTTGTCATGCTGATGAAGTCCTCACTAAGTTTCTTGAGCAGCCTTATAACCATGGTTTTAAACTCTGTGTCTGGTAGTTTGCTTGCATCTGTCTGGAGATTTCTCCTTTTTTCATTCGAGAACTGTTTCTTTGTCTCCACATTTTGGCTGACTCCCTAAGTTTGTTTCTATGTATTAGGTAGAGTGGCTATGTCTTCCAGATTTGGTATAGGAGCCTCATGTAGTAGGTGTCCAGTGGTGTATGGCCCAGTGGTACAACCTCACCAGTCACCCAAGCTGGGTGCTGTATGTGTGCTCTGCTTCTGTGTGGACTGTGTGCACTGTCCTGTTGTAGGTGAGCCTTGCTTACTGTTGGCTTCACTGGGAGAGATTAATCCCGAAGCCAATGGGCTGTGAGCACCAGCTGCAACTACAGTGGAGGTGCTACTGTGCGGAAGCCGACCCAATGGAGCAGCACTTGCTTCACTTGAGCTTTGGTCCTCACCGAGTCCACTTCTTGAGTGTGTTGCTTATGGAGATGTAATCTGTCGTGGTCTGAAGCTATCCACTTGGTGCACTGGCTCTGGGGCGTCCCAGAAGGTGCCAGGTCAGCCACCAACTTTGCCCTGCTTGGGACTACCCAGCACAAGCTACTTAGCAAGATACTTATGCTGGGCTTGGAGGTGCCTAGGAGAGGCAAAGCCATAAACCAAGTCCAGCTTCTTTTAGTGCAAGGCCTGGGCCCACTTAGTGAGAATTACAGGGCATGTCAAGGTCAGATGCTGCTTGTTTATAATTTGTGAACCTTTAAGAGATTTTAGCAAAGTTCACACCAGAAGCCAAGAAAGGCAGTTTGTATGGAAAAACCACTGGAAACAGCATGGGTGGGCCTGTAAATTGGGTGATGTGGGGTCTCAGGGAATCACTAGGGTGGGGCAAACAGAGTGAGCCAGGTTGATGGACACTTAGATATGGCACATGCTGGCTGGCTCTGTGGGGGATGGAGCCTCAGAAAATGAACCATGATCTCTGCCAGTACTTTTTTCTGGCAGAAAGCTGCCCCTTCAGCTCTCATCTTGATGCTACACAATTCAGTTCCTCCCTGTATGTCCCTGGGGCCTTTAGGGCTGCTGCCCCAGTGCTGGAGCTCAGATTGAGTGAGTTTAATATATCAGTGTGTAGTCCCTTTAAGAGGAACTGCCTGGGACTCCAGAAGCCCTCTGTCTTCCCCAGCCTCAATTCCCACTGGTTTTTACAACCAGAGTTACGAGGATTTCTCTTCCCAGCACTGGAACTTGGGGCTGGGTGGCCTGGTATGGGGCTGGGACTCCTTGCTCCTCAGGGGGAACCTCTGCAGCTGAGATGTCCCTCTCGATTTCTATCCAGCTCACATTGGTGCTGGCCCAGCCCCTTCTGCACCTCTGTGTGCAGCCTCAATGTGGCTGCTCTAAATCCCTTGCTGTATGACTTCCTTCAGCAGAATTCAGGTGGTTCTGAAGATAGTTGTTCTGTAGTTTAGTTGCAATGTTGATGTGGTTGTGGAAGGATTCGAGCACCACATTTACCTACGTCGCCCTCAATGACTAAATACTAAAATATGCATTTAATACTAAATACTAAATACATACGAAGACTAAAATAGGAAGATTCAGCAAACAGAAAAGGAGACTGAGATGATAGGGGCATTGAAATAAATTTACTTCTCAATCACCTTTGACGGGTGTGTGCTGCAGAACCACTTTGGGCCCATTTTGTGGTACTTTCCTGATAGCAAAAATGTAGGCCATTCAGCAATTTCTCTCTTTGCCAAACTCATAAAATATGGTTCAATGTTCTAACATACCTCAATGAATATTCAATAAATGCAAGATTGGACGAAGAGGAAGCTATATATACAGAAAAACCCCTATTTATGCTATCACAATTTTGCATTTTCTCGTTTCCTGAGCCATGAAGTTGTCTGTGTTGCTAATGTACAGATTTCCTGCCATTTGCTATCATGTCTCAGAAACTGTTAAAACATAGCCCCGTGTTTGCTGTGAAATTACCCTCGAAAAGAAAGCTGCCGAAGAGTACATAGCACCTTCTTTACTAGTACACATCTCCCCAATTGCTACTGCCTTCCTATTTAGGAAGAAAACCATTATATCTTTCTAGTCAGTGAACAAGCAAGCCTTATTGAATACACTTTATTCCAGACACTGTGCTAGATACAAGGATTCTTGAGACAACAGCCAGCCACACCTCCTCAAGAAGGTCATTGAAGGGTGACGAACAAAGGGTTTCTCTTAGGTTGTGAAAGGGTTAATGTCACTGCTGTGTGACTGTGCCACACAGGGTGGGTGAGGCAGGGGCTGCGGGGTGGGGCGGCGGCAAGAGTGAGACCAGAGGATCCTGTCAGTGCCATTGCAGCAAACCAGACAGGACAGTGGCTTTGGTTAGAGCATTATTAGCGAATGTTGTGAGAAGTAGTCAGATTTAAGAAATATCCCAGAGGTGGGATCCGTGTTAGAAAAGGATCACGTATGGTAATGTTTTTTTTTTCTCTGACTAAAAATGAGTGGTGATGTCATTTACTGAGACAGGGAAAGTGAAGAAAGCAAAATGTTGGGGGGAAATTAATAAATCAAGAGGTTCTTATGGGACACGCTAAGTTTGAGATGCCTATTAGATATCCAAGTGGAGTTGCTAAGTAGGCAGGAGAGAGGTGGGAACCGAACATTGGCTTTAAATCTCATTAGTGCATCAGCAGTATTTAAAGCTATGAGGCAGGATGAGATCACCAACAAGCAAGTCACGTGGAGAAGAGAAGATGCAGTGACACCGCATCTCACTCCCTCAGAGTAACTTGGCTCACACCCAATACCCTCCACTCCACCCTGGAGCTGGGTGATACTGGCCGCTGGTCACTTCCTGGAACCCACAAAAAACCATCCATTCTCTTGTATGGATGCTGCTAGCCTCATGCTAGTCTCAGAGAGCTGTGCTTCTCCTCCTTCACTGGCCTTTTGTGAGCATGTGTAGGAGAACCTCCTTCCCTCATTCTCTCAGACAAAGGCACTGGTAAGACAGTATTGGTATGTTAAGAAGACTGACGAAAACCATTATCCATCACAGGAAATTACATTACAGAAAAGGAAAACTTTCTTCTTCTACTCCTAGTACCCCACACTGTGCCTTTCCTACCCCCAACAAGGCTACCTTCCCTTTTTAAAAAAATCACAATTTAGTTTTGCTTTTTCTTAACTTCCCAATCCCATACAGATTCTTTACCCTATCATGGTACATTTAAGAGTTCTAGTAAAATGTTTTCAAAAAAAAAAGCAATTTTCATCCTATAATAAATTCTGCTAGTTTCTACAGTGTGAAAAGTACTGCATTTTTTAAAAAGTGACATCTTTCATTTTTCTTTTTTTCTAATTATATTCATATTACATACGAATTACATATCACACTTCTAAGGAGATTCCTAAATGTATTCCTATTCATGTTTAGGTCTGCTACTTGAAAAAGTTCTGCCAGTTACTTGGGATAATTCAAGTTTGGAAAAAAATGTACTATTTAAATATGTAATAAACCAATTATTGTACACAGCAGAAATGAACACATACTAATCTTTGTAATTGACTATTTTTTACTCTATAGTTTCTTCCTGTTATTATTAGTCCCTCCCTCTCACTACAAAAGTGAAATAGAAATAATTGACTGAGTTGTAGAAACAGGAAATTACTGGGAAGGCAGCAACAGAGTGCTGGAAGCAGCCCAGCGTGGGAGCTGGGCAGATCTGCATCTGATCCAAGCTCTTCTCATTCCTACCTGTTGTAGCCCTGAGATGCTCATCCAACTGACCCTCAGCACTTCATCTGCAAAACAGTGACCATCACCTTGGAGATTCATTCTGAGCATAGAGAAAATATTTGTAAATATCTGCTACATCATAGGCACTAAATCCTGACGATTATCAGACACTTTCAGACTCCATGTTTTTGTTAGGACTACATAAAATGGCCACTGGGATGGTTGGGCAGAGCCACAGAACTTTTATTTAAACTCCGACCCTGGTAAATGCAGGAGAATGTTCCCGGGTGGCCCGTTTCACCTGTCAGCTATTATACTTGACTCCCGTCTGCCATGTCAAAGTCACAGGGCTCCTGCTCTTGGCAGTGAGTCCTGCACTGTCAGCAATTCCTGACAGGTGAGACCCACTGGCCCAAGATCAGAAAGCTTGCTTGCTTTGCAAAAGGACCCGCCTCACCTGTCAGCTGTCACAGTCACTCTATTTACACTGCTCCACTCCAGGAAAGGTGATATCTCGTTCAGGAGAGTAACAGCCTGGAGTTATGAAGTACAAATGAAGTGACGGCTGTTGTTTATTAGACTGTGTGTGGTATTTCTTAGAAATGGTTTGCTTTCAGTGGGTACCTTTAGATACAGCTTCTTTCATGGCACTTGAGAGTCACACTTGAAGGTTGTGCGGCTGACTGCTTGGCTGAAAAAAGTGGGGTTTGGTGCTTAAAAGATTCCACATTCATCAGCCGGTTCCAAGGGACAGGACGGGCTCAGGGTATGGCTGTGTGGTAACATGGTGGGCTCCACCTGTCAGTTGGGTTCCCATCCAGCCTTTCTTCGTTTAGAGACCTGGTTCTAAATGTGAAATGCTGGGCTGCATAACCTCAGGGGTCTACCCTCAGCACCCAATGGAAAGAGAACATCCATAAAAAATAGTAAATTGTAATGTTAAAAAACACAACCTCCCTCATTATTACTCATTAAGTGTAAGCATCATCTAATGTACTAAAACTGTAGCCTGCAAGTACTATGGCAATTGTGTCTCCTCTGCTACTGACACACATGAACACACACATGAGGCATGCCCACTCACACATGGGAACGTGTGTGTGTGCAGGCATGCACACAGAAAGTCTTTCTTTTGGGGGGTAGAAAAAGCTATCCTCTCAGAAAGGATTGTTCAAATACAAAGTACTTAGAATTAGAAATAAAAAAATAGTCACAAAATATTGGAATAACACAGTCAGAAAAAAGCAAAACCAAGAACAAACAATAGCAACAATTTTAAAATACATATTTTTTGTTACACCAGTAATTCATAGCCCTAAAATTCAAATATTAGAGTATACAAAGTAGAACATTTAAGTAACTTCTCTCAAATACTTCCAGAGATACCTATGACATGACTCCTTAACGTAGCTTTTTAACTCACACATTTACTCATTGCTGTCCTCTCCCACTGGGATTTCACCTCTGAGTTTGCTGTTTGTCTAACTCCCCAGAATTCTACCAGTGTTGAGCTCAATGTCTGCCACAACTAGTCACTCAACACACTGGTAGAATGACTGAATATTTACACTCCTGTATTGAAAGTCAGTCCTTTTTTGGCACCAGACCATCAATAACCTGAAATGCAGAAATTTTTCAATCAAGAGCACTAAGTGCATCTACTTTATTCTCCTTAGTGAGCTCCATCTTGTGTTGGCTGCCATCCATTTTCTATCAAAAACAGTTAAAAAATTCATATTTGAAAAACAGTGTGTAAGGCAGTGTTTCCTAACTTGAATTATGTTATATACTGGAAAACTTTCAAAAAAAAATTTTTCAAACAGACACAACTATTTAGGGAATAAGGAAAGAAATAACCAAGTTACTAAGGAAGGGGTTAAGAGGAGAAACAGTTAAGTGGCAAGAGTTTTCTTTCTAGAGTTGGATTTGCGGTTGGGACGTGGGTTCATGTCGTCTGTTTTTAACCACACACAGGCTAGATTCTAGACCTATCATTGGTAATTCATTAATGGTGACAAATAACTGCAATATGTGAATGCATTCCTTTTAATGTAAATTGAAGAAAATTGGAGGTCAATATTGTCATTCTCACTCACATATATTAAAATTCTCTTTAGGAAAAGGCAGGGAAAGACAAGGCATTTTAGCAATGCATTTAAATATGCATTTCTTTTTCCACTGCAGTTACAGGTTGAATAAAGTCTGAAAGGCACGTGCGATCGCGATTAGATATAGGGAGACCCTGCCAGGCTCTCTCTTTGCACCTCAGTAGAAACTAAGTGACGTTGGGGTACTATGGCCAGGCCCAGCCCACGGGTTTCCCCAGCAGAGAAGGAATTCGAAGGCTTGAGGAACTTCTGCACTGAACCTCAGATAACACTGCAGTCGCAGTCGGCGCACAGGAAACAGCCGACCAGTGTCCGCCCATGTATCCTGGGAATGCGCATGGTCTTGAGTGGCGCCTCCAGCCCCCTGCCGGGGCACAGAGCCAGCAAGTCTTCTTGCCCCCTGAATCCTGTGTGAGTGGGTTAGGGGCGGGGGACATACAGTGAAATATGCATTTCTAACACAATGAAAGTGGTTCATACTTGTTGAAGTCATCCTTCATGTGCATTGTGGCAAGAAGTGATAAAGGACTCCTGGTCTAAAAAACTATTTACCATTTTATTCTCTAAGCTGTGTACTTTTTTTCAGACTAGGACATCAGGATGACATGAGTTTCCCATGTGAAAAAATTTTTATAGGTCATATGAATCCTTTTGCATTCATGTTGGGTAATACAATATTATCTTCTAATATACATTCATTTTATTTATTTTATTAAATTATATTGATTAAATTATTTTATTGATTATGCTATTACCGTTGTCCCAATTTTTTCCCATTTACCCCCTCCACCCAGCACAACCCCACTCCCTCAGGCAATCCCCACACCTTTGTTCATGTTCATGGGCCATGTGTATGTTCTTTGGCTTCTCCATTTATTATACTGTACTTCGCACACCCATGGCATTTCTGTCACTGCCTATTTATACTTAGTCTCCTCCCTTCCTCACCCATTCCTTCATACTGCTTGCCAACCTGGCAACCATCAAAACACTCTCCATACCCACGATTCTGTCTCTGTTCTTCTTGTTTGCTTAGTTTGTTTTTTAGATTCAAAAGTTGATAGTTATGTATTTATTGCCATTTCGTTGTTTAGTTTTGATTGTCTTTAACTTACAAAAGTCCCTTTAGCATTTCATGTAATAATGGTTTGGTGGTGATGAACTCCTTTAGTTTTTGCTTGTCTTGGAAACTCTTTGTCTGCCCTGTGATTCAAATGATAGCTTTGAATATTTCTTGTCACTCCTTTCTGACCTGCAAAGTTTCTTTTGAGAAATCAGCTGACAGTCTTATGGGAACTCCCCTGTAAGTAACTAATTGCTTTTCTTTTGCTGCTTTTAAGATTCCTTATCTTTAACTTTTGACAGCCTCCCTGTGTGTGTTTCTATGTATTAAATAGAGCTTCTATAACCCCCTGTCTTGGTGTTGTGGTCTAATGTAGTAGGCATCCTGTAGGGTCCAGTGGCATAGTTTCTCTAACACCCAAGCTGGGTACTTGAGGTGTACACTCCATGTGTCTGAGTACATTGCCTCTTGTAGTTGAGCCTTGATTGATGTTAGCAAGTCAATGGGTGGGATTTACCCAGGTCAGTCTGCTGCAAGAACTGGTTGTGACCACTGACATCCAACCTCCACCCCCTGTAGGATCAGCTGTGCAGGGGCAAGTTGGTGGTGCTCCAGTGTGGTCTGTAGCTGTCCGCTGGGTGTAAAAGCTCTGAGGTTTCCCAGATGCTGCAGGCCAAGTTCTGCCCCCACCTGTGCTCTGCCTGGGGCCACCCTACCAGAGCTATAAAGCAATCTGCAAATGGCTGCTACTTGTGCTGAGCTTGGAGGTTCCCAGGTAAAGCCAAGCTATGAATCTAAGTTGACTGCTGCTAGTTCCAGGCCTGGGGCCACTTAGCAAGAAGTACAGGGGCTGAGGGCTCACTGAGGCTGGTTGTTGCTTGTCTGAGAGAATTTAGGAAGTTATGAAGAATGAGCCAACACCAGCCATTCATATGGAAAAGCCACTGTTAACAGCTTGGGCGGGCCCATAAATTGGTTGGGGCAAAACCTCAGGGGATCTCTAGGATGGAGCAAATAGCATTAGCCAGGTTGATGGAGTCTCAGATAAGGCACCTGTCTTCTGGCTCTGTGGTTCCATGGAGGGAGGATTGAAAAAAAGAACAATGGCTTCTACCCACCTTTCTGTCTGGGAAAAAGCTGTACTGCAGTGTTCAACTTGATGCCAGATACTTGGGTTGCTCCCCATATGTCACTGGTGCCTTTCAAGCTGCTATCCTGGTGCTAGAGCTCAGAGGGAATGGGTCTGAGTAAGTCTCTGTGTGGGTTTTTAAGATTAACTGCTTGAGACTCCTGAAGTTTATTCCACTGACTCAATCCCTGCCTTTTTCTGTAGCCAGAGTTATGCAGAGATATAACTTCCTGGTACTGGAACTCTGCTCTGGGGTGCCTGGTGTGGGGGTGGAACTCCTCATTCTTGTGATATCCTTCCCAAATTTTTACCCACCATAAGTGAGTGTAGGACCAGTCCATTCGACAACCTGTATCTCTATACCTCCTATCAGTCTGGATGTATATGGTTTCTTTAATTCCATAGTTGTTGGACTTCCATTCAACTTGATTTCTGACAGTTCTGAGTGATGGTTGTTCTATATTTTAGTTGTAATTTTGATGTGTTTGTGTGAGGAGGCAAGCTTTGTTTACCTACCCCTCCATCTTGACCAGAAGTCTCCTAATCATTCATTTTAGATAGAATATATTTTATGATTCCATTTTATTTCTTCTATTGGTTTGTTAGCCATAAGTCTATGCTTTATTTTAATGGTTACTTTAGGGTTTATAGGATGCATCTTTTCCCTATCACTCTATCCTCAAGTGATACTCTAATGCTTCACCTATAGCAAAGAACATAACACCATTCTTGTATTTTTTCCTCCTGGCCTTTGTGTTTTGTTGCGCTCTCTCTCTCTCTCTCTCTGTATATATATATATATATACATATATATATATGTATGTATATATATATGTATATATATATATATATATATATGTTATAAGTCTCACACTACACTGTTTTTTTCATTTTTTCTTTGTCTATTTTTTCATCTTTTTTTTTTATCCTCACTCAAGGACATGCTTATTGATTTTAAAGAGAAGGGCATGGAGGAAAAGAGAGAGAGGGAGAGAAACACGATGTGCCAGAGAGAAACATCAATTAGCTGCCATGCCAATGTCCCAACTGAGGACCAAACCCAGAACCTAGGCATGTGCCCTGACTGAGAATCAAACCTGCAACCATTTGGTTTACAGAACAATGCTCCAACCAATTGGAGCCTAGCCACATTGGCCAGGTCTGCTTAGTCAATTTTTAAAAAGAGATTTAAATAACAATATAATCTTGTACATTAACCCAATGTAGTCACCATTTTCTGTGCCCTTCATTCCTTTGTGCAGATACATATTTACTTCTGGTGCCGTTTTCCTTCTGCCTGAATGGCTACCTTTAACATTTTTCACAGTATAAATTTGTTGGTGATGAATTTTTTCATCATTTGTATGTCTGAAATTCTTTGTCTTTATTTTAAAAGGAATTTTCATTGGTAGAGAATTTTAGGTTAACTTTTTTTCCCTTAGTATGTTGAAGATGGCACTCTACGGTCTTCCCATATGCATTGTTTTCAATGAGTATTCTGCTGTCATCGTCGTCTTTTTTCTCTGACCCATTTTATAATATTTTTCTTCATTGGTAAATTTGAGCAAATTAATTATTATGGGCTGTGGCATGGTTTTCTGTATTTCTTGTTCATAGGATTTGTTCAGCTTCTTAGATTTGTGGGTTTGTAATTTTTACCAAGTATGTAGATTTTGGGCCATCACTTTTGAATTTTTTTCTTCCCCTCCCTTTAGGCACTCTGTAATAAACAATATGTTTACTGTTCACCCATTTGAAGTTTTCCAAAAGCTTAATGATACTATATGTAATTATTTTTTTTTCCTCTTGTGTATTTTATTTTGAATAGTTCCTACTTCTGTCTTCAGGATAGCTAATAATTTTTTCACCAATATCTAATCTGCAGTTTTTCCCATCTTGTTTATTTTTTCATTTTATGCATTACAATTTTAATCTGCAAAAGAAAGATTCAGGCCCTTTTTATATCTTTCATGTCTCTGTTTAACATGTTCAATCTTTTCTCTAGCATATTGAAAAATACAGAGTATTGTTAAAGCTTTAATATTTTTATTTACCAATTCTAATGTCTTCATCAGTTCTGGGTCAATTTTGAGTGATTTTTCTCCTTATTATGGGTCGTGTGTTTCCACTTCTTTGAATGCCTAACAATTTTTTAATAGAAGTTTTGTTGAATAATTATGTATTGTTACAAATATCCTTGAGCTTCATTCTGGGACAAGTAAAGTTACTTGGAAACAATATGATTACTTTAGATCTTGTTTCTAAGATTTGTTAGATGGGGCCAAATCAGTGTTTAGTCTAGGATGAATTAACCCCTAATGTTGATAACATACTGTCAGTACTCTACTCAATGATCCATGGATTATGAGTTTTTCTTGTCTTATTGCTGGAAATAAGCACTATTCCCTGGCTTGTGTGAGCTCCCTATAGAGTTCCCACGAATACTTTTGAGTGTTTTTTTTTTCCTCCCCCCCACACAAATCAGTCCTCAACTGAATACTTGAGGAGGAGTCTCTGAAATTCTCTGGAGTTCTCTCTTGATGCAGTTCTTTCAGTTTTAGTAGTTTGTCCTGAAAACTCTAGCTACATCAGTCTGTCTGGAATCTCAGCTCTGTCTCCTCATTTCAGGGAGTCAGCAAGGCTCTGCTTAGTTTTCTTTCCCTGCACTATGTCATGAAAGGTCTCTCAAGGCCATAAGATGGGACAATTACAGGGTACATTTCTTGACTGTCCTTTGTTGCCTGATATCCAATATTTTAAAACCACTGTTCCCTATAATTTGTCTGGTTCTTCGTTGCATGAGTCAGTATGGTAAATCTGGTCTCTGTTACTCCATGATGGTCCGAAACATAAGTCTGACTAATTACACTAATTATCGAAATAGTAATAATAATTAAATTAAATTTTGCTCCCCCAATAAAGAAATTAAATTATATATATAATAATAAATCCATCAGTAACTGTTAAATGTTTATTGTTTGATTTGTACCTCAGATTTTTTATTTTTCCATCTTAGGAGGAAAACATACTTTCTAGCTTTCTGAAAAATTGAAGTGATTGCTGTATGTGTATAAAATGACACTGATTCCCACCAGAAATCATCTAAATACTGGGGAATGGCTTATGGAATATGTTTACAAGTTTTCATAGTTAGGATTTATACATTTTAGACGTTATCTAAGTCACTGAGTGTCTGGTACTGGGAAACTTACTTGTATTAATTGCTTTTCTATCTTTGTTTCTACTTCCTGGCAGTCCTTTGGCAAGCATTTATTAATTCTTCAAGACTCAGCAGAAAGAAAGAAGGAACTCTTATGAAAATGGAGAATATTATACTAAGTGAAACAGGTCACTTGGTGAAAGACAAACACCATATGATCTCACCTGTAAGAGGAATCTAATAAGCAAAATAAACTAACAAACAAAATAGAACCACAGACATGGAAACATGGAGCAGACTGACAGTGACCAGAGCGGAGGGGGTAGGGAGTTAATGGGAGAAAGAAAGGGAAGGGACTAGTCAAAGAACATGTATGAATGACCCATGGACATGGACAACAGTGTGGGAATTGACTGTGGGAGCGGGGAAAGGAATGGGTGGTGGAGGGCAAAGGGGGAAAAACTGGGATAACTGTAATAGAATAACAATAAAAAATGATTTAAAATAATAATAATAAAGATTCATAATTAAATAAAGCTTTTTTCTCACACTTCTTCCAGGTAGACACTAATCCTACCTTCCAATAATCCTATTGGTCTGATAGCATTTTGTAAATAGCACCACTTTAGCACTCACAGAATATTTGGTAATTATTTACTGCCATGTCTCTTTCCACCAATAAAACTACGTGTTCTCACATGACAGGGCTCTTCAATTTATACTTATATTAGCACTTCCCACCCACTCTTACTACATAGAGGTGATAAATATTTGTGAAACCGAATTACATATGTAAGACATTCAGGGATGTGGATAAAAAAATTAAGATGATAGGAACCAAGAATAACTTATAAAGAGTAATGGAAAATAAAGTTGTGTTAACAGGTTGGGTCAGGTTTGGAAGGATGGGGAAAGTTAGTAAGAGCATCAATATTTAAATCAGAAGAAATAGCTAGTAATTGAATAAGAAAGAGCAAAAAATGCATAAAACAACATTGTGTTTTTCCTTTTAAAAAAAGTATAAATTTGATCATCTTAAAAATTTCTCATAATTTCTGTATCTCAAAAATACTTGAAGCAAAATAGAAAATAAACACCTTAGAACAACTCCTCTAACCCTCTCCCTTCTCCTTCCTCTGATCCTTCTTATATTCCATTAGGGTATTTTCTAAATATATAGTTACCTTTTTTTAGATTTTTTAAAATTTATTTATTTTTAGAGAGAGGCAAGGGAGGGAGAGAAACATCGACTGGTTGCACACCCCCATTTGGGGACCTGGCCCGTAACCCAGACACATGCCCTGACCAGGAATTAAACCAGTGACCTTTCAATTCATAGGCCAAGGCTCAGTCCACTGAGCCATATTTTTAAAGCTGCCTCTGTTAAGTCTTTAGTACTTGCACTGAAATCTACAATTCTTTAAAAAAAATAATTAATATTCTACAACCATGTAAGGTCAATTGGGGCAACTTATTCACCTCCTTGCAGCTCTATGATTTCTCAGTTAAAATAAAGATAGCCATTCCTGCTGTAGTTTGGTGTCCCAAGTACCTATTCCTCTTCTGCTTCAAGGCCTAATGGTAAGGAATGGAACAGAGAGTAAAGTGTAAATTAAAGTCTAAGCTTATTTGGGAATGTCTGTCACTCCCAAGTGTAAGAATGGAGACAGTGACTTATACCTGAGGTCAACATGGCTTTCTCCTACCCTTCCCATCGTTCCTGAGTCTAGACTTCGACAGCCAACCATGAGGGAGGGTACGGTCTGCAAAGCAGCCACAGACTATATGTTCTGTCTGTGTTTGCTGCTTGGAGAATCTGTCTCTATCTCAGTGATGGGCAGAAATGCTCACTTACCACTGTTACAAGGGGAAGGCACCAGGGAGCCCAAGAGAGTGCAATGAGTTGTGGAATTTTCCTTGGTTCTGTTATTTCAAGGGCAGAGAGATCTGAGGAGGGGCTGTATATCTCTCATTCATTTGAACAAGCAGCCCAATAGAGCAAAAATGGAGTGTTTCTCCCACTACTATGGGGCAACTGTGTCTGGGACGTAGGGGATGTGATCTGCTGGCTGGTAGGTTCTCAATAGTCATACTACCTGTTCTTCCCACTATGGGAAGAAGGAAGTATGGAGTAGAGGGAATAAAGCCAGAAATACTCCCTTCAAAATTCCCCAAATTTGCCCCTTGTATGGGAATATAAAGATAAAGGATCCCTTCCTTAAAAACCTACCTGGCAGGGCTGGTAAAATGATTAAGTGAAATATACATGGAAAGCTCTTAAATATCACTTTCCACATAGTAGGTATTATATAAAATTAGTTTAAAAGTAATGATAGTTCTTGAACTATGGTGTCTGAACTCCAATGGGAAGAAGTTGCCAGTAAGTACTAATATTGACTAATTTTTCAACAAGCACTTTAGTCACTCCTCATATATTATTGCTATTATTAAGTACCTAACAAGGTTTGTTGGCATAGAACAATGCATTGCCTTGAATTGAAAATAGACAGTAATTCAATAGAAAAATTTATAGGCAGTGTAGAACCCCTTAAACTGAATTAGAGTCTTAAATATAGTACTTATAGTACCCTTGATGTAAGCTTTTTTAAAGCATTAGGGGAATCAAACAAACAAAGTCTATATTTTTGCATAGGGTGTTTTATGTTCAACGCTGCAATATTTATGTTTGGCACTATTCACTCCATGGGGAAAATATAGGCTGTGTGCCTCTTATTTGCTTGCTCGTTTAGTCTCACTGATTCTCAAGGGCTTACTACACCCACAGATTTTGTCACAATATGTATATTCTGAAAAGGAACTTTACCATTCAAAAGTAAGCCAAGTTTAATTTGGTAATTGTTATATACTGTAAGATATTATTATTTAGTATGTGTGAAGTACCTAGAAGATCTATCATCAGTGAATATGACATAACATAATCTATTTTACATAGTAAAATGGCTTGCCAGGATCTGTTTCATTTCCAACAAATGGATGATTTAAAAAGACTTCTTTTTTTCCTGCTCTTAGCCCATTATTAAATTTGCTATCAAAGTAATCAAGAGCAAATAATCCAGTTTTCTTAGACCTATTAGATTCTCACTTTATCATTTCAATTAATGTTTTGCCTATGGACTATTTAAATAATGTTTTCTTCTAGGAATTCTAATTGTTCAGGTCTTTAAATAACAATAGTGAAGGCCAAGTCTGCAATATTCTTATTTCTTAGAACTCTGTAACATACTAATTTTTCCCTCAGAGATGGAAAAAAGCAAGCCTTTTATCTTGCTTTTATTTGTAAATATCCAATGACGTTTATCAGTTAGAGACAGTAAAGAGCAACGATAGCATGGAAGAGACTGCAGCGGTCAAGGACCTCCTGACCGCTCAGAGTCCCAGCAAAGAAGCAAGACGGTGACTCTATGAGGTTCAAGACTTTCCGAAAGGAAGAATATAGATTACGGACTTGTACTTTCCCCACCAGACTATTCTAAGCACATGCTTGCCTAGAAACTATGTCGGTTACAGATAGTAGAAATTAAAATAAATATACTATTTTTACAAGTACAAGGTTTGTGTACCCAATGCTTAAGAAGAAAGGACTGTATTCGATACATCAGAGTTTGCGTAACGAAAGGTTTGTTCAAGAAGGCCTAGCTCAAGAACATGGGAGAACTAATCCTCAAATCCATCCTAAGAGAATCTGGAATTCAGGTATCTTTTATTGTTAATGTGTCAGAGTGTTAATGGGGAACAGCACCAGCATGTTAGAACTTGGTCCTGGAGTTTTGGCTAAGAATTCAGAGCCAAGACTCAAGTACAAGAAAAAGTTTATTTAGAAAATCACAGAGGTATAAGAAGTGAGCCATGGAAGAAGTGAACCAGCTAGGCTCAGGAAACAAGATACGAAGCAAAAGAAAGGCCCTTGGAGGTTAGGAGAAAGAAAGGCAAAAAGAATGTACTGGGGGAAGGAGAGAGGAAAGGCCCCAGTGTGTGCTGGGGGTGGGCAGGGAGAGAGAGACAGAGAGAGAGAGAGAATGCTGGGGAACGGGTTGGGGAAAGGGATGGAAATGCTCAGGGGGGAGGGATTAGTACTGCCTACTACAAAGGAAGAGAAAAGAGCAGAGGCAAGGTGTAAGTGCATGACGTAGGCAGGTAGGCTTCAAGAGGGATCCAGGGAAGAACATGAAAATTTCTAAATTTTTGTTCCTGGTTGACCCTGGCTGATCTGAGCCTGGTTCTGGAGTCATTGTTTTGTGCATATGTCCCCACCTCTCCTTGGACAAAGGAAGGCTTCTCAGGACTCAAGCAGAATTCCTCTAATTAATTAGCATATTTATGGCAAAGCTGTTAGCATAAAGGCCATCAAAGAGAGCAAGCATTTTACTCTGTTACATTACTAACAACAACAAAAATAATAGCCATAATTTGTTGAGTACCTATTATGTGCCAGGTGTTTTACAGATCCACCCAAATGATTTCACACACACACACACACACACACACACACACACACGAGCTCAGAGGCTAAGTACATCTGGCAAGATCATGGTTTATAGATCATGCAGCAGTCACTCAAGCCAATTTAAAACCTAAGTTCTTCCTCTTTTTTAAAAAAACATTTTATTTATTTTTGTTTATTTATTTTTTATCTAATTATTATTGTGTTTTTCCCAATACCAATTAGTCCCTTTATACCCTCCTTCCCCCAGCAATCACCCCACTGTTGTCCATGTCCATGGGTACTTTTTCCTTTTTGTTCAACCCCTCCATGTCCTAACCACCCCCCACCCCAACTAGCTGTCATCCTGCTCTCTATCTATGAGTCTGTCCATATTTTCCTTATTAGTTTAGTTTGTTCATTAGACTCTAAATATGAGTGAAACCATTCACTTAGCATAATGTTCTACCAGTCCATAATGTTCTCCAGGTTCATCCATGCTGCCGCAAATGGTACAATTTTCTTCTTTTTTATATTACTGAGTAGTATTCCATTGTGTAAATGTACCATAGTTGTTTTATCCACTCATCTACTGATGTGCACTTGGCAGCTTCCATGTCTTGGCGATTGTAAATAATGCTGCAATGAACATAGGGGTGCTTATGTTCTTTCAAATTAGTGTCTTGGGTTCTTTCAGGTATATTCCCAGAAGTGGGACTGCTGGGTCAAAAGGCAGATCCATTTTTAATTTTTTGAGGTAACTCCATATTGCTTTCCACAGTGGCCGCACCAGTCTGCATTCCCACCAGCAGTGCACAGGGGTTCCCCTTTCTCCACATCCTCACCAGCTTTTGTTGTTTGGTGATTTATTGATGATAGCCTTTTTGACAGGTGTGAGATAACATCTCATCATGGTTTTAATATGCACTTCTCTGATGATTAGTGTTCTTCCAATTAAACTGTTTTTATGGAACTAAAGGGGTTTGTTGGCCTTTGCACACCAAAGCCCAATCAAACACAAAGAGGAGTTTGCAGCCAAGAAAGTAAACTTTTATTAATTAAGGAAATGGTACTGAAACTGGAAAAGCCAGCATTCATGCTGCTGGTCACCTACTAGACCCAATAATCAGAGATGGGGACTGAATCTTTATGGGCACTTTATTCAGTTGGCCAGCAAACTAAGAAGATGGCAGGTTTGTACCCTAACAGACCATCTTACATTTCCTTTCAAGCCAGACTTTTTAGAAGGGGTCAAAAGTGTAGGTAAGGGGTTTGGAATTCAGGGGAAAAGTTAATCAGATAAAAGCTGCAGCATTCTTTCATCTGTGTCCTGGGCAGTGGGCATCTATCTCACTCTGGAGCACAACGGCTCAGATACCATCCTGACTGCTTGCAGTCCTCCTAAGGCACAAAGGTGGAATTGCTGTGGTCTCCTGGTGTCAAAGTGTGTCAAACCTTCAATTCCTGAAGCAGTAGCTTTTACATGCATTGATTTCTAAAAAAAATCGTCCAGCATTTGAGTCCCCCATCAGTACCACACCCACAGACACAGGTGAGACCTGGTTCCCTGGATGGTTTCTAGTGGTTAGGTTATATAGGAGTCTAAAGGAGTTTGGGTCATAATCTCTTCTGATTGGTTGGAAGTAAGGTGGGGGATACTGGATCTTTGCATCAGGTCCTAATATCACCCATGGCATTGCTCTGTCTGGTTGTGAAAGAGTGTGGTGGGTGGAGTCTTTTCTCTTCCCTGGGTCTGGAGATGAAACACAGCTGAGGCCTAAAAATTATCTCTAGTTTGACTGAAACTCTATCTCTGTGGTCAACAGACTCCAGGCTTTGTTCCTAAACTTATTTGATCCTGACAAGAACCTCATTGCCCTGAGGGCTGATTCTTAAGGGAATGGAGAGTAAAAGAGGTGGAAGCGGGTGAATTGGGTACTGGATGAGGCTAGCATGAATCAAAAGGAAGGAAAACATACAAGGTCATATTAAAAAATAAGGTTTCTATATGGTTACATTGTTGTTATGTGAGAAAAACCTACACTCATCAACGTGATCATTTGTGTTTAATTTATACAAAAAATCTAAGCTATTTAAGTTCTAGTCCATTGCCATTTACCAGCACTATTTCTGTAGGGATGAACTATACTAATTTCAATTCAGTTATGCTGATTCAAAGGCATGCGTGGGTTTATGATTGTAAGTACCTCTATGATTCAAAAAGGTAAACTGTTCAATTTTTTTTTCCAATCGATCAAGTTGACTCTTTGCTTCAGAATAAGACACTGCTACATAAAGTATTGCATGTTGATATAAGCTTTTGAACAAAGAAATGGAATTGACACTCATTATTGAAAGAATAAAGTCACCCCCATTTGCTATTGTGGCACCATTTGCCTAGCAGGCCTATGACCTTGTTAAACATGACTGCCATTTTATTCTTTGAAGCTTGTCCCCAGGACTGGAAATTACTGGAAGCAACATCAGAACTAATTGCTCCCTACAGCCACCCACAAAAAATAACATTGAAACAAACTGCAGCCTGGTGTTTCAATGCCCCAACGGCCCAGGGGCCACACAACAGCAACACCCCACCTTTTTTTAATCCAACTATAGTCCAATAAAAGCTCAAAGCCCCCACCCCTCAATGCCGCGCATCTCTCCGTACCATGCCCCTCTCCTTTCTTGGAGAGTGAATAAAACCTTTATTTGCTACACTTTCTTCTCTTTGTGAATTCTTTCACAGCCCATGTCACCGAGCACCCTAACAGTTTTAACAGGTCTTCTGCAAGAATGTGATTTCTTAATCATAAAGGAAATTTATGGGAGTGTATACCAGGTTCATTTTCTGAATGAGGAATTAAAAACTTACAGAGAACAAGTCAGTTGCCGAAGAACATAGAGAAAGCTGGCAGTCTAGTTCTCTTAAACACAGAGTGGTGGCAACAGAGAGACGCTGGAGGAATGAGACCTACCTAGGGTCCAGTCCTGGCAGTGCTTTTAACCATCACTGGCCAGACTCTGGACTAGACACAGGAATTCCAAGAATGACTAAGCTCCTTACACTTCCTGTGCTAATGGCAGCAGTGGCTTTGATGGCCCAGTGCTGTGGGGTGGCTTTTGAGTCATAGTGCGAGCTCAACCAAGAGTTCATTGTTTTCAGCTCTCAGAGTGATTTTGTATTCCATCGAATTCCCTGCAGAAAATTTTTCCCTGCTTAAAGAAGCTGGAGTAAATTGGCTCTCTATTCCTGAATTCATATCAATACTCTTGTGAGTACAATGGTCTATTGGACTTGGGGAATCAGACCACATCATTTACACCTCTGTATTCCTTAATATTTTAGACTTTAAACATCACAATTCACAAAAATATGGACACTTGTTTGTTTACTGGAGTGGCAGAAAGTTTGACTTTTCTTTAAACTCAGAAAACCTGACAAGAGATAGGGCTACAGAAAAAAATACGCAACAGATGCAGCTGCCCAGGATGGGACAGCAACTCATGTTTTGTCGGTAGCGTGTTTTCGTCTTACTTTGCCTCATCCCTTTGTCTCACTTTGCCTCATCCCTTTGTCTCGTGTGTAATGAAAAGGGAAAGACCAAGGACGCGAATGAAACAGTCATGGCCAATATTTTTTTAAAAATAGAAGAAAAAAAGAATAGAAAAAAACAAGACAGCAGACCATACAGAAAGATTAAATATTGTTTAAAAATTATCTCTTGATGTTATTTTACAGCCTACAAGCAGATCACTAAATGAAGTTTGAAACACACTGGTCTCATGAGATGGTGTCAGAAGGAGTCCGAATTCCTCCACCATCTTTGGTTGGCAGTAAGGTTGCCCACAGTAAGGAGACGTTTCTCACCCCCAACTTCCGCCCTTCTATTCTTCTTCTTCTTCTTTTTTTTTTTTCTCCAGAAGAAGTCTTAAGTGTGTCCCAATAATTGGAGATTTGCCACTAAAGTCAACCCTTCTTTCTAGCCCGGTCCCCAATCACTGAAACATTTGGGCTTGTTGAATTTGTCTTATCCCCAAGATGTCAAAAGACCAAATAATTAAAAGAAATTGTGTCCAAACTTAACAAAGTATCAATTCTTTTTACAATATTTCTGAAGATCGGCCATGTAACCTCTGCCTGAATAGTCATGTTAATTTTTTTGTCGCTTAATTAAGAGAAGGAATTCAGGTCAGATGTGAAGAATAGTCAGGTATTCTTCTCTAAAAGCAATTAGCCACTTGGTTTTAACATTTATGTTCCTTTAAAAAATTATGTTTATTTACATGTGTTTCCTCCTCTATCTCCCCAGCTCATGTGTAAACAAAGTGATATACTGTTAGCCATTTCTGGTGCATCTGTTAAGAGAATATTAGCTTCTAACAGCTGAAGATGACTGGACCTTCACCTCTAATTTATTTCCTGAAAATAACAGTTGTCAGATGCAAAAATATGTCTATATAAATACAACCAAAAAAATAAACATATGCAGAGAATCATATGCTCATAATAAAATATCTCAACACAACTCAATTAATTGATGTTTTAGCCTTTTCAAGTTCAAGTGACTGTCAAAGATTTATTCTGAGCCAGGCTGATGTGGTCAGTCACATGCAAATACAAGACAGCTGGGAGCCCTTCAGCGTTTGGGTTCTCTAGAAAGAAAGAAAATCATTTTTCTAGATTGGGAGCCAGAGTCACAAACTCAAAAGCCCACGGGGGCCAGGCAGATAACAGAAACGAGTGAAGTGGTGAAGAACATGGGCCTACTAAGGAGCCTGTGCCCAACCAAGTGCAAGTCCCCCTTACTAAGCCCTGGCAAAGTTTTTCTATCAAAAGATGTAGGCTCAGTTGTCTAGATTTTTCTATTTTTAAATAATGGCCAGGCAGCTTTTTGTTTCTTTCTCCTCTTTTAGGAAATCTCTTCATTTTTAAGTGTTGGACACTAGCTCAATTAATAAAGAACAAAAACTCAGACAAACTACTGGGCACATGAAAAATATAAGCAAAAGCTCACGTGTGCCCAGTTAGGTGAATTTCTTTTAGGTCCCGTTTCAGTGTCTTCCCTAAAAATCAACATTTATATACATCTATGTACTTACACATGGGTAAGTTATTTTTAAAATGTTTTTAAAGTGTTTAAATTAAATTAGGAAATGTCTTTGAGATAAATCACTTTAGAACAGGGCCTGCTAGGTAAGGCAGCGACAGTTCTGCTAGGTCATGGAAGAGGGAGGGAAGGCAGAAAAGTACATTTTCTTGTAGAAATTACTGTTAAACAGTATTGTAACCCACCCTACCATTCTTCTCACATTGTTTCTATAAATGCCGACTCTAGTAGGTAGCTCATAGATAAATGGAATGTTTGTAAAAATCCTAGGAACTAACTTCAAAGATACAGACTCAAGCCTTCAGTCATTCCAGTTCCAGGAGATTCGCTGACCTTCAACCTCATAACCAGAAAGACACACACCAGACCATCGCTTGACCAGTCTCAAGGTCCTTATCAGAATAGACTGTGCTGGTCTGCATGTAGAGACCCATCCCTTTGATCTTTTGTTTTATTTTCCCTCTTCCTCCTTATTAAAAACAAAAACAAAAACAAACAAACAAACAAAACCTCTCTGCCTACCTCAGAGGGTTTGGGGATGCTTAAAGGAGACCCTAGTACAGGAAAACAACAAAGTAAGATGCCTGGAGCAGAAGGATTGCCCAGGAAATGGTTGTCATCTACATTAATCAACACTGTCATTTGTTCCCAGGCAAGCATTGGAGGTATTCAAACAATAACACATTTCTTGAAAACATCCAACAGTTAAACTGTGGAAGGGTTGGTTCCTCAGTGGGACAACATAACTGGAAAACAAATATTTGACCTCAAATTGAGATGCCATGAAATCTGTTATCCAACCTGGCCATTTTTGTCCAAGACAAAGGCTAACATGAATGGAATGCCCAGGCAGCCAATGAAAATTGGGATCTTCCCAGGAAAATCAGGAAACTGTGTGTTTATTCTGTTTATATTCCAACCTCCACAGTGCAAAGAGCCTGTCCTTGGAATGGAAAATACCGATATTGCACAGTCTGTCATCTTTTGCTGTTAATTTTCCATTAAGTAAATTATTGTATTGTTTAGCAGACTGTATTTGCAAAGTGAAGTTAATTTTTAGGCTTGAAACCTATGCAAAACAAAAAACATAATGGATAAAATTACAAAAATTGATTGCTAGCAGGTCATAATTTGATTTCTGTGGTTGTGGGGTGAAGTTTGATGCAATGGAGAACCATAAATAAGGACGGTTAAATAGTTTGGATTCTTGTCCCTGTGCCATCACCAGCTGGCTGTGTGATCACAGGGAAATTACTAAACTCTGCTGTGTCACACAGCTCCATCAGCTGCAAAATCAGAAAAATGCCACCTGCCCTAAGTGCTTCAGAGACTGGTAATACAATTAAATGAGATGTCAGAGTAAGTGCTTTGAAAAAATACGACAAAAGAACACTTATTTTTGTAAAAGATGGAGCTTCACTTCTTGAATAGAAAGCACCCATATCTCTTTTTAAGCCAACAAATGGAATTGAAAGAGGGTATGTATAATTATAACAAAGCTCAAAAGATCTGGTCTCATGGGCCTCATTTTCCTCGCCCTCCCATTGTTGTGGCAGATGATTAATCACCAGGTTCTTGACTTCCCACTTTGCTGACTGGCCACGCCAGGGTCGTAGCCACTTTTTAAATCCATCTTCTGGCTTTGCAGCTATGCAGGGCAAAGAGCCTTTCCTAGTGTTAGGTCATGCCAAAGCTAAACCCGGAACCCCCATTAGCCTAATTGACAGCATGCCTTTCCCCTGGGGAGAAGAGCAATAATCTAGCTATTTATCTTGTCTGTAGGTTTATCACCGCTGTGCTCAGGCAGAGATGTTTAAATATAAAAATGAGGTAAGGCACATTCTTGCCAGACCATGTGCCATTAAAGCCAGGTTGGGTGTCAGAAGAATGGAAGGGGAGCATCTGGGACTGTGGTCCTCTCTGTTGCTGTTTAATGTCTCAAGTGGCCTTGGAGTAAGTGTCTGCTCAGGAGGGCACTAAAGGACATCTCTTTGTAATTGGGAGCAGGCTGGAGCTGTGTGGCCACCGCTACCCACGGAGCTGCTGCCTGTAAGCGGCTAGACTGCTGCTTTTCTGCAAGGCAGAAGAGGCCCATTAGAATCATGAAGGGGTGGTTTAATTCTGCAACAAGATGTGTACAAATGTATGCCTCCTATTGAAACCCATGCAACAGCTTCCAAAGTTAATTAAAAGCTAATTTTCTAATGAGGTGGCAACACTGGCAACAACATGCTATCAGTATGAGAGCGGCAGTCAGCAGCCGGTGAGGGAACAGGCCACCGCCTTCTTACGGGATGGAACATCCTACCTACATCCATTAACTACCTTCCAGCTATATTGCTTTAATATTAGATACCAGTATAGACTGTCAAAAAAAATCACAAATTGCTCTGGAGTTGCCGAAATATTGTTGATAGTGATTTTGCTGCAGGATGCTTTCCAGCTATAACATCACAGACAATGAAATCCATTCCTGGAAAGATTAAATCCAGGGGCAGTGCCGTGGACACTCGGTCAAGTGACACGGGCATTGTCATCCTTTGGTCAATTACTAATTGTAGGCCAGAATTGCAATTAGCTTTAATAACTAGAAAGTGCCTTAAATTAACTGCACTTATGTTGGTTTTGCCTCTTATTTTGATTTCAAACACACAGCCAAGTGAAATGACTCATGGTCATTACCCTAATGATGCCAGTCTCCTGGCCACAGTCCGAGTGCGCCAGGCACCTGTGGCCACTCCTTCCCATTCTGCATGGGCAGTGTGCAGTGAATGATGTTATTCAAGCAGATGATGACGATTGTCAAGAAAATAAATAACATAAAAATAAAAACTAAGATTTCCATAGAAACTCCAGGATTCTGGATATTTAAGACATAGCTTGTGGACATCGTTAAAGTCTCTGAGACAATCTAATACATTGAATAGAAGTTTATTACGTAGTCATTTAACAGTAAGATGTGGAAAGGTGTGCTTTGAATGTGCTGCTTCTATAGGACATTTCTTGTCAGTCCAATAAGAGAGTAAATTTTTAAATTTATTCTTATTTTTGATTTTAGAGAGGAGAAGGGAGGGAGAAAGATGGGGAGAAAAACATCAATGCAAGATAGAAATATCGACTGGTTGCTTTCCGTATGTGGCCCGACCAGAGATCAAGAGTCCACAACCCAGGCATGTGCCCGGGACCGGGAATTGAACCGGCGACCTTTTTATTTGCGGGAAGATGCTTAACTGAACCACACCAGCTGGGGCAGAAGAGTAAATTTTTATTGATCCTCTTGGAAAATAGTATAGTTAGGACTTTTCAGTTAACTTTACGTACACTTTTCTCTCTCTTATTCTCAAGCTCATTTTCTCTCTCTCATAGTCTCTCTTTTACCTGCTCTCTCCTCTCACTTCTTATTCTGTCTCTTGTATTTGTTCATTTTCTTCCTCTCCCAGGCTCTCTTGTGCTCACACATGCTTGTGCTCACCAGAGTTCTCTGAAGCTTATAATATGGTGTCAGGTCTATGTTGTTGCCAGTTCACAGAAACTTCAAAAAACACCCCTCACATCTCACTGGCCAACACTGAGTCAGATGCCATGTTAAAGCCAATCACCAGAAAAGAGAACGAAGCCATGTGCTTGAATCGGATTATCATGACTCACTCCTGGGACTGCGACCGGCCCGACTTCCCCTGAAGTGCAGCTGTGTGCGTGTGTGGACACCGGCACGGAACTTGGGTCCTGTTAGAAAGGATAAAGGAGGACATGGTTGTGAGGTCAGAAACCAACAGTATTTGCTGCAAAGATCATTAGCACTATTTACACTGTGGCAGAGAGAGTAGAACAGGGTCTGCATAATAGCTCACAGCATTGTTCTCAGAAGAATAAGACGACCAAAGCTGGACCTTCTAGAGAGGAAGTAGAGTGCCCCGTCCTGTGAGACTAAGACCTACCCATGTTAGCAGGTGTGAGGAAAAGCTTAAAGTATCCTAGGAGGAATAAGAACCACATGCCATTCATTTGTTCTTTAATACATGTTTGCAGAGTGCTTACTATATGCCTGACACTTCAGTTGAGTCTCGGTTATGTCCAGTGAACAAGACAAAGTCCTTAATCTCATAAAACTTACTCTCTAGCAGGAGAAGCAGGTGATGAGCAAGTTAAACATATGAAGTAATTTCAGATTGTGAAGAAACTAAAACTGTGGAAAATAGTAGAGTCCCTGGAATAGAAAAGGAGCCGGGAACCTTAGCTAGCTTTGTCAAGAAAAACATATGGGAGGCAACCAATAGAGGCTTTGATGGATGTTTCTCTCTCACATCTCTCTCTCCCCCTCTCTATGTGCCCCCTCCTCTTTCTCTAAAATCAATAAACACAGGTGAGGATAAAAAAATTTTTTAAAAGGCCCTCTGAGGAAGTGACTACAAATATAAAGTAATAAAGGGAATTAACAAAGAGCTAAACACCCATCACAAGTGCAACACAGTTAAAAGGCACGTTCCAAATACTTCTCGACTTTCTCAGTGACGATTTTATTTCTGAAATATTGTTGCAACCATTGTGATTTAAAAATCATTACTAAGAACATACCATCTGCTAAGAATTTTGTGTACTTTATTGATTCATTCAATAACTATTCATTAAGCACCTACTATACACCCGGCACTGTTCTGGACATGTGCTAAGAAACAGCAATTCACATTTCTGCGGCTGGGGAGCTGACATTCTCATGAATCTATTTCTCATCAATTAAAACAAACAAACAAAAAAAAAACCAATGAAGTACACCCTAATCACATTTGGCAGATGGGAATGGAGTAGCTTAGAGATATTAAATACCTTGATTAACATAATATTTCAAACCCTTGAATTTTGCTCTTATATACATTGCCTTTAAATGAAACAATAATAAAAAACATAATTGTAGTAAAAAATGCAAGTGGTAATTAAATCTTATAAAAGCAGTCTTCAAAATATTCAGAGTAAAGATAGGTATACACCTGTGAAGTGAGATTTTAAAACAAATACCATTAAATTATTTATATTAAAATTTTAATTACCTTAATACAAGTGTGATATTTCTAATGAAGAAAAATGAGAAAGCCTTAATATTGGTGTTTTAAATTAGAATTTTATCCACAAGCAGGCATGGATGAAAGTCATTGGTTTACATAGAACTCCCCCCAAAAAACATAGGCAGCAAAATCTCAGGCATTTCTCTTAGTCACGTTTTCTCTGATATATCTCATTGGTCAAGGACAACACAAGAAATAAAAATAAGCAAGTGGGATTACATCAAACTAAAAAGTTTTGTACAGCAAACAAAACGAAAAGACAACCCGTTGAATGGGACACCATATTCACCAATGATACCTCTGATAAGGGCTTAACATCCAAAATTTAAAAGAACTCATATAACTCAACACCAAAAACCACAAACAATCCAATTTAAAAAATGGGCAAAGGACCTGAATAAACATTTCTCCAAAGAGGACATACAGATGACCAAATGACATATGAAAAGACGCTCGATGTCACTAATCATCAGAGAAATGCAAATTATAGCAACAATGAGATATCACCTCACACTTGTCAGAATGGTTGTCATCAATAAATGATCAAACAATAAGTATTGGTGAGGATGTGGAGAAAAAGGAACCCTTGTGCACTGTTGGTGGGAATGAAGACTGGTGCAGCCACTATTAGAACAGTGTGAAGGTTCCTCAAAAAATTAAAACTAAAACTACCATATGGCCCAGTGATTCTACTTCTGGACACTTATCTGAAGAAATTCAAAACACTAATTTGAAAAGATATATGCACTCCTATGTTCTTTGCAGTATTATTTGTAATAGCCATGATATGGAAGCAATTTAAGTGCCCATCAGTATATCACTGGATAAAGAAAAAATGGCACATATATGCAATGGAATATTACTCACCCATAAAAAATGAAACCCCACCATTTGCAGCAGCATGGATGAACTTAGAAGGTATCATGTTAAGTAAAGTAAGTCAGCATAAGAAAGACAAATATAATATAATTTCACTTATGTGTGGAATCTAAAGAACAATATAAATGAACAAACAAAAAAGAAACCGACTCATAAATACAAAGAACAGGCAGATGGCTGCCAGAGGGAAGGAGGTTTGGGGGACTGGGTAAAAAAAGATAATGCTATTTAGAAGTATAGTCTGGTGGTTACAAATTATATACACGGGGAGGTAAAGTACAGCATAGGAAATATAATCAATAATATTATAATAACTATGTCTGGTAGCAGGGAGAATACTTTGTAAAGTATATGTTTATCTAACTAACCACTATGCTGCATACCGGAAACTAATAAAAAATAATATTGAATGTGTACTACAATTGACCCTAGGACTAAGGTCCGTAAGCTTAACAGTTACATTCTCTTCTATGTAATTTATTGTCTCAGACCTCATGCTCAGTTTCACTAGCTGTTAGGGAAATGCAAATCCACACTACAATGAGATACCACCTCATACTTGATAGAATGACTATTATTAATAAGACATGGAATAACAGGAGTTGGAGAGGTTGTGGAGGAAAAGAAACCCTCATTCACCACTGGTGGGAATGTAGAGCCACTATGGAAAACTGTATGAAGGCTCCTCAAAAAAAAAAAAAAAGAATAAAGTTACCATATAACCTAGCAACCCCTCTTCTAGATACCTACCATTTTCAAAATTTTGAAAACATATATTCACAAAGACATATGCACCTCTGTTCATTGCAGCCCTATTCACGGCGGCCAAGCCATGCAAACAACAAAAGTGCCCTTTGACAGATGGCTGAACAAGGAAGACGTGGTACACATATACAGTGGATTAGTACGAGCCCTAAGAAAAGATGGAATACTGCCATTTGCGACAGCATGGATGGACCCTGAGAATACCTTGTTAAGCAACTAAGTCAGGCAGAAGTTAAAGAACCATACGATTTCACTCAAATGTGGATTACAAAACTGAAAGCAACAAATGAACAAACAAGAAAAAAAAATACAAAAACTCATAGACACAGACAACAATATGGTGGTTACTGGAGGGAAGGAAGTGGGTGGGGGTAGTATAGGATAAAAAGCATCATATACATGGTGACAGAAGAAGATCTGATTTGGGGTTGTGGACACACAGTGCAATATACAGATGACACATCACAGAATCGGACACTTGAAACCCATATGATTTTATTAACCAATGTCACCCCAATAAATTTAATTAAAAATATAAATAAATAAAAATAAATTCATTGAACTTAAACTTCAATGTGTAGGTAGGAATGTTCATAGCTTTCATAAGATTCCCAAAGCCTGCTCATTCAAAACAGTCTAGAATCACCTCTTTAGAAGTTATGTATATCCCCAAAGGGAACTTTCTAATAGATTTCAATGTTAAAGGGTTCGTTAAAGGCAAACACATACCAAAATAGTAGCAGAGGTCTCTATAGAATACCACCAGGAATTCTTAGCTCCTAAACGAACTGTGGTTAGTAAAAATTGTTAAAAATAACTATTAAAAAGTTTCACTTATATTACAAATAAGAGCCCAGAAGATCCAGCTTTGCCTGTTGCTCAGGTCTGATGGTACAACACTGACAAACACCAAGCAGAGGACAGATGTGATAAGATCTGATTTATTTTCTCTGCCTTGGTTGTCAAGTAGAGTGATCTTGATATGGAAAAGGTAGGACAAATGCTGGGAAGAGGAAATAGGAGCCTGAAGTCTGTAAAAAGACTAAGAATTTCTATCTGTCTCAGTTGCATTTGTCTCTTAACTTGCAAATATTATTCAGAACTTTAAGGAAACTTAGTATCACTTCATTATTCTAGCTTGGATATCCTTAAGGAATTATGAGGATTTGAAATTTGGAAAAACACACATGAGCAAATTTAGCTCTGATGCTCCAAATCAGGTCAGAGAACTTGACTCTAGTAGAGTCTGAAATGGATTGTTTAAAATATATCTTGGGTACACTTAAAATGAAGCCAACCTATCTCAGGCTTGTCTCCTTTTAAACTGGTGTTTCTCAAATAGGAGATTATGGAAATGCAGTAAACATACTGCATACCATAATATGTTTAATGAGTTCCCTATTTAGGAACACTCGTTACTTTTTTGCAGAGCAAAATACAGCATAACTTTACAGATGCTAAAATATGAAAACTGGAAAACTAAATGGAAGTGGTATCACCTACTCAAATAATGTCTTGATGAAAGCAAAAAGATTTAGAAGCTGAATAACCATGGTTAAAAGACTGGCTCTGGAACAAGACATTTTTATTTTTTGGAACCTAGATGCATTATTTCTGGTCTGTAGCCTTGAAAAAAATCACTTAGAAAAGCCTCAGTTTTGATGTAAAATGGAGATAACAGTATCATCCACCTCCCAGGATTCTGTGAGTATGAAAGAAAAAGATATACATAAACAGTTCACCAGTGAGCCCAGGCTGGCACAGTGCACAGTAAATGGTAGCTTTTGTTGCTTTTATTATTCCTAGCTAATTAAATGTAGCATTTTTTGTAGTTGTAAGCCCCAGTGATACTCAAGGGAAAGAGTTTAATGTAATGGGATAATAAATTTTAAAACTGTTAAAGGAATTATCATATGAGGAATATTAGTAGAAAGTCTAATAAGCTTTAATCTCACATGTTAATATAATGCTCCATTAAAATGTAATTAATAATCATTAATGTTAATTTTATTTCAGAGTGAAATTTGCCAAGGTACTCAGAGAAGTGTGAAGTTATACATAATAAATGTCTAAAACATTATAAAAACATGCAAAATAACAGTATTGATATATATAAAAATGGCTCTTTGAAAATATCAGAAGATAACCTCTATAGTTTGCATTCATAAATGCATTTCTATATTTTAACATCCAGTTATTCAGAGCTATGAAAGGCTACCTACTTCTTAGTGAAACTGTGCCATACTCATCACTCACCGAGATACTTTGTTAACAAAGTACAGCAGCTAAAACAGGATAGCAATTTGTTTGCTCAGTCCTTCATTTGGGAGTGTGCTAGGCAATTCTGGAAGTTGCTAACTAAATTATCTTTTCGTAGTGACTGTACTGTCTTTGTAATATGAAGACATTCTTATTTCTTTATTCTCCATTCAGTTCACTTATTGAGTTTCAGCTATCCCAGGCTAGTGTAATTAGGAAAGGATGAAGTAGACACGGAGCCAACCCACCGTTGGGTGATGGACTACATAAATCGTAGTGCTTGATGAACTGTGGCAGGTGCTCTTGAAACGTGTGACTAAAGTGCCCTGGAGAGGAAGGGAAAATGCCATTTCAGTCGAGTCTTGAAGCACCAGGTCTATAGTTCATGGGGCGGGGTGGTGGTGATAGTAGGTAAAAAACCTGGAGAGTAGAAGCAGCAACAACTAAAGAGCAAGAAGGAAGACATAGGTGAGCACTGAGGAATACACGAGTTTAATTAGATTGGAACAAGGGGTTCACACAAATAAAGACCAAGGAGCGCTAAAAGGACTATGGATTGAACCCTGAGGAACACGCAGGCTGCACAGAATCAGGAGGAGAAGTGAAAAAGAAGGATAATGTGGTGTGACTGAACCACGCGAAGAAAGGGTGTCAGGCAAACCATAGCTTCCGACAGTGTGGTGCTGCAGTTGGGAGATTATTGGTGACCTCAGGTAGATCACGTGTGATGGAGATTGAGGACAGAGGGGAGTCATGAAAAGGAAGAGAAAAGGAGAGTTGATGGATGTAGATGAGCCTTATGAGGGATGCACTTGGTTACGAAGAGAAGACAGAAAAGGTAATATTAAGGGCCTAAAAGATGCCCACAGAAAGAAATGAGAGGACAGAATGCAAGCGGGAGCACAGAGGTGAAGCAGGCAGGATGTGAAACCAACACAGCTAGTCTCTTGGCCAAAAAGGGAAAGAAGAGGAGTATGTAGGACAGCTAGTCTTCTACAGAAATATGCGCCGTTGACAGGACATCGTTGAGAACAAAGATAATTGAGAAAGCAGGTGTGGAACTCTTTGGACAGCTCAGTCTCAGCTCCCTTTGAGTCTCATTTAGGCTTAGATCAATGGTCTCCAAAGTGGAGTTAGTGCATCTTTAAGACTTTAAAGATGTCCGTTGTTCATTTACTGGGACACACTGCATTTTATGCATATGTATTGTATGTGGCTAATTTTATGACAGAATATAATGCTTTGTAATGAGATTGGAATGAAACTAAAAATGTTTTTACAACTTAGAAATATAGAGGTTTTCTTGCAGTGTAGTGCCAAAAGAATGACAAATAAAAAGTCAAATATTGCAAATTTGCAGACCTTTTCTTTATTGCAACATTTTCTTCGCTTGGAGCATAGGAGACAATGCTTAGTTTATTTTCCTCCTGCTTTTCACCATCTACTTGTCTCTGCCTTTTTCCCTGGAGCTTCCTCATCAGGCTGATTTCTTAACATTGGCTGGCCTAAGGATTTTTTCAGAGACCACTCTTTTTCTTCATTTTACTCATTCCATACGAAATCTTTTCCAATTTTATAACTGAAAATGCCACCCCAAATGACTCCCAAATCTGTATTTTTAGCCTGGACTTTCCCCCAAAACTCAAGTCTTAGTTTTTCAACCACCTATTTAACATTTCCACTTTAATCATCCCACAAATATATATATATATTTACCTTATTATGTGTCAGGAAACTAGGTATAGCACTTGGAGTACATTATTACTAAGGCCAAATCTCTGCTCTTTTGAACCTTGCCTTCCTGTGGGGGAGACTGAAAATGGACAGTATGCATAATAACAGGGTAAACTAAGTATGTAGAGTGTTCAAAAGTAAGAAGTGTTAAGTACTGAATAAATAAGACTATAGCAAGTGGCTTGGGAGTGTTGGAACAGGACAGGCAGCATCAGGTTGCAATTTTAAATGGGCTGTTTAGGATAGGCCTCACTGAGGAGGTGGCATTTAAGCCCAGATTAGGAAGAGGTAAAAGAGTGAGTCAAATAGAAAGAATGGTCAGAGCAAAAGCCCTCTGTTTGACAGGTCTGAAGAAATCAGGAACAGTCGGACTTGTGCTATGGTAGAGCGAATAAGTGGGGTCTCTCATTCTCTGCCTTCCGACCTTCTTCTCTGTAGCACTTCTCACCACCTGGCTTATTATGTTTATGTATTTGTATTATTTTCACTTGTTTATTTCATCTCTGCTTGCTTATTTCTCCAGAATGTGGGCTCTGTGTGGACAGAGATCCTTATTAGTTTTATTTCACTGCTGTATTTCCAGTTGCTAAAAAGCACCTTGCATGTAGCAGAAATATAATAAATATTTGTTGAGTGAATGAAAAGTAAGAAAGAATATGTCAATGTAGTGGGTCTGTATCTATATTTATTTATCTTTGGATTAAAGACAGCAAAAATTTGGATATTACTGTAGTCACAGGCCATTGAGACTTAAGAACAAATAAAATACATATTTTTATAAGAATATGAATTTATCATAACATTTAGAAGGCTAAAATAAAAATAAATATGCAAACATTATTAGGCACTATTTCTAGCTAATATGATTGAGGTTGAATTATTTATATTTTTTGTATTTTTTATAATGAACATATAATTTTTAAAAATGATAAAACTCTTTCCATGTACATATAACTTTTAAACCTGTGATATTTTCTGGATTTGAACTTTCGAAACAGAGGTGCTTTTTAAAGCCATGAGTTGGAACCTTACTATAATTTTTGGTTCAATAAAATATAATTGTGGTATACCTCCACAAGTCACAATTTAATAAACCTAGAGTCTCATTTCTAGGACCAAAGAGGGTGGGGAAACGTGGAGCTCGATAACGCTGTTTTGTTTCATTAAATGTCCTCACTGTCTGTGTGGAAGTGTGGCTTGTCGCTGACAGATGATAAAAGGCAGCAGACATCATTAGTGTCCATCGCATGACTCCTGACACCGACCGGGGTGCGGGCCTCTGTTTGCTCACGATCAGAGGTGAAGTCTTTCTACAGATTGATTTGAAATTACTTCTTAACTTTAGTGTTCAGATCTGGCCATGAAGCCAAGAGTGGCTTTCTATTCCAACCTTAAAAACCGTCTTATGAGGTTTTAAATCTTTCAGCTCTGCATTTCAGACTGCTTCAAGGGGTAACTATGTTCACAAAAAGAGAGTGTTCATGGAGTAGTTTATTAGAATTTCAAAAAAGTGCCATCTCTCGGTCTGCTCGTTACTAGGGACAACCTGATGCCAGGCAATTTATGATTATTGAAACATATCATTTGCATTTAAATTAAATGAATTAATGACGATTACAATAATACATTATATTTCCTTATTGTTTGTTGCTTTAATTTTTACACATGTGAAATAAAAATATAGGTTTTTATTTGTTTCTTATAGAGAAGATAATAAGACAAATATGTATTAAAGAAATTACTTAGTCTCTGTTATTTCCAGTTTTTTCATGAGAATATGTTTTTAGATGGGTTTTTCCCTTAAAACGTGGCTTCTTTCTATGAAATTTATTTAAGAAATAAAAGAAAAATACATTTTAATTGTTTTAGAAGTTATTTCTCAACATTAATCTACATCAAAAATCCTTTTTAATAAATAAATAAATAACCCAAATGTTTTATTTACAACTTTTTATATAAAAAGGTTTTCTTATGTCAGTAAATGATAATCTTAGTAACTAAATAATTAGTATTTATTGAGAAACTATAATATGTGGGTTATTATACTAGATACTATGATGAAAATTAAAATAACAAGATACCTCCCCTTAAAATGTAGAATGCAATTAGGATGTGCAACTTAAGACACAAAACATTTTTAAAATCAAAATATAAGTCTATAGAAAACAAATTGAAGGTGACTTTATATGTTTATTCTAGAAAATGGTTAATTTCAAAACTCTATTTCCAAGGAAATCATGGGACTGGAGATGATGGTGTCCTCCTAAACCTGAATCTCTCCTCAAGTCCTTCCTCAAAATAATAGTATCAAAAAAGGGGTGTAAATGAAATCACAAATGATTCAAGCCTTTAAACTCACTAGGGAGTGGGAAATACCACAATCAATTTACCTATAAATATAGATAGAAACTTCACATTCCAACAGACCTCCTAAGACTGATATAAGCCTGTGGGTGCTGAAAGCAAGAACGGGAAAGCTTAAAAGACATTAAAAAGTTGAGCACATAGAAAAAGAATAGATCTAGAAAAAAAAAAAGTACACAGTAAGTGGTTGAATTGTGATACTGTGTAGTTCACAGTATCAGCTACAGAAAAATCGATAGAAAATGATTGGTATTGAGGCTTCAAAATGTGTTTTGGAGAGAATCATAAAAGTAAAGATTATTCCCTTGAGGATCCAGCAGAAATGAGAAAGAAGAAGGTAAGAAGGGGAAACTGAGGATCTTTCAGAAGTGAAAGAGAAACAAGGCATGCCAATCCTTTGTCTCTCTCCTACCACTGAGCATTCATTAAAACAAAATGGCCTCCTTAGGCTGATGGAAGTTGGCACTCCTGGAGTAAAGACTCTACTCCCATAATGTCTAGGAATAGAAAAAAAGAATCACACCAAATTCATACAAAGCTAACAAAAGAAGAAAACAGAAAATTCAAATCACAATACTTCAGCTGATGAAATGCTCCCTGCCAGCAAAGGATTAAGAAAATCATAAAACAGAATAATGTTCTAACATGATTTTTTCCTGAATTAAAATCCTCAGACAAGTATTTGAAGATCAGATGTAGGTATGCAGATATACATAAAGATATAGATATAGATATAAACTAGGATAATAAATCTTAAAAGTTAAGGCCATAAGAGGGGGGAAGAATGTAATGCAATAAGAGTTGATTGATCTCATTCAAGAAATTAAAAGAAGAAACAAGTCCATCTCAGAAATAAAGAATAAATTAAAAGACACCCATAGCATAATAGACTATAGTAAAATTTACTAATACACTTTGAAGAAAAGCAGAATAACAATGAGATAAAAAGATAAAAGGTCAAAGAGAAAATGGTTAAAATGGAAGAGTTCGTTTCATTTGAACTCTATGCAGAGTTCAACATGCCTATAGCTCAAGACTCTGAAGAAGGAAAATAAAACATGTACTATAACTGATTTGTAAAATATAATCCAAGAAAAACAATTATTTTTTCATGTCCAAAGGGCAAAAAGGTATTCAAGGTATTCAGGAATTAGGATCTAATTACCAGGGTTAAAAAAAAAAAAAAGGTTGGCATCAAACTTCTCAAGTTTGATGAAAAACGAAACAACAGTGGAGCAACATTTTAAAGACATTCAAACACAGAAGTTAAAAACCAAGTGTTTTATAACCATCCAACTGCAATAGAAAAACACCTTTAAAGACCGTCAACAAATCCAGGGGTGCTTTACACATGAGCCGTTCTTTGGTTGGATGAGCTTCATTAAGCTAGGAAATACCTGGGAAAATTTGAGCAAAAGAAGTGATGAAAATCATTTCACATATTTAATTTTAGAGTTAAATTTAAGCATTACATACCTAAAAAGAGAGTGGTGGGATGGGTGAAAAATTGTGTGTGCACGTTATGTGTTACATATAAAATGTTCCGGCAAAGTGGGAAGAAAACAACTGGAACGGAGGAAGAGAAAGACAGAAGAGATAGAGTAAGATTATTGACCGTTCTATAGGGAATGGGCCATAGTCAAGGATATCATGTAAGACCGAGAGCACACAGAATAGAATGTAATTTATAAAAATTATATTTAAGGGCACTACAAAGGTATAAAATATAAGAGAATCCTCTAAATAAAAGTACCAATGTTCCCAAAAAATTTTAGAGCAAAAACAGACCAAATATATATGCACAGTATATATAACAAAATATATAGGGTAACATGAAATTATATACAGATTGGACACCAATATATCAACCATCAAAAAATACGAGTGGGCTTATCCCATCTATTATGAGAAAAATAATTCAAATTGGTTCATAAAGCAAATTTCAACTCTATGGTTTTGTGCAAGGGGCCAGTAATTCAAAGGTTGAAATTATGTATGGGATAGTATATATCCAGAAAATGAAACTGTAAGACAGCAGTAATTGTGGTATTAATATAAGAAAAGTAAAATTCAGATAAAAAAACCCACAGAAAACAAAAACCAAAAAACCATCAAAGACACTCAATAATGCTAAAAGTCAAAACTCACAATAAAGATATGAAACATATAAATTATCAATATACCAAATAGCAGAGCAGCCATGTTCAAAAAGCAAGAAATACAGAAGATGCATGGAGAAATAATGTAATAACTGATGCCATACCAATCGCAGTACAAGGCAAGTGAAATGGATGAAAACTAAGAAAGGTTTTTAACGTACACTGCAAAAGTACCTTCCAGAAAGTGAGACTGATCAGGGGCCTCAGGAGTTGGAAAATTTTAGTTTTAGGTAATAGTTAATAAGCTTGGTAGTTAATGCATGTAAAAAGCTTTGTTTCAGGAACTGAAGGCACGGCCCACCCTGACTCCAGGAGGCCACAGGCAATTGACCTTTGTTCTCCAGAAGAGACCCTAAGCAATCGAGGTGGTATCTGAGCCACATGTTCCAGGGAGAGACATCCCACCAACCAGGACACAGATGAAGAAAATCACCCAGGACACAGGACACAGGACACAGGACACAGGTAGAAAAATCACCTGTCAACAGACGAAAGGACATTAAGGAAATTGCTGGACAGCAGCTTTTATCTGATTAACCTCTTTCCTTAATTCCAAATCCCTTACCTACTTTTTCCTCCTTATAAAAAAAGGCTGGCTTGAAAGAAAATGTAAGAGGGTCTGTTTAAGGTACATAACCCGCTGTCTTCCCAGATCGACAGCCATCTGAATAAGGCACCCATAAGATTCAATTCCTGTCTCTGCTTACTGGGTCTGGTAGTGACAGGCAGCACGAAGGCCAGCTTTTCCAGGCTCCAGATTACCACTCCCCGAAGCAGCATATGGAAGAGACTGCTCCCTCACATCCTTAATTACCAATGGTTACTGGACTGCATGTTATATTTTAATTTAAGGTGTTGTAACCCAACAGTAATTCCTTTATGATTTCTGACTCATGAATCAATGACTAGGAATAATACCCCCACTTAAATATTCCACAACTGTCCACGATTCCTTCTAATAGTTTCTATGGTTTCATTTATTTCATACAGAAACCACAAATACCACCAGAAATTAATCTTGTTTTAAGTCATGGTATAAGCATCTTTTAATTTCCAAATGAATACTCAGTTGTTTCAATATATTTAATAAATTATCGTTTCACATGATATATATTCAAATGCATCGAGAAATTTTATCCATAAGTAGCTAAATCATCAGCTTTAGAAACAGATACATAATTCTTAGAGAGTTTTTTGAAATGTTAATGTATAGATTATTTTTTATGAATGCAGTGATCACATCTGATTCCCATTTACTGTTTTTAATCTGAAATGACCCAAATAATTTTAAAAGCACTTATTATTTATGTATGTACATGTATGCTATTGCAAGAAAAAGAATCAAAATAATACCCATGTAACTAGTACCCAATTTACATTTGTATTGTCTACGATTTTTATTTTTGCCATTTTGAAGAGTGTTAAAGATATTTCATTTAAAAATTTTTATATTCCTAATTATCCTTGTCATTTTACTTAATTTTACCATTGATTCTCTAAAAATTTTAAAGTATACTATCCTATCATTTGTAAATAGAGAAAATTTCAATTGTTTTTTCCAATTCTCATTTGATTTTCCCTTTAATCCAAGTATTGTACAATGGCCTGTTATTTAAATTTTAATTTTTAAGTTCAAATTTTACTGTACTGTAATCAGAGTGTTGTTTACAATACTCTGTTTTATGGAACTTGCTGATGATTTCTATTTGACCTGACATATAATTAGCTTTCTTACATGATACGTGTACTTTAAAAAGGTGGTGTCTTCTATTATAAGACATAATCATTATAAAAAGATGCTGAAAGTTTTAGTTAAAATATTGATGTAAAACATTAATTTGGAGGAAATCAGGTTATTACATAAACCCACTGATAAATTTCAGCATCATCACAAATGAGGCAACCAGATATTGTGTCTTATTAAGTATTATGAAATATTCTTGCCTTAAATAACAACAAAATTATCTGGGTCTAATCTAACCTAAGATAGTTTACCAAAAATAGAGTAGAGGACTAAAATGAACGACATAATGAAAAAGCCCAAGTCTACAATGTTGGACATTCAAAAGGATGTATAACTGAGCTGCTGCAACAGATCAGTAGCATCAAAGAAAAAAGAGGTTTATTACAGAATAAAAGAGATATACAACTTAGTGCAGTACAGATCTTGATTCAAAACCTATTATAAATAGACAACTTAGAGACAACTAGGGACGTTTGAATATGGCCTTGGTAATGCATGTTAAAGAATAACTATTTGATTCTATCAGCTGTAATACTTCCTAGTTAATGCAAGGGGTGGGGGGGACAACAAATAAACAAAACACCAAAGGTCTTGTCAGGGATTTATCCTGCGATATTTATAGGTAAAATATCACCATAGCTGAGGTTTCCTTTAAAATACCTTAGCGTACAAAAAATGGGAGGATATATGAGTGGCAAAATATTGGTAATTTTTGAAACTAATTATTGGAACTAATTATTGAAATTAATAGATGGGTAGACTTGAGATTCATTGTATTAGTCTCTCTAGTTTTGTATAATGAACAAATGTGGTCAGCAATAAGTAAAAAAGTCAAAGATATTGAAAAAATAGGTAAAGATTAATGATGATTCTAAGTGAAAGACTAGAGGCAGGTAATACAGTAAGCACACAATAATAAAGTATGACAAAGTAGAAGTGAGGTGCATACCCCTAACAAAGGGCATCTTTGAGATTGCATAGAATTTAGGATTGAGGCAGATAGAAGGCGAGGAATAGAAGAAAGCAAGAGCACTCAAATAAGATGCCTAGAACAGCACCTCCTATCTGGATCACAAATGTTTGGAAACTAGAGTAGTAAGTAATTTTTTATGTCTGGATTATATCTCTTTGCTTTACCTACTCTTCCCATGCTGTTCTTTTATGTAAAGCATCCTAACAAAGGCTAAGATTACGATCTCTCCTCATAGTGATCACTGCAAGAGTTATATCTCACCATTGTTTATCTATAAAGCCATCTTTTAAAAATGAATCACTAGAATTTAAGAGACTTTTAATGGCTTTAATCTCACTTGATAAATATGGAAGCAGAAAAAGAGACCTCTGAGCTTGGTGCCATCCTAGGATGTACAGGTTAGGCACTGAAGACTTACCTGCCTTGTCACATTCAAGAGAGCAACTACAGAAGCAATTTTTCCCAATCCCATGGACAGCTGAACACTAAATAGGACGATAAACCAAAATGAAGTGAGACATTGAAATCAATTTCTCTTAGGCTTACCAGGAACCTTCAGATTTACACAAACAATTGCATTTAAAGAAGTTTCAGGGGGAAAATGCCGTACTAAGACGGGTGTCCTTAAAAAGAGAATTTGACACATGCTATAGCCTTTATAGTCACCATTCACTGGGTTGGTCCAAATATTTATAGTTCATTGTTATGACTGCCAAAACTGGCAGCCACAGGATTGTTGTCTCAATTAGGACAGTAAACAGATTGTCTCTTTTTTTAATGAAAAAATCTAAAATGTAAAACTTCACAGTTTAACATGTTTATTCATCCAAACGAGCTAAAAAATAATGGTGTGACATCTGCTCGAGAGGCACTGGCACCTCAAATTTTGGCTGCCTCCCCACCAAATCGGTTGTTGTTTTAAAAAATGAAGAATAGGGGGAGGTGCTGTCATCAAAAAAAAATCTCCTGGCATTTAAACGATCTTATTTTTCTTAAAATAAGGATCTCAAGTCTGTGCTGGGCGATAAAAAAATTTAACAAAGAGGCACAATGCGGAATACAGCAGCATTTCCATGTTTTAAATGAATTTACTGACTCACTATAGATATTTCCACACTGCTATAGTTCTTTAAGTGACTCTCCCACATCCCTCTATACCTGCATAGCTAAACCCTGAACAAAACAGTAAGAACGTTTCTGTAGGTAATGAATTCATCCGCTAGTTTTTACTGCGGATGGCACTGATTCTGGATCTGATGTCAAAGAAATAAAGTGTAGCAAACGTTACTCCATCTAGTCTGCACTGGAGCCATTCTAACAAAGGCAGGCAGTGCTGCTAGGAGAGATGTGGTGTAAGTCTTCCCAGAGAAGCCTCAGGTGAGTATAAAGAAACCTAATTGTTGGTAAGGAAAAAAAACCAAAACATTTTATAGTCTCCGACTTGACAATCTTATGCTATGAATAAAATAAATTAAAATTAAAAATTTAAGTTTAATTTATAAAAGTTTACTTCTGAAGTTTATCTAAAGCATGATTTACACTACTGAATTATCACTGACTATACATTTTAAAATCATGGAAAATATAATATTTTAGTATTCACATAAATAGAAACATTATAATAAAGATTTAGGTTTATTTTCATAGGGAATGAAGAGGTATACTAACTTATATCAAAAACATTGAGTATGGTCTTTAACAATACTAAGATAAAAATAACATATTTGATTTCCTAGAAATGAGCGATTCCTTTATTCCAGAGTAAATGTAATGCTAGTTGTCTTGATCTCAAAGAGAACCAGGAGGAAACACATATATGTCCCAATACAACCTATGACCGACCATAAATGCTAACTGTTGACTTGATTAATATTGTGGTTATTAAGTTTGATTTATTAACTGCAATAACTTTGATCATCCACCACATACAAAAAACTGTGTCAGACTCTGAGGGGACTAAAATATTAACTGAAATTTTAACATGCATTTATTAAGTATGGGTAGACCCCTTTTTATTGGAATTACAAAACTGAATAAGAACTGAAGGTCATTATCAGAATCTTGCATTATTGGTTGGATGGGAGTATTCCTTCCATCTTTAGGAAATACTGAAGATAGAAAATCTTCAAGTATTTTGCCACCTGAAAACAATAAGCAAACCTATGCTGGTACTAAGATCGGTTTTTATAGGGAACCTATCCACATGGTATGGCGAATGTAGCCCAGCTCCTGATTCAGAAAACCAGCGGGGAGAGTTAGCACACAGGACCTGAGCCCACGGATGGGTTTTCCCGTGGGGAATCAGGCCTGCATTGTACCTAGGCTGCTATGAGGCTTGCTCTTTGCTGAAACTCCCTCACCCTGAATTGAAGCAGCAAATGTTTACTGCATATCTTTAAAGTAACTTCCTAAAATCTATGCTAAATCTCCCAAGTAGGGAGTGTAACCAGTTCAACCACCTTTCCCCTTGCATTTGCAAATATCCTTTTTCTTTGTGGTAATTAGCAACTTCTTCTCCTTTGTTACCTGTAAAAGGTAACCACCTAAAGCGAACCTGTGCATAGTAAATGAGGACCATCCTTGATGTAATGTACCCAGAGAAGCAATAAAGACCTGTCCAGGCGGGGGTCGGGCACTCTCATAGAGTAGCTGAGCCATCCCTTTTTCTGCACAGGAGTTCTTTAGTCCATGGGAATTTGTTCGTCACAGCCACGACACACGGACCCCGCTGGCCAGAATCTGCATCAGGTTTTTTGTTCATTTGTTTTAAAAGAAATTCTAGATGAGGTTATATTTCTTACATTTCCTCTCAAGAGCATTTTACATTCTTGATTTTATATGCAAAATAGCAACCAGCAACCCTTCCAGCATCATTCACATAGGCTATATGTTAAGTCTGCTGAGTTAGTAGCAATTTATTTGGCAGAATATGTTAACAGACTCTAACATTCTGAAAAGTCATTATAACTTTTTTTTGTCTTTGTCTTCTGAATTTCTCTGAGCAGTCAATTATTGGAGAGGGAAAAATGTGCTTAAAATTTGTTTCTGGTGCCAGTCTCCGATTTACACCAAATACTACTTCCTACTCGATCGAAAAGTGTGGACCTCTGAAACTGCAGGCTGACTATCAGCTCTTCAGAGACTGAAACCAGACTTCAGTCTGGGATTTCTCTTCAGAGGACAGGTTGTTTCTCAGTTAATGTGAGTGTGAAGACTTGCACTCACAAAAACAGTGGTACATAAACATACATTGTCTCACTTTACCTGCTATTTAGTAACATCAGAGTTTAGCCTTTGGGACTTATAATTGTCTGAGGTCATTATAAATCAATCAGCTATACAAATGGACTAGCCATAGGTTCACAGTATCAGAAAACTAAGTAATGAAACTTGACTATAATTATACTATGCTTAGACTAATATTTATTGCTATCAGAAGGAACATTTTAATCAAATAACTATGTTGTACACCTGAAACTAATATGATATTGTATATTAACTGTATTTTTAAAAAGAAACATTTTTTTCCCCAAAAGAATACCTCAAGAACAGGATAGTGAAGTTGTTTTTTTGTTTTTTTGTTTTTTAGGGTAACGAACATATAAACATTTCTAAGAATATAATTGTCTATTTTATATACTGCAAATTCTGTTACATCTCACTTGAATTGGTATGTAATAAACAATTAGTACATATCCTCTCATTTAAATTACCACTGAAATTAACAATAACTTTATTTAATAAGAATGTTTTTTGACACCATATGGGAGGGGAAAATTGTTCACATAAATGTGAGAGGAGTGGGGGAAAAGTATTTCTTGACATGTGGCACGTCACTTGGTAAAGTAAAAGGCCCATCATATCCAAAATGCCAGCTTGGATATTCCCTTGCCACCCACTTCACAAACAGACACACCACATGGCATTAAATGCTGTAACCTTTCCTAAAAATGCCACTTGGATTGGTCTACTGTGGTGAGTGTATAAGAACTCTTGGTCTGTCTCTTGAGTTTGTGATTTCAAGGGGAAGAATCCAGTAAATAACACTGTCTAAATTGTGCCCTCTGATATTTGACATAAATGATTTGTGAGGATATTGGAAATTTTGGCTCTTTTTACACTGATGAATAATTATGCTACTTGAAAACATTCTGCAGAACATAATGCTACAGTCACATTGACTATTTGCAAAAGTCTCAAAGAATATGTAGGGTGTTTATGAAAGCTTTCTTCTCTTGGCAAGTATGGAAGCAATCTTAGCATTTTATTCACCCTTCATAAAAACAACGTGTGCACTATAAAACACTTAGTGCACACGTTTCACACTATTCATTTTCCATAAAACTTTATATAAGGTAGTGGCTAACAACTCTGCAAAATATGTTTTTCCATTTTTCCACTTTCTAAGCTTTATGTATTCATGTGCTCTAAAAATATGAAAAAATTCCATAACCAGTAAAAATATTGAATATATATGTCATATTGTAACAAACGCAAATACCTTGAAAAAATTACAGAAACAGAAAACTGCATAGGCGAGTAATATGAGACATACTTTATTCCGTTTATTTTTCATGAAAGAGTTCTACATGATTATCTGACAAGAGACAAAATGTAATTTTTAAAACACCTTTGTACTGTTCAGCTTTAAGAGATAAACCACGAAGATTACTCTGAGGAGGTAGGGCTTCTGTTATTGTCATGGGAAGGGGACCGCACAAGTACACGACAGATTGCGACATACCTCCCTAACAAGAAGAGCGAACTGACGCTGCAAGCAGCCAGAACAACATAATTACAATAGAATTCCAAGTTTATATTAATAGAGTAATCAGTTAATTAAAATCAATATCAACTGAACTTTCTATTTACATCAGTTTAGACAGCCTAAGAGGAAAGGAACTTTATTTTAGAGACATATGTGGCTCTTTGCGCTTCTGTCATCCAGGTGCCATTTCTGATGGAGCACATGTGTGCTGAGCAGTTGGCGAAGGAGGAAAAAGATTACTGTAGATGTGTGTGCAGATAGTCTCTCTAATGATGCAAAATATGTCTGGAAAGAAAGCAGGACCTTTTCATAAAATGAAAAATTTTCCATGACTTCTCATTCCTCCTTCAGCTTTGAATGTGGGTTGAGTACGTTTTTGTAAATAAGGATAGATACTTTTACTCCTCATATATGTGTGGAACAAAAACAGATTTAGTAATCTGTAAGTGATGGAGTAATACACATCGGTTGGCTGACACATCTGAAGAATTTGGGATCTGTTTTCCATTTTATCTAAATGCACCATGAATAGGTTGCCTGTCAAAGTAGAAAGATTTATAAAGGTATTCGGTAGCATACATTTTGCTACATTGCTAGGTTAAGGTTCTTTTCTTGACATATTATGCAACTATTTAAAAAGATATATCTGCAAACTGAAAATACCAGCAAAAAGAATTCAAGATGTTGTAGTTTCGGTATTTCAGAAAGCACTGGTCCCAAGAGGTGCTTTTATAAAATTATCTCCTTATAATGCATCGATTGCTGCTCAGCTAATCTTCGTCAGATTCCAGATCGGGGTCAACGTCTGCAGTGAGTCTGAGATAAAAGAAAGCATAGACAGCCAGTAGGAGGGCCAGTATAGCTGCCAGGAGAAGGCCAACTTCCTGAGGAAGGAAAAGCAAAAGTACACTGGATGAAATGAGACTGGCTAATGTTATCAGTTTATCATTAAAATAACCACATAACTCCAGTCTAGAATGAACAATTCGAACCTAATAATCACATTAATTTTTAACACTCTTTGCCATTAAGAAGCTTATTTGTACTAGACAAGAGTCATTTCAATGGCAAGTACATCAGTGGGCGAGTCATTTCTATTACTTTTTTTTTAATTTGTGGGTTACTAATAGTAAAATTAACATTTATACTTTTAAATAATTTTCATAGTTTGGATATAAAAATGTTGGCGGCAAGCAATGTAGATTGTGCCTACGAAGTTTATCGGTTATCTATTTGGTTTAATTTTATTTCTTGCTTCAATAAATTCATTCTTAGTTACAGCAATTGAACACAGTTTTTTTAAATTATCATTTCTTAATGAGAAGAAACTATTATAACCAGTTTCTAGATTATGCCTCTTTAAACATATTTATTAATTATTACTTGCTTAACCTCTAATTTTTATATTCTAAAACCTATAGTTCATAATGTGCTGGCAGAAAACTGAGCACTTAGTATGTGAAGCATGATATGGTGTGATTTATCACGGCTGTGAAGGATGGTCCTGGCTCTTTCCTTTGCTGATTTAATGTGCATTATATTAATCAATTATGTTGAACTGATAGCCAAAATATTTACTATATATACAATGGCAAAATTCATACTATATCTCAAAAATTCTATATTTTAAAGTATATACACACTATCAAGGAACTTCCTCAACATAAACATATCATTTGGCTAAACAGAAAAAAGAGTCAATAGTGCCAGTTCACTTTCCTAACGGGCCTAATATCTCCTTCTAATGTTCATTCATTTATCATACCCCTTCCTGGCATTATCTTATGGAAAGTAATTTATTTGCATGTACATGAATGCATTTTACATTTTATAAGAATGCAATGTCAATAATTCAACATATGCTAACTAAACATTGAAAATATTAAAGTGAATATGGTTTACAATAAGCATGAAAACCTGAAATTTGAAATTACAAATGGACACCTTATACACATGTTTAGCTCATAATTACATTTATTTAGATTTCTAAACCATACAAATAAATATGAATAAAAACTAGGGGGATGAAAGACTCAGTGCCAACTATTTTTCTAAGATTTCATTTTTCAATTTAATATACCAATGTTATGACAAATGAAAGTGCATTTTTCTTTGCTGAAGTTTGTAACACGTTGGCATCTCAAAAGGGCACGGTAGACTCAAACAGGTTTCATTTATTTTCTTAGACCCACAGCTGCGCTCCCAGACCCATCTGGTTACACAGCAACCAATCTTAAGAGGATGTAATGAACAAGTGATACACAACTGCAATGGCCATCTGTCCTGTACAGGGACAGCAAAGCTGCTCAGCAGCAGAGATGACCATTCACACATGTTTAATGCAAGAATAACGTTTTCACTCCTGATTGGAGGCCATCATTCTCATCTCATTGATCATCACCTCTCACTGGCGCTTTTCAACAACTTGTCTTTTCAAACCACTTTTCTAATTTCTAAATTAATAACAAAGGTTCAAGTAAGATTTACATACAAAATATGTTAAGTTTATGTAGTGCGTTGAAAACTTTACAACGCTAATAATACTATTACAAAACACTGTCTCCACAGCGAAACTGAGAGCATTCTGTAATGTATGATGTAGTTACACAATGCAGACTCAGCTGAGGTAGGGGACCTCCAGGCCAATGACAAACATCCAAGGAAAGTCTGATTAATACAAACCGGTAATAACTAATTCAAAGAAATACTTTCTCAACCTACTAATAATTCATAAATGGCTTCTCTGTGCTAAGTTCAATGTCAAGTGTTTTCATTTTATTGCTTAACTCTCCTGACAACACTGTGAAGTAAATGGCATAATCTCCGCTTTATAAGTGTGCCAGCATGCACCCGGCCAGGTCACGGGAAGAGACAAGAGGGGTTTGGTCCTAGGTCTCTTTATTTTGTGTTCAGGGTTTTCATCGCTGTGACTTTTCTGTTCCATGCAGCTATTCACATTTTCTGTATATTAAAACTATTTTAAGAGCATAACTCTGATTCATTTTCAAGAATAAGTACCGAAATAATAAAATATAATATTATGGCCATCCCGTATCAACCAGGTAGGAGTCAAGCGTGTTTGATGTTCATTAGTCCCTAGCTGCTTCTCTGACATTATCAATACGGATAAAATCACTCACCGGGGAAATTAAATAGCATTAAATAGCAATGGCTAAAAGAAACCTTGTTATTTAAAATCCTGTGCTAAAATGACAACGCAATCACAATTTGACAGGGCAAACTAATTAGTATGCCAGATTTGAAGTGTAAAACATCTCCATGGTTCTGGTTTTTAAAAGTTTCCTATTATTTTATGAGCCTTTTACATAAATTCCAAGCAAAGTAAACAATGGTTAAAGTTAAGGCTTTTCCCCACAGGTTCACAAATCTAAATGTGCTGGCTTATTTTTTCAAAAGTTACGTTCTGATGTCAGCAACTCTTCTATACATACTTCAAATTGTAAATGAAATCAAAGAAAAAATTTCGCATAAAAAGATAAACTCCACATTGCTTTCAAAAAGACAAACGATCGCACTTTCAGGTAGACTTATACTGGGAACACAGCGATTTCCTTACATTATAACAATACCCAAAATTGTAAGACTATATAAAAAAAGAGGGTGTGTATAAGAAAGTGATACATATTTACAGATAAATGGCTGCACTGTTTTCTCAAACTTTCCTTGACAGCTGTTCATTATATTGTGCCCCAAGTGGAATTTGCCACCCCAATGTTTTTCTTAAAAAGATAACAAAAACAAAAAACAAAAGAAAACTAAAACACCACATTGTGAAAGATAAAAGTACGTGTCATATTCCTTTGGTGAGAAATGACAAACAAATGCTCTTGTTACAAGACAAGATAATCAGGTAACTAATTGTAGAATGATAAAATTAAGCATTGCTTTTAGAAAGGTCATATCATGGAAATAATTTTAAAGATGAATGAAATTTCATATGAAATTAGAAGAAAACTTCAAAAGATTAATCGTCTCTCTTTTCAACAAAAAAGCAATTCGCTTTCTTTTTTCCATTAAAAACTGACAGCAGTAACTGAGGAGATTGCATTGTAAAAACATACCGCATCACACGGCAATGCTTGATCAAAATCAGCAATCAGGAGTAAAAAGAAGGCAGCGTTTCATAATCATAATAGCAAGTTCTGGAAGACAACCAAATATATCATCTGGCAGTTCAACAGCTGTTACAGCTTCGTGGTAATACCTTGGCATTTGCTATCAGCTATAACTTAGAAAAATTGATTTTTCTTATCTGTCAGATAGAAAATCATAATCTCCTTTTAACGTTCTAATATTTAAATAAAATATAAGTACTAGTCATTATAGTTTTACACACTTGACAGTGGAGCCACCAAATTAATTTTTCTATTTATAGTTTAATTTGACTCTAAATACTTGGCAAAGAATTGACATGGGTAATAATGGAAATGTAATTTTGTTGAATTTCATTGTACTAACACATTGGATTAATATCTGCTAACATCATCCCCAGCTGCATATATCCCTCTTAAGTAGTTAAAACACTGCTTTTCTAAGAGAACAAGTATGGGAACATCGTTGGAATTTTATCATGGAGAGCACTGACAACAATAATAATTCGAAGAGTAAATCTGCATATATTAATAATCTAAGTATATATAATTACATGTAAAACTTAAACAACTGTCAAATGAATTTTATTAAAAATGAGAGTTTTTGATTCAGGCCACATAAATCAGTAAAAGGCATACACAGTAGCTAGAGAAAAAATAAACTGCGATTTAAGTAGAACCGGTTCTTCCAAGTGACATTGTGTTTCATGTTAAGACCTGGTAAAATCTCTGGATAGGAAGGATGTTTCCCATTAAATAAATTCATTATAAAAATCTTCAATTCTGGCATTCATCTTAGATTTTGAAATGTCATAAAACACTTAGAATTCAACATTTATGCAATCCAGTTTTAGAAAATAAAATGGCATGCATATATCAAATTTTAAAATTACCCAGTATATGTACCTTTATTCCTATTGCTGTTTTCTTTGCTTCTGCTTTCAATTTGGTAGCTCGTAAAATAAGGTGGGCTTTTTTATAATCCTGTTTACCTAGAAAAAAATAATTTCAGACAATGAGTTATGCTTATATGTACTTTATGTTTAACAGCCATCTGAAATGTCAAAGAATGTTTAAGTAGAGTAAAACCAGGACACAAAGTTGCAAAGTAGTTCCCAATTATGGAAACCATGAACTTGTCTCCCTAAGGTCAACTTTTCCTCCTCCTCTACGTTTTCAGGAAAAAGACTTGACAGGCATCATTGATTTGCTGTGCAGTGATTATCAAAAAAAAAAAAAAAAAACAAGACAAAAACTTCTTTTAGAGAATAAGATGTTTAAAGTACAGAAAGTAAACTTGTGGAAGCATTTGGAAACAAAATGTAAATAAATGAGTATACATAAGATCCCATTAATAGGTAAAGTTAACTTTTTCTTCATAATCTAACAGCTCATTATAAATTTATTTTATTATGGATATATTATTTAAATAATCAACTTCTGAACTATCTCAAATTTTTCCAAATAATAATCTAAGAAAAAAGGAACTGTAGATAATTAATTTTTACTCATTGAATCCATTAGAGAAAACATATATTTAACGTGTTTGCTCTTAATACAAGACGGAATAAACATGGCTACATAAAAGATACAGGATAGCTACATTTAGTATTAGTTTTAATCTTCTCTACCACATTTCATAGGGAAAAAATGTACAAAAATGACTTAGGGTCACCAAATTTCTTTTTTCGTGTACTATCTCGTGACTCCAGTGAGTAATAACAGAGCTTTATAGCCTGTGAAGAAAACAGGCTTAACAACAACAACAAAAGCACTGACTGGAATATACATGTTTGTTAACCTCACCCTCAACTAGGAACTGGGTCACATGAGTCTCAGCTGTAACAGTATAATAGTCATTCTGAGTGGGAGTCAGCATTTGTGCAGCAATTTTATGCTGGTATGCAGCCTTGTTATTTGCATCTTACTGCCTCTCCTTTCAGTGACTGGTGCCTTTCCAAAACTTCCTCCTTTATTTTCTTTAATTTCCACATCTTCCACACACTGAAATAAACTTGAAAGCGGTTGATCTAACCTAAAATAGATCATGAAAATTCAATGTGTGACGTATTTCTTAATGTGTCTGCTAATGATTCAAATTTGTGTTTAAAATTCCTAAAATGTTTTTAAAATTAGAAATGACAGAGAATTGAGTCAATTGGATGGGAGTAATGAAGATAGGCTCTAGATGTGTGCACTAGACACGTGAAAGTGTCTATTTGGCTGGAGGTCAATTTGTTTAAGAGAAAGAGTGTATGCTATGCTCCTAACCACTGTTACACAGCAGTCATTCTGGATCCACACGCACGCAAAAGCTTAATAAATGCTATTTGATGATGCAGGTCCAATAATCCAGAGATAAGTGAATTGTAAAAATGTGTATCAAATAATCTAAATTTAAATTATAGAATGAACTAAATACAGAAAAATATTACTCTGACCCATTTAAAATGAGCAACATTTGATTTCACTGGAAAAACCTTGACAAACGTTCATTCTGATTTCACATCTCAATGGTCAGACTATTCCCGTCGCCATCCCTGCCGAGATACAAAACAGGTCAGAACCACGAAAATGGTGGCGTAGCAAATGTCTCTGACACCCAGGCTTACAAAGCAAGTTTCTAATGAGAATCTACAATGGAATTGAAAGATTATGGATATGAGGCCAAGAAGTCATCCTTGTTTTATCTCACATATACCCTATAATAACCCCTGAGTGCAGGGGGAAAAATAAACAAATGAAAAAAGACTAACTTAACCCATACGCTGTTCATAAAACAGATTCAAATATACTTCAAAGAGTCAGTTAAAGTGAGATTTTATTACTCTATTTCACATGCCTTTAAGCATTGGTTAAATAAATGTGTTCTATTTTGATTCAAATCCTATAATCTCTTAGAGAATAATATTCTAGCTATATATTAAATTTGATATGAACATTTGAAACTGTGTTTTTGAGTAGATAGTTTCAAAAATTATTGTACATCTGGTACTGCTCCAAATACTGAATATGTCATTAATTCAGCATTCTCCTTGCTAACTGTGATAACTATGACTTCAGTTCATCCAAAAGTATATACTGAAAACCACGGTTTCAGCCTACGCAGTGAAAACATTCACGGCAGCATCTATTAAATTCTTTATAACTAAAACCAGATCTTTCCATTATATCCAAAGAGGTGTTTGACATTTTATTTTTACAAAGCTTCAATAAAGGCACCTATGTTCACCTGATTGTAAAAAAATACAAAATACAGAAGCCCCCACTTGCTGAACACTTACACTTGGAAAAAAGTACATTTATAAAATCTAGATTTTATATATAGCTGATTTCTTAAATACACTTGGGTCTGATTTTGGTTATATTAATAATGTAATAACCAAAGTCGGTATTTATTTAGCAATTGCTCATTACACTTTATATGAGGGAAAACATGGACAATTCAAGCCAAAGAAACCAATCTGGGGCCTCAAGTCATCCTGTTTCTCTATTCTCAGTGATACTATTCATGTCATTTCTTCCCAAGATATAATTTAGGTAACAATAGCGTTTCCTCCCATTTCTGCTATTGACTGATTTGTGCTTCTGTCTTCCCACGTAATCCTGTAACACTTTTATGGTTTTTATTTTATTGCTTTAAAATAATTTTCAGTTACAGTTGACATGCAATATTATGTTATTCTCAGGTGAACAAAATAGTAATTAGACATTTATATACCTTATAAGGTAATCACTGTGATAAGTCTAGTCTTCATCTGGCACCATGCATAGAATTATACCCTAATTTTAAATTATCATATAGTGAAATTGATATTTTTTCCCTTTTGGTATAGAGTTCTACGAATGTTCACATTCATAAATAGATTCATGTAACTGATACCATAATTAGGACACAGACTAGTTCCATCATTCCGAAAAACACGCTGTGCTATCCTTCTGTACCCACTCCTCTTCCCACCTGTAACTCCCGGCAACCACCGGTCTACAGTTCATTTCTATAGATTTGTCTTTTCAATCAAGTGGCATGAAGTCTTTACGTTTCACCCAAGTTGTATTCAATATATATAAGCAATTCATTGTTTCCTGACTGCTAATTAGCTTTCCATTCTATGAAGTTACCATAGTTTATCAATTCACTCACTGAAGTACATTTAGGTTATGTTCAGTGTTTGGCAAGCATGACAAGAGCTCCTATAAACACAGGTGTCCAGGTTTTTATATGAACATATATTTTCAATAATCTGAGCAGAATTGCTGACACATGTGATAAGAATGAGGTCTGTCCAGAAAAAGTCCAGCCATTGTTAATATAATGAGAACAGTTTGTGCAACATCAATGTAACCTGGCAGCCAAGGAAAGTGGACTGGAATGTGCATGTGTGAACAACGACGACTTCACTGTACTAGTCAGTGGGGGCTGGAGATGCCATTGAGTGAGCATGTGTACTAGGTGGCTATCCTTATTCAAAATGACTGAGCAAGTAGAGCAATGCATCTGCATCAAATTTTGTGTTAAGTTTGAACATTCCTCCACAGAAACTATTAGGATGATTCAGAAGGCTTTCTGGGATGAATGAATGAGGGCAGTGCAAATAGATGTGTGGCACAAACTGTTTGTAGAAGGCTCTCTATAATATGCTGCCCAAAGCTGGAAGTAAACTGCCATCCTTGGAGATGCCCTCAAGACAATCTAAATATAATGGAAATCTTCCCAGTAGCAAAGTTTGAGTAGTACATTTTGTTGTGCACTTAACCTGGAAAGAGAGGTAACCTGAAAAAAAACAATGTTACTTTTCCTTACTTAGAATCTGAGTCTGTCACCTAGTCAGTTTGGATTATTCAAACCTATCGGTAAACAGGCAAAATGGTGAATCGGTGTTGGCTGGAACAACTGATGCTGGTTGTCAAGGATTATATGATTCATTAATACATAGTGAAGGCCAGAAGGAACATGAAAACATGTGAGGGAACTCCTAAGGTAATCCCACATACTATGATGACCAATGGTAAAATTTAATAAAATTTCTCTGTAACTTTCTAACTAGAAGAATCACCTAGGACCTTCAGATATGAAAACCTGGGTTACCCACTAAAGGCAAAAGGCTCATCAAACCAAGGTGCTTGATAAAGACAAGAAGATCTAGAGTGAATGTTGGAGGAGGTAGGTCATAAATTATAACCACTATGACTAGCTAGAGTACAGACAATGAAAACTGAACGGATATTTCTTTTCTTACTCCCAGAGTGTAATGCCCATTTTTATAAACAATCAATTTCTCTGTAAAATCAGCATTATCAAATTTATAAAAATACTTCTTCCTCTTCCCTGAGGCTAGCACATTAGAAGAAAGAAAGAAACAAAGAAAGAGAGAGAGAGAAGGAAAGAAAGACAAAATATCACTCAATATTATTCAATATCTCAAGATCCTGGATTTAGAGAACAGCAATCCCAGGCTTGGTTGGAAAACACTTGGATAATTATTGAGGATCTTAGATGTTCTTCAGGTTTATTTTCATGATAAAAGACGGAAAATCCAAATTGAAATAGCATAAAAATGAGGAAGAGGGCGAGAGGGATGGCAAAGGAGGAAGAAAAGGGGAGATTAACCATTGATAGATTCCAGGAGATAAGAGTAAGAGTTTAGTTGTGATTGACTGAATTCAAGTCTTAACTGGCTCTGCAGAACTTTCTCTTTCCACCACCAGTTTCTACTTCTTATTTTACTCTGGAAGCATGGCTATTCCCAGCTCTGGCTCACATTCTTATAAAACTAAGACCAAAGCGTAATAGATATACTTCCTTGGATTCACTTTAATCAATCTTATGCCCAAAACAGTTATCAAGTTTCTTCCAATTACAGAAGACTAAGATTTACCTAGTAATATGTGTCCACTTCCCACTGCAAGCAACTTTAACAAATCAAAGCAATCTGTCTCCTATTTTTCCTGTGAAACATGAATTGAAAATACATTTGAAAACTCACGGCAACAGAATTTCCTGTTTCAAGTCTTAAACAAGGATTATGGGTATCAACTAAAAGCAAAATCATAACTAAAAAGAAAACACTGGTGCAAAAACAAATTCAAATTATACGTGGACTTTTGATAGCAAAGATAATACCACATATATTCATAATTTTTATTTATATGTACTTTGCAGACAATCTATGTATATCTACTTCTTAAATAATATTTTAAAAAGCCATGTTCAGTTATAATTTCTAATAAGTCAATATTATCTGTGTTAAAATTTCTTTCTTATTCAGTATAATTAATATATTTAACTTTAGCATGAGCACTGTTTCTATAAATAACTACAAGTAGCTATAAAAACATATAGTTAATAAAAAATCAGAAATATCTGGGTACCTTAATATTATCACTTACCATTCCTCATATTACATTAATTTAGAAATAGAGTAATTTATGTGCTCTATTTAATGCAACATAAAAACCTATGTTTCTGTCATGAATTATTTAATATTTAAGGCAATACTCAGTTTTACCTATGCCACTGTTTTACTGAGTTACCTTAGTTAGGTGAAAAATTAGATTATTTAACTGCTTTTGGTATTTGCTTTTTGATTCCTTAGTTTTGTCCAGAAATGACTGCATCTTTGCCCTTTGTTGATATTGTTACCAAAGTTCATTATCATGTGAATATCTGGTTATTGCTTTATAAATGTTCATCTTTCAGAAGCCCAGTTCTTTTTGTTTCTCAACAGCGGACTTTATTCTAACCACACTCATTACCACCATGTGCCAGTATAGCTCTACCTCTGCCTTGGCTGCTTTAAAAATTAATGCGCTGTTATTTTCTGAATACTGCATAAGCTGCTTATGAGTACATTATGCTATCAAGCAAGCCCATGCAGAAAAGCTTCCTAAACTGTTATTCTTTCAATGAAAATACAGCTGGTTCTGCTTCAAAGGCACATCTTTTCACCTGCAAATGGACTTGCTCCTACACTTATTCCTCAATTCATTGTCTTTTATTTGTGTCTGGAAATCTTTAATTGCCTTTAATTAGAAAAAAGTAAATTCAGTGCTTTAATCTTGCAAATACATTCAATCATAATTCTGTCTGGGATGAATACCAAGTTCTATTCACTGTCTGATCTCTATAACAAAGATATATAATTTATTGTCCATTTATATAGACCACACCAATTAAGATACAAAGGAAAAGCAAAGGCATAAGAGTCAAAATATTTGAAAAGAAAAATTTGCAGTCTAAACTTAATTGCTCAAAGAAATTACTAGAAGATGAGTTATTTACAGCATGCCAAAAATACTGACAAAATCAAAATTTGGTAATTGACAGTAAAGACTTTTATATTCCCTTCTACATTTTTAGAATAATTTCTCATCAACTGCTCCAAACCCCTCCTTGCTTCTTCCAAAAGCAAAACACTGTTTGGCATCTTACTTTTCTCATATTAACAAGATTATATTCAAAAGGGCAGTTCGATTTGGAATATAAAGTAATTTCTCAACTGACATATGAATACAATTTTTTAGTTGCTACACTAAACACCACAAGTAACTGTAGAAAATGCATCACAAAAGCAAGGGTCAATAGCATTGCTTATGGAATCCTACAGCAAACTCAGCACCTATGTCAGTCAGTACAAAGGGTCGACTTTTTGATAACAACAAAATGAGCAAAATCACAAATGGCATGGTCACAGGCAAATAATAATAAAAATGTTAAACAAGATGATAAAAAGAAAATCATTATAAAACCAGAAACACCATATAAAATACAGATCCAGTGAATTATTACCAACATAGTACACTTTTATAGTGAGCCAGACATACAAAATGATGTCACATGTTCCCTTAAAAATAAAAAGAGGTGTTAGGTATGGAAGTAAAATCTTCAAAAAAGTATTTTTCTCAAATTTATAAATATCTGGGCAGATGAGAGGAAGCTGGTAAATAAATCCTTACAAATGAAAACCTCATGCAAACTTTTAAATATTATGTAATAGAGGCAACTCAAACCAATTATAATTTTTCAATGTTTGGACAAACAGCTTGATATTAATCCTACATTATAAAGGATACACCATCCCCTAACACCACATTAAATACTAATAAACAAGTACTATGCTTTGGGTCGCTATAAAGATGAACAAACAAGTTGCTCATGAGATATAAGTTACTTTCCAAAAAATCACACTAAAAATGCTAACCAAGCAACTTACTTATGTACGCAGGGGAATGTAACTAAGAAGATACTATAAAGTGTATCAATTTTAGTTTGCTCCTAGCCAAAAAATTCAACAAATATTTTTCTTAAATACTTGCTATTTGTAATGTACCCTTGGGGTCAGAGAGATAAAACCAAAGGAAAACAACAAAAAGTATCAAAGGAAGATTTAAAAACTTCAGAAAAGTTAAATAGCATTATTAAAATATATTTTCAAGTCAGTTAAATACACTGCTTTTTATTTTAAGAAAAATGACAAAACATTTAAGACTACTTTAGAGTAGTTTAAACAAAGGGTAAATAGAATTTTATCTAAGAATTAGGGAAATTGTTTTATTGATCACTTTAACAAATGTTCATTAAATACTTTCAATCGTTAGGGATAATCATTAGGGATGCAAAAATATAGAGCTTCTACCTGCAAGAAGAATGTATTTCAATCCTGATAAGTAAAAATATAAATATATAAATACATGCATGCATATATATTTAAAACAGGTAGGAAAAAAAAGTGGTATGAGCAATCAGTGAAGTAAAATATTCAAAGATCTTGCCTGGGCCATGTAGCTCAGTTGGTTAGAAAACTGTCCCGATACACCAGGCTGTGGGTTCCATCCCCAGTCAGGGCACAGACAAGAATCAACCAATGAATGTATCAATAAGTGGAGCAACAAATCAGTGTTTCTCTCTCTCTATCTCTCTCTCTCTCAAATCAATAAATTAAAATAAAATAAAATAAAATAAAATATTCAAAGGACTTCCAGTCCTGAATGTATGGTAGGCTGAACTGAGACAGACCCTTTTCTCATATAAGTACATAAAAACAGTAGGAAAATGTCCATTCTATAATGCTATAAATGTATACATTATGTTTACAGAGACACACATACGTACAAGTATTTATGGTAAGAGGAAATAAAGGAGATGTTCAAATGCCAGAAATAAACAACAACAAAATATCCTGAAATCAAGACAGCTAGTTCCAGCTGACATTCTGGTAGCCCTGGCGTGGAGGTGGCGGGCGGCATGTCAGTGCTTGGTTTTGGGTGTCAGGCACATTGGCTTTTAAGGCCCAGGCATGCACAGTGCCTCTGTGAGACAAAAGCTGACACTGAGACAGACCGAGAAAGTTAAGGTCCTCAAAGGGCTGACTGTGTCATACAAAGAGAGAGAAAAATAGTCCGCACTTGTTTGGTGAAATAGGAATGAGTCTTCCTGCTTCCTCTAAATTTGGGGTATGGGGGAAAGATGTGTCTCCTGTGAGAAATACAAATCTGAAGCCTTTAGACCCAAAACAAGGTGTGAGGTTCAAATTTCAGGAATATTAAACCAACAAATAAATCCAGAATAATGGTCCCAAAACCATAAAATCCTTACTGTCAGTAATTAAGTAGCACATGGCTCTGGAAAAAAGCTTCACAATTCAGACTGCTAGGGCTGTCACAAAGGAAGAAAACAGAAACAAAAACAAACGAGCCTCTACTGAACCTGGATACACACACTCAGAACCATAAAGCCCAAAGGGATTTTAAAAAACAGAAAGGAAGAAGAAAAAAATAGCATGAGGCAGAATAAGTCAATACAACCAATGGGAAAGTTGGTACCCTAAGAGAAATGGGAGAAGAATCTATAATTGGAGTTTAAAATAATTAAGGGAGAAAAACCAAAGAAATAGAATAAAAAATGATTTTTAAATTATCTAATAGACATTTTACACATGACTAAAAGGTCACTGAAATTATATATCCATGGGTGCAATTTAGAAATAGCAATAAATAAATGACAGAGAGAGAGACAGAGACGGACAGCCGATTCAAATATCAACTAGAATTATGTACCCAGCTAAATTATTCCTTAAGTATGAATGCAATATAACAATACTGTCTGTAAAGGAGACACTGAGAAATTTTGATACTAATGAATACTTTCGTGAAGGCAAAGGAGCAAGGAAATTCACCAGAAGCGAGATGGGAAACACAAAAGGCTGAGCTTAGTAAAAGCAGCAAACCTAAGTTACCACTGGTGATTAAAAACTTAAAAATAATAATTGTAATCACTGAGTGTGTGCTTTTAAAAACAAGAGAGAAATTAATAAAACAACATAAACAACAGGAGTAATCTGGTATAAAGAGTTAAAAACTTTATATTGTTTATGATAAAGATATTGATACATTTTAGATTTCATTAAGTCAAATGTACCAGATAAAATTTGAGAAAATTGAGAGAGAAGAAATTGAATGCAAAACTTTAAAAAATTTTCAGAAAAGAAGGTTATTATAGAGATTGGCAAGAAAAAAAAGATCAAAAATACATAATAAAACTGTGAAAAGATAATCTGGATTGTTCATTCACAATAAATGATATGGGATTAAATTTGCTTGCTCAAAATCAAAGAATCATAGACTATATCAAAAACACAAAACAGTGTCAAGGTTAGATGATTGGAAAGGGGTGGAAAATTAAGTATCAGAATATTAAACAAAAAGAGATATTTACCAATGTCAATGTGAGACAAAAACAACTCTAAGAAAAGCCTTCATAGCATTTATAAATGAGTCCATTATTTAATAGAAAAGGAGGAATTCCCAGAAATATATACCGGTTTAGAAATGCTATGCAACAAAAACATAGCCTCACACTATAATATATAAACCAACACTGAAAAAGTAGCTCCATAATCTCCACAGTCTTAGTGAGGGTGTTTTAATTCTCCTTTCTCACAGAATGACAGTTCAAACATTCACGTAAAGTACAAAACAGAATAAATAACACAACTAACATAAGCAGTATTACACCTGAATGTTAGAGAATACCTACTCCTTTCAAAAACAGACCAATTAACAAAACTGATCACATTCTAAGCAACAGAGGAAAACTTAATTCCAAAATCTGACATCATATTGAAAATATTCTCTGAAAATAAAAATTAATCAGGTTAAAGTCAATTTGAAATATCTGTATTTATCACTCATATGTAATTCAATAGATATTATATTGAATATATATTATATAACATATAATTTATATAATTGAACAACTTAAGAAAGCTCTAAATAATGTAATGATGCCAATGATATAATGAAGAAAACAGATCCATTAAATGAGTATATTAGTAAAAAACATTTGAATAATAAATAATAAAGCATCCAGCTCAAATATCTAAAGAAAAAGTTAGAGAATTAAAATGAAGGAAATCATAAAGACAAGAGTAGAATCACACAAAAAAAAACCAACAGAACCTACAGTAACAAAAGCTAACTCGTTATAATGTGTATACAATTGGATAAGTCTCAGTCAATGTTGATGAAGAAAAAAGAGATACTGTAAAATTAAATAATATCAAATATAGAAATTACAGTAAAAATGTTTAAAATATTACTATCATTTTCAAAGAAGCGACATTTAGATTGATTCTCAGCAGCAAAAACAACAGTCTTTGCTTTGCGGGACAACGCCCAACCCACTGAGCCACACCAGCCAGGGCCCTTAAAAACAAAGGTCTAAATGCAGTGGCATGATATTCTCATGTGTTGAAAAGCACACGATGAAATAAAAATAAAAACTGCCAAATGAGAATTCTATAAGCAGAGGAAACTCATTTCAAAAATAATGGTATGACAATATCATAGAGGAAAGAAACTGAGAACTTGTCACAGCAGGCAGATATCCTAGGAAGTTCTGAAAAAAATGCCCATCGGACACAAAGAAGAGGATTTCAAGGATCATAGACGGTACGGGATGGAAAAGAGAAGTAGGATCAAAGGAATTGGTAAATATGTATAGAACTGTATGGCATAAATAAACTATAATAAAGTCTTAGTTGCTTGATAAATACAGAAAGAATTAAGAAATGCAAGAACCCTATTTTGGCCTTAGCATTTCCAAACTAGGAGCAGAGATGTGGGGACTCTCACCACAGCTACAGTGCTGTTACAGGGTTGACTTCATGAACTTAGATCTTGTGACTTCGTTATCTTTACATCTGCCGACATGTAATGTCTGGCCAGGGAAGTAGTACAGGAAAGGGCTTCTGCGGTCAATTTTCTGAAATTGAGTCCTGGCTCTAACTCTTACCAATTGTAGAACCTTGGGAAAATTCTTCAACCATCTGTGCCGGGTTTCCGTGATCTGTAATAGTTAAGGTAATAATTGTTCCTATTTCATAAGACTGCTGTGAGGATAAAAAAAAAGATGTTCCCAGCACAAGATGTCTAATGTTTGTTAGCTACTTCTATTACATAAGAAAAGAGAGTTTTAGAAGTAAATTAGTTGTATTTTTATATAATTTGCCTAGCACATATAAATATTTGGACTGATACACTTATTAACAACTATTTATAAAATACCTATGTTAAAACAGTTCATAAAATTCTTGCTTTCATTTTTGAAATTACTTATCTCTAGAATAATACATGGAATATTAGCCAATGTCATACCATCTATTTTTTAAAAATTGTTTCTGAAGAAATGATAAGGCCCAAACCAATTTACTTCCCCTTGGAGTCAGCAGTATTTCATTTTTCTCAGTTTATTGCCTTGAAAGTGAGGGTTTTCACCTCGGTTCAGTTCACACTTCCAGACCATGCTACAATAATTAAAACAGCATCCACGCACTCTGAAGATTCTACAACTACAAGGTATTTCCAGTGGCAGTGTCAGCTCATTGGATTCTTACCTGAGCGAAGAATATTGTTTTTTAAAAAAAGGCTTTTATGAAAGCCATTAATCACTGTCATTTAGCACATAATTGAAAGGCAAAACTTTTAGCAGATGATAAATATTAAACAATAATGTTAAAGTCACTGTTCCAAGAATGGTACCAGTCTTGCCAAATATAATTACTAACTGACCATACTAAGTTTACATAAATGAGATTTAGTAAAAAGGGGACATTACACACATATGAGAAAGTTTATTAGCAATCTAAATTAGCTTACTAATAACTTTAATATTCACAAAACACTGGAATACTCACTTCGTTTGCTACTTGTACTTTTTTAAACACCAGTGCTGAAATATCCCCCCAAGATCACTGTAGCTGCTTTTAGCCCTTCCTCACATTTTGTACTATATCTTGGGAACATCTGCACAGGGCTCTATCTGAAAGAGATGCTACCAGTAACAGAAAATCCATCATCCTTAGTGTGAGTTCAGGCTCCTGGTACCTTCGAACTCTGTCACAGAAAATCAGAAAATCCTTCCTTGAGAAAATCCTTGAGTTAGTTATGTTAATTATTTTTTTATGAGTTAACTAATAGCTTTTCTATTTCATTTCTTTCTCTACCTTTAGAAAAACCTTTTATTTATAGGACATTCTAGAATGTATGCACGAGAATCTCAAAACTGCAGGGCATTATCCTTAAAAAGACTAAACAAAAGTAAACCCTCACTCTCCTAGTTTTAACATATTTTGTTTGATTATCAGCACCGTATTTGCAACGTACACACAGAGTAACTCATTCTGTGACACCCATGCAACACAGAGTTCACCAGCTGCTGTGATACTTCTCACAAACCTTACAAGAGCCCTGTGAGACAGGTAGGTCATGTGCTTATTTATACAGGGGGTGGGGGGGAGTAGATTTGCAGTTGTTCATGTAGAAAAGAACATAATAATTAATAAATAATACTATAAGAATAAACTCTGTGTTTCACATACTCACAACTGTAAATCTACTTTTGACCCACCCTGTATTCTCCAGACTAAGTAAAACAGAAAAGAGAACTTTCTATGGGAACAGAATGCAGATACGAGGAGCTATCTGAGAAGATAGGCATGTTCTATATTGCCTGTATGTTTAAGAGTTGGATTATGGATTGACTCACAATGTGCTTACTCTTCATCTATGTGGCTAGCACATTGCATTTGATCAGAGACTTCAATCTGGTAAGTCAGTCCTTCTATTTACACATATAAATAACATAAGAACTCCCTATTTATCCAGAAGCCATCCTATAAGTGAAGAAAGGATAATATGAACTAAATCAAACATCATAAACCTCCCCTGTAGAAATTATTCAGTTAGAAATATTGTTTTGTAATTTGCATTTATCTGCTCCCAGTTAGGTGAGTTCAATATTTACATAACACTCTTTAATTTCATTTTTTATTGTAATAGCTGTTTGTTTTGTTGTTGATTTGTCTATTTAAATTTCTTTTTTGTAGAACTATCTCCTTTTTGCCCATTTTACTATGGGTTTCTAGACTATTTTATCTGGGACTTTATTTTTCTACATACAACTTTTCATTGGTTATATGTATTATAAATATTTTTTCACTTTTTTTGCATCCCTTTTATTTTGCAGAAATATTTTTTTCTTTATGGAGAGCAATTATGTATCAGATTTATGAGATAGGTATATATTCTTTCAATATCAATTATTTCTACTTATTTTCTGATTTCTATTGCCAACCTCTTTGTTTATTCTTCAATTATTTAAAAGGTTTTTTATTAACATTCTTTTAATATCCAAAAAAATAAGAATGGGTAGAATAGAAGAAGCATGTGAAAAATAAGGAGGGGAGTTGGTAAGGGTAAGTTACCTTTTTTTGCTTCTGATTCCTAATTTGCTACATTTTGTTCAGATTTGTGGTTGTAGGACTTGGGGGACTTGGTTTGTGACTAGTACGTGGGTAATTTTTTTATAATATTCCATGCATCCTTGAAAAGAATGGGTAGAAAATCCTACATCATCTACAGCATAGTCTAAAACAGGTAAGCTTGTCACCTTTCTATCCTGGTAGGTAGACTTTCCTCCAGTCCCTCATTTTACTGAGGTAAAATTATAGAAGGATCAAGTCAAGGAACATGTATAAAGGACCCATGGACAAACACAAAGGGTGGAGGATTGAATGTGGGAGGTTGGGGGGTGGGTAGGACAGGGGAGAGTAATGGAGGAAAATGGGGACAACTGTAATTGAACAACAATAAAAATAAATTTAAAAAAGAATTTTGAAGTTATCAAATAATTACCATTAATAGATAACAGAATTAAAAGTTTTACATGGATAAAAAGATTTAATTAAAAACACTAGTTATATAAAACCATAAGGCCTAAGAATAAAAATTTTTTTTGTTTTACTAAATTAATAAAAATTATAAGAGGTTTGAAAAACCACAGGTATACAAAATGTATTTTTACATTGGTAGGCAGATCTGCATTTAATTTTTTGTTCCTTAAAAACTCTACATACTCTCTCATTTTTCATATTCTGCACACTATATGTATTAGGGAAGAGTTATTTTCTTAATGCCACAAAAAATTGCTGTCTTTTCTTTATCTTAATTTGCAGGAATGTATCAAAGGGAAGTCACTGCTTACCGATTTGCTTTCTGTACTGGTCAACAGGAAGTTTTATAGTGTAGGCAACTTTTCTCCCCATCTTTGATCTCCAAAATGCCTGCTGCAAAGAAAAATAAAATTATGGTGAAGTCCTAAAAAATCAAAAGCACTATCTACAAAATTCAAGAATAATTCATCCATAAAATTCATTTCTAAAGCAGTGGGTAAAAGTGCCTTTGACTTATTCCCATTAGATATCAGTAAAGAACACAAAATCTTTTCAAACAAATTATCAGGGATACAATTGGGGGTAATTAAATTTTCCAATCATTTCTTCTTGGCAACATTCATTTTATCAAGCACTATCAATGCTCAATTAACACACGATTAGAGAGAGCATTATCTGTAAATGTAAAATAACGTAGTATTTATGCAGTTGGTTTGAGGCTGTGGGCATGTTCTTGACAGTGTTTCTTTCCAATTACCTACTTTGCTACCCAACAAGCCTGAAGTCTGAGTGTCAGATACTTTGAATTTCGTTTTACAAAACATGGCATAGGTAACAAAAGTGCAGGAATTTGAGTTCTAGTCCTGCCTCTTTTCTTTAAAACGGCTTAAACTACTACCATTTACTAATATTCTTTCTTACTACATTATATATGCTGTTTGATTTAATCTACTACATATCTTGCAAATCCTAGAATTTTTTTGTTTAAATATTGTGGCTGAGATAACCTACTAACTAAAATCCATATTCTTCTTCTCTTCAGTACAGAGTTAGACTGTATTTCCTAACTTCAGTTCAAAAGTGTGATTGAGTTGTCAATAGAATGAATGGAAGTGATGTGTCTCACTTGCAGAACTGAGCATTAAAAATCTCCCCCCTTGAATCATACGTTCCCCTGCCCTAACTGGCTACAATGTAAATGATCCCTAGACAAACCCTAAGAGTACATTTATAGGAACACAGAACCTTGGTCAGCCAGGGCTGTAGGAGAGTATTCTGTTTGCCACCACAGTACTCTACTGAAAAAGGAATGAACTTCTATTATGACTGAGTGCATGATACATTGGTGGGGTCTTAGTATAGACCTAAGTGTTCCCGGAGCGGTGCCTGAATGTTGTTCCTCTGCTCTGGTAAGGAAGCTGCAAGATAAAGATGAAGTCAGGCAAGAATAGACCAGTGTTTAAGCAAAAATATAAGGGACTACGAAGCCATGTAATTTGGAGACTAACAAGATTAGAAAAGCCAACTTCTAAAAGCCAAATAGTTGGGAATAAAAGTGAAAAGGGTGTTGAAGAACAAAGGTCTACTAAGACTTCTTACTTAAAAAAATAGAGACAAAGCGGAGATTAAGGATGCCCCTCTCTCACCTGATCCTTCGTTTTGAATCATCTGAAGGCGGCCACTATTTGGGTGCAAAGAGAAAAGCACAGAAAGTCCTAAAGTATAGAAAGGAAGCAGGAAAGGAAGCAGATAAAAGAACTATATCTAGGACGCACAGTGCAGTGTGTTTACTGGTACCTGGAACTAACTAGAAATGCTAAGAAGGTTACTAAAGTCTGAGGAAACCAGAAATTCTGTCTAAAAAAGTCTGTGAGTGAAAACTAACCGTTGGGCCTCTAAACTTAACACAGCAAAGTGTGAGCCTCCATGCAAAGCAAACGCTGTAGATTGGTAACATCCACTTCATATATGAGACCAGAAAGGAGAACTATCTAGAAGGCAGAGCCATGGAGAACAATAGACAAGAAAATTTATCTTAAAAAATCATAATCAGGATCTAAGCGTAACCACTGAACCAGCTCAAAAAGGTCCTAATCTATTTAACAAGATACTGAGTTGCTTTCAGAGAAAACAGACCAAAACCACAAGTCATGCAGCCAAAGCATGTGGAGAGAACTTTGACCTCCAGTTGTACCCAGGAACCAAAGTCTCACCCTATCTCTCCCCGCCCCCCAACACTGGAAGCCTTTCAGAAGCGAAGGGCCCATTGTCCAGGCAGATCAGTGCTGCAGCCCTTTTACCATAAATGGCCAAGCTCCAAGGTCCTCCAATTAAAAGGTGCCCCACCAGCACTTCCGCATACCTGTTCCCCATCACCCCTTACAAACCCACTTGAATCCTGGATTGCGGAGCTCAGACTTTTGGGCCATAGCTTTCCCACTTATTCTTGCTAAGTGCTCTGCAAATAAAGTGACTCTAAATTCTCCACTGCAATTCTCTCAGTGTTTAGTGTTTGGCTCCGCTAGTGCTGGGTGGACAAACCCTTTCTGGTGGGTAACATGAGCAAGTAACTTCTGCTGTCAGTACAATGGGCCTTCTAGTGGTCTGCAGTGTAGCAGGTTTCATCACCACGACCGATCAGTGACTCCTGTGTGCTCTCCATTCTTCCCTTTCAAAATGGGGGCAATGATTGGAGATACGATTCGTTCACCTTCTGCTTTATCATTATTCATTAGGGGTTCGGTGAGGCTCAGGGAGAGTAAGTAAACGTCATAGTCTGTAAGCCTCAAGCAACCACGTTCCAGTCTGAGAGCGGACGCGGTGGTTTGGCTGTAGGTCCGCGACTTTGTGCTGGATGTAGCAGATAGGAAACTTGTGGATCTCCCTTGCCGGGAGCCAGGAAACAGGATGTGCATGGCTATTTCATGACCAGAAAGAGAGACTATGGGGAAAACTGATGGCTACTAACTGAAGTACATTCTCTCTCTCTTTTCTGAGCACACTGGACTCTATTTTCCAGCCTCCTTTGATGCTACTTGTGGGCATGTGACTGACTTTTAACCAATGAAATCAGAGTAAATTAATGTCTGCTACTTCTAGAACTAGCCTGTGAAAACTTTCCCTATGTACTCATCCATCTGGCTGAAATAGAGTTGACCTCCAAAGTGACACTGGAAAAGACCGTGGTGAGAGGACAGACATGACATCTTGGTTGCGGAGTAACTGCACAGAAAACAGCTATTCAACCGACTTGTTTTCCTCTCTCACACCGCTGTGAGAACAAGCAATAAACTTGTAGCATTTGAGCCTCTATTGTATTAGTTACAGTGAGTAATATCACCCTAACTAAAACAAGTATGTTTAGATGTCTTCACATAAAAGGATGTAATTATCAAGGTGTAATTTTGCTAATGAGCATTATTAAGGTTCTCCAACACCAAATGAATTTGAATATGCTTAGACAAAACTGTACTGTTTACTTATATATGGTCATACACAGCAATGTTAATAATACTCCCACCTAATAGTAAAAGGCATCTCCAAATTAATAATTCTTACTTATGTGTAAGAAAATTATAAATTCAGCTAAAAAATCTCTTTCCATTCATAATTGTCAAATTTATATTACAGAAATATTTAAGAATATAGAAAGTAAGACAAAAAGTCATATATATTAAGTCTTCACTCCTCATGTTTTTTTAATTACTTTATTATTGTTCAATTACAGTTGTCTGCATTTTCCCTTCATCACTCCCCCCAACCCCAGCCAAACCCACCTCCCTCCCCTGCTTTCACCCTCCCCCTTGATTTTGTCCATGTGTCCTTTATAGTAGCTCCTGAAAACCCTTCTCCCCACTGTCCCCTCTGGCTATTATTAGATTGTTCTTAATTTCAATATCTCATTATATTTTGTTTGCTTTTTTCTTTTGTTGATTATGTTCCAGTTAAAGGTGAGATCATATGGTATTTGTCCCTCACCATCTGGCTTATTTCACTTAGCATAATGCTCTCCAGTTCCATCCATGCTGTGACAAGGGTAGGAGCTCCTTCTTTCTCTCTGCTGCGTAGAATTCCATTGTGTAAATGTACCACAGTTTTTCAATCCACTCATTTGCTGATGGGCACTTAGGTTGCTTCCAGCGCTTGGCTATTCTAAATTGTGCTGCTGTGAACACTGGGGTGCATAGGTTCTTTTGGATTGGTGTTTCAAAGCTCTTACGGTAGGTATAATCCCAGCAGCGGAACTGCTGGGTCAAAAGGCAGTTCCATTTTTAGTTTTCTGAGGAAATTCCATACTGCTTTCCTCAGTGGCCGCACCAGTCTGCATTCCCACCAACAGTGAAGGGTTCCCTTTTCTCCGCATCCTCTCCAACATTTGTTTGTGGATTTGTTTATCTTGGCCACTCTGACTGGTGTGAGATGGTACCTCATGGTGGTTTTAATTTGCATCTCTCTGATGGCTAGTGATGCTGAGCATCTTTTCATATGTCTCTGGGCCCTCTGTATGTCCTCCTTGGAGAAGTGTCTGTTCAAGTCATTTGCCCATTTTTTAATTGGTATTTTTGACTTCCTGGAGTGGAGTTGTGTGAACTCTTTATATATTTTGGAGATCAAACACTTGTCTGAGGTATTTTTGGCAAATATGGTTTCCCATATAGTTGGTTCTCTTTTCATTTTAATGCTGTTTTCTTTAGCCATGCACAAGCTTTTAATTTGGTGAGGTCCCATTTGTTTATTCTTTCCTTTATGTCCCTTGCTTTAGGGGGCATATCAATGAAGATGTTGCTGCGTGGAATGTTTTGAGATTTTCCTGCCAATGTTTTCCTCTAGGACTTTTATGATATCACGACTTAAAATATTTAAGTCTTTTATCCCCCTTGAATTTATTTTTCTGTATGCTATAAGTTGGTGATCGAGTTTCATTTTTTTTGCATGTAGCTGTCCAGATCTCCCAACACCATTTGTTGAAGAGGCTATTTTTACTCCATTTTATGCTTCTTCCCCTTTTGTCAAATATTGACCATAGAGACTTGGGTTTATTTCTGGGCTCTCTGTTCTTTTCCATTGGTCTATGTGTCTGTTTTTATGCCAGTACCAGGCTGTTTTGATTATCATGGCCTTGTAATACAGTCTGATGTCAGGTATGGTGATCCCTCCTGCTTTGTTCTTTCTCAAAATTGCTGCAGCTATTCAGGGTCATTTATGGTTCCATAGAAATTTCTGAAATGTTTGTTCTATATCTGTGAAATATGGCATTGGTACTTTAATAGGGATTGTATTGAATCTATAAATCGCTTTGGGTAGTATGGCCATTTTGATAATGTTAATTCTTCCAATCCACGAGCATGAGCATGAGCTTCCATTTGTTTGTGTCTTCCTTAATTTCTTTCTTCAGTGTTGTGTAGTTTTCTGAGTGCAGGTCTTTTACAACCTTAGTTAGGTTTCTTCCTAGGTACTTTATTTTTATTGTTTCTATATCAAATGGGAATTTTTTCCTGATTTCTGTTTCTGATATTTCATTGTTGGTGTACAAAAATGCCTTTGATTTCTGAGTATTGAATTTGTATATCAGTTACGTCCTTTTCATCTCGGGCATTGTTCAATGCCACAATATCTTTGTTGATATTTTGTTTAGAAAATCTGTCCATTTTTGGCAATGGGGTGTTAAAATCCCCTACTATAATTGTGTTCCCATCAATATCTTTCTTGAAGTCCTCCAAGATTTTCTTTACGTATTTGGGTGCTCCTATGTTGGGTACATATATATTTGCAATGTTTATGTCTTCTTGATGGATTCTTCCTTTGAGTATTATGAAGTGACTTTCTAGGTCTCTTTTTATGAAGTCTATTTTGTCCGATATGAGTATTGCTACCCCAGCTTTTTTTTCCTGTCCATTTGCTTGGAATATTTGTTTCCAGCCCTTCACTATCAGTCTGTGTAAGTCTTTTGTTCTGAGGTGGGTCTCTTGTAGGCAGCATACATGTGGGTCATGTTTTCTTATCCATTCAGCTATTCTGTGTCTTTTGATTGGATCATTTAATCCATTATGTTTAAGGTTATTATTGATAGGTACTTATTCATTGCCATTTTTTGTACCTGTGTTCCTCTCTCTTTCACTGTTTTTCTTCCTGTTCTTAAAGCAAACCCTTTAGCATCTCCTGCAGAGCTGTTTTGGAGGAGGTATATTCTTTGAGTCTTCTTTTGTCCAGGAAACTCCTTATTTGGCCTTCCATTTCAATTGAGAGCCTTTCTGGGTAAAGTAGTCTTGGTTGCAGGCCTCTGGTTCTCATTACTTGGAATATTTCTTGCCATTCCCTTCTGGCTTGGAGCATTTCCATTGAGAAATCAGCTGCTAGTCTTATTGGGGATCCCTTGTATGTTACTTCCTGTTTTTCCCTTGCTGCCTTAATGATTCTCTCTTTATGTTGGAATTTTAACATTTTAATTATGAGTGTCTTGAAGTGGGCCTCTTTGGGTTCCTCTTGATTGGGACTCTCTGGGTTTCCTGGATTTGTGTGACTTTTTCTCTCATCAAATTAGGGAAGTTTTCCATCATTACTTTTTCAAACAGGTTTTCTATCCCTTGCTCTTCTTCTTCTCTTTCTGGTATCCCTATTATATGGATATTATTACGTTTCATGTTGTCCTGCATTTCCCTTAACCCCTCTTCATTTCTGAGCCTCTTTTCCTTTTCTTACTCATTCTGGGTGTTTTTTCTACCTTGTCCTCCAGTTCGCTGATCTGATCTTTTGCTTCATTGAATCTGCTTTTGATTCCTTGTCCTGTGTTCTTCAGTTCAGAAATTGTATTATTCATTTCCTCTTGGCCCTTGTTGATAGTTTCTATTTCCTTTTTCATTATGACATAGTTTGCAGTGAGTTCATTGTAGTTTCCTTGTAGTTTCTGGTAATTCTCTGTGAACTCACTGAGTGTCCTGATAACCATTCCTTTGAACTCAGTATATGGTAGTTGACTTCCTCTATTTCATTTCGCATTCTTTCTGAGGCTTCCTCCTTTCCTTTCATTCGGGGATTGTTTCCTTGTATTCCCATTGTTTGTGAGACTCTTCTTGTTAGCCTCTGCTTTTTAAATTGATCTGTTCTGACTCCTTGGGTTTATGGTGTGAACTTCTGTGGTAGAATACCTGTGAGATTCAGTGGTGCAGTCTCCTTGATCTCCTGAGCTCGCTGGTCTTGGGCTGTCGTTTATGTTGGCTCTCTGTTTTGAGTTTTGATTGTTGTTGGGTCTTTCTTTGGTGGGTCCTTCCCTCCAGCTGGTTAACTGAGGGTCACTCTGTCCACCACCTCTTGTATTCTGTTGTGCAGGTGTGGGCAGGTTGTGTTGAAGCTGGTTCTCCCATGTGTACAGGGCTTTGAGGATTCTCTCATGCTCTTGTTCAGTTGTTTATTCTGAGTAATTTCTCCCCCATTTAGTTGTATTTCCAGATAGGTCCTTGGTTGAGTTAGTGTGGCTTCTGCTCCCTCAATCACCTTCTTCTGTTCTTATCTGTTGGTGGTTCTTTTGTTGGTGGGTTTCCTCTTCCAGCAGGTATCTTGGTGTTCACAGTTTCCACCTACTCTTTTTTGTGATCAATTGGAGGGGGAAGGCAAAATGATTTAGACAGCGGGAATGTATTCTATGGTATTTAAAGTACCAACCCCGTAGAGAAGAGATAGGAGATCCTTTGGATATGTATAGTGTTAACCATGATATTTCACCCAACTAGCCACTTTTTAGAAATAGTGGAAAGAAGATAAGACTCTTGTTAGGGATGGGAAGGATTATGAGTTGGATCTAGAAAGCAGTGAGCTTGTGGGAAGTCAGATTATGAGGTAAGGTGAGAGCAAAGTATAGAAAATAGGTGTAGTGTGTGAGAGAATAGAGTTAACCACACCGGTAATAAAGTTCAAGAAACAGTGAAGTGGGCTGAGATCTGGGAGGGGTGCTGTGTAGTATTTACAGTTGTATAAAACAGCAATTACTTACAATAGTAATGGAGCAACAATCATATGACAGAATCTATGTGATCTGCATAACTAGAATAGGGAGTATAGGTCATAGAGTAGTGTGCTAATGGAACACAAGTGAGGTGAAAGACAGAAAATTAAAAATACATTATGAAAGAAAGAACAAGGAAAACCAGTCAAACAATGCAATTTAACAAGCCAAGTCAAGAAGACTAAATAGAAAAAAAGAGAAATACAAAAATACTAATAAAAGATGTAACAATAATGAAAAAATAATAATACAAATATACAATAACTTGCAAGTTCTCTGGAGTAGCAAAGTGAAATTTGTCTCACTGTCTCAGCTGTTGGGATGACCCCTCAGAGTTGGACTTGGGTCCAACTCTGGTCTTTCCACAGGTCCAGGTTTTATTGTCTCACTTGTGGGAGTTAAAAAAACAAAAAAGAAGGAAGGAAGAAGAGATAAAAAGGGAGAGAAAGAAAGGAAGAAGAAATAAAATAAGAAAGGAAAGAAAGGAAGAAGGAGTTAAAAGAAAAAAAAATACTTAAAAAAAAAGAGCCTCCTGCTGGCTGTAAACCAGCTAAGCCAGTTCTGGTGGTCTTCCTGGCTATAGCAGGCTGAGGGGGAATTGCTTTCACTTTTCTCCCTTCCTGAGCCACACTCGCCCAGCCTCCAGCCCAGCTCCTTAGTTTGCAGCGGGGCCCCCAGGGCCCTTCTGCACCCAGCCTAGCCTTCAGTCCACCAGTTATGCTGTCCTTGAAGCACACCAATTAGGTGAAGTTCACACACCACCTTCTTGTTCGTTGCTGTCCTAGATGCTAGGGACTCTCAGAGTCCCTTCAGGCTAATTCAGCACCTCCACTGATTAAGTCTTCTGGGGATTGCTGACTCCCTAGAGCCCTGCAATTCTCCTCTGTGAGGGCGTCTCCACCTTCCTCTTAGAGAGCCAGTCTGCCCTGCAGGGGGGGGGGGGGGGGCCACAGTGGCTGCCACTGCAGATGCAGGTGCACCTCTGCTGCTGCTTTCCCCAGGGACACAGGGGTTGGGTGCGCGGTGTCAGGCTCACTCTGTCCCGGGCATGTGGGTGTTGCAGGACAGGCAGCCCCTGGTCCCACAGGGTCAGGCGTGCTCCCTCCCGGTGCTGCGGGCATGTATACTACTGGGGTGGGATGGGCAGCCACTGGTCCCACAGGTTTGGGTGCACACCCTCCCTGAGTCTTCGGGTGTGAGCACAGGGTCTTTCTCACCACCACGGGTATGCAGGGGTAGGGGCGCAGGAGGCCTGGGCAGCTGCTGCAGGAGAATTCCCCACACAGCTGCTGAGTGCCTCTTTTTTCACTTTTTCTTTTTTAAAAATTCCTCCTGCTCAAGCCTGGCACTCCAAACAAGGACCTGGCCTCTCACACAGCCTCCCTCTCCAACCAGACCAGGGACTACCTAGGCCAGGGTTTGTCACAGCCCAACTCTCCCCAGCCAGGGTCTATAGTATCAGTGGGTGCACACAGCCCCTGTGTGTTTGCCACTTCGTCCTTATTCCCCCCATGACTTCAAGCAACCAGGTCTCTCCTGGTGCTGCTCAAACCTTGTTTGTCAGGGGAGGGAGCCACTGACCCAGCTCTCTCCCAAGAACCCTGTGGCAGACCTGGCAGGCACCAGGCAAGGAGCTGCAGCCACCCTGGTTCCTAGGCTGGACCCAGGGACCTTATTGTCTTGAAGCACTCTCTTTACTCTCTGATTTTTCAATGTTCTCTACAATTTTTGGTCTCCAATCTTCATATATGCTGGGATACTTTTGGCTATTCACTGTGTTCCTCAGAAAATAAGCTAGGTGTTTCATCCATGTGCAGGGGGAAGTGGACTCTGCTCCTACCTATCTCGCCACCATCTTCCTCATCCTAAAATCGGAATATAAATTCTTACATCTAAGATAACACATCCTTAAAATTCCAGAAATAAAACCAGAACATGACCTAATTCTATATTCTCAAGTTTTATAATTCAGAACATTAAAAAATAATTCCATTAATAGAAGTACCCTGAAAAGGTCAAAATATACATTTAATTGTATAGAAATGATTTGCATAGTTTTATATTTATTAATTGTAAAGAGGAGTCAAGTTATTTTAATCTTGATTTCTTATTGTGTGGGTCTAAAAAATAATCACTTAAGTTTAGGAGAGAAGTTAGTTTAAATGAATAAATACACAAAACATTATTCCCTGTTAAATTTAGTTTTGTCATTTGCCTTTATGGAATACCTTAAATTTTTAAACAGCAAATTACTCACACTATGTACCAAAATTGTCACTCACTATTATTCTTCCAGTTCCTTCCTTGTCATTTCAGCCAATAACCCAAAAGAGATAACATTTTAGAAGCCAGCATTTTATTCACTCATTACCTGTAATAATAAACAGAAAATAATAGATCCACAGGCAATGTTTCCTCACCAAAGTAAATTTAAATTTATTCACTTAAAAATAAACTTTAAATAAACAATTAAGACAAAAAAATCTAAAGAACCCAAATTTTTATAAAGACTTATACTCTGTAAGCAGACACATATTATATGGATAATAACCTGTGAATATAAAACCTTGAAAAGAATTTCAACCTAGGAAATTAAGGAGAAACAAGTTTAAAAATTTTGTTCCTATGTTTTTTAAAAATATATTTTAATGCTTATGCTATTATAGTTATCTCAATTTTTCCCTTTCACCCCTCTCTGCCCAATACCCCCATTTCCTCCTGCAATCCCCACCTTAGTTCATGTCCATGGTTCATGCAAGTTCTTTGGCTTCTGCATTTCCTACACTATTCTTAACACTTCCCTGTCTACTTTGTCCCTACCAATTATGCTTCTTAATCCCGCAACTTTCCCCCATTCTCCCCCTGCTTTTCCCAGCTGATAACCCTCCAAAAGATCGCCATATCTATCAGTATCTGGTCCTGTTCTGCTTGTTTGCTTTTTGTTTTTTAGACTCAGTTGTTGATAGCTGTGAATTTGTTGGCATATATGTTCATAGTTTTGATCTTCTTTCTCTTAAATAAGTTCCGTTAACATTTCATGTAATAATAGCTTGATGATGATGAACTTCTTTAGCTTTACCTTGTCAGGGAAACACTCTATCTACCTTTCCATTCTAAATGATAGCTTTGCTGGATAGAGTAAAATACGTTGTAGGTCCTTGCTTTTCATCACTTTGAATACTTCTTGACAGTCCCTTCTTGCCTGCAAAGTTTCTTTTGAGAAATCAGCTTAAAGTCTGACGGGAACTCCTTTGTAGGTAACTGTCTCCTTTTCTCTTGCTGCTTTTAAGATTCTCTCTTTATGTTTAACCTTTGGCATTTTAATTATGATGTATCTTGGTGTCATCCTCTCTGGGTCCAATTTGTTTGCTTCCTGGACTTGTATGTCTATTTCCTTTGCCAAATTAGTGAATTTTTTTTCATTATTTTTTCAAATAAGTTTTCAATTTCTTGCTGTCCCTCCTCTCCTTATGGCACCCCTATGATTTGGATGTTGGCACATTTGGAGGTGTCTCAGTCTTCTTATACTATCCTTGCTTTTTGGAATTCTTATTTCTTCTTTCTGTTCTGATTGAATGTTTATTTCTTCCTTATGTTCCAAATCATTGATTTGTATCCTAGTTTTCTTCCCTTTATTATTGGTTGCCAGTAGATATTTCTTTTTCACTTAGTAACCTTCATTTCTTCCTTTATGTTGTTGCCATACTCAATGAGTTCTTTGAGCATCCTAATCACCAGTGTTTTGAACTCTGCATCTGATAGGCTGGTTATCTCATTTCATTTAGTTCTTTTCTGGGGTTTTGTTCTGTTCTTTCATTTGAGCCATATTTCTTTGTCTCCTCAATTTTGCAGCCTCCCTATGTTTGTTTCTGTGTATAGGTAGAGTTGCTTTGACAGCTCCTTAGTAGTGTGGCCTATTGTAGAAAAGGCACCGGTTGTGTGGGGAGGAACCTTAGGTAATCACCAGTGCAGGGCAACCCATTTCACCACTTTGTGGCTCTATGTTGGGGGAAGGTCTTGGAGAGGGGGCAATGCCACTGCCTGGCTTCTAGAGATTTGCACAGCACTTGCCCTGTTTCCAGTCACTTCACTTCCTTCCCGTATGTGACTTGTGCCCTTCCAGCTATTGCTCTGGTTCTGAATCCAAGAGTGGGTTGGTCTGCATAAGTTCTGAGTCCATGCAAGCCCTTTAAGAGGAGTGTGCTGAAAATCCAGCAGTTTCTTATGCTGGCCCAACCCCACTGGTTTTTACAGCCAGAAATTATGGAGATCTTCCTGGTGCTGGAACCCTGGGCTGTGTGGTCTGGCCTGGGGCTGGGATCACTCTCTCCCAAGGTTTCCCTCCCAATTTTTATTCAGCACATGTGAACGTGGGACCACCCATTTCACCACTACCATCTCTATGCCACACTGCATCTCCTTGCCTCTCTGCCTTTCTCTGTATATCCTGGATGATTGTGGCTTCTTTAAATCCTTGGTTGTCGGACTTCCATACAGCTCAATTTTCTGATGGTTCTGGGTGGTATTTGTTTTCAGATATAGTTGTAATTTTCCTATAGTTGTGTGAGGAAGCAAAACGTGTTTACCCATGCCTCCATCTTGACTGGATGTTCCTATGTTTGTTGAGTGATTGGTAACCCCTAATCGAAATGTTAAAAATGTAAACTTTATTTTTGTGTTTATTATATTTTATTCTTTAAGCAAAATGACATCCTACCAAATGTTGAAACAAACATGCCTAGAAAATTCACACATGCACAAATACTCACATTTTATTAGTTACAATAAATACAAAAAGTTAGAAAATATTTTACTTTCTTAATAAAAACACTCAGCCTATTTTAAATCATCTAAAGAGATATCTATTCATGTGTATGGTGATGAATACTGTCAACTGTCAATGCCTCAAACATCAGGAACTTCTAAAATATTCTGACTTTTCTTTGTTCTTCAAAGTCTTGTAGTAATCAGCATTCATTTCTATTGCCTTGATGGTTAGATAGCAAACTTTCAAGAAATCCAGGGAGAAATTAGCACATACAGCTACAATTTCTACTGAGACAGCTATTTGCATACAGGATCATTCACAATTTAAAATGTGTTCCCATATATGTGAAAAGGGAATAACATTTATATTAGCATGTACAATACCAAAATGTTTTCACAATTTAATTCCTTGGAGAGGATATCTCATCACCTTCTTTTATAAAGAACACTACATTCTCTGAAGAATTAACTTGCTCTGGGACCTAAAAAAACTAAATTATGGGTTAATAAGATAATATTTATTATTTATAAATCTTGCTGTAGGAATAATTTCATATTAAATTATCTGAGTTTACAATATTCTTGAAACTTGATAACACATATTAAGGAATAAAATACTAATTTATGTAATATGTAAATTGCATATTTAAATAATTCATAGTTACTTTTTTATTTAATTAAAATTTTACACTCTATAGAAGTTTAAGATTAAAGGGTGTTTCAGTTTTTAATATAATTTCTTAAACTTGTTTGGCACAGCAATTTTCCACATGTATTTGTAAGCTTAATATGTGACCTTTGAAAACAAAAATAGGAGATCCCAAATGTAGGCAAGGTAGGTGGAAGCTACACTCACCTCCTCAAAATACCAAACTGGAATTATAAGTAAATTATAGAATAATCATCCTGAATAACCAACTGAAGACTTGCTGAAGAGAAGTCTTTTAACCAAGAATTTACAAAAGAAGCCACATAGAGAATGGTAGGAAGAGCAGAGACACGAAAAGCACTGGACCAGCACCCATGGGTGACAGCTGAGGTTCTGGATATCTCAGCTGCGTAGGGATTTCCCCTGAAGTGTGTAATCTAAACCCCACGCCTGGCTCCCCAGCCCAGAACACAAGAGCCAGGCAGAGGTACCCACATAACATCTGGCTGTGAAAAGTAATAGGGTTGCTGTCCACTAGGGACAGATGGGAGTTTGATAGAGACCCAGGCACCCTCTTAAAGAGCCAATGTACAAAATCTCATTCACAGCACTTATCCAGGGCTCTGGTGAAGGGAGGATAGAGTGGACTAGATTTGTGTGAGGAAAGTCTGGGTTTTCTGGCTCTAGGGAACCAAAGAGAGAGCTCCCAGGATACCTTTGTGAAGTCATTCTCCAATATTGGAGATGCCATCTTTCTTGGGTGGAGCACTCCACTCCATGCAGCATCAGTCTTGGGAAAAGCAAAACCCCATGTCCTCTACACCCTCTCGCCTATCACTGTGGAGTGTAAGCTCTGCTGAGGACTACAGACAGAGCTCTTTCAGTAAAGAAGCCCAGCAGGCGGCCAGTAGGCAGAGGCAAGCTGGGCAGATCTCAGGTTACCTTGGGACTTTTGCTGACCTTCCCAGTGGTCCAGTGCTCATAAAACCTGGCCTTGGTGCATACCTGGACCTTCCTCTGAGATCCAGGCCCTGCAGCAGTAGCCTCAAACTGTGCAAAAGCCAGTTACAGGTAGTGTCTTACACTGGCCTGTATCAGAGTCCCTCTCAAAGTGCAGACCCAACACACCTAATGGCCAGCTTCAGAAAACATCAAAGAAGGATCTAATAAGCTTCACATGCAGCATATCCAAAGAGAAATTTTGGCAGGGACCAAACACTGCTGAGGTGACTTCTGCTTCATGTGGTTACCACCTGAACAACAATTCACACACTGGGGTTGAGGTTGTGCTTCACAGTCAGCCAGCCATAGGGACGATCTCATGCAGAAACAGGCCAATAGCAATCAAGAGTCAATTATAACATGAGTGCCCACATAACTCACACAGGAGACATTCCTGGAGCACACACCCAGCTCAGGTGATCAAGGAGACAAGCACCGGACCCCACAGGGCACCTACAACATAAGGCCACCCTACCAAGACTGGGAGTCATAGCAGAACTATCTAATACACAGAAACAAACACAAAGAATCATCCAAAATGGAGAGACAAAAAAAGATCTTAAATGAAAGAACATGAGAAATCTCCAGAAAAAGAGCTAAATGAAATAGAGGTAAGCAATTTATCACATATAGAGTTTAAAGTAATGGTTATTAGGATGCAAACTACATGCTACAGGATGTAGACATCATTAAGAAAGACCAGTCAGAAAAGAATACAATATCTGAAATGAAGAACACAAAGAAGGAATAAAAAGTAGGTTGGATGGAGCAGAAGATCTAAATATATAAAATCAGAAATGAAAAAGAAGTAGCAGCACCAAAGAAATACAAAGGATTGTAAGAAAATATTATGAGCAAATATGCCAACATTCGGACAATCTGGATGAATGGATAAATTCCTACAAAAATACAATCTTCTAACACTGAATCACAAAGAATCATAAAATTGCAATAGACAGATTACAACTAGTGAAATCAAAGCAGTAAACAAAAAACCTCCACCAAACAAAAGTCCTAGACTGGATGGCTTCCCAGGTGAATTTTAACAAACATTCAAAGAAAGACTAACACATATATTTTTCAAACTATTCCAAAAACTGAAGAGGAGGGATGACTCCCAAGCTCATTTTATGAGGCCATCATTATCTTAATTCCAATACCAGATAAAAACACTACAAAAAAAGAAAATCATAGCAAATATCCCTATTAACATATATACAAAAATCCTCAAGCAAAAATTAACAAACTGAATCTAGCAATACATTGAAAAGATCATACACCATGACCAAGTGGGATTTGTTCAAGAATGCAAGGTTGGTTAAATATCTGAAAATCAACAAATGTGATATAGCATGTAAACAAAATGAAAAATAAAAACCATATAATCATATCAATAGATGCAGAAAAAGCATTTGATAAAATCCAGCACCCATTTATGATAAAAACTCACAGCAAGGTGAGAAGAGAGGGAACATAATTCAAAGTAATAAAGGCTGTGTATGGGAGAAACCCATAGCCAACATCATACTCAGTGGGAAAAACTACAATCATCTCCCTAAAGACCAGGAACAGGACAGGGATGTTCACTTTAACCACTCTTATTCAACATAGTATCAGAAGTGCTAGCCATAACAATAAGAGTAGAAGAAATAAAAGGTATCCAGTTTGGAAAGGAAGAAGTAATACAGTCATTATTTGCAAATGACATGATACTGTATATAAAGAACCCTAAAGATTCCACCAAAAAACTCCTAGAACTCAAAAATGAATTCAGTAAAGTAGCAGGATAAAAAATAAAAATCCAGAAATCAATTGCATTTTTATACAGCAATAATGAACTATCACATAGATAAACTAAGAAAACAATCCCATTCACAATTGCTTCAACAAAAAAAAAGAAACAGAGAATAAATTTAACCAAGGATGTAAAAGACCTGAACTCAAAAAATTATAAGACACTGAAGAAAGTAATTGAAGAAGATACACATAAGTGGAAGGATATACCATGTTCATGGGTAGGAAGAATTAATATTACTTAATTGTCCATACTAACCAAAGCAATCTATAGAGTCAAACCAATTCCTATGAAGATACCAATGGTGTATTTCACAGAATTAAACAAATATTGTAAAAATTTATATGGAACTACAAAACATCCCAAATAGAGATAGCAATCTTGAGAAAGAAGAACAAAGTTGGAGGAATCACTACCTGATATAAAACTATCCTACAAGGCCATAGTAATTAAAACAGCATGATAATGGCATAAAAACAGACATATAGAACAATGTAACAGAATAGAGAGCCCAGAAAAAAACCCACACCTTTATGGTCAGTTAATATTTGACAAAGGAGGCAAAAAATACAAGGGGTAAAGACAGTCTATTCATTAAATGATGTTGGGAAAATTGGACAGTTATGTGAAAAAAAGTAAGATTATACCACCAACTTGTACAATACAGAAGAATAAACTCAAAATGAATTAAAGACTTAGATGTTAGACTCAAAACCATAAAATAAGAAGAAAACATAGAAAATATTAGACTCAAAACCATAAAATGAAGAAAATGTTAGACTCAACTAAAATAAGAAGAAAAGATAGGCAGTAAAATCTCTGACATTCTCTGAGCAATATTTTTTCTGATACATACTTTCAGGCAAGAGAAACAAAAGAACAAATAAACAAATGGCACTATACCAAATGAAAGAGTTTTTCACAGCAAAACACCATCGATAAAGTAGAAGACAAGCCACTAAAGGGGAGAATGTATTTGCCAACATATCTGAAAAGGAATTAATATCCAAAATTCATAAAGAACTTACACAACTCAACCCCAAAAGAAAAAATATCCAATCAAAAATGGGCAAAGGACCTGAGTAGTCATTTCTCAAAAGAGGACGTACACATGGCCAATAGACATATGAAAAGATGCTCAATGCCACTAATCAGTATAGAATGCAAATTAAAACCACAATGAGGTATCACTTCACATCTGCCAGAATGACTATCATCAATAAATCAACAAACAGTAAGTGTTGGCAAGGATGTGGAGAAAAGGGAACCCTCGTGCAATGTTCGTGGAAATGCAGACTGGTACAGCCACTGTGGAAAACAGTGTGGAGTTACCTCAAAAAATTAAAAATGAAACTGCCTATGACCCAGCAATTCTACTTTGGGAATTTATTCAAAGAAAACTGAAACAGTAATTTGAAAGTATAAATGCACCCCTATATTCACTGTAGCATTATTTACAATAGTCAAGTTTGGAAGCAGCCCAGTGCTCATCAGTAGATGAATGGACTAAAAAGCTGTGGTACATTGATACAATGGACTACTACTCAGCCGTAAAAAAGAAGAAACTTATACTCTTTGTGACAGCACAGGTGGATCTGGAGCACTTTATGCTAAGAGAAATAAACCAGTCAGAAAAAAACAAGTACCATATGATTTCACTCATAATTAGAATCTAAGAAATAAAATGAACTAACAATCAAAACTGAGAAAGGTTCATAGAGAGCAGGCTGTCAGCTGTAGGAGAAGGGGGAGCTGGGTATGAGTATGGAGAGATTAATCAGAAAAAAACAAAAGAAAAACTCATGGATATGTACAACAGTGTGGTGATTTGGGGGTGGGGTGGATGGTGGTGGAGGAGGGTATGGGGGTATAAACAGTGATGGACGAAGACTTGACTTGGGGTGGTGAACACAATACACTGTACAAATGAAATGTTGTAGAATTGTGCATCTAAAACCTGTACAATTTGGTTAACCAGTGTCACCCCAATAAATTCAATAAAAAAGAAAAACTAAAATGAAAACATACAAGAGTAGTTTCATATTTAATCACATTCTGAGGAAGTTATTTTATTGTTCATTTATACCTTTCTTATGAAACCTATAAAGAACAAGTAAAGAAATAAGAAACCTGATGTCTTCACATATGTCTTTGCCTTAAAAAAAAAAAAGTATTCAATCCAGGCTGTGACATGTAAATACAGATCAAAACACAGGTTATTAAAAAAAAAATCTAACCTATGACTCCAGAAAAATAATCATCTCAGAACTTTTATTTAAGTATGAAATTATAAATAGGCAGAAAAGATGTTTGGTTATCACTGGATTATAACTGAGAACCAATCATGAAAACACAGTATCATTCTAAATACAGAGATGAATAAGGTAGTAAATAAAGGAGACACATGTCCTGATCTTTGGAAACATTACAATGTTTGCAAAGTAATATTTTAAAAATTCAAATTGATCATGTAATTAATACAATGGCCTATTTCCTAGGTTAAGCAAAAACCCTTAGTATGAAGAACCATTAATGTCCAAGTTTGTCATTTGTTCTCTACCCATGTTCCAATGCACTATGGAATCCAGCTTTTAGTTCCATAATTTTGGCAAGCTCATTCACATTTTCATGGATTTACTCATGCTCTCAAATTTACTTTAAATGTCACTTCTATACTCCCCCACTTGTGGAAACTATATTTTAATATTTCAAGAAAGGGTTCTTAATTCAGATCTCAAGAGATAATTGTACGTAATATAGAAATGAAGAAAATAGTCCATTTAAAACAAAATAGTCAATTTAAAAGACTAACAAAGTACATACCTTTGTATCCAAGTAGAAAATGTATATCTTGACATAAATATATTGAGATAAGTCATTATATGGATGAACAAATTCCTACTGAATTAAACTGCACAGCTAAACAGCAGTCTTCCTAATGTTTTAGGGATCAAAGTGACCACCTCGTCTTTTCCTTGCTAATTAACTTCCCGTATAGCTGCAGAGAGAGTATGTAAAAACTTTAATATAAGAAAACATGACTTCTAAAATCTAATCACTTGCCCATGCTGATATAAAAATTCATAAGAAAAGTAACTACAGGACAGTTATGTATGTAACCCCAAAAATTCATGTTCCAGGAAAAGAATCTTAGTCACTGGGACTAACCCTCCAGCCACATTATGGGACTAAAATGAACAGAGTCCCAATGAACAGTGCTGGGACAACTGTACATCCTTATGGAGCAAACAAACAAAGACCTGGACCCCTATCTCACAGCACCCACAAAAATCAATTGAGGATAGATCTTAGACCTAAAAGAAAATAAGAGTTAAACAATAAAGCTACTAGGAAAAAGATATTATTGTCATGAATTTGGAGTAGGCAAGTATTTCTTAGAGAGAACACATAAAAGCAAATAAAGAATGTACTGGATTTCAAAATTAGTTTCTGCTCATCAAAAGATACAGTGAGAAAATAAATAAGTTTTTGAACGGAAGTAAATAGTTATAATACCCGTATCTAATGAAAGAACTTGCATCCAGAATGTATAAAAAATAAATAAAATACAACCCAATAAAAAATGAGTAAACACCTTGAACAGAAATTCTGCCAAAGAAGATATTCAAATGAGAAATACGAACATAAAAAAGTTCTCAATGCCATCAGTAATCAGCAAAATGCAAATTAAAATTTAGATATCACTGCACACACATTAGAACAGTTCGAGCAAAGATTTAACATACAAAATATTGGCAGGATGTGAAGTGACTGAAACTCTCATATATTGCTGATGGGAGCATGAAATCACACAACCACTTTGGAAAATTGGCAATTTTTAACAAAGTTTACTACCAGCAATTCCACTCCTAAGAATTTACCTAAGAGAGACAAATATATATAGTCACAAAAAAAAGCTTTACACAAGGATGTTCATAGCATCTTGATTCATAATAGCCGAAAATTGAAAATAGCCCCAATAATGACATAAGAACAGTGGTTTATTCACCAGTATAATATATTATTCAGCAAAATAACTGATAATACATAACAATGGAGACAAATGTGAAAAATGCTATGCTGAGTGGGAGAAGCAATAGCTCTTTGGACCTAAATTGAATGGGCATTTATCAGTTTTACAGGTGCTTGTAACATCACTTAACAATGATGACTATCCCTGCTCCTTCCCTAACAATGAAACACTGACCCCCTATGGGTAAGGAATAAGTAAGAGGTGAGAAAGCAGAGATGAAAAGTATGTACAAATCTATTACAAAATAAAAGGATGGAGAGAAAGGATAGTATGTAGAGAAGTTTACATTGAGGTTGACAGATTTTTTTGGTTATGCTTTTTCTTGCTTCACTCTTGAGGACTTTTGGTTTTTGAGATGGAAATTTGAGCCCATCAAAATAAGTGGGAGGAGCCAGTAAAAAGTGAGGGCTGAAGATACAAAAGGAAAAGTCAAACATGACAGAGGTGTCCAAGTAGATAGAAAGGGACAGAATTCAGTGCATACTTGAAAGAATAATCATATCAGACTACCTCTTTCACTTTAACAGGAAAGAGGAAAAGGATGGTTAATAATACATGTAAGATTTGAGGCTGGGTAGCCCGAAGTAGAGGGAGCTCTATCTGGTAACTCTACTTTCACTACGAAGTAGAAAGCAAGATTATCTCCTAGGAGTGAAATGGAAGGTAGGAAGTTTAGGATGTGAGAGTACAGAGGCTGGGATTTACACTGTGAAGGAGTAGAAAGAGTTACCTAGGGAAAACAGGATTAATGAGAAGCACTAAGAGAACAAATTAATTTGGTAATTAATTAATTCGTGAAACATGGTAGCAGCAAACTATCTGATTATAAATAATACATTTCTTTCTGAGTGCTCAAGGGCTCACTGCTAGCACAGGGAAGGGATAGACCGCTGGATTAAGCAAAGTTTAGGTTCCCCAGACAGGCATGACAGAAGGGCAGTAGGGCACAGAAGTTTAGGAGACTATAAAAGTTGGTGGAGTCGTGTATCATGGAGTCTAGAGAAGCAAAGAGAGCAGGGGCATTCAAGTTAAACAGAAAGTAGATCGATCTTTGGACATGAAGATTTGGATGAGGTCAGATAACCGAAGTATTGGGAGTAAAAAGAACCTTTATCACAGAAGAACCAAGGTTATTAATAAAGTATAAGGTAATTAATGTTATTGAGATGGAGAAGGTTATGATCCAGGGTGAGCAAAGTGATAGGAAAACATTATGGCAGTTAAGAAAATGAGAAAACGGATAATACCGCATCATACGTGTGAATGAGGATGCACCCAGGATGGCAGCAGGATTGGGGCTATGGTAAAAGGAAAGACTCTAGGCTACTGTAAATTAGGAAGACTGAAGAGTGACCTGAATACCCACAGGTAGCAGTAAAAAAGAGGTGGAGAGCACTATAGTCAAATGGAATGAACCACAAAGGAGTTGGGTTTATTGAGTTTGTTTCATTTGTCCTGCTGGTTTTTATATGCATGGAAAAGTGAATGATCTGAAGGTGGAAGTAAGGAAGTAAAAAAATAACAACCAGACTCTTGATCCACAGGTATGCAGAGAACAGTTTCCACATAAGATGGGTTCAGGGACATTGTGCCTCTAAGAGAATCAGATTTCAATTAATGTCAAGAGGTAAAACAAATAATCACTTAAGTGCTTAAGGATGGATGGGATTCAAGAGGGATATAAAGAAAAACATAAGGAGGGACAGAAATATCAAGAGATTGGTTTATGAAAAAAATAAACACAGAACAATATGGGCATGACAGTTCAGGGGGAGACAAACAGCCAAATAGGTCATGTTGGATAGTGAATGAAGGTAACAGAAATGTGTAGCATCTGAACTACCTTATCTCAAAAGCACTGCGAACTGCACTGAGTACCGAGACCTGTTAGGAGTCATCTATGGCCTGGGGAAAATGAGGAAACCCCAGTCCCTCTGGAAAGGGTCAGCTGGCTTGGAACCAAGTATCTCAGGAAAAACTCAGGTCTCAAGAGTCTAACTGGGCACACATTCTCAAGCAGGGACTAGAGGCTCTAGATCAGCCCTTGTCAAAATGTGGTCCATCCATCACTTGGGATGCTCTTTCAAATGCACATTCCTGGGCCCCAGCACAGTCCCACTGACTCAGTCTCAAGGGCTAAGGTCTAGGAACCTCCAATTGCTTTGTGTTTTCCATGGTTTTTTTTTTTTGGGGGGGGCATTAATGTTTGAGAACCACTACTTTTTTTTTAAACATTCATGGGAAATTTTTCTGTATGTCAGCATTTGAGAAACACTGCGGGAGGTAGATGTGAGGCCTGAGCAAGGGCTGTGAGATCCTTTGGTGGAGGCTGAATGGGGTAGAAAGACTAAATTGTGGAAGCTTTCAGTAATTGTCTGAAACTTTAGACTTTTTCTGAACCCAACAGGAAATCATAAAGGGTATTGTGTGGTAAGGTAACCAAATCAGACACCTTTTAATAGATCAGAAAGACTGGGAGGTTTGATAACAATTAAAACCGATGAGGACAAATAACTGATGGGGCGATCCACGAAAGGGAGCAATGCAGCAAATGGAAAGAAAGCAGCATTTGGTATTTGACGTCTCAGAATGTGGGAACAGACCAGATGGGGGTATGAGGCAGAGGAAAAACTGAAGATTAAAACTGAAAAATTAAATACAGTTTCCCAGGCTACACTCTTCAAAGATACCCGGTCAGTACATTTGGGGAGGGGCCAAGGAAACTGCATTTTAAACAAACACCAACTCCCTGCCAAGGTTTTCAAGCTCAGCTAAAGTTTTTCATGGACCATAATGGGCAAAATAGACAGTTACTAATGCCATTAACAAACATGGGTAACATAGAGGGGGAAACCGACATGAGGTAGGTGGTAAGGGTATAGCAGTGTTACAAATCTGTATCATAAAAATGTTTATAGTTGCTACAAGAAAGCAATACACTTGTCTGTCCTAAAACCTAATAGAATTAGTTGATCCAAACATAATTATATCACAAATTCCCTGGCCCCGTCCAAGAAGCACCCACAAATATTTTACTTACTTTTATTAATGCCTTTTTAATGCACAGATTGTTGTGGCATCTGGACGCATGACACACTTGAAAACACATTAAATTTACACTGCCCGGAAGAGACAGAATCTGCCGCGCACACACCACCAATAATGCTCATCACTGGGGGCTTTCTGCTTTAGCTCGGCCCCATCGGATTTTTTTTTTTTTAATTCTGTACTTTGCATGATTATCAAAGGAATGGGCATTTCAAATCTGGGAGGAAGACAATTTTCATCAAGTAAGTGACAATTTTCCTAAGCAAAAAAAATGATCATTACTATTTACCAGGGTTTAAATTCAGCAAAATGGGAAATGAACTGCAGTAATTTCTTGTATTATATTTGTAAAAGCAGGCAGGTTGGTTAAGCTACAATTGGCCTATGATATAACTTGTAATAGTTGATTTAGAAGTTGTTAAGGACATAAATTATACTTTCTTTCAAATAAAGGTTATATCCTATGTAAAGTATACTACTTTCAAACAATTTCTACAGGTCACAACAATATCGTACCAAATAAATAAAACTGCAAATACCGTTTTTACTATTGCAAAGTACTGAAACAAGACAAGACACATAGCCAACCAAGTAAAAAGAGCAAAAATGTCTACAATTCTAGTACAAAACCAGTAGGGCAGGCAGATTGTCCCACTGAATGCTAAGAGCCTAACAAGCCAAGAGGAATGAGAAGCCAGTATATGTTTGGCTGCTTGGATTCTGAGGAAAAAGAAGTTTCATATATACTTTGAACGTCAAACAATCTACCTTCAGATTGTTTTTCCTGAATAGACAAAGACTTATCAAAAGTAGGGTTCTAGATCTAAAGGTCACAAAATTAGGTCTTCAATACTTATACTTCTTTAAACTGAGTTATTTTAAGGAAATTATATGGAACCCAAGGTTATTTCAATTATCATACAGATAATAAAAAACTTAGCTCCATCTACATGGCACCAAAAACTGGTGGGTAACTGATTAGGAAAAATTATAAGCTCTAGATGCAAATATCTCAGATGGCATCTATTTTTATCCCTGTGACTCCTAAGTAAAAAAATATATATTTTATAATAATTCTTCAATATGTACTCCCTCTTCTTGGTTCTAAAGTACTGCTCCACTTCTGGCGGTGGCTTCTTTCTCAGAAAGATCTGACTAATCAGTTCTTGAGATTAAGACACCGGTTGGGTAAAACAGGGAAAAGGATGTCAATGTTTCAATTCTCCATCATGCCATAGGAAATATTCGAAGTTTTGTTTGCTCCTCTCTTTTATGGTCTATTACTTGCTAGATACTCTTTTATTGAATTCCAAGTCCCTTTCCTAGCCTTGGATTAGGTGGTTAGTAATAAGACTGGTCATCACCGAAGTAAGAGTGGGATAATCTCAGTTTCCTACTATCTCTTCCTGTGATCAATTTATCTTTGTCATTGAGAAGTCCACTGCAAAGCTTTTTGGAGCCTCTGCGTCTATGTACCTTGTCAATCTCTGACAGAGGACTTGAAATTGGCTCATTTACAATGCCACTTGTCCAACTTTTCAAATTTTGCTCAATAGTCACTGAACTTCCTTGATCTAGTTTAATGGCAAGCATTACTTATGCTAATTTTAGTCATTTCAATGTGTATTATCTATTTGAAGTAATTAGGTTTCCATATTTAACAAAAACATCCTAGGAAAAGTCACTTAAATGTACTTAAAGTGGGCAAAAAATAACCTAGATTTGTCTGTCTCTCTCTCTCTCCCTCTCTTTCTCTCTGGCTAACTACTTCAGGAATAATGAACTAAGAAAGAAAGTTCTAGATTGGCAAATAGATGGTTTTCAAGAAACACTCAATATTTGCCCTCTGGCATAATACAAGCATAGAAGGGAAACAGCCCGCAGACATAAAACCTTAGTTTAGTCCTGTCTTTTCAATAAAAGACTGAGTGACCTTGACAAAGTCAAGCTGTTTCCCTTTTTAGACAATTCCTAAATTTCTTCAAATGTATAAACCCAGAATACATAAGCATATGCTTCAAGTAAAGGATAACTACTTCATGCCTAGAAACACACCCTTGTATATTAGGACAGGACCAATAATAATACTACATACTTTGTTAACTTATCTTTTAAAACCAATGAAAGACATGTTCACTGAGGTAAGCTTAATTTGAGAATGTAAGGCAAAATAAACAGCTCAAGGCAACCATCAGAATGCCTTTTATGATTATTTTGTTTTTAGTTAGTTTCATAATTCTGTATGACTTACTAAAAATAGCTTTATTAGTAAATAGATACAAAAAATGAATAGTCTATATCTAATTCATTGAAGGTGCAAAAATGCATTACTTCTATTGAAAACTCATTTGATAATATCATCACCACTTTACTAATATAAGAATATTTCAGGCTTATAGTTTTCAAACAGATTGTGTTATTAAAACTTCATTTACAAATATTGATGCAAATGACATGATTATAAAACCACCAAATTATACTACCAGAGGTATCCAATAAAGAGTACGGAATTTAATAATATGAGAAAACAATGTGGAAAAAGGTTAATGGGAAGAAGCACTGGGTTATTAACTAATATAACTCTACAGTATGGAAACATAAACAGAAATACAGAAGAAAGTACAATTCTAAAAAGTATATTTAAATGTTTTTAAAACAAGATTGATACAGAAAAGAATATAACAGATATAAACCAAAACACAAATAAGAAAACCAAATTTCTACTCTGTAGCAGATTCTATCCCCCATCTCCTATTCCCTAATCCCTATGATGTCAAATGTATAGTGCTTTCTACGAGGCATTTCAGTTTAAAAGATGTCAAAGTACTGCTTGATCACTGGCCTTTTTAAATATCATTCTGTCTCATAAAGAGAAATGATTCACAGAAAATATAGACTTGAAATAGTCAAAAAGCAATAAAAGAACTTCAAATTACATCAATGCTATGGACTACAGAGATTAAAACACTTCACCTGCAAAATATCTAGAAATTATCAGGGTTCTGGTTACATGAGTGTTCATTTGTGAAAATTGTAAATTTGTATCTACCACCCCTATCCTTTGGGCTATTGTTGACATACATTTTACATCTTCATTCTACTTAGTCAAACAAATCCTCTTGCCTTACACTTAAACAAAAACAAAACAACAACAAAAAACCTTTCCTCAGATGAGGCACAGGACAGTGCTTAGCAGTGAACAGAGCAACAGAGTAAGCCATAGCTAATATGTTTGCTTTAAGCAAATATGTTTTTAAAAATTTTTAAATGAGAAAAATGGCTTTTATATTTACCAACATATTTGCTATTTCTAGTACTCTCTACTCCTTGTATACATTAATGTTACATTTTTCTTTTTTCATAAAATACTTCAATATTCCTTGTAATACCAGTCTTTGGGAAACAAATTCTCCCAGCTTATTGTTAGATACAAAAGTATTTAGTTTGTCTTTTGGTTTTGAAGAATATTTTTGCTGGGTATAGAATTCTAGGGTCACAGCTATTTTTTCAGTACTTGAAAGATGTCACTCCTTTGTCTTCCGGCTGGCATAATCTCATGAACACTCTTCAAATTTTTCTTCAATTCACATTCCTCCTCTGCTCTGGCTACTTTAAAAAAAATCCCTGCTTTCATCAAATTAACTTTGATATGCTTTGGTGTCTGTTTATTTTTATCCCAATTTGGGTTCCTTGAGTTCTTAGATCTGCAAGCTTAAAGTTTTCATCAAGTTTAGAAAATTTTCTGCCATGATTTCTTCAAATATCTTCCACCCCCCCTTTTAGAACTTAAGCTACATATATATTAGACTATTTCATATTCCTCATAAGTCACTGAGGCTCTGTCGTTCATTTTGGACTGATTTTATTACAATGCCTTCAAGTTCACCGACTTTGTCTTCTGCAGTGTCTTTCTACTAATATCCAGTGACATTTAAATTCAGAAACTGTATTTTTCATAACTAGAAGTTCCTTCAATTCCAATACCTTCCTTTGCTCTCCTATGTGTATATTTCCTTTTAAAAAATATTTATAATAACTGATTAGCTTTCTTGCTGGTAGTTCCACCAAAGCTGTCAGTTATAAGTCTGTTTTTATTGACTGGTTTTTTTTCCTGGTTCTGTATCAAATTTTCCTGCCCCTTGGCATGAATCTTATTTTTTATGGATAGTGGGTATAATAAATATTACATTGTTGAGGTCTGGATATTGATTTTTTTCCTCTGAAACATTTTTGTTGTTGTTGTTACAAAGAAGGGGAGCCAACTAAATTACTTGAATAACAGTTTGATCAGGGTTTATCTCACTTTGTCTAGATTGTATCTGGCATAGCCTTCACTCCAGAGATAGGTCAGCCCTGCTTATAAGAAATTATCTACTCTATAGTCTCCACTAAATGCCCTGGTTCTGACTGGCTAAAACTCTAATACCTCCCCATTCCGTGTAAGCTCTCATAATTGTTCAATTTAAAACGCCCTTTCAAAGCTGTGTCATGACATGTGGAGTTTTGTACTACTTATGCATGGCCTGGTTAAAGAATCTTCACTCTTGCCTATCTTTTTAGAGAACCAACTCTTGGTTTCACTGATCTTTTGTATTTTTTTTTGACTCTATGTCATTTATTTCTCCTCTGATATTTATTATTTCCTTCCTTCTATTCATATTGGGCTTTGCTTGTTATTCTTTTTCAAGTTCCTTTAAGTGTATAATTAGATTGAGATTTTTGTTCTTCCTCGAGATAGACCTGTACAGCTATGAATTTTCCTCTTAGGACTGCTTTCACTGTGTCCCATAAATTTTGGGTTGTTGTGTTCTCAGGGAATAAACCAAAATGATAAAACCTACAAAGCACTCACTTTATCTGATTAAAGGGATAGTGATTCTGTTGTGTATTAAAGGTTGAAATTTAAAGGATTTATTCAGAAAGCAGCCACAAACTTTCAAGATAATTTGTTTGCTACTAGCAATGGTTGGTTTCATATATTTCAGCAATATTCTAGTCTTCATGATGATAAAGTATGTAATTTAAATGTGAGTGCTAAAAGGCAATAAAAACTTTTAAATATAAGTTTTGGTTTCAATTATTCAAGAGGAAAATTATACAAGCCTGATATAATATTTATATATTTCATATTCAGGAAGGTAATTTCTACATATAGAGTGAAGCTTCATTTAATTTGACAAAAAAAGCTGTACAAAAGTACCCAGACATATAACATGAAAAATAGAGACATTTATTGAAGAAGATATAAGATACAAGAAACATTGTACATAGGATGATGACACCTCAGTCCCCTTCAAAGTAGGCACCTTGGGTCCTCACACAGTTCTCCCAATCACCATCAGCTGCTCGGTCATATTTTCTTTCCTGAATCTCATCGATGGTCTGAAATCTCTTCCCTTTGAAAGGTGATTTTAGTTTTGGGAAAAGCCAGAAGTCACAGGGTGCCAAATCTGGGTGGTGGTAAGGCTGAGTCACCGGGTGATTTGATGTTTCACCAAAAAACTCTGCATGAGACATGATGCATGAGCGGGAACATTGTCATGATGAAGCGGCCAATCACCAGTTACCCATATCTGCAGCCTTTTGAATCATCCAAATAGTTTCTGCAGGGGACTATGTAAGCTTCTTGCAAAATTTGGTGCAGATTCTTTGCTCTACTCGCTCAGTCATTTTGAATGTGACAGCCACACAGTACACATGCTCACTCAAAAGCATCTATTACCCCCACTCACTAGCACAGTGAAGTCATCATTGTTCACACATGTGCATTCCAGTCCATTCTCCTTGGCTGCCAGGTTACGTCGATGTCATGCAAAATGTTCTCACTATATTAATAATGGCTGGACTTTGTCTGCACAGACCTCATATAAGTTATCTTACATAAATCAATAATCACATTAATTCACAATATATTTATTATAAAATATTCTATGAAAAATTGTTTATGTGATGGTGCACATATAGAATACATATGCACAAGGTTATATGTATATACAGGCAACAAGCATTCATTCTAGTATTATCATGTGCCCAAAAGACAGCACCATGCATTAAGTTTAGGGCATAAAATACAATGAATTTTCAATTAAACAATAAAGAAAGTTTCTAAAATATGTCCAGACAAAAACAGTATTATTTGTAATTGAAAATGGAGGCAAAGAATAGGAAAAGAAAATACATCTATCTTAGAGCAAAGAATGTAATTAGTAAAGAGAAAAGAAAGAGTTAATTTCCCAGTGAAAAAGATGCTCTGGGTAGAATGAAAATGACTGAAGTATCAAAATGAAAAATTAGAAGGTGGTTTATTTGATAACATAGGCTAACTCTTAATGAAAATCTACTATAATACCTAGAATACACTGATATGAAAATGATGAGTAAATTATTTCTCAAGTGTGATATATCTAGGAAATAGATCAGTGAAACCACAGCATACAAACAGAAAAATTCACATATAGAAGCAAAAAAAAAAAATCACAGTTTACATTGTATTCACATTTAAAATCAAACATCGCTTTTTCGCATTCTGAAAATCCCCACCTCCACAAATACGGAAATAACAACAAGCCATGGCTTTAATATAATATTTTTTCTAACCTAAAACAGCTGCAAAAAACAAATCTTGCTGGAGATAAGCTTGGTTATAAATATCAACATTCCCTTTAAATAAGGAGTCCAGTTTTCATACCATCTGCCTCCTTCTAAAAGGGAAGAAAACATGAAAATCATAAACCAGAACATTGTTTCAAATAAGACTTTTAAAAATGAATGTAGTAAAAAGGCTATGAATGCCCCTAGCCCTTGCTTTTAGACTTGCCCTGTTTAGCTCAGATCAAAAAATGGGATTTAATGAAAGTAAACAACTCTTATTCCATGAAAAACCTGCCTGAAATAATTAACAAAGAACAAAAAGAATGTTGTTTTCCAAGTTCTTCACATTATTGGCCTTAGTCACAATATTCGACTGAATAATTTCTCCTTAATGTGTCACACACATCACTGTATATTTTTTAACTACATGTGACACTTTTGTTACCTTACTTTTTCCAAAACGTTTTTAGAGCCTGTTCAAAGACTTTCATGTTATTTAAGTACAAAAATTTAGTTACTAACAGAACAAGGCTCTTCTGTTTATACAGATTTTATCTTCTGCAAAAATCATTCCTATGCCTCACTCAACAAAGTGGTTTTTTTAATACTCCGTTTGGATTTTATCTTAAAACCTTCTTTCTTCTTTTGCCCTTAAATATTTTTCATTCTTTGTTAATGACTTGTGATTGAGCATTTTAATTTTTTACTGTATCACATCATTATAACCTCAATAATTGTGTCCATTATCTGTATGGACTCCTAAAAGCATTATTTAACTGCTAAAAGCATTCACACACACACACACAAAAGGATTAATGCAAGAGGGTTTACCAAGTAGAGTGGTTCAGACTAGTATACTAGATATACCTACAAAAATGAATATCCAGTATGGTAACTTACACAGCTTGGGGAAAATAGAAGAAATTTAAGACAGAAAAAATGACATACTCTTTTAAAAATAAATGTAAATATTTAGTCCATTCCCTCAATTACAGAGGCAGGACTCTGAAAAGCTACTGAAACCCAAGTGCCTAGGGAGTCCTGGTGTGCTTCATCCTCATTCTCATTTTCATTCTCCCCCTTCCTCTTTCTCACTCACACACAAAGACACAGCTATATATTGCAAACAAAAAGCACCAAATTAAATCTTCAATCATGAGCAATTGCTATTATTTTAAAGGGCTAAGACTGTACTTAAATGTGTCCTTCATAAGAAAAAATATGTCCTAAGACATTTTTTAATTCACTTTCATTCTGTTTTAACTATGGACCCCCTAGGTCTGTAATTATTTTTTTACAGTTCTATTACAAATAATAAATGGCATTAAATTGCTTTCTTGGAATGCTGCGTCTTCAGTGTGTAAGGAGGGAGGAAAGGAGATTTCTTCAAAGTAATGGTCAATAATATTTAATCTCAAATTAATTATTTAAAATAAATAACCATTTTACAGCAATCAATATTTCAATTTTTTCATGATCTTATGCAGACACTACAAAATGAACAATTAGATTACCAATGTTACAAAGGAAACTTTTTTTATCTTAGGCCTGTCAACTATTACTTTAAAAGTAAAAAGATTTTTTCATATTAAATTTAGTCTACTGCTTGTTTTCTGACTTCCCTCCACTAGACTGTAGTAACACAACAGCAGGCATCCTTGTCTTCTTCACTGAAGAATCCAAACAAAACAATGTGGCATATAGTAGATACTCAGTACACATTTTTAAGTAAACATTCTCCATAAAACAGTTATGTTAACTTAAAACATCCATGTTATGCTTAATTACATAAATGTACATAAAAATAATCTGAGTTTTAAAATATTACCATAAGTCACCTTTTATAAGAATATAAGCCTCATAAAGGGTGGGTTAACTATTCCCTACTTTAACTTGTTTCCTTTCTGGTTCTGTCACTTTTTATTTTTTATTAAATTTATCAGGATGACATCGATCAATAAGATTATATAGGTTTCAAGTGTACATTTCTATGATACATAATTTGTATATTGCATTGTGCGCCCTCCATTCAGTCAAATCACCTATCGTCGTCATATATTTGACCCCCTTTAATCTTTATTAACCCCACCCCTGCCTTCTAATAACCCCCATATTGTCTGTGTCTATGAGTTTTTGTTTTTCTTGTTTATTCATTTCTTGCTTTCAGTTTTCTTTCCAACATATGAGTAAAATTATATGATTCTTAACTTTTTCTGGCTGATGTATTTTGCTTAGCACGATACTCTCAATATCTATCCATGTTTCACAAATGGCAGTATTTCATTTTTTTTCTTATGACTGAGTAGTATTCCATTGTATATATATGTACGACATCTTCTTTATCCAATCCTCTATCGAAGGGCGCGTTTCAGTTGTTCCCTGTCTTGGCCACTGTGAATAATGCTGCAATGAATATAGGGGTGTGTATATATTTGCAAATAAATGCTTCCAAATTTTTCAGGTAGATACGAAGAGGGCTTGCTGGGTAATACAGTAACTTTATTCTTAATTTTTTGAGGAGCCTCCACAGTGTTTTCCACAGTGGCTGTACCAGTTTACATTCCCACCAGCAGTGAATGAGCCCTTGTTCTCTGCAACCTCTCCCAACACTTGTTATTACTGGTCTTGTTGATAATAGCCACTCTAACAGGTGTGAGGTGGTATCTCACTGCAGTTTTAATTTGCATTTCCCTAATAGCTAGTGAAGTTGAACATCTTTTCATATATCTGTTGGCCATTTGTATGTCTTCTTGGGAGAAGTCTCAGTTCAGGTCCTCTGCCCATTTTTTAATTGGATTGTTTGTTTGGTGTTGAGTTGTATGAGTTTTTTATATATTTTGGATATTAACCCCGTGTTGCAGCTGTTGTTTGAAAATATCTCCTCCAATTCAGTTGGTTGCCTTTCTGTTTTCATGGACATTTCCTTTGCTGTGCAGAAGCTCTTCAGTATTATATAACCCCATTCATTTATTTTTGCCTTTACTTGCTTTGCGCTTGGGATCAAATTCATAAACTCTTCTCTGAAACCAAGGTCCATAAGCTTAATACTTATATTTTCTTCTACATAATTTACTGCTTCAAATTTGATATTTAGGTCTTTCATGCTTTTTTTGTGTGTGTATATGGGGACAAACTGTAGACTAGTTTCAATCTTTTACATGTGGCTTTCTGATTTTCCCAGCATCACTTATCGAAGAGGCTTTTTTCTCTCTATTGTACGTTTTTGGCTCCTTTGTCAATAATTATTTTTCCATTTACATGTGATTTATTTCTGGGCTCACGATTCTGGCCCATTGGTCTGTGTCTTTTTTTTTTTTTTTATCTCTGTCAATACTAAGTTGTTTTGATTATCATCACTTTGTAGTATAATTTGAAGTCAGGTAGTGTGATACCTTGAATTTCATTCTTTTTTCTCAGGATTGCTTTGGCTAAATGGGGTCTTTTGTGGTTCCATACAAATCTGATGACTTTTTGTTCTCTTTCTTTAAAAAATGATATTGGGATTTTGATGGGGATTGCATTAAATCTGTATATTGCTTCAGGTAACATGGACATTTTAACTGTTGATTCTTCCAACCCATGAACATGGAATATCTGTCCATTTCAATGTGTCTCTTTCAATATTTTTTAAATTTAATCTTTATTATATTTTTCCCCATTACCATTTAGTCCCCTTATATTCCCCACCCTCCCGCAATCACCACACTGTTGTCCATGTCCATGAGCCCTTTTTCCTTTTTGCTCAATCTCTCCATCCCCTAATCTTCCCCGATGCCCAACTAGCTGTCATCTGTTCTCCATCTATGAGTCAATCTCTTTTAGAAATGCTTTGCAGTTTTCAGCATATAGGTCCTTCACATCTTTGTTTATTCACAGGTATTTTATTCTTTTTGTTCAAATTGCAAAATAAATTGTTTTTCTCATTTCTTTTTCTGAAATTTCATTGTTAATACATAAGACTGCGGTGGATTTTTGCACATGGATTTTGTGTCCTGCAACTTTACTTGTTTATTTTTTCTAATATTGAGTAGTTTTTTGTGTGTGTGAGAATTCTTCGGAGTTTTCTGCATAGAGACTCTTGCCGTCTGCAAAATGTGACACTTTCACTTCTTCATTCCCAGTTTGGATGCCTTTTAGTTTTTTCTCTTGCCTGATGGCTCTGGCTAGGACTTCCGGTGCTAGAAAGAGTGGACATCCTTGTCCTGTTCCTGACTGTAGAGGACAAACTTTCAGTTAACTGTCACTTATTAGTTGATCCAGCTAAGCTCTTTTCCACTTTTTAAATGAGTACAGTAATAATTTAAAGGTTAAATTAAATAGTTAATTCATATAAACTACTTAACATGGTGTTTCCCAAATAGTAAGTACTATATCTTTTTAGTATCATCATATCAGGCTGGCTCAATCAATTACTGTTGAAGCAACACTTAGTCCAAATAGTTTTTAAACAAAAATAAACTGAGGTTGATGATACTAAATACTCATTAAAGAAGTTAATGAACTCCCTTATATTTAAGGTTCTTAGATATAAAAACAGTCTTTAAGATATTAGAATAACTTATTTACATATAAAATGTATAGTTCCTGCTATTATTTGGTCCTTTAACCTTCTAATCATCTATCACCAGCTAAGTGACTGAATAAAAGTATCTTTGGATAACTTGTAAGATGCCAAATTATATAGTTGTCTTACTGTCAATAAATGTTGGAATATATATATCTACAAATCCATGAGTACTCAAAAGTATTTATCTTCTAAAATGGAAGGCTTCTGAACAACAACAAAACAAAAGCTTAAGCACTGGTCCTCATTTTTAAATTTGACAACTGAATATCCAATCTTTGTCAGATGTCCCAAAGTATCCTCCAGTCTAAGAAAAGAATCTTGTTAGGTCACCACTTCCACCAATTCTTTGTTATTGTCTCCCCAGGAGTTGTAAGTTCTTGATATTATTTCCACTAAGTCTGCATGTCACCGTTTCTCTTGTACATCCACCACATGCACTGAGCAGGTCAGTACCGTTCCTACTGGAGCAGCAGGAGTCTGACTTCAGATAAAATTGGTTCTTTTGAGGCCTCAAATTTTTAATTTGTAATAATTTAAAATCCCAAATGTTTAAAATAACCTTGGGCCTAACACATAATGGAAAACAAGAAACACAATCTTAAAATATCCTTTAAATTATACTACATTCCCAACAATGTCTTTCTTTTTTTTTTTAATATATTTATTGCCAACAATGTCTTTCAAAACCTTTAAGAAAAGTATTGTAAATATTCCAATGACTTTTCTACATTTTTTGAGAATTAAATATGACTGTGATATTATACTACTTTATTTAAAAGCTTATCATAAAAATGATTTTATAAAAGCTCTGAGTAACTATGTCACTAATTTTAAAAAATTTTCCTTTGTTATGAAATAATTAGGTCTTCCTTATCACATTAACCCAAATTTGGGGGCAGGGGTTGGATTATATGTAATGAGTCTCTCTAATGGAAATAACATATACAACATTTTTCTAAATGTATATTTTTAAATTATTGCTGAACTCTAAACAATTTAAAGGAAAAAAAAGCCAAATGAGCTTCCCAATGCAATTTTAATAGTAAAATGTGCAATCTAATTTTTTATAAGCACATAATACTACCCAGCAACCTCCTTGCTCCAAGTGAGCTCTGTCCCCCATTTGACTCAGTAGTTATTCCAACTTGCAGGGCTCTGCTCAAGTCCTCAGCCCTCCTTCATTTTAGTCTGGTCTAGCAAGTCACAAAGAGAACAGAAATCATTATGTAAGAATCACTTACATTGCAATCTTGTTCTAATTCACCCACATACCAACACACACATGTGCACACATACCAAACACAACAAATCCACACATACATGCTCAGCCACACTGTCCATGTCAGTATCTCTAATTTGATTACAGTGTCCTGTCTCCTGCTAAGGCATCTCCTCTGCCCTGAAGCCCACGCCATCTATATACCTTTCCCTACCTTTTGTTCCCCTCCTTTATCTCCCAGACCTTTGCCTGTCTCTGGGGGTCACACCAGCCTTACTGCGTTAGCATTATAATTGGTGGTATTGTGTCCAGTCTTCCTCCCCTCAAATCCATCCCCCACACTGCTTGCAGAATAATTTTTCACAAATAAAATTTCATCAAGAAATCCCCCTGATGTATATCATTTAATATTTCTCTACATCCTTCAGGACAGTTCTAATTCCACAGTTTGGTATAATCTAACCCTATTTTCCCTCCAATCTCTTCACCTTCTTCATCTCCCACACACACTGTGCTCCAGCTACTTTGAATCACACACAGTTCCCTAAAATAATACTTTTTAACAGTTTACCGACTGCCCATGCTCTTCCTTTCTCTGAAAACCATTTCAAATATTTCTTTACCTGGATATCTTATATTCCTTTAAGAGAGCAGAAAGGTGTGTCAGTCAGTCATTCTACTTACGTATCTTCCAATTTTCCTTTCCCCCTGAGTAGAAAGTAGTATTGTACTTCCCAGTCTCCCATTTGAAATTAAGCAATTTGCTTTGACCAGTGAAACTTGAAATGCCAGTGCTTAATTAGCTTCTCTCCCCCAACTGCTGCAGTGATAACGGAAGTACATCCAGATGCAGCCTTCAGTGACATGGGTCACTTTCCTACCCAGTCCATTCTGGACATGTAGTCTGTGTGAGAAACAGACATATGGGACACCGAGATTTGGGCCTGGTTGTTCCTAGAGCACAACCTAGGCTCCTCTGACTGATACAAAGGGTTACCTTTCTCAGGAAGCCTTGCAGAGGCCCAGCACAGTCTGATTCAAATGCTGCTTCTCTGAGTGATGACCGCATTCTGTTCATACTCTTATCACAACACAACACTGCAGTTAGGTGGCTGCTGTAATTGTCCATCTCCCTTCAAATTGTACTTCTAAGGGAAGGAGCTGGTATTTCATCCCTGTATCCTCTTCACTTAGCATAGTGGCTAGCTCACAGTAAGTGCTTAATTTACTGTTCATTTGTTCATTCATTCATTCATCCATTCACCCATTCATTCATTCATCCATTCATTCATTCATGTATCCATTCACTCATCAAGGGTCAGGAACTACTCTAGTTGCTAGAGACAGAGTAAAACCACAGCAAACAAAAAACCCTGCTTGCACTCATAGGAACTAATATCCTTGTGACCAATGGCAATAAACAAGACAAATAACGAATGTAGTTTATAAGACAGTGATAAATGCTAAGTAGAAAATATAGAACCAGGATACCAGATGAGGCCTCTTTTAGAAGGTGACCTTTATAATAAAAATCTCAAATTGAAGTACATAAATTGTCCATGCAAATATCCAAGAGCAACTCTAGAGAGAATACTGAGAAAACTGAGATGGGAACATGCTTGGTATGTTCAAAGAACCACAGGAGAGCCAGGACAGATTAGCGAATGGGTGCTTAGAGATGAGATTGGAGAGGTCACAAGGGGCCAGGTCTTACATATAGGCCAGTCTAAGAGTTTTGTCTTGTATCTTGAGTAAAACGGGAACCATTGGAGAATTCTGAGTAGAGTGAGGTATGGAAGGGGACAGAGGATAGGATCAGACATATAATGGAGGCCCATATTCTTTCATATTATATTTCCTCTCCCTACAATGCATTTGAAAAACAGATGAACCAATTAGTCAAGAAAGATTAAACATAATGTTGAATACCTGATATTTTATGAAGATCTTAATCCCTTTATTAGTTATTATGCAGGGACATTGATTATAGCCAATACATGTTTATCAAAATATAGAAATGTACCAAAGGATCAGGGTATACCAACATCAAGACAGGTCAAGTAATTAATGCAGCAATGAATCCTAGTAGACAATTAGTAATACTGAACAATTTAACAAATAAATCAGATAAAGATTCATAGCTCTGTAGCTATTGTCTCATTTACTTGCATTTGCCAAAATACAAAAATATAGTACAAGTATAATCATTTTCACCTTCTTACACTGTTTTCCATAAGAAAGAACAACATTCTGAACCCAAGTTCATTGCCAGAAGCAAACAAACCAAAACAAGAAAAACAAAGTGAAAGAAAATAAACCACAAGTCAAAAAACCTTTTGCCAAATGTTAAATCAAATAAACACACCTTGCGCTGTGTCCTTGCCGCTGCCAGGTCTGAACTGTGGAAAGCTGCCAAGTGGAAAGCTGCCAAGGGGTGTTTCCAAAGGCAGGATTTTTACCGAGGAAGCTGTGCTCGCGTTCCTAGCATATTCAATTCCAATACCAATAATAATATTCTTAGTTGCTTTTTCTTACTGGAATTCAAAATTTAATATTTATATTAAATAGATAATCTGCAGCTCCTTAATTGTCCACAAAATAAAATCACTGTGGTAGCATTTTTCCAAAAGGTATTTTTAAGTTTGCTAATTCTGTTCTATGTTCAATTGAATTAAGTTCTATGGCCGAACATACTTGGAAAATGTTGCATATATGCACGTTTTCACTAGACACACTTTCATAAAAAGGCTTTAAGAAGTTCTATAATAGAAAGCCCTATTTAAATTTACATGACCTAGTGGTCCAAAATTTATTTAAATGAAGACCCCTTTTTCCACTGTAATAAACAGTAATGTTATTTTTGCATGTTACACTTTAAGAATGGTACATTGTATAGCAAATATCTGAAAAGCAGTGGAAGATGTTTCCACAGTACTTTAAAGTTGAATATGAGTATAAAGAGACCGATACAAATTTATTTTCTTATTGCAACTTGCCCAAAGTTGACCTATAAAAATAACTACATTTATCCAACCATAAACTTTTCAGCGTACATTAATTTTTAAACTAAATGCTCATTTAAAAAGCAATAAGGAAAATAACGTATTATTTATTCATTTTTGTTCAATGAATGTTTACTAAATGACTATTATGTGCCAGCCACTGATGTTATCTTGTTTTATGCTACCACTGATCTCATATAGGTAAGAGTATCAAATTTAAATGGCTCCAAACACTGTCTAATAAAAATAATACCAACACAAAACTTAACTCCAAGTATTTGAAAACACAAGTTTTATTCATTCTAATCATATCATTAAAAAAACAGCTCATAATTTGTTGGGTAATTTTAAATACTGATAATAATCTAGGTCAAGCATCATAATATAAAAGCATAGTCTTCTTTTAAAAATGCTGCTGCAAAAGAATGAAGTTGAACTACTAACTCACACCATCTACAAAAATTAACTCAAAAAAAAAATCAAAGATTTAGATGCAAAGGCTGAAACTATAAAATGCTCAGAAGCAAATACAGGAGTAAAACTTCACGACCTTAGCTTAGGCAATCATTACCAAAAGTACAAACAACAAAATTAAAACCAAGATAAAATGAACTTCATCAAAGTGGAAAAACAAAGCTTTTGTGTGCTCTAATGTACACGATAAAGGAAAAGATGAGTCGCAGAAGGGAGAAGATATTTGCAAATCAGATCTGAGAAGTATACCCAGAACATATGAAGAACTCTTACAACTCAATAGTAAAAATACAAAGAACCCAATGAAAAAAATGGGCAAAGCATCTAAACAGACATTTCTTCAAAGAAGAAATACAAATTGCAAAAAAGCACATGAAAAGATACTCAAAATCATCAGTCATTAGGGAGTAAATCAAACCACCATGAGAAACCAACTCACATCTACCAGGATAGCTGTACCAAAGATAGACAAAAAGAAGTAGTTGCTGAGAATGTGGAAAACTGGAACCTTCATGCATGGCTGGTGGGAAAGTAAAGTGGTACAGCCATTTTAGAAAACAGTTTGGCAGTTCCTCAAAAAATGCAAACATATAATGACCCTATGACCCAGCAATTCCAATCCCAGATGTATACTCAAGAAAAATGGAAACATATGTGCACAAAAAGATTTGGGCACAAATGTTCCTAACAGCATTTTTTATAGCCAAAAAGTGGGAAAAACCCATGAAGAATAGATAAATAAATTCAGTACATCTTATAATAAAATATTATTCATCCACAAAGGGAATAAAATATCGATATACATTACAACACGAATGAAGCTTGAAAACTTTATGCTAAGTGAAAGAAGCCAGTCACAGATGTCCAATTAATGCATCATTTCTACAGGTCTCTTTATATGAAATGCCCAGCATGGGAAATCTATAGAGACAGAAAATAGATCAATGGTTGCTTAAGGCTAAGGGTGGGGGAGAAGAGATAGGGAGTAGCTAATAGTGGGTGCAGTTTCTTTCCGAGGGGATAAATATATTCTAACATTTTAGAATATTGCACAACTCTGTGAATATGCTAAAAACCACTGAATTGTACCCCTTAAATAAATTTTATGGTTTGAATTATGTCTCAATAAGGCTGTTATAAAATAAGTCATAATAATTTGGGTCTACAGTCCTTATCTGAAATGCTTGGTCCAGATATATCCTGGAAGTTTTAGATTGTAGAAAGGTAATGTCCCATCTACAATGAACCTCAACTGGGAAAACTGAGTTTTCTAATGCTGAAGTGACCTTCCCAATCATGCACATTTAACGTGGAAAAACGGCAGCAATTTTAACTCAAATCTATCTAATCAAAGAGCTCGCTCACTTTCCTCTACAAGGAAGAACGTGTTCAGATCAGACAGCAGAGAGACTTTACGTCTGTAAAATGGAAAAAAAAGAACCCTTCCATATATATTAAAGAGATTACTGTGAGGGTGAAATGAGATCATTTATGAAAATGTTTCAAATATAAAGGTTTATATAAATGTGAGACAATATTATCTGGGATTTTCACCATATACCTAAATCAAGGTTTAAAATAGGACTACTTTTAGTCAAATTAGATACAGGCATTCAATACAAATATGTTAATTTTCTTAGAAGAACGCTAAGCATTCATTTAAACAGTTTTTTTAATATCTAAGAAAGAAAATTCAAATATATTCAAATGGTCCATAACTAAACTTCCATCATCTCAAGTTTTCATAAAGTTTTAATAAGCCACATATAAAAGAGGCATAATATCTTAGAGCAGCTCTATGTGCCCAGAAGCCAGGGAGATTACTTTTACCTTACAGGTAACTTCTTAATCTTTTGAAAATTTTAAATGACTTCAGTTTATTTAACAGCCTGCTCACCTAAGTTTCTAGGGTAAGTAGGGGATTGTTTCTATATCCTCCCTCAAGGAAACATTTGTTATAAATAGGACCTGAGTGGGTATAACCCAAGGCAACTTTTATTCTATGAAAGTATAGTCATAGCATTAAAGAATTTTATGGTTTGCTGTATTTGGAAAATAGTGTAAGAACCATTATTCTGAAATATAAATCTGATCATGTTGTTCTACAGTTTAAAAACCTGAAATGGATTCTCATTGTCCACAGGATGAAAATTGCTTTCTATGGCATATAATAGCCTTCTCAGTCTGGTTCAGCAGGTCTTTATTGCCTCAACTCCAGCCACTTTTCTCCAAATTATGTTCTAGCCACTGAACTTCTTTCATTTCCCAATCACATGATCCTACTTGCAATTTAGTGGTTTTATAAATCTTGTTCTCCTTGTCTCAAGTGCTTGAATTCACTGGCATCCTTCAAGACCTCATTTCAATGACACTTCCTCTTTATAATCACCTATACCTGCCAAACAAATCTTTACTGATTAACTAACTGATTGACATATAACTCACTTACTACATACTGTACATGTTTATCTGTATAAGCACAGAGTTTTGGTGTACAATGGTAGCCATTCTTTCTTACAATATTACAGTATTGACTGATTTTTGCCTTTGGAAATAAAATTCTAAAATCTTTACATAAATTTTGTTTCATTTAAAGTAAAGATGGAAAATGGATTATTAAATATAAAGAATAATAGATTCCAGCTTTTCCAGTCCATATAAAACCAAAGAGATGCTGGAGTAAGCCAAACTGCAGTGCAATAACTGAGTAACTTTGGTTCATTTGAGTTAAAAAGTTCAGTGTTACACACGAAAATTCAGAGATCAGGTCATGAGATGTAAAATTCTTCTGAAAAGGCTCAAATTACAAATATCTTAGGCTTTCTGGTCAAAAAAGCAAAATCGAGACATAGCCATGTCACTGAGATTTGTGTGCCCTGAGAAGCAATGCAGAGCACGAGAGCACCAAAACTGCATTTCCGTAGCCGCTCTCAGCACAGCTGTTCTAGTTCCAAAGGAGCCACAGACAAATACATAAACAAATGATTGCAGATGCGTTCCAATAAAACTTTATTTATAAACAATAAAATTGGAATTTCATACAATTTTCACATCACAAACTATTATTTTAATTTTTCCAACGATTTAAAAATGTAAAAACTATTCTTAGCAGGTCACACAAAAACAGGCAGTGAGGGAGATTTGAGTGGGCCATAGGTCACAATGTGCCAATCAATGGTTTAGGTATATTTTTAAATCTATTCTTACTCTTGAATTACTAGGTTTTATCTTTGGCATAAATAAATCAGAAGATCACAAAAGTTTACTTAAATGTAGAGTATTGTTATTGAATTTTTACATTATACATCTTCTCTTGCAAGCAGTTTATTACGTTTGCAGTCAGTTTTTAACTAGATTTAACATAATACTTAGAGCTACCTCTATAAGAATATAGGACTCGAGGATGTACCATTAATTTTATATTTCTATAAATCATGGCTTTTGTGTTTATATCATATCATCTTTTAATCAATAGTCATATGTCTTACTGGTGTTTTATTTTTTCCCCCAAAAGCAAAACAGGATGTAGTTTAGTCCCTTCTATTCTTAGGAGTTATTTTCTATTGCCATCACACCAGAAATGCAAACTGCATGACAAAAAAAAATTAAGCTTTAAAAATGTTGCTCTGTTTTCTTCTGGTATTTAATTCTACAGAAAAGAAGTCTGAGATCAGCGTAATTTTTGTTTCCTGATAGTGATGTGCCATTTTTTCCTCTTTCTAGGTTTTTAAAGGATTTTTAAATCATAATTTGAAAACTGTTTGATACTGGGTCTCTTTGGGCTGTTACATCTTTTATAAGTCCTTTCTGTACTCATAGGTCTTCTCAGCTCAGAAAGTTTTATTTCATGTTACCTCTTTATTATTATTTTTCAAATGCTATTTTCTTCTTAGGGACAATTATGTATATTATAGTCTCTTCCACAGAAACTCCAAATATTCATATTGTGAACTTCATTCTTTTTCCTCCATCTATCATCTGTTCAAGAATTCAGTATGTTAGCTACAAGAACTTTTCAAGTGTATTCTCCACACCAATTCAATTTTCTACAGTGATATCAATTCTGCTCTTTACGGCATCAATTGTGTATTTATAATATGATATTGTGGTATGCAGAATAATGCCTCTCCCCCAAAGACGTCAAAGTCCCAATTCCCAGAACCTGTGAATATGTAACCTTACACGGCAAAAGGGACTTTACAAAAGTAATTAAATGAAAAACCTTAAAATGGAGAGATTATCCTAGTTTATCCGGGTGGGACTTTAAAGGTAGGTAACTTTCCTAGCCGTCGTCAGAAGAGGATTTGTCTACAGAAGCAAAGTCAGAGAAATGCAGTGTTGGTGGCTTTTAAAATGGAGGGTGGGAACCATGAACCAAGGAACATGGGCAGCCTCCAGAGCTGGAAAAGGACACAGATTGCATCTCAGAACCTCCAGAAAGGAACGTAACGCTGCTGATAATATGTTTTTTGTCCAGTGAGACCTATGTCAGACTTCTGAAGTACAGAACTATAAGATGATGAGTTTGTGTTTTTAAGTCACTAAATTTGTGGTTGTTTGTTACAGCTGGAATACAGAACTAATCCAGTTCTCATATTTTTAGTTTTCTGTCAGCTTTTTGTTCTACCTTACTATCTTCCTAGTCACTTAATCATTATCTGTTCTTTTTACATTCAGTTCTCCTATCCACAGAGGCCCTGTAGTCTTGTACGTGTTAGATGTCCAAGAATTTTCTTAAATATTCTTCTTAGCTTAAACTTCTTAGATTTTCACAGGTATGTCTCTGAGTCTTCTACTGACTTCATTCCCCTTGGTTTTATGGGATTTCTTGTCCAGAACATTTTGGCATTGAAAGGGGCTGTATAGATCATTTCTATATAGTCCAGTGTTTACAAAATGCGCATAAGCATGGGTAGGGGCATGTTGAGGAGAGAAGAGACAGAGTGGACCTCCAGGAAACACAAAATAGAATCAGAAATTGGGAGGTTCTTCTTAAAATTGTAATTTCCCATCTATAAAAAATGATTTACCCTGCCCAGAGAGAATCACTGTAAATAACAAGAATGAATGATAACATGCAAGCATATTTTTGAGAAAAAAAAATGGTAGCACATCACAAATCGACTCTTTTCATGGATAACGAAAGAACTTGATGCCTGGAAACATTATAAAACCCAACAAATGATATGTCTATGCTGGAGCCAAGTCTAAAACTTTAGGTCCAGTGTACCTTCCACCTGGTGTGGGTAATAAACTGAAACAGACAATAAAGATGTTGCCGCAAATATCCATACAATTTATTATTCTACATAATGTGATACATAAATATTTTTAATATTCAAAGTATGTAAAAACTGTTCTTTGGATTAAGTCATCTTCCTTCTGTCTTTGCTTAAATTTTAAGTTGTTCAATTTAAATGGTCTGTTATTTCTGCAACTATGTCACTACACGATACTACTATAGAAGAACTAAACTTTTTTATTCCTGTTGTTACTCTTCATGTTCACTTGCTTGAAAACCATGAAAATGACAAGACCCTCTCATTTATGGCGCTGTCTCCACCTTCTGATTCAAGAAAACAGTGTTTGTTAAACCTCGCAGTACTGAGTATTACCTTTTTTCTACTGTTGTTAACATTTCCAAAGAGGTAAGCTAAGAAATAAACTTTTCTTTTTCCCAAAAACATACATCTATCTCACTCTATTGTTGCAAATAGACTTCACATTTCTACCATATAAGAAAGGATTAAGTGTAGTAATATGTATCATATAAAAAGACTTGGCTCTAAGACTCTCTGATTCTTATTTGTCAAGTAAGAAATGTCCTGAGAATATCAAATATGATAAAATATGCATCACTGTTTTCCATTAATATCATTTTAGTCATTCTGAAAGAATACCAAAAAATAACTATATTCTAAGCTGAATTTTCACGAAGACCTTCACACTTAGAGCCAAATCTACTGATATCAAAAACATGGATAACACATAGGAACAAAGACTAGGGAGGAAGACTAGCCTCATGTTTCTACATAAAGGAACTTCCTCTGGAACTACGGTCCTCAATGAAGATGTTTTTGGCCTTGAGATAAGAGCAGGAAATTCTTTGAGCTGGTGGACCTCTACATGATACAATATTTAGCACCCCTAAACTGTAGAGTCCCTAAACCAGCAGAGTTTTTTAAAGACATTGTAATAATTTTAAATCACCTCCACATATTTGAAATGACCCAGAGGTATCACCTTAGTTAATCTCTGGAGTACAAGATTAACTGGAGGTTACCTGGCGTAACGTCCTGGTTTCTTACTCCTTATTCACAGCTTCCAGTAAGAGAAATGATCTGAGAGGTAGAAAACATCCATTGGTCCATATTATTCCAATGGGTAGAGATACCCTATTATAAACCTGTAAACACTAAAGGTTTGCCCTCTTTTACTCTCTCTCTGTCCTGGACCATGCAGAGCAGTAACTCTGAACTAAAATCTAGGTTCTGAGAAAGGGAGTGCAAGTAGTAGGGGATAGGAGGTGCTAGTACTCATTTATGGTCTCCTATCTAAAGCACTATGTCCAATCAGCTCCTTAGTAACCAAACTGATAATGCAAACTTCATTCGTCTGTTGACAAACCCAAGAGAAGGAATGAGCTATTATTTATTAATCCCCTAAAAGCTGTCATTCTCTAATCTATTTGTCCTTATTTCTAGTTCTCTATCAGAAATGAAGTGAGTAAAGAAAGGGATAGTTAAATACTTCTTAAAAAGAAGACAACAGGCTCAAAATGGAGTTGCTTACGTCCAGCCCCACATCACCAACCCAAGACTTAATTACAATTTCAGCTCTTCCAAAACAGGAATCTTAAACCAGTCTATGAGGAATCACCTGATCAGCACTAGTTAGGTTAACTAGTTAGGTAATCTGCCTGATAGGCCCCTACCATTCCCTAAAGGAAAGTATCCTCACAATAATCAACCTTTTTTTTTTTTTGCCAGTATAAATTCCTCATTTCCATTCCCTTCTGCCTAAAAGTCTAGCTCCTATCTGCTAGATTGAATGCTGTCCAATTCAAATCAATTTTTGCTCAAATAAACTCTCAAACATTTTAATATTTCTGTTTGTCTTCTAACATACTAAACAGTTTGAATAAAATTGTAAGCAGTAAAGAAACAACAGGTGCTCCTATATACTGTTGTGTTTATTACAAAAGCCATATACTTTTTCTTCATTGCTTTCCATATCTGATGACAATATCCACTACTGATACCCACTTTTATTGATAAAGCTAGATAAAGGAACTTGGGGGAAAAACCCTCTATTTATAGCCTTCTATTTTAATACAGAAATCAGGAAAACAGCCACAGTGGAACCAACCACAATATTTTTTAGCCACAGGAAATTAAAATGTTATAAAAGATTATTCATTTAAGTTTAAGAGTTTTAGGAGTCAGGTAATCATGTTCTAGTGGCATCTTTTCTTTGTCCAGAATGGACCCTGATCAAAGAGAAAATGTATGTACTTAATGTTTACTTCAAAAATTCAATTTAATATTTTCCCAAAATATTTGATAAATTCTCTTTACTTCTTCAAATACAGAAATATGATTTAAGAGAATGATCAAAGGAATTTGGAATAAAATACAGCTGACATGGTGTTGAAAGACAGCAACAATTTATTGAGCAATGGTAGTTCCTGTTTGCTAAATGTTTAAAAAAAAAAAAGAAAAAGAAATAGGATTGGGGATTGGCTGAAGACCCTGAACTAAAGTAAGCTATAGTAAGATGCACTCCGGAAGAAAGAATATCCAACTCTGCTCTCAGCTATGTAGCTTCGGATATAAGTTACCCAGTCTCTCTGTGGGATGAGCAAAGGGAAAGAGTAATTTCCTTTTTACTAAGAAGTTGATCAAAAACACATGTTCTTAATCTAGCATCCACTTATGCTTCAAATTAGTCTTTTCTAAGAGGAGAGTCAATAGCTTTCCTTGGCTTCTCAGAGTGGTATATGTTACCAAAAAGATATTCATCTTTGGATTACAAGGTAATCTTTCCCAATCCTTTCAGGATATATATAATCTTGAAAAAAATCTAGTGATGTCAGGAGGGAAATTGTCATGCATGACATTCCTGATGCACCTAACCAGAACTAATCAATAATGGAGAGAAGAATGGGTTTCTTCCCCATTTCTAAATAACCCAAAGATAAAAAAGAAATTACAAGGAGGTCTGCAAATATTTTAAGCTGACTGATCATAATCACATATGTTTACAAATTCAGATCCTATAGACAAAAGGAGAGATGAAAACTCTAATCAATAACACTTTACATCTGTGTAGATCATTACTTTAAAAATACTTTCACAATCAATTATCCTCCTTCCTTTTTAGGAACAAAGGGCACATAAATATCCCCACTTTATAGATAACAGGTATAAGGTTTGCCTAAGGACAAACACTCCCTAATCCTGCCAGTTTCCGGATTTTTAGGCCAAGGATCTTCCCAGTGTTAACAAGCTATAAAAGCTTCCTTCTTGGAGATATACAGTACACCTAGCAGAAGGAAGTAAAAGCAGACTTTTAGCCCCTTTGTTTTCTCTCTGGAATGTTTACTCTGCTGCATCACTGGGGAAAGGCTGACATGAGCAAAGAAGAGATTTAAAATGGTTATTTGTGGTTACCATCTCATAGTTAATTATTTAATATGGGCGAATTAAGCAAAATGGGGATTTATATGCTGGTATCAGCCCTCTCCACAGAAAGGTCTGAAAGGAGATCATACATATATTGTCCAATAATGAATTGCCTCAACTTCCCAAGAAGCTCCTTGAGATCAAACAGGCAGCAGCAAGAAAAAGAATTCCACATATAAGAAACCAGATCTCCTAGGCCCCTATTCCCAGTTATCCACACGGACACCCTTGCGGGCTCAGTGATTCATCAAGCACTGGGAAAAGACTCCCCCGCTCCATCCGCCCCTAATAAAACCACGCTGCCTAAAGCTCTTCTCGGCAATTGTTTTAGTCTGCAGATACCTGTAGATTAAAATGGGAAGATGGAAAGTGTGGAGAGTCATAAAATGGTAGATGAACGACTGAGGAGAACTACACAACCCACTGAACTGAAGAATGAAATAAACGGACGCGAATTAACTGACAGCACCAAGGGGCCAATCCCTAGCTGAAGGCCTTGGAGAGGTGGGCGTGGCTAGGTTTCCAGGGCCCAGCCGCCTCCGCCCGACACTTTGGCAGAGCGGAAACCACGCGTTCCTTAGCAACAGAGGCAGTCGTGCCCACCGCCAGCCCGAATCCCGCACAGGTTATTTCCCACCCCCACCGTGAGCGCCCAGTTCGCTGGAACGGGTCTTTAAGTCATTACCATACCTACTGGGTTTCCCAGGGCCCGGGTTTCTCCTCTTCCAGATCCTCCCTCAGCCCAGCCCGCCCAAGTGCCGTTCCCAGGAGCGGAAAGATCGTCTCCAAAACGCCTTCAATCCCGGATCCCGAGCTTCCTAGCCAGAGCCTCCCCCGCCTCCCAGAAATAACCCTCTCCGGACACACACATACACACACTCACACCTCAGCTCAGCCAAGGCAAGGACCGACAAACTTCGTGACCGGCTAGAAGTGTTGCTGTACAGGGTCCTGTCACTTAGAGGCAGGGGCTAGACGAGCCAGCTGCACCCCTCCACTCCCAGAGAGATGGACGGAAAAGAGGCGGTGCTCGATCAAAGCGGGCGGGACCAGTCCTCAGCCTGAGCTCCGATTGGCCAGTCTCTCTCCCGCCTCTACGCTGGTCCTGGACACAAATGCGTTTTCCTTGTGGCCTTAACATCCTTTGGAATCCTAGGCTGGAATACCTGCCTAGAAACGTGACTGTAAAAATTCAAAACAAGGACTGAGATTTGTTTTATAAACACTAAACACAAAAGTGAGTTATTTTGATTATTGAACTCTTCCCACCTAACAGTGTACCCATTCACCGTCTCCAGGGATCATCCTGGATGTATGAACTGTCTCAGAAAACAATGTTGTTTGCTAATTCAAGCTTTTAACAGAGAATTGATCAACATAGAAAACATGATTCCTGAAATACAGCCAACAACTAAGGTTTGGAAGTAGGTACAGGAATCCAGTTTTCACATCTACAAAATGGGAAGAAATATTATTAGTTATAACTTGGAAAATATTTGACAATTGAATAATTTAGACTCATGTAATCCTCACAATACACAATGGGAGAGATTATCTACAACCTACAAATGATGAAAGTGAGGCTTAGAGAAGTTGCATTTATTCAATAATTTAACTAGTGAAAAAGTGCCTGTAGTCATTATTTTTATATTTGTGGTAAATTACAATTCTTTTAAAAATTATGCCACTTCCCATTTAATTTTTCTCTTGCTCAACTATGTCACTTTCTTTTAGTCCAGTGATTTTCAACCAGTGTGCTGCAAGAATTTTTGAAACATGCAATCCTGGCTATTTAGTCAGGGCCACAGACCTCTTTTCCCTTACTCTGTCAAATTAAAAAATTACAACAGCCAATGCAACAATAGCTGTACAGCGTGAATAAATCAAAACTACACCCATTATTTTTGTCAGATGGGCAAAAAATGTAATATTTTTTGATGTGCTGCAGAATTTTAGTAATTAGTTCATGTGTGCCATGAGATGAAAAAGGTTGAAAACCACTGCTCTAGGCCAGTGCAGCCTAGTTTAAAAATGCCTTTAAGAAAGGAGATGCAGGCCCTGGCTAGAGTGGCTCAGTGAATTGAGCACCCACCAACAAACCAAAGGGCAGTGGGTTTGATTCCCAGTCAGGGCACATGCCTGGTTTGCGGGCCAGGTCCCCCATAGGGAGCACACAAGGTGCAACCACACATTGATATTTCTCTCCCTCTCTCCCTCCCTTCCTCTCTCTAAAAATAAATAAAATCTTTTAAAAAAAAAGGAAATACAATACAAAAGAACTGAGAACAACTCTAAATAGACTAACTAGAAGGTTCTCTGAAATCTCCCAGAAGAGCCAGGAATTGAATCCACAATATAATTTTATTTTCTCTCCTCCTAAATCACTTGCTGGTCTCCAGTTCCTCTCCCAGAATAAAGGTACAGTTAAATGAGATTATTTTAATACTCTTAACCAGATTAGGGGGTGAGGGATTAATATAGTGAAACCCTTTCCTGACTATATGAAACCAATGCCCAGAAGTGTTTATCTTGTCAGATACAGTAGTAGTAAGAAAGAAAGAAAAACTAAACCAAAATACCTTGGTAGAAATGCTTTGAGATTCAATTCAAATGTTCATCACACTATAAAATGGTTGGAATAATAGAAACACTCGAATTGCAAATGATTTTATTCTCTTTCCTGCTGAATTTTCAGTTCTGCGGCAAGCTTGCTAGCTATGAATACCTCTGCACAAAACTTTTTTGATTTCTATGACTCATGATCCCCATTACTTCTTTAATCTTCTAAAATATTTGGCTTTAGACTAAAAAGAAAACACTATAATCATATATTAATAAGTACATTATTTAAAGAAATACTGTAAGATTAAACAAAAGGAGTGAGTTATTTATTTGAATCTTTTCAATTGCATATTTAAATAACTACAGCAAATGCACTTGTTTGAATATTCTCACATATATAAGATGACACATTTAAATAAATGTATTATAGTCATGTAAATGTGTAATCATTGAAATAAACACAGCTGTATATGCCCCATATGTATAAAGCTCCAGATGTCTGAAGCATACATTCAGAATTCGGGAACTCTACACCTTGGCGTCTGGTTAATCACCCAGTAGAAAATACCACGCTATATATGCACAAGAATACACTTTAAAACTCTACCCAGAGTGAGGAAATAAGGTGGGAGCGGTGAATAATGAATCTCTGGAATTGGACTTCTTACCTTGAAAAGATTTTTATGAAATAACTTATCCCAGCAAGTTGTTCTGCAAGTGGTTTTCTGATCCACAAAACGGGCGCCAGCCCACCAGTTATATGAATATGACTATGGCAAAGGAGTCTTTGAGCACTTTTCAAAATACTCAAACTCAAAAAAATAATGTTTCAATTAATTGGTAATACTGTCCACTTTTGGAGAATGAGAATCTCATGTTATCCATGCCTCATGTTATCCATGTTTTCATGTTTTTAACTTATGCTTCTGCTTTAATACTTGGAAATGTATAATTTGAAATTCCCCCATAGACACAAATGTATATCAAAGGAAATTATGAAGAGCAACTAACCAAAGAAAAAATAAAATATATCTTAAGGACATTGAACAACTTAAAATGAAAACATCCAGATATATGTTATGAATAGTTTCTTTCTTTATCTTATGGTGAAAGACATGCCATTTAGCTATACTCATGGTAAGATGAAATATAAACAGAACCTAATATTTATTTGTGCTAACTTCTTTGGCTTACACAATATCAAAATATATTGAAATGTAGGGGAACCAATTTGGATAATTTGCATATATTATGATTCTGCCATAAATATATAGAATTCATTGAATATATTAAAATAAGAAACATAACATCAAGTTACTTAATCTCGCTCAGCAGTCCTTTATCTAGCTAAACTTGTAGCGTGGTCTGCTGGCTGCCGACTTGCACTCTGCAGACAATTAGCTCCTCCTGGTCTGCTCATTAGCCCTCCATGGTTCCAGAAGACCAAGTTCCAGTCCAGATTCACATCCCCGATACCAACAGCAACAGCAATCCCTGTGGTGGCCAGCTGTTTCACAGCTGGCTAGAGGCCCCACAGGAGCAGGTGGACCCTTTAGGCCAGAAGAGCTGAAAACAGGAGCACTTCACTGACCCCAACGACATTGTCCACTAACAGTCTGCACATATACATGCACTAGCTGCTAGACACTAACACTCTGGGCTTATTCTCCAGCTATAGGGCTAGAATCTATATACCATCCAACCATTTTAGTGCAAGGTCATTTGGAGTGGGCCTTGTGTCATGGAATGCAGCTCCTACTCCAAACTAATCCAACAGAAGGTAAAGACCAAGCTCTTCAGCCTTGGGCCATTTTTACAATAAGCTCTTCCTATTCCAAAGGGCCAGACCAACATACAATCACTATTTGTGATCTTCTACTTTAGGGAGAAGTATCTTGACTGTAAACCTTGGGAGAAAAAGTTCATTACTGTCTAGGTGATGTATGAAGTCTCCAACTTGATTATCATGGGAGATATTTTTAGTAGGGGTTCTTAGCTGGTGGAGAGGATCCAGACAGAGGTCTCAAAATTTGCATCATAAAATAGAAAACTTGAAGAAACTTCATCACATCTGGCATTCCTAGCAGTTCCAGGTTGGCCCTCAATTGACCCTAGACCTTCCTTTAATGCTGGTCACAGACTATGACTCATCCATTCACTTGACTCATAATAATGAAGCTGAAGATGCCAACTAGCTCAGACTTCCCTAGAAGGCTATGTAAACAGATATGAAGGCGTGATGGTATCCATGGGTACCTTATGTGTTTAAGCCTGTGTCTTCTTCAGGGCCTTGTCTCTAGGGCCAGGAATTGGATTTTGAGAAAAAAAAAAAAAAAAAGAGAGAGTTAAGAGAGACAGAAAGCGCTGGTTCTTTCTACAGAAGCTGAGGTGGAAACTGAAAGGCAGCTTTCTTTGCAGGGGACAGGGGTTGGGGGGATTCTGTCTTCCTTTGGACCTACCTCTACTGTACTATTTCTGGAATGTCTGGTGCTTAGAGGCACTCACCTTCCAAGCACGTTCCCTTCCCCAATCAGCAACAATGACAGTGAAAGAAACTCCCACACCCAAGGATAACTAGTAATATATGAGGTATTATTCCAGGTAGCCTGTTCTTATGGCCTTCTCAATTTCTTCTGGTAGGAAACGAGTGATATTGTATCATTTCACATAGAGTAAAAGAAGCTTAAAGCAGTATACTGCCATTTCTCCAGCCTTTGTATTATTGTTGTCATGCATTTTACTTCTATATATGTTATGAACTCAACAATGCATATTATTATTCTTCTCTTAACAAATCAATTTTTCTTTAGAAAGATTTAAAAACATAAGTTTTTAATATTCATCCACATATTTATGATTTGCAACATTCTTAATTTCTTTGTGAAGGTGTATGTTCTCATCTGGTATTATAATTTTTTTCTGCTTGAAGAACTTTCTTGAACATTTCTTATGGTGTGCACATGCTAGTGGTGAACTGTGCACCTTCTGTATGCATGAATAAGTCTTTATTTTTGAAAGATATGTTGCTGGATATAGAATTTCAAGTTGGAAATTGAAAGATGTTACTCACTTTCTTCTGCCTTGCCTCATTTCCAATAAAAACTCTATGTTATTATCTTATATTTGTTTTTCTGTAAGTAATGATTCTTTTTCTCGTCAGCTTCTAAGATTTTCCCTTTATCAGTCACTTTAAGTGATTTTATTGTATACCATGATGGAATTTTCTTCATCTTTTTGTGTTTGGATTTTATTAAGTTTCTTGGAGCTATGGGTTTATAATTTACATCAAATTTGTAAAAGTTTCAGTCATTATTGCTTCAAATGTTTTCTATCCCCCAATTCTTTCATCTCCTTAAAGGAATCCCCCCAAAATACATAAGGCTACTTGACATGTTTATATTTTTCTAATTTTTTTCTCTCTTTGTATAGTTTTGGGTATTTTTTTATTGCTCCATTGCTTCCTATTTCAAGTTCATTTCTATTTTCAGCTGTGAATCATATCCAGATTTTCATCAGGTATTTTTCTCTATGTTTAGAAGTTCAATTTGGCACATTTTCTGTATCACCCATGCCTTTTCTTAATATATTCATTCACTCCTCTATCTTCTTGGGCATTTGGAAGATAATTATAGTAGCTGGGGGTTTTTTTACCGTTGTCTACTAATTCTATCATTTATATCACTTTCTGGGCCTGTAATTATTGATTGAATTATTTTCATTATATGGGTCATATTTTCTTATTTCTTTGCATACCTAGCAATTTATTTTTTTAAACTGAATATATCACACATTTTGAACTTTACCTTGTTAGATGTTAGGTTATTTTTTGTGTTCCTGAAATATCCTTGAGCTTTGTTCTGGAATGCAGCTGTTACTTATGAACAATTTAATCCTTTTTAGGCTTGTTTTAAGCTTTGTTAGGCAGGAGCAAAGTAAAAAATCATCTATTAATCTGTCCCCACTACTGATGGAATACACTTGTGTTTATTTTAACCGATGCCCTTAGAATTATGATGTATTTCCATTTTGACTGGTGAGAACACAAACCATTCCTGATCCTCTATTAGCCCTGTGAATTGTTTTCTGTGCTTCCACCAGGTAGTTCTCTCAGACTCGGGTCGTTTCCTCACACACATTCAGTGATGAATGTTCAATTGAAATTCAATGTAACTTCTGTACCTAAGCTCTCACTTTGCAGTAGTCTCCTCTCTGGTATTCACCCCCGTGAACTGTAGCTAGCCTTGGCCTTGCCAGTTCCCAACTTCATTGTCTTCACTGAGGATGGAGGCATTCATAGACCTCACCTCATTGTTTTTCTCTCTCTCAGGAATCGCTGCCTGATGTCTAATGTTTGAAAATCATTGTTTGAGATGTCCAGTTTTTTAGTTGGTTCAGGTGAAAGTTTCGCTCTGATGTCTATTACTTAATCATTCATAGCTGGGAAGAGAAGTTTTTGAACTGCTCGATTTTATTGTCAATTATCACATTTTGAGGGGTGTAGGAGGAAGCTGCAGTCTTCAAGGGCTGATGTGTATTGCCCTATGAACACATTATGGCAGCAAGAATGCAGAATAATTTAAAACAATTGAAGTGTAAGAACATCAAATTTTGGCTGCAAACATATGCAAAGTCAAGTTTGTGTGTATAACTTTTCAGGGATTTTTTTCCCTTTTCTCTGCTCAGAATCAGGGCAACCATAGTCCTTTGGGAATAAAAGCATGAGTATATTTATTTTGCTTCCTCCTTACACTCAGGTTTCTAATTCAGTGTTTGAGAGTTTGTTATTAGATTTTCCATCTTGGGTGGGCCCTGACTCCTCAAGTCTGTGAAAACCACCGAAGTTTCTAGCTTTGACATAAACTTTTAGGGCAAAAGCAGTTTCAGTATTCATACTGCTTGCTGAAATACAGCTGTTTTGATTACCTTATTGTATAATATATCACCACAAATCTAGTGGTATAAAACAACAAAGTTATTATGGTCAAAAATCTGATGGGTCAGGTGCTTGGTCAGGACTCAACAGGAAGTGCTTGCCTGTTCTACAATGTCTGGGCTCTCAGCTGGGAAGCCTGAACTGCCAGGGAATGACCCAAACGGCTGGCAGTCGGAATTGTCTCTAAGCTCCTCTGCACAAATGGCTGGTACCTGGGTCAGGATGCTTGGAAAGCTGGATTGCACTTCAGCTGGGGCTGTTGACAGCAGAATCTATACATAGCCGGACAGTGTGGCTTGGAATTCTTGCAGCAGAAGGTCACATTGCAGAAGATCTTGGGATGGAACAAATTGCTGTAGCCATCTTTGGAAAATATAATTTGCCACACCTCTGATATTATTGGTTGAAAAATGCTTTCATCTTACTAGCTCTTTGGATGTCTGGATATAGGTATAGATTAGATATAGATTAGTTATAATATAGATATAGATAATATAGACACAGATGTAGATATCTCCAGCATTTTTGGTTGTTTTCAGCATGAAGAAATTAACATGAAGAATTTCAAAGGTCAATTTGGATATTTAAGCTCAATAATAATACTACATATTGGATTCTTGTCTTTCGTATATATGTTCAATCAATTTTTTTAAGTTCCATGAAAATTTTATTGGCATTTTGGTGAGTATTTGACTGATACTCATTACTGATTTTTAGATACCTTGTGATATTAAGTGTTCTTATTCCTGAACATTACTAGTCTTTTTTATATCTCATTAACTAAAGTTTCATAATTTTTTCTACTCAGGTTATGCCCATTTCTTTTTAGTTATTTTATATTACAGTTTTGTGGTTTTATGAATGGAATTTACTATGTGCTTTTATATTTCCTGATTGCTTACTGATGGTTTCTGGGAAAGCTTTTGATTTTTATTGTGTATTGGTCTTGTATCTAGCTATTCGCCTTGCTTTAATTTCCTAGCTGTTGCAAAGGGTTGTTTGTTGATTAACTTGAAATTTGGAATCATGTACATATAATGATAGACTGTCTTAAAATTTAGAATCTTATATGAATGTATATATGAACGTACATATCATTTTATTTTCATTGTTCCATTAGCTAGAACCATCAACATAACATTTAAGAATAGCTACAATAAAGGAAATTTTCATCTTGTTATTAATTGTATTTTAAAATATTTTTAATGTTCTATCATGATATGACATTCACTTAAATCTCTGGTACTTTATTAAGTGAATAATCTTCTATTCTAGCTCTGTTTTGTTAAATGTTTTTATTGCAAATGAATATTTCTATGAAGAGTTTATCATTTATTACTTACCAAATTAACAAGTAATATTTTACTGTTACTACATTCATAGATATTTTAATATGGGAATATACTTTATCCTGTAGAAACACTACACAGTCATGCCTTTTAAAAAATGTTGCTCAATTTTACTTGTTAATATATTCTAGGTTTTTTTGGTATCTATTTTGTAAGTCTAATTGGCATAGAGTGTCTCTAATCCTGGCTCAGTTTTGGTAACTGTTTGGTAGCTTATGAGTTAGATAGTCTCGCCTTATCTTCTTTTCTCTGAGAATCTCTGTAGACAATAGGAAATTGTTTATTTTGTGAAGTCTTGCCTGCACTCACGCTGGGTACAAATTATCTGGACTTGCTACTGCTTCAATTTCTTCTGGGGTTAAAGTATTAATTCAATTGTACTTTCTTTTGAACCCACTTGGAAATTCACATTTTCCCAGAAGCAGATAACACTTTATATAGGTTTAAAAACTTGTGAGGTAAAATTGTACATTTTCTTACACTAGTTTAAACTTTATTCAGTGAATTTGGTTTTCTAATGTGTTTCTCCCTTTTTTCATGACCATGTTTTCCAGGATTTTTTTTTACATTTATCTCTGTAAAAATCTTGCTTTTGATTTATCTTGATCAGCTTTAGAAATCTTTTTTATTAGTATGTTTTAATTTTATTGACTTCGGTTTTTCTAAGCTTTTTGTCATTTTGTGTTCTATATTTTAAGTTAGTTTTAGTCTTTATTGCTTCCTAAAAATGTATTTCAGTCGATAAATCTTTCTCAGAGTTCTGCCTGGGCACACAGAATACATTTTGATAAATAGTGCTTTTTATACTTTTAAAAATGGTTTATAATTAAGATTTAAGAACTTCTTAAAAGCATTTTCTTTAATTGATAGGTTTATAGATTTTCAGAGGGCCTGGAGGGGGAGCTATTATTTGTGGTTAATTTCTTATTTCCTTGCAAAAACTTCAGTGAATATGTCCTCTATAATATCAATTTTAGGGTAGCATTTTTGACATTTACTTTGTGGTTTAGTACATGGTAAGTTATTTTTTATTTTGGTGCCCTACTTGTGTTTAAATCCTCCATTGAATACAAACTTCTATAAAAATATATGTTAATTTACTAGATCAAGTTTGTTAATTGTGTTACACAAGTATTTTGTATTCTTGTTTTTATATATCCAATTCATAAAATCCTAAGTTTCTAAGGGTAGGTATTAACATTTCTAACTATGATTGTGGATGTATTAAATTTTTGAATATATTTATCAGTTTCACTTAATATATTATATAGCTATATTGATTGGTGCATAAAGATCCTTTACTGTTCTATATAGCTAAAATTCTCATATTATACTAAATTAGTATGCAATACTCCTCCCCCACCCCACTTAATGCTGCTTCCCCTTTATTTTTGTATGACTCTTAGAAAAATAAATAAATGGTGACAAAATAGATATATTTAAAATTAGCAGTAAAATTGTACTTTAAATATCAATGGGAACTATTACATTCTCTTTCTCATATGGCCAACTGTCTTCTGTTAGGCTTCCTGAACAGAGTCACATTATCAGCCCAGAAATAAAATGAAGTTGTGATGGTGTATTGAGGATTTTCCTTCTCCTAGGTGGTGATGAGGGTAGTGCCAAAGTAAGTAATAAGAGAAAGGCAGACCTTATTACAATCCATTTTGGAGAACTTGGGGCCCTTTCAGAACTGAATTTAAATTGTAGACCTATCCAATCTCTATGTGATAGGTTGGGGAAGTTATTTAATATCCCCATGCCTTAGAGTTCTCATCCATAAAATTAGGATAATAATATCCAGTTCACCGGGCTGTTGTAAAAATTATATATGATAATGTTTGAAAAGTTATAAAATTTGTAAAAGTTATAAATAAATTATATATGGTGTTTGAAAAGTTATTAGTTATAATAAATACATAAGTTATTTAAAAGACTATAACATGTTAACTTTTTGTAAAAGTTATAAAAATTATACTATGCTTGAAGAGTTTTGAGTGAATTATATATGATAATCTTTGAAAAGTTATGAAGTTATAAGTAAGTGTTATACATGACGTCATAGTTAAATTTACTCTAAATTGCTTTATTTACTCTGTAAATCGGACCAAAGAGAGGAGCAGGGTCACAATCTATATGCTGGGACATTACTCATCTCCTCAGACTGCGCTGTTGGAAGTGATGCCGCAACAGACACAAAGGAGAGGCAGGCAAGAATCGAGACAACTGAACTTCAGCTCAGGTCAAAACAAAATACTTTGCCACTGCTCATATGCATAGAGTAGATTAACTGTTATACGAAACAAGTGCCCAATTTTAGTGATTTACCATGGTAAAGGCTTATTTCTTGCCAACTTCACCTTTGGCACAGAAAGTCAGTGTGGTCTTCGCTCTTGTCAGTGAATTAGGCTTCTTTTATCTAGAGATTCCAGTGTTCATAGCAGCTCAATGATCTCAGGTGAATTCGATGCCTATGGAAATAAAGGAGAATAAGAACAATGATCACATGGATGCATTTTTAGGAACCATGCATAGCATAAGCAGCATGTACAATTTCCAAAGTTTTCATATTGCACTGGCCAGAAATTAGGCACCTGGTCATATCTATTGGGAGAGGGGGAGCTTGGAAGTATAATCTGTGTGCCCAGGATTAAAAGAAAATAGCACTTGATAAGCGTATAGCATTGTCTCTGCCACAGATATCATTTGGTCAGATGCCAGAATAAGGGCTTGGAGTCCACACATTTTTTTTGTAATTTCCTCACCTAAGTTTTTTCATGTACCTTTTTTATGTCCTTCAAAAAATCCAATTTTTGCTTAAACTGAAGAATGAAAAGAAGCATATTTTATGACTTGCGAATTAGCTTGGCTCAGCATATCTTTGTCTGGTTCTGGATTCTTATACCTGGCTATAAAGTTCAATCACTCAGCCACTCCAAGTTTCAGTAACCTGAAAAATGTCTGTCTAAAATCACAGAAATGGAAAGTTAAATTGAGATGATACCTGAAAATCTATTTATAAATTAAGAAGCATGAGGCACTACTTGCACTAATGAAAAGATGGCTGAAAAATTGCTGTAACAATGATTTGGCAGTCCGTTACCACTGTCTGGCTTCATCGAGTCCATTAGAGTCCTGTGCAAATTACGGTGTTTAAATAGCAGGTGTATGTTTGAGTTTTACATGTATTATGCACCTGGAATTTATGTCTACTTAATACTTTTTGCCTTGGCTGGTGTAGCTCAGTGGATTGAGCATGGGCTGTGAACCAAAAGGTCACCAGTTCGATTCCCAGTCAGAGCACATGCTTGGGTTGTGGGCCAGGTCCCCAGTAGGGGGTTCATGAAAGGCAACCACACATTGATGTTTCTCTCCCTCTCTTTCTCCCTCCCTTCCCCTCTCTCTAAAAATAAATAAATAAAATCTTAAAAGAAAAGAAAAAATACTTTCTTATATTGATAGGGTTCAAATAAGCTATGATACAAAAAATAATGAAGTCATCTCAGGGAAAATGATACTACCATTAGATACAAGCCAAGTATTAGGAAGACAGTGATTCAGATGAAATAAAGAAGGAAAGAAGTTTTTAAAGGTCAAGTTTAGCAGGGTCTAAAAGTGGAGAATGTAGTTGGTCATCAACATTACATTTGATATCAGAATAAAAAAGAAACCTAAGTATATAGTCTTACTTAAGCTAATTCTTCATCAAAGAATTGAAAAGAGGAACTTAATTCTTTAGTTCTTTTATTGTTATAGACATTAGTTTACCTTTTAAAACACATTTCTTCTGTAACAAATTATTACGTATTTCACACTTGCAACCCTATCTTTAATAATCTAAATGGAAACTTCAGATCAAATAGTTTTTCATGAAAATTAGATGTGCCAGATGTATAAAGGCCCAAGTTATAATTTTTACACAGGCTAGAACATCATTATGTCTTCTGGCTCCCCTCTTACTTTCCATTTTGCCTTTCCCTCTCTTTTCCTACATTTACTTCATTATTTTTCCACAAGTTTTTCTGACTATGTATATATTTTATATATTTATTCAATAAAATCTGGAAACCACACAAAGGAAAACTGAGTTAAATTCCATGTAAGAATAAATGAGTTATTCTGCCAATTATCATAACAAATTTCTGTCAGCCTCTCATGTGTCCGAAGGTTAATAAATTCACTGTCTTAATGTTTTTCTAGACCCAAAGTTAGAAACTACTATGCATATGTTTCAGTTCAGTTTCCTTTTGCAAAGTCGATTGACACTTTGATTCTGAATGATCATTATTATTTTCCAAACTTGTATGAGATCTTTTCTTAAAAAATGGCTTTTGGGGGCAGGCTTAAATTTGAGTTGAAGTGTTTGTGTCCGTGTGTGTGAAAGAGAGAGACGATGTCCGCACAAGTACTCATTGCAAATTTTGCTGATGACCATGAACTCTTCTTCATTCCTCATGAACTCTCCATAGCTTCTGGACCCTACCCCAAGGGTGTCCAGCCCGCAGCCCTGGGGCCACAGGCGGCCCAGGATGGCTATGAATGCAGCCCAACACAAAATCTTAAATTTACTTAAAACATTTCTTTGTTTTATTACCAAGTTTTATTACTTAGATATGTACATTTTCTATATTAGTGATCACAAACTTAGGAGCTGCTTGATGATTTTAAAAGATTATCGAAAGGGCTGGCTGCATAATTACGGTTATTACACGAGGATATTTTGCTTATCTGTGGTGGTGGATATCACGAAAATTATGCACGGACCTTTTTGTTTTGCTCATCAGTTTTCTTTAGTGTTTGTGTATTTAACGGGTGGCCCAAGACAACTCTTCTTCTTCCAGGGTGCCCCAGAGATGCCAAAATGTTAGATACCCCTGCCCTACCCCTTGTTTCTTCTGCCACTTTAAAAAAAATTTCCTAGCAACTTCTATCATACACTAAGTGGTAGGTGAAAGCCAATGAATCTATCTGTTCCTGATACAAAAAAAACTGAAGGACAGCTTAATTTAGCGACATCAGAGCAGATTTGTGTTCACTGTATTTTCAGTTGCCGTTTGCTGTGGGAAGCCAAAGACTAACATTCCATCTCATGTATTCACTGTTTGTTCATGTCTGATGTGTCATAAAGTCCTCCAATGTTGCCCCAGTGACACGGGGCCAAAAACATGTCCATTAACCGAGGAGAAGGTAAAATGAGTTTGTAGTCATCGTTGTTAAGGAACTGAATCGCACATTCTGTGCCCAGGCTCTGGCCAATAAGACACCACATAACGTATCTATTAGCATAGTCCAGGAGCTAACCTTTCGTATTTACAGGATAAGAATTTTAATTTTTCAATCTACAGGATTAATAACAATTCAATGCTTTTTTTACAATGAGTAATTTAATTGTTAGAAGTACCAGATTTTTTTTTCTACTTTTCTCTCCTTTATCTATATTATGTGGAAGTCAAATTACTGGAAAGGTGTTTGAGCATCTTTTCATATGTGTATTGGCCATGTGTATGTGATCTTTTGAGAAGTGTCTATTCAGGGCCTTTGCCTTTAGGAACTTTCCATTTGTTGCAATTTAATATTATATGTATCAACCTTCCTGAGACTAATCAAATCTGGAACCCTAAAAAGTGATTTTTTTTAGTTGCAGAAGTATGAAATATCACAAATTCAGGAAGATAATGTCATCATAAAAGCCCCTAGAAACAATAGCAGCTAGCTTACTTTGGTGACATTCTGCTGAAAAGGTCTTCCTACCTCTACTTTGTGATACAATGACTGATGTTTTTAAAAGAGGCTCTTAAATGTAAAATTGTAAACAGATGTAAACAAAATTAAAATTGTAAATGTCATAAGCTTTCTAGGGTCTCCAAAGAATTTACTGTGTTCCTTAAAAACTAGCAAAAAAAGAAAAGAAAGAATTAGTTATCCTCCAGAGAATGTGAACTCTATAAATAATAATTTAATGTATAGGCTTATATGTGTGTGTATATCATTTGGTTTTACGTGATAAGTATTCAAGCTTCTACATAATTAGCACAAACATAGAATGAATAGGTACTATTATTGTCTTTCAATATCAGCAGTCTAAAGAGGCAGCTTAGTTTATGGTGAGCTATTATCAGAAGTAATTGCTTGGCACAGTTAATAATAATCAAAATTATAGGAGGTAAATATATGATTCATCAGAATAAATGAAAATCATAATTCTCTGAAAACAATGATTAGAAAAATTATCTACACTAACTAATGCAAAGACTTTCACAATATGTTCTTATTCTAGGATACAAAGTACTCATTAAAGTCTTATTTTTGAAGAATATTTAAAACACGGAGGTGACTTCTCAAGTGATAAATAAGGCTAACAGTGTATTTACTATAATCTCAAGATTGATATCAATGGCTACAGAAACAAACATAGAAATGGTATATGGTTCTCAGTATTATCTTCGGATGACACACTGGGAATTTTTATTTTTACCTCATACTTACTCATATTGTCTAAAATTACTTATCCCAAAAGGTGCATTTATATTCTTTTTATTCTTTATTCTTTTTGTTCCCTTCAAAGGAAGGAGAGAGGAAGACAAGTATGTGTTTGTGTATGTACATGGTTGTATAAATTCAAATGGTAGCTTTTCTGGCATTTAAATCAAAAAAAGTGTTAGATTAATTAGGTACATTCAATTTTTACTTTCATACCGGAAAATAAAAAGTCAGTTTTATTTTCAAGTGTTACAATTTGTTCAGTGATTTAAGTTATCTAAAAGTATTTTATTCTTCATAGGCTCAGTTCTACTTAATCTTCCACATTTCCTTGGTTAACATTTAATAATAAATAGGTAATCTCAAACAGCATCTGTTCCCAAAAGCTCTCCAAAATCCCTCGTTTGGCCCATGTTTTAATTACAACAAAGATATTTCTCTCTGAACATTTAGTAAGTTTTATTTACCACAAATGTCTCAAAATCAGGGATTACATCTTATTTGTTTTGAAGTGACTATTGTTAAAATGTCTACCCCTTTTCCCCAATTTGTAATTTTAGTTCCATTTCAACCAAAATGCAGTGGTGATTTATTACCTTTTGGCAGGCATACAAAAAATATTCTAAATTTTATTTTGAAAAGTAATAAACAAGAAGAACTAAGAAAATTAGTGCACTCCAAAGATAAAATATATGGACAAATCAGTGAAAGAGGACAATCGATAAACAAATGCTTTAGCCATAAGGATGTAGTGTAATATGTGATGAAGATGATATCTATCAAGAATGGAAGAATTAGTCTATAAGATGTGTCTATTTTAACTAATCAATTTACAAGTATGATTCATCCCAAAAGTAAATTGCAGGTGTATAAAAAGTTAAAACTAAACCAGAGAAGGAATTATGACTATGTAGAATAAAATATAGCAGAACATTTGGATAATCAGAACAATTTAAGCCTAAAAGTAAGCAAAGATACCATCAAGAAAGATATATACTCATAAACATGAACTACTCTTGTATTAAAAATATAATCCAAAGCTATTTAAATGATTCAGGCCACATAAAAAATATGAAAAATTCTTCATTGAAATAATTCTTAAATTTGATCCTTAAAAGACAAACAGAAAAATGTAGACCAATTTTACTTATAAAGCTGTATTTCAAGAATATTAGCAAATTGAATCTAGCACATTAAAATAATCATACATTATCACAAAATATGGTTTATTTTAGGAAAGTTATGAAAAGCTTATATCCATAAATAAAATTAGTCTCATTAATGGATTAAAGGAGGAAATCATTATGAATATATAATTACACACTTTAAAGTATTTGATAAAATTTAGGTGCCATCTTAATTTTTAAAAACTAAAATTGAAAAAGAAATAGTTAAATATAAAAAAGACTTGCAACAATAATAACATTGAAAACAGTGAGACTATATTCTAAAATTGGTAATACAATAGGTGTTCTTCCTGTTACCATGATTTAGCCCACCCTCAACACTGTTCATGAATCTCTGTGATTTATCACCAGCCCCACTAAAAACTGTACAACACTCAGTATATTTTACTTGTATTCTGGCTTATTGTCTGTCATACTGACCTCCAAAATGGAAACTCCATAAGGAAGAGTTTTTGTTTTGTCCTCTGCTATATCTCTAGAGCAGGGGACCCAACCCCAGGGCAGAGGCAGTCTGCAGCCTGTTAGGAACTAGGAGGTAATTGAAGCCCCCTGAGCTCCACCTCCTGTCTCCCCACCCACCCCCCACCCCAGCTTCCGCAAAACCAGTCCCTGGTGCCAAAAAGGGTGGGGACCGCTGCTCTAGAGCTTTACATAGTGCCTAGAATAAGAAGTGTGTAAACAGCCCTGACTAGTGCGGCTCAGTTGGATGGGCATCTTCCACACGTCCACAGTTCCCATTCCAGGTCAGGGCACATGCCTAGGTTTTGGGTTTGGTTCCCCATCAGGAATGATCAATGTTTCTCTCTCACATTGATGTTTTTCTCCCTCTCTTTCTCTCTCCTTTCCATTCTCTATAAAAATAAATAAACATAATATTTTGAAAAAGGATTAAGCAGAAGAATTAAAGAATTTAATCGAAGTAACATTCCATTTTACTTTTTTCTAATTTTTATTGATTTGGGGGAGAAAGAGAGACACCAATTCGTTATTTCACATATGCGGAGGAGTCCATGACCCTCTCATTCATGTTTCCCCATTCTGTGACCCAGTAATAAACTCAGTCTTCATGGCTTATGTTCAATATCAGTCCACTTCTGTTGCTTGATAGCAATACAGCCTGCAAATTGTAATAAGTAAAATTTGATTTTAACTTTTTTCTTTAATTTATAAACCAATAATATAAACAGATCTTTCCCAAATCTGACTCCCTCCCCCAAACTATAGAGAAAACACAAAGAGAAATCATAAGCATTACAGCAAAAATAGCATCAGTATTAGCACCATAATTGACTAAAATTCTTAGAGAAGCAGATGTTCTCATTAATTTAATTTTGGTACTGACAAATATAAAACAAGTTTCCAACATTTGAGAAAAATAAAATAAAATATATTTCATTTTGTTATTTTAATAAGCAATGTTAAGAGCATAATACATGGTTTCTTTAGTAATTCCAGTGTGATGTTTCAATCTTACTGCATTCTGACCAATAATGAGTATTGTTATACCAATATTTTATTTTTAATCTATGTTTTTATGAATTTCCTTTTTATGACCTAAGTCAGAGATATTAGTATTTTTAAAAATTAGTTATTATGAATTATTTATTAATGCCATTAATACCATGGCAATATTCCCATTATTTGTTGCTTGCTTTTTAATTCCATAAGTTTTTTAACAATCAAGAGGTTTTTCTTAAAAAATTTTATGCAGTCAAATGTCATATATTAACTTAGTTAATTATCACAGCAACTCTGTGAGGTAAACATTATTACCCACATTTTACAGATGAGAAAACCTAAACACGGAAAAGTTACACAGAATATCTAAGTTTACTTGAGTGTGATGCCTTTTTTAATGGTTGATATTAAGTACACTTTCAATTTATTTTATGGTCATTCATCTACTCATGCTTTCTTCCTCTTGGGTTGATATTATTAACTTAAATTTTGCTAGAAAAAAACATCCATTTCCACCAATTTTTCAAATTTTTGCCAAAAGTGCAGTTTTTTTCTTTTATAATCTTTTATCATCTATATATTTCTGACTATGTTTCTAATGTTATTCAGGTAATGTGTATTTTCACTCTCATAACTGTCTGTTATAGGCTCATTAGGGGATATAACTATTTTATTGGTTTTCCATATAACTTGCTTTCTATCTTTAAAAGTTTTATTAATGTGTGCCTACAGTTTTCTAATTCCAATATCCTGTTATTTTTTTAATTTACTAAGATAAATGTCATGTCCCGTTATTTTATCTTTCTTTTATTAATATTAAAGGATTTTTAAAGCAATAAATTTTTTTCCTGTGCGTTCACTTTCAAACTTCTTGTGTCTTAGGATGTCAAGTGAGCTTCTTGTAGAAATGACAGTTCCTCTTTTGTCTGCTTATCCCTGGAATCTCTTATCCCTTTCTTTTCACCTTTTTTTTATTGCTTTGTTTTACTTGTTTCATTAAAAATAATTTCAAAACATGTTTTTCTTCCCAGGCTGATATTTAGAGGAATGAATGTTTACTTCATTGCTTCTTTTCCTTCCTTTTTCTTATTTTTTCCTATATTATTTATTCCTGTATTTACCTGTGTTAATTTAGAAGTCTTAATGTTTACATGTTGCAATTTTAATTCATAGGGGTCATCTTAGTCATCTATTTTAAAGGATCTCTTTGGTTTTTTTAAGAGTACAAATATTTTTCCTTCATCTACTCAGGTCTTCATTCAGCTCTACTGACTAGGTCAGGTTTCCTGAATTGTTCATGCAGTGGGAAATCGAAGTAGTAGGTACACAGGTTGGCTTCCTGGGAGCAGGTGATGTGTAACTACCAACTGGCAGGTCTCTGTTGAGGCACCAGAAGGAGGTTTCTCTCTTCTGTGTTCTCTTCAGTTAAAAGTCTTGATGTATTTCCAGTCTTGGGCGTAACAATTACCTCAGCCCATCTGTGTGTCTTCTTTTGCTATACTCCGGGCACAGGAAGATCCTGAATTTGAGCTCCCTCACACCCACCACCAGGATTTTACATGTTTCCTCCTCCAAATTTTGAAAAAAAACCTTGAACAAATACATACTGTTGCAGCCCTGTCAAGCAACTTGTCCTGTTTTCTGCATTTCAGAAAAAACTTAGTTGATAGGGTATTGGGAATATGGGTGTCCTGAACTTGAGTTCAGAATGTCATTTTCCCAGAATCTCCCTGAATGACCTTATAACAATATAAATCAGATTGTGTCACTTCCTCGACTCAAATTCTTCAACGACGTTCCATAGCGCTTGAAATTAAATATGAAGTCCTTTGCAGAATCTGCGGAGTTTGCCTGATCTAGATGCTGTCTACTTCCTCAGCCTTAGCATGTGCCATGCTAGAGCTGGTCTTCTGTTCTATTTTCTATCTTCCCAAAATTCTTCAAAATTCCTGGCCCATTGATTATACCCTTTCTTATTGTCAATGTTCTCATGGAATTTTCAGTTTATATTTTTTGTTATTTCAGTGAAATTAGGAGATAAATTAATGGTTAGGCTACTTCCTTGAACCAGAAAGCAAGACATACTTGTAGGTTTAACTGTGTGTTCTGTCCTATAGATGCTACAATAGTAACATATAAGGAATAGTGTTGGGCCTTAAGGAGCAAGTAGCTACTTGTATTTGGAGTAAATGGTTGCTAAGAAAAATAGTTCACAAAGAAAAGATAACATAACTCACAGACTGTTATCATCTTGATATTAAGAACTGTGAGCCATACTTCTCTAAGTCATCTCAGTGCTGGTTATTTATTACTATAAGATGGTAGCTATATATTCAATAGTGAATTAAGTGAGATGCTGACCCCTCTTAAATTCTTGGAAGCTTCTACTTTTGTCTTTATTACTAAATTTATAAGAGCTTGAATTATAAACTGCTCTTTTTTTCTAAGCTGTTTATGAAAAAGCCTTTGTGAATTTGCAGATAGGCCTATAATTACAACCAGAGTGGATATTGAGAGCTAAATTAATCTTGAAAAAAGATTAACTGAAATTTTAACTATCAAGAGAAAGTGTCAGCAGAACAAACAGAGAAATGGGAGGATCACCTCAGTAGAGGTTACGGGCAAGGAATAAATATGGATAAAGAATGAGGCCTATAAACACTGGTGTCCACTAGGAAATTCCTTGGGCTGAGGATAGATAATTTTGAGATAACTAATACTCAGTTATATTGTTTCTCTTTCAATGCCGTGGTATAATCCCCCTTTACATCTACAAACCTTCATTAAAAGATTTTATAAATGTTGCTTTTTGCTAGTAATACATCAAAGAACAGTTGAGTGGAGAGGAACTGAGAAAGGAGGATCACATGAAGTGAGACAGTGGAACCAGAAACTATGGACAACCTGGCACTAGAAATTCAGATTGTGCCGAGGAACAAAGAAGTAAGTCTTCTAAGAAACTCTTAAAAATGTTATGGACCTTGCTAGTATATATACAGCATATGTGGCAGACCTTTAAGACATTATATGCATATAAAAATAAAGGATCGCTCCAACTCTGTAAACCTCAGAAGACTGGAGGACTGGATATCAAGGATAAAATTTGTATAATTTGTAAGTGAAAAGTATTATGTCATCTTAATTGTAGCTCAATTCCTGTCCTTACATCTATAAACATCAATAGTAAGACCTGAGGTTTGTGATTTACTTGGATTTTAAAATATTGAAGAATATTTCTTTGATGTTGTGATTGCTAGTAGTGGATATAAAGGCACTGTGGAAAGGCACTGGTATCTTAACACCTACACTTAGTCGATTTTGATATATATATATAGAATGAATGAATAATAAGGTAATCAAGGCAGGAATGAGTGAGAACAAATGTATAAAGGAAACAATAATGAAAAGTTAAGGAACTGAGTTTAATTCTGACTGTTAACACAGTCAGCTTCAGGCTTTAGCTTATTTGTAAATGTAGAGAATCTCAATTTGATCCTAAGCATTTTTCGAGCTGTAATAGACCAGGTAAGAATATTAAAAGATTTCCAACAATAAGATAACACTTACAAAAATAAAATAAAGAGGAGTCTAGAAATGTTATAATACTAATCAGTCCAGACTAATTATTTACAGAATTAATTTTGTAAACATTCACATAAATCAAGTATGTACATATACACACACATATTTATGTGATTAGTATGACAAACAAGAGCAATTATCAGTATAAATGAAAATATATAAATGTTTAGTTAGCCCCAAGGCTAAAACTTCATCTACTAAAACTTCAATAAACAGTAACTATAATTTGCTCATATTTTAATCCTATATAAAGCTCCAACACAGTGTTTGGTCCTTAATGATTCCTTAGTGTTTGTAGGATAAAGACTTTTAGTCAAGATAGCAAAGTAGGTAAATGCTATACTTACCTCCTCCCATGACCACATCACAATTACAGCTAACCTACAGAACAACCACTGAGACCACCTGAAATCTATCTGAACAAAAGTCCTGTAACCAAAGACATACAGAAGAAGCCATGTAAGACTGCGAGGGGTAAGGGGGAGATACTGAACCAGCTGGTTACAAACCCATGTGAGGTCATTAAGAATAAAGAGAAATATCTTAGCTGCAAAGATACCCTCTGAGGAGCTAGAAGTTCCAGCCCAAAACCAGTCTCCCCAGCCCAGCAGGGCAGTGTCAGAACAGAAGCCTCCAGTACTTCAGGCTGCGAAAACCACCAAAGATTTTGGCTGAGTGAGACAGAGGGCTTCTGAAGTCCCAGGTGCTCCTCTCAAAGGGAGCATGCAGGGATTTGCAGAACTCTCGAACAGACAAACTCACCCTGAACTCCAGCACTGGGGCAGCAGCTTGAGAGGGGCCAGAGACATGCCAGGGAAGAACCGAACTGTCTGCCTGAAGAGTGAGAATTGGAAGGTCAGCCTCCTCCCTGAGAAAAGTGCTAGCAGAAGCCATTGTACCTTCATTGAGCCTTTCCCTTGCAGGTATCCACCTGGCTAACACCATTAGTCCCACTTTGGTGCTTACCTGAGATCCACCCCACTGAACTTGCAGGCCCACCCACACAAGCCAATTCCAGGGGTATTTTCCATACAAATGGCCTATATGGGCTTGTGCTGTGGGCTTTCCCAAAATCTCTCAAAAGTTCACCAACCCCAACAATCAGCATCTGACCTCTGCATGCCCTGTACCTTTTGCTATGTGGTCTGAGGCCCAACACAAGTGGTCACCAATTGCAAATTTCTTTGTAGGTCATATACAGTGGCCCTAGGCAGGGCATAGGCAGTGGCTGAACTGGCCTGTACCTCTCAAGAGGCCCCAGACCAACACACTTGGTGGTCAGCTTCAGACCACACCAAAGCACCCCTCAACCACTTCCACAAATGACACACTCAAAGGGCAGACTTGCCAGGTACCAGAGCCCCACTAAAGAAAACCCTGCTCCATAGGGTCAGCCCCTGAATAATAGCTCCGCCACTATAGTCATGACCAGTCCTCATTAGCAACCAGCCTGAAGATTGATTCCTCCCATTGACTTGCCAACAACAATCAAGGCTCAACTACAACAGGAGTGCACATACAGTCTACACAAGAGACACACCTAAAGTACCCAGGTCATGTGAGCAGGAAGACTGTGCCACTGTGCCCCACAGTATGCCTACTACATAAAGCACTCTACCAAGAATGGGAGTTGTAGCAGCTCTACCTAATACATAGAAACAAATCCAGGAGTCAGCCAAAATAAGAAGGTAAATAAACATGTCCCAAATGAAAGAACAGAACAAAATGCTAGAAAAGCAATAAAACAAAATGGAAACCAGCAATCTACCTGATACGGATTTCAAAATACTGGTTATAAGAATACAAAATTATCTCAGGCAGAACTTCAACAAAGAGACAGGAAATGTAAAAATGGAAACATAAAACAAAAAAGAACAGTCAGAAATTAAGAATACAATAACTGAAATTATGAATTCATTAGAGAGAATCAAGCAAATTAGATAAAGCAGAGAATCAAATCAGTGATTTGGAAGATAAGGTAGCAGAAAACATCCAGTCAGAACAGCAAAAACAAAACAGAATTTAAAGAACTGAGGACAGTTTAAGGGGTTTCTGGAGCAACATCAAGTTTATCAATATTTGCATCATTGGGGTGCCAAAAGAAGCAAGAGAGCAAAAAAATGATTAACTTATCTGAAGAAATAATGATGAAAACTTTTCTAACCTGGTGAAGAATATGAACATACAAGATCAAGAAACACAGAGAGTCTCACACAAAATAAACCCAAAGTGGCCCAACCAGGACACATCATACTTAAAGTGCCAAGAATCAGAGACAAAGAGAGAACCTTCAGACAGCAAGAGAAAAGCAGTTAGTTACCTACAGGGGAGCCTCCATAAGACTACCGACTTCTTTCTCAATGGAACTTTGCAGGCCAGAAAGGATTGGCATAAATTATTCAAAGTGATGAAAAGCAAGGATCTACAACCAAGATTACTGTACCCAGCAAAGCTATTATTTAGAACTAAAGGACAGATAAAGAGCTTCCCAGACAAGAAAAAAACTAAAGGAAGAGTTAATCACCACCAAATCATCACTACAAGAAATGTTAAAGGAACTTGAAGAAGAAAAAGAAAAAGAGATAAAAAATATGAGTAATAAAATGGTCATAAATACATATCTATCAACAGTTACTTTAAAGGGATTAAATGCTCTAATCAAAAGACATAGGGTTCCTGAACAGATAAGAAAACAAGTCCATACACATACTCAGAGACTCACTCCAGATGGGAACACACTCAAGACTGAGAGTAAAGGGATGAAAACTATATTTTATGAAAATGGAAATGAAAAGAAAATGCTGGGCTAATGTTATTTATACCAGACAAAACAGACTTTAAAACAAAGTCTATCACATGACACAAAGACGGTCCAACAATTCCACTTCTGGGTATTTAATTGAAGAAACACAAACACTAATTCAAAAATATATATGCATCCACATAGCCATTACTTACGATAGCCAAGATATGGAAACAACCTGTGTGTCTCTCAATAAATAAATGAATAAAGAAGTTGTGCATGTAACAATGCAATATGACTCAGCCATAAAAAAAAGCATGAAATCTTGCCATCGACAACAACATGATGGACCTAGAGGGTATTATGCTGAATGAAGTAAGTCAGAGAAAGATAAATATATGATTTCACTTATATGTGGAATCTATAAACCAAAATAAATGAATAAACCAAACAGCACCAAACATAGACAGAGAATATTTTGATGTTTGCCAGAATGGGATTTGATGTTTGGAGGATTGGCAGACGGGGTGAAAAAGTGGGAGAGACTAAGAAGGACAAATTGGTAGTTACAGAACAGCCATGAGGATGTAGAGCATGGAGGAGATAGCTGATAACCTTGTCATAACTATGTGTGGTGTCAGATGAGTACTAGATTGACGGGATAATCACTCAGTAAGTTATATATAAATGTCTAACTAGGATGGTGTACACCTGAAAGTAATACAACATTGTATGTCAACTGTAATTTAAAAATAAAAACTTATTTAAACAGAGAATATTATTCATGATTTCAGTCTTTTTATTTTGATGTTTGAACACTGTATCTCATCCCTACCCTCTCTCCTGCCTTTGTGTATGTCACTGCAAGGGAAATATGATGGAAAATAATTGCAAACAAGAATAACTATAAAGAAATTCTTTGCGGGTCAATCGGTCTTTCGTGATATTTAAGGAACATATCACGTCAATATATTTCAATCTAGGAAGCAGAAGGCTGGTTTGAATTTTGCTTTGACACTGCATAAAGCTCCTCAGCAGTTAAAAATAAGTATTTGTAAGATAAAGAATGAATGATTAATGATTACATTATGTAATCAAATATTAAATATGTTTCCTACTTAATATTAATATATTTTAATTTCCTTTCCATATTAATTTTAACCTCTCCATTAATTTTCAGTGTTATAATAAAAATGTAGTGAGAAAGGGAAATGAGGTTAAGCTTCAATGTGAGGATTTATAAGCAGTTTAAAAAAGGATTTATATGCAATTCAATTGGTGAATAAGGTGGCTGGGTAAGAGTGCACCTTACTGATAGAAACTGGAAAATTTAGAAGGGGTTAGTATTGCACAGTAAAAAGTCAGCATATTAAACAAAATCAATACTTTTTAAACTTCTACGCTTAATAGCCCATCAAAGGCTGTCAAGAAACTTGACAACTGCCATGATAAAGACAAAACTTTATGAGAAAAGGACAAGTATTGCATGGGTAACATGGGAGGGGGCTGTAGGTAAGTATATAATTACACTGCCACTTGGGAAATATTATTATTGATATATCTCAAATGCAAAAAATACTTTCATTAGTTTTTATTCATTTCAAAAGATTGTTATAGAGGCTGTACTTTTGTTACAGTTTTAGGCATGAAGCTACAAAAATGAAATGACCTTTAAGATACTCAACTTCAAGGATAAAGTCAGACAAGAAATAAACATTCAAAAAGAGCCTAGTATGGTTTTTTTTATTGTTGTTCAAGTACAGTTGTCTCCATTTTCGCCCCACCACAGCCCCACACCCCACCCATCCCCACCTCCCACCCTCAGACCTACCCCCTGTGGCTTTGTCCATGTGTCCTTTATACATGTTCCTTGATGGCCCTTCTCCTATTATCCCCCATTATCCCTCTCCCCCTCCCCTCTGGTTACTGTCAGTTTGTTCTTTATTTCAATGTCTCTGGTTGTATTTTGCTCAGTCGTTTAAAGAGGTAAAAACCAAGGAGCACTGGGGGCAGTGAAGAAAGGACAGCTGAGTTTAAAGAAAAATTTACAAAAATGTCTTAGAGACCAATAGAAAATCTCTCAGGTGTGAAAGGGAATGTGTCTGTCAAAGGGATGTGGACTTAATTGGACTACCGTGTTCAAAGTCATAAAGGCATGAGAGAGCATGGTTTGTCCAAACACAAGATTATTTAGTGCCTATTATGTTCTAGGCACCCGAAGTGCCGGGTACAGAGTGAAGAACACATCTCCAGCTTCGGAAGCCACAAGCTAGTATTTACAAAGAGTTTGCTAACACTTAATAAAATTCTGAGTTCTGCGTGTGTGTGAAAGAGAGAAAGAAAACAGACCAATATGAACCAAATCATATTTTTCTACAGCATCTGAATAAATAAATACAATTGTCTCAGCAGTATTCGGTAGGCATTTCCCTCCAGCATTCAAGAGTGGTCGTGAAGCAACGCAGGTCCTGCTGCCCGCTGCAATGAAAGTCACACAACTGAGACAGGTGCTGCTGAGGAGGACAGAGGTTTATTCAAGTGCCGGCCACCTGAGAGCTAGCGCACTCTACAGGGCTGAGAGAGGGGAGGGAAAACTGCGATTAGGCAGAATGTGTAGGGTGTGCGGGATAGGTGGGATATGTAGGTTAAACATGGCTTACTTAATTTTAACAAACTCAAAGAACAACATCAGCATTTTCAGATTCCCTTCTCTGGTAATGAGATGGTTGAAGGGACGGGAAAGTGGAGATTCTAGAAATGTAGGTCTGATGGGAACAAAATATGTGGGGAGAGAGAAGAGAGGAAGAAAGAGCAACGCCATCAGTTAAGCATTCACTGTGTGCCAAATACTGGACTGTACTTTACACTGATCATTGAAACATTACCACAAAACTGTATGGTGGCCATTAACCCTATGTACAGATGAAGCAACCGAGAACCAGAAAGGTTTGAAAACTCCACTCAAGTAACACACTACTAATTGAAAGGGACGGGATTCTGATTCAATCTAATCCTAAAGCCCATTCTCTTCCTACTATCTTTGTACTTGAAACTGCAAATACATCAAAACCAAATATATGCAAATCTGAAAGCAGGAGATGGAAGTGGATGACAGAAAGCCGAGGGGGGAGAGAGTAAATATTTCTAAGCTTTTAGAAAAGTCTCTGGAGAGGGAATAAAGTAAATATCTATGGCAGGACTATTATTATGGCAAGATATTTTTCAAAAGCCAGGGGAATGAGATAGGAATTAAAAATGAGCGGGAGGAGATAAGACTAATTTTGGACTCTTGAAATTGGATGGATCAATCCTATCCTGTAAGTTTAGAGCTAAGAATTTTGGTGAGAGGGCCAAGATTATTTGAACTTTGCAAAAACAATGATTACCATCTGTTTTGGTGGTGGGGTTGCAGGAAACATCCTAATTAAAGCTTTGTTCAGTGTCATTTTTGTCTATGTGTTTCTCTTCCTTGTTAGATGGTGAGCTTCTTGTGGTTAGAGGCCATATCTAACTGACCCTTGAACTTCCTTTGTCGACTTTCAGAGCCTGGAACTCAGTATGTGGTCAATAAATGCCAATGGGAGGAAAGAGGGCAGTCAGAAGGGAGGTTGGGAGGGAGGGAGAGAAAGAGGAACCAACTTGAACAAGATAAATTAAAATAGTGTTTTCAGACAAGCAAATTCAATAAATATTTCACTCTGGTACATGAATTTGATTCTCAAGTAGTGTGTGGTCCATGAACTAGAAGCATCCCTCAAAGTAATCAACATATAATAAAACTACAGAGAATAAATATGCAGTTAAGCAGATGCTGTCAGTGTTTGTAGGTGCCAATTGTTACATATTCTTTTGTAACATTTTTCATGCAGTTTTCCTATGTGTTTCTCCCACAAAACAATCCATTTTTCTTAAATAATAATAATTGTTAGCAGCCCAATTCTAATAAACAACCCTACAATAACGAGTCAGTATGAGCCCATATAAAGGAAAGAGAAAGGATTACTTCAGAAAACAGATGTCAGCGTCAAGCTTCCAAGGATTTATTATAAACAGAAATGAGTAAAGAACATGAAAAATACTTTGGCAGTGCTATTTGAACACAGAGCTAATGAAAGGCTATATCCACCATCAAATGTACGCTAACAGCCAAATTGCCAGGAAATCTACTGTTTCAGGAGTGGTCTATGCCAAAACACAGACTACAATTATACATTAAAAAATGGTTAAACAAAATGTGAAACAGCAGGATTAACCTTCTACTGGGAAATCTGTTTCAGTATAATTACATTCTGTTGTGACAAATAGAAAATATATGCAAATAATGAATTAAAAATCAATTTTGAATAAATAATGCTATAGAAAAAATAAATCCCGAGTTAAATTTATAAATTAGCAATTATTCTGAATCACTTCTTTCTTTTTAATATTCATTTCAATAAACACCTTAAAATGTAGAGGCATAATATATATGTAAACCTATTTATAGCTAGCTCTGAAAATTATTTTATCATTTTTCATCCTAGTCTATTTGTTATGTGAACAAAGCTTAGGAAAAAAGTTTAGCATTTTTGTAGGTAAAATTCAACATTTTTACAGACACAAGTCTGTTAAATAAAATCAATGTTTTACATTTTGCGATTTTGTGGATCTTATTGTTTTATTTTTATTTTTTGTAGTTTTGTTGCTATTTTGAGCACTGAGACCATAAAAAGTAATTTTATAATTTTTATTCACATATATTTCAAGTCGCAAAGAGAATATGCAGACAATACGCTGTTTAGAAGACCCTATTATACATACTAGTGTGGGATGAGGAGATGCTACATTTATTTTAAGAGAGGAAAAAAATCTGTATTTCATTTGTTACACTGCTAACTTCACTTTAGGTAATTGCATTCAGCTTTATTATTGCCCAGAGCAATAACTGATTGTTAGTTATTGAAGTCTGAAATGATTTTCTCATTTCCCAGGGGAATCTAAAGATTTACATGGTACACAGCAGTAACTAATAGATATAATCTGGTCATAATGTAGCCATATAATGTGTTATTTACTTGTGGAGAACATAGATGTTTAACATTTTAACATTTCCTCAAGAAGAGTGGGATATTTCACTCAAGATATATAAATAGTAACTGAATACTGCTTCACAAAAAGTGCCCCAGAAATAATATTTTGTTAGAATTTATGAAATTATGCATTATATATAAGCAGTAACATATAAAGTTTTTTTCTTTTGTGATATTTTTAATTTATTTTTTATTTAGATACTTCAAAGAGTAATTTATATTATTTTAAAATTCTTTTCACATTTCTAAAATTTCACCTAAATCACAACATTTAATGCATAATAAAAGTCATACTGCAAAATAAATTTAGTGTGTAGTTCTGTTAATATGTCTATTTATTTTTACCCATTATAAATTTTTAGTTATAGATTCAGTACCCCCTAACTTGGAAAGTTAAATAAAAACAAGCTTTCTCTTCTTTATTATGTTAATTTGAGACCCAAAGCTGAATATAGGTTTTAGAACCCAAACTAAGACTGATATACCCTTACACCCAGGACAATGGAGAAACACACAAGTTTTTACCAAACTCCTCACTTTCACTGTGTAGAGGCCATCTTCCAAAGCATAAGTGCATTGGTGCGCTCTCATTGATTGTGCCATGTACATGCAAGGTACAATTATTGTATGATTCTTCAGTAAAATTCTCACGGCAGCATACATAGTGTAATGGGGCAAATGTTTTATTAAAGGAGGTTTTCTGTTTTTTTCTATTCAAGTGATATAAATGTTTTATGAAGGTTTCACAGTATTCCTCCTGGAAATATTACGGGGCCTGTTCTTCTCACAAAGCAGGAGAGATTTTTGCATCTTAATGTCATTAACCCTAATGAGTGTTATCCACAAAACACCTTGTGCCTGAGAAATATCTCTTTTTTTTCTAATAAAAAAATAATAAAATAAACCAAAGCTTCCCTGGGCTATTCACAGAGATTTATATTCCTCAGAACTGAACTTAGTATATATAATATATGCTAAATGCATACTAATTATTTTACTAATTCTGGAAAGCCTCACTGAAAACAATGACTGTGAATGCTTCTTAGCAAAGAGTTAATAGGAAAAAAACATCAGTAAGGGCTCACATTATTCAGAGTATAAACTATAGTATAAAGTATAGTTAGTACAGGTAGCTAGATATTAATAAGGATGGGGGACAAGGGAATCATCTACAAGAAGCCAAATAACCTAGGGAGCTGAATCCAACAATGAGCCTGCATGCTTCACTACGAAGTTACAGCTTCACGCACTCCCAAAGGCGTTATCTGCCCTCGGGATCTAATCCCCGGAAGCTGGCAGGAAGGATTACCAAGGGAGGAGTAAACACAGCAGGAGAAATTCCTCTGCTAGGAGCATCCGCAGTAGAAGTCAAGATGGCACAGGGGGTTGTGCTCCTACTGTGAAGCATGCTCAGTGGGAACTAAGATGATGACCATAAAGGCCCATCTGTGTAGCCTGGATGGGATTGGATAAGGGACCCAGGACCCTGGGAGATCTAGAAAATGGATTTGTTAGGGGGAGGATCCAATGCAAGCCCACAAAAGATTAGAAGGTTGATTGGTTAGTTCGAAGAAGAGCCTGTTCTTCCCAAACCAGAGATAATCTAACCCAAGTTAAACAAAGCTCTCTTTCTCTCTCTCTCTCTGCTGTTAATACATGCTCCCCCTTTGTTCGCATGTTCTCTCTCCATAGCAGCCATGTGGCCCTAGTAACAGCCCAAGTGTGAGCTCCAAGTGTGGTCCAGGGACAGCACTAGCCAGAGCACAGCTGGGAACACAGACTAAGCTAGCTGGGTGGGGAAAGGTGTGAACTAAACTGGACTAAGCTTCAGCATGGCACAGAATATCTAGACACTCGCCTTTGTCCTGAACTTGATGAAGACGAGGTTGGACTTTTTCCATGCTGGGGTGGGTGGAGATGGGACGCTGGGAACCTGGGGGCAGCCTTCTATTCCCACCCCAATAAATTTTACCAGGAACCATACCTCCCATGAGTGGGTCCCTGGAATGCTTTCCTTGCGACCCCTTGAAAGGACTTCATTTCCACCAGCAACAGTATCATCATAAATAATTTAAACTAGATTTTGAACAAAGTACACAGTAAAAGAACAATACATTTTGCAAAGAAATGTCCTTTCTATAAAATAAAATGCTGCCCATTTTTTAATATAAAAAGACAAATGTCTTGCTTTTCACTATGTCCTCCAGTGTTGATGTAACTGAGAGATTTTAATTCAGTGGACATGATTCTATTCTAATCAGAAATTCTTCAGTGCACCACGTAGAAAAGAGAATATGAGATGCACATTTGGCTTCATTACCAGCTAACTTTCTAACCTAGTCTGGAGAAAAAGCCCTGCCAATATCCAAAATTTAGTTTTACTTTTAATTTGCTGAGCTATAACAGAGAATTTACAAAATGTCACTCACCAACATTTCACTTATTATAGAACTCAATCCAGTTTACAAAATACTTTCAATTTCAGGACTTATATTTAAACTATGTGTTCTTACAACAATCTGGAAAAGGCAAGACATGATGCAGGTTAGAGAAAGCTTTGTGAAAGAAGTGTCTGTGCTGAGTTAGCCAGGCAGTGGGCACTGGGGATGGGAATGGGATGCGCTGAGTAGAGGCAGGTGCTCCTGACAGAAGAAGCAGCAGGTGAAAAGACCAGAGCTGAGTACACCGTGCATCAAGAAGAACTCAAGCACAACTACAGCAAAGATGTAAGGCTGGCAAAAGAATTTCCATCACAGAGGAAATGGGTAAAAATTTATGATATATTTAAATGATATTACATCACACAATAATTATAGACAAACTAGCTAGATTAGTATGGGTAGAACTTAATAACAAAATTTAGTGAAACACAGGTTAAAGGATAATATATATAATGTGTAACTGTTACCATGGACAGTCAGTCAGAGCACCAGGGAGTCTCCCCCATTGGCCATGATGGTGGAAGGGGGAGATTCTTACACTGAGCATGTGGAAAGCTAGAAAGATGATTGGACAGGGTCCCAGTGCACCAAAAACTAGTAATACAATTAGATGGGAAAAAAAGCTCTCCCCTTCCTGTCCCTGGAAGGAGGGCAGGCTTGAGCAGGAAGATGAGAAGGTCTTTGAGACAAGAGTCCATCATTCTCCCAGGTGGTGCAGCACCTGAATAAACCTCTCCTTTTTGCGCCAACACCTGCCTCATGAGTTTTTGTGGTAACAGGCAGCCAGGCCTCTGTCTTTGTTCAGTGACAGAATATTTTTGTAAAGTTTAAAACTATACAAAATAATACTGAATCTTTTATGGTTACAGATAAATGTTGTCAAAAATAAGACAAAACCAAACAAACCACATACTGGAGGAATATGCACCGATATTAGGAAGCTATTTCTATGGGGGAAACTGGAAGAAGAACAGGAATAGGGATGTTTGAGAAGTCACAATAATTGATCTCGACTTACCTTAGCACTAAGTAATAAAGAAACCAAAATATGTGGCAACTGGAGAGCAACATATAGCCTCTATTTCAATGAAGTCTAGACTGAGGGATGTGATATAGGAATGCAATGAATAGGCTTCTTAATATTGAAAATAAGCATACACAAGCTATGTGCCCGTGCTCTGGGCTTATACGGACCATTCCTGTAGGGTCAGCGCTTCCTCCAGGAAAATTAACATCCTGTTGCTGCTGAAGAGCAATGCCATGCTTCTGCTCTCTGAAGAGGAGAAGATAAACGTGCAGACCCAGTTTCTTCTCCCAGACTCACCAACAAGAGAAATGGCTCCTCCTCACAAGAAAGGTGAGAGCCCGGGGAGGCCAGTATTGCTGGGCTCCTTAAGTTACTTCCACATGGAAGGAAACAGCAGGAGGGAGAAGTGGGCAGGAAGCTTTTCTCCTCTAAAAGGTTTTAAAATAACTTGCAAAGAATGCAAACTTCCCACTAGCAGCTATTGTGGTTTGTTTTGCTCACTGATATATTCTAAATACCAAGAAGAGTGGCTGGCTCATAGTAGGTACTCAAAAAATACTTGTTGAATCAATGAAGTTCTTATTTCCTTAATAAAATGATCTGAAGAAAACATCACTGTTATCACTCATTTATTTTTGATGGAAGACACATGAGTATTATAATACTTGCTTTATTTTCCTGTAAGTTTGGAATATTTACGTACAAAAAGTATGAGGCTAGACGTAATCTTAGCAGTAAAGATAAGCTAGGAACAGATCCCAAAGTCACTTGAATGCCTTGTAGGAGGGTTAGACCCTAAGAACACGTGACAAAAATTTATTGAAGACACAGTGCTTCCGAGCCTATTGAGCTTGAGGTCCATTTGCTAGGTTAGAAATCATTTGGGACAGAAATGAGAAGAAACAAATGAGAGGAAACAAATCTGGTGAAGAAAAAATTTTGAACACAAACTATGGTGGAGTTTTTGGATCCTTGCAGCTGTTTCTGGGGGTGTGTTTGTGAAAACTGGCTCATCATGCAAGCCGTGAGTGGAGAACGATGTCACCCCTCAGAGCACTGGATTTCAGAGAGCCGTTGGGATAAAAATACTGTCAAAGTAGCCAGACTCCAGTTTGTGCGTGACTGAGTTTTACTGGAGAGTGTCTTCTCATAGCCGATATTCCAGCAGTGGTAGGAGAAATAATCTGGCCAGTAAGGAGAGTTCTTTCACCCCAAGGAAAGGCAGGGTTTTTGTAGTAAAATGAGTTGCATAAAATGTATGGCTTTGATAGCTTCTTCTGTCCTTGCTTCCAAGTAATGCTAAGTAGGTGCTTGAATCAAGGCTCACTGGCATTGTAATTAAGCAGCCAGTTTTTAGAAAATTCCGAAACTACACAGAGACACCCTCCCCCAGCCACACACATGTGCCACCTTGCTCACTCCTGCTTTCCCCAGTTCCTGCACCTCAAAATGGACCTAGCATGAGTTCAACCAGTCAGCTACCCTCAGCAAGTTGGACAGAGAATCCCATGGAACTAAGGTCAGGTTGGACAGAGGCCTCATCATGTTTAAAGATGATTTTTTAACAACTGTTTAAGTTAGTGAACCCTTGGGTAGTAACAAAAATTTAGGGAGAGTACTTTAAATGGTGTACTGTGTGTATATGTCCAGAGTATGAAAATTAGATTCTTAACTTTGGCAGACCAACCCGCTCTTCCTGACAATCAGTCCGCAGAATCAACTCCCCTCTTTCTTGCCTTTTCTTTTAAAGGTTCTTTTCTTCTTCCTGAACTTTTCATCACCTAGTTATCTAACAGTTGAAAGAAAAATTTATTTCCTCAACAAAATCACACAGGGAAGGTAATTTTTCCTCCAAAGTCAGGATAATCTATCCCGTTAAACATTTCTCTCTGGTAGCTAGTATGGAACAGTGACAATGAAGAGAATGGGCTCCTAACTTGGGGTGCCTGTCCCCAAATTGTGGCCCCAACAGTCAGCAGCTGTGAACTGACCTTGAGCAAATAATTAAGCCTCTCTGTGACCTAGTTTCTTCATCTGTAAATAGGGGTAATTAATATTTGTTAATTCATTAGAATGAGATATTAAATAAGTTAATTTATCAAAATAACAATACTTTATTTTGCATGTAACACATAATAAGCAGTCAAAATGTTAACAAATGGGCTATTAACATTTTAAATTATTAATAAGTTACATGACTTTGCACATTTATGGCATCTCTTAATCTAAGTGATAGGTATGTAACACCAAAACACATAGGAAACAATGAAAACATTGGCTAATTTACACATTGACTTGAGCACATGGTTCTAGACCTCCTCTCTTAGTTAATGTAGTGAGACAACTAATGGTTTTAGTTTGTCTTGATGAAGTTTCATTTGGTAAATCCCTAGGGCCTTAAGTCTTATTTATATTTTCCCTACATAATGCCAGATACTGAGCATTATTTACCATTTTTTTGTTTGATGCAAAAGATAATGTATTTGTTTGTGGTTTCAGTTTTGTCTACATGCTTCTCAGGTTTCTAGGGAAACTGAAGCCCTTTGAGAATAATCCACAGTTTATTGCAGAAAGAGTGTTCAAGTCAGCATTCGGCAAAGCAGCTGTGCCACACGCTGGAAGTGTAAGAAGCAAGTACCATTAATTTAATAAAGGCCTGCAAAGACGACTCCAGGTGGCAGTTCACTCGTAGGTGGTCACACTGTCTGCCATCTCGACCACAGTGATTTCACCGGGGTGGGCAACTCCACAGCCACCAGAGGCTCCTGAGATAGCATAAGGTGACAGCCCTCCCTCACTACGACACTGATACCCAAACTAATCCTATCTTCCTCCCGGACGGGATGGGATTGGCAGACACACAGAAAAGTGCTCATGGGTGGTAGAAGCAGACGTGGAAAAATACCAAAGGAAGCCCCGACAGGTAGAAATCAGACGCTGAGTGAGGAGGAATGGGGCCCAGACAGTGGAGAAAGCAATGCAGTAACTCGATAGTTGCTTTGGCTCTCAGAGGCTGCATTCCATTTGCTACAGGCCTGGCTGTTCAGTGTTTCTTATTCTTACTTAAAACAGCTTTTTTCCCCCCTGGCTTTCCTTGAGGATTGACTTAAATTCCTGTTTTCCTTATTTTTATAGGATTCCCTGTATAAGGAAACCTGAATAAATCTCTGTTCCCTGAAAATGAAAAACCTATATAAGAACCAAAACAATACACACACCCATACACACATGGTTAACTTTGGGACTTAAACTATGCACCACACTAATGCAGCTTCTTAGTGTACCTATGATCAATAATGAAAAAATTACATTTATAGTATTTTAATACTAGACAAGCATTTACATTTTATAGCAAATTTTTTGTTTGCTTTTCATGCCTAATCTATGGGGGGATTTCTGAGCATATTTCTTAAATGCTCCATGTTCTACGCAGTTGTATAAGATATAACACATTAGCCATTTATGCTAGTTTCATAAAGCAATATTACAATCATTGAAATAGTCTTATTTTAAAATAATATTTTATTTACCCTGTTCATATCATAGAAGTTTAAGGATATTGAGTTTCTAAAAATATCTATTGTGCTTTAACTTTTAAGAAAAGTGATTAGTTTTCTTAGATATTATAAAATAGATATTTGACAAACTGCACTAAACAGAGTTTGTTTTTGTTCAATAACTTAAAATTATTCTCCAGGTATCATTCTATTTAAATAGTTGATGATTTTGTTTTCCTATATGGAGAGTATGTAAACATTTTATTTTTAATATCAATTTTAAATAGCCCCCAAATACCGCACTATAAGACTAGGTTGTTCTCCCAAGTGCTTCCAGAAACATTCTGTGAATTACTATCTATCAAATTCACCTACTCGCCTGCTTGTGAGTGTCCCTAGCTTCTAGAGAAGCAGGCCCGTGTCTTCTGTACCTTATAGCTCCCTCACCAGGAACATAGTGGTCATTCAGTAAATATTTGTTAAATTATAGAAGTAGGAAAAACACCACCGTTTAGAGGACTGTACATCATACATTTACTTATATGTTTACAGCAGAAACTAAGTGTTTCAATCGAATACCTACCTCAGTTATTGGTAGTCTCGTAAGCTATGATGCTGCAAAGGTGATGAAAGCAGATGGGATGTACTGTTCAACCCCAGGAAGGAGAAAGAAATTGATCAAAATTTGTCACCAGTGCACAAATTAACAAGGCCGTTAAAACATCATTTGAAACCTAACATGGTATGCACTTCATGCAGTTATTAGTAATTTAATTATCAATGATAATTTCGATATTAGAGACCTTTGATACCGAAGTGTTGGAAGCATAGCAACACCTGTCTTTGCATGCACTTTCTTTCGTGTATTTAAATATGGAGCACTAGGCTCAAGCTACTTTATGCTGATGGAGGTGGAAGGGGAGACAGAGGTGCAAGCCTGCCACTGAATTCAAATTATAGAGGGAGTATAATGTGTGGCGCTCTCTCGTCAATGCCCCTTCCAGCTGGTGCTGACATAATTAGGCACATCAAGCACAGAAGAAGACATTTTAAATTCAAAGTCCTGTTCCAAGTCCTGTGCGTAGCTATGAAAGGTGCCTGGAGTAATCAATAACACATGGTTAGGTGTGTGGTTCTAGTAGCTTATTCACCCATTTTGGGTCTATTATCAGATACAAAGAACTAGAAAGCCAGGTTAGTTAACTTCTTAAAGAGTGGCCTTGTTTAAAACGTTTGACTTATTATAGTGTATTTTATTTTAACATATATGCCTAGAATTGAATCTTTCAGCACCAGCATAGAGCAGATAAATAAAACTTCCTGAGACCATGAACGGCAGCCTCCTTTGTCTCCTACTCCACCACAGAATCCGACATGGTTCGTGCCACCTAGTAAGCTGTCAGTAAGATTTGCCTGTTGGAATGAATATCCTGTCAGCAAAGTGGCAATATCCTGCGCATTATGAAATTGTTATGTGGGCTAAAAATAAAATATATAAAGCATCTCAACAACTGTAGCAACAACTGATGCTCTATAATGTGGGAGCCATACATAATTACTATATATAATTCATATTACAATGAAACATAGTATACATTTGGCTTTTGAGAATGAAACTCAGGAACCTGTCCCTTACTGTCTTGCCTGACCCTCATTGCTTCTTCTCTCCCCCAATTCTTTTGCTTCATTCTCTTCCAGCCCTCTATTCCCTATACATATGGTCCGCAGACGAGTCTAGTCATCATTTTAAAATTTGTCTTCAAAGTTCATGACTTGATGGTCTCAGGTGCAACACTAAAACACTTACCAAAGTATTGTCCTGAACAAAGACAATTATGTCCCAAGAAAAATGTTGGTGCCAGCTGTGATTAATTTTTTCACCATTAATGTTTCAGATATGTAATTTTCACTGTCACTCATAGGAAGTTCTGTCACAGTTGAAAAAAAGACACCACATGGAGCAAGGTCCGTAAATACCTTCTTAACGCCTAGGGGAATGAATTTAGTCTGTGATCCCAAAGCTTGGAATAGTCTCCATGGTGGTTTTCAAAATGCAAGGGGGAGTTCTAGGAGTCTCTTTGGAAGAGAGGTTGAATGGTTGAGTCTCTAGGCCCTTACATACATTTTTCTTTGTTTAATAGACAAGCATTTGTTTTAAAAAATCCATGCTTAAAGGAACGAAGGTTTGAAAATCACTGGATATGCCATAAAGCATCAGCAGATGATAAGGCAGTGTTTACTGAGAATAAAACCTCTGATACTTACAGCATTCTTCAAGATGATAAATGTCAGGCATAATCTGCACCACAGACCGCACAAGTGTACATGGTTTTGCGACATGCCATCTGTGTATATTACGTTCCATAACTTGAAACCAAGCAGCAGAGTCAAAGCTTGTGATATGACACAAGCTATTAGTGTTACATGTTGCTTCTAGTGAAAAAAAGTCTCGCATCAATAAATATGGGATACAAATGTGTAACATGAATGGTAGGCCTTTTTTTTTTTATTCTACACCTTTGGAGAGAGCGAGCAATAATTATAACTGTAACCTTACAATAGCAGTTAATGCTCTTTCAAATAAAATAAGTGCCCAGTCTCCTATGATATATGAGTATGTTGAAAGAGTTTACAAGTATTACTGAACAAATTTTCTATGTTCGGGTTCTCTGAGAAGTAGAAGCCAAGGAAAGAGCTGATGTACAAGAGATTTAATGAGGGAGACTTGTGTGAAGGGTAAAGGAGAGGAAGCAGGACTATAAAGGGAAAGGCTGCAATCCACAGGGCTAGTCTGACACCTGGGAAAGGAGAGGGAGGAGGAAGGAGACTTGGGTAGAAAAGGTCTCAGACTGCGGTGCAATCCTAAGAAAGATTTGGCCAGGCCAATGGAGTCCTCGAGCCAAAGGTGCCCTCCAGGGGAGTCCTGTTTCCGGTGGGTACCCACACAATACCACACCTGGGAGCAGTCCCAAGGACATGTAGCCTTGAACAAGCACTGGTTATAGATCCCCAGGGGCAGCAGCTGGGGCTTGTCAATCAACTCTGCTGCCTCAGCAGATCTGAGTATTGTATTTCCTAGTTGCCACATTTTCCAAATAGGGAAATTCTTTGTTTTTGGAGAACTGTTAAAAATTCTGCCAGGGCAGACAATAAGTTCGCCTATGCCTTTTAATCCATCTGAAAAACCACTCCTTTATCTTTGCTTTCACAGCATAATCTCTCCCCCCAAGTCATCCGTCCTGCACAGGGAGTCTTCCAATGAAGGACTTTTATAAGGAGAATTATGCAGTTCACATTTTGAAAATTTGTTATTGTAGTAATATATTTATCTATTTAACAAACATAAAGTAATAAAGTAAGTGCTTACTGAATGCAAGCAAAGCACATATCATTTCTTTCCAACCCGAAAAGTATTCTTACGCGCAGAATATGCATTAACTCCGCAAATTAATTTCAAAATCCAGAGTCCAGAAGACATATCACCTACAAAATAGAAAATGCTCAACGGGTATTTGGTGACTGAAGGGGCGAACCGACACTGTTCTGCACGACGAGATTCCCAGTCGGTTTGGGAAGGCGTCTTGTACCAGGCGGTTTTCCAGGTCTCAGACTCCTCCTTTAACACAATCCACTGCCATCTCCACGTTAGAGCCTTTATTCAAAATAATGCATTTTAAGTTAATAAAAAGTTGGAAACTAAAATAGTTATGAATAGTCATTCTGTCATGTGATATTTCAAAAAAACTGCTTTGGGAAGATATGTTTGCTTGGAATTTTCAAATTCAACTTTTAAGGCTGTATTTTCTAAAGTTTAATCTTTAAAGATAATATAAAACCAGGAACACAAACCACACACTTAATAATGAGATTTCCTAGAAACCAAAAATGAAATATTTCTGAAGCACAAGGCATTTTAGCCTGACTTAAAAACATCTGATTTTCCTGTTTCTAGCTAACTATATGGCTTTATAAGCTCTGTTTCCAATAAGATCATATTAAGTTTAACAAGTAAAATTAATAAAATCGTAACTTTAGAAACAGATGGCACTAGTCCTCTTTTCCAGTCATGACATATAATACGAAGGCGTTTTATAGTAGTAACCCAAGCAGGAAACTATAGTGATATTGTGGTTTTTAAAAAAAAAAAATCTTGTTCCTTTCAGGTCAATAGACATTTAAGAGACTGAAAGAGTGTCTGTTATCACGATGTTAAAAAAAAAAAAAGCCAGAAATAGTAACCTCAGCCTCTACATTTACACATAATTTCCTGAAATCTTATAAATCACACTGTAGTACCTCTTGAAAGACCACCGAGGAATTAACTACAGGATTTTAAAAGCTTGAAGGCTCTGCAGGATTTGTGTGAACCATCAGATGCTACCCAGGCGTGGGAGATAGACTTTGTTACATATTTGTTGTCTGGCCTATTTTAGGTCTTGCTATATAGCTTTATGCTTTTAAATAATAGAAAATCATTCCAGGTAATGATTACAGGAGGTCTTGATTTAATTGACCAATTTTGGAATCAAGCCTAAAGGGTTTTTAATTGTTGTTTTGTAAGCTTTTAGAGTTTCCAGTTACCCCTGTCAATTCCACAGAAATAACAAAATGCACTTTATAGTTAAAGCGAGAATATTTCCCTGTCGAAAATTGCTTGTTATTATTACTGTAAGAATTGGTCCGCTGAACTTAGCTCAGGCTCCACGGCCTCAGTGAGAATGCTATGATTAATGAGGTAGCCATTAATGTCAGTAGATTGGACAACCAAAATCTGATTATATTAAAGTGCTTCCCAAACATTAGGGTCACATTAACAGTTTATTGAAACAAGCTGATAAAATTTAAAATGGTCATCTAATTCCCTTGGGTCTCTAATTGTTGCATGATGAATCACTCTGTAAAGAAATCTTTTCCAATGTTCCGAATGAGAAAACGTAATTTACTGTACCATTACTAGGGGTTTGAAGCATTTCAGTTCTTTAACGGGAGGATTTTGCTAGAATAGGGGGAAAAAACGTTCAGATTTTTTGAAGTCTAGCCTTGAATAAAACCTCTTAATGATAAATCTTCCATTGGGTGAGAAAAACGATGCATTTTATGAGCCTGCATCGTATAAGAACAAATTACATTTAAGCTCCTTATGAATCGATTACTGAAAGTTCAGCGTGAATGAGCCTTTATTGATGCTCATCTACTCTTTAGAAGGAAATCACTGCAGAAATCAACTGCACCCTATAAACGAGTTGAAATATTTCTTTGCTGTGGAAGTCTGGCCTAGTTCCCTCCACAGACTGTCTCTGCTTTGAAAGATAAGTTTCATGGGCCCAGGCAGCACAAGTGAAATCTTTGCCTGTTCAGGCTTCTGATTACACTGGATGTCATTACCTGAATGCAGTATTTCCAGGAATGTCCCCTCAGGTTCATATATTGTTAGGTATTTGAGACCATGTCATCACTTATTACTGGAAAAACCCCTGGCCAAGAGAAGGGAGGTGAGGTGAGACTTCTGGAAAGGGTCTGAAAAGATGGTGACCCCACTGCGTTTATATACAGTAGCTGATGACAGACACACTTAAAGGAAAGGTCCGTAACCATGTGCAAATAACGGGGAATTGTAGCCTACGCAGTGTTTGTGGTAAGGAACGTTTGGGGCTTTGATGCTCTAAATTACTAGAATTATTATTCAAATTCAAAGAAAATCATGTTTCTGGGCAGTATTTTTGACCTTTTCTTCCCCCCTTACTCAGAGTGGAGCTTGGCCTCCCTCTCTGCGGTCTAAGTTGGCTGCATACACCTTTAACAGGCCACTCACCAAATTGTACTATAATAAATTGTGTGTTTACGTGGCCTACTAGCTTTTCAAGGACAATGGTTATATATTGAAACAGTTTAATCCCAGACACTATCATAAAGTCAATGTATAGTAAGTGTTCAAGAAATGCTTATTGAATGAATAATGAATGAGTGAATGAATGAATGAAAAAACAAATAGATCTCCAAATGTCGAATTTGCCATATTATTTCCCCAGTACTCCATGGATATTTTACGTATTTAATTGGTGATCAAGGTGTCTCAAAAATTCTTGCTGTCCCTTATTTTTAATCTTATTACCAAAAAATATTGTTTTGGTATCCTTTCTTTTCCTACCCATATGTCCCAGCAAGAAAGACTTATGCTTAATGGTAGTTCATCCAGTATAACATGAGAAACTCAGAAGGTAGAGTGGTTCAGGAATGAACTACCTTTTTAAGTGGTTAAGCAGGGAGAATAGAGATGGCTGTTAGTGTTTGTAGCAATAGTTACACTTGCAGTTTAGACCAGCCTGGGATGAGCCCCTCAAAACAGCGCTATTGGAAAGGCTAGTTGGGCCACCTGGAAAATGGTAACAACAAATCCTCATATTACCACTTGTATTTTATGTACCCAGGAAAGTTAAGATACACTCATTACATTTTTTATTACTCAATTCATTGCTTAAAAACTCTTTAAAGAGTTTTGCAAGAGTGTTCGGTGCTTCTTGATAATCCTCTTCTAGTCTCAGGGTTTTGACTTGAGGAAGGGATTACAGGGACAGATAAAACATAGACAGGAGCCAGCTGCTTCTGCACACAAAGAGTTACCTTAGGTAAAAATGGGTGAACCACATGTATGCCTCAAGTGGCACATCCTTGCATTTTCTATAGAAACATTTTTATGAAGATAATAGTAAAGTGTATCTGTATTGAATCTTAAAAGTTAAATGTTTCTGTGCTCCAAAGATTACAGAGTGGCTAATTCAACTAGCAAGAGAGGGTGCAGAATTTCAAAGAGCTGTATCACATTCACTTTACTTCAGAGAAAGATATTCTTTGCTTTAGTATGATGAGTATTTAAAACATACCATATTTTTTGGACTATAAGACACACTTTGGGAGGAAAATGGGGGTGCGTCTTATAGTCTGAATGTAGCTGACCTGGCTCGCTGGCAGGGGTGGAGGGGGGTAGGGGCAGAGACCAGCAGTGGAGTGGGGTTTTTTTTCCCCTATTTTCCTCCTCTAAAACCTAGGTATGTCTTATGGTCCGGTGCATCTTACACTCTGAAAAATACATATTTTATTCAGATGCTAGAACTTCCTCTCATACTTTAAACCTTAAATAGGCATAACACTAATGTATTGATTACATTATTGACAAATACAGAGCATTTACTGTTTGATAACTGCCTGGCTTGATTCCTCATTTCCCTCAAGCATTTATTCAAATTTCTTCTTATATCTGAAAGCCTTTTTATTTTATTTTTAAATTACATTGTACATTAAATATTATTTTATATTACTTTCAGGTATACAACATAGTAGTTAAAGAATCATATACTTTACAAAGCCTTCCCCCTGATATTTCCAGTACCCACCTGGTAGCATCCACAGTCATTGCAATATTACTGACTATATTCCCTATGCTCTACCTTATATCCCCATGGCTATTTTGTAACTACCAATTTGTCATTCTCAATCTGTTCATCTTTTTCACCTAGCCCTCCAAGCCCTCTCCTACATGGCAGCATCAATCTGTTCTCTGTATTTATAAGTCTGTTTCAATTTTATTTCTTCATTTATTTTGTTCTTTAGGTTCCACATATAAATGAATCATGTGGTGTTTGTCTTTCTCTGACTTATTTCATTTAGCATAATACCCTCTAGGTCTATCCATGTAATTGCAAATGGTAAAATTTTGTTCTTTTTTATGGCTAAATAATATTCCATTGTATATATGTACTTCTTTTTTTTTATCCAATTATACGTTGATGGGAACTTAGGTTGCTTCCATATCTTGGCTATTATAAATAATGCTGCAAAGAACATAGGGATGTATATGTCTTTTCGAATTAGTGTTTTGGATTTCTTTGACTAAATATCCAGAAGTGGAAATGCTGGATCTTAATGTAGTTCTATTTTTAACTTTATGAGGAACCTCTATACTGTTCTTCACAGTGGCTACACCAAATCTGCGTTCCCACCAACAGTGCAAGAGGGTTTTCTGTGCTTCATAACCTCTCCAACGCTGGTTGTTTGTTGCTTTGTTTATGATGGCCATTTTCAACGATGTGAGGTGACATCTCATTGTGGGTTTAATTTGCATGTCTCAGGTGATTAGTGATGTTGAGCATCTTTTCATATGTCTATTCACCATTTGTATGTTCTCTTTGTAAAAAATATCTATTGAGATCTTCTACTATTTTTTAATTAGATTGTATTTTTGGTGTCGAGTTGGATGAATTCTTTATGAATTTTGGATATTAACCCCTTATTGGATGTATTATCAGTGTACATCTTCTCTCATTTAGTAGGTTTTCTTTTTGTTTTGTTAATTTTTTTGCCTTGAAAAACCTTTAGTTTGATGTAGTCTCACTTGCTTATTTTTCTTTTTGTTTCCCTTGTCCAAGGAGACATATCATAAAAAATATCACTAAAAAGCAATGTCATAGAGGTAACTGCCTGTGTTTTTTTCTAGAATTTCTATGGGTTGGGGTCTTACTTTTAAGTCAGTAATCTATTTTGAGTCTATTCTTGCATAAGATGTAAGAAAGTGGCCTGGTTTCTTTCTTTTTTTTTTTTTTCATGTCTGTCCAGTTTTCTCAGCACCATGTCCTGGATACACTGTATCCCATGTGTATTCTCACCTCCTTGGTCATAGATCAACTGACCACGAGGCATGCGTCTGTTCCTTGGCACTGAACTGTGTGTTTGCTTTTATGCTACTGCCATGCCGGTCTGATCACTATATTCTTGTAGTATGATTTGATAGCAAATAGCATAATACCTCCAACTCTGTTTATCTTTCTGAAAATTGCTATGGCTCTTTGGGGTATTTTGTGGTTACATATAAATTCTTGGAGTATTTGTTCTATTCTGTAAAAAAAAATGTCATTGGAATTTTCATAATGTTTGCATTAAATTTAATAGATTACTTTAGGGAATATGGACATTTTATTGGTGTTAATTCTTTCTATCCATGAGCACAGTATATGGTTCTATTTATTTGTATATGTTTCAATATCTTTCCTCAACATCTTATAATTATCTGACTATAAGTCGTCTACCTCCTTGGTTAAATTTATTCTAGGGTTTTAATTTTTTTTTTTTTGATGAAACAGTAAATGGTATTGTTTTCTTAATGTCTTTTCTGATAGTTTGTTTTTGGTATATAAAAATGTAACTGATTTCTGAGTATTATTCTGTTTCCTGCTACATTACTGAATTCATGTGTGCAGGTAGATTGTCTACGTTTCCCATTGTTCGTTGGATGGTCTTATGTACTAGGTGTCCTGTTGGCCCAGTGGCACAGTCTCCCTGATCACCTGAGCTGGGTGCTTTAGGAGTGTCTCTTGTGTGGATTGTGTGTCCCCTCTTCTTATAGCACAAGCTGCTGTGCAGGGGGGGTGCCGCATGGAGCGGCATCTGCTCCAGTGGGATCTGGCACCTGCCAAGACCACCTTTTGGGTGTTCTGCTGGTGGAGCTAACTGGGTGGTGCTCTGTTGTGGTCTGAAGATGGCCCCCGGAGTGTTGGTTACAGGGCCTATCGCAGGGGCTCTGGTGCAGGCCAAGGTCAGCAGTGGGCTGTGGCAGGCCCAGGGCTACTTGGCAACAGCTACAAAGTGATCCATGTTTGATAGCTGCCTGTGCTGGGCCCGGAGGCTTGTGGGAGAGGCCATGCTGAGAACCGAGGCTGGCTATCGCCAGCCCCAGGCCTGGGATCACTTAGCAAAGTGCTCAAGGCATCCTGAGACCTGCTGCTGCCTGCCAGCTAACCGTAAGGCGCAGCCAGTTGGGTTGTGTGGGGTCTCAGGAAGTCACTAGGGTGGGACAAATGGTGTTCACAAGACTAATGCAGATTCAGATTTGGTCATATGGGAGAAGGACTCAACACAGGAAAAATGGTGTCTCTCTGCAACACAGGGACAATGGTGGCCATTTTCCTAGCCCTCATCCTAAAGGCACACAACTCAATTTCTTGTGTCTCTGGGGCCCCACCTCCAGCTGCTGCCCCTCTGCTGGAGCCCAGGGTGGGTGCCTGTGAACAGTTTAGACTGTGTGCAGGCCTTTTAAGGAAATATCTGGGTTTCCAACAGCCTTCAGTCTCACCTTGATGACAAAATCCCTGCTGATTTTCACAGCCAGATGTTCTGGGGCCTCTTCTTCCTGGCGCTGGTGCTCCGGTCTGGGGAGCCTGGTGTGGATCTGGGACGCCTCGCTCCTCGGGAAGCACCGCTGCAGCTGAGACATCCCTCTTGGTTCTCAACTCACCACACGTGGGTGTGAAGCCAGCCTGTTTCTCATCTCTCCTCTTCCTCCCAGTCTCGATCTGGCTTCTTCCTGTATCCTTAGTTATAGGACTTCTGTTCAGCTAGTCTTGCAGGTGCTTATCCAGGTTGATCTATAAGTTATTTGTCACTTTGAGGTGGTCATGGGAGGAAGTGAGCACAGCATTTATCTACTCTGCCATCTTGACTGGAACTCCCATTTTAGGAAACACCTTGAGAGTTTATTAGAAGTTAAATATACACTTGCCATATTCCCTGGCCATTACCTTCCTAAGTATTTACACAAGAGAAAGAAAAGCACCGGTCTACGCTTGTACACCAAGGGTAAAAGACACAACATGGAAGTAAACCAAATGTTCGTTAATAGCCAAATTGATGAATAATTTATAGTATATTCATTCAATGCACTACTACTAAGCACTACAATAGAATTAAATAATGGGACATGCAACAATATATTGAATTTCAAGATAATTATGCTGGGTAGAAGAACCCACAATTATACTGTATGGGTTCATTTATATAAAGTTTTAGGAAATGCAAACTAATGTGTAGTGACAATGCACATCAGGGCTTGCCTGGGCATGGGAGTGGTTCAGGGGAGAAGGTTTTACAAAGAGGACGCAAGTATCCTTTAGGGGCTGATGGAATTATATGTTACCTTGATTATGGCAATGTCTGCACAGATGTACATATGTCAAAATCATCAAAATACCCATTTCAGATATGTGCAACTTGGTGTGCCTTAATAAAGATGAAACGAAATACAAAGTGATGTCATCATGAGTAATAAACTTAAATTTAATATTCTCAAGAAAAGATGCTCTTTGATTTTTCTATAAAGAATCTGGGTGATGAGTCCTATGTGCATTCGGGCCTAGCAAATGCTTTGATTCTGTGCTAGTTCTCTTCAAAAATAAATCCACTAAATTCAGTTTTTGTTTGGAGACTTTTAAAGTGAATATTTCAAATTCATCATCATTATTATTACTTGTAAGAATTAAAACTCATATATACATATATAAATACATCAGTTTAATATACCAAAAATTATCATCATACTCGTTATCTAAATTTCTTCCTGTTTCCCTTCTTCTGTCATGAAAGGATTGTATCATGCTTTTTTAGAACTGAATGTGTTCAGGTACTTGCCTGCTCCTTGGATATCCAGAAGTTTCTCACCATGTCACTGTTATTCCCATCTCTAATTCACCTCTCTGGTTTACCCAACACCCTTGACCTCTCTTTACATAAAATTTTATCTGCCAAATTATTCCCAACATTTGCTCCTTAACTTGTAACAACAGCATGAAGACCATGATTTCTTTTTCTTGCCCCACAAATCCTGAGTAGAAAGGCTTGGTATTATCCCCTTTTGCTTTTTCCAACAGCACACATCACCCAGAAGCATGACAAGAAAGGTGAGGGCCATTGGTTATGAATAGCATCACTTCATTATCTTAATGCAGTTCTCTTCAGGATGCTGGGAGTAAGCTATTAGGATAGAAGGAAAAGTTAAGGGAAGAAAAAACAAAGAAAGAAAAGTGGAAGATGTGAAAAGGGGAATGCAACCCAAATCTAACTCCATGCAGGTAGTCAATACTAAATAAACCCCGCACAAGTGATGTTTTATGAAATCTGTCACTTTTTAATAGAACTAACATCCTAACCATTGACACCTCCTGCATCCCAACACTCATTCAATCCATGCATGGCTGTAAAAACGACCTTCCACAAACATGTTACCTCATATACCTCTTTGGCTTAAAGTCTTCCAAAGTCTTCCCTTTCCGTCCTACTCATGAGGACTACTAGGGCCTACATGCTCCCAAATGTTCTTGTCCCTGCTTGCCCCTCCAGCCTTACTTTGCACTGACCCTCTCCACCTCTTTCACTCTGTTTTGAAAAACTTCACCTTCCTTAGAATATGTCACACCCTTCCCCACTGCCTCACAGCCTTCTCTTACAGCTCTCTCCTCAACACTCCAGCTTCTCACCTCAGTAACTCCTGATCATTCTTCAGGCAGGTCTTAGCTTGACATATAGACAGTTTGAGGACACTGAGTAAATTATACACTCCTACTCTACACCCTTCTGAAAACAGTAACGCACCTTTCTTTTCTAGCATGGCCACGTTTTATTTACATGGCATTTATTTGTAGGATTATTTGCTCAGTGTCTCTCCTTCACCAGACTTATTATGTCAAGGACTGGTAAATAATTTTTGTTAGTTTGAATCTCTATTTTGTTTTTGTTTTGTTTCTACTCTCCATTATATCGCTGGTCCTAAGTACAGTAGCGACCGGCACATAGATGTCCAATAGATATTTGTATAATGAATAAGTGAATGGATGGAGAGATGGAAAACAATTTGGTGAAATACATTCTTATCCCCTCATTACCCATGAGAAAATTGAGGCTCAAAGAGCTTAAATTGCCAAGTTAATTTGTGTTCCATTAGCCATGGATGAGAAAACAGAGAAGATAAAGGAAAGAAAGCCAGGTACAACTAAGGAAATCTCCTTTAAAGGGATTAAGAATCCATGTCATAAATGTAAGTGTTGGTTTATTTTCAGTTTCACTGAAAAAATGTATTTATTACATTTTCTACATGAGACTGCTTGATGAGATCCAACACTGCTCCTTTAAAACTAATCATCTCAAACTCTTAGTTCAATATGCTCTGCAGCATATGCTTTTGGGCCCTGGACCACATTTGTTTAGCTTATCTATGATTTCAGCTGCAGTGGTCATTTCTGTACAGATGGCAGAATCTTTAAGATTCTTCTCTCAAGACTTTTTCAAAAGCCCAGATCTGACTCAGCTGTGCTGCAAGTAAGTCTGGAAGAGGCAGAGAGTTAATATTGCTGGGGCAACCGATAACCAATGTTGGATGAAGTGAGTGGATAAATGTCCCCATCTTCCTGTCTTTTGTAGCAACAATTTGGAGATACTTTCTGTACTGTCCTTAGAAGGTTCCCGGAGGTCCTGACCCACTACCCCCAGCAGTGTCCATCTCAATAACTGACCAATCCACGACTGACTCTCCCTCCTCTTTGTCTCATTCCTCTTCTCGCTCAATCTCATTTCTTAAATTCCCTTCCAAATAGACTGCCTACACCCAAGTCCTTGCATTAGGCTCAGTTTTGGGGAAACCTAAGTTAAGCCATCCCATTTATCTATTTAGGTATTTAATATGAGCATAGTTGGACAATGGAGTACAAATTAAGTGGTATCCCCTTGCCCTTGAAAAATTCACTATTTAGGTGGGGTACAAAGAAATGTAAACATGATAATTACAACACAACATAAGCTTTGTGATAGATGAATTCACAAATAAAATTGGGAAATTAAGTACAGAGCTGTTATTTTGGTTGAAAAATGAGGGGACAATTAAACAGATAATGAAGATTTTGCGAGTTGTGTAGGATCTGTTTCTTAACAAGATAAGGGGATAGAGAAAAGATATTAAGGAACAGGTTCAAAAGCACCTACTGAATCACAGAAAGATGTGCTATATGTTAAAAATAGTGAAACATTCAAAGAATCTGTAACATAGGTACCAAGGTTGTATGGAGTCCTTTGGGATCAGTCACCAGAGAGGGATGTTAGAGGCAGGAAATTGATACAAATGCCAGGAAAAGGATTTTAAGGGATTAAACACCCTGTTTTAAACTGTAGCAAAGTGTAAGCATCTGAAGTTTTTAAACAGGGAGTTTTTGAAAGATAATCCTGTCAGCCATGAAGGGAGTGATTGAACTGAAACTGGGAAAAACTGGAGGCAGGGAGAGATTATGAAGGTGGTGTGAATGAGGATGGAGGAGAGGATTCAAGAGATAAATATTATAAACACTTAGCTCTGAATAAAATATCTCAGGCATTCCAAATGTATCTAAGGTTGTTTGTTCTTAAATAGGGGTACCCCATGCCTCCACAAATCTCTGTTTTTGCTCCTGTGCACATAACATATTTAGACTAACCAAATCCTGTACACACAGGGCACTGTTTTCCTAGAGGCTGGCTTTCCAGCTCCAAATCTGAGCAGGAGATTTGCATGCAGGAAGCTGACGGGGCATGCTCCTCAGGCCCACCCCTCTGGTGCAGTGAGAGAGGTCGGGTTGGGCAGAGGGAAGATTCGAACTGGCATGCACTCACAGCAAAGCCCCCAGGGACTGCTCTAAAGCTGAGATCGTCTCCAGAGTTGCCTGGCTCTGCAGCAAGGTGACAGGGCCTTTATACCCTACTCTGTACACCAGTACATCCGTCATTGCACGTGAGCTGTCCTTAGGCAGAAGCAGTGACCCCGGACGTGGAGGGTGTCATCTGCTCGGGACAATCCTCAGAAAGGGATTCAGCCTTAGACCTGAGCAGCTCAGGTCAACACGCCTGATGCCAGGAGGAATGAGTGGCTCAGTCCTGAAGGAGAGATCTGACAGTATACTACCCGGTCTACCCCAGCTCTTTATTACACCTCGTCCCATCTATCATGTTGGGGTCCTGACAGATTTCAACCTCAGTCTTAACATAAGGCACCCCACCTTTTGTAACCCCAGAGGATAATCAACATTTTAAAACAGAAAGGCGAAGTTCTCCTTTACGAGGCTGTTTTGCTGTTGTTTTTCTGTAGGAGATGAAGTCAAAATATCGTATAACCCTTCCTGCATTGCATGATTTTTTTTTGGTTTTGTCAAAAGCAGCTTATGAAAACTTCTAAAATTTTCTGAGCAGTAGCATGAAAGAGCCTCCCCGACAGAAATTTTTCTCTTATTTTAAGGTATTGCTGATGCAGACTGTCAAACAGCCACCTCTTCTAGTACCAAGAAAATAAGTTTTAAAATAAGTCACTATGTCAAACTGCAATTTCAGGGAGGTACCCATGTTCGCCAACTGCTATAATATACATAAATAACCCGAAGTGGGTACTGTCTGCCACTCTGGTGACTAAAAAATAGTATTTTAAGTCAATACAGTGTAACAATTGCATTAAACACCCTCTACCCACCCCCCAAAAAATATCTCCACACACAATTGCCCCAAGAAGCATTTAATCTGTTATGTTTTCAAAGCATTCTATTCTGGTTTACTCATTTTCAAAGCATGCCCACTTAAAACGTTCAGGCATGCCATTCTTCTGAAACGTTCTCAGAGATGCTCTTCCTCATCCTCTTTTAAAAGGCATTCTTTCTGGAGCATTTTCAAACTCTGATTAGAGATATCCATAAATTTCTACTAATAATTTGTTATAAAAACATATTCGAGGCTTTGTTTTCCTAAATCTTTGTTTCAAATACTCCATTTTCACAGTGGTTCTAATACTAATGTCATCTTTCAAATAAATCATTATGTGTACTTCCTGTGATCTTTTCAGAATGCAATAAAACAGATTGTTTTTAATGGCTGCTCCAGCAATGAAAAATATCTGTGTTAGGTGGAAACAACAAATTGATGCTTTTTCAATTCCTTTTAATAGCATGAGGATCTTTGCAACCTGCTGTGAAAAATATTCTCTTAATGATAAGCCTGTGGCACAACTTAAAGAGTCATCAAGAAATAAATGTGTTGTTGTCTGGTTGGCAGCTTAGTGTCCCTTAATTGAAGTGCTGTAAGATTCTGCGCGGAGGAGGGCCTCCAGGGTTTCGTCGCTAACTGGCACAGACACCTCTGATGAGACATGCAGATGAAGATGTGTCAATAAAATCTTCACCAATTTGCTGTAATTGCACAGACTGATTAATTTTATAACCATGGGTGCTTCTATTAGCGAACCTAAGGAATGATTTAGACTTTATTAAGCAACTTATTTCTATCTTTTTTCAAGAGAGACTATCGCAATGTAGTTTATCTCTGAGTGCTACACTGGGCATATTTTCTAATAAGGATTCTAAATTTTTTATGGAAGAGAGGATCACAAGCTTGTCTTGGCTTGGAGGAGGCTTAGTGGCAGCAACTTTTGGGGACTGCTACTGTTTCAAATGCACTTCAAAAATTGGAGTTGCTCAAAACTAAAGTCACTTTATATTTGAAGCAATGGAGTTGGCAGCTCTTAGCTACATTTTTAGTGTGCAAAGAAGTGAACTGAATCAAGAAAATATGGCTGTATATTTTTTTTGCTTTAATATTTTATCATAACTGCCCTTTAACATCTACGATCATTTGGCTACTCATAGTCAATTAACACTTTATATTTGAAGGCTTTGTTCAATAAAAAACTAATTATGATGCATGGGTGGGCAATGTATTTGGAGTTTGAAATACGTGCTTTTATGCATAAAACAGGCTCCATTTTATGTATTTAAACCAAAATTGCTGTAACATTCACAGGGCAATAAAAATCAGATACAAAGAGTCATTTCAAACTTCTGAAATGTGAGCTCAGAGACACATGTTTATATATTTCAAACTATAAAAAGAAATGAAACTGCATTTACTATAAGTTGAATTTCCAGTAAATTTATTCTTTTTAAAGGCTGGGAACCTATTAAAAGCCATTTTATTCCATAAGCAGGCTATACAGTGAGACCATTATTAGTCCTCGACACCATTATAGAGCTTGGGATTGTAAAATGCCTATTGTAGATGTGATATTCAATAAATAATAATTGATATCCTTCTCTTGGGGCTAAGGGTATTTGTAAACAGCCTTCGGAAGGAAGGACAGACACACCTCTGTTTCACTCCAAAGTTCTCTTCTACTGATGGTAAATTTGAAGAGATCTGGGTTCTCAGAGGAGGCATTTCCTAAAGAATGTTTGTAGTCCTAAAGTAAATGCTTTAAATCTTTCCATATCAACAGTCCATAGTAAAGACATATAAAATGGCTTTTTCTTGATTTTCTTAAACAAAGATTCAGGAGATTGAGCTTCACTTGTTTGAATGTGACTTTGGGAACTGTAAAAGTATACAAAGAATGAGATTACACATTAAGAAGATGCTACTTAAAGTAGTTTTAGTAAGTAAATGTAACAAACTTAAAATTACAGTTGTTGCTAATATTTTAATGTCAGTTAGCATTGATGCACAACTCATTGCATTTGAGTAAAGGCTTAGCAAGTTCTGCGGAGTCCTTTAGCAGTGTCATAAGGAAAAGAAATGTCCTCTCTTTCGTTGGGATATCGCATGATTGTAATTCTGTTACGTAATCAGGATTACTGCCATCAATAACAGTACATGTTTCTTTGAAAGAGTATTAAGGTCTGCATCAAGCCATTTGTAAGATTACTGTAGTTCTTTGGGCCAAATACAAGAATGTAAAAGTGATGAAGAATGAATGAGTGGATTGATGGATGGATGGATGAATGAATTAAGAAAACTACTCTTTTCGATGAGTTTGGCATGACTGGAACATTGTTCTCTGATTAATTTTAACTTTGTAATAAGTCAATATGAAACATAAATAGGAAACAAAGTCAACCTTCTATTAAGGTTTTGGAAAAAATACAATAAAATGTCTATATTAAGATAAATGAAACTTCTTAATTTATTTTTGAGACTGACAACTGACCAAAACCCATTACATACATCACATGATACAATAAAAATAGCTGTTCTGGCTACATCTGAAAGTCTTTGCAGCTGCAGGGATACTTCTTGGAAATAAAGTTTATGTTTACACAGGTGCAGCCATATTTAACAAAAAAAAATCGTATGCACTATGTAAACAGCTGCCTGTCTGTTTTCTTTGGCAGAGCTCTTTCCAACTGAACCAATTTGTATCAAGCTCATCATTCTGTGATACCTATGTAAACAATACTGAAAAATTCCTGTTCGAAGAAGAGGTTTCTCATAACCGTCTTTTTAGATAAACTGTTAAAGCAGGAGCCACTTGATTGAGCTAAGAAACTATGCCCTTAATGAAATATTTACCATCTAATATTACATGTATAAACTGCTAAGAAAGTATTAAGATCACATGCAGCAACCATCAGGGGTGTTATCTAACTCAGTAATTTGAAGGGAATAATGACTGGCAGAGGATTAAGGAAAATTGAACATTTTTCCTTAACAATTTAGTATTCTATTCCAATTTTAGTCACATTGTACAGATTATTTTTCAAAATATCTCATTGTGAAGTATATATTCTTTCATTATGTTACTATTAAGATTTAATTAAGTGCATTCACAGCTGATGTGAGAGATACAAACAAACTCTTTTCTTCAATGTTCTTACACAGATGGGGTTCTAGGTCATGACTAGCTTGAACGTTATGACTTAACATAAGTCACTGCAAATGCATGTGCACCTGATATATGTAACAATATTTAAGAAAAGACTTTGTTTGTATCTCTCACATCAGCCACAACCTCTGCTGGGTTAAGAATGTTCTATTTCAAAAGTCACATCTGTTTATAAAATTATACTTAGGCATGTTACTTTTGATTTATTTTCTAAAAAACAGTTTATACACTGTGCAATTTATTCTTATTGAAATCAGAAATTTTTTACAAATAGTTTGAAGAAGTGATTAGCTTTCATTCCAATGATTATGTTAATTCATTCAATAGCTCTAATCATGTTCCAGGCCCTCACTATTCTAGGCACTGAAAATACAGTGTTCAGTAAAACAGACAAAAACATTTATCTTGAAAACAAATATACTTTAGAAGACTGTTAGAAGTTACTGCTCTTAACCATGGGAAAATTAGTGAAGTTGAATCAGAAATGTGAATGACCAAAGAAGAAATGATGGGGGATGAATCGGTAGTAACAAAGGGAGCATTTGCCCCAAACTCCTCAGCTTAAAAAATTTGCACATGGTATTTTGGTTAATTCCTCATCACTAATTTTCCCTGGTTAATTTGAAAGGGATCCAGAAATTGAAATACCAATTTTCCCTAAAATATGGCAATTATAAGAGTAATCTCAATAGTCAAACTAGTTATGGGAAGAGTTTCTGAATAAATAGCATCCAAATTAGTACCTTTCACCTTCTCTGACATGTCCAGCTGGAGGCCAGGTTGGAATGGAAAGGTTTCTACAGTGACTGAGAATCTTTCTCATTACAGTAATGTCTGTTTAGCTTCAAAAATCTCAAACACGTGAGACAGTAGTGATCCTGAATTCTCTGCAATATAAATAGAGGTTTCGGCTTACTGAAATGCTTCATGGTATAGAATATACTTCTATAAATGTTTCAATGTTTAATAGTATTACAAGATGTGTAACCAAATACATCATAACAAGTATTCAATATTAAAACACTTTAAACCTTCTTTAAAAACTTTTTAACTGTTTAGAACAGAAGTCTGCCTTAAGTACCTTTGTATATCAGATTGAAATTTCCATTTATTCATTTTTGTATTGTACCTTAAGCTCTACACAAACTTTATTAATACTTCAGTTCAAAGTTTCATGTACTCAGGCATATTCAGAGTGTTCCTGTGTTATGGCTAATACCAAACAAACAACAACAACAAATGTTCCCTTCACTGTGGTGAAGGAGAACAAACGAAGAGACAAAAAGCTCTCCGTTTTGTGCCATGCCCTAAAATCCTAGGAGGAACTGATTCAAATTCTATGCTGCTCCCTGACCTGCTAAAATTAAATGTCAGTCAGGAAATCCAGAACACTCGCTGAACCTACAAAATATCCAAGATGGACTAGCTGTGTCCTGAGACAAATAAGGAAATGTAGGTAGGATTTTTAAAAAACCACAATAGTAAATCATCATGTCACCAATCATCAACAACAACCACACACACACTAACAAATCTAGATCTCTAGAATCTGAACACAAGGGAAGCTGCTTGAATATCCTTCCAGAGACTTTGAAGTTTAAACAATGAGAAAAACAGAGCGAAAATAAAACAAAGAGAGTTCCCTCATTACCCTCTTTTGGAATGACTCTTCTCTGATGTATGGCTATACTCTAAGGAGTAATCCACAAAACTAGCTCAAGGGGATAGGCTTTGTACTGTTAATTACTTTCCAAAGTGTGAATTTTCAGCTTGGTCTTACTTTTTCTTAGGAATTTCATTAGTTTACCCATAATGAGTATATATCTTTGATTTGTGAAGAAAGTGGATGACGTTTCAATGTAGATGCAAAGATCAGTCAGGAAAATCTTCCTTTGCACTATCTATTCTTTCTCCTACTTCTTTTCCTTTTTCTTCTTATTTTTTATTATTCTTCCTGATAATCAACTGCTTTTTGTAAAAATTATTTAAAAATGTATAAAGAAGGTAATTAAACACCCCAAGAATTTTATAATCCAGGGCTGAATACTTCTAATTGTTGGTGTATTTCTCCCTACACTTTCATGATGCTTTTTGTGCACCAACAGAATTACTGAAGTAGGCTTGCTGGGTGAAAAAGGAGGAGCTTGTTCTAGGGCCCAACAGATACCACTTTTATATTTCAGCCAGAGACCCCGACTCACACTTCCATCACGCGTCACAATGCCTGTCTCATTGGAGCTTGCCAGTAGCGTGTATTTGCGATCTTTTCTTCATAGTGGAAGTTATTTCAACTTGTTATCTTGATTACTATAAAGTTCGTTTTTGTCATATATATAGCTCAGTAGTTATATACATATTATAGTGAAGATTTTTCTCATTGATTTGTGTTCTTTATATTTTAATATGTACTAACTTTTTATTTTCATGATAGCAAATATTTACCACTTTTCCATATCCTTTTAGTTTTCTTAATTTGTTTAATGAATAAAAGTTGTTAGTGTTTATGTGGTTTAATGGGTTTATTTGAGGCCTTTTTATTTACTTTTTTTTGCTTATTTCACACTTTTGTTGACTTTATTTTTTTCTAAGTATTTTATTTATTTTTAATTACATTTTATTGATTATGCTATTACAGTTATCCTGATTTTCTCCCTTTAATCCCCATCCACCCAGCACTCCCTGCTCCCTCAGGCAATCTGCTCACCATTGTTCATGTCCATGGGTCATGAGTATAAATTCTTTGGCTACTCCACTTCCTATACTGTACTTTACATCCTCATGGCTATTTTGTAACTCCATATTGGTACTTCTTAATGTCCTAACCTCTTCACCCATTGCCCCATATACCCCTCCCATCTGGCAGCCATCAAAACGCTCTCTGTATCCGTGATTCTGTCTCTGTTCTTCTTGTTTGCTTAGTTTGTTTTTTAGATTTAATTGTTGATAGATTTGTATTTTTTTACCATTCTTGCTCCCAACTTATTCTTCCCAAATTTTAATCTACCACGTATAGGTGAAGGAAGAGCCTGTTCTGCATCTGCATCCCTCCTACCAGTCTGGATGGATGTGGTTTCTTTAATTCTGTAGTTACCAGACTTCCATTCAACTCTATTCTGCTAGTTCTGAGTGATGGTTGTTCTATATTTTAGTCATAATTTTGGTGTGGTTGTATGAAGAGATGAAACATGTCTGTCTACTCTGCCATCTTGACTGGAAGTCTCTATTTACTTTTAAACTTGTAAAGACATTATGCATTCAAAGACAAAAAAAATCACCTGCATTTTATAGCTTTTTTTTTTACAGTTTACTTTTTGTAAAATTTAATTGCTTAATTCATCTTGAATTAATTTTGGGCTATTGAGATGAGAATTTGCCACTTCTATATCTCTGTACTCTTACTTCAGAGTGCTTATCACATGCTGCTATTTTATTATTCATATTCTCTCATTGCCACTAGAATTTTTTATGCTGGAGGTAGAGTCTCTAACTATTTTATCCACTGTTATATCCACAGCGACTGGACCAGTGCTTAGTCACCTACTTGGTCCTGAATAAATGTTTGCTGAATAGACGAATGTAGTATAAGATGATTATTTTATAAAAATAGCTTAGTTTTCCTAAAATTTCCTACTACAAACAAACTTTCCTCATCTATGATTATAATAGTTGAAGTAGACCAAGCTTTTGAAAGCATTCTTTTCATAGGTATAACTCGAATCATCAAAATGGGCATTTTGTGAATGAGGTGACTAAGTCAAGAAAAGAGGGCCTACCAGTCACACTTGGACTCATAATTAACATTGAAAAAGGCCCTGCTTTTATTTGAAACTTCAGTTACTTGCAGAAGAGTCAAAAGAATATCAGAAAGAAAATAATCTTTTGAAAAGAATTAGAATTGTTTTTGATTTAATCTTTATCGTATTTTTCCCCATTACCATTTAGTCCACTTACAACCTCCTCTCCTTAGCAGTCACCACACTGTTGTTCATGCCCATGAGTCCTTTTCCTTTTTGCTCAATCCCTTCACTGCCTAAACTCCCTCTAATGAACTAGCTGTCATTTGCCCTCCATCAATGATCCTGTCTCTGTTTTGTTTGTTAGTTCAGTTTGTTCATTATATTCCACTTATTAGTGAAATCATATGGCATTTATCTTTCTCTAACTGACTTATTTTGCTTAGCATATGTTCTCCAGGTCCATCCTTACTGTTGCAATGCTTAAAACTTTCTTCTTTTTTAGGGCAGAGTAGTATTCCATTGTGTAAATATCCCATAGTTGTTTTTATCTACTCATCCATTGATGGACACTTAGGCTACTTCTGTTTTTTAGCATTTGTAAATAATGCTGCAATGAACATAGGGGTGCTTATGTTCTTTCAAATTAATGTTTTGGGTTCTTTCAGATATACTCCCAGAAATGGAATTACTGGGTCCAAAGGCAGATGCATTTTTAGTTTTTTGAGGTATCTCCATACTGCTTTCCACAGTGGCTGCACTAGTCTTCATTCCCACCAAAAATGCAAAAGGGTTCCCTTATAGCCACATACTTGCCAGCACTTGTTCTTTGTTGATTTACTGATAACAGACATTCTGACGTGTGTGAGATGGTATCTCATTATGGTTTTAATTTGCATTTCTCTAATGATTAGTGACATTAAGCATCTTTTCATATGTCTATTGGCCATTTCTATGCCCTCTTTGGAGAAATGTCTATTCAGGTCTTTTGCCCATTTTCAAACTGGGTTGTTTGTTTATTTTTGTGTTGAGTTTTGTAAGTACACAGTACTGGAAGTCTTAGCCATAGCAATCAGGCAAGAAGAAGAAATAAAAGCCATCCAAATTGAAAAGGAAGAAGTAAAACTGTCTCTATTTGCAGATGACATGATACTGTACATAGAGAACCCCAAAGACTCCACCAAGAAACTACTAAAACTGATAAATGAATTCAGCAAAGTAGCAGGATACAAAATTAATATCCAGAAATCTGTTGCATTTTATATGTTAATAATGTACTAGCAGAAAGGGGAATTAAGAAAATAATCCCATTCACAATTGCTTCAAAAAGAATAAAATACTAGGAATAAACTTAAACAAGGATGTAAAAGATCTGCATATGGAAAATTATATGACCCTGAAGAAAGAAACTGAAGAAGATACAGATAAGTGAAAGCACATACTATGTTCATGAATGGGAAGAATTAACATCATTAAAATGTCCACACTACTCAAAGCAATCTATAGATTCAATGCATTCCTATCAAGATCCCAATGATATATTTCACAGAACTAGAACAAATGTTTCAAAAATGTATATGGAACCACAAAAAGCCCCACATAACAACAGCAATCCTGAGAAAGAAGAACAAAGTTGGAGGAATCACACTACCTACTATCAAACTATATCAGGCCATCGTAATTAAAAAAGCATGGTATTGGCTTAAAAACAGACACATAAATCAATGGAACAGAATAGAAAGCCCAGAAGAAACCCTACACCTCCATAGTTAATTAATACTTGACAGAGGTATCAAGCATATACAATGGGCTAAAGATAGTTTATTTAATAAATGATACTGGAAAAATGGGACAGATATGTGCAGAAAAATGAAACTAGACCATGTTTTTACACCACACACAAGAATAAATTCAAAATGGATCAAAGACTTAAATGTTAGACCCAAAGTCTTAAAAATCCTAGAAGAAAACCTAGGCAGCAAAATCTGGGACATTCCTCATAGCAATTTTTTATCAGATATAACATTCCACACAAGAGAAACAAAACAAAAAATAAACAAATGGATTACATCAAATTAAAAAGCTTCTGTACAACAAAGGAAATCATCAACAAAATAAAAAGACAACCCATAGAATGGGAGAACATATTTGCCAATACATCTGATAAAGAGTTAATATCCAAACTTAATAAAGAACCATTTATCTTTACTTTTTACCTTAAATTTCTGCTGAAAGAAATACATTTTAAATGCCAACTTTTGCCCCTATTAGTGTCTTTAAAAACAACACTCTTAAAAATATATGTTTGGTTCCTTATAAAAGAATTTTCAAGTTTTGTGTAAAAATAATTTAATTATGCCAATTAAAACTTAATTATATGACTAAAATTTACTTATACCAATTTTATTTATAACTGTGCAATAACTTAACAAATCTGTAAGTTTTTTCCTCCTTAGGAGGATTAAAAATTACATATATTTCATTCAAAATATCAAAATATAATAGTGTCTCTAAACCCCTTTCTTTTTAAATATAATATTAAAAAATACTACTAAGCCTGGAAAAGATGGAGCAAAATAAATATATCTCAATCAGATTGCTACAGGAGTCTATGCCTATATGATAAAATTAATCCACTTTTGCAAGTAATATAGGCATTTATTATTAAAATAAACAGAAGTCATATGATTAAGAAAATAATCAATAGTCTTTGGGTTTCTAAATCTTCCAGAATTTCTCCTCCAAAATCCAAATTCTCCCAGGAGTCTTGATTCATATTTACCAAATGTTTGGTAAAGATGTACTTCTGTGAGAAGAATGCATGGTGATGAACTAATTAATAAAAGCCCTTTATACTTCTTTAATCATTTTCACAAGTTGTATTTATTCAGTGTTGTAAGACTATTTTCCTGGTGGCCGAAATGTAAGTTCTTGTTAAAAGACAAATTAACATTGTTTTACTCTGTGGTATACCCTAGTAGCTTTTTTCTCAGTAATGCATTTATATCTGTCACCCAAGTCACTGCACATTACTTCAGAACATTTGTTCCTTAGAATGTTGTTATATGCATATTATATCCCTACTCTAAGCCCCTTTCTTTCTTTCCTTGAAAGTAGAAATATATCCTGAAAAGAAAATAAAAGCATCACTTCTTAACTTTCTTTATCCTTTGGATAAGTGATGATGAAGATGATTTTGTTTGTTTGTTTGAAGCACATAGGAAAAAATAGTGCAGAGAAGATCTACATTCTAGTTAAGGTTCTGCAGCTGTTACTACCACCGCTACCAAAATCTATATTTTCTGAATATTTGCCATATGCCAGTCACTGTGGTAAATACTTTGTTTAAATTCCTTCATTCAATCCTTTCAGAAACCCATTTTACAGAAAAGCTCCAAGAAGGTAAATAGCTTTCCAGGGTTACTGGCCTGGCAAGCAATAGTTCTAGAATTAAAATCAGGTCTCTGTGTTAGACTCTTAAACATAATGTTTAGCTGTGTTATCCTTTCTGGACCTCAGTGTCTCAGTATGTCAGCACTGATTTGGTTTAAAGTCTGTTTTGGGAAGCCGCAAACATCTTTTTTCAAGGAACAAATCATGAGATAAAAGCTGAGTGCTCTGCTTGAAGCTGGGCTGGGAGTCCGAAAGTCTTCCTTATCAATCACAGCTTACCCTTCCCCGTGAACCAACTCTTTTGAACCTGTAAGATGCCATAAAACACTATTGGGAAACACAGATACTTTTGGCCACCTTGGAAGGGGTTTTTTGGCTCACTTAAGCAATAACTTGAAGAACACAAGTTACTGGTCAAGTGAGGAAACACATACATTTTTAATCAGAAGTGGTAATAGGTTTCAGTTTGCTAGTAGCATCACTTTCAAGAATATAAGAAATAAAACTTAAGCAAGTGGATTAAATCCCTCAATTTATTTACAATCTATTCTGCTCCTGCCATCATCTTAGGCAGATCACATCCGCCAGGGCCCTGAGTCTCAGTTCTCTGCTCATTAGCCTCCTGGATGGAAAAATAAGGCAAAGAGCAAGCTGCTTCTGAAAATAGCTATGGAAACATGTGGCCTAACTCAGCATAAAAATTGAATTCAGCAAATATATGCAGAGCACCTATCAGGTACAAGTCTCTGTCCTAGAAGCTTGTTAGGGATAGGAGATATAAAGACAGGCTCTTGCCCTGGCTGGTGTGGCTCAGTGGATTGAGTACCAGCCTGCAAACTGAAAGGTTGCTGGTTCAATTCCCAGTCAGGGCACATACCAGGGTTGTGGGCCAGATCCCCAGTAGGGGGCATGCGAGAGGCAACCACACATTGATGTTTCCCTCTCTTTCTCCCTCCCTTCCCTTCTATCTAAAAATTAATAAATAAAACATTTTTTTAAAATAAGACAGACTCTCTTCTATTGACAGATTCTCAGTCTTATGGAAAATGCAGACCTGCCACCACAGACAGATTAAATATAAATAAATAATCAAAGCGCATGCTGAAAATCATAGACATGAAGTGAAGAGGATGATCAGCTCTGTATGGCAGAATCCTGGATGGCATTTACACTAGACCTGATGAGCAAGTCAATGTGGGAAGCAAACCTAGTGCTTGGTGTTTACTAAGCTTTTTGGTCTGAGTGAGTTTGACAATGGTCCTGGTTTTCACTGCAGTGCATTGAAATCTGGCTTCTGATGTGTCTGTCTGAAAGGGGTTGTTCAATACTCAAGGGAGAAGCAAGTTGCAATGACATGGGAGTAGCAACAAAGCGAGGGTGTCTCAGAATCTCTGTTGCCTCCCTTTTCTTCATGTATCAGTCCAATCCTTCCTATAAATGTTGTTCCTTCAAGTGGCACAAGCCTATTCCTCCACCCATTCCACTTCCAACTTTATGTCCACGCCCCTTTCCATTTCAATTATTCTAAGAGCATCCTGGATGTTCTGAACACTTCCAGGTTTTGTTTATTTCCTGGTATATCCTCCCCAGAGAAAAGCCACTTAGAGGCATTTTCAAAGGTAAAAATCTGATTATGTCATCATCCAGATCAACCTTCCAACGGCTGCTAATTACCCTCAGGAAAAAACAAAAACAAAAACTCTGGGTGGCACAGTTTGTCTGATCTTTTGCCCCAGCCCTAGATGGCTTTCCAAACTTACCCCTTGCAAGTCCTCCACTTAGATTACATGCTAAAATTTCCCCGAATGCACTGAACTACTTGCCTATCTTGCAAGGACTCATGCTCTTTCTGGATTCTGTTCCTCTGAATTAAACCTCTGCCTGAAACCTTTGCTCTTCTCCTTCACTGGCTAACTCATTTGCCTCTTGGATCCCTCTTTAGATGCTGCTTATTTCTAGAGGCCTTCTCGGCCCCTTGTGACTTGACTAAACTCCCTTCTTATGGATTTCCACAGCCCCCCGTAATTATTCCCATTGCACTCCATATTATTCTGCATTATATTTGCTTGCTTACTTATGTATACCATCTATAGGATAAGACTGCATTTTCTGAAGGAAAAAAGGGAAGGAAGAATGGAAGGAAACAGGAAAGGGAGGGAGAGGAGGAGGGACGGAGGGAGGGAAGAAGGGAGGGACAGAGGGAGGGAGGGAGGGAGGAAAGAGAGAAAGGAGGAAGCAGAAAAGTAAGGAAAGGAAGAAGCAGGGCAGTAGAAATAAGACCCACCCTCCTTGTGTAAAGACAAGCTGAGAACACCACGACAGCTGTAGTTCCGTAGTTCCGTAGTTCCAGGGTAAACTCACGCAGATAGAACACCAGCCTTCTGCAGAAAATTGTATTTCACTGGAAATTAATTGACAGGTCAGCCTTCTCTCCATTCAAGGATAGAGAAAGGAAGATGTATGGATATATCTCTATTTATGGCATTAAAATTTTGCTTTCAATTTCTTCTCTAGGTCATATATTATAACATAGTTCTTTTTTCAAGATTAATGTAAGTTTACCAGTCTTCCTCGAGAAGACTGAATTATTTGTAACTGAATACACATTTGTGAGTTATGGATATTGCACAGGCTGAAGAAAAATCTTTGTTCTTGGTGTGTGCTGACATGAGAGCTGAGAAAGAAAACGGGGCATTGACACTAAGGAAGGAAAGAAACTTGAAACTTATACCAAGACTTTTCTCCTCAGTGGAGCTCAAAGCTCTAACTGAGCTATGCAATATTGTGTCCCAAATGATAATATTTTAGGGAGATTTTGAGAAGCAGTCTCCCCTTGATCTTTATTCACTGAATAGGACTGAATTTAGTAGAGGTTATGATCATGCAATAAGCAGATTTTTTAAAAGTATTCCTTCAAAATACTCAAAGCATCATCTTGGCTCCTTTTTCATGGCATTTGACTAAACTCTGTGACTCTTTCATTGGATCTTTTCTCATCTAAGATTCTAGTTCTACATTAACAAAAGGTTCATGCTAGCTCTCGGCAGATTTTTTTAATGTAATTTTTCTTTACCTCAGCTTGACTAGAATCTAAACCACCTCTCGCTGTCTCAGCAGGCAATGCCTTTCATAAAAAAAATAAGGACATGAAAGGAGAAAAAAGTCTGAAAAACATGCATTTTAAGAGATTTCAATACAACATTTCAGTGAGTGAATGTCATGTCCCCATCCTGAGAACTTACGGCAGTCAGCAACGTAAACGTGGACTTGACAAAGGCCAGCAGCTCGCAGACTGCGAAGTTCATCTACTCATGCGACGAGACAGATGTTTCATTTAATACTCTTCATCCTAGAGATTAGGATTATATTTTTTCTTTTCCCATTTCTTTAAAAAGAGAGGGGGAAATTTTTCCTGACATGCTACTGACATCATCCCACACTGTGGGCCAGATGGCGAAAAATGCAAAGGCTGCAGCTTGGTTTATGTGCTGTGTTGTGGGGAGAAAGGAATTTTGTTGCAGAATGAGTTTCAGCTTGATCATTTATTACTCTAATCTAAACATGAGTCAACTAATAAAGGAGTGCCAGCCAAACTCAAGAAAGTTCTTGAGAGTGCTTTCAAACGAAATGCATCTGGACGAAGTCCTCAGTGCGTCCCAACCTGCCACATCTAGACGAGACAGAGGATAGGACTTGAATGGGTGCTTCGGTGTAGGACCCTTTACAAAGATATTTGGAGAAGAAATTTTATACCTTATATTTCTGTCACTTTTGTGATGAAGATTTTTAGAATGGTTTTTGCTTCTGTTTTTAACATTGTTTGCATCATCTGAGTTTAGGATTTTGGCTGTACGCCCCCGCAATTCCACAGCTTGCCATCAGATTTCCGAGGGACCCAAAATCCCAGTAAAGTTGAGAATAAACAAGAGTCTATGGGCACTGTTGCTCTGAGTACTAGTAATGCAACTCTGGAATTTTCTATGGGTGTTTTCATCACCTGTAGAAGAGGAAACAAGCAGAGATGTGTCCAAGAGACCCCTGTAATTTTCCTAACTGAAGGTTTGATTTAGTTGGGGACAGGAAGAATATTTCTATTCTTTAAACACAGTGAGACAAACGTTTCCGCTGCAACAAGCCACGGCTACTGGGCCACGGCTCTGGAGACAGGCTTTTAGCATATGTGTGGCAGACGTGAGTCCAGCCAGGTGCAGCAGGGCCACCGCCCTCGTAGGCAGGCTGATGTTCTGCCTTGACAACCACATGCTCTACACTTCCATTTCCCCCCTTAGTTTTGTTTTGTTACATGATCTAGGCAACTTCTACTAACACACTGTTAGTCTCCCCCAGTTTTTCCCCTCCCAGTCCTAGTTACAGAAAAGTTTGTCTCTGACCCGCAACATCCCCACTCACCTGTCCTCTAAGGAGAGTTTGGACTTGCTGGACTGATTCTCAGCTGTTTTGTGGTGATGAATGACAAGAATGGGGAAAGGGAGACAAAAACAGAGAGAAAGGAAAAAAGGGGCAAGGATTCTAGATTGCCGGGCCTGGACCCAGACTTCCTCCCACTGAGAAGTGTCTGGATCACTGGAAACCAGAGAGGGCATTTCAGAGCGTTCTGGGAGGCCGAGATACCGCATGTGTGAAAGAGTTAGGAGTGGGCAGAAGTAACGCCACAGCAAGTGTTCCAGAGACGCGGACGAGAGGTTCCCAGGTGAGACTAGGGAGCAGCTATGAGAGGTAGAATAACTGGGGAGGAAGACAAGGAAGTCTTGAGAAATGTGGCTACAATTTTGAAATGTATTATATATAATGATTTTAAGCAGATGGAAGTAAACATTAGAATCATGTTTCAGAAAGATTCTTCTGGTTCCTGAACTCTGAATACAGCCCAATGCAGATACTACGGCACAAGAAGCCTCACACCTAATGAAGATTCCACTTGTTCTTCTTTTCTCTTTGGCTTTATTGTCAGCATTGTACATGAGGGGGATAATGCATAGGGGTCTTAAAACAAGCAATTTTATCAGTATCAATGTTAACTGTCCAGTAAAGCATATATATTTTAAATAATTATTCATCTTAAATTCATCTCCTTTCACTGATACGCACGCATGCGAGCAGTATAGCAAATTTTATCAGTGGTGAAGAGAGGAAGTCCATTTCAACCAGCTATATAGGCTTTTGGGAAAATGTGTCTATTTCCCCATATTATTTCACACTTCAGTATAGTTATACAAGGTCAGCAGCATGGAGATCATTTAGGGCAGCAGTTTTCAAAGGCTGGTCCATGATAGAACTTTTACTGCTTCACAGTAAAATGTAAAAAATAAGGACAATGTAGTAAATTTATCTAAGCAAAAAACCTAAGTGCATTTAGTTTAAAGGGACATATTGCTACAGTTTTTATATTAAAATGGCGTTTCTTCTAGGAAATGACAGTGCTAGTAGGTGGTAACGTTATTAGAACGAAATATATGTTAACCATCCCCTTTTAAGTAGCTCATGTTCTTTGAAGCTTTTCCTGATGTATGAACTCCAAAAAGAAGCCTAAGGCCCATTAACTCAGGGCGCTGAGGCTGCAACATCCTAAATGAATCCTGTAGACACGAAGGAGCCTAACTTTATATTTGTGTAACTTGTAGTCATTAGCAAAATTCTAGTTCAATAAATTAAATTAACAGAAGTACACAAAGGTAAGGAAACTATTTTAGTAGAAGAATAATGCATTTTCTTAAGTGAAGCTACTACTCCTGAGCACAGAAGAATGCTCAAGAGCACTTAGAGAGGTACAATTGTGCAGTGAATGTGTGTTTGATGAGTAAATAAACGAATACAAATACTTACCCTAGATAACATACTGGTGGTGGGTGTGTAAAAAAAAAGATGCAACTTGTACATGTCACTAATAAAGTGCTTTTTAGTATCAAAATTATTTAAAACATAAAGAAAAAAGCAAACTAATTTAACAAACATCCATATACTTACAACAATGAATTACAAATATTTATACTTTATCTTATGTCCTTGAAAACTTTTTTCTTTAAGGAATAAACATTAAAATGATGTTGAAATTCCCCTATCCTCACCAATCACATTATCTCTTTCTTCCTGAAAACTAACCATTATTCCAAAATTAGGGTGTTTTATTCCAGGTGTGCCTCATTCTAAAGTATTTTAAAAAGTGTGTCCACAAATCGTGTATAGTACTATTTTGCATGGTTTTAAAAGTTAACTAAATAGTAATTTTATTGTAGTTATCCATCTGCAATTAATTTATACATGTTATTTTAAGCTTATTAATATTGAAATGTATAAATCTAGCTAATTTATTTTGACCTATAAAGAATGTTCAGTAATATGCATATATTCAACTATTTTATGCAATATGAAATTACTCTCCAAGTTATTTCTCAAATTTGAGTTTCAAACAATAGTATATCTGAGTTTATATTTCCTCACGTCCTCATCACCATTTATTATTATTAAACTCTAAAATTTTGCAAATCTTTTGACTATGTTTTTCCCTTTGTCGCTTTGTTTCAAATGGTAAATAAATTTGACAGTATAGCTCACTGCTATTCTTGTTCATTTTTCTCAAGTACATAACAGAAAAATATCCTCAAAACTATTTGTGGATCAAAATAGTTGTCATATGTCTCAACTATCTAATTTACTTGATTTTAACAACTTTCAAATACTTGATAAACAATACCTGGAGAATTGTTTTATACTGTCTTGTTACAGTTCTTTGTTGAAGCTGTTAGAAACATAGTGGGAAAACTTTATTATGTGGAAACTATATGTCACATATAACAAAAATTGGCTATTTGCTGTACAATTATAAGACAAACTTTTAAAAACTTTTTATATACTTAATGGATAATGATCAGATTACTCAGAGATATAATAGCTTATTTTCAGATTTTAATAAATATGGTAATCTTAATAATGCTTACTAAATTTCTGTATTTGTAGAAGAAAACATTTCATAAATATAAATTATTCTGTTATTAACATAAGCTTCAGTTTTCTACCAATGTAAAAATCTAATAATTATTGCTAAAGCTATTCCCTGAAATTAAGTACTCTTTGATAAATAAGAAATGAGAATGCCATTTATTTCTTTGCATTCTAAAGGCAAATATATCTACCTATTATCCTTTTTAATAACCTGACACAATGACAATAGAATAGAAGGTTGTCACAGCATAATAGTACCTGGCTGAGAAATTAATACTGAAGTGAAGCAAAAGCATTTATCAAACATAAGTGTCGAAGTGAAAGGGAAATGGTGATTTTTTTCTAGATGAGAGACATTGATCCTGTGATAATGTTCTACTAAAATGACTTGATTTCTGTTACACCAATTGACTGATGGTGACATAATTATTTTTAAAAATAGCATCTGATGTGCTGTGATCCAAATCATCTCTTAGGGATTTATTTACAACCTGTGCTTCCCTTCAGCACTGTGACACACATTTCCAAAGCCCGAAACAAAATAAGAAAACAGCCCCCCTATCCATCTGTTACTCTTCCTCCTACCCCAGCATCTGAACTTTGACCTTCCTTCGCGCATGTTACTGAGTTCTGCCGAGGAGAACTAGAATAGTGACGCTCCCCGTGAAGGACACTGCCTGTGCATTTTCTTCATTCTTGCACGCCTGGCCCAATTTCCATTCAATGAGGTCTTGGATAATACATATTCCACACCATTCATGGTTGTCTAGAGAAAGTGCAATATTCCAACTTCACTCCACTTACTATTGCATTGTACAGCTGAAAATATAACATATAAACATGAAAATTTAGAACTGTCTCACACGGCCACCTCACGACTGTAATTTTCTCCTACAAATTAATATTTAGCAGTTTTCACATTTGGAAGATTACAGTTGCCCACAATTATTTTTTATACACAGTGCTGCAAGATTAATAGAGTTTAAAAATACAAAAATAATGTAGACGTTATAAAGTATGGTAATTTAGGAAATCACATTATAGACAGGATAAGTATTTGAGTAATCTTTGCATTAGCATAGAATTAGTAGACATGGATTTGTATAGTACATATATTTAGTATATAAATTTTCAATAATACTTAGTATACTATAGAACTTAGTATATAGTGCTATGCTATACTATTATCGAAAATATATATACTATAGTATAGTACTTAGTATAGTACACACTCAGTATAGTACATACTTAATATAGTATATTTTCAATAAATACTCATTGTTATAAAAGAAACATGTTCAAAAAATGAAGATCCTTGTTTTATATGAGATCTGAGCAAGCTACCTCAGATCCTGACAACCTCAGATGGTTCTTCCATCAGGGACATGATGCTACCTAAGAAGAAAGAAATGTTTCCTCAGCAGCCTAGGGGTAGCTCTGAGTAAGACACAAATATGTCTAAAGGTCTGATCTGTAATGGCATAATCCTTGGAAATACTTTCATGGAAGCCTCAATTTAGGTGAAAAGGATTAAGAAGTACAAATTGCCGGTTACAAAAATAGTCACAGGGCCCTGGAAGGCTAGGTCAGTTGGTTAGAGCAACACCTCGATGTGCCAGGGCTGTGGCTTCCACCCCCAGTCGGGGCACGTACAAAGAGAGTAACCAATGAATAAGAAATGAACTGCATGAATGGGTAGAGTAACGAAGTGATTCTTCTCTCTCTCTCTTTCTCTCCCTCTCTCCCACTCTTCCTTCCTCTCTGTCTCTCTCTCTCTCTTTTTCTCTCTGAAATCAATAAATAAAAATTTAAAAACAATAATGCCAGGGATTTAAAGTACAGCATAGGGAATACAGTCAATAATACTGTAGTAACTACCTATGGTGCCAGGTGGGTGCTACACTTATCAGGGTGACCACTTTGTAAGGTATATAAATGTCTAATCATCATGTTGCACACCTGAAACTAGTGTAATATTGTACGTCAACTATAATTTTTAAATAGTTCAATAAAACTAAATAAACACTAAGAAAAAGAAATCCATAAATTACTCTGAATTCTCACTTTTGTCATCATCATCATAATTACCTTTGTTATATTTTGAAGGTACTGTTCTAGTTTATTAAATGCATTTTACTGGCCTATAAATAAATAAATAAATAAAACAGCCCTCATAGATCAGAGAAACTCCAACTCTACAGAATTTTTATGGCATAAAAGGTAATTTTCGGATCATGTGAGAACACCATTGCATTTGGTTCATTTTCACTACATTTTCATTTTTTAAAAGAATACATGCTGACCTTATCAGTGAGGTAAAAATTAGATTTTGTTTTTAAATTATATAACAGAACTAACATTGTCCCACTACATATTTTTAAATATTTTATTTATTTATTTTTAGAGAGAGGGGAACGGAGGGGGAAAGAGAGGGAGAGAAACATCAATGTGTGGTTGCCTCTCACAGGCCCCCAATTAGGGGCCTGGCCCAGGCATGTGCTCTGACTGGAAATAGAACGGGTGACCTTTTGGTTCTCAGGCCAGCACTCAGTCTACTGAGCCGCACCAGACAAAGCTGACCCAATAAATCCTATCCTAAGTTTTGTTCTATGCTTCCCCCCCACACAGATATCTCTAGAATTACAATTCTACTCCTTGGTTGTTTTCACATGAGTGACATTTTAGTATAAACCACACAAAGAGGGAAGACAGTTACCGGTTCCTATGAAAACACAGTAAAAGTACATAAAACGTGATTTACGGTAAGATATTTGTTGTGTAATAATAGCCCACCAGCCTGCCTATAATACAAACCAGTAGGTGGTCAATAAATATTAATTGATGATAATGATCATTTGAAAAAGCCATTGACTTGCTTGCAGAAGTGAGACTGTAAGGAATATCTGATGTGTGGATTGTGCTTTGCCCGAAGGAGAAACTGGTAAATAGAGGCAATGTGTATTGCTTACAGGTTTACCAATTTTTTGTGGCTCATAAGGTGTTTTTCTTCCTTTGTACCATGGTGTTTTATATCTTGAGCCTCACACACTGCCCACCTCCTGTGTAAAATTTACACAAGCCTTGAAAGATTGTGGAATATCCAAGAAAATAATTTTTCAGTCGATTGAGTTCTTAATGGAAAAAGCTCTCTGAATGCTATCTTACAAATTAGAAGATCCCCTGCCTTCTAAATAGTTCAATTGAAGCCAGCTTTGTATTTATCCTTCAGGTCATTCAGGCTGAAATGTTGTTAAGTCTTACGTCCAAAAGTCAGACTTTTAAAGGTAAAATGTCAAGTCCTTTTAGGCTTCAACTGACCTTTTAAACCAGATTAGGGATTTGAAGCATTATACATGGATTTCTACATTTTATATCCCCATATTTAACAAACGATCAAATATAATTCCCAAGAATACTATTTTTACAAGCTTGACATTTTGGGTCTGAGAGGTGGCTGTCTTAGTCTTTTTACATAAATTTACTGGTGGGGGAATACTTCGGTTTTCCCATCACCATTGCTTTGAAGAAACTTTGTATGTTTTTCAGTATGGGGGACAATAACCAATGCCTTAAAAGAGTCACAAAAAAATGCAAAATGACCAAGTCTCTGTATCTCTTTAACTTAAGACCTAATGCAGTGACAATGAACACAGTACCTTCTTTGTATTGATGATGGTGGTGATAACACCCATACATGTCCCAGATATTATAAGTTTCTTGAGGCTTTGCTTATCTTTGGGTTCTCTGCAGGATTTTAGTCCTTAAGTGATTTATAGTATTGAATTCCATTTTTCATTTGTCATTATTGCTCTCCACTGGTTCCCAACCTTGGCTGAACATTAGACACATAGGGGAAGATGTTTTAAAAACACAAAAATTTAGGCTTTGACTGAACTAAATCAGAATCTCTGATCAAGTAAATCAGAATCTCCAGGGATGGGATCCAGACATCAGTGGTTTTTATTGATTGATTGATTGATTTTAGGGAGAGAGGAAGGGAGAGAGAGAAAGAAACATCAATTTTTTGTTCTACTTATCTATACATTCATTGATTAATTCTTGTATGTGCCCTGACCAGGGATTGAACAGGCGACCTTGGTATATTGGATGCTCTAACCAATTGAGCTACCTGGCCAGGGCTAATATTAGTCATTTTTAAAACTCTCCAGGTAATTCTTATGTGTAGACAAGGTTGTATACCACCCCTGAAACTATTCATAGTTTTTGGTGAGAATACCAAGGCACACCTTAAAAATAATTTTTAAATGGGTTATTCATAATCTATTAAATGAAGAAAAATCAGATGTTAGAGCCTAAAAAAAGAGCACTTTTGACCCATATCTTGAATAACAAGTATGAATGCCAGGGTAACACAGAAAAAAGCTCTTTGAAGGTGGAGGCATGGCATGAGTGAAGAAGTTAAGAAGTAAAGTGGGAGAGAAATTCAAAGAATGAGGAACCATCCATTTGTGAGACATTATCGCCCTGGAAGTTTTAGAAAAGAGTTTTGTTTGGTCTTGGTGGACAATGTTGAACAATTTCAAATGATTCTCTGTACATATTACAATATTTTGGAAAGAACCAAAGAGGCAACCTAGTCTAACACCATGACTTTGTGAATAAAAATAAGGCCAAAAATTATAATAATAAAGGAAAGGAAGATATGTTGAGTACACTAGCTGGTGACAGAACCAGAAGCAAAACGTAAAGGTTCTGAATCTTTTCACTGTAATATCCAGTCTTAGAAACTCAAAGTTGGTTATTGAATATTCCACCCATGTGGGGAATCAGCCACTTCCATTATTCCTAGGTGATGTTTTTCTGCATTTATAACTTGCTCATTTGAATTATTTGAACTAAAGTATTATTATTATATTCAAAACAGCATATATATGTGAGTTATGTTTCCTTCTCTTTAAATTTATCTACTACTATTTGTTGTTTTGCCATTATTTTGTTTCTGCCAGATTCTTTCTTAACTCTAAAAAAAGTAGGTTTTATTAAAAAAGAGTCACAGTTTCAAAACAAGGTAAGTTATAGGATGTCCACAGACAAGAAGTATGGATTATTGTTAATAATCTGTTTCAATGAATTACAAATGAGACTCAAGTAACAACTTTCTGAAAGTTGGAGATGAACCAAATGGCTCAAGTGTTTGTGGAAATTTCTTCATTAATCAATTGCACAGTCGATTCCCCAGGATGATTTATATGCAGTCTTGTCTGATAGAAGATAAGAGCTTGATCTCTTGAGACCTCTCTCAAAAAGGAATTAGAATAATAGATATTTCAATATAGTCATGACTCTTACCTCTTTGGTTTTCTTTGGTCTGAACTAAAAGACTTTATAGACAAAAGAAGGACGATTCTGAGTTACCATCAAGAATTAATAGGGCAATATCATTTTCAAATAATCCACCCAAAAGATAAAGGATTTCAGTATCATATGCAAATTGAGGATCGCTGCACGGGAGACTTGGCTAATAATTATTTGTGTAACATTTCCTGCACCGAGTTAAGATACATGGTGTACACCGCATGGCACAGAAGTGAGTTAATGTTGCCTACTTCTCCACTTGCATTTAACACAGTAGTCACTATGTAAATAACCACATCCTTTATAAACAGTTGAACAGAAAATAGGAAGAATAAACAGGAAATACAATCTATGCTTTTTGGTAAAAAAAAAAAAAAAAAAAAGTACGTCCAGTCTCAGTAAAACAGTAAACATAGCCTTACCTTTTATTTTAAATTGACTTGAGCAGTACAACATACAAGCTATGCACTGGGCTAAGGCCTAGGAACATAAAGATACATAAACTACACTCCCTGTTCTTAAAACACTTAACATTTATCATGGGTTTATCAGGTAGAATTAAACGTGATATTAGAAGAACAGTAATGAATAGCCCAGAATTTGGAGTTAGAAAAGAGTGGTTTTAAATGGTGGCCCTTCTATTTACTACCCCAGTGGCCATGGCCAAGTACCCTCATCTGTATCATAGTTAACGGGTGTTATGCCTTGTACCACTTACCAGGCAATCTCCTAAGGGTCTCCTCTGTATTAATCATTTAACCCTCATAATAATTTTCATCACTCTGATTTTGTGGATGAAAAACAGAGGCATCTGAAGTTTAAGTAATCCATCTCAACCATGAGAGCTAGTAAATGGTAGACACAACATTTTCATAAAAACAGATTACTTATTAGTGATACTACCTGCCCTCCAGGTGAGACTACAAGGAGAAGATGAGAACTCTAAAATGGTTGGTAAAGACCTTGGCACAAAATAAACACTGTAAAATTGTCCTATATTTACCAACATTATCATTGTTATTGCTATTATTGATGTTACCATGATTAGTATTACTAACAATTCAATGTACTTGTATGTAAAAGAAAATTATGAGGGATGGGTAACATATTGATAATACAACTGACTTCACCAAGCACACGCAAAAATTTTTCTTAATAAATAGAATAACTATAGCAAATACAAACTAATGTTTCAAGGTTGGTTTTCAATTTTTTTCTCTTTCAACCTCACTGCACCTTTCTCTTTGGAGGTATTTCTATTCTATTATCACTTTAATAAAGCAAACAAAAAAATGTGGCTCTGAGAAGGCAAGGAATAAATTGTACTAAGACACAGCAAAAACTGAATACATATTGAACAAACCAGGAAATGTGAAAGGGTTTGTTTTTCCTAACATTTTCCAGCCTCCAGAAGTGAACATAAATGGAAAATATCTATGCTATACAAATATATTCCTAAAGTATTGAGGCAATCTAGTGAAGGAGGAGGAATAACCCCTTAGCCATGTAACATTAGTTATTTTTGTGCCATTTAGATTGAAACAACTTCTTATTTAACTTCATATTTTAATTTCTTAGTTTGGTGAAACATTACAAAATAGAAAAAAGACAATGTTGTTTATTTCAACTTATAACCGCAACCTGACCACAACTTGAGTGTGGTCGAGATGCTAACACCGAGGGAAAAAAGATGGTGGCCATGTAGGTGGAAGCTGAGTCCACTTGCTCTTGCCTCCAGCTCAGACATTTGGCTGACTCCAAAAAATAAACTGAGCATTTAACAAAATCTTAGTTGATAGAAGTTTGGAAGCCAAGGAATACAGAAGATGCTTCACAATGGACAGTAAGGAGATTTTATAGGTTGAAGGGGAAATACCCCGTGTGTGGTGCCTGTAGCTGTGAAGAGCCAGGTCGGAGATGGCAGCTTTGCAGCTCCCTCCCCTCCCAGGGCAGGGAACCCCCAGATGTAGGCCAGGAGTGACTCAGATACACAAAGTCAGGGAGATCTAGGCCACACACAAGTTCAGCGAGCAGTACACCCACAGCTGCAACAGCAAATGACAGCCAAGAGAGTGCTTGAGAGAGATTCTATCTGTACTTCAGTCGGTGGAGGAGGCAGGCTGCAGCGAGCTGTGACCTCTTGGCTTTTTAGAGAGGTGTTATGTACAGAAAGCTGGGCAGTGACTCAGTGCTGCAGTGGAAGTGCCCAGAGGGACTTTTTAAAAGGGGAGCTGAGGCGTGCTAGGCAGGAACCCTGTTTGCAGCTGTCCTGCCAGCAAGCAGAAAGGATTGGGGCACAGTTTGTTCCCACTCAGTGTATCTGGGCTGAGAGATCAGAAAGTGCACAGCAAGGGGGATTTCTCAGCCCAAACCTGATACAGCTGGGAGAGGGGAGGCTGCTCAGAGTGGAGAGTTCAGACTATGTCTGTTGCAACGGCAGTGGGATGGGAACTAGAAGGGTGGGAGTTGAGCACCCGAGATTGTTTACAGCCAGACAGAACCCCCTTCCCCAGCAGAGATAGAACCTCAGGGAAGTGAAGATCACACCCAACCCAAACCTCCTGCAGGATTGAAAGCACCACCAACTGTGAAGATCTGCAAAACAGGCTGGTCACACTCAAGAATCCCTGCAGGGTGCATATCTGGAAGAGAGAGACAAAAAGAGGAATGCCTAAAGCTCTCATTTTGAACTTCTCTTTGGGAGAGAAAACATGTACTGGTTCCTAGGGCCCTATTTCACTGAGGCCAGCAAAGCAGGGAGATCAGAAATCAGTGCAGCAAGGAGGAATCAAGGCCCCACCCAGCTTCAGCTCTCACACAGAGCTGCCATCAATACCATGCAAGAAAGAGCTGACCCTCTTACACATATTGCCCTCCTCCTCAAAACAGACAGAAAATCAGAAACTATACTTTATTGGCAATAAGCTGGGGCAGACCAAGACAGGTGGTACAAGGGCAAGGGGAACACATGCAAAATTGTCCCAGAAGACTGAACAGTGCCTCCCAGGGGGATCCCAGGGGTCCCACCCTCCCGATTGCAACAGTAGCTCCCTCTAGAGGCAGGTGAAGGTGATACAGGTGGTGCTGCTAGAAGATGGACAACCTACCCTGGGACCTTGAGCTGATAAAAATTTAGAAGGCAATCCAGAAAGAGAAGTCAGAAGGCAAACACCGAACTGCTGAGACGAATTTTAAATTTCACCTCATTTTTCTTTAGAATTTGTGTTTTTTTCTTCCTTTTGTATAGCCTTTTAATATTTCTTCTTTTGCTTCAGTTATATTCCAACTAATTGACCATTCTTTGTCTTTTGTTTTTTATTCTTTTTATTTAGATTTTATATTTTTCATTTCATTGTTACTTCAAATCTCACATTGTACCCTTCCCATGTCTTACTCTATTTTGCCTTATTCTGCCCTTTTTTATTTACATGGTAAATTTTATTTTTCCCATGTTATGCTGTGTGCCTATTCCTTACTCTTACTATTTCTCCTCCCTCTATCTTCTCAAAAGCATTCTTCCTTCCTTTTGTCAGCTCACATTCTTTTTCACCTTCTTATAATATTCTTGTTTCCTTTCCCCCTTTGTAAACTGTGGCTTGCTTGGCTTGAATATTACTGTTACTACTGTTCTTCTTCAACTGTATTCCTTTCTGTTCCTATGTTTTTTAATTTCAAATCTCATAAGTTACTCTCCCCCATCCTACTCCATTTTCCCTTCCTTCTGCCCTTATTTATTTGAGTTGGGAACTTTATTTTTTTCCCTTTCTGATCCTAGATTCTATTCCTTAGTCTTATTATTTTTCCTCCCCCATCCTCTCAAAATCATTTTCCTATACTGTAGACATCTCATATTCTCTTTTCCCTTTTGTATAATATTCTTATTCTCTTTCCACTTTTATTAATCTCTGCTCAGATGTCATTGTTATTGACCTTGTTGTGGTTTTTCTGCAATTTTGTTCCCTTTGGTTCACTACCCTTATAATTTTATTTCAAACCACATATTACACTCTTTTCTTACTCCATTTTGCCATTGCCCTTCCCTGTTTTGCTTATGTTTTAAATTTTATTTTCTCCCTTTCTTCACCTTGTTTCTATTCCCTACTCTTATTATTTCTCCTCCCTCTTCCCACTCAAAATCATTTTTCTTTCCTGTAGTCATCTCATATTCCTTTTTTACTATCTGATCATTCTTAATCTCTCTCCACCTTTGTTAATCTTTGCTCAATTGCTGTTGATATTACTGATATGGTAGGGAGTGTTTTTGCTGGTGTGGGTTTGGTTTTCTGGGTAGTATTGTTTGGTTAACCAGAATCTGCACAACAGCATACAAGACCTGGGGGTGTGACTCCCAGTCAGACAGCTGTAATGCAGAACACACCAACAAATAGGCCCAATAATCAAAGCCCAAGTACACAAACGAAGACACATAAACTGAATAAAGAGCAACCAGAGAACATCCAGAGCAGATCCAAGAGACTGCACCACTGAGTCCCACAGAACTTCTACCACAGAAGTTCAATCCATGAAGACAGGCAGGCAAAGCAGAGCAACATGAGATGCAAAAACAAAAACAAAAACAAAAGGTAATCTAAAATGAGGAGACAAAGAAATAACCCCCAATTTAAAGGAAAAGAGGAATCCCTAGAAAAAGAGTTAAACAAAATTGAGGCAAGCAACCTAACAGACATAGAATTAAAAATAATGGTTATAAGGATGTTCAAGGAACTCAGAGTTGAACTACAAGGTACTTTATGGAAGCTAAAAGGAACTTAGTGGGAACCACAGCAGCATGGAAAAAGACATAGAAACTATGAATAAGAACCAGGGAGAAATGAAGAATAAATATCTGAAATGAAAAAAATACACTAGAAGGAATTAAAAGCAGGCTGGATGAAGCAAAGGACTGAATCAATGAGCTGGAGACAAGATAGAAAGATATACCCAGTACAGCAACAAAATGAATAAACGCTCAAAAAGAACAAAGATACTTTAAGGGAGCTTCAGGACAAGCACAAAATGTAACAACATTGGCATCACAGTAATATCAGAAGGAAAAGAAAAGGAGCAAAGGATAGAAAATCTGTTTGAAAAAATAATGACAGAGGACTTCCCTAACTTGGTGAGGGAGAAAGTCATGCAATTTCAAGAAGCACAGAGGGTCCCAATCAAGATGAACCCAAAGAGGCCTACTCCAAGACACATCATAATTAAAATGGCAAATTTTAAAGACAAAAAGAGAATCTTAAAGGCACAAAGGGAGAAACAGCTAGTAACATACAAGTGAGCTCCAATAAGGCTAACAGTTGTTTGCTCAACAGAGACACTGCAAGACGGAAGGGATTGGCATGAAATATTCCAGGCAATGGAAAGCAAAGACCTACAACCAAGACTATATCCAGCAAGGTTTCTCATTTAAAACAGAAGGTGAAATAAAGAGCTTCCCAGACAAGAGAAGGCTAAAAGAGTACATCTCCACCAAGATAACATTGCAAGAGATGCTAAAGGGACTGCTATAAAAAGGAGAAGAAGGGGGAGGGGAGAAAAACACAGGTACAGGAAAATGGGTATGGATAAGTACCAATCAATAATAACTTTAAATGTAAATGGATTAAATGTTCCAATCAAAAGTCATAGAGTAGCTGAATGGATAAGAAAATACAACCTGCATATATGCTGTCTACAAGAGACCCAACTCAGAATAAATGATCTACACAGGTTGAATGTGAAGGGATGGAAAAAATACTCCAAGCAAACATAAATGAAAAGAAAGCTGGGATGGAATACTTATATCAGACAAAACAGACATCAGACAAAAGCCATAAAAAGGGGCAAAGAAGGTCACTACATAATTCTTAAGGAAATAGTCCAACAGGAGGAGATAACCCTTATAAACATATATGCACCCAACATAGGAGCACCTAAATATATAAAGAAAATCTTGGAGGACTTCAAAAAAGATATTGACAACAACACAGTCATCATAGGGGATTTTAATACCCCTCTGTCAACAATGGATAGATCTTCCAAACAAAGAATCAACAAAGATATTGTGGCACTGAATGACACTCTAAATCAAATGGACTTAATTAATATACACAGAACCTTTCACTCTGAAGAAGCAAAATATACATTCTTTTCAAAAGCACATGGAACATTTTCAAAGATGAACCACATGGTAGGACACAAAACAAGCCTCAACAAATTCAAGAAAATTGAAATCCTATCAAGTATGTGCTTGGATCACAGTAGCTTGAAGTAAGAAACCAACCTCAAGGAAAAAGCTCAAAAACATTCAAATACATAGAAGCTGAATAAGATGTTATTAAATAATAAATGGGTCAACAATGAGTTCAAGGAAGAAATAAAGGAGTATCTGGAAACAAATGAAATGAACACACAACAACCCAAAAACGATGGGACACAGCAAAGGCAGTACTGAGAGGGAAGTTCATAACAATACAGGCCTACCTAAAGAAGATAGAAAAATCTCAAATAAACAATCTAACCCTGCACATGAAAGAACTAGAGGAACAACAACAAACGATGCCCAGAGCAAGTGGAAGGAAGGAAATAATCAAGATCAGAGCAGAATTAAATGACATAGAGACTAAAAGGACAATTCAAAGGATCAATATATCCAGGAAATAGTTCTTTGAAAAGATAAACAAAATCAACAAGTCTTTAACCAAACTCATCAAGAAAAAAAAGAGAGAGAGAGACAAGACCCAAATAAACAAAATCAGAAGTGAAAGAGAAGTTACAACTGATATCACAGAAATACAAGGACTATAAGAAATTGCTATGAACAATTATATGCCAAGAAATTGGACAGCTTGGGCAAAATGGACAAAATTCTAGAAACATACAATCTGCCAAAACTGAATCAGGAATAAGCAGAAAGCCTGAATAAACTGATAACAACTAGTAAAATTGAAGCAGTAATAAAAAAAAAAACTCCTGGCACACAAAAGCTTTGGAGTGGATGGCTTCACAGGTGAATTTTACTAAACATTTAAGGAAGAACTAACTCCTATCCTTCTCAAACTATTCCAAACAATTCAAGAAGAGAGGAGACTCCCAAACTCTTTTTACAATGCCAGTATCATCCTAATTCCCAAATCAGGTAAAGGCACAACAAAGAAAGAAAACTATAAGCCATTTTCTCTGATGAGCACAGATGCTAAAATCCTCAAAAAATGCTGGCAGTTCAGATTCAGAAATACATTAAAAAGATCATACACCATGATCAAGTGGGACTCATCCCTAGGATGCAAGGATGGTACAATATTCACAAATCAAATCAATAAGCATAATAGACCACATAAACAAAATAAAGGATAAAAATCACATGATCACATCAACAGATGCTAAAAAAGTATTTGATAAAACCTAGCACACATTTATGATAAAAACATTCAGCAAAGTAGAACTAGAGAGAGCATGCATGATAAGAACCATATATGAGAAACCTTTAGCCAAGATTGTACTCAACAGGCAAAAACTAAAAGCTTTCCCCTTAAGATCAAGAACATGACAAGGTGTCTGCTTTCACCACTTTCATTCAACATAGTACTGGAAGTTCTATCCACAGTGATCAGACAAGAAAAAGAAATAAAATGCATCCAAATTAGAAAGGAAGCAGTAAAACTGTCATTATTCTCAGATGATCTGATAGTTTATATAGAAAACTCTATAGTCTCCACCAAAAAAATGCTTGACCTAATATGTGTATGTGGCAAAATAAAGAGATCCAAGTTAATATTCAGAAATTGAAGGCATTTTTGTATACCAACAATGAATTATAACAAAAAGAAATTAGGGAAAAAATCCCATTTTCTATAGCAGCAAGAAAAATAAAGTACCTAGGAATAAATTTAATCAAGGAGGTAAAAGACTTGTACTTGGAAAACTATAGAACACTGAAGAAAGGAATTAAAGAAGGTACAAATAATGGCAGCATATACCATGGTCATGGGTTGGAAAAATTAACATCATTAAAATGTCCATACTACCCAAAGCAATCTATAGATTCAATGCAATTCCTATTGAACTACCAATGGCATATTTCATAGATATTGAACATATATTTCAAAAATTTATATGGAACCAAAAAAAGGCCCCAAATAGCCTCAGAAATCTTGAGAAAGAAGAACAAAGTAGGAAGGATCACAATACCTGATATCAAACTACACTACAGGGCCACTGTAATCAAAACAGTCTGGTACTGGCATAAGAGCAGACACATAGATCAATGGAACAGAATAGAGAACCCAGAAATAAACCTAAGTTTCTGTGGTCAATTAAATTTGACAAAGGGGGCATGAGCATACAATGGAGTAAAGACAGACTCTTCAATAAATGGTGTTGGGAAAACTGGAATTATATATGCAAAAAAAAAAAAAGATAAGAAAGTAGACCACTAACTTACAGCATATATCAGAATTAACTCAAAATGGATAAAAGACTTAAATATAAGTTGTGACACCATAAATGTCCTAGAGGAAAACATAGGCAGGAAAATTTCAGATATCCCACGTAGCAATATTTTTGCTGATATATACCAGAGGAAGGGAAATAAAGGAAAAAATAAACAAATGGGACTACATCAAACCAAAAAGTTTCTGCATAGCTAAAGAAACCATTACCAAAATGAAAAGGGAACTGACTGTATGGGAGAATATATTTACCAATGATAGATCAGACAAAGGTTTAATTTCCAAAAGACATAAAGAACTCATATGACTCAACACCAGGAAGACAAACAATCCAGTTAAAAATGGGCAAAAGATTTAAATAGACTTTTCTCCAAGGAGGACATACAGATGGCCTATAGACATATGAAAAGATGCTCAACATCACTAGCCATCAGAGAGATTCAAACTAAAACCACAATGAGATACCATCTCACATCTGGCAGAATGACCATCATTAATAAATCAACAAAAACAAGTGTTGGTGAGGATGCAGAGAAAAGGGAACCCTAGTGCACTGTTGGTGGGAATGCAGACTGGTAAAGCCACTGTGGAAAACAGTATGGAACTACTTTAAAAAGCTAAAAATGGAACTTCCTTTTGACCCAGTGATTCCACTGCTGGTACTATACCCTAAGAATCTCAAATCACCAATTCAAAAGAACGTATGCACCTCTATGTTCATAGCAGTGCTATTTATAATAGCCAAGTGCTGGAAACAGCCTAAGTGCCCATCAGTAAATGAGTGGATCAAAAACTACGGTACATTTTCACAGTGGAATACTATGCAGCAGAAAGAAAGAATGAGCCCCTACCTTTTCCAATGGTATGGATAGAACTGGAGAATATTATGCTAAGTGAAATAAGCCAGTTGGTGAAAGACAAATAAAATATGATCTCACCTAAAAGAGGAATGTAATGAACAAAATAAACTAATGAACAAAATAGAACCACAGGCATGGGAACATGGAACAAACTGAAAGTGACCAGAGGGGAAGCAGGAGGGGGATAATGGTGAAATGAAGGGGAAGGGACTAGACAAAGAACATGTATGAGTGACCCACAGACATGGACAATAGTGTGGGAATTGACTGTGGGAGGGGGGAGTGGGATGGGCAGAGGAAGGCAAAGGGGAAAAAATTAGGACAACTGTAATAGAATACCAACAAAAAATGACTTAATAAAGTTAAAGCTATTATTATTCCTCAAAAATGATACTCATTCTTTCTGAAAGGCAATTTTTCAGTCTATAAAATACAATAATTCTCTCCCTCAAATATAGAAGTAGTATGAATTTTAAGTAAGTAAAATTAAATAAAATACCATGAGGTCCATGGATGAAAAATTTTCAGAGAACCACTAATAATTTTGTTATTATTATGTCTGTATTGGAAGACCTAAGAGGTTTAATAAGTCCCACTCCATCCAAATCATCGTTGGTTCAAACACATTGGCACCACAGGGAAACATCGCAGCCAGCTGGGAACACTGCTTGACTCTCACATCCTTTTTTTTCTTTACTCTTTAAATTTTAGTCTACATATTCCCTGCTGTTTGAATCTGTAGCTTAGCAATAAGAATTAAATATTTCCATTGTTCCTCTCTTTTTAATTAATGTCTTATTTCACTTATTATCTTGAATAATTTTGTAGAAAACAAAGAAATGGTAATTAAATTACATTTATGAGATTTGCTGGAGTAGAGATATTGATGGTGGTTATTTAAATGTGTGGGACTCCCCTCGGACGGAAGCAAAAGGAAGTGCTGAGTGGGCCAGGTGTGTCTGTTTGGGTGATACCCCGTGGTACCCCGTGAGAGCCTGTGGGATCACAATGTCCTCTGTACAGTCTTGGGAGCCAGATCTGAATTTACTCCCTTCTGAACAATGAGATTTCCTGAAAATGCAGGTGTCACTTTATAGAATGAATTTTTAAACAAATATTTCTTTTTTGAGATATTTATAACTTTAAGAAATTTGCAGGCCAAAAGGGATAACCAAAAAATATAGGTTTCAGGTAATGGTATACATCAGACTGATCTGAATATATAAGGTCTATCCAGAAAACATTCAGCCATTTTTAACATAAAGAGAATGGTTTGTGCAACATCGATGTAACCTGGCAGCCAAGGAGAGTGGACTGGAATGTGCATGCATGAACAGTGACTTCATTGTACTAGTCAGTGGGGGCAATAGACACCATTGAGTGAGCATGTGTACTGTGTGGCTGTCACATTCAAAATGACTGAGTGAGTAGAGCAATGAATCTGCATTAGATTTTGTGTTAAGCTTGAATGTTCCTCTGTGGAAACTATTCAGATGATTCACAAGGCCACAGCTATGGGCAACTAACTGGTGACTGGCAGCTTCATCACAACAATGCATCTGCTCATACATCATGTCTCCTGCAGACTTTTTTGGCAAAACATGGAATCGCTCAGGTGACTCAGTCCCCCTACAGCCTAGATTTGGTGCCCTGTGACTTCTGGCTTTTCCAAAAACTAAAATCACCTTTGAAAGGGAAAAGATTTCCAACCATCAATGAGATGAGATTCAGGAAAATAAGACTGGACAGCTGATGTTATTTATTTAATATAGACGCTTCTCCATAACTGCTATGTAGAAGAGCACCACAGTTTTCTTCCAAGCCAAGTATACAAATGTTAAAAATGTCCTGTGAGTCTACATTAAATTCTGATACCACCAAAACAATTTACAACTTGTAAGCCCCAGTGCAAAATGGCATACATTAAAATAAAGATTTCCTTGTGAAGAAATTATTATAAAAAGAACAAAGTGATTCTAATAGGCCAAGAAAAAAAGCTTTAGTACTTAGGAAATTTGAGTATCTACTAACAAATTCACTGAATATTTACACAAGTGAATTATGTGTTCATAGAACTGGAGATACCGAAAATGTCATTATAGAGATTTAAGACTGATCTGATGAGCCAAGTTTTTGCCCTACCTGATTTTCTATCATAGTGTTGTCTTCTTGAAAATTTGCAAGAAGTAAATGCACGTGCTGGACCAAAAACACAAGATATCTCCCACAGTGGGCCATATGCAACATCATCATTATTGCATGCCATAGTTCTGTTTTTATACCCTTGAATGTGTGTTTTCTAATCTCATGTGAAAACTGAACATTCTCTTCTCCCTTACTTTTTGGGTGGCTATGCTCTCCCTCACACGGGTGTCTCTAAATGACTTTGATGTATGGAGAGGGAGAATGCTGATCAAAAGATGGCAACAATCCTTCTGGTCGCAAGAAATCGAGGCACTGCTACAGGGATGCAATCAGCAAACTGTTACACAAGAAGAAAATCTCCTGCCAAGGCTGCTGTGACTTCTGTTGTTTGGATGGACGCCTCCTTATCTAAGACGACAATGATAATACATTTTCTAACCCCAGGTAGTCCTGCCCACATAGACCGACTCTATCTTCCACGGGGTAATAACCACATTTGATGTATTGGTGCTCTCTGTTGTTAGGGTAATGGAGTAGAAATATTTGAGAGGGTTTCTCATTATATCTGATTTTATCTTTTACTAAAAACCATAGAAAGAAATAATGTTGATTATTCTTATTAATTAATGAGACATATGTATATAATTCAAGAAAATTTTAAAAAGACAAAGCAATAAGATTTATATTATCAAGAGATTACTTAATTGCATATTATATGCACTGATAAACATTCTTTTAGTCAAGTTTTATGATAATTACATTATTTAAGTAACAATTGAGGTTGAAAGTTGTAATTATTACCTGCTTCGGAAATCTGAAATTTTTATTTTCAAACCTAACTTAACTACATGTGTTTCCTGAGACATGGAAGAAGTCATTTCCATAACACTGCACATGATAATACTTGAAAAATAAAGTTGTTCAACTAATTATTTTTTTAATATGCAGTCATAAATATTTGAAACTTAAAATAAAAATGAAAGCATTGAAAGACGTAATTTGTAGCATGGGTTCCAGTAGCAACTGATAGGTTATAGTAGTTCTGTCAGTAATACATGTACCAGAGAAATACAGATATTAATCAAAAAAGATACATACTCATAACTCAAAATTTCTGAATGTGACTCCAGAAATCTGCCTTTGCTATGTCATTCATCATAAACTACAATTTGGAATCAGAAGCAGAATGTATTGTACAAATACGGTAACAAACATCATTCTACACTTTCCACTATCCAGCCTCAGTCTAATATATTTCAATCACTCAAATAAAAACAAGGCAAAACGTAAAAACAAAAAATTCTGGAAATAAATATGCATTGCAAAATAACATGCATAACTTATAGTAATAGTGTTAGTAAAATTAAAAGAACTGTGACAGTTCGGATCCAAACTGCTGGTGAAGTAGGTAGAAGGTACATTCACCTGCACCCAGGACCAAACTGGAATTACAGCTAAAATATAGAACAATCAACCTGAATAACCAACTGAACACTAGCTGAACGGAAGTCTTAGAATCAAAGATTTACAGAAGAAGCCACATTGAGACTGGTAGGAGGGGCAGAGGCACAGAAAGGGCTGGCCCCACTGCCCCCAGAAGGTGGCTGAGATTCTGGAGGATATCTGAGCTACAAAAGCTCCCCTGAGGAGTGTGGGGTTTCAACCCCACACTGTGCTTCCCAGCCCAGAGCACCAAAGCAGGGAAGAGGTACCCTCATAACACCTGGCTGTCAACAGGGATTACAGCCACCAAAAGGAGACAGGAGTTTGCTAGAGAAAGGGCCAACACACAAAATTTCATTCGCAGCTGCTCACCCTGGGCTCCAACAGAGGGAGGGCAGAGACCACTAGAGTAGTATGAGGAGAGATGGGTTTGTGGTTCTGGGGAGAGGGAGAAGGGACAGTCACCAGGATGCATGTGCTGATCATGCTCCATAGTGAAGACTACTTTCCTGGGTGGAGTATTCCGCTCACTACAGCACCAGCCAGGGAGAATGCAATAGCCCCACCCTATGGACTCCCTGTCACCCCACCCTGCAGAGCTTGTGCCCTGCTGAGGAGTCAGTAGCCTGGGCTGGGGAGTAGCTGTCCAGACAGATTCAGGGGGTATCAGTGACTAAATTGTGTGACAGGGATGTGACCCCACTTCCCCATGAATGTGACCAGCACTTCCCCCTTGGGGGAGATCCACTAACCCTACACTCACAGGTGCCCCACCCTCCTAATTCACCACCCTGCTGAGCTCAGGATCCCTAGGAAGTCTGGGCAGAATCTGGGACAGACTAAGTGCTGTGGCTCTGGGGGCCACACACCACTTGCCTCCAAGCTTGACCGGTGCTTGAGCCTTCCCTTCACATGACCAAATCTTGGACTCTTTGAGCCTGATAAACTCTGCTGGCCTCATCCTAAAACCTTGCTCCACCACAAAGATCTACAGGTACTCAGCAGGGGCAGTTAGACTTGGAATATCCTGGGACTTTTGCTGAGTGGCTTCAGACTCAGTAATGGCACCAAGATTGAACCTGTATCAATCTGGTAAATATTACTCACCTCCTACCTGGTGACTCACTGAGAACATACCTCAGAGGCTCTTGCAGTGACTGAGCCCAAAGGGCTGCTGGTAGGCAGAGATATGTGGAGGCAGGTCTAAGGGTGCCTTGAGCCTTTTGCTGACCTGTTCCTGTGCCTGGTGTTAGTGGAAGCTGGGCTAGGCACAGAGCTTGGTCCTTCCCATGCACACCAAGGCCCAGCAAAGTCACTCACAAACTGTGGGTCACTTTGTAAATCCAAACAGGTTGCCCAAGGCCAGTCACAGGCACAGGTAGTGTCTGATATTCAACTGAACCAGAGTCCTTCTTAAGAGGTCGCAGAACAAACACAACCAGAGGCCAGCTTCAGAAAACATCAGAGTAGGATCCAATTAGTTCACAAGCAGCAGATTCAAAGGGAGATCTTGGCAGGCACCAGATTCCATCCTACTGAACTTGATCTCCAGCCCAAGCCTCATCCAGAGCTTCTTGACACAAGTGGCCTTCCTTGACTCATGCTGCAGACTTTGCCAAAATCTTTCAATGCTCCACAAATGTCAAACAAGTAGCAACCAACCTCAGTGTATTCTTGCTAAGCAGCTTTCAACCCAGCAAAATTGATAACTGATATCAACCTGCACCGTAACTTCTGGAAGGTGGGCCCAAGCTTGGCATAAGTGGTGACCAGTGTGGGCCTGGAACGTAGCTTAAAGTAAACTGCAACAAGTCCAGCACGAGTGTTGGCTTGCTCCTGCTCCCACTGAGGCATACACCAAAAGGCTCAAGCTTGGCACAAATGACAGTTCGCCTTGTAACACAGCATTGCTTCCACTAAGCACCTCCAAGTCCAGCACCGGCGGCAACCAAACACAGATCACTTGGTGCCCCCTACCAACTGGCTCCATGCCTGGCACAAATGGTGGCTTGGTCTGCACCAGAACCCCTCCCAAGAGACTCCAGAAAAACGTACTCAGTACACCACTTAATCTGCTCCACAAACAACACACCAAAAGGGCAGACTTGGTTGGTGCCAGAGCTTCACTAAAGTGACTCCTGCTCTTTGGGGTTGGCCATCACACAACAGCTCATCAGCTGTAGTCACAACCAGCCTCATAGCCTGAGAGTCAACCCTACCCACTGATGTGTCAACAACAACCAAGGTCCAACTACAAAAGGAGGACACACACAACTCATAGGAGGCAGCTGGCTTCAGGTGACCAGGGAGACTGTGACACTGGACCTCACCTTCTATATAAGGCCACTCTGTCAAGACTGGGACAGGTAGCAGTTCTATCTAACACAGAGAAACAAACACAAGGAGCTGGGAGAATGAGGAGACAGAAAACACATGTCTCAAATGTAAGAACAGGATGAACTTCATAAAAAAAGAACCAAATGAATGGGAGACAAGCAATCTACAAGATTCAAAACACTGGTTATAAGAATGCTCAATGGACTTAAGGGAAGAATAGATGGCCATAATGCAAACTTCAACAAAGGGATAGAAAGCATTTAAAAAGGAGACAGAAAATATAGAAGACACCAGTCAGAAATGGAAAATACAGTAATTAAAATGAAGAATACACTCGAGGGTATCTACTAGATAGCATTAACCATCCCAATATTTGCTTTATAGGGACACCAGTAGAAGAGAGAGAGCAGAGGATTGAATACCTGTTTGAGGAAGTAACGACCGAAAAATTCCCTAACCTCAAAAATGAAATAGAAATGTACGTCCAGAAAATGCAGAGTCCCAAACAAGAGGAACCCCAAAAAGCCCACATAAAGACACATCATAAATAAACTTCTAAAGGTTAAAGACAAAGAGAGAATCTTAGAAGTAGCAAGAGAAAACCAGTTAGTTGCGCATAAACCAGCTGCCATAACTATGTCAGCTGATTTCTCAACAGAAATTTTGCAAGCCACAAGGAAGTAGCAAGAAACATTTTAAGTGATGAAAGGCAAAGGCCTATAACCAACATTACTCTATCCAGCAAGGCTCTCATTGAGAATCCAAGAAAAGATAAAGAAATCCCTAGAAAAGAAAGGAACCTACAGAAGTACTATTAACTGTACTAAATATAAGTTAAAGGGACTTCTTTAAGGAGAAAAGATAAAAAATATGAATTAAAAATATAAAAAAGAAAAATTCTCACTCACAGAGGCAATAACAGTAAAAGCAGTGGATCAATCAACCATAAAGCTGGTACAAAGATTAAATGCAACATAGGAATATCATGTGTAATCAGAACAATAAATTAAGGGATACACACAAAAGAGGTAAAAAATAAAGACAAAAACAAACATGGAGCATGTGAGTAAAATTGTAGTGATTTCAGAATGTTCCAAATTATGCAACCTTTACTTACAATATAGTGTTATAAAAATAGCTTTGTATATATAAAGCACATGGTAACCACAAAGCAAAAGTTTATAAGAAATATACAGGAAATAAAAAGAAAGGAATCTAAACATAATGCCATAGAAGGTTATCATCATACAAGAGTGGAGAGTAAGAGAATAAGAAACAGAGAACTACAAAAAAGTCATAAAATTATTAATAAAATGGCAGTAACTACATACCTATCAACAATTACTTAAATGTAAATGAACTAACTGCTCCAATCATGAGACACACCGTGGCTGAATGGGTTAAAAAACAAGGCAGGTACATATGAGCCTACAAGAAAACTCCTCAGCTCAAAGGACCCACACAGACTGAAAGTACAGGGATGGAAAAAGGTACTTCGTGCAACTGGAGAGCAAACAACAACAAAAGCTCTGTTGGCAATACTTGTATCAGAAGCTCTAAGCACTTCAAAGTGTTTGAGTCTTAATCTCCTAGTGTCCTAAGGAATTGGCAAATATTTTATAAACATGTCCTGTTTACCTTTCTTTTCAACAACTCATGTTAGAATTGTACTCATTTTTTTAATCTTCAGTTCAGATGCCCCCCAAAAGCAACCTGAAAGAACTGTCTGATGGAAAGCATTCTCTGCCCCTTCTGTTTTTATTTTGACTCCATTGACATGCCATTTAGGAAATCTAGGCTGGTGATCTGACACCCATTTCCAAAAGCGTTGTAAAATAAATGTCCTCCTTTATGCAAATAACAGTTATAATAATTGTAATACTAAATGAATCTGTTTTTTAAGCACAAAATTGCTACCTTTAGAGGATGTACCAAAAAATCTCTTCTGCTTTGATTAAGATTTTTTGCCTTCAAGGCTCATCTGTCATCTGATTTTAACGCAACCTACTATAAAACAGTAGAGTTCTTGTTGGCCCACACATCCACTGTGTTGGGATAGGTAACCTCCAGGGCCTGCTTCTCTAAGGCTCCACTCAGGTGGCCCAAAGAGGGTGGACTCAGGGAGGAGCTATGACCAGGAGCACAAATTGTACTCCAAATTATTTGGGGGTGACCTGAAAGCTCTAATTTCCCAATAAGCTAATTGCAGAGATGGGCCTGCTCTGGGAACGGGAAGGAGCAGTAATAAACAATGATCCATGCATGCACCAGAGAGCGGCAGTATTTCATCTAGAGACTCCTATTTCCTACTATAAAGTTCCAGGAAACTGTCTTTTATCTGCTGATAAAAAATTTGAAAGCAACTCCAAAAAAAGAACGAAAGAGTAGAATATAAAATTTATGGACCTACGTCTATATATATCTTTATCCATCCAGTATTCACTAAACCTTGAGCAAGTAAGGTGAGCATTTTGTAATGTTCAAGACCTGCCAACTGAGTCTTCACCAACTTGATGGAGAGCTTCCCTTTAAGAGAGGGGACTTTAAGTCATGGAATCTTGAGGGACTATATAGACTGAGAACACACTGACAGCTGTCAGAGGGGAGACTGGCCGGGGGTTAGGGTGGGGGGGGTGACTGGATGGAAAACAGTGAAGGGATTAGCAAAGAGCACATACATGTACCTGACCCATAGTCACAGACAACGGTTTCACGATGGCCGGGGTGGGGGGGGGGTGCTGGGTGGAGGTGGGCAAAGGAGTGGTGGAAATGCGGATATTTGTAATAGTGTCAACAATGAAAATTTAAAAAATATTAAGAAACAATGTAAGTAAAGGAGAGGGTAGGTCAAGGTATACGTAAGAAGTGAAATGTTGGAATGGTGACATTTTCCAATTGCAACAAGGAACATAATTTTGAGTTCGAGAAGACTGAGAAAGGTCTGGAAGTGTCGAGTGAGGTGGCCTAGAACAGTTAATTTTAGATTAAATTTAAAAGCATTCTGATAACTTCCAACCCATAGATCAGGGGTGTCAAACTCATTTTCACCAGGGGCTACATCAGCCTTGTGGTTGCCGTCAAAGGGCCGAATGTAATTTTAGAACTATATAAAAGTAACTACTCTTTCACAGTTAAGTGAGAGCTCGGCGTTGCAGCCGGGTAGAAACAAGGTGCCAGGCCGGATAAAACAAGGCAGAGGGCCGGATTCGGCCTGTGGGCCTTGTGTTTGCCACCTGTACCATAGATTATGTTATTGCTGTCCTAGTTTTAATCTGTTTTATACACTTTAATTTAGATATTGTTATTAATATCTACTATTATTTTTGTTGATATTATTTGTTTTACATAAAATTGTGTGTTTATGTTCACGCACATATTTCCAGACACTTTTGCTCACTCTTTTAACTTATTTCTTACTTCCTGGCCTAGTTTTCTTACACCAAAGTTCATTCTTCAGTCACTTTTATTAAGAACTTTGATATAACAGCTTTAGCATGTCTGAAAACACCTACAGTGAAAACGTCTCATTTTAGAATGATAATATCCTACGTATATAATTCAAGCTATGTCAGTTAGAGTAATTTGTCTCTACATTGGATGATGTTCCATTGTCTGCTGGCATATATCACTATGATAAGAACTCTTCTGTGTAAATATTGTCATTCCCTTTTAAAGTAGCATGTCATTTTTATAAGCTCTTCTTTTTCTCTTTTTTGGGATTCTGCAATTTTTCTCCAAAGTGGGAACAATATTTATAATACCTAAGATCTGAATGCTTTCTGGATCTGAGGATTCGTATTTTTCCAGCAGTTATAAACCTCTCCTAGCCAATCTCACTTCCAGTATTTCTCCCAATTCTCTCTATGCTCTCCTTCTGATGTTCTTATTTAAACCTCTTATGTTTAAACTTGTTTTTACATTTCCATGTTTTATTTCTTTGTGTAGCCTCTTTGGTAGTCAAAATAGGTAATTTTCTGAGATTTTTATTGTTTTGAAATTCTGGATTGTGAATTCTGTTTTTTGGAGTAATGGAGTTTCACCCAGAGATATCGCACTTATTTCTGCAAGATGCTCTAGAATTATCACTGCCCTGGATCCAGTTTTGATGCTGATTATTAGGTTGGAGGATATCTAACCTTGTAGCTAATGAATATTTGAAATCCAAGGTATAAAAATTCTCAGAGTAAACTATTATTTTTCACCCAAAACTCAAACAAAGAAAGGCTGGCATCTTTTTCCCTTCCATGCTAATGGACAGATAATTTCTGGTTCTTCCCATCTTGGCCCTTACAGTACCCAAACTTTATGTCTAGGGGTCATTTCCACCTCTGTGCTTTGCATGGGCACCAGGTCTGCCTTCCACACGCTCCCACAAGGAGTAAAGTCGGACCCTCTGGATTCCCAGATCCCTGCACCCACATTCTCATTCCCATAGTCCAGCAGCCATGACTCAGCCCTGGCTTCCAGGTCACTTACTAGTCCCTAGGGATTCTTTTAGTTTTCAGCTTAAAGAGCTATTTGTTATATTCATCTACCATTTCTAATTTCTACCAGGTGTGTTTTCAGATTATAATTCCCCAAACATCACTCTAGGCATTTTATCTTCTTGGTGTGGGGGCACAAGAAAAAAAAACTTACCTCCCACCTTCTAGGTTGTTTTCTCTGGGCTACTAACAAAATTAACAGATTAACAGGAGAAAATTTCTAAAGATTACTCTAAATGTACATGCGGGGGTGCTGTAAATAGGAGACCCAAGGAGGCACTGGGCAGTCGAGATGCACATGCCATTCTGGAGCTCGGACTGAAAGGGTGGGTATGGTGGTTAGGGACTTCAAAGGGCAGGAAGCCAATTTACATGAAGATGGAAAAGCAAATGTTTGGGAAATAAATGTTTGCTGGGTCATTTTTAACAATGGGGCATGGAAAGGACTTTTATCAAACTGATCTTACTAGGCTCCTCTCCATCATTACACAGGAGTTTATAATAAACTATAGTTATCTGTGAGAATATCTCCCTTCCTCAGATCCCCTGCCCAAATTCCTTTTAGGAACGTGGGGGAAAGGTCAAAGGTTTTTCCTGAGTCTTTTGTTTCTTAAAAATAATCATCTTAAAATAATCAATATCTTAAAAAAGCATAGTTTGGCACAGTAAACTCTGCTTCCCTTCATTGGTAATCATTAATTTCATCTGTTTCTCTTTAACTGCTGTTATAATTTCCAAAGTGTTCCTATTTATTTTGTATCCAAATATCACAAAAGGAATGGGCTAATTCTGTTCAATATAGAATTTCTTACAGAGTGTTCAATGGGGCAGTTTTATGCTAGGCTGCCTCAAAACTGGCTGGCCTCCATGGGTGGTTCATTTTAGTCTGTAGGCTTTGGCTAAGGTAGAAATTTTTGGTCCAATCAGTTGTGGTTCAGGGTAGTCATGTGCCATAACATAAAAAGTGATACATTGTAGACAAAGAATTACTTTTGAACAACTTTTCTGGAAAAGTGCTTTGGCATAACAATCATTGAGGCTCTAAGGAAATTTCAATTATAATTTAGTAATTAATTGATGCTTTTTATTTATTTAGTGTGCATTTTTCTTATCTCACTAAGCAAGGTTATATCAGGAATTATCTCCTATCACACTATCACATTTACTGTCAATACTCAATAAGCACATTTCGATGGACGGAGCAAATAGGAGGAATATCATAGAGTGTAATGAGTTTAAGACAAGTCAAAATAGTTAAAATAGTTGCGTAAAGACAGTAGAGCACACAGAAGCTGGGTTGAGTTACATAGGCAAAAGGCTACATAATTATAAAAAGATGAAAGGAGGAAAAAGAAGAGATATTAAATATATAGGAAAAATAAGGTCTTATGTTAAAAATAATACTAAGAAGAAAATCCCAATTAATTACCTGAAGGAGATTACAGGAAATAATCATGTAAAAATATACTGCAGAAAAAGAGAGAGGGGAAAAATCACTTAAAGAAGGAGGAAGAGGAGAAAATATGATTTTACCCCTGAAATGGTAGCAGGTCCAAATGCAAAATATTTTGTAGAGAAAAATAATGATGTAAAATAATTTTCACAAATATTTTATCTGCAATAAATAAATGTCCTTGATAAATGAAGGAGAGGACCCCTTGATTTAATTTTCTGTACACTGAGGGAAAAAATGTCTAAAACCATCATGAGAAAATTGTCTTATAGTGCATTGGAAAGGACTGATATTGATATTTCATGATTAACTTTTAATTATAAATCCTAGACTCAAGAGTTTAAAATATCGCCCATTCGAGCAAGAAAAACACTGAAGTTTTCAAAACTGGGAGCCCAGCTCATCATTAACAACATTTAGTTTAGTTACAATTTCTAATTTTGCATTTGTTTTTCCAGATGGTAGAATATTTATATCACAAAAGTTTTTCTCTTAATAATAATATGGACTTATTATTTTGTTATAATTTTCTGTGAAAAGGTAAGGAATTTAAATGAAAAGAACTTCAAAATAAATGTAAACATTCAGACCATTGTGGGGGGGAAGTGTTTTATTGCAAAGACTTTCCTAAGAAGCATATTGTCAGTGAGCCTTCCTGCGTAAATATGGTTTGATGTTACCGACCTTGTTCATTTTGTTTCAGTGCTTTGGTAACGCATTGCACGATTGGAAAAATTCCCAGACCTTATGAGACTGGATAGAATTTTCACCTCCCTCAAACTTCTGTGTTTAGTGAGTGCCTTTCCCAATTACAGCTGCATTCTGACAATAAGTAGCCATTGTCCTAAGTGGTGAGCAAAGAAGGCCAAAAGGCTTGAGGCTAAAAGAGACAAGTGAATGTAATCTCCAGTTACACAAGGAGACAAAAAAACTTGCTCCTACGTTCGTTCTAAAGTTTTCATACCAGGGGCCGAGCAGCATGGCTCAAACTCTAAGACAGATCATTTAGAAAGTCACAGAGCTAGAAATGAGCTGTAGAAGAAATAGGCTCAGGAAACAAGCTACAGAGGCAAAAGAAGGGCCCTTGGAGCTTAGGAGAGAGAAAAGTAAAGGTACTGTGCCTGGGGGAGGGGGGCTGGGGACAACTCAGGGGTGCTCCTGGGAGAACAAGGGGGTCTTATGTCCTAAGGGCTTTTTAGGTGGAGATTTTAGGGGAGGTCTCAGGGGAGGCTCTTACAAGAATATTTATCAGCTTTCCAGGTGTGTCCCTTTGGGGTCATGCTCTCCACTGATTGGTTGGCACCAGAGGTCGGGGGTCATAGTTAATACAGATGGTCCTGATGTCAGTCATGGCATCCCTTGTCTGGTTTTGCTGCTTTTTGGGGCCTGGAGCTGAATCACAACTGAGGCCTAGGTGTTATCCTTAGAGGCTGATACTTAAGGAAGTAATTGTACAAGGACTCCCACAGCGGTCTCACGAGGCCACTCTTCTGCCCCTTATTCTTCCTTAAGGGGGTCTACCGCATCACTAGCAACATGCCAGGGGAGGGTCTGAACCGAGAGACCAGTGATATGCTAGGGGAGGAAAGGTTATCCTGGGGCAAGGTCCTTGTTGTCCTAGTTTTGCCCATTGCTAGGCACCCAGGGACTTTTGCCCAGGTGACCTTCTGTCCCTGGCCCCTCCTGTCTGCCCTGCTCATGGCTCTCTAACTGCTTACCACAGATTTGGGAATATAATTGCATTTGTTTGCAACCTAGTGGGAACCTGACTTTCATCATCACTTCCATATCAAACTCTTTATTGGGAGTTACCAATTTTCTAAATTACTCAAATATTTGAAGAAATGACAGAAAACCAATCTAAATACTTTTTTCATTTTTTATCACTTGTGAGTTTGTTTCTGAGGTGATTATATCCCCTTTGAAGCTTTTTTAAGTCATGATTCTCACTTGTTCGCATATGGTGTTAAAATCCAACAAGAGTGGACTCTTCTGAGCCAGGGTTTCCCGAAGGGCACGCGATGGTATTAGAGATTCCGATTTTACATGTTGCAGAAAAGGTGGATTGAGGAAGTCTAGGTTGTTCCTTTACTGTATTGTTCTTTAGAACTTTTGTCATTACAAATGCTTCCTTGTGAATGTCCAAAAAGTGACTACTTTATATAATGTTTCCCAAGGATATTAGTCATGATTTTTTTTTTCATTCAGCATTTTTTGAGATATCCTCTAGTTGCAGGAATTTTTACAGTGACATCTTGGATAATTAGACCTAACTGCAACAAGGCCCCTTCCCTAGGAACAGGAACAAAAGCCACTACCTTAGTACAGACCCCAAGTCACTTAGTGACAAAGTGTGGGGGAAAATGAAGGGCATTTTTTTCTTTGAATTTCAGTATAGGCACTTCACAAAAGAGGATATCCAAACAGCAAATACACATATGAAAAAGTGCAGAAAGAAAATGCCCACCAAGAGCAGAAATGAGAAAAAAAATTATAGGATGTTCAAACAGTGAAGTACTATAAAATATTAAAAACAAATCAACCACAGCCTAATAAAACAGTATGGATAACTCTCAAAAACTTAATATTGAGTGAAAAAAAGCGTGATATAAAATGTTATATACTTATGATTTTATTTGTGCAAAATTTTTTTAAAAATCAGGAAAACTAACCTTTTGTGTAGGGGTAGGGGTGGGGAGGGATGACTGCTTAGGTGTTACAACCATCAAAAAAGGAAAAAATAGTTACCATGACAAGCAAGATTGAGGTCACCTGTGATGGGGAGGAATTCAGGGGACGGTGACTGGGAAGAGCCTTTTCAGGTGAAGGTAAGGGGGTCTGAGGTACTGGAAACCTTCTATTTCTTTTCCTGGGTCATAGCTGTTGGAAAATCTGCAGGCTCTCTGTCCCAGCTGTGCTATGGCCGCAAGATGATAATAAAACACCACAGAAATGGTCACTCTTCATCAACTCTCTTGCCTCTCTTTATAACAGTCGCTATGTCGCTGAATTTCTTTTTTCTCCTGTACGCTGATGCACCAATGGAAGTAAGCTGGGGACTAGGAGAAAGTCTTTTAGACTGAATCTGGTATTATAAAGAAGGACCCTCCTCGTTGTTCCAGTGACAGAAGTTATAATGCTTTTTGTGAGGCAATATTAGACTTCCCCTCTTACAGCAGCTGTTCAGGGTTTTACAATTTCAGTGTCACTTTTGTGAGGGCCGATAGTTCTCAAATTTCAGTTGCATGTGAATTAGCCAGGAAACTTGCAAAAAAAAAAAAAAAAGCAGTTTTTAGGTGGTACCCTTAGAACATCTGCTTTAGTAAATCTGGGTAGAATCTTAGAATCTTCATGTTCCTGGTTCCCCCAGATAATTCTAATGAAAGTAGTCTAAGGACCATAGTTTGAGGAGCAACCGAATGGATTTGTTGCCAACAGCGCCAGCACGTTCAATGCTATCTCAGCCTTAGGTAACAGACTCACGTGAAAGTTCAGCTGTAGGTGTTTGTTTCTTTATTCCTAGCATCTTCGAACTTCCTCATATTAATAGCCTAAGTTAGATAAACCAATCTCCTGTAAAATGGGAATATAAAGCCTACTTCACAGGGTTCTAATAAGGGATCAGTAAAGTGTATAGCATTCTGAAAACACCTAATAAGTAGGAGTTTTTTTTAGCTTTTTTAAAATTAAAATACAGAGTCTGGCGGAAGTAACGCCTGCTTGCGTGGGGTTGGCAGGGTAATCATATGGGTGTAATAATTTATAGTTTTAATTTGAACATTCCACCTAAAATGTCCTGAGGTGTGCTTGAGTGCGATATTGTCATGTTACAGAATTACATGCTTATGATTTTGTAATAAAATAGGGCGTTATTTGTGCCAGAACCTGTGTATCATCATTAGCAGAAATAGCAGATCAGGATAGAAACACCAAATTGTGTTTAGGAAACTGATTGCCTCCATCCGGACTTTCCATTCCCTTCACCCTCATAGGGAGTTAAGGTTACCTGAGTGCAGATTAAAGGTCAGTAATCCTGGCTTCTGCCCCATAAATGACAGACCATCTGATTCTGTGAAAATCACTCAGGGGCCTCTGATTTCTTATATCTAAGATGGAGAGTAGATGTGACCTAAATATTAAAAAAGCATAAACTAAGAAATGTGACTTAGGGGAGTCTGGCGAGGTTGTTGGGTGGCTTTCTGAAGCAGAGAAAAATTGCTCTCACATACTGTTACGTCAACAAACCTTAAAGTCTTGCCTTTTAATTTTTATTATTTTATTCACTTACTGACCATACCTCCTGCCACTCCCAACCCCACTGCAATGTATGACATTTTCTAGAGAAACCAAGTGCAAACGCAGATGTCAGCCTTCCCAGATTATGACCACCCTTCCTTTGAGGTCGTTTTGGAAATGACTTGATATCCTTCTTATAAAGATTACTGTTACCAGTGCTCAGAAGATGTTGACTATAGAGACGAATGTGAAACAGGCTTCTGTTATACAAAACATATTCTCTCAGAGCACAAGCAAAGGCATTTGAGGTCAGAGGTAGTAGGAGGGAAAAGTCTTGTGTGATACTGTTCATTTAGAATGAAAACATCCATGGCTTTAGGCAAACTTAAACTTCAGCAGTTCTAGGCACTCTTCTAGACACATAGGACTGCTTTATTCAGACTTTGGGAAAATGTAGCATGTGGCTCGCATTCGGTCACCAAATGACAATGGTAAATATCCCAGTTAGCACGGGTACGGTTTTCTAGTCTCCACATATTCGGGAATGACACCCCAGGCGTTAGGCTAATCCAGGACTTCGACATTCCCAGACGCTGATAGGACTAGCTCTGTGACCTTGGATGAGTCATTTCACTTTTCTGAGCTCTACAATAATGGTATTAGATGCTGCAAAGATAAAGTCTATCTGTATTGTGATATTTTTTTTTAATTTTTTCTACGTGACCCTACACTTGGGGTATGAGAACTTAGAAAAATGCTCAATAAAGCGAAATGTTTCTTCAAGATTAATGAAAAATGTCAGCACTGCTGCATCTGGAAACTTGAGTGCCAAGGGATAAGTGGTATCTAATAATTAATAAAAAGTGGTTGTGAAGCATTTTGCAAATATAAAATGCCAGCTAATTTATAAATATTTAAATAGTTATGAAATTTAATATGAATATTACATAGATACCGTTTTGATTTCCTATGCTACTTTATTGCCTCAGAGTGCTTCACTAATATTAATTATGTTAATGTTGATATTATTGCTGCTACTTGTATGGTTTCTTAAGGGGTACACACCCGGTAAAGAGGAGAAATAGGTGCAAATAATTAGCTGTATGATTTTACCTCTGGAAGACAATATGCTTTTCTGTTACAATGTATTGGAAGTTTAAGTCAATTAAGTGTCTCGTTCATAATTCACCTTTTCTCTTAGATCTGATTTTGACTTTGCTTCTTCTTATTCACTCAATTACAAACTCCTCCAAGTCACATGTCATTTTATGCATTTTTTCATCCCTCTACAGTTTCTCAGTCTAAGGTTTACTGGACTGCTGGAAAAAAAAAAAAAAAAAAACCCTCCTCCCGCCCCAGAAACACTTGCTAAGGGTTCAGCCAACAGGAAACGCTCACAAGTCTCAGTGGTCCCACCTCAGAGCTCAGGTAATCCTTACGTCCTCAAAAGCAAGCACAGTCGTCTCACCTGAGAGGTAAGAAACTGAGTCCAAGGCAGGCTGACAGGGGCACTAGCTTAACCCACCTAGAAAATGATGGAACCAACTCTATTCGATGCCAAAATGCTTGTTCTTTTCTCATTACCTAATACTATCTCCGTAGAAATATATCAATTAATTTTTAAACAGTGGAGTTGTTGGGGACAGGATTTTGTAAGGAATTACTGTATTTTTAAAAAATCATTACTTGGGAGTTAGAAAAGGCTCTGGAAACTTGACTGAGGAATAGGGAAACAGAGAGTCAGAGGAGGCATAATGAAGAGGGACAAACAATAGCTAGGCCTAAAATAGGAAGAAAACATTTGAATAATAGTAATGCTGTGATAACTTCTTTGTAGACAGGAAGACAGACCAGAACTCACAGACCACTTCATGGTATAACTGCTGCAGGGAGGAGGGAGGATCAGGAATAGAATTTACCTAATGCCCTGTGGGCTTAGCTGTGGAGGTGTGAAGGAGTCTGTAAGCAAAACCACAAAGTAAGCACCGGAGAAAGTAATTGGCTTTGCTGATAAGAGACAGGAAGAGAGCTGGCTGCAGGTGGGCCCAGTGATAAGCAGAATGTATGATGCTGGGCAGACTTGATTGAAATAGTTTAATAAAAGCATGTGACTGTTGCCAATTAGAAACTGGAAGTAAAATATGATTCTGCTGCTAATTTTGTATCCAAGTAGAATTATGCTGTGATTAGGCTAATAGAATGACATTGAAAATCTGTAGGTACTGCATTGGAGACTCACTATCTATCAAGCAGCTGAACAGAAGCAGTAAAGCATCACTATCTCTACTTTGCCTGGCCCATGAGAGGCTCACGCAGAAATAGGCTTGTGTGGAGGCAGCTGGAAGGGCAATAGAGGCTTCCCAAGGCACACAGGAAGAGGGTACAAACTTCAAGACCCAGGCCCCAGAGGATTCTTAGTCTGCTGGGAATATGTACCTTTGAATGTGCCATACCCAGAGACTTTTAGGACAATCTACAAATAATTCTTCTACAACCTGCTAAGCGTCTTGCCCTGTGGAAATCCTGCACTTACTAGACAGGGCTTCCCAGAGGAACAGACTGGGAACTAGTGTCCTCTGTGATATAAAGCCCTGGTGTTTTAAACCAAGAAGTTCCCGCCAGGGATCCCTCTGATGAAGGTCAGCGGCCACTCCAACTCTGATGAGTAAGAAAGAAGGAGAGTGTTCAGCAATGGAGAGGTAAACTGGTGTCCGAGAGTACATCAAATGGTCCCAGCCGACTGAGGAGCAGGGTATTCTCTTCCATCCTTCGGCACTGCTACAGTCTCTTTCCCCTTGATTCCTGCCACCTCTCTCTTCTGCACCGTCCACAGTGGGACTTGGATTAAAGGCTGCTTTACATCTGCTGTGTGTCTTAATTTCCCAAGAGTATATGAATTAATTTACAACAAAGAAAGTCTCTTTCTATTTCCATGAAATGTGATGCACGGTGTCACTCAGCAGCTAGTGACATGTGGGTCGGCAATAATAAGGTCTTGCTTTTTGAAATAATCTGTGAACAATCCATAGTTAACTGTTCTTCCTATTCAAATTAATTCAGATATTGAAATTATATTGCAGAGCATCTGAATTCTTAAAGCACTATGCAACCTAAGGGTAACCTGATAGAAGGAACCATTATCTTTTCTTTGAAACAAAAACTATTTAGCAAGCACTTAAAATCAAAATATACAAACCACAACCAACCTGAATGAAGGACCTCAGCCTCCTGAAGCTGGTAATGCTAGCTGGTTTCCCACCCTTGTTCTCCCCATACTACCACACTAATATTCAAGTCCAAGTATGTAAGTTAACCCTGCTATTCTTTCCCCCAAGGTGATAATACTTGCTTGGTTGGATGTACCAAAGTGAAACCTATTAAACAGATAAGATTGAATTACTTCTACTTTCACATCTCAAGAAAATGACCTATTTTTTTAAAGTCAGAGAGCCTGATGTTTGGTTCAAATTTCTTTAGTTCAAGTTCATTTACTAGCAACAGCATAAAAGGACCATACTCTTGATGTGTTTTGACAAGGAACTAAATCTTGAGTCATTATAATAGTCTGATGCTGATTTTTACTTTATTGGTTCTGCAGTTTAATTGAGAAGAAAGCTGATTTGGTTAATTAAAGAAGTCAAGTTGCCAGACAAATGCTTATCGAACAAATGAGTGAATGAAAAAATGATAGTAATGTATGCACATAATAAACATTAAAATAATATAAATTCAAACGCGCACTGTTCTACCTAATTGTCTTCTTTCCGTCCTATAGAAGTAATAGTTGGAACAATTATCCTTTTCTTTTCTTTTTTTTTTTTAGTGTATGGACATTCTTCCAGATTAAGTTAAGGATTTTGAAATGAGGCTATTACCCCAGATTATCTAGATCTACCCAATTAATCACGAGGGTCCTTACAAGTGAAAGAGGAAGGCAGCAGAGCCCGAGTCAGAAATTTGAAGATGTTGTGCTGCTGTCTTTGAAGACAGAGGAAGTGGCCATGAGTCAAGGAATGCGAGAAACCTCAAGAAACTAAGAAGGCAAAAAAACTGATTTGTTAAATTTTTAAATATTTTTTTGAGAGTTTCCAGAAGGAATACAGCCCTGCTGATGCCTTGATGTTAGCCCAGTGAGACTCATTTCAGACTTCTGACCTCTAGAACTGTAAAATCATAGCTGTTTTAGGCCACAAAGTGTGTGGTAATTTGTTACAGCAGCAATAGGAACTAATACAGTGCATATGTAAAAATATAAATTATCCCTAATAGTGTGCACCCTGAGAAGATTCATTTGATATGAACCTCAAGAAGGAATGTATCTGCTGAGATGTACTCCCCATGGTCAACTGAGGGCCAGATCTTTGTAAGTCATAAGAATCTAGTAGCCATTTGCTGAAGGGACTTCTCAAGTACTCAGGACAGAGGGAAGAACCTGACTGCACTCTTAGGCTTGCTGCACTATGCCTGCTTGCTTATGTTGTCTGAGTCAACCACTGCAAGGAAACCCGGGTTTTGACTTTCTACCAAGGGGTTCAGATCTGCTCTGTCCAATCAGAACTGCATAATTTGAATACCGCATTTACATAAAACAGACCTAATTGGGAACCTGGGTAGGAAATTTCACTGTAAAAGGTGGCCTTTCCATTAACTTGCTGGAATACAGTTTAGGTTGCTGTCTGAATCTGTGTCTCCCAGGTTGCAGCTTCTTTTTGATAAAATAAATTCTTTTTATTCCTTATTTCAGTATAATATTAACTTTGGTTTACAATAGGAGTAATTTAATTGACCATAACACACCCTAGGGTCAGGCCAGTTAAATGCAATAAGAATTGGAGAATGAAGGGAGAAAACAATATTCATAATGTTTACTCTGTGGCATCTAATGAGCCCTTTACTGGCATTAACCTGTCTGACTCTAAATTTCACACCTGTTTTACAGATGAAGAAACTGAGGTATAGCAGGGTGAAATGCTTACCCAGTATTACAATGGTAATAGGTGGCAGAGCCAGAAATGACCCTATTAACTTGTCATATATTAACCTCTAACATATGACACATGAAGCATTGTGCTAACCTGCAGTAGTCAATCAAACAGAACATGTTTGTGTGGCATGTAGATTGCTTGCTCTTGTGAAGGTTCCCTCCGTTCTGTCACAATCATCTTTCTGAAACTTTCTCATTGATGAAAATCACCGCTGGCCTTAGTCACTATGTCAGAGATTGCACATCCACACCGTGCAGAAAATAAGGAGCAGAACCAGTGCTTATCTTGTCCACACACTGTGGAATGTTCACTACAAGCTGTTAAACCAAGATTAACTTTAGTAGTGCCCTCATGCAGACTGAGGAGAGGGCTGGATGCTCAGCTGAGTGAAGTAAAAGTTGGCGTAGCCAAAATGAGGTGGTAGACATAAGTCTGAGTTAGAACATAAAAAAACATTTACAAATAAACAAAAAGCAAAAGGTTAGAGGAATTACAGTAAGTTTTCAATGAATCCTTCTCTTGATTATAAGATCATCATTTAATTAAATGGTCACTGATTGATTGCATCATTCAGAAAAGAAATCTCACGGTCATTGTTCAATTGCTCAGGAGCCTCTTTTGAAGGCTCCGGGATTTTTTCCCATTACTCTTGAAAATATACCTCTTGACTCTCTCAAATGACATTGTAAAGATTGGTAAACCTACTTCTGCAATTTTATTTTTAAGCAACAAGAGAATGTTGGTGTGTCTGCATAGCTTAATGTCATTTCATCGGAATCTTCTAGAGCATAGCAGTTCGAATTGTTTTAAAAAAAGCAATAAACAAACAGGAAAAAATATGGTCCATGATAGATGTAGCCACTGTCTCAGGGCTCAGAAAAACAAAGCAGCCCCACCACACTGTTCCAGAAATGACCATAGCAACAGCCCTCTAAACTATAAGCCCTTTCTTACAAACACTTATAAATCAACACACATTACTGACAGAAAATTAAAAGATCTGTAACATAAAACTTCCTTTAGTAAAATAGTCATAAGATGTAAACCCTCAAAATGTGTAGAAGTTTTAGAGAATGAGCAGGCTACCATACTAGATCCTACTCTTACTTGAATTTTGTGTCAACCGGGGCAATGGTTTGTTTTGTTTTGTTTTTAAAGCAAATGTCTTAACAATTTCTGATTTAAGATAACAAAAACAATCTATGTGACCCACAGAAAGGAAAAAGTTCCATAGGTAAGACACAGAGCTTAGGTTAAATCTATTAAAAGCCTTCTTCCTGTCTACATTTTGCTTGAAGGGGGAGCTACATATGGGTTCTGACTGAGCAAGCCTGCAGGCATGAGAGACTGGAAAGACAGGGAGTTCAATATCTCAAATGCAGACCCATCAATTGCACAGGAGGAGAGCAAGTGAGACTCAGGAGACGTGGTTGCAGCAAGCAGGGAACTGGTTGCGAAGGTTCTCTGAGTTTGTCCTGCCCCATGATAGTTTCCTCTTCCTCTTAGACTTTTTTTACAATTTGAGTCCTATTGTCTTTCTTCTTTTGTTCCACTCTTCCAATGCACTCCTCTTCTTTTCATTTTTTCTCTTTCTCTACTTTATTTCCATGAATAAAGTTTTTCTGTCTGCTTTTATCTTCCTGTTTAAGTGATTGTAACAAGGAACTGAGGTTTATTTTTATTACTTTACGAATATGGAATAGCTTTAAGTTTTGTTTTGTTTTTCTAAAAGATTTTATTTATTTATTTTTTTAGAGAGAGGAGACGGGAGGGAGAAAGAGAGGGAAAGAAACATCAATGTGTGGTTGCCTCTCACACACCCCCTACTGGGGACCTGGCCTGCACCCAGGCATGTGCCCTGACTGGGAATTGAACTGGCAACCCATTGCTTCACAGGCCAGCACTCAATCACACCAGCTAGGGCAGTTTTAAGTTTTTTGATCTTCATTTTAGGTAAGTTGAATATTTTAAGTATAATTTTTAACTGTATTTTTCCTTTCTAAAGTTAGTTTCTTTTAAGTTCCTCAACACTGATATTTTTCTAAGTTGTTCTTCAAAGACAGTGTTGCCACCTTTCAGCTGATAGACCCTCTCATGTGTCTGCTTTTCTTCACTTCCTTCATCAACAGATGCCATCCAAGCGGTCCCATATTTTAGAGGGACAGTGAAATGTGGCAGAGAGTGCTGCTTTTCACAAAGGAGCAGTCATTCTGCTAAAATGCACAAAGAGAAATTGTCAAATTTTGTTTGGGGACTTAGATTTAAATTTTTGTGGCTGCACTGATTGAGTATTAAAGTGAGAAGTGTTTTACTTGTGTATTTTTCCTTTAAATTTGCTTTCAGCGTCTATCGGTAATGTGGAGACGTGATGCGCTTTCAACTCCATTTAGATTTTTGTTACTGACAAGAATAGGAAACTCACTGATGCCTGAAAATACATCCTTGTGATTCAGGTAATATTACCTAGGATAAAGCAGTATGAATTTCAAATCCTTAAAAGCATTAAAGACAATGGCCCTATATTCCAATAGGATGTAAAAAATAGTAGTTAAGCGTAATATTTGGATGTTAAGGTATGACTAAAGGTCAAATGGACCTCAACCTACATGACAGTTTCTTATTTAGATATTTTAATAAAATTTAATTTCTCTTAAGAAGGATAAAAAAAATTTGCATCTTGAATCATTTTCAGATGAGGGATACTCATTTGAATTAATATCAAGATGCATCCCACGCAGAATTTTTAAAAATCATCAATCTGCCGTCTTAGCCACATAATTTGGTACCTCCAGGCTTTTGCTGTAGTTTTTATGAACAGGATTCAAATAAATTGGCTCTTTTTCCTTGGTGGTTTCTTTAATTACTTTGTTATTATCCAAGGAACCAGTTTAATTTAAATGAACACTGTGTTCCTGCTACTACTATCCAGAGAAAATACAGACTCAGAACATGCTGTTTTGTAGTTAAAGTATGTTTCTCTGTCTGGGGGGTGCTGGAACCTGCATGTTCAATGACATCTTTCTATTATATATAAAAAGCAAATCCAGCCCATCTTGTGAAATCAATGACTTTCCCAAATGCCTATGCATTTCACTACATACAAAGAATAAAGGGTAAACACATAATAATTTGCTTTAAGTAAATCTGATAAGCATTTCATACAAGTCAAGCAATCCAGCAGGTCTATACAGTTCTTTTCCCTCAATTATCTTTATTGGGGGTACACTTTAAAATTAATTCTGGGCTGGTTATTCAGTTATTATGAGTGATTCAACCCCCCCCCAGCCCCCGAGATGCTGACATTACAGAAAACCTTATTAAAAACTTATTGGAAACTGAGATGTTGCAAAAGTGCAGGATTCCCTCTCTTCTTTTCAGCTTCCACCCTATGAAAGTATAGCATAAATTTGAAAGGAACAATATATATATATATATAAACAAACATTCAAATGCCATAAAAATATTTTATAGACTCCCTGAAAAATATAAAATTGTATTTTACTTCTTAAAATAGTTATAGTTTTGAACCCCAGCTCCCTCTCTTTAAAGCCATATGTGAGAAAAAAAAGTTTAACCTTTGGAAACACTGTGATTTGGGCCATCTGCTGAATCTGTACAGAAATCTAGGTATTTCTCCTGTCGCAAGTAGAATGGAGAACAGACTCGCACATCTGATGGGACTGAGCCGGAAAAGGAGTCGTTGGGGAGGTCATTGCCTGGGAACTTTCACCTGAGAATTTACATTTTTGTCATATAATGGAGTCTTCTTCTTCTATAGTATCAACAAGTAACCTAAAACATGATCCTTTGCCAGAGGTGGCAGTAAAACTTGTGGCACTGAGAGCATAAACTTGACTATTGGAGAGGAGAAACATTATCACTGATTTTAGCTCCTTTAAGCCTCCATTTCCTCATTTGTAAAATGGGACTACAAATAGTGTCTGTTTCTTTGGGTGCTGTTGTGGGAATGCAATGTGAAAGAGCGCGTGCAAAGCTTAGCAGGGCCCCGAGCTCATACATGCTAATATCATCGTTGTTAGTAAGGAGGCCCAGAAAACTGCTTTCCCTTGAAGCAAACTACTTGCTGTTACCCTGGACAGTCATTCACCTAGGTAGTGTTTCTCAAAATGTAGTTCTTGAACTACCTGCATCTACGATGATTATAAAAAGTACAAATCCCTGGGCTTCACCTAGACACCAAAATCTGTACTTTGCTTACTAGCTTCTGCCAGAAAGACAAGACATTACTTTTCTCTCAGTCCATCCTCCAAAGCATGTGACCCTGAAACCAAGTGGTACTTTGACTAGACAAATATGGTCATTATGGGTGCCTACCGAGTTCCTTTTTACACAGGTACTTATCTAGGTTCGGAGTTAATGAGAAAATGGTATTCATGAAACAAACGACTAGTGAACTGTCCCCAGGACGCTCTGTGTTTTCTCTCCCTCTACTCTTCAGCTAGGTCATTGTATGTACCACATCTCTTTCCTTCTCTCTGCTGGAACATCCTGCAAATCCTTTAAATCCAGCTCAGAGGCACTTCTGCAGGAGAAAGGGGGATGCAAAAACAGAAGAAAGAAATGTAGCTATTGGAGAGGAGAAACATTGTCACTGTGTGTTTTAAGGTAATACTAGAAATGCAGTTAAGAGATGCCTTCTGAAATTAAGTATTTTTAAATTTAAATTTTCATTTCCCCTGTTGCCTTGTGATTTATTTCTCCCATCTTGGTATTCCTAACACCATTTCTTCCTTCCATTTTTGTATTCCTGAATAGAAATACAAAAAAGAAATACAAAATAGAAATCACTGAGTAGCATCTGTAAAAGTCTTCTACTCATCATGTGGTGCCTTCTTTGTACTGGTTTCTGTGGCTTGCAATGTTACTTGTTCAGTCTCACTCATACCTTTGTGTCTCTACCTTTCTTAGGGGGTATAAATCTCTCAAAGGCAAATGCTCTACATTGGACTTCTTAGATTTTTCAATTGTCCTTGAGTGCTGAGTGCTGGGCTCTGAAGTACATGTTCTTGAAATATCTGTTAATGGGGAAGTGCAGTTCATCGTGTACACACACATCTAGCTTTCTTTGCAAAGTATGAGAAATGGAAGTCTGGATGATTCATCTGATTAGTTTTAGCAACACTAAGTAGGACATATATTATATGCCTCCTGATATGAGGAAATATAAAATCTACAGCATCACCCACAAAATATTCTTGCTTAAAACATTAAGTCATCTATCAAATTCAGAGAGTGAGAAGAGCTGGTAGATAAATGATGAATCAATGGCATAGAAAAAAGAGTGGTGAGGGACAATGTCAACAAGTAAAAAGGGCTTTAGACAAGTACTGTTTGCAGTATGTGGAACTTTAAAATAATCAGGGAAATTTGAATGTGGACTGGGCATTTCAATAAAATGAATAATGGCTATTAAACTTTTAGGTGTGAAAATGACATGTTAGCTGTATTTTATATGCTGTCTTCAGTTAGATACATATACTAAACTATTTATAAGAAAAATGGATTACTGTGTTTTAGAATATTCCAGGAAAAAATATGGGGGATAGATGAAACATAATCGGCAAAATGTTGATAACTGTAGAAGCTAGATGAAGGGTACAATAGAAGTTCAATATAGTAGTTTTTCTGCTAATGTATAGGTTTGACTATTACAAACTTAAAAAATATTTGGGCAAAAAATGATTCATACTCATCTTTTCAATGTAATGAGAATAGAAATGCTGTTTTAAATATAAAAGGTCTTGTTTTCAAAGCAGAGAGAATTTTTGAAAGCTACCACTTGGAATATTTTAAATTTATTATTTATGTATATATTTATAAGCTCACTTGTTTCACAAAGGATGTGTGAATATAATTGCTACAGAAAACATTGTTTATTCATTTGTTCATTTAGGTCACTTGGAGGAGACTGCAGCACCAGGGATCTCTGGTTGCACATACAAAGAGAAGACGATAATAATCTAAGGGACCCCCTCACCTGAATGATTCTCCCATGTCAATCAGGCAAAAGCTTGACTGAACAGATGGGTCTTAAGCTGTGCCCTGAAGGCCAACAGACTGTGTCAGAGCAGAGGGCAAAGCAAACAGTCATATGCCTTCCCTGTAAGATCTTTTCTTTCTGGCAGAAGCAAGTAAGTGAAGTACAGGCATTAAAGTCCTGATTGACTGATTAAAAATTTATTCCATTGTTACTTGCAAAAACGTATTTGAAGCAATACCATGAAAGCACATTCTCAGGGCCTCCTGCTAGAAATCTGGGGGTAGGATTGTCGGGGGCTAGGTAGGATACATGGCAAATGCTCATAGTTCAGGACGGCCTGAACTATGTAGGCACAACTGGAAAACCAACATCTTGATAAGCCCTCCAGAGACCAGAAAACACTTCAAATATTTAGAGTTAGACAAGGTTGAGCTGTTTCATAAAGGACCACAATCTAAACTTTATTAATTCCCCATAAATCCAAGTAGACAGCTCTGAGCAGCTACCGGATTAGAACGAACCATTTGAAATTGCCATTTATGACCATGTTGGCCAAACAGAGTGGCAGCTTCATACAGCTCAAGTTAAAAGCTCAGTTGTCAGATGAATTGTGGTGTGGCAGCTATAAAAGGAGAGTAAACAGAAGAGACACAAAGAATTCTGAGGAAGTAATAGCTGACCGTAAAGATAAAGAAGACTAAGTCAAAATCTTTTCTTTGTTCGCTTTGACGCTGAGAACTTGTGAATATCATGAAATCATTAATAGAAATCAGAGAAGGCAGGGCTGGGATGAGGGGGGATGATAAATTAATCATAGACATATTGGTTTTGAGATAATAGCAAAATGCTTAGGTAGAAATGTCCATTAAGCTGTAGGAGAGATAAAAGGTAATAATGGGAAAACAAGGTCAGAGCCAGAAATAAAGCTACTACCAAAGCTATAGCTAGTTACATGTGAGTGAGTAGATATGTTCACCAAGGGAAAGATCTAGAAAAAGAACAGAAGCTAAGCACTAAAACATGATAGGGTAGATGAGGAATTAAGAGAATGGAAATAAGAAAGATGATTCAAAGAAGCAGAGAAGGCCATGTGACATGGTGGCAACTGAAACAATAGCTCATAACACAAATTTGTGTGCAGAGAATCAAGCAGGGTTGAAAATGCGGTTCAAAGGCTGCATTTGAAGAGTGATGTCCCCATTAACTCTTACTATCTTATCTTCAAAATCAATCTTTTATGTTGTTGTTCATGTGAGAAAAATAGTATATTCAAAATATTTCACCATTTCATTGGGGGTTTTTAGAACCATTCTTAAAGTAAAAAGTATTCTCTCTCTCTCCATCTGTCTCACATTCTCTCTCTTCTGTCTAATTTTTACGTTCTGTCTGGATGTTAAACATTATGTTTTTCTTTTTTTGAATGTTGAAATGCTTGGCATCATCCCCCAAAACCACTTAAACTATCCTTACCTTTTTGTTGTTCAAATTGGGTGTTTTCTGCTATCTTGTCTTTCAAATTACTGACTCTATCCTCTGCTTCATCTAATTTGTTATTATATTCTGTATTTCAATTATTGTATTCTTCACTATATTCAATGTTTTTATGTTTTTTATCTCTTTGGTTAAGTTCTCCCTGACTTTATTCTTCCCCTAAGTTCATCAATCATCCTTATAATCTGTGTTTAGAACTCTGTGTCAGGTAGATTGCTTGTCTCAGTTTTGTTTAGTTAATTTTATGGAAGTTTGTCCGGTTCTTTCATTTGGGACGTGTTTCCTTGTCTCCTCAATTTCCAGACTCTTTGTGTCTATGTATTTTACAGATCTGCTAGATGTCCCAGTCTTGACAGAGTGGCCTTATGCAAAAGGTGTCCTGTGGGGTGCTAGTCACCTGAGCCTGGTTCTCCATGAATGTCCTTAGTGTGGGTTTCGTGTGCTCTTTTGTTATACTTGAGCCTCAGTTGTTAGTGGCACTAGTGGGTGGTTGACCATCAGGCTGGCTAGCCATGAGGAATAGCTTTGACTGTGATGATGAGCTGTTATGCAGTAGCTGACCCCACAAAACAAGAATTGCTTTAGTGGGGCCGTGGTACCAGCTGATCAGCCTTTTGAGAGTGCCACATGTGGAGCTGGCTGGATGATTCTCAGGTGCGGTCTGAATTCAGCCATCAAGTGTGTTGGTTTTATAGCCTCTTGGGAAGGGTGCTAGTGCAGACCATGATCAGCTCCTGCTTGTGCTCAGCTTGAGGCCACTTGATAGGAGCTACAAAGTGATATGTGGTTGGTTGCTGCTTGTGCTGGGTTTGCCAGCATCTGAGTGAGGCTATGCTATGAACTGAGGCTCTCTTCCATTTTTCCTGTGCTTGGGCCCTTTTGATAGCCACCATGATTGGAGGTGAGGCCATTCACCACTTGTGCTGGGTTTTTTGCTACATAGTTAGAGCTATATTTCAGACCTAGCCTGTCCTTTGCTTATGCCAGCCTTGGGGCCACTGGATGGAAGTTACAATTCAAGTTCAGTCTCGACAATTTTCCTGATCTTGGGACCATTTAGCAAGTGGTGCAAGACACCATGATTGGTGTTTGTAGACTTTTGAAAGATTTTGGGAAAGTCTTAGCACAAGCCAAGGCAGGACACTTATGTGGAGGAGTCTCCAGCCAGGCGGGCTTGTTGGGTTGGGCAGAGTTTTGGGGAATCACCAGGGTTGGACAAACAGTGTTAGCTTGGTTAATGGAGTGTTCAGATTTGGTGTCTGCCTGCACCTGCCAGCTGGGTGGGAGGAGGGCACAAGAGAAGAACACTGGAGCCTAGCAAGGCTGTAATCTACAGAGAGAGTTGTCCTAACCCCTGCCCCTCCAGTGTTCACTCTGACATTAGTCAATTTAATTCCTCCCCATATGCCCTTTATGCTTTTTGAGCTGATGCCCCTGCACTAGAGCTTAGAGAAAGTGAGTTTGTGCATAAATGAGTCTGTGCATGCTTTGTTAAGAGGTTCAGCTCCAAAAGCCTCTTGTCCTTCTAGGATGCAATTCCTGCTGGTTTTTTACAACCAGATGGTAGGGGTGCTCCTCTTCCTGGCACGGGTGTCCTGGCCTCAGAAACCCAGTGTGGACTGGGTTCCTCACTCCTCAGGAGTAACATTCACAGCCAAGATACTCCCCTCCATAATTAACTGCCACACCCTGGGTGTGGGAGTTGTGCATTCCACATCTCCACCCCTCCTACCGGTGGCTGTGTCTTCTTCTTCATATCCTTATAGGAATTCTGTTCAGCTAGTCTTTAGGTGATCCTCAGTGATGGGTGTTCTATAATTTAGTTGTAATTTTGATGTAGTCATGGGAAGAGGCAGGCAGAGTTTTCCTGCTCTGCCTTCTTAACCAGAAGTCTTGTGCAGACCCTTTTGTTATCAGTATATCTGCATACTGAGGTCTCAGCAAAACTCCCAAGATCACAATAGCCATGATTTCCAGGGAGACTTTCTGTAAGTTAGAGAGAACAGAGCTTCTGGCTTAGTGCACATTTTCCAGCACTAGGAACTACTTGAATTCTGGAAAATAAGCACATTTTTTAGATTCCCTAGGGGTTCATCATGTTTTGGAAGTATGCCATTGTGTAGGTTGTAACTAATAACCTCAAGTTTTCCCTAGTTACACTCTCACTGCCAGGACATAGGAGGAGGAGAGAGAACAGAGGGGGGAAGATTTTGCTTTCATTTAACTTGACCTCCAATCACAGAAAGGCCCAGCACATCTTACTAAACAACTCAAGCTAGCCTTTTATTCCACCTGACCTCCCAGCAAGAAAGGCTTCTTGTTGAACACCTGAATCCAGCCCTAGCAGTTCTGAGCCGAGTTATAGCCCTGACACATCCCACAACTATATGTGTGCTGATTTCTGTTCTTTTTTTATATAAGTATAAGCATCCCAACTGGAGAGGGTGGCTGGGGTAAGAAGGAACTAATAGGCCCTTCAGGGTCTGTGGTCTTTGAGATGCTTGGAGATGTGTTTGTCTAATTAGTTCTGCTCGACTATCAGTTTGGATGGCCCAAGGAGCGTCATGATTGGTTTGACAAAATTGATGGATGATCTGCTATGAAAGCTTGATCACCACGGAACCAGCAAAGCTCCAACTGGAGGCCCAGTCCCAACTGTAGTCTTTCTGCACTTCATCTCACACTGATTGTGCCTGCACAGTAACCCCTCCTCCAGAAGACTTGAGCTTCTTTGCTCCACAATATATAAGCAGTCCTCTTTTTTTTCTTCTCTCCCTTATGCTAGGCCCATGGCCTGCTGCTGGCTAAATTTGGAACAAGTACCCTATCTAAGAGTGTTCCAATATCTTGAGAGAACGAAATCTTTAGACCCCCTATTGACACACAACAGAGAGTTAAACACAATTTAGCTTTCGGCCATGCCTTTGAAATTTGTCTTTTATATCAGCAATTAACACAGTGAGATACAGTCCTGTCCAGATCAATAACACTCTGGAATCCTGTAAGGAAGGAGTGGCTTAGAACGTTCTGTGGATTTCTGTGGATTATGGACTTTGTTTAAGTCTTGCTGTCCCAGCTCCTCCGAATTTGCCTGTGATTGTAAATGTGACTGATGAGTATGTAAATGCCACACAGGTCCTGGGGCAACTCTGATGGTAGTAAGATTTTTTCTATAGGATGACAGAGGGGGAAAAAGTGGAGCAATGTAGGTCTATAAGCAGCTCTATTTTGGGCATTTTCTACACAGTCATTTATTGAATACCTGCCCTGTTGTAGGTAACAGCCTAGTTTCTAGGGATGGGGTTTTAAGCTAGATAGAGTACTTTTCCTGAAGGAAGTTTAACGGTCTAATGGAGAAAACAGGCCTGTTTCTTATATTTTCTGCCACCCCCTGTCTGTTATTCCAGACATAACGCTTATTGAAAGTGGATGTAGGATAAAGAGAGGTTCTGGTTTCTCAACACACCAAAGAAAAAAGATTCCCTGCTTAGTTTTACTCCAGCAGACTGTCTGCAACATTAGTCTCTGAGATAATTCATCTTGCAATGACTGTGGCCAACATTTCCACCCTATTTTTATAGCTTTGATGTGACTGAATAGTAAGTCAAAGCACAGTGTAACAACTATAAGAAAATACTCATTATATCCTCAGTCCTGAGGAAAATAGAACTAAAATAGGTGATGTTTTTTAGGTGTCTGAAAACGCAACTCAATTTGACAAGGACAAAAATAGTTAATAAGCTGAAGGGAATAGAGGTAGTACAGTTCAGCCATGCTTGGGATATGGAAACTCAACATTGTCAACAGGCATCTCCAACAACTCGATTAGATGTATTCGAAAATGCTCTTTCTGTACTCATTTCTTTCCAAAACGTAGAAAAAATATACAGGGTATTTGTGTAACTGGCCAAAAGAGAAACTAGAAATAGTTAAATATTCCAAAATTCGTAAGAGACTTTTAGAAAGACAGAACGTAAGGACAAAAGAGAAGAGAGAAATTAAGGACAGAAAGCCTCAGCTCTAGGAAGAACTGAGGCAGGTGACTGAGGTGGGCTCAGAGCAGAGATTTAACTAACTGAACTGGAGTGCGGTGAGGCCGGTTCTGAGATTGAGCCTAAATATCAAAATTAGAGCATTACATTGACCCTCGAGGGGTTGAAAATCATAGGGTGAAGTTAGATTTCCTGAACTCCCAGGTCAAAAGGCCAAGGTGACTTCTGGAGATATCGGAAGGGCTCAAATGACATATAGCTGACAGTTGCATTTCAGTCTGATATGATGCACATGTACTGGAATGAAAGATATAATTCAAAAATATGTATTCATGATATAACTCTGAACCCACGTTTTCTTAACCTTATAGATCTAACTGGGAGTTGGATGTCCGGGTCTTTATAATTGGTGGGACATGGGCTCACAAGTCTAGGTCTAAGTCTATGAACTTTTGGGGTGGGAAATGGTCACTCTTTCTTCTCAGTGAGAATGTAGTTAGAAGCATATATCTGTACTAGGGAGTGAAGGGTAACCTATCAGTGAGTCAGAGAAGTGCAGAGGCCTAGTTCCAGACAGACACTGTACAACCTTCAGTAAGAAGAAGCTTCCCCCGTGGCCTTCAAATGTTGTTCTTGAGACACTTGGCACCTGATCTGACAATTATTGCCAGACATTGCCCTCCTGGCAGTGGAGGTGGCCACACACCCTGGAGCCCTCACCAGCTAAGACGTTTTCATATTAGTGGACTTTGCAGTCAGGGTCCCTCATGCTTTGGTATCTCCGACAACTCAGAATAGCATCTAGGCTTCAACTCCTCTCAGGATCTAAGCCCCCTCTGAGAAGTGCTGAGTCTACTACTCCCTCAAGGTTCTGATAGATGGGGGGACTTAGTTAAGCCACAAGTTGTACACAGCACAAGGACCCGAGTTTAAATTAAGCTGCCCCGTTAATCTTGGTTATGCCATACCACCCAAGGCACAAATTTAAGCTAAATTAAAAATGAGGAACTTTGGGTTACATTCAGGTTATATAGGGCTTGCTGTAAAGTCATTCAGAAAATATAAACTTAATAAAAAAGAAAATGAGGACAAAATTACTGATAGCATAACTTTCACAGGATTTCTCTTTTTCAATATCTTTTTCAGTTCCGCCTATACACACACACACATTATTTTCTCATTTCCATCAAAACAACCTCTGCCCTACACAATACGAGAGAGCAGAACCACGGCTTCCACTGCCATTTTATCATCTCTCGGACACAACCTCCGATGAGAGACACCACCCCCTCAGCCCAGAAACAATATTCTGATTCTCCTGCCTCATAAAAATGTAAAGCTGGTAGCAAACTTCAACCTGCTCAAGCAGGTCAGATACTGAGTTCTTTCTGCAGCTAGTATCTGAAACTTTGACAAGGCCTCCAGTCTATCCCTTTCTCTTGAAGTTTTATTACCATGAATCACCTTGAAGAACTGTCCCCCCACACACCTATACAATCTCAAAGTAAAAGATGAAGTGCAGCCTTGGCCAGTGTGGCTCGGTTGGTTGGAGCGTCATCCCACAAGCCAAGAGATCGAATGTTCAATTTCCAGTCAGGGTGCATGTCTGGGATGCAGGCTTGGTCGCTGGTCAGGGTGAGTGCAGGAGGCTGTAGATGAGTGTTTCTCTCACATCAACGATTCTCTCCCCCTCTCTCTCCCTCCCTTCCCCTCTGAGCATGTCCTCAGGTAAGGATTAAAAAGAAATTAAGTGCATTTTGGATCTGTATACCTATAAAAACATTATTTTCATTTATAATTCAGGGGAAAGTGTTTTCTGAAGGTAGTCTGAGGAATAGTTTTGGTAGTAAGTCACCTGTGTCACTCTCCCCAACAACCGTGTTCTTTCCTGATTTACGTAGTCCCTGGAGGAAGAGCAAAGGTGAGGGGTCTCAGCAGTGCCAGGGCTGACAGCCACTCCAAGGGGTTGTCACTCAGCTGGGGAAATAGTCAACTATGTTTGCAGAGTTGGAGACATTTTTTAAAAAATCAATTGGTTCAGCAGCTTCTAAGTAATGAAAATTTAAATACAGTTCACCAATTTAAAAAGATAAATGTCAGTCATGTGGTCTTTCAAATGAGAAGATCACACCTTTCTTTTTTCACTTATAAAGAAGTTATACAATTGATATTCTCTAAAACACTTTCTTTTTTTCACTTTTGATTGGAAAAAATGAAAGCATTATTTTGGCCTCAGTGAAACTAACACATCATCTCACCTACAACAGTTTTGGTAGAATAGAATTGGCAAGTCTAAGAAGGGACAGGCAACTTGTCATTGTAGCTTAATTCTCCTATATATTTATGACATGCCTACCTTGTATTGTCATATTTTAGTAATTGTGTCGCAATAATATAAAATAAAATATCCCATTTTCTTAAACAGTAGGCACCTCCAAAGTACATAGGTTGGTTTCCAAAGTGTACCAAGGCAACCAGATTAATCAAACCTGTGTCAGGGTCACTGATTTTCTTCTTTTAGCAGTTTATGACACAGAATAAGTACTTGGCAAATATGTGTTGAATAGTTGTAATGACCAGCAGCAGTTCAGATGTCTAGTGAAATATGGAGGACCTACTAAAAGTATATCCTTCTCAATGCAGCACTCCAAAAGGTGCTTGATGAAATCTATTTGCTGAGAAAGCCTAGACATCATTTGGAGAGAATAAGAGACTCAAGATCCCATAAGGGCAGGTGTTTATTACTGTTAAATTGGCTCTAAGTTTCCCCAGGACTGGAGTAACCTGAGAAATTGTGGGCTGCAAATGAAAGAAGATGGAATAGACCTTTCACCTGTACAGACAGAGATCATCAAAGGTACTTCCCATTGAATAAAGGAATAAGGAAATAAGGCAGGGCTGGGTCTGCCTCTTCCTGGGAAAAGCTGGAGCAGCCAGGGCCCCTCCAGTCCCACCCAGGCAGTGAAGAATGGGATGAGGGCCACATTGTGACCAGGAAACAGCATGATGGCTTTGTCCACTCAGCAACCTTCCTTTCATGTTATTGTCTCTACTCACCAGAAAGTAAAGACAAGGCCTCTTATGAAAATGCACCCAACTTAGAGCCTACACTATGAGAGCTGCTTTAATTTCAGAAAAATGCAATCAACCATTTGTTCCCATTTTGAGCATTTGATTTTCAAGAAAGGCATAAAATCTTAATAAGCAAAGCTTTTGATTTCTAATAAGCACTGACTAGAGCAACTGATATTCTTAAGTCTTACCTGGTATGCTACAAAAAAGCAGATAGACTTCTTCTACCACTACAATCTGTCTTCCAAGCTCACTAAGGAGTAAGTTTGACAAATGAGAATCCTATAGGAACCTGAAAGAAATCTAGGGTAAGAGGATAGAAATCATAGGATCAGCTTTATTGGATATAATCTGGGACAGAAATATTTGCCTATATAAACCTATTAAAAATGCCTCACACTCATGTAGGTGGAGATTACAGGTTGTACTGCCTTCATTTCTGGATTATTTGGTTCAGCAATCTGCTTTTGGGTAGGTCTAGCTTATCAGAAAAGGAATTTTACATTTGCTTACTTAACCTGGTCTACATTAAAGATATAATAGTAATAATAAAGTTTTTACTTAAGTTTAACTGAAAGCTGTTTAGTCTGTTTAGGGACAAAGCTGTAGAGCATAGACGTATGGGGGTGAGTGGGGAGGGAGAGAGGTAAGAGGGAGGTAAGTAGTGCAAAACAAGATGGAAAAGATTGAAGCCTCAGGAGACTGACATTTCAGACCCATGCTGTACCAGATTAGTGGTGCTCAGCTCAAGAGAGCCCCAGTAACCTAAAAGAAGATTTGGACCACTCGGGAAGGGTGGAAAGGCCACCATTTAATCACCATGACTGCATAAATGAAACCATGCAAACTTCTGTGATGTTCCTATTACCCTGTAGTGTTATTTCCTGGCAGGAAAGGGCTGATAAAGGACATGCTTTGAAAATCATACCATTGTTGTAGAGAGGAAACTGTGGACAAGAAATGTTAGAGCTGTGGGGAGGAGGGGCGGAGGAAAGAACATCTGGGGGCTGTACAGAACATTGCAGCAGATTTATTTCTCACCGAGTCTGCTGTTGTATCATTTTACCCTTCCAGAAAATGGAGATGGAGTGCTCATTTATTATACCTTACCAAGGGAAGCTTCATACATTAATGTAAAGTATTTTGAAAATGTCACATAAAACCTATTACAGAAATATAAGATGCTACCAGTGATTTTGCTATGGTAGGATATATCAGAGGGGAATAGCCCTCAGCAAGAATGGAATTGTAGTTTCTAGCCCCCCTTGCTGGACAAGCAATGAAAATCATCAGTTCCTGAGCCTTCCAGCTGCACAGCAGATGTTGGTGGGAGAGAAGGTTGGGGAAGAGTAACGGGTCTGACTCTGTATTAGAATTCCCATTCATGACCTCATTTCAAGATATTTCACTGGGAACCCTTCTCAGCTGGGAGTATTTAGGTAGAAAAACTGCCCTACCTCCCTCCCAAGCAGAGAAAGAAGAAATAATTAAGCTCAATGAGAAACAATATGTTCTAATATTTTGTTTTAAAAAAAGGTGTGCCGTGTTTTTGTGTTTTCTTGTATTTTTGTCATTTTTTTTCTTTTTTGCCACGACATTTTTACAACTTGTCTGTGAAATTTTATGACCACATTTAGAAACACAGCCTCCACTGGGTGACAGCTTTAACACAGCAGAGGGAAAAGGATGGAAGACAATCACATCTCACCAAAAGCAACAGGGAGCACCGCAGTCCGTGGAAAGTAATTACTGGGATGGAAATGGGTGGCTGGGACGTTGGACTTTCCTAACTCACGTATTTTAGGAGACATGCTATCCTATCTTTACTAATGACACAGACATACTCAGAGACCCCAATACGGGATGCTTTTAACAGAGACTCTCTTTCTGCCACCTTCTTACATGTCTAAAAGAGGTTAGTGAACTGAACCTTTGAAGAACATTTGGAAGACAGCAGACACAGCTTGAATGTTGGGTTGTTGTTTTTTAATGGACTTGTCAGCAGCCATTCTCATTTGCAATAGAATTCCTCTTCTCCCTTACCCTTTCTCAGGTTTGTGTTTTCCCAGTGCTGTGCCAATGTTGAATAATTTACAAGGGTAGAAAAAGAAAACTGTCACTATCACAGTCCCAGGGCTCTCCACTCACTCATCTGTCACATGGTCAAATGTCACCGGTGCCATTATTTGTGAGGGGTGAGATTAATGCCACGGAGCTACTTGCCTCCTTTCTTTATCTATTGTTAATGGTACTGAACGCCAGTGTATTTTTTTTTTAGAAGAGCTGGTAGCCATTTCTGCAACAAATGTCCCACCTAAAGAAATCCAAATAACTGACCTCCTAATTCCATCGGACTCTTTCATCTGTATTCATCTGTTTCTTCTTGTCTGGCATTTCCACCCGCAGCACAAAACTACAGATCTAGTTAGGACTATATTCAGAAGAAATGCCAGTGTTCAAAGTGATCCCGGTCATGTCAGTTCTGTTCCTTATTAGGAAAAAGAGAGAGACAGAGAAAAAAAAGGCCATCGCAGTTGCAATAATGAGTCGCAGTGAATCACAGAAGGAGCCGACAAAAGATCCCCTGCTCACAGATGGCCCTTTGCTGAAGGGAAATCAGGGCCACAGCTCTCAGAAGAATTCCCAAAGTGCAGAAATGCAAAGATCAACAATCTAAAATACCAGTATCGATTATATAAAAGAAAAGGAGGCAGAAATGTAAACTTATAACAAATATCTAGTTTTAATGTAATAGAGAAATACTTTGTAGTTAGATGCTGATGAAAATTTATTACTGTCTGCTAAGCATGGACAGAACACGTACCCCTAGTTGAAAACCAGGCCCTCCAAAGAATGATGTAAAATTTTTGAAAGTTTCTATTTTTCAGGGTCTCAAAAATGTGAATATAGAGAAAAAATAATAATAACTAATATCAACTTGGTACTTACTAAATGCATTAAAGGTATATTATTCTTAACCCTTATAAGTATTGCTGCTATTATTATCCCCATTTAGAGATAAGAAAATCAAAGCAAACAAAATTTAAGTGACTGGTCCAAATAAGTGGTGGTGAACCTGAGACTGGCCCTTAGAATAGAAGTCTAAACTTCCATTTGAAAATGTGTATCTATGTAATACAGAAGAATTGGGGAAAGACTGGAAATTGTAATTAACGTTTATGAGCTTAGGGTGTGATAACAACCTTGGAAAGACTGCACCATTGTTTCCGCCTCTCCTCTTTTGGGTGCCAACTGACTGAATAAAACGCTTAAGAATTCATTTGCCTATCAAGTGAGCTCATTTGAAGTGACTACAATTATTTGGCGTCCTGCTCTTGTTCACCATCGTGGCTCTGGCTAATTAACAGGGAGGCTCAAGTTACCCAGTCCCAAGTTGGCCTCACATCCTTCAGCGTTTCTTTGTGCTTCCTCTCCCTTTGCTTTGGGGGAAACCCTAATATCTTATCTCTAGTGATACCTTGGAAAGGTAGATAAGAAGGGAGAGCAGCTCTGATCTCATTAGCTGCCTAAGAAGGGCAGAGAGGAATTGCAATCTGCTATCTGATTCACTGCTAACAGATAAGTGCTCTCAAAGAGCTACAAAGGCAAAATCCCCAAGGAACCTATAATAAAGAATCTTGGATCTCCTTGTGGAGAGACTCCAGCTGAAGCTCAGAGACGGTTTTGTGAACAAATAAAGTGATCTGGAGAATCAAGCTTGATTCTGAGCATACAGGTCCCTTTTTTCCAAATGTCAAATAAAAACCTGGAGTTTCACAGTGAAGCTCTGGAACTTTCCCACTCTTAGTTTAGGGAACAGAGAACGACAGCAATACAAGGTATGGCAAAAGTGGGTTTACAGTTGTGAGTCTGCAGAACAGAGTTTATTCTTGTATTATTATTTTTTGATTATTATATCACTTTCCATACAAACAAGTGTAAATCTACTTTGGCCCCACTCTGTATGATCATTTGAGACATTAGTGGGCCTGTGAGAAACGTGGCAAGTTGAGAGACTGCAGTGAACAAAATTCAGCACTTCGACAGGGCCACCCCTGGAATCAGTTTTTTGCTCCAACTGATTCCTTCCTGCTTGTGCTGACAGTGACACAAAGTCACCAAACCTGAGGGGAAGTTATCACTGTGTAGCCACCTCCGGGGACGGACATAGTTGTGTGGGAATTAAACAAATGCTGCAAATTGGTGGTTTCTTCGCATTGAACCAAACTTTTCTAATTCCAGATACTTAGGTTACAAAAAAAAAAACAAAAAACCCTTGGAAAAAGAGGTGTTCAAAAGGCCAATAGTAGCCCCTAAAGATATTAGTAAGCCCTGCCTATGTAGCTCAGTTGATTAGAGCATCATCCCAATACACCAAGGTTGTGGGTTCAATCCCCGTTCAGGGTATATACAAGAATCAACCAATGAATACATAAATAAAGTGGAACAAAAAATTGATGTTTCTTTCTTTCTGTCTCCTTCTCTCTCCCTTTGTCTATTTCATTAAAATCAAGAAAATAAATAAATAAAAAGGTGAGATATTAGTAAATATAGGTGTTCTCAGGAGGAAAAAGAGCCCATTCTTGGAAAACTATTACTGAAAATTACATTTGTATGTTCAATTATGTATCCCAAGCCCTTGAAAACAGAGAGGCAACAACATGGGGCTCACTAAAGAACAATCCTTTGCAATGTTGTCCTTCAACTAACTGTTATGTCGTTGAAACCTAAACAGAAAACTCAACTTGAGAAAGCTTTGTAAAGGCTCTTCGGAGTAGAAATTCTGAAAACACAGAATGGTTTTGAGGTCTTGCTTCAACTTCCAAAATGTCCCTTTCTTCCTGGTGTCTGATTAAGCTTTTCTAGCATTCTTCATGGGACTCTCCTTGACTAACTTGCTTTTTAGACTATTAAACATGAATTGATAGAAGCAATTAAGGAAAAAAAATTTTTTTAATGTTGAAAATAATTTTGGATGGCCTGTTTTCTGCTTTGTTATCTAGCAGAAGTTTAACCCCCTGAGTGTTGTGGTGTGTAATAGTTCTTTACTCCACACTGAGAAAATCCATGAAAATTGTCTGTGATAGCCAACCACACTGACTCATTCATTCGTTTGTTCATTTATTTATTCATTCATTTGACAAATGGCTATTGGTGCAGTACCACATGCGAGGCATTGTGCAACGCACTAGTGACTGAAATAATAAGACTGATTCATAACATCAAAAGCTTGTAGTCCAGTAGGGAGGAAAAGGACATACAAACTGACAAATAAAATATGTTGCATAACATGATGCAAATAGACCTAGAGGGTTATGAGAAACCCCAGGAGGTTCCACTCAAGATGGCAGACTAGGTGGATGCTGTATTCACCTCCTCCCGTGAACGTAGCAAAATTACAACCAAACTATAGAACAATCAACCTGGATAAGCATGTGAAGACTAGCTGAACAGAAGTCCTATAACTGAGGATATAAAGAAGAAGCCGTGTGGAGAGGTAGGAAGGGCAGTGACGTAAAACAACGTAGCCCCACAACAATATGTGGCGGGTGAGAATCCAGAGGGATATCTCATCTTCAGAGGTCCGCCTGAGGAGTGAGGGGTCTCAGCACCATGCCCGGCTCCCCAGCTCAGAAGACCAGTGCCAGAAAGAGGAGCCACTTAACATCTGGCCTTGAAAATCAATAAGGATTCCTCCATATATCCAAATGAGATGAAGGCTGCTGGAAATCCAAGTATCCTTCTAAAGGGCCGGTATATAAACTCTCATTCACAGGAACTCATATTGGCTCTGGAACGTGGACAGTGGCTCTGGTGGTGCCAGAGACGTACAAAGGGAGACTGAGCTGGAGGGAAGGCAGCCACCTTTTCTGTGTTGAGCTCTCCACCCACTGGGCCAAATCTGAATCTATATTAGCCTGGTAATCTCCACTGGCTCCCTGAGACCTGACCCATCCAACTTAACCACGACCCAAGGCTCTTTCCAGGGTAACCAGCCCGGGGCAGCATTGCAGTCTCTCCCTACAAACTCTCCAATAATTCTGGTCAAGCTTGGGGGCAGGGGCTGGTGCCAGAGGCATACTGTGTCTTCAGTGCAAGGGCAGGAAGGTCGGCTACCACTGCCCACGTATTGAAGCCTCTTTCTTCCCCATCAATGGGCACTATCTCTCCTGTGTTTGAGCCTCCGCTCACCAGCCATATCTAAACCTGCATTAGCCTGGTGAACTCTGCTAGCTCCTCACTGATGACCCCCTGGGACTCAGCCACACCAAACTCACCCACGGCCCAAGGCTCTTTCAGCAGCAATCGGCCTGGGCTACATTGCAGCCTTTCTTAAAAAAAAAACTTTGGAGGAATATTCCTGTCAGACTTTGGAGAGGGGTAAGAGACATGCAGGGAGAGTCTGAGATTTTTGGCTTCGGGATCAGGGCCAGAGGGACAGCCAACATTGTCCCAGTGTTGAGCTTTCCACCCACGTGACCAAATCTGATTCTGCATTAGCCTGGTGAACCCCATTAGCTCCACCCTGATGACTCCCTGAGACACTGCTTCACCTAACCTGTGTTCCACTGAGGCTCATTAAGTCGTTGAGTATTTTGAGTAGCTGGCAGGTGGTGGCAGTTCTTGGGATGCCTTGGGCATTTTGCTGACCTGCTCCTGACCTGGTACTGGTAGCAGCTGACCTTGATTGGTAGCATGACCCCTCCCACACACATCCGGGGCAAGAACAGGTAGCCCCAATTCTTAACAGGTAGCCCCAGGCAGGTTACAGGTAGCAGCTGAAACTGACTAAACCAGAGTACCTCCCAAGAGGCCCCAGAACCAGCACCCTCCTCGGTCAGCTTCTTATCACAATAGAGCACCAACTGACTAGCTCCACAAACAGTACCCTCAAAGGGAGGTCTCAGCAGACACAACACCTCACTGGAGCAACTACCACAGCATGGGGTATGTTGTCGCCATGGCCAGTCCTAGAAGCCAGTCAACCTGAGGGTTAATCCCATCCTATTCTCTAGGAACCTTCAGTTCAGAGGGAAATACAAGCAAGAAAAAAAAAATAAAAAACAATTTTGATTCAGGGTTGTGTTAGTTATCTATTGCTGTGTTGCAAATCACCCCCAACCTAGTGGTTAAAATCAACAAACATTAATCATCTCACAGTTTCTGTAGGTCGGGACTTTGGGAGCAGCTTAGCTAGGCGGTGTTGGCTCAGCGTCTCCCATATGATTGTAGGCAAAACGTTGGCCAGGGCTGCAGTTATGTGAAAGCTTGACTGGAGTTTGAGAACCTGCTTCCAAGATGGTGCCCTCACACGGTTCTTGGCTGGAGGCCTCGCTTTCTTGTCATGGGACCTCTCCACAGAGGTGCTTGAGTTTCTTCATGACATGGCAACTAGCCCCTCAAAAAGGCAATCCAAGACAAGTCAAGCATGAAAACATGTCTTTTTATGACATATTCTTGGAAACGACACATGGTGACTTCTACCACTTTCTGTTTTTCAGAAGTGAGTCACTAAATAAAGCCCACACTCGAGGGGAAGGCAATTAGGCTTCTCAGAGACAGGGAAGGAGTAGCAAAGAACAATGGCCATCCTTTCAAACCCCTACCCATAAGTGTGATAAAGGAATGCTATGACAGCAAAAAGTGACGTCCTTAAACCAGGCTTGGAGAGTTCTAATGCCTTCTCACAGGAAAGACGAGACTAGGAGGAGTAGTGAAGAGACGTTCAAAGAGCACCCCAGGCAGAGAAATATTTCTTCAGATGAGAAAGTGTGATACAGGAGGGTAACTGAAGTGCCAGCTCGCACTGAATCTATGAAGTTTTCAATTGTCAGCCATTTATATACCACCAAGAAAGGGAAAATGATGCCACTTAAATGTGATAAAGCATTGATTGTAAAACACATGTGCATTTCAGAGTTGGAAAGTTATGCAATGAAGTAAAAGTGCACGTTAGAACCAATGAAATTGTTGAGGCCTAGAATGAAGTAAGAGAGTACGGAGTTTGAACGGGGCAAGGTATTAGGGGCCAAAAGATGAGGGGTCCTAGAGACATTTCAAGTTCAGCCTTTAACCTATTGTCAGTGGGAAATCATAAAGGTTTTAAACTGAAGAGTGAGGGATCAAATAATCAGATCTATTTTAGAAAGACCGTTGTGTTGCAGTACACATAAGGGATTGATGGATTGGAGGAAAGCAAGGATACCAATTAAGCATTGGTTGCAGTAAAAAAAACCCAGAGCAGATAAAGATGGTGACTTAGGCAAAAGTTAGTGGTAATAGATTGATTGTAGAGATGTTAAAGAAAATGTCAACCACAGTTAGGGATTAATTGGATACAGGGTGGGAGGAAGGAGAGTGGCTCTATACTATTAAAACATTGCACCACCATAAATTTTACACCATAACAATATAATACCTTTCCGATTGTTATTAATTACCATTATTGGCATCATTATTCGTATCACTTCATATTTTATTATCTCACAGGGATTGGTTGAATTCACGCTATTTAGAGAGGCAGTGTGATACAGTGGAAGGTGAAGGGACTAGGGAGGCAAAAGAGAGATTGTTACGCAGCACTAGCTTTACCCTGTAGTAAGTAGCCAGTGAATTTAGACAAGATATATGATCTGTCCAAGACAGTTTCCTCACATGTTATGTGATGGTGCAATGTCTCTTCTGCTAGTTGCTGTATGGAACAGGGAAAGTTCCTATTAAGAGTCCGACTTAGTGTTTCATTGACTGACGTGCCGCGGGTGCTCGATTCACAGTCGCTGTTATTGTAACATTCACACAGCACTTAATTTGACAAGCCGAATGGCTACTTAATTGGCTATTTTTCACAACAATTTTATGAAATAATGAGGAAGGTCTTGAAAGGGGATAAAATCATTAAGGCGGGTGGGGGGTAGAGGGATTCACACTGTTGTATGTATCCTAGTCTGCGAAGAACTTTACACAGCATTGACGTGCATGTTAGAGATCAAGAGTCTGTGCAGGATACCCTGCCCGTGGGTAAGCGGTAAGTTTGCAAAGGACATAAAAGTCTAATTTTCCCACAGTGGTACTGTTACAGAGCAAGGGGGGTGGTGGTGGTTCCTTCACGATAAATTATTACAGAAAGGATTCCGCCTTTCTGTCTCTGGAGGTTCCTTCCCCCCACGCCCACCTGCTAGGTTCGCAATGCCCGCCGCCAGAGGAAAGACGTCTCTCAATGCCAGAGACTGGTGAAAAGGAAAGGAATTGTTTATTCAAAAGTTACACAAACTTAGAATAATGACCTAATGTCTTCAGTAAGATACTAAAGTCCTCTAGAATACCCACAGATGCACAGTCCTTCCCTCTCCCTGTGCCCAGTCCGGGGTACCGTGTCTCAGGAAAAGAAGTAGAAGTCCGTGATTCAGGCTCCCAGCACCATCAGCTGTGTGGCTGCTGCGATCTCCAGTTAATCCAAAGCCATGTGGCACCTTCTCATGGCCCAGCAGCAAGAGTCCTTTCTCCCCTTTCTCTATGGCTGCAAAGTCTCTCCTGCTGCCTAAGCCGCGTGGCAAGGAGAAGCACTCCAAAACCTCGTGGTCCTCTTTACTCTCCTTCAGAACCGCGTGGTCCTTTTCCCCACTTCAGAACCACATGGACCTCTATCTATCTACTTGCTTCAGAGCCTCGTGGTTCACTCCTTCCTTCAGAGCTGCATGGTCTCTTCTTTCTCCCCCATAACCTTGTGGTCCTCCCTACTCTTTGAAGCCGCGTGGTCTCTCTCCTACTTCAGAGCCGCATGGTCTCTCCTTCCCTTCAGAGCCACATGGTCTCTTCTTCTCTTCAGAGCCACATGGTCCCTCTTCTTCCCTTCAGAGCCACATGGTCTCTCCTTCCCTATGGCTGCCGGGCCTAGGTTTAAATCCCAGTTCCCATCTTCCTTTGCAGCCCATTTCCGACTCCTCCTACAGTCAGCTACACCTGCCAGCATCCCCGTATTCTTCCAGCTTTACTGGGCTGCCATAGTAAGTCTGGGCAGGTGTGGCCCCATAGCATGGAGCCAATCATCTCCAAGCTCTCACGCAGGCCCTGTAACCAGGGGGAGTTGCTTCCCAGTCCCATCTTGGGTGGAAGTCACTCCCATCTCCCTGGCTCAAAGCAGGGCCACAGCTATTTAACATATCCATGAAACCAGTTAAAGGTTATAGATATGTTAAATGACTGTGCCAGGGGTTAGCTGCAAAGCTCTTGCTACCCAAAACAACTCTGAATGGCCCTGTTCCATGCGTCCCATCCCCCTTGGCTCAGGCCTGTGGGGGTGAAGACATCCTACATATATTTTTCTAATATTTCCTGGACACCCTGAGTCCTGGACCCCATTACAAATCCCTTCTTGGGGCCCTCCTCTTGGCTGCACCCTGCTTCAGTACTTCATGAATTTTTAAAGATGAGTTTCATTGTCAAGGAAGTTTAAGAAGTGCTGGGCTTTGTTAAACCAGCAACTTTTTTGCAGAATTGACCAAAGCTTTGAATACTCTCAGGTGTGCTGCAAAGCTCCAAGAGGGAAGACAAGACGCACGGCCTTCCAGACTCCCTTGGCGATAGAACTCCTGAGACTGGCTTCCCGCAGAAGACAAGTTTGGGAAATTTTTCAACAGCTTGTGTTTTCTTGAATGTCTGCATCTCACATGTGTCCGGGCTTTACCCTCAGAAATCGCCATCATATCTCTGAGACAGGCTAAAAAAATTATGACTCAGGAAAAGAACACCTTAAAATCACTAAATATAAGGACCTTTTTATTTCTTGACATTGTCAAAAAATAAAAAAAGAAGAAACAATAAAATTTATAGTAAATATTGAGAAATTATCCATTCCCTTTTTGCTTTTATGTGTATATAGAATAAGATATGATTTTTATGGGTAACAAGATTATGTACCCCTATGAAATATAAAGAAGGTTTTCCTTGTATATATTTAAACCTTGTGAAAACTATGAAGATACCAAAACAATAAATAATTATCTTTAAAATAGGCATCTATCTTCCTTGTCTATTTATTTGGGAGCTATCAGAGAGTGATATATATAGGGATATATAAAGTGTTACTGCTACTTACTGCAGTATACACGTAACACTGGAATACCACATAAATCAGGGTAAGCTAAACAACCGTTTCATTTTCAACTAGCACTGGCATTAACATCAAATCCAACATCTGCAGTAGAGAAAGGATGGAAGAGTCTGATCTAGTTGGTACTCTGACTCATCCCCCATCCTGACACACCTTGGAGATGTCCTCACTTTACTCCTTGCTCAGTCTCCCTGACAAGGCCGTATGGCCGTATTCTTGACATTTTACTGCATGGCTTTCTCGATTCATCTGTACCTTTAGTAGACTATGAAGCACCTTATTTTTATTTAGATATCTCAATGTATATAATCTGGATATTTTCCACTGACTCCTAAACATGTTCTATGGAACTGGTCTTTCTTCAAAGATCACATGCCTTCTGCAAAACAGAGTTATAATGAAATCCTCATTTTTCCAAAATCATATTGTTGGTGTTGTAACAGTTTATGTACATATTTCTAGAAAGATAATGTCTGAGTAACTCACTCATCTCTGTTTTTTTAAACTCATGAAGCAAGTCTCTGTCAATTTTCAAAAGAATACGTACTGTGCATTAGATTCTGCCCAACAAGCTCTCTGGGTGCAGCGATCCCTCGTATCATTGCTACAAATTGTCAGTGCCCCGGCGAAATGAAGATATTGATTTCTCCATAACTCCTTTCACCACCTCCATAGGAGGCTCTTTCTTCAGATACAGAAAATGCATTAAAACCCCACGCTGTCACAAGGTAGATTAATGCCCTTGTGGCACAGCTCTCCTTGGAAACTGCATCAAACACCAAGCCTTAGAACTGGATTAGGAGTCACTGAGACCCTTGAACATTCCAAGATTGCCATTCTCTCCTGTCTCACATGAACAATGTGTCCATTTGCAAATAAAGTCATGAAAATGCAATGCCTGGGGACAGGAATGCAGATTCCCTCAAGTCAGATCATCGTATGCCAAGCAGAGCAGACAGTCATGTGAATAGTGAATCAGGCAGCATAATCAAGCTGGGTAAGAAAAAAACCGAACCCCGGGGAATGTGAGATACCTGAAAATGCTTTTGAAATATAACACTATAAAAACCTAGGAGGAGAAATGATTTACCTGAGTGACTTCTTGACCCATGAGAGGTCCCATTCTCCTGAAACTCCGTCCACTACTTGCTTCCTAATTTCAGCTTTCTGAGATAATGGCTTTTGTTTCTTCCCAGTTGAACCCTCCCTGCTGGCTATAATCCCTTGGAACCTCGAGACACTCACTCGAGGCTCCCTGAATCACCACTAGGTTGACCTTATCACCTGCTTTTGTATTCTCATTTCAAATTTAACACGACTCTAATTTCATTTTTTTCCTAAGAACCCTTTAAACAGACTTGGCATTTCTGCCACCATATAAACCATTTCCCCTCCTTATAAACAACAAAGAGCTTCTCCTTCTGTTGAAGAGAAACAAAGAGGGAAAGTGGCTATTGGGGAGAATGTAATTCTGCCCCCTATGAGCACCTGAACCAATTTCATGATAATCCCTTGGTTTTCATTTTCTGCTAATAACCTTCAGGAAGGCCCAAGGTGTTTGGAAGTCCACAGATAACGACCAAAGAATGCTTGTAAGGCCACTGCAGGTAGCCTTGCAGGCTGCTTAGTGTGCAGCTCCAGGATGCACCATGCACGCACGCTGCGATGTGATGGGTCCCTAACGCAGCCCTGCAGTGTATAATGGATCCTACTCCCAAGCCGTCCACATAAGACGAGTGAAAACTTGGGTAAGGTAGTAAGGTCCACTTCCGAGTGACTCTGAATTCTTTTCAGGCATTGCAGTAAGCATTTGTTATTTCAAAATAAAAAGTCACGGGCCTTCTGTAGTATTTACCAATCATGCCACCATGAAACCCGTGTTACTAATCTGTAAACACCTACCTTCTCATCTAAGACAAAATTAGATTATGCTCTGGCATCTATTTCAGGATGATCCAATGTGGGACAAACTGACACTCAGAGTTGTGTTAGACAATTTCTCAGACTGAACTGAAGTACCCAACCCTCGGACCAACACTTTCATTGCATTCTATAGAAATGCGAGTTCAGTCCTTGTTAATCTCCAAAAGCCAGTAGTTCAAATGGTGGGGGAAATACATGTAATCTACTAAGGCCAGGAAGGGTAATACAGAAGCTTGTATTACCAAATGGATACATCTGGGAAGGACAATGGTAGCCAATGTAAATCATGTCTTGTCCTTCCCGCCTAGAGAGACTTTAGTTACATGCTAGATATTGGTCTCAAAATTAGGGATGAAGATTGAAGCTCCTATAATAGAAATCTATACATACTCTGGTGTTTTCAAAACATTCCATAAAGCAAGCTCTGGCCCTGTAGTAGTATCTGCTACCCACATGAAAACAATCATTTGTCAATTGATTTTTAATCAATCATCCCACTAAAGTGGGGCTATTGTTCCAAGAGAGGTCCTTAATAGTGACAGGTGGTTGGAAAGGCAATTCTTTCTATATTTCCCCTTGGTAGGTTCTGGGTACACAGATATTTCGATTATGAGAAAGCAGGGAGGGTATTCACAACACCAATCCAGCTCACCAAGGTTGGGAAAGAACTGACTCTTCACCAAAGATAACAGGAAAGCTTATTTGCAATGCATTTGTGAAAAATAAGAATCTCTATAAAACACCCAAATTAATGTATTCTTTTACCTATATCCACAGTTGTCCTTAGAATATTGTGTAAGTTGATTTTAACATAGCTTGCAACTATCTCAGGGCCATATTCATCTTAGTTTATCGGCCTTATCATAAAAATCAAAACCACCAAAAATTTGTTTAAGATAAAAGTATAATTTTTAATAATTTTTTATAATTTAGCTGTAAATCCAGTTTGGCATCAGGAAGAGGTGAATACAGCTCCCGCCTACTCTGCAGGCATCTTGAAACTTTTCCTATTTTAATTCTTACTTGACTTTAATACATTTGGTGTTTCTGCCATTCCTTTAAAATATGGATTTCATCTGCAGTTTCTTTTTTCTCAACCTCAGATTTTATATATTGACCTTGTGTTCTGATAAACAGGAGAGCCCACTTATACCCTAGGGATCTATTACTCTTTTCTTGCATATTCCGAGAAAGGTATGACCCCATTCACAGTTCCTCCAATGATTACCTCTGGTTCCACCAACTTTGAAAAGTGTAACTGTAAGTTATTTTATTATTTATTTATTTATCTTCACCTGAGGATATGTTTACTGATTTCAAAGAGAGAGAGAGGAAGAGAAAAGAAAGAGAGAGAGAGAGAGAGAGAAACATCTATTGGTTATCTCCCTTAGGTGCCTTGACCAGAGATTGAACCCACAACCCAGGTATGTGCCCTGACTGGGAATCGAACCTGCAACCTTTTGGTGTACAGGATGGCACCCCAACCAAATGAGCCACCAGGCCAGAGCTATAAGTTATTTTATATCTTTAAGTGTGACAGATAGAAAACCTTTTTTTCTCATTTGTATTTATGGTTTTCTTTTCCTCACTTGGTTTAGAATAGAACATTATTTTTTGGCAATTGCAACATTCCATGGCAACTTTTGAAGTATACCTATAATGTGAGTAAACAAAATTGAAGCTTGATTAAAATGAGGACTGGAATGCAAAAGTTAAATAAAGAGCTTAAATGAGGAAAAAAGTAAATTGGATTTCTAAACTTACTTTCAATTTGATCATTGAAGGTGTTATATAATACATTTTGATAGTTCACAGAATGACTGAAGTGGTAAATTTATGGAGTATCATTCCATTTAAATGAACAACAGATTGTATTTGCAGAAACAGATTAATGTTTCTTGGAAATTTATTAACACCTGCTTGTTTTTCTACCTCTCGTTGCTATGTGGATTTTCTATCATAAGTAAATTCCATTTTTATTTTTAAAAATCAAAGGTAATGCAACTGAAAGATCTGTTCACACATTAAAGCTAGCGATGGATGCCCCGTTGTTCGAAAGAGTGATGAGACACTTTGGAAAGCCAGAGGGGAGAGACCTAGAGGGCAGCAGGAAAGAGGACCAGCTGGTTCTCTCATTTGTTGTTAAGTAGGGACATTGCCAACATCTACTCAAAATTAAGAGGAGAATTGTCCCTTGGCATTTGTAATTTCCGCAGCTGCTGGCAAAGGAATATTCTGTGATGTTCTAAAACCACTACGATGAGTGTGGGAGGGGACATTAAGACTTTTCTGGTCCAAACACTTAAATGACCCCAAGCCACACCCCCACCCCAATGCATAGTTGCCTCTAGTGGTCCCGGGAACCAATTTGACCCCCTACTTGGACTTTCAAGTTTTTGGTGCTAGATGTACAGCTGGGACACAGCTCTGCTCCAGCTAACAGACTAATGGATGTTCTTTGCTTATTCTATACGCCTTAGCTCAGTATTCCACTATGAAATTTTAGAAGTGCTTTATTTTCAAATCAAGATCAGAATGTGGTTCAAAGTTATGTTTTGTTTTGCCTTTGGCACCTTCTTGCATCCTTCATATCACAGGTAGGTTTACCATTTTATCCCTCTACATATTATATTACCTCTAAATGTAATTGTCCTGGGATCTTTTCTTTCCCTTTTAAAATTAAATTAAACAGTTTCTAGTGGGAGACTTTCTTTAAGACTATAGTCTTAAAGTGCTCATGTAATGTAAGGTGTATATTGTATGGATTTACAGTTTTATGGAGGTGGGGGGCTTTTTACCTAAACCTGAACACATTATGCCAAGTGGTACATAGAGTAATGGCCATTTGTTGCATAGAGACAAGGGAGACAGCTCAACTCTTTGGAGCTCTACAATCCTATTTCATAATTAGTTATTACACCCATGTTGGGTATGAAAAGACTTTATATTTATAACAGCCAACACTTTGCAATGGATCAAAAGTCAAGAGTCTGAGAAGCCCAGAGCTGGAAGCCAAACTGAATGCAACCAGAAAAGGTAGGTGCCAGATAAACCACAAAGCATGACCCAGGTCGCAAAGGTAAGTTCCCCGGGTGGGAATTCACCATCGAAATTAAAGTGTAAGTCTGAAAGCCCAGCCCTGTCTAATCCAGATCTTTGGCACTTCAAAGCCATATCACGACGTCTCCTCATAACCTTGCAGCTAAACATCCACAAAGGACTAGGTTTATATCTCTTTACTCCTGCTAATTTCACTGGGTGCTCTAGTCACCAAAAACTACAATTACAAGTGGCCTATTACTATATTGGGTGAATAAACTATGGGCCCAAGTGAATGGGAAATGTTTCAGTTGATGTAATAGGCTAGGTGGTTTTCAGCTTTGACTTTTCTCAGCTTTGTTGGAAGAACTTGATTTGCAACTCATCAAATCTGAAAGGGCCACTCATGAAAGCCCGTGTGATCAGAACCCATCTGAAGTTCTCACTTTGAAAACTGACAGCTGCTCTTATTTCCTGTAATTGCTTAAAATCAAATCCACACCTACAACATCCTTCCTCTTTCTGTCTAATTCAGACACCAACACATCTCTGAATCTAGTCTTGTCAAGTATTTGATTAAAAAATATGTACTCATTTCAGAGTCAGATAAACTGGTTTGAAGGAAAGACAGATTTCAGCAAAAGCTTGCTTTTAATATGTGACTATCAACTGCAGTTATTAAGTACCTATGTTGAGTAAGATATTGTGCTGGCTTTTAGGGAGACAGAGATACATAAGGTACGGCCTGAACCCACAAAGTAATCTAACTAGACAGAGGAGAGATATTCAAGACCAAATCAATAACAAGGAAGAGCAAGGACAAAATAAATGGTAGCTGCAATGGGTGGTGTGAGGAGCCAAACAGATTCCCCTTCGAGAATGAAGGACTCATCTTCCCAGTTGCTAGGAATGCTGTCTCTGTTTCATTTTGTTTTTTCTGTTGTTGTTTTGCCTTAAAGCCACCTCCCTCACCTAAGGACATGCCTGCTTTGGAGACAGCCTGCATCCAGTAACAGATGAGTTTATACTGGACTATCAAGTCTGGCCCTGGTACCTCACTGAGGACTCTTCTGAAGAACAATCCTGGCATCAGAACCCTCCAACTCCCCCACTGCAAACTGACTCTTCCCTCTGCCGATTCTGTTCTTCATCTTTCTGTCAAGGGTGTTGATTGGTCTCAGAAGCACACCTTAATAAACATCCTGAATACTAATCTCCAAATCAGAGTCTGCAACAGGAGTTAATATTGGAAAACACACATTGATGTGTTCAGAGACTTGAACAGAGAAAGACAAATAACATGATTTCATTTATATGTGGAATCTACAAAGCAAAATAAACAAACGAAACAGAAACAATTTCATAGATACAGAGAACAAGTAGACGGTTGCCGGATGAAAAGGGTGTGGGAGGAATGTGTGGAAAAGGGAAAGAGATGAAGATGTACAAATGGCCAGTTACAAAAAAGTCATGAGGATGTAAAGTACAGCCCGGCGAATAGAGTCAATAATATTGTAATAAGTACGCATGGTGTCAGATTTGTCCTGGTGATCAGTTTGTAAAGTATATAAATGTCTAATCATTATGTTTTATACCTGACACTAATATCTTGTATAATATTGCATTGTATGTCAATTCTAATATTGTATATAATATTGTATATCAATTCTAATTGCATTGTATATTGAATGTCAATATTGTATATCAATAATATTGTTTCCATTGTATCAATATCAATTCTAATTAAAAAATAATTAAAATTTTTTAAAATTATGTTCAGATACTTGCAAGATCTTTCTTCTAAAGATAAGCATTCATTGCCAGAAATCCTGATGGTGTGGTATATTATTTATTTTGTAGAGTGAAGTGATGTTTGTTAGTTTAATAGACAACAATGATTTGGAGCAATTCTTGATAGTTGTCAGTTTCAAGATAGATAACACCTCAAAAGTGTCAATTAAAAGATATCTGGTTTGGTTTGATGCAGAAATTAATTAAATGTGTTTCATTAATTTGTATTACATATCAATTACATGTATAATACAATGTATAGAAATACTCTGAAGTCCATCTGTTAGGTTTCTCTTGATCCCTCCCACAACTTATATCTTTAATATTTGACTAAGCAGCACAAGCAAAAGAGAAGAAATATAATTTTTCTCCAGAAACTTAAATTTGGGGGCAGATGATACTTACACACATGTAACTAATATATTATTAAGTACAGTAGGGAAAATATTTGAGTAAAGACCTCAGGTTAAGTCTTCTTGATGGAGATAGGGGAAGAGCAAAATTTGGAAGGACAGGGACAATTCAGATAGACAAAAAACTGGGATTAAGCTAGAGCGTTGGGACAGAACTACAAATAAAGCATTTGTGGATGAAAGGGGTCGCCTTGCCTTACCTAGTTTTGGACACTTTCTTGCAAATAAAAATCACTTCATTTTGGAACGTGGGACCTTATGCTCTGGAGACCTGTTATGCAGATGTGTTCTGAGATCCTATGGGCTGAGTCTAGGCCCCACCTTCTACATTTCTTCTGTTCACAGCCAGTCATGCTCACACAGACCCCACTCTATCTTAACTGCATTTGGAAGTCCTTATCCTGCAGTCTGAGGATTAGGTCTACTACTACTACTACATTGATTTGAATTGCTTCAGGCTTTTTAAATTAAATTCCAGTCATTGTCTCTGCCTTACTTCTCAGTGTTCAAGGGAAGAGATGCTGAATTTTGTAGTCATGCACATTATGGAAACTCTACAAAAGAGATTTCAGAGAGAAGTGTTCAAGACTTGTGAATGAAAGGGGAGAAAGAAATGTCAAGGTGAGCAAAAATAAAAACAGAAACTATATAAATGAATGCACAATAAGAGCAGTAATTAATTTCTTCACATTATATTAAATAATTCATTTTTAATGTGCATTGAAATGATGAATAGACATTTTCCTTCACTTATTCTTTTGCATGTGAAATCTGTTTAAATGTGATTAATAGTTTGCCTAAAAAAGAAGCCGAAGTCATCAGTAAAATAAACTATACGCAGATAAGAGCTCTTGTCCTCACTAAACCCACTACCTTTCACAATCTTTTATTTATGAAAACATTAATATCATATAAAATGAAAATATTTTCCTCAAAATATATTTACTATCTGTAGCTCACCAAAAATGTTTAATCTTCTTAGAATGGCCACCAGGGTGCCTTTAATTTACCAATCCATCTGCATTTATCCCATTCCCATTAATTCTTTGAAATGCTTCCTGATGACTAAATGCATGCCAGACACTGTCCGCCTCTGCACGTGCCCAAACCTGGAGCACACTGCGTGTCCCCTGTGTTAACGTACCCATCCTGCTCCAAGGCATATGTCCATGCTACCTTGAAGCTTTCTGGACCTCCTAGACCGCTTCAAAGCCCACTTTACTTTAAAAGCTTTTGCTAAGTCTTCCTTTGCTGCCAATTCAAATAAAAATCAACTTTGTAAATATTAAGTGCATGGTAAATATTTCAGTAATATATTGAATAATCTGAATATAAGTGAGTATCTTCTTGTTTTGGTCTGGTCATAGTGATGAAAACATTTTCCTCCATGGCTGATTATTTTGTATATCCTCTCTTTATTAGTAGTATTAATATTACTAATAATATTAGTAGTATTTTTTTCTTAAATCATAGCACCAGTACAACTTATAATGGAACACTTTTTTCAAAATTGTCTCAAAATTGTGGCATGAAGACTTGAGGAGCCACTTAAAATCTAAAGATTATGTCATAATCACCAAGGAGACCAGGGCCTGGGTGTCATTTGAGGAAGGAAATAGGAAAGCTCATTTAGTTTGAAATACTGTGATGTAGTAGAAAAATAATATCAGTATGTAATTGCTCACATTGTCTAGTCCCTCCCTCCAACTCTAAGAAAAACTCCATCTTTGCCTGGTTAACTTCTAAGGCTTTCCTGCAGAGAATTTGGGTAATGCCTGAGAAGCAGAATAAAGAAGCCTGATCTGAGTGATTCATATTCAAAAAGAGAGTTATTTACCCGATAAGACCTTGAGACAAGCAATATCTAGCATATGATGTGTTTGTGGGAGAGTTTGGTGGGGGTGGTTTGAGAATAAGATGGAGAAATATTTGGTTGGCTACCATGGTTTGATTTCAAAAGACTGAGAAGATACATGGATGAAGGAATTTTTTTTGTTTTTTATTCAGGAAAATTTTCTTTGGTTTCTTTTGTTGTTGTTTTTAGTGACTATGCTATTTGAATTACTTTTGAAATACTTTTGGATGTCAAAATTGTCTTTTGTTTCTCAACTATGACAGTAGATGTGCCAGTTCCATAGGAATTCCATTTGTATTGTTGTGTTAGTGTTAACGGAGATATATCAAAGTGGAAATGTCTTATAGATATTGAGAGACATATGACTTGAGTTTAGATCAGAGAAGCCTTGGAGAGATGCATATCATTTGTATGGTTGTGGCAGCTCACATGAGGGGAAGAGAAGAGCTCTCTGAAGCATGTAGTGTAAGAGTGGAAAGCACAGGGGATACAGTCTCAAGAAACAGAATTATCTGAACCAAGTCCTGGTGGGGCATAGAGATGTTGACATTAAGTGTTCAGGAATAAAAGGGTAAAAAACAGTGTCGTTGGCTAAATAGGACTTTAAACATAATAGGCTTAATAGGAGTGACTGAGAAATGCAATCTTACTGGAATGGCTCGAACATTTGGAATCTGATGTCAGAGGGAAAGAAGATAGAAGCAAGGAAGCAGAGAAACCATAGACAAGAGCTGTGATTGTCTCCTAGGAAGTGAGCGGTGCTGACAGAAAGTGGCGACCAGCTATTTATTTTAATGGGGCAACTCTGGCAGAATCTTTTATGGAAGATATTTAAGTGGCAGATTGTTAGTGAAAAAGGAGGCTATGTCAGGATTTGGGGACATTAGAAAGACATTGGCAGAAATGGCAGATTAAGGACCTTAGAAAACCCACTTCTTCATAAAAGCAATGAGAATAATGACAAAATTTTCAAAATATTTTCACAACTCTGGAAATTAACCAAATACCCATGACAATCCAAGGAATATTTATTCAAGGATATGGGGAGCAGTGTTATGTATGCCTTGTTCAACTCAGGAATTCTGAGTTTCTTTCTGAAAGGCCCACCCTACTCCGGTTATGGTATGGGCTCTGCTCCATGCTTGGTAACATCAAAACCCCCTGAGTCTCCAGCTACCACTCTCTGAATTTCCCCCTCCAAAGGTTTTACCTGGGCTCAGTTAAGAGAGCAGAAGGCTCTATGGAACTGGAATAGTGAAATCCAGAATAAAGAAGTGGTGGGGTGAGTTCCTGTGTATATCTGTACAGAATAAATAAAATATTTATAAGTTAATTTGGAGTTTAAAAACCATATTAATGAAAATCTTAAAACTTCAGTGCTTGGGATTTGATTTTGAGAACAATGGCAGAAGGCTATGAGTTTTGATTGACGTAGGAAAGTAATTACAGAGGTCTTCTTGAAAGTGATGGATGAATTTGAGATTAAAGAAATTGGAAAAACAAATGTAGTGCAAAAATCTTGGTTTGTCATGTATTGGAGCCCCAGGTCCAGGGGACAACCATGCTCAATGGGGACAACAAGTAATAGCGAGAAAAATAAAAACACATGTCCATGAAAAACCTTGTACATGTTGCACTGGCTGGTACAGCTCAGTGGATTGAGTGCCAGCCTGCAAACCAAAAGGTCACAAGTTCTATTCCCAGTCAGGGCACATGCCTGGGTTGTGGGCCAGGTCCCCACTTGGGCGTATGAGAGGCAACCAATCGATGTATCTCTTGGTCATCGATGTTTCACTCCCTTTTTTGCTTCCTCCCTTCCCCTCTTTCTAAAAATAAATAAATAAATAAAATCTTAAAAAAACAAAAGCCTTGTACATGAATTTCCACAGAAGCACTGATAAATGGACAAACAGAATGTGGTGTATTCATATAACGGAATACTATTTCCAATTCACTCTAGGTCTTTTACCATACAAAGAAAGATAAGAAGGAAAAATCTCAAAGGTGTAATATTTTCCAACAATTTTTGAGTAGAGGTTTTGATCCAGAACTAATTTAATTTTGCAAATAAATAACTGTTTCACTAACTACACCCTAAATCTAGAGCAATTCATCTCTTTTGTAGATCTCCTGGGGTAGAGGTAAATATACATGAATTTAAAACAGACAACTAAGACTTCAAAAAGCCTACTAAATTCAGATGAACTTATATTAAAAAAAGATAATTTTTTATTTAAGGAATCTCTTAAGATTCAGTCACAGCCAGATCAAGGAGCTCAAATGATGTCAAGATTTAGTCTTTTTCCACATCCTTGACTCTGCTTTCCTAAGGCCTTTTGTGCCAGTTGTTCTCCAGAAATTCTAGGTTTGCTTCCCAAATAATCCCAATGGGAAAAGAAAGGCTCCTCGCTCCCAAAAGTTTCAGTGAAAGGGCAAAGACATGCTGTTACAGGCCTGGAGTGCTTTAGGCTAATCCCTAAATCAGTCACTCTGGCTATGCTCTACCTGGCAAGTCTGGGTCGCATGCCTGACAGGAACCAAACGCACTGAGAGTGGGACAGAGTTAGAGTTATCAGATTTAGTAAATGACAATATAAGATGCTTACTTAAATTTGAATTTCAGATAAATAATGAATATTGTGTTATATAAGTATGCCTTATGCAATACTTGGGAAATACGAGGTCTGTCCAGAAAAAGCCCAGCCATTGTTAATATAACGAGAACGGTTTGCACGACATTATTGCAACCTGGCAGCCAAGGAGAGAGGAATTGACTGCACCTGTGTGAACAATGATGCCTTCACTGTGCTAGTCAGTGGGGGTGGTAAACGCCATTGAGTGAGCATGTCTACTGTGTGGCCGTCACATTCAAAATGACTGAGCAAGTGGAACAACGAATCTGCATCAAATTTGGCATTAGGCTTGAACAATCCTCTGTGGAAACTATTTAGGTGCTTTCGAAAAATGGGCAACTGATGATTGGCAGCTTTAGCATGACAACACTCCCACTCATGTATGATGTCTGGAGCAGAGCTTTTTGGCAAAACATCAAATCACCCAGGTGACTCAGCCCCCTACAGCCCAGATTTGCTGCCCTGTGACTTCTGGCTTTTCCCAAAACTAAAATCACCTTTGAAAGGGAAGAGATTTCAGACTATCGATGAGATTCAGAAAAATACGATGAAGCAGCTGATGGTGATTGGGAGAATTGTGTGAGGTCCCAAGATGCTTACTTTGAATGGGGACTGAGGCATCATTGTCCTGTGTACAATGTTTCTTGTATTTTGTATTTTCTTCAATAAGTGTCTCTATTTTTCATAGTACATGGCTGGATACCTTCTGGAGAGATGTTAACATGTTATCCATTACATTAATATGTTATCCATTGTTTCTCTGAGATGTAGATTTAACTGGGATCTCTGTATTTTATCTGGCAATCTTAAAGAAGGTGCCTTTATAAAAGAAAGTGGAAATGCTACTGCAGAAAGGGAAATAGGTGCTCAATGGGCAAAAATCTAAATATCTACAGAGAGTAGGCTAAAGTAGAAGCCAGTATATCTCTTTGCCCCTCTGAAACTCTATTATCTGAGGTACTGAAGAACAACTTCAGTATAGTCAAGTGATAAACAAATATCTTACTAACAATATACCAGATTTGCAATCCTAATATTTAAAGCATTTGGAGAAAACATGAATTATTCCCAAAGTTGTCAGTGATTTGTTCACCTACAAAGTCACTTTCTTCTTCCCTAAATGTTAAAAATCTGAATGGTTCAAGAGATTTTGAGGAAAATAAGACTGTCAATCCTCAAATTCCCATTTAACTAAAGAAATAATTCACTTGAAGTTCAAAAACCCACAAATAAATGCAAGTAAGTGCCCCCACAAAGCTCCCTCTGGCAGAAGTTAAGGAGAATTGGATCACTGTGAGCTCTTCAATCCAGAGTGGATTCCTGATCTACAGAACATGAAATTTCATTTAGACCATTTCAATAATCCAATCTACAACATTAAATTCCAGGTCCACACGATGACTAATGTGACAGAGGTTTGCAGGTTTCACAGCTATTGCACACCTGCATAAACACTTCCATAACAAAGGCATTCTGCGGAGCAACAAATCCACCAAGTGAAATAAGCCAAAAGATAAATAAGTGCCCATATGTGTGCATATATAAAATTTCATATAGAAAAAATTTATCTTGCTGATAATTTTACAAATTATACACCTTGAATTTGGCTGATTTATTTTTAAAAAACCATTTAAACCAGGCTTCAAACCCTCTCCCTGAGCCACCCCTGGACTGCCCCTGAACATCTGCCTGCACCTGTTCAAGCTGCACAGTGCGCCTTTCAAAAACCATCAGGAATAGCTGAGTGAGGAAGATGCCCCACATCATTTCAAGGCATCTATTTTCTGTCCCTAAAAGAGTAACATGTTATGTGTTGTTGCCAGCTTTCCACATATTAGCGTCTCCCTCATCTCCTTCTCTTTCCCGTTCTTCCTTTTCACATTTGTGTTTGTGAAACAACCTTACTATCTTTTCACAAAAGCAAAGCATAGCATTTAGGGGTTGTCGGTTTCCCATACCTTTTGGCAAGGGCCACTCCACAACTGTCCAATCTGCACCTGTGTCCTGCCAGTCCACTGGGAATTTTCTGCCATTTGTTCCCTGCTTTGTGGACATTACTATGCTGTGGGGGGGTGTATGTGCACAGAAGGGGAACACTTTGAGGGGAGCAACATGCTCTTTGGTTTCTGGGTTTAACTATCACCGTTGGTGATAGGGAGGCAACCTTCCGTGGTTCCACGGAACCACACCAGCCTTTCCAGCAGGAGGGTAGATCAGTACCTCTGAGAAACAGTTGTTTGCTACAGGGAAGCAACCAATATCTTATTTGCATCTGTGCATATTAACAATGAAATTAGGGCAAACTTCTTAGAGAATTAGATTGAGATAGTAATTAAAGAATTGTGCCATGCATTTCAATGTGATTTTAGAGACGTAAATTATTTGGTGTTGCTATATTCTCCCACTTTAGAATAAAATACCCTGGGACCTCTAAATGAAAATTCCCTCAAAATTTCTCTGGTACTAGGAAACTGGTAAAAACAGAAACTACGTACTTAAGATTCAGATAGCTCCAAGGCTCACTATATTGAATTAAACTAAGTAAGAGGTTGAAATTAGATTCCTCCACAATGGAGAGTCCTCCTGTAGGCTGGAATGCAGGATACACAGTGAGGTTTTTTTCCTGATATATTGGAATTGTAGTTTAGTCCCCCAAAGCTGTGGAGATCAGGCAAAAGGACTGTACTTCCACATTCTAAATAAGTAGTAGACAGCCCCATCTTATATTTACTAAAAATTTATCAGAACTCATAATGAATCATCAGTGCCCATCATTCCCATCACCTACTGGCATTCAAAAGGGGAAAACAATACAAAAAAAACCACCCTTAACTTTGAGCAGTGTGGACCTAACAGTGGTAGCATTTCCCTTTATTCTAGCCAAACAAGATAGAGCGAGGGAACTGCCTCAGGAGGCTCTACCTAAGGGCAGATGGAAACCCCATACCTGATGGGGCCCTGTAGTTGCTGCCATGAGCCAGGAAGTGAGTACTCTGAGTGACTCGGGCCCCTGGAACACAGAGATGGGTGCTTCTACTCCCCCTGGTGAGCTCGCAAAGCCCAAGTTTGCCTGAAACTACTCATGAAAGAATGAAAGGAGGGCGGCAACAGGGAGAATCCTGCACCTGTGCCGTTGGGCTTGGTGGCATGTATCCATCACAATGGCCCCAGCCCCAAAGGGAGGCCAGGCCAGCAGGGATTAGCACATACCAGTAGTAAGAGGTTGAAAACTGGGGGATTGCAAAGGTCAGTCACATCAGCGAAATCTATGAGGAGGTCTCTGTGCTTGAGCACCCAGGGTTTGTCTTACCTGGGTGGGACAAGACACACAGACACGAAATGATTATTTTGAAGAAAAACATTTATTATACAAACAGGTCCCTAGAAACAGGAAGCATGCCACCCAAGGGGGCCACACAGGGAAGCACCAGGTTTGGTCAGGAGGCAGAAGGTGGAGGTTGGGGAAGGGGAATGTGAGCAAGAGCCTTTATTACAGTTTCCACAGAAGAAATGGGAAAGGCAGGGTGAGCAGGCTTAGGTTGTGCTGGTTTGAATGATTTCGTCTCCGGGGCCCATGGGCTGTCTGTGTGGCTTTTACCTTTGGTACCTCCAGTGTGGTGTCTATTGAGGGTTGTGGCTTTAGAATGGTTGTAGAAAATGTAGCACCAAATCTGGCCGTGGCTGAACAGCCCTGAGCAAGTACAGTCTTCTGTAACCTGAGTGTACCCTGTGTCACCAGGGCAAGGTCAAAGAGTGAGGAGAGGCCCTTCTTTTCGGGGTACCTTTCAGCTACATGGTTTTGTTTCAGAGAATAAGGCATCCCAGAGACACTGGTTATGCTCATCAGATCGGCTCAAACCAAGTTTTAAAAAAGTGAGACCAGTTAACTCAGAAACTAAAGGAAATTCCTCACAGACTGCAGTAAATTATGACTTCAGTTTCTAGAATTATGAGGGTTTTTTTTTTTTTTTTGCCATCATGAAATTTTAAATTGAGAGCTGTGGGAGGCTTTTTTTTCAGAGCCTGGATAAAATAACCATACTATCTTATCTCTGATGATTGCACAACATATATTAGGAAATTAGCCGACTCTTGGTGACCAATTGAATGGGGGATTGTTGAAGGGGCTTTGCTTCTGGACCAGCACAGTACTGGCAGGGCCACTACTTGACGTGAATTGGTAGGAGAGTTAGTCATTGCATCAATAGTTAGGGTAGATTTAGCTTTTCATGCCCCCTCGTCCTAAAATACTTCATCAAAGACCCAATGTCCACGGTGTGCTTTATGGGATACAGAATGGAGCCACGTGACAGCAACGGAAAGGTCAGGGTGCGGTGAGCGAGGCTGAAAACATTAGATCCAAATGTCCCATCTGCATGAGGAACAAGGCAGGAACACCTTGCCACCTGCAAATCTCCACGCAACCTAATATTGTGGCTCACATCTGTCCCTCCAGGTTAGCAGAAGACGCTGTACTCTTTTCGTTCACCCGGGGTGGAAGAAACAGTGAAAGTCTGCTGTCTCTTCTTTGTTTACAACTTATAAAAGTACCTTTGTAATGGAAACTAAGGAGGCACATTAATACTTACTGACTATGAGTACCTACCACGTGTCAGGAACTGGCCCAAAGAATATACATAATTACTCATTTAGTAATCACCAAAAAAAAAATAGAGCAAAATCATTATACCTGTTTTATAAAGGAAAGACTGAAAAGCTCTGAGTGTATCATTAATTTGCCCTAAATAATATAATAAATAGCAAGTGTGAAGGGATGGTATATTTTACATCTGAAGAGTTGAGTGGAAAATGAAATATAAAAGTTATAAAAATTAAAACAGAGGAAACCAAGAACAAATGTGGTTTAAAGTATTAATATGATAGATTTAACGTAGAAACTCAGTGATCTAGAACCCAGAGAATTTACAAAGATTTATATCTAATTTTAAATTATTGACATGTTTGGTATTGACCCGGCAACATTCAACCCTGAAAATGGATGGGTGGAACCAAAGAATGTCAGTAGGCACTTTGGCCATTGCTGCCGAGAGTGAAAAGCTCCCGTACTCAGCTGCCGAGTCAGGAGGGGCTCCCCTATGTAATCCTATCAGACCTCATTCTGTTTATCAATAGCAATATCCATGCTTCTTAAATATCAAATATCCACCATATCCAATAAGCAAATATCTGATCCAAAACTTAATGCAAATAATTACTGAATCAGATATCCTTGGGAAGCAATTATTTTTAAACAGCCATAGCTGTTTGGATTACACGGACATTTAGGTTCTCTGCCAGGTTTGACTTCAAACGAGAGATGGTAGGATCAAAAGGAAATGTAGTGTATTGGTTTCATAACAGTGTAAGAGATATTTTTACAATTCAGGGTATGAAGTGAAACCAGGATCACTCAGGATCCTGGTCTTACCTGGATGCTGTGTAAAGCCACCAGCGTCGTTTTTAATAATTGAAGAGAGGCCCTGGTTTTGTTTCGCTTTTTGTTTTCATTTTTCTTTGTCATGGGAAAATGGTTTTATAAGCTGCAAATAGTATCAGGACCGGAAATGTACTTAGACATTGATGGAACTTGTACTTTAGAGAACTTCATTCGCTATGTCCCAGGTTCGTTTGTTTTTTTTTCTATCTGTGAATGAGTTCAACCGTTTTCTGTGGTCTGAAATCCTAGAATAACTTCATGCACCATTCCAGTGAGTCTGGCATGATGAAAAATGGTTGAAAAACTGTACAGATTAGATCACACATCTAATTTTTATGACAAAACTCTGAAAAAGGTTTTTAATTTGTGAAACCCACTCTGTGAATTCCCCACAGTGTCTCCCCTGCCATTTAGTAAGTCATTCTTTCTCTGTCTCATTTCCTCTCCTTCCTTCCCTTTCACTACACGTCATTTCTCACCACTTACTTTCTCTCTCAGTGTATTTTCTATAGCCCTATCTTTTTCCTTTTTGTCTATTGAGTAAACTACTACAAAAAATTTACTATATTTAAAATATTGACTTAAATTATAAAATAAGCTTCCAGTTCTGATTTTTATTTTAAATATTGGGCGAGTTGCAAATCTTGTATTCTCCACTAAAAATAAAAACCCTCACTATCAATTACATTAGTGTCTGTGCATATATGTGTGAAAGAAAAAGAAGGGAAGCAACGACTTTTCCCCTTTGGATTATTTTTCCCCGAGGAAAGAGAGTGGTAAGCAGGGGGGTGGGAGAGGAGAAAAGAGAATGAGAGAAAGAGAGAGAGAAATTACAACTCAACAGAGTATCGTATGCAACTTATACCATGATTTAAAACATGTATGCTAGATATATGCCATATATTTAAAAAACACATGCAGATTTTAGGTCTGTTCAGGTAGTTTTCCAATCCCTGATTAAGCACTACCTGATTACTGATGATGGCCTGATCTACATTTTCATCAATTTTGTCTACATTTGAAATTTTGTTCTTTTTTTGATTCTTTTGTGTAGCTTCTAGGCATATTTTAGTTTACACCATGATTCAAATTATGCTATAAGCTACTATGTGTTGAAGCTATTGGGGACATAAATTAACAGAGTAGTTATTTAACGCATGTATTGGGATTCAATAATACTTCATGCACTAAGGTTAACTTTTCAAAATATGGTAAATTTTTAATTTATGTTTTAATACAAAAGTAATTATAGTACAACAAATGAGAGTAAGTTCATTCTCTGTGCTATTAAATAATTATTAAAATCTGGTAATTATTTTGCTTTTTAGTAAAAAAGAATATATAATTTTTATATTTAAAACTTCTAAATAACAGATGTGGCATTTCACATTAAGTAAAAACTAATCTCTACTATTTTACAATAGTACTTCTTTATATATGTATATATTTCACATAGATATGACTGATATAGTATAACATTTAGTTCCCAACAATTCATTAAAATTATATATTTTATATATTTTCACAACTATCTCAATTCTATTTAATACAAAGCACAATTCGAAAAGAACACTTGAAAGAATGATTACTATTTGCTTCCAGTATTTTGTATTAACTTATGAAGTAAATCAAATTGTCAATTAATTCAGATGTATGAAATGTGACAAAAGTCAGTCCCACTTTGGGCAGTAAATTTCCAAGTAGGGCACATGCTTTGGAACTTGTCACTCAGTTACGATGTTTCCTTCTCGCAATGTGTCGATTGTGCAGTCGGTGTTTCAGGCTTTGTTCTGACTTTAACCAAGTCAATGGTGTGATTCCTCTTTGCTGTTCTCAATCCAGATGAATGTTCAGGTAGGAAAAACAAGGCATATAAGTGTGACCCCGTGCAAACCAGGCACATTTTATCTGCACTCATACATCAACACACCCAACCCTATAAAAATGACAGTGTTCTCCCTCCTGCAACTGGTTTCTTACTGCCCATGTCTGAGCTGTTTCAGCAGCCAGCTTTATCACCTTCTTTCTTACTCAGTCCTCTGCCCCCTCCTTACTTATTTATTCCATCATGCCCTTCTCCTGTTACTAACAAAAATTTACCTAAATACTTCTTTTTAAACTTCAGATGAGTCCAGAGCCTACTCCATCCTCATTTATCCCCTGCCTTCTTTCTTACTCAGTCCTCTGCCCCCTCCTTACTTATTTATTCCATCATGCCCTTCTCCTGTTACTAACAAAAATTTACCTAAATACTTCTTTTTAAACTTCAGATGAGTCCAGAGCCTACTCCATCCTCATTTATCCCCTGCTGAATTGTCTGTTACAATCGTGGCAGTTAACACAAGTGGGGAGCTTATGCCATGCCAGTTCCCGAGCGAGGTGCTTCCTCAGTCTACGAGGTAGGGACATTGGCTCTTCCTCTTTTACAAACGATCACACTGAGCCTTAGACGTTAACGTGGTTTGTTACCAGCGGAACTAGGATTCAATCCCAGAAGTAACACATCTCCATTTTGCTACATTATTTTCTTAACTGAACTGTTCCCTGCAACCAACTAAATATATGGCTTCTTATTAAAATTTATGTTGATGATAATAATAATTAGGGTAGGGAAATTGTTGTGAAAGGTCTTTGTGAGTACTATAAAATACTTACCAATGCAGGGTATAAGAAACTAATAATTTATAGTTTTCAAGCCCTTTTATATCACCTCATGTGACTTACTGTCAGAAGAGCATGCTGATTGTTTAATCTGATTAATTAAGAGCCTTCTATACAAACCACATATGGGCTATCAATTTCCAAGAGTTAGAAGAAGCTAAACATTTGTTCCAGGTCAGGGATAATTTAATATAATTTTATCTTTCCATAATAAGTAAGGAAGGCCTTCCAGAAATTTAGGGTCATGTACTTGGATTTACTTAACTACATTAATGAACAGTAAGCATGCACTAATCAGGGAGTCTCCATAATCAACCTGAAAGAATAAAAACAAGCTTTTACTATTAAAACATTACTATTGGTTTTTATAAACACCAAAATAATATCCCTTCAGGCCTATTACACAGGTAATAACCATTTATTTAATTAATACTGGCTCACAGTGAAAAATACAGTCTGAATACTTACAACACCCACATTAATATCAAAAAGTTTCATTAGAATTAATACTATAATAAACATAAAATGAATTAGTAATGATCATACCATTATTTTCAAGCACTCCTGTTTGTACTCTTGTATTTACTTTTAATCACCATTACTCTACTAGCAATTAACAAAAGATGAGTGGGGCTTATGTAGGTAGGAAAAGCAAGGCATGTAAGTGTGACCCAGGGCAAAGCATGCACATTTTATCTACACTCACACATCAACACAGCCAATAGTACAGGATGTTACTAAAAGCGACATATTCTTTAGAGCCATGGTGAGGTAAATAAAATCATTCTGTAATTTAACTTCCTCCCTGATTCTTAAAGTGTTCATTTCTTTTCCGTAGCCACATTCCGATTCAAGACGTTAGCATAGTGTCTGGCAAATAGTAGAAATATTGCAAATGTCCGTTCAGTAATTTTTGTGCCTCATTGATACACACTCATCTGGTTACACTTGGGTGTTTCATTTTAAGGTTGATTATAAAAAAATATCTGCCACTAATTACTGATGTATACAGCCAATATTGAGCAGAAGTTATCTAGTAAGGGGAGAAAAAAGACAGGAGATAAACTCTATTTCTGTCAGCTGACTTTCCCATACTCAACTGGGAAAGGGATATGATAAATTATTAGTATATTATTATTATTGTTATTATTATTATTATTTTAGAATGGGTCAATCAGGAGGAATATTAAGGGAAAATAACTATGGCACCTTTTTTCATTCTCTCTATTTCCATTTTTTATGGCTAAACCATGATCTTTCAGGATGTTAGGAAGCTGTTTGCCTCATTAGGAGCAACTCTGATAAAAGAAGGCAAGAAGGAAAAGTGTGAACACCAACAAAACTCTCCTTTAATTTCCTAACTAATGATGGACATTTACACATTGGCTTTTGCAGAATCTTAAGTCCTGATCATATTTGAATTGGGGAAAGCTAAGTAGAATTTAAGGTAGTTACTGCAATTAATTCAAAACATTATCTGTATTCACTCTTAATTACTGAGTAGCCAGAAACCTGTCATTTCACAAATCATTAACAATGTATTAAAAGGAAATTCCTGCAAAAATGTCACAAAGACATTAACAAGTTGGAGGGTGAAATATGGGTGTGTTTTTGATGGGTAGAAGAGGATGCTTTTTATTGAAAATCTGATTCCATTTGGGGTTCACATGTTCTTGATGAGTACTGTCAATTACCAAAGTTCTGCTCCATAATAGTTGCCCCCAACATCATCTATCCTTGTTTTTAGTTGCTTTAATTTTCTATTGTCTTCACTTATGTGACTATTTGTTCAGCAGAGAGGCTAGAAATTTGCTGACTGTGGAGAGAGTGACTGTGTTTCAAGACACTAAGAGCCCTGAAAACCAGAAAAGCAATGAGCAAGCAAGCATTTACTTGAAAGGTAAATATGAAATCCAGGTGGAGAAACAAAACACTATTTATTTTCCTATTAATCATTAAGACGCTAATGCTGTCGCCTGGCCTAAAGGCATTTATCCAATAAACTTTGTACACAGCACAACAACAGTCTGTAACCCACTTAGAGAAAAGGCACTGATATAGTGTAATTACCACACTAGGAGACTTCGAAACACTATTCAGGATAAAGAAGTTTATGTAGTTCACGCCCTGGCACAAAACCACACCAGCGTCTTTTCCACCTGCAGCTTGAGGCCATTCTCTGCCCTAAAAGAGAAAGGAGACAGCGTATTCTGAGCAGTGAAGAGGTGGATTCACAGCGTTCCTCCTTCCCATGCTGTTGGCACCACCAGGCCACCACTCCAGTGTCAGCTGAGAAGAACCCACCATTTTTTGACCACGTACTTTGTGCCAGAAACTTTTAATCTTTACAATGATTAAACATCTTAGTATACTCGTTCATAGGTGACATTCTATGTAAATAGTTCAATAGACAGGTTATACTGTGATGTTACAAAGAGAAAACAACTTTTAAATATCCCCGCCACCAAAAAAATGCCCTTTGTACTTAGTCATGAAGCTTCATAACTAAAGGAAGTTTGTGAACTGAAGATAAGATTAAATGACACAGGTGAACCCCACCCCTCCCGCCCCTAACCTCATAGAGTCACACTGTAGACACCTGTGAAAGGTTATTTGCAATTACTTTGTATCCAAGACCTGCATGTGTGCATGTGAAGGGGATGGATCTTCTCACCATACTTGTCAAACATTTTATTAAACACCACGTCTAAATATAGAATGCTGTGCATTGTAGAGGTTTGAAGGTTTTAGCTTTGGTATGTGAGAACACAAGCTTTTCTCTCTCATTTTGGATCAAGCTATTGCCCCTTTTCAATTTGCGTGATAGCTTTTGAGAGCACTCTTGGAGAACATAAAAGTACCTGGGCAGTCTGCCACCATCTGCTTTAGTCCGTGCCGTGGTGAAAACGAGGACGAGGACCAGGAAAGTGGTTAGAGAAGAATCTAAATAGATTATGCTTCAGTCTAAATAGATGAGGGAGAAAGAAAATGTAAAAATAAATCTAAATCAAGGAAAGTGGAAGACATAATAATAATAATAATCACATCTAATCTTTATCACAGTTTACTATGTACCAGTCATAGCACTAAGTGCTTTATGAACATTATGTAATTAAATCCTCACAATAATCTTCTCATTTGCAAACTATTACTATTCTCAAATAACCAATGAGAAAGCTGAGGGTTAAAAAAGAGTTAGTATCTTGCACATAATCTAGCTAGTAGGTGGCAAAGTCTGGATTCAAACCCAAGATATCTGTTTCAGTGCTTGCGTACTTAATCATCATGTGTCAGGAAACAGAAGAAAAAAAGAACTTGCAATTATTTCACGAAAAGAACAAATATGAACATGTGCTCCTGTGGCTGTCAGCATGACAGGGAGCCAGGAGCCAGTATTCAGGCCGGGCCCAGCTCCCTCAGGAGGGTGGCCATCCCAGCAGCCATCCCTCTCTTGTTGTTTGCAGCCGTAGTGTTTGACTCTCTTTATCTTTCTCCCTCTCTCTCGAGTTGGCAATACATATTAATGGGAAAATGATGGGCCATGCCACAGATAGCTTTGGAACAAAAACATTTTTTACCAAACTTTTTATTGAAATAATAATAATATACATACAAAAAAGTAAACAAATCACAGGTCAGAGCTGGTGGAAATCGGCCTTGATTTGCAGCTTGGCCCCTCCCACACACACCCAAGCCCAGCAGAGGCAGCCACAAACTTCAGATCACTTTTTAGCACCAAACAGGTAGCCCAGGGCCGGTCATAGGCAGTATGTGACATTGATCTACACCAGAGTCCCTCCCAAGCAGCCCCAGAACCAACACAACTGGTGAAGGAATTCAGACCACATTAGAGCATGATCCAATTAACTCCATAAGAGACACACCCAAAAGGAGATGCTGGCAGGAACCAGACACTGCTGGGTCCAATTCTGTTTTGTGTGATCAGCTGCCTGCGAAACAGCTCAGATATGGTGGCTGGGGTTGATCCTTACAGTTAGCCAGTGGAGTTCATTATATCCACTGGGTTCAAATAGCCATTTGGTTCTGCTTCTCTAAAGAATATTAATAGAAAGAGTACATACAGGTAAAAATATGACTTATAAATAAATGTATAATACGAATGCACCTTAAAAACAACATTACAGATGAATGATTGTGTATATGTAGTGATGTAATTTATATGAACTCAAAAACTAGTTGAATTAAACAGTATTTTGTTTTGGATATATGCATATATACATAGAAATTTTAAAAAACAAAGCAAGAAAATATTTATTAAAATGTTCCCTGAAGGAGCAAGAATGAACAATTAAGTAAAAAAAAAAAAAAAAAAAAGCAGAAAAAATCATTGTGTGCTGGGGAGGGAACTTCAAAAACACTGGGGGCATTCCATTTCATAAGCTAGGAGATGGGTACCTGAATGTAAGTTTTATTTTTCTTTATATTGTGTATATGAATAGTATACAAGTTTTATACTTTAGAATTTAAGAAAGTGACTTTGTGCAATAGAACAACAAAATTAAAGAAATGGAAATGAGAATTATGTGTGAGTGAATGCTATATGAATACGAGAAATAGTATGAATGTGAAAAACACTATTATTAAACTAATATTTGGCAAAGAAGAATTTCAAAAGACTTCTTTATCTGTGAACACTAGGCCACAAGTAAAGAAAATGAAGAAATAGGAAAAGTAGGCTTATTTTGACCTCCTAAAAAGCATACCAACTAATAAATTTCTGAAATAGTTATTTTTAGATGAATAACTTGATTGCACTTTTAAGAAATATGTTTACTTTTAAAATATAATACTATAAAATATAAATATATAATACTAAATTATATTAAATAGTATAAAATATAATACTAAAAACTAACTAAAAATTATAAAGAATTATACAAAATTTCACCACCCAGAAATGATTGCTAATATTGGATGATTATAGGTACCAAAAGACTAATGGGAAGTTAGAAGAAAATATATTGATAAAATGAGATGAAATTGTATATGCTATCTTTAAATTAAAAATCTTTGAAATTTATTTATTATGTGAGTTTAATAGAAAACTCAAGCTAACGTGAGTGTTAAAATAATGCTGAAATTTGGAAAAGGAATTTTTAACCACAGGGGAGACTGCTTTCTGAAAATCTCTATGCACTCTCAAAGATTATGAAACTCATCAGCCTGTTGAGATAGTCTGTCTTCTTATTTGCACGTGAAACTCATAATCTTAGACATACTCCTTACCCCGCCGCCCCCGTTTTCTGATTTTGGAGAGCTGGTTTTATTTTTATACTAATAATTTTACATTTTAATACCTTTAACAATGAGTAATTCTCTATTATTATAAATAATTGTTATTTGAGGTTATTTTAATAATTTACAGTTGGTATCTAATCATTATTAAACAGAGTTCGTGTACCAGTTTTAAACATTCATGAGTTATTTTTGTTTTCATTTAACTTTTGTATGGCCTAAGTATAAGGGGTTCTTTTTTCCCTTTTGTTTGTCCTAGGAGGAAGTCCATGTAGGTTGCGGAATATCTGTCTATTGCCTTTGTGCTCACATTACATCTTGGTGAATACTGCTTGATCAAATTTCATTTTTCTGGAAACATTAAAAATATTACTCTATCATATTCTAGCATTGACTAGAAATTAATAAATTTTTATGGATTCCTGCAATACTATTTTCCTTTCTTTACCACTTATTTTAATTAGCCAGAATGTGGTTCTGTGTGAGTTTTCAGTTCCTTGGATGCAGAGAAGTTTTTGCTCTGTAGATTCAATGTACCTCTTCATTTCCAGGAAAATGACCTTCATTTAAACTTTGTATACTTTTTTCTTCTAAATTTATTGTGTTTTTCACTCTGAAATAACGATGATACATTATATTGAATTCTCTTTTCCCATCATATCTTTTATCTCTACTGTAATTGTTTTGTTCCCTCTGTCTTTTAACTGTGTATTCACTGTGATAATCCTAAGAGTTAATGTTAGTAAACTGATTGTTTTCTCATGAATCAATTTATCTCATCCTTCCTTCCTCCATCTCTCTCTCTCTCTCTCTCTCTCTCTCTCTCTCTCCCCCATCTTGTATTTCTTTACTCTTCTCTGTAGTTTTGTATATTGGTTCTCAATTTGTTTTATTGCCTATTCAGTTTTATTCGCATTTCATTCCATCTCCTCCCTCACTTTGTCTTCACCTCCCACTGTATTTCATAGGATGAAGAATATTATGTTCCTTTTATTTTCTCATAACTAGTTTTCTAATATTTCATGTTTTATGCAATTTATTATGTTCTTTCCAGATTTCACATGAGAAAGCATACTTAGTATAAAGCAAGAGACTCTTTGTAGGGCTTATGCAGGAATCTTTAAAGTCTAGCAAATACAAATTATATTCTTTCAACAAAATATTTTCTTTATTAATGTCAGACATTTTTGACAGCCTCTATTTGCTCTGAAAAACTGTGATAGGATCTCCATAATTTCTGTCCCACTAATCTCTGCCTAGCTTATCTTTTCCTCTCAGTTTCAAGTTGAGGGCTAGGCCTTATACTTGAAGCACTAGGAGGTGGCAGTGTGGGGGCCTGGCTGGATGTTTCTGTGTGTGTGTGTGCACGCGCGTGCACACACTATAAGGCAGAGGGGGAGGATGATAGAAAGTTTCTCTCCCTCCCTCTCTCCCTCCCTCGTCAAATGGCTTAATACTAAGATTGACTCCACATGGTACAAATGTAACCAATCCTAAGACAAGCCCTGTAGACATTGGCACTTGAAGATTTTCTTGAAATTTTCTTTTATAAGATCCAACACTGAAAAAATATCAGCAGACTACTATTTGATACTAAATTTCACATTAAACTTATCCATTCTTCTTAAGGCATGAATTTTTTTTTTTAACTAAGAGAGGCTTGGCATCTTAAGAAGGAATGGAAGCAGTATTCTAAACATGAGAGTGAAATTGCTAATGTAGAGTAACTTCTCCTGAAGAGGGAGACTAATTGTTTTTGTAGACCTTAAGAGGTTTTATTTTGAAGGTGCTTAAGGATGGCCTATAAGTGCCAGGTCAAACACCTTAACATTTCTTTAGCCTATCAAGAGCTGATACTTAAAATACTGATTTCTATAAATGAAATTAGAATTCCCTCTACAACATATATAACTGATAATTTTCTGAAAATAGGTTTGCCAAGGATGGGGAAGCATCTACAGAACTTGGCACTTGAATTTGAAGAATCGTCTGAGGGTGTAAGTCCACCTAGGGGCCCATGGGACAACTTACAATTATTTTACATATTGGACTAAGCCCAGTTTTGCTTCCCTGAAAATGCTTTTAGCAATGGCGCCACTGCCTTTATAGGACATACACAATCAATGAATTTCAGCTGTCACCATGATTGACACGGACCATGGAACAATTGACTAGACTGTGATGATGATCAGTATTGATCGTGAATGTCTGAAATTAAAATACTGAACATACTATGGGCTATTAATTTCATAAATGTGAAACAGAGTAATTGAACCATTGGTCTTTAATTCCCACTGTTAGTCATCTTGTGTACACCAAATTTTTTTTCTCCATTTTCCTTCTAAAAGAAAAAGAAACTTAAATGATTACATAAGTAATGTAAGTAAATATCTAAGATTTCTGGAATTCAACCTTGTTTAAAAGAGAAAAAAAGTGCTCTAAAAATTACATACATACAGTAATCATTATATATATTTATCTAAAATATATAAATATATATAATATATGTTTATATGTGTATAATTATATATCTAAATATATATGCGTGTGTAAGGTCAGTCCGGAAAAAGTCCAGCCATTGTTAATATAACAAGAATAGTTTGCGTGACATCGATGTAACCTGGCAGTCAAGGATAGTGAACTTGAATGTGCATGCATGAACAATGACGACTTCACCATCCCAGTCAGTGGAGATGCCTTTGAGTAAGCACATGTGCTGTGTGGCCATCGTATTCAAAATAACTAAGCAAGTAGAGGAGCAAATCTGCATCAAAATTTGCATTAAGCTTGAATATTCCTCCACGGAAACTATTTGGATGATCGAGAAGACCGCAGCTATGGGCAACTGGTGATTGGCAGCTTCACCACCACAACATGCCCACCTATGCAGCACAACTTTTGCAGAGTTTTTTTGTGAAACATCAAATCACCCAGGTGACTCAGCCTCCCTACAGTGTAAATATGACACCCTGTGACTCCTGGCTTTTCCTGAAACTAAAATCATTTAGAAAGGGAAGAGATTTCAGACCATTGATAAGATTCAGGAAAATACGACTGGACAGCTGAGGGTGATTGGGAGAACTGTGTGAGGTCCCAAGGTGCCTACTTGGAAAAGGACTGAGGCATCAATATCTTGGGTGCAATGTTTCTTTTATCTTGTACCTTCTTCAATAAGTGTCTCTATTTTTCATAGTATATGGCTGGATACCTTCTGGACTGACCTTGTGTATAAGATATATGAGGGGGGACCCAAAAACCAACAGAATTTATTTATAAAAGTCATGTATTTATTCTTACATGAAAACTTCAGTCACCTTCAAAGTACTCTCCATTTGATACAGTACACCTCTCAAGACGTTTTTCCACTCCTCAAAACAATTTTTGAACTCCTTGATTTTGATGCCTTTTAGTGCTGCTGCTGTTTTTGTTTCACCTCCTCCAAATGGGCAAAACGTTTCCCTTTGAGGTCTTTTTTCATCCAGGAAAACAAACAAAAAAACAAGTCATGTGGGGCAAGATCAGATGAATATGCAGGTCGGGGCATGGGGGTCCTGCTGGTTTTGGTCAAAAACTCTTGAACACTCAGCACAGTGTGGCAGGTATGCTTATAAATCACCCATCATGAAATGGCTAACATGTTGCATCTTCAAAAAAATTCACTGAAGCCGAATGCAGCCTCTCACAATAACACCAGCTGGTACACTGATACAGATGGGTTCCTAGAACACTCACCTAGCAGGAGAAGCCTGTACTACAAGGGCCTGCACTCCAGAAGATAATTTCTGTTTTGGAGGTGTCGCCTGTATGAATATAAATATATAATGCCTTAGGTGTCCTACGTAAACTTTGTGAGTATAAGGGTGGCATTAATTAAGCAACTCATCAGTTGTTGATTAACCTGGCATTAAATGTGTTGGGCACTTTTTACTTACAAAGATTCAGGTACTTTTCTAGATGCAGTAATAAAATAGTGACAAGCCTTCTGTTGCTCCACACTCTAGTGGGGGAGACAAACAGGATGAAATAATCTTATCAATAAATACAAATCTTAGATGAGCGCAAGTGCATCATAGTGAGGTATCTGATGCAGTGAGTGTGGGATGCGGGAACTGGCTCAAAGAGGCAGAAGAGTTCAGCTGGCTAAGGAAATGATCATTAGCTAATGCTTGATATTACAGTAGGATTTCACTTAAGAGAAGTAATTAACTAAGCAAAAGGCAGGGTGGGGCTGGGGCAGATGCAAGAACAAGGCAGGCGGAGGAAAAAGTGCAGCTAAAACGGCACAGCACATTTGAGAATTTTCTCCCCTTACCCAAATTAGCCTTCTCTAGTGTGGCTAAGGGGAGAAAGCAAATGCAAGTAAGGTGAAGTATGGGGCTGGAAAGAGGCAAGGATAAGCAAATGCAGGCTTAGAGCAGAATGACACATGCTAAGTCAGAGACAGCTCTGATTATGCCTGCTGCTCAGTGTAATTAATAATAATACAGCCTTCCTCTCTGAAGTACATTCCTGGGTGCTAGGGAAATGATATGATCACCCTACTTAAAGACCACATCAAGGATTTTGGTCTTTTCCTAACTCCCAACAATAGGAAATACTTAAAATGGTTAAGCAAGTAAGAGACGTGATCACATTTTAAGCTAGAAAAGATCATTGTCTTCAGCACTTGGAGAGTCTGCCTCTTCCTTTAATATCTTTTCTAACACTGCAGAAGCAAGTTGGGTCACTTCTCCTCCTTCCAGGCTGTTCACTTACCATCTGTCAATGTTGAAAAAGTACAAAAACACTGTATAATTATTTTCCTTAGGAAAAACATAAATGCAAACTTTCTTAGAGCTAAAACTTTCTTAGAGCAGCATAGTCAGTTACAAACTCTGTTTTTGAAAAAGCTATGTAATACTTTCTGGGTATCTTAATACTTATTTATCCTATTAGCACTTTATCCAGAACAAAATAGCATACATCCATATAGTGAAATACTATCTTTTCTTTAATGAGGAAAAAAATCATAGAAGAAACTGTTAGACCATTCAGTAAATATGTACAATGATCATTATTACCGATAGGAATAGTTAAGAAAGCAATAGAAAGCATAGAATAAGAATGAGATGTCTTTTGATTTTGTTTTCTTAAATACAGTTTTAACATTGGAGCCACATATATATTTTAAACTGAAAGAATCAAGTCAAAAAGGATGAAAAATCCTAACCCTAAAATTAAATGCAAACAGAAACAAATAAACTCCATTTTTTAAATCCTCACCTGAGGGTTGATTTTAGAGAAAGAGGAAGGTGTGGAGTTAGTGGGGGGAGAGAGAGAGGAGGAGAGAGAGAGAGAGAGAGACATTGATTGGTTGTGTCCTATATGCACCCCAGCCGGGGATGTTAGAGGGGTCATATGAAGACAATTATTTCTCATACTAAATATTATGCATAGCCAATTTATCTTTGATATTATTCTGCCACATTAATAAATAAGGGAAGAAATCCTGAAGCATGCTATCTAATCCATAAATAAATAATGGAGAGAGTTTGGGTATGAGGTGGGGTAAATACAGGGTTCTTCCACCAGCTAAACCATAGGTTTTGATTAAACGTTAAACTATTTTTCAGATTAAATATAGTCACTGATTAAGTCATGCATTGGTATATTAGACTTTTTTTAAATTAAATACATTTTAGATTTTTAGTCAGAAAAAAATTTTAAAAAAATAAAAAGAATTAACCTGTATAGTATGCTCAAGGCTTAGATTTCCCAGTCATTGCTTCATTAAATAAAGGTTACATAGGTTGGCTTTCTAAAAAGGAGAAAAGCATGCATAAAATAAGCACATAAAGAAAGAAAAACTGGAGTATTCTTTTAAAATAATACATTAGGGTAGATGGGCAAAGCGTTGGATAAAACCTGTTTTTAAACAATACCCAGTGCTTATAAAAAATATAAGCTTACGTTTCCAGGAATTGTAAAACACATTTGCTGAACCATTTGCTAATTCCACTGGCGCCTCTGGAGAAATGTGTCAAGTATTTCTGAGTTTTCTAAATTCGGGTTCAGAAAGGTTAAGTAGCTTGCCAAGCAGCACAGCACAGTGCCGCGCTCAGCAAATTACTGGCAAAGGAAAAAAAAAAAGAGGAAGCTCTGTGCTTGTATCTTAGTTAAACCTACACAGAAGAGAGCCAAGAATTTTCTCTGGGACCTTTTTATGAACTAGAGCTCTTCGTATTTTAGAAGGAAAGGGAAAACACTAGCTACCACCTGGAAAATGTGTGCTCCTACCTGGCTTTACAGAATTAGCTCTGCCCATGTCAAGAAGGTAACTCAACCCCTCTGGAAACCTTGGATTTAGAAAGGTTTTCACACTCGAGTCAAGGAAATCAAAGATTTTCTGTTCTAGTAATGTAGTGCATCATTGTTTTGATGAAAAGCAGCCAACAGATTCTTTCTTGTCACTATTAGAGATTTATGTCTTAAAGAAAAACACTCAAGTGAGCAAACTTGAGACTGTCTCCCTCCTTATCTTGGATGAACTGAAATGGAAGAGTTGGCAATGCTCGCTGCCTTCCTGCCTTCCTCCACGCACACGGCTCCCCTCCCTGGCAGGCATGGGAAGAGAAAAAAGGCCAAAAAACATCTCTCTCTCTGTCTCTCTCTCTGTCTCTCTCTCTTTAATTGCGCTTCAGCCTGACCTTATAGGGAGCTCTGAAACACGAATCGTACCCTGCAGCTTGCTTGCTCAGACACAAGGTAGCTGAACTGTCGTACCCCCACATCGGTTGGTCTTTAGCTGTGGGCCACCTCGGGTGGGGTGGCGTATCCTTCTAGACGTTCCAATCAAGGTGGCCTCTACAGGGTGAGGGGCCTTCCACCCGTCAGTGGCAATTCTCTAAGAGGCAAACGTAAGCTGTTAGCAGCAACTGAAGCACAGTTGCACTCTCTTGGTGAGGGAGGTGTGTTCAGAGCACCAATAATACCTGTACCAAATAGCCAGTAAACATATGTGTGTATGTGTGTGTGTGTATATATATATATATACATATATATATATATATGTTTATGTGCATCAGTTTCAAAAATGGACAGTAAAAACCAGTGAAATACCACACATTCCATATGAATTTGAGAAAAATGTACATTTGGCATTTTTAGGTGGAGGTTTATATAAATATCAATCAGTCCATATCTATATCTTTTCTGCTTTACAGTCTACTTTTTCTATCAATTACTGAGGAAAACCTTTTAACATTATTTCTGTCATTTTAGCCATATGTACTTGAAGTTCTGTTGAGATGCAGACACATTTAGACCATAGTATGTCCTTAGTGAATTGAGACTTCTTTTTATCTCTAACAATACTCCTTTTTTGAAGTTTACTTACTGTGATATTAATTGCTTAATTACTTTACATGTTCCTATGCTTTTTATTAAAAGAGAATGAAATTCCTTAGCTTTTTCTCCAAGTGTGTTGGCTACATAGTACCCATGCTGACCCTGTGCTGATCACAGCTCTCACTGTTTTTCTTGAAGAAACTCACAGAAACATTAAAGAATAACCGTAAGTTCACTTTCTAGAAACCACGGTACGTGTCCTCAACTTGCACTTGAGTCTAAGTTCTTTTTATGTATCCAGTGTACATAATGTTACCTGTTCTTCTCAGCCTTGACAGGGTCATGCCTCATCTTCCTCTGAATACACAGTATCAAAATTTATGATTCAAGATAAGGCAGTGGTAAGATTAGAACTTCTTTCTTTCAGAAAACTAGGCTTTTGGTAGAAAGAGGTGAGAGTGGGGAGATTGTGTCTCAGGCACGTCCTACAGGATATGAACCAATGTATGTCCTGATGAGTTATTTCCATTTTGTTTTACATTGTTTTATATAAAGCTTGATAATATCCAAATTTGTTATGCTGGTCAGGCACATATCCAAGTTTTCTAATGGCGACAGGGCAAGTGTCCCCTCCTTATAGTACTTTGTAGTTGTTATAAAACTAAATAAATAGTAGATAATTTTTAAAAGCAACTTTATATGATACAAGAATTCTGGGGTGTGTTGTTTTTAGAAAATAATGTTATTGCCTTGACGGCATTTTAATGCTATTTGCACTCTGGCAAATTTGTTTACAATAGATTTAACTTTGCACACTTTGATATTTGTCAAAGTCAAGGTCTGAATCAGAACCTGGGTTTATCCAGGTTCTTCCAAAACTACCCTAGACACATTGCTCATTAGGCATCTGTTTATTCCAAAACATACACACACACGGGGCATAGAATTAGATAACACTTTTTTGGCTTACTAAATGAGTTAGACTCAGTAAATATGGTACTCGCTTTTCAACTGATTCTGCCATCTGTCAACAAACTTCCTGCTTGTAGCAGGGATTTTTCTTGTAATAATTTACAAGTTATTTTTCTTCCTTTGTTCTTTTCACGAAGATACATGTCCTTAAAAGTTAAGGTGAAACAACATAAAACAAATGTATCCACAAAACAGAAACAACGGAGACCAATGGCTTCTGGAGAGTAAAAAGAAGCATGAATTGTAATCACAGGTCTTGATTTTTTTCTTATGGGGATGGAAGGAGAATGAGTCTCAACATTCTACAGGTGATTTCTCAGTCTCAGTCCCAGCTGGAAGGCATCTGTACAAGAGAAATGCCACAAAGTAAAAGGAATTTATTTCTCAGGGGAAAAAGAAAAAGATGAAAAGCGGGGGACTCCAGGGCAGGGACATTTCCAGTAAAGCTGTCTAGTGCAGGTTCCCCCCTATCCAAAAGTAGAGCACTCCTATGAAAACTTCCCAAAGCCAAAATGCCATGAAGCAAAGAAGCAATTAAATTGATTTATTTGGAAATTTTTAAGTGTTCCCATGCCCCCAAATAACCTACCAAATCATACCAAATAGGCTTGATTATGTTCAGTTTTACACTAAGCATAACACACGAGCTCTTTTAAGCTGTTCTGATACTTTAGCATACATCTTGGTAATGGATGCACACAAGAAATCGAGATAAAGCAAAGATGCTCACAGATACACTTCAAAGTTCTTGTGCCCGAAGCTGAGATGCTGAGTGTAGTTCCCAGGGAAAGAGCTTGGCTGTGACACTCACCTTGCTGGGGGGTGCCGTTGCCTCTAGAAGGCTCACTGCAAAAGAGATATTTTTTTTTCCTTTTTTTCGTAAAAGAGAAAAGCCTTGTTGGATTTGTTGTTGTTGTTGTTAAAGAGAACAGGTACTGATTTAGGTCTCATAAAAGCAAAGGGGTATAAAGAGAATTTTCCAAAAGCAGACACTTGCCAGCTGCTGTGATCACAACAGCTGACTCTTGCATAGTGCCTGCTCTAGAGCTGAGAAGAGTAGAGGTTACTGTATTTCCTGTCCGCCACTGCCTATCTGAATGTTCCTGGGAAGTCACGCAGCATCCCCAAGCTTCAGTTTTCCTGAGAAACAAGTAAAATAGCATTGTGTGTTTAGTATGGCGACTGTTTTTTATTTATTGGTAGTTAGGTTTCACATATATTCTTTTTTGAAAAGTGAGCTCCTTGTGAGGGATATATCTTCATTTTTAGGAATCTATGCTTTTCCTGGTGCCCGGGATGGAACAGGCAATATTTGTCATCAATGGATAGACAAATGAGAGGACAAATACATAAATTAATCACACTAGTTTTATTTGATTTTAAGGCAACCCTGAGAATGATTATTATTTCCCACATTGTACAGAAAATTGAGGCCCTAAAAAGTTTTGTGATTTGGCCGAGCTTATGTAGTAAATAAGTGAATTGAGACTCGAAACCAAGTCCAGTCATTATTCTTGTTACTAAAGGAAAGTTCCTGAAATAGTACCTGTTGGGAACCGCCCTGCCTGGTTTCAGAAGCTGTAACCCTCCATGGTTAAGGCTGAGTCAGAGACCTTGGGGCCATAAACCACTAGTGAGACAAAGCTTATCTCCCTGGCAGGGGTGCCACCTCTGCCCACTTTACTTTACCCTGCTTGGCCCTGAGCCTGACCAGTTAGCCAATGACAGGTAAGATTCCTCGAGGGAGGGATGACCTAAGACAGGCATGGTCATGAAGAGGCCCACAGGGAAGGACTTGGGGGGCTATGGAGAAAGGGGGTGATGGACCCTTGCCCCTCGGCTTTGACATAGCCTGAGTCCTCATTCTGTCTCCAAGAAATCTCCTAATCTCTTGGCTGCCTTACTTCCCCTGCTTGACTTAAGCCTGAAACAATGACAGAGGGTGGTGCAGTCTTGTGCTGAAAAGGGTGAACTCCCTGGGGGCAATCAGGCCTAAGAAAGAATACATAAAACAGTGAAACCTGCTTTGCTAACACCCCCAATTTAAATGATAAGGCTCCAAGCCTGAAATGAGTTTGTTTCCCAAAATCTTATAGCCTTTGAGCTAACTGACCCTGACTCAGAATAAGCCCTCAGAGTTCTTTGTTTGTTATCTATTGTTTGATCCTTACTGTCTGACAGTGATTGATGAGCTTTACCTGTATTCCTGTGCAAATTGAACCCAATAAAAGCCCATTGAGAAAAAGGCTCTTGGCCCTTCTCCTTTGAGAGATCCGCCACCTTTCCTCCCCAAGCAGATCATGTCTTGGTAGGCTTATTCTCATCCGTGGCAGCTGGGGGTTTGGGGGCGGGGGGCGCCCTGTGGGCGGAACCCTCCCCAAGTACCAAGGGTTAACATTCAATCCATTTTTTGTTTGTTTGTATTCACTACTTTAAACTTTTGCTCACACACTAATACATTTATAATTCACAAAATAATGTAGCTTTCATCTATATGGCTTGGTAAATGTGGATTTTTGTTTCAGATGGAAGGGAGAAAAGTGAAACATTTTTAGAAACAGGTGTTTTCTCCTTTTAATGACGGCAAACTTAAAATGTAGTCAGAGAAACTAAAATTCCCTCCCTGATTTATCTTTTAAGAATTTCACAAGTGTAACTGTTACTGTTTATTAACTATTTACAGGAATTTTTTATATATTTTATTTTTATTCTCTACAATATAGGTATCAGTTCATGGGTGAGTAAACAAATTCGACAAATTCAAGTCACTTCGTCAAAGTTTGTCTAAGGAGTTCAAAAGCTGAACTTGATCTGAATTTTAAAGATGCTTTCCTCTACATCAGTGTCATCAGCTTGTAATGTGTATACATCTGTTAAAAAATGCAGATTCCGATTGTGTGAGTCTGAGGTAGAGCCAAAAATTCTGCGTTTCTAACAAGTATCTAGATGATGCCAAGGATGCTAGTTCACAGACCACATTCTGACAAGTGAGACTCTACCCCACTACCTTCCCAAATTCAGAGAACCCAGCGTTCACCTTTATTCCTTAATAATCTCATGGTCAGAGTCCTGCTTAAAACAATAACTTTGTTTTCTTCTAGTTTGTATGTATAACTTACCATAATGATCCTTTATATAGTATATAATTAATAACAATTCTCCTTTCTCTTCAGTCTTACCACAGTGCGCAGAAATTTTGCAGTAGCTGCAGTTAAAGACTTCTTCATCAGCTTCCTTAAAACAGAAGATTGTATAAGAATCAGTATTCTGTTTATTAGTGAATGAAAAGAGGGGAATAAATGAGGAAAGCAGTAGTTACCCTAAACAGAGGAGGAAGAAAAAATATTAAGTAGTGAAATGGAAAGCCTAAGGAGAAAAAGAAATAGAGGCAGATCTTAGAAAGTCATTCCAGGGAACTTTCTGAGGAAATTGTATGCACGAGCAAAGAAGCACAACAAAGGAAAAGGGAAATGGAAAAACAATGAAAGATATTCGATGTAACGGTCTTACCTAAACTGTGATGAGCAAGTGGAAATCAATGGAGGCTAAATGTGTAAGCACAATGACTGCCTGAAAGTGATCAGAGGAAATGGAAGTGCTGCTGGTGGAAATGAAGTCCTTTCACGAAGTCACGAGGAAAGCATTTCTGGGGACCCATGCATGGGAGGATGAGGTTTAGTGGTGAGATTTACTGAGGTTGAGATACGTGGCTGTGCCCAGGTTTCTGGTGTCTCATTAACATCTATCCCGCTATGGCAAAAGTCCCACCTTATCTTCATCAGGCCCACAATAAAGGCCAGGGTCCATAAATTCTGTGCCATTGGTTCAGTCCAGTTCAATCCCTGTCCTTGTCTGGCTAGCTTAGACTGTTCCTGGCTGCCCCCGGGCTGTGGCTGAGTTGTGCCCAGGCTCATGCTTAGAGCCTGCACTTGGAGTCTGTGCAGCTGCCCGCTGCATGGCTACTAGGTTTGCATGGCTGCTGTGGAGAAAGAACACATAAACAAACAAGGTGAGATGCACGTGTGTGAGAGAAAGAAGGGGGTGGGAAGAGGGACAGAGACATGGAGAGGGCTTTGTTAAGCTTGAAGTATATTACCTCAGGCTTGGGAAGGACCAGGCACTTTTTCAAAATAATCAGTCAATTTCCCAGTCCTTCATGAGGCTTACATTGGATCCTACCCCTAACCAATCTGATTCTTTTCCCAGGTGAGGCTCCACCACTGTGGTCACCATCTTACTTCTTACTGTACATGTGTTTACCTCCCCCTGCGCCATCTTGGGTTCTACTGGGCATGAGCCCAGCAAAGGAATCTCCCCTTCATTGTTTGGTCTTTCCCTTGGTAATCCTGGCTAATGACCAGTAGCAAGATCCTTCTCCCTTTGGAGATTAACTCTGGAGGGCTCAGGATGAAGCAGTCCCTTGGAGAGCCTATGAATGCTGCAGCTCCCCAGTAAACAGGCTTATTGTCTGATTCAGCTCCCTAGTTTATTAGTCCTGATTCCCTTTGCTCCCTTCTTTATTAGTATCTACCAACCTACACGAATAGAAGGAATATCCATACATCTTATTGAAGTCATTGAAAGAAATGAGACAGGAGTTTCTGAAGAAATAACAAGTGGGGGCAGAGTTATTACAGAATGAAATCAGAGGGGATAAAGAAAAAAGACTCATGAATTAAATTTCAGTATAGACCACGAACCAAAGATCTAATAAAACAAATAACCAAGGAACCAATAACAAATCTAAATGGTTATGGGCAAAGTGCAGAGGGAGCTAGAGGAGAAACAAAGAGAAAAAAAGATCAAAGGCAGAAGCAGAAAAAATTTAAATCAAATACAGTAAGCAAGGAGCTTTATGTCTTTTTATTCTGCCAATAAATACTTGAGGCTAAGTGGCAAAAAAATAAATCTAAATATTTTGTGTTAGCTCAGAAAAAAAGCACAAACATAGTCATGGGTGGGATTAAAATTATCAAGGAAATAAAATAGCCGTACCTGACCAAGATGCCTAAGGTCTAGAAGAGGTATCACTGCAAGCTTGTCTCCCTCCCATTCTCTTTCTCCCCCTTTTCTCCCCAACTATCCTTCCCCAGCTCTCTGATGGTCTTCTTTCTGTGGGAATCTATGGAATAAAGCAATGCTTTGGTTGCAGGTGGGAAGTGCTTGGGGTTCATTGGTTCACTGATATCACAAGCCAAAAAAGAGATGCAGTTTAGCAAATAAGGCAGAGATTAACTCAAGCAGGAACAAGTGCAAATTTTACAAACCAAATTCAATTTTATCACTTACATGAATGTAGGTAAAGTTTGGGTTATGTCTTATGCTTGATCTGAACTGTTCATATATATTTTCAGATGCAGTTTAATATGCAAGAATAAAAAACTAATATTTTATTGAGCACTTTCTATGTACTACTCAACATTGACTAAATGTTTTATACATTTTCTCACTTAATCATGACGTGAACTCTAGAGGGTAGACAACATTATTACCTCCCTGTAATGCAGGAGGAACAGGAAGTTTAAATATGAGAAACAAAACTAGATTGAGCCCAGAGTGCAAGTGTTTTCTCTCCTGAAGAAGAGTGTGTAGTACCCTTGTTTTTATGAAGGAGATACTAGCCTCCAGGAGCCTGGGTACTCAGCGCAAATACAGTAGTTTTCCCTTAACTGAGTGGAATACGGTCCAAGACCCCCAGTGGATACCTGAAACCATGGATAGTACCAAACCTTACATAATATATATGATGGTAATCCCTATCCATACATACCTTTTCACTTGAAGGAAGCAATTTATGGCTACTCTTTGGCATATCCAAATTGATAGTATCCCTACACTCATTTGGGGTCATTAAGGAAAATAAGGATTTGGGGGTCATTATTAAGTAAAATAAGGGTTGCTTTAACACAGCACTGTGATATGTAACACTCTGTCTAATAACAGAGGTGGCCTGTACACCATGGATTCTTTGGACAAAGCGATGATGCACTTCCTGTCTGGGATGGAGCAAATGGCACAGATTTCATCATGCTACTCAGAATGGCGTGCAATTTAAAACTTGTGAATTGTTCCTTTCTGGAATTTTCCACTTAATATTTTTGGACATGGTTGACCAGGGTAACTGAGACTACAGAAAGGGAAACCGTAGATGAGGGGTCTATTGCAATGAGTGATGGCTTATCTTAAGGCAGGATTTGTCTTTGGAGCTACATCTAGCTCCTCTTTCCGCCTCAGTGGCACGCTCACCAACCCTTCTAAGCACCGAGTTTCTAAAGTTCTGCACTTCTGCCTAGACAGGGACGGACTTGATGTTAACATGAATGATCAGAGAACTTAACTGATTGCCCAGAGACAATTTGGCAAAGTGAAAATCTAGATACCCTGATTCCCAAATAAGTTTCCTTTCTATCATACTGTACAAAGATATATATTTTAAGGTTCTTCACCCAAACCCAACCCAACTATGCAACTATGTATGTGTGTATACATATATACATATGTGTGTGCATACACATATACGCATACATGCATGTATACACACACACACACACACATACATACTGGCACATCTGCTGGTTGCTGGGGGTGAGTAAGAGTAAGTAAGTCCTCAGGGAATGCAGCCTTCCCTACCAAAGAGAAATGCAGACAATAATCACAGTCTTGAGTGATGAGTTCAGTAATGAGATAGACCAAAGAAACGTAAGTTCTTAAAACTTTACAAAAGCAAATATGTCAAGTCAGGAAATGAAGAAAGTCTTCGAGTAGCATTTGAGAGTAGGTAAAGAACAGAGCATTTAAGGTCACGTTCTTGGTAGAAAAAGAAGTATGGGCAAGAGATGGAAAGTCTCACGTATGTTTAGCAAGGGAGAGTGGTTGTTCCGCTGCTGGATAGGGTGCGTGTAGGGTAACAGCAACACTAAAATTACGAACTGAGGTGTATTTTTGGCCTCCATGTCAGTCTAAGGGACTTAGGTTCATTCTGTGTGCTTGTTTTCCTGAAGTATGAGGCCAGAATGACCAGTAGTGAAACATATTATTGTGAAGTACATAAATATGATTATGCATGACATTTAATCATATAGAAAGAGCACCACTCCCATCATTGAGATCGTATTGAGGAGAAAGGTTCTGTTAAGCACTAAGAGTTGAAACACGTCTACAAAAATCATTAGCTTCCCTCTGTAAAAAAACAAAACACAATGAGGATTTCAGGTTCAAAGTTTTCTCCAGAAATGTGTTAGAATTTGAGATTTTGTTTTGTTAATGTCTTTCTGTTTATGTCGATTGAAAGAGGTTTTTCTGCTGTAGTAAAAGCATTGTTTATTTTTCCTGATTGTGAAATAGATTTGGATTAGTTTTTTAAAAGTGAGTGTGTAAAGAATATTATTGATTAAATCACAGTATAGGAAGAATAGAGAAATGGCAAAAAAAATGATTCCTGTAGTACATGGACAGCCAAACTTTAGGAACTAGACCTTAGTCCCATTGTGCCGCATCAAGAAAACTCACTTTAGAGGACACTCCAGGAAGGAAAAGAGCTATTATGACATATGCTCTACAAGGTCAAAAAGGATTTAGTAGTTCAAAGTGCACTGGTGACCTCTGAGAGCCTTCCATAGTAGAGTTAGACGGAAACCAGACTATGCAAGAATTAACTGGTAGTGAGGAGGTGAATGGCCTAGATAGCCAATTTGGAAGGAAAACATGGTGCTAGATAATGGGATGCCTCCTTCGTTATATTTCTGGCTTGAACGCACACTCAGTGGAAATCTGGGAAGGCATTTATTTCCCTGAGATTCAATTTTGCCTTGGTGGTTTGTTTGTTTTAGTTTTTGTTTTTTAATGCATCATCTACTTCTCTTGAGTTAGAGCTCTCAAGTACAAAATCCATTTGGATTAATCTTACTACAACTTGTATGCAATCCTATGTGTAAATATATCATCAATGCAGTCACCAATTTTTTAAAAAGGAGGTAAGTACTATTATTATTTTGAAAATGAGAACATGAAGGTTAAGGAGGTTTATTTATCTTGCACTAGGTGATATTGACTCTTGATACCAATGTGTATTGTCTCCCAAAACCTAAAAAGTAAAACAGTATATAATATAGTTTGTCCAAGATGAAGGAATCAGTTCCAGAGACACATATAGGAGAGGATCAGAAATTCAAAAATGTTCTCTCATTTATGATGGGTCTTACAATGAAAAGTAACTTATTTTGATTAGATACTCTATACTTATCAAGTACTCGAATATATATTCATCTATTTTTTTCTTAAGCTTTCTCCTAGGCCCAGCTCAAAAACCACATCTTTCATGAAGCTCTTTTATTTTTCTTGTCAAAATGCCTAAAGCGCTCATGCTCCTTGCCCCACCCTAAGCATGTAGAATTTTACGTCTTCTACCACTATGGCTACTTAATAAATTATTTCATGGAATACATTAAAGATTCAGTACCAAATGTAAAAATCAATACCAAATTAAAAAGTCCACACCCAAATTAAAAACACTTAAAGATTTTTTTTCTCTAATACTCCAACTTGTACTCAGCTTGACACTCATACTTTCAGTTTTGCTAATGTTCCATATCTAAGCCACACTGCAGTGACATCTTTAAAGCTAAAGCAAGCTTGTTGAGTCAGCTATAAATATAAATACTCACTGGAACACAAAGCAGGAAGACGCCTATGAGAAAAATAAAGGGAGTAAAGACTTTGCAATCCTTTTTCTTCTCCAAGGCTTCTTTCTCAGAAACAAATATTTAAATGGTATTTTAACTGACATTGAAGTTAGCCAGGTTAAACCATTCTAAAAATGAAGGAATACTAAACTAAGTTTACATTATTTAAAAAAGAGAGAGAGAAATCAACATGGAATACAAATTAAAAGCAAAAGTCATCAGCTTGCATTTTCTATTATCTAGTTCTTTCTTTTAATGTTTGTTGCACCAATTATTACATTACAATGTATTGCTCTGCTTATATGTCTGTCACCTCTCCAAGCCTGAGTGCCTCACAAACAAGAACGGTGTCTCTGCATGTGAAGGGGCCCAGTCGCGAATGGCTGTGCTCAGCACTAACATCTGCACCCAACCAGACATTCCCTGGATAGCAACAATGGTTGACATTCATTTTGTAGTTACCGTGAGTCGATCTCGGTTCTAAGTTCTTTATATGTACTTACTCACTGGCTTTTTAAAAATCTAATTAAAAAAGAGCTCTAATTATCACTCCCATTTTACAGATTAGGCAACTGAGTCAGAGAGGTAAAGAAAACTATTAAGACAAAACCAGAATTTAAAGATAAGCTGTCCTGCCTCAGCCTACACACTGTCCACCACTGCATGCAATGCCTCAGTCAGAACACTACTAGTGACTAGAAAAACTCAGGGGGGAAGTTAGAAGTCTGAGCCAAAATCTTGGTACTTTAAATAAGTGCCTCAGATGATTTGATGCAGATGGTATGGGGACCATACATTGAAAAACACAATATAAGGTAGTAGATGTAGCAATGTTCTTAAGAACTGGTGCTCATTTGTGCATAGTTCACCAACCACTTTATATATATTATCTCATTTCATCTTCATCACAACCCTGCAAGGCACTGCTCTGAATGTGTCTGAGTGAGGGAAGCAAGTCTTGGAGAGCTTACCTGCAACTGCACTGGCTGTCAAACACAGGTTTTCCGGTTCCAGACCCTGTACTCTTTCTGTGACACAGACCCTCCAACTGGCCTTTCGGATTCCGCTTCTGCCCCTCCCCAACTGATAGTCCACACAACAAAGGGTCTTTTTAAAGCATAAATCTCATAACATCATTTCTAGTACATTCTCATTACACTTGGTAAAATCCAACTCCTTTATGATGGCTTCTCATGATATGGTTTTCACTGCCCCCCTTGCCTAATCTCCTCCTACCCTCTCCCCTACATCATTTATCTCAGCTACATAATTTGCTTTCTAATCCCTTCACAGCAAGTTTTTTCTCCAACTAGTCCTTTGTCCTTTTCCCTTTCTTATTTATTTCATATCAGTATCTGAAATTAACTAATTGATTGATCCTGGAGATAATGAGGAAAGAGCTCTTGTCTGACTCGTTCAATAACTAACATTCACAAAGTGCCAGGTGCACATCCAAATACTTTATACATGTTGACCTATATAATTTTCATGACCGAGAGAGAGCCTAGCTCCTTGCCTGAGATAACCAGCTGGAAAATGACAGCTGAATTTTACCCAGAGCCTGTGCCTTTCGCCACTTACCTGGACTACCCCTTGAAGAGAATAAGTGATCTTTTAAACAAGCCTTTACCTCTGTCCTCACCCTGACACACGGTCCCCTGACCAAGGCACCGGGGCTCATGGCTAAACTCACACTGCACAGAGACGTGCTTTAAAGAAGGCACACACTTTCCCCGCCCATTCCAGTCTAATCTTCAGAAATAAAATTAAATCCAGGCAGCAAAACTAATTAGAAACTATAGAATAAGAATTCAGCATGCCATTAAGATGAAAAGAGATGTCAGCGAATGTAGAATTTGGATTTACCCTTTATTCGGTAGTAGTGATGGGGAGGGGAGATGGAGGAAGTGAGGAGAGGACCCGTCAGAGGACTCCACATGATCTCAGCAGAAATACTTCATAATATGCATCCCAAATCAACCAAAGTAGAAGCCTATTAATCAAGATGAAGCAGCAAATGGCCAAACACCATTTTTTTTCTCTTTCTAGACATCTACTGGTTTGAAGGTCAAATATCTATTCTTCATCTAGTATAAAAAGCTGCCATTTGGGGGAGGTGGGGTATTTTATTATTGTTTTGTTTTAAGACATCTGTCATTTCTTTGAATAAATATTTCTGTTCTGTGGTTCTTAATAAGCTTCACAAGGTGGTTTTCCTGGCACATGAAGAAATCATTTGAATAATAAAAGCTCATATTTATAATTACATTGAGCTAAATAGATTTGCTTAGCTTAGGGTTTGGGGTTATTCATAAGCAGATGTGAGGGTCCATAAAGCTTCTATAACTTCAATAATCTCACTGCTTTGGAGTTGTCAACGAATTTAGAAGCTTCAGTGTGAGTTAAAGAGGTTTTCCTCAATTTTCTGAATAATCACCAAGGAATGGACCTCCACCTGAGTCTGTTTCTCACAACCCGATACTACTCATGTTGACTGGTCACTTGCTCTACTAGAACCAAGTCAAGGAAGGAGCCTGACTCTAAGCTGGTGACATTCGCTCCCTAAGCACTCAGAGAGAAGCCTTTTAGAAAATGCTTTGCTCTGTTCTCGGGATGTGTTGATGACCCATAACTACAGTCCTATTGGAAGCTGTTGGTTTCAAAATGGTGATGAAAAGAGGTCAGCCATCGAAGCAGCACCTTAGGGTCTGGACCTGCACTTGCAGCCACCTCTTCTCCTGAAACTCAACGAGCCTTTGAACCATTCCTTCAGGTCCTTGGGAGGTGATGACAGAGTTCATTGTGTGCCAATTTTTAAACCTGTTACATGCTTTCCTATTTGAAAGCACTTTTGAAAAATATATTTAGGGCAGCGGAACTCCTGGCCATGAATTTTCAATTATTTCTTAAGTGGATTCTCTTTTACAAATGAATTCTTACTCAGAACCACAATATACAAAAACAGGAAAAAAGCCAACTGCTCTAGTTGAAGTTTGATTTACCTACAGGGTCTCCAACCATCCTGCCTGTATTCCTCGATGCCTCTTCCAAAATCTCTAATTCTCCTGGACACAGTTTGAAGCTCCTGCTCTGAGGATTTGGTCCCAATTTTGGTCATGAGCTTCTATCAGAACTTTCTTCGCACAATATGTTAGACCAGTGACTTTCCCCCTTTTCCATCTCATGGTACACACACGAAATACTAAAATTCTGTGGCACACCCAAAAATAGATTACATTTTTTGTTGATCTGACAAAATAGGTATAATTTTGACTCATTCACACCAGACAACTATTGTTGTGTTGGCTGTTTTCATTATTTTATTTGAAAATCTAAGGAAAAAGAGGTTATAACCAAACCCAGGTCCCTCTGCCCACCACTTCAAAAGCCAGTCTTAAAGAGGCAGGTGCCGATGTAAAGGAAAGTGGGTTTTTTCAAGTGCCAGCAACCCGGAAGATGGGGGACTCTTGTCTCAAATCCCATTGCAGCACCTCAGGCAACCTGCAACCGTGGGAAGAGGGGAGCCAAGAAATTTCTGGTGATGTGCAGTTTCTCAGCTCCGCTCTTGGGTGGTTTCAGTGTTATTTCCTGCATGCATCGCCACTGTAGATTCGTCGTCACTGTAGTTGCATCATTCCTGTAGTTTCCTTGCTCCATCCGCAGTTTCACTGCTAATATCTGGGAAGAGGATGTGCAGGTAACGTTTCTGCTGGTTCTGTTATGAGTCACTGACACTTGCCCAATTTCTTGTGGTCAGGGTCGTTCCTTGGTCAAGCAGGAGCTGTAACTGCCGATGTCTATAAAATACTTATAAGGAAATTTTAAAACATCAATCTTCTATGAGTTTGTTAGTAAAGTCTAGTCTACAATTACCTCCTGATTAGTACATTATGTTTATTTTAATCACTATTACAAGTTCAGTGCCCTTGACTAAATAGTCAAGTATTGTATGTTTTAAAAATTCTTGAGGCACACCAGTGTGCTGTGTCACACTGGTTGAGAATCACCGTGTTAGACACCTGTGGGATATCGTGCAAGCCCTAAACTTGTGATCTCTAAAGCTCTGATTATTTCTTAAGCCAAATCCAATTTAACCTGTATAGTGGGTTTAGTAGTATTTCCTAAAAATTCATGTTCACCCACAACTTAATCTGACCTAATTTGGAATGTGGCCTAATTCGGAAGAAGGATATGGGAAAACATAGTTAAGGTTTGTCATGAGATCATACTGGATTAGACTAAACCCTAAACCCAATGAGAATGCCTTTCTGTGGCCCAGAAATGGAGAAAACACGAAGACATAGAGATGAAAGCATTGTGAGGATGGAGGCAAAGATTGGAGTGGTGCATCTGCAGTCCAAGCAGAGCCAGTGATGTCATCAGCCATCAGAAGCTAGGAGAGAAGCAGCTTCCAGAAGGGACCACCCTGCCAACACCTTGATTTCGGACTTCTGGCCTCCAGAACTTCTCTTCATCCACCAAGTTTGTGGTAATTGAGTTATAGCAACACTAGGAAAGTAAAATATTGTCTTTTACTTAGTGAGCAAGTATTCGTGGAAAGAATATTTGTTGAGTGAATAAAATAAATCACTTCAATTTGGTACAGTGACTAATTAAGTAAAATATTTAGTAGCATTGGAGGAAGAGAGAGAATGCCTGTTGCTGGGGTTGGAAGAAACCCACTCTTTCCTTCAACTCTGTTCCAGGCAGAGCCTCCAAAGGACCAGAGGTGTGGATGGTTCACGGACGCAGGACTAACTAGGGAAGATGAAACTCTGACCTCAGCTATGGACTACCTGAGGAATAACAGGTGACTGAGGCTTTCTCAAAGACATCCTGGCACAATGAGAAACCATTCGTTTTGTCTTGGAAACTTAACAAAATACAAAAAACAGATGGTAACTGGTAAAGTATTTCATGTAATTTAGGTAAAGATTATTTTAAGATAATTATTTTTCAATAATATATGTTGTTATGGCTTGTTATGTTATGTAACAAATTGCCACCTTGGTTTTTATTTTTTAATCCATGATCACCAAATTTTCGGCCATGTTTTACAGGAATACTTTTCATTCGTTTTGACCATGGTTTTATTCTAGTGCAGTATAAACTTAATGACTAAATTTCTACTTATTTAATGCCCCTGAAGCATCATTGAAATGTAATGAAGTAACAACTTTCCCTCTAATTTTTGCATACAATTATATACTGAACTGTAGTTTGATCAAAACTCCTTTGCCTGTGTGGTATAATAGCAATATCTAATGAAAACATGAAGTATGTGTTTCATAATTACTCCAGACAGCTCATTTCAGTTTGCTTCCTACTTAATCCCAAAATTCCTATCTTCCAGCACTGTAAACACTTTCTTTCCCTTCTCATCAATCTCAGTTATGTAAATGAAGCAGGGGTGGTGGCACACTTTTTTTTTTCCTGGATGTTATCAAAGGCCCTATTCTCAGAGAAACAGCTGACAAGGGCACCCTCTCAAAATGATTCTTTTGTTTGCTTAAAAGGCTGCAGTGAACCTAAAGTAGAGAAAATTTGGTACAGTCTACTGGAGTAGCACCGCTAGGGCCAGTGGATGCTGATATGCGTGCGTAGTGGAAAGTACCCTTCTGCTCACAGCCCTAGCAATAGCCATGACCCTAGCTCAGTATAACACTTTCTACAGGGAACACTAGGAGAAAGCCACCTCAGTGAAATTACATTCATGAAATAAAAATAAACCTCTGATTGAGTCCAGAGTGTCAACATAGTGAATGGTCCCTTCAAGTTTGCAGAAATAAGCAAACCACCCATCAGAGAACCTTGAACTTTCTGCTACAGGCAAGTGTATCCTCTGTGGAGATCTGGATTCAATGCTGATTTCCAATCCCTGGTGAAGGCAGGAGATAAAACAACAAGGCTCCAAAAAAAAGTGGCACCTCTTTTTAGATTTTCAGTGCTGGTTTAAGTGGCTCATCCCTTATTTCTTTTTATCAGGATAATTCTTTTTCTGTCCATTCCTTCTAAGGGAGAAAAACAATATTTTGCATTCTCCGCTGTCATTGTTGCAGAGGCTGTGATAGAACGGACAAGGCACTGTGACAGTGGAACCATGGAAAAATACACTAATAGTTGAAGCCAGATATTCTTGGGAACTGCTGACTGTGATCTTAAGTAACTTAAACACTCTGTAAAAGTTCAGTTTTCTCATCTGCAAATGGAGATAATGACATCTATCACTTTAAGTAGCTGTGAGCATTAAAAAAAAAAAAAAAGCATGGCATAGAGCTGGATGTTCCAAAAATATATTTTCTCCTTTTTTTAAGGCATTTTATTTCTACCAGGTGAGATGTTCATTTCTTTGATAAACATTCACGGAACACATATGACAGGCACTGTGCTGGGACCTGAGGATAAAACATTGGCCACATGAGCCTGACTGTCTAGCCGGGAGGGTACACATTACACAATTAATTGCGTACAAAATTTATTTACAAACTGTACTCCAATGGAAAAGCCCAGGATGTGCTGGGACCATTAACCGGGGGAAGAGAAGCATGGGAATGGAGGAAGCATTCCTCACAGAGAGGTTGGCCAGCATGTAGAAAGGAGCAGGAGAGAAGCAGAGGCCTGAAAGACTGAAAGGCGCCTCCTAAACTCTTGAGGATAGGGAGTTTTCGGGCTGATTCAGATCTCCAGGGAAGGATTTTGGGTACTTTCCCTTGACAACGGACTCCAGTGAGATTTTTTTTTTTTTGAGGAGGTTAGGGGAAATAATATACAGGGGTGGGCAAAGTAGTTTTATTGATGACAATAAAGAACTCTGTGCCCAAGTGTGCTTGAGTATAGTGAGTAGACTACAAGAATTTGTAAATACTGAAGGCCGGTAAATTGAGCACTTACGGGATCGTACCTAAGTACACTGTGCCCTTGTGACATTCTTTTGAGTTCATGTGGTCGGTCTAATGATCATAACCTGCATATCTTCTTCCATACAAACAACTGCAAACCTACTTTTGTTCACCCTTGTATTTACAGGAAAATTGTAACTGTTTCTGGAGTATCTATTCCATAGTAATGTGTAGCAATATGATTTAAATGATTAGTTCGTGATATATTCTCATTACATTTTCTCCTTTTCTATTGAATGAAGTAGCCAGGTTCTTACACTCTTGCTGCAGTGAAGGTCTTTATTTCAAAGTGTAATAAAAATTTACTGGGTGTGAACTCTGGAAGACTGAACAATTTGAAGGGGCTATGGTTGTAAAAAAGGAGACAGAAGTAAATGTAGAGAAAGGTCAGAAAGAAAGAGAAGGAAATGGAAAGGAATAATCATACTAATGTATAAAACACTCTCTGTCCTTACCAAAGAAATTAATTGGCTTTAGTTTGATTCAGACAAGACAGAGGATTGTGTTTTCACATTTGTGAAACAAGAATTGTGTTTTCAGATTTATAGAGTAAGATTCCCACATTTTACATACTTCAACAGGAAAATCAGCTTTTGACATCACCAACATCTAGAACTTTCTCTGTAACAGCAATTTTCAACCAGTGTGCAGCAAGAATTTTTAAAAGATGCACTACCTGACTATTAAGCCAGGGGCAGTGACCTCTTTCCTCTTAGATTGTCTAAGAAAAAAATGACAACAGCCAACAAAGCAATAGCCGTCCAGCGTGAATGAATTAAAATCATACCTATTTTTTTTGTAGATTGGCAAAAGAAATCATATATGTTTTTGGTGTGCCACAGAATTTTAGTAGTTCATTTATGTGTGCCATGAGATGAAAAAGGTTGAAAATTGCTGCTCTGTAACTCAGCAAAATACCTTGTATTGCGCTAAAATCATCACTAGGGCCATGTTAGAATTCTCTCTCTAGAGCTCTGATTTATGCAATGGGCCCTGTCAGGCCTCCCTCCTGTCCTCAGTCCCTCCTGGATACTTCACACTCACAGACTTGTCTTCATTATAGGCATGTGTCATTACATTACTTGTGAACAACTGTACACAATGTAGCTCATACAACCCTCGTGCCTGAATGTCCATTCTATTTGAGATCTAAAATCATTCTTGCTAATTCACTGTTCTGTTCTGTGATGGTCAGTCATGTATGACCACAGGAGGAGACATGGGAAAGGCTCAGGAAAACAAAGTTTATTATACTCACAGGTCCTAAAGAGGGGTCACAACATGCCAGTCAGGGTCAGGGGAAGTGCCAGGTTTGGTCAGGTGACAGGAGCAATGGGAAAGCTGAAGCTAGAGTGTTATTGGGGTTTCAGTGAGAAAGATAAGGGAGGGTGTGGTAAACAGTGTAAAATTGTCTAGTTTGAAAAATTTCAGCAGACTCTGTAGGACTGGCTCCCAGTTGCCTGGTACTTGGCCCTGGGATGATTAATGCAGATAAATATTGCCCTCTGGAATTGTGTGGACCAGATAAAGATGTACAGATCTGAACTAATTAGTTTGCGTGTCAAAGGAATAGCCTTGCTATTTCTAAAAATTGGTTAGCTCAGGCAAGGGTAGTCTCTCCCTAGTCAGAAAGATTTTTTTTAATGTCCAAAAAATATCATAATATACAAAAACAAACAAATATGTATACTTGTCTCCAGCCATGGAGACATTTATTGAAGAAGATATAGGATACAAGAAACACTGCATAGGCCAATGATGCCTCAGTCCCCATCAAGTAGGCCCCTTGGGACCTTTCACAGTTCTTCCAGTCGCCATCAGCTACTCCATCATATTTTCCTGAATCTCATCAATAATCAAAATCTCTTGCCTTTCAAAGGTGATTTTAGTTTTGGGAAAAGTCAGAAGTCATAGGGCATCAAATCTGGTCTGTAGGGGGGCCAAGTCACCTGAGTGATTTGATGTTTTGCCAAAAACCTCTGCAAAAGATGAGAGGCACGAGCAGGTGCGTTGTCATGAGGAAGCTGCCAGTCACCAGTTGCCCATCACCATGGCCTTCTGAAGCATATGAATAGTTTCCACAGAGGAATGTTCGTGATTAATGCAAAATATGATGCAGATTCATTGCTCTACTCACTCAGTCATTTGGATGCAGTGGCCACACAGTACACATGCTCACTCAACTGTGTCTACTGCCCCCACTGACTAATACAGTGAAGTCATCATTGTGCACACACACACATTCCATTCCACTATTCTTGGCTGCCAGGTTACATCAATGTCGCAAAAACCATTCTCATTGTATTACAATGGCTGGACTTTTTCCAGACAAACCTCATATACTATGTGTATACAATGTATTCACTGTGCACGTGTAAAACTCACCTTATGTAAAAATTCATCTTACATATATAAAACCCATTTTACTAGACTTTTAATGTTATTGAATTAATGTTTACTGCATCGCTATTCACTATTTTGTGAGTGATATTTTGAGAATTGCCTGACCCTCCTGATTTTCAGTCCTGAGATGAATATGTACTATTTTGAACCTCCCAGCATCCAGTTAGTTACCCTTTTCCTTGGGATTTTTATCATTCAGGTATTGGTATCTCACCCATACAGCCTATGTACCTCATCTCCACCTCTATATGTGAGTCCTGATTGGCTCAACTAATAAAAATTCAGGTTCCACTTTCCTGATTATGTGATTAGTTCATAAAACATGACCAATTGGACCAATGAGGTACTCAGATACATTTGCTGAGGGCTTAGGTTAAGAAGTTTGCTTGATCCTCCAAGATAACTGCTGCAAGACAAGCTATCCCTTCCTACTAGATGTGAATAAGGAAAAAATGGTTCCCACTAGGTATGGGGAACCAGTTTGTGATACCAGGGAAGACCCAGCGGAGAGAAGGAAAGAAATAATTTCTTTGGGGGACATTGTCAATCCATGGAATTAATCTTCATCTGGCTACTTTGGACTTTTTAATCATGTAAATCCCCTCTCTCTCCTGCTTTTTAAAAAGTCAGTTGGAGTCCAGTTTTCAGTTACTTAGAATTAAAAAATTTCTGACATAAAGTTCTTCTTTTCTCTCCAAAGCCACTTTATTTTGATTATGGTACTAAAGGAGAGTACTCAACTTTTTTTTTTCTGTGTTATAGTAAGCAAAATAGGTGAGTTAGAAGGATAAATTCCAGTTTTTCTAGGCAATGGATTTTGAATACCACCATAGTAACCTTCGAGAGGAAAAGTTAGTAGAAATGTATAATTATTATATGTAAGCAAAAATACACACTACATAATTTTATGCACATGCTCACAATTTTCTGACTTTACTCCTTCTGTTTTCTCTTACGCAAAATCTATCTTGAATTTCTGGGATAATTGTTCCAATGTCGGGCTCCTTGGCAGAGTATAACAATCTGATCCCCAGTACAGCTGAAAACCTGGAAGTCTCAGTACTCAGTACTCAGTACTCAGACCGTGGATTTTCTAATTCCCTCTTCATAAAGGAGGAAAGCAGGGACAGACAAGTAGCAGAGAATGAGAAAGGAAATAATATACAAGTAGCTATTTTTAAAAAAATAAAAGAACACCCACACACAAAAGGTCAGAGAAAATAATTTTTCTTCACACTACATTCTTTTGTTCTTTCATATTCTCAATCCTGTATAAACTAATGAGGAACAATGAAAATTAGCATCATTTAAATAGAGCACATTTGTTGGACTCATCCTGAGTTGATCAAATGAGGCAGCTGAACTGAGAATGAATCTTCCCTGAGATTAGCTCCCACTCTTGAAGTGGCCAGGCACCTGTGAGGATAGGGGTAGAGAGAAGATAATAATTGGGCTCTCATCTTTTATAATTATGTGTGTTTCAAGTGGATGAGAACGGTGGGGTGTGAGAAAGCTGCATAAAAGGGGAAAATTCTGATGTGAATACTCAGTCATTAACTCCAGCATTCAAAAGGAAAGAGAGAGAACATTTTTAACAACAAAAAGACTTGAGAAGCAGAGATCTAAAAATAATGTTTACTGAGAATTAGGACAATTGTTTACTTCACATCTTAAAGCATCTTCACAATACTAAAATAATTACCATAGTTATTGACTGGACACACAGTGAACTGTTTTCTCTCCTTTGTGTACAAAAGCATTTGAAGTCTCAGAACAAGCTAACAATTTCTTCCTTTTTATATTTAAATTTTCAAGTAAATGAAAAGTGAATGAGAATATTCCAATGTGCTATTTATGTGTGAGTAGATCAGGAGAGAACTTTAACAAAATATCAGATAGTATAGAAATCTTTTCCTTTTTAAAAGTAGAACTTTCTCCAAAAGTCCATTCGTGTGATGTTTACTCTTATCTCTTAGATCCGGGTGCCTAAGCAGAATATAAATGAATTTATTAATTATCTCTTTGATATTTTTCTACAATTAGAATACATTTCTACAAATGTATAGTGAGAGGTGGGGTTCAATTAGGGCTTTGAGGTCCAGACACATTTTCTACCCTTTTAAAAGGGAAAAATCACATTCGGTTTTCCCAACATAACCAGTAACTAGCAGTCATTTTAATTTCAAAGAAACGTTAATAAGCAAAGTTTTTAAAAAAACAAGTAAGTAGGAATACTTCATCAAATGGGTTCCCATCACCTCTTCCCTATGAGGCAGAGTCTTGCCTATATCATTAATTCTTCATATACCATCAAGTGTTTGTTGAATAGATGTATAAATATGGGGCTTTTTTTTTCAATATATCATTCTCACTAAATTTTAACTACAGGCAGTTACTGCTTTTTGTCTATCCATGTCTTTCCCCAGGCTCTTAGGGATGCTTATGGCATCTCACCAAAGGAATGCATGCCTTTGGAGGTGTAATACTGCTAAAATTAGAGCTACACTGGCAAAAAACAAAAAATAGTTGGTCTTTCTTCTCTTACAGATCGCAACTTCTGTAAGAGAAGAAAGCTCTCACTGCCTGCTTACAGTTATCCAGTGGCAAGAAAGGACCTAATTATTCTTCCTAGTTCTGGCACTAAGATTTTATTTCCTCTTTTGGTTTAAGACCAAACAGAATGTGAAAGGAAAAGAAAAATGGATGGAGCAATAGTGTGCTTCTGCGTAGAACACAATCAAAAATTACTTCCTTTCTACCACACAGTAATACAAATTCTCTTCCATTTGATGTAAATTTTGAAATTTTTATACATTTAGATTTATAAATAAAACCCTATTAGCATGTCATATTTTCTTATTACAAAAGAGCCTTCTGAAGGGAATATATCATCTTCAGTTGCAAAGTGATGTCTATTACCAGAGTTGAATTTTAAACATTAAAATAGACATAAAGCATTTACTCTATATTTCTTTGTATTCTCTGTCAGGGACTACTTTCCTATTTTGAAATCAGATTTTTTTTTGTTTCTTTTTCTCTCTTTTTAGCCCTCCTTGTTTCTCATTCCACTTTCCCCCAAAATGAATTTATCTTTTGTGTTCTCTTCACCTTTTTTCCTCCTCTATACATTAATATACAAAGTTCCCACCTCTCTCTCCAAATTGACCTCACCATTTTTATAGCATTCACTATTTCCCTTTTGAAGAGTCAAGTTGCAGAGGATGGTATGTAACTTTCTGTTTTTCCATTTCTCCTGAGCAGCAGCTTCCTTAAAGATCTGCCAGTGGAGCAGATCTGTGCTATTAGAGGAGAATGATGTAAACTTTACATACTTAAATTTATACAAAAATACAACATTGCTATCTTCTATAAACACATTATACACCTCAAATCCAAACTTCACAGCTACCAGCACAGTTTTCTTAAGCTTTATTTTATGAAAATAATTATCAATTACAGAATAAGTATATAACTTTTGTATCAAATCCATTCAAATATCATGTAAAATTTACACACCTAGCACCGAGCTTAAGGCATGGAAAATTCCCAATAAGAGATTTTTAATGAAGTTGAAGGGTAAGTAATGAGGATCTAAAAGGTAGCCGAAATGAAAGGCAAGGGCTAGACATATTTTAAAGACAGAGAGGAAGTAAAATCTCTAGAATTTGTTTCCTGAGTGGGGATGGGCTAGCTTCACAGGTAATCCTGGGTACCAGGTGCTGGTATTCACCTAAAATGCTGAACATTTCAACAAAATCTTCTTTAAGGATATTTTATAGATTATGTTATTACAGTTGTCCTATTTTCCCCCCCTTTATCACCCTCCACCCTGCACCTCCCCTCCCTCCATCATTAACCCTCCCCACCCCGCCCCCGCTTAGTTCATGCCTATGGGTTACACATATAAGTTCTTTGGCTTCTCCATTTCCTATATTATTCTTAACCTCCCCCTGTTTATTTTGTGCCTATGAATTATGCTTCTTATTCTCTGTAACTTTTCCTCTCCAATCTCTTCTTCCCCCTCTCCACTGATAATCCTCCACACGATCTCCATTTCTGTGATTCTGTTCCTATTCTAGTTGTTTGCTTAGTTTTTGTTTTTGTTTTTTAGATTCAGTTGTTGATAGTTGTGAGTTTGTTATCAATTTTCTGTTTATAGTTTTTGATCTTCTTTTTCTTAGATAAGTCCCTTTAACATTTCATATAATAAGGGCTTGGTGATGATGAACTCCTTTAACTTGAACTTATCTGGGAAAAACTTTACCTACCCTTCCATTCTAAATGATAGCTTTCCTGAATACAGTAATCTTGGCTGTAGGTCTTTGCCTTTCATGACTTCAAATACTTCTTTCCAGTTCCTTTTTGCCTGTAAGGTTTCTTTTGAGAAATCAGCTGATAGTCCTATGGGAACTCCTTTGTAGGTAACTGTCTCCTTCTCTCTTGCTGCTTTTAAGATTCTCTCCTTACCTTTAATTTTAGGTAACTTAATTATGATGTGACTTGGTGTGTTTCTTCTTTGATCCAACCTCTTTGGGACTCTCTGAGGATCCTGAACTTGCAAGTCTAGTTTTTTGCCAGATTGGGGAAGTTTTCCTTCATTATTTGGTCAAATAAGTTTTCCATTTCTTGCTCTTCCTCTCCTCCTTCTGGCACCCCTATGATTCGGATGTTGGAATGTTTAAAGTTGTCCCAGAGTTTCCTCAGCCTCTCCTCACTATTTTGAATTCTTGTTTCTTCATTCTGTTCTGGTTAGATGTTTATTTCTTCCTTTTGTTCAAAATTATTGATTTGAGTCCTGGTGTCCTTCCCTTCACTGTTGGTTCCCTGTATATTTTCCTTTATTTCACTTTGTATAGCCTTCATTTCTTCCTTTATTTTGCGACCATACTCAATCAATCCTGTGAGCACTCTGATTACCAGTGTTTTGAACTCTGCATCTGATAGGTTGTCTATCTCCTCATCACTTAGTTGTTTTTCTGGAGTTTTGATCTGTTCTTTCATTTAGGCCATATTTTTTTGTCTCAGCGTACCTGTTACATTGTAAGAGGCAGAGACTTAGGTATTCATCATGGGGGGACAACCTACTTCACTGCATTGTGGTGCTGTTTGTGGGGGAGGGGTCACAGAGGGAAAAATGCCGCTTGCTCACTTGCTCAGCTCCCTTCCCACTTTCCGTCACTTCCCTCTCTTCTTCTCACAAGCAAATTGGGCCCTTCTGGTGCTGATTCCCGGGTGGGTGGGCTTGTGTACGCTCTAGGACATTGTGGGTCTCTCCAACAGTTTCTCCTATGAGATTAGGAGTTTCTCCCACTGCCACAACCTCCACAGGTTTTTACAGCCAGAAGTTTTGAGACTTTATTTACCCTCACTGGATCCCTGGGTTGTACAGTCTGTCTTAATCCCTAATTGTTCCTCTCAGTTTATACACTCACAAATGTAGGACAGCCTGCTCTGCCAGCTGCCACCTTGACATAAGTCCTCTCTACCCCAGCTGCCCATCTCCGCCCCTGCTACCAGTCTGGATGAATGTTTCTTCTTTAATTCCTTGGTTGTTGGACTTCCATACAGTTTGATTTTCTGGAAGTTCTGGTTGTTTTTTGCTTTTAAATTGGTTGTTATCCTGCTTTTAGTTGTGTGAGGAGGCAAAGTGTATCTACCTATGTTTCCATCTTGGCTGGAACTCTCAGAAAGTTTATCTCAACAAAATCTATGAATATTGATTCTTAAGGCAAACATGGACATTTATAAATTTGTAAGACTTAGAGGGCACAAGTACTGACCATTACTAAATTATCTGTTTCCTCAAGTGTCCTTCCACACAGTGACAGTAATACCAAACTCAGGTTCGACTGCCTGCCACTTAGAAGCCGATACTCAAGAGACAGTTGTTGATGGTTTATTCCAGTGATGGCAGCCTGAGAGGAGGGCAGACTGCAGTCCTAAAGGCCATCTTAACATCTCAGTGGAAGCAGGGGTTTTTATGAAGAAGGAGAGGGAAAGCAGAACAAAGAAATCAGGGGCAGGGGAGTGGAATGTTCAGTGTGTGTAAGTCAGCACAGTCTATTCTGATGACTACCTTGAAACTGGTCAAGTGGAGGTCAGATTTTCATGGTTGAAAGTTAGCAAGGCTCCTGAAGCTGGAATATTTGCAGCTGGTGTCAGCTTCCTGTGAAGCTAGTTCCTGGAACTCCTACACAAATACGCCGTTTATCTACAGGTTACATATTAGTTAACATGTCATCTTTTACAAAAACACCTTGAACAGAAAATATATTAAAAGAATGGAGGGGGGGGTTACAACAGGCATAAATTGTCTGGGTCTTTCTTTTTGCCTCTGTTAAATTAATTAAACAAGGGGACCATCAGACTGAGGTAGTTTTAATATCTTTGGAGCCTATGTAAGCAAACCAAAACTTAAATTCATAATGCCTCAATGTTAAGAAATTAAACCCTTAGGACAAGCAATAACAAACAGCCAACTAGGCTTTCCCCAGTAATGCATTCACTTAAGCGATAGTGAATCAAATAATTCCTTTGCTTTACTTCTGCCTCTTCTGTATGTCTTTCCACTAGCTCCTGTTGGTGGAGCTCTTCTAACTGCTTTCAGCTTGGCACTGCCTAATCTGATTCAATGTTTGCTTAAATAAATATACTCTTAAAATTTTTCAGTAGGTCTCAGTTTATCTTTTAACACTCCTATTCCCAGTGGAAATGGGGTTCTTTCAAGGAGTTGCAAGAAAAGCATTTCTGGGGACCCACACAGGGGAGGATGACATGTGGTGATAAGATTCATTAAAGCTAGAGCAAACACAAAGGAGACTCCCAGGGTGCCCAGTGTCTCATCCACAACCAGTTGGCTTAGCTCCATCTCACTACGGAAGAAGTCCATCCTTTCCTTTACCAAGCCCAGAAGAGGGACCACAGTCCAGAGATGAGCCATTACCCAGTCATCAGCAGGGCATCCAAAGCTACTGTAGTTCAGTTTAGCCCATGGCCAAGCTTAGTCCAGCTCAGTCTCTGTCCCCACATAGCTAGTTTAGTCTCTATTCCTGGCTGTGCTCCAGCTGGCCCTGCATTGCCATACTAGGCCCCAGGCTCACATTTGGGCCTACACAGCTGCTAAGAAGAGAGAACACACAAAACAGGCAAACAAACAGGTGAAACTGTGCTACTGAGAAGGGCTTTGTTAAGCTTTGATTATTTTATCTTGGGCTTGGAAAAGAGCCAGCTGTCTTTCAAACTAACCAATCTCTTACTTAATCTTTCTCAGGCTTGTGCTGGGCCCTCCCTTCAACCAATCCACTCCCTTGATCCTCTGGGGTTCTTTATCCCTTATCCAATCCAGTCCTTTCCCCAGGCTAGGTACCTCCCCCTTATCATCACCATCTTAGCTTCTACCATGCATGCCTCAAAGCACAAGGACCTCCCCCTTCACCATCTTGGCTTCTAATGGGTGCTAGCCCAGCAGAGGGGTTCCCCCCACAATCCAGGCAAGTGGACTGGTTGTATTCTGGGGAGATTGGAAAGCCCGTCTCCCACCATGGGGAGGAAGAGGTGTTAATCTCCTTGGCAGGGATTTGGCTATCCCCTGGGGTGTCTGAAGCTGTAACTTCCAACCTAATTAAGTTTAACCAGTTTTGTTCCCTTCTCTTTATTAACTCCTAGCTGTGTACGCTAACACTCCCATTTAATCAACTGCACCTAACATTAAAGATGTCTTTTGTTCATTAAAGTCAAAATACTTTTCATTTTAGTTATTGTAATGTTGTTGACTGCTAATTTGATCATTTTTTCCTATGTGGCCACCAGCATTTTCACTGTGACACATCCTTCTACCCGGCTCACCTTTCCCTTCTCCTTCAGTGACTGCCCGGAAGATCCCGTACAATGACGTAAGAGGTCAAGAGACTACTTCTAATTCACTTGTATAGGTTTTCATGGAATCAGTTCATTCTCAAGTATTTTCAATTAAAAGTATCCTATTTCCAAGTTCGCATTTCTTTTTCTTTCCTTTTTTCCCCCTCCCTTAACTATCACTAACCTAGATTCCCTGCACCTAGATGTGTTCACCTAGAACTCAGATTAAAAGGAAGAATGTTCACTCCCCACTCCTTTTGTGCCTCAGATCACAATCTGGAAAATTCCTCTACAGAAAGAAAGGTTCCAAAACATATTTCTAACTCTTAGAAAGAGGTAATTAAATAATTTCCTTTTATGATAATGTCTTTGTTCTCTTCTTAAAAGGAAAGAGCATCCCCTTTTATCACTTTAAACAGGGCAAACTAGTATTTCTAACCCTCCTCCCAAAGTTAATTAACATGTAAATACTTGTCAGTAAAAGGTAACACTTCAGTAATTAGCATATAAATAGGCCAGGGACTATATTCTGCCATAAAAGAGACAGCTTGGAAGATTTCACCAAATGTATTTGCAAAGAAAAAATAAAATAAAGCCTTCATCATTTCTGTGCAAATAGTTTTGAAATAGAACGTCTGCTGGAGCCGGCAGTAGAAGGAGAACTGCCCTGCCTGGATAGAGTGAGGTGAAGTTTGCATACACAACTTGGTTTTATGTGCATTTTACTCAAGAAGTAGTGACAGAAAGTGAGTAATTGGTTATGCCAAAAAAACACATCATGTTTGTTTAATTTTAATGGATACCATCAGCAAAAAAAGCAAAAAGCCATAGATGGGAAAAGAATTTAAGGACTAATTTTTCCATACTGGGTACGATGATGAGAACACTCACAAAACATTCCTGCAAGCATATGCAGGAATCACTTTTACTCAGCCCTGATTTTGGGTTTCAGATGAGGCAATTGGGCACCTAATGATCCATTTATACAAGCAATTACCTGATTGGCATATGTCAGGTGAGCTTTTGAGCGATAATAGGGCAAACCCACTTTTGCTTGGCACCATGGCATTCTATTTTTTTTAAATGAAATAATAATTATAATCATATTATATTTGTGCCATTCTTATCAGAATCATGTGTCCACGTGTAAGTGGGATGTTCATTAGCCCAAGAGGAAAATAAACTCTCTGATCACACTGGCAAGTACTGGTTATTTTATATTTATTATTAAACCTCTAACTATCCTGGTTTATGGAGAAAAACCCAACAAGATTTATAATAAAAAAATCCTGCATTAGTTTCCCATGTAGCTCTTGATGTAAGAAACATCCAAACCTATAGAGAATTTTCATGAGTTTATTTTAGCCAATCTGACAATTGCTGGGAAGCAAAATCTCAATGGATTGAAAAAATGCTCCAGGAAATGGCAGTTTGACCACTTATTTTACACATTGGAATCAAAGGGGAAGACATAAGGGGGTTACATGAAATCCACTGGTGATAGATTAGGGAGGCAGGAGAAAGCAAAGCAGAAAAATCCCTGAGATTTGATACAAAGTAAAGATGGACACATAGTTCTTTTACATGGGTGGTTATAAGGTAGTTAACAGTTAACTTTTACAGCACGTAGAGATGGTTTGCGGGAACACGACAACAATGAGAGGGTTCTGTGGTCTCATCCTCTAGTGGGAGATTGTGTCCTGATGAGTCTGGGAAAAAGAGAATTATTCTGACATTCCAAAGGTATGTTATTGTAGATCCAAAACGACGACAGGCTCAGTTAAGGTAGAGACTGACCTGTATCAAGGAAGATGCTGGTCTAGGACATGACTACCTGCCATGACTGTCTTTTAGTTAGGTTTTAATTTCATACCTTCCTATATGGTTACTTTAAGTCTCCTAGTTTGTGGGAACCCCCCTGCAGGCCTGCCCTGAGCTTGTCAAGGTTAGTATGTGGCCACTTTTTGGACCACACAGCTATGACAATTTCAGATGTCCAAATTTAGGCAAGTCACTTAAAAATACCAAATCACATGTCTTCAAAATAAAGATAATCATCTTGTTCATGTATGAAACAGATCTGATTATTAGTACTCATTGCATTTTGAATTAATGCCTGTTCAAGGTCAAGGTGAATGCTAGTAGGATTATCTTATCTGTTAGTGTTGGTCTGTTCAACATCCTGCCCCCTCTTCCACTTGATGGGGTTCACATCCTGGGCCACACCTCTCCCATCACCTGGCAACTGGTGACCAACTCAATTGAAGTCATTCATCTTCAGTGGAGTCACCCTTGAAGCAAGTTTACAAAACTTACTCCAGATCTAACAAAGTACCTCTAGGCTAGTCCGAGGTCCAAGGGTTGGGTCAAAACTGGATTAGTTTTCTAAATTTGGTGAGGGGGCACATTTTCAAGATAGTATGATTACTACAGGACGGTGGAGAGGACCTGCACGTCAGCTTCAACCTACCCAGAAGCTGGTCAGTTTCTCCCTCTATCCTAGAATAAGTCAATCTGCCCAGTAGAAATTTATGTGATGATATAAATGTTCTATAATTTTCACTGTCTGATATGGTAGCCACTTGAAATGTGGCTGGTAGGAACTCAGGAAGTAAATCTTAATTTTTACTTAATTTTAGTTAATTTAAAATTAAAGAACCACACAAGACAAAGGGCTACAAGGAAAAAACAAAATATTTTATTCAGTAATAATTGGACACGATAGACTAAGAATGTTATCTACTGTCCACATTGTTTACTCTTCCCCTTTAAAAATATTCAATGCCAATTCTCTTTTTCTATAGCAATCTATGATACTTTTTAGCTATTCTTATGCATTCTTATATTTATCATCAATAACTTAAAAAAATAAGAATTTAAAAATTGCAATTAATATACTCATTAAAATCTAACCTAAAAAAAGAAACAAATAACAAGGAAATAGAAAAGTAGTTTTTCTGAAGTTTCTAATGTCTTCAATTGGATTGATAGACATTAGGTATGAGAATATTATCTAATTGAGACGGAATGCTCAGGAATCAGAATCTGTGACCTCACCAAGTATCTAAAATTCTATATTCCAAAAATTGTGCCTAACTTGCTTATGCTTTGAAAACAGGTAAAATTATAACGATGTTAATATAGTAACAACAAAGTTATAATAATTTATTATGTCTCTGCTCTCATCTCAGAATTTTGCATAATTTATGTAATTTATTTTTCATGACATCCTTGTGAGATGGCTGTTATTATTTTTTCAATCTTACTTATTGAAAAGCTGAGACTTCAAAAGGGCATAATTTGTCCAAAGTCATAGGAAAACACGTGTCAGAGCTAAGGTTCAAAGATTACTCAAACTCCTAAACCTATTTCCCAAGTCACTAAGTGATGCACATTTGCATGACTTCAAGCTAAGGACATTCTAGCAAAATGATGATATTTCTTAGGTTTCTTAGAAGAGCAAAAATTTAAGTTTTTGCTCAGCAGGGGAAACCATCAACAAAATGAAAAGACAGCCCACTGAATGGGAGAACATATTTGCCAATACATTTGATAAGAGCTTAATAGCCAAAATTTATAGGAACTTACACAACTTAACACTAAAATAAAAACAACAACAACAAAAACCCAATCCAATCAAGAAATAGGCAAAGGATCTGAATAGACACTTCTCCAAAGAGGACATACAGATGGTCCATAGACATATGAAAGGATGTTCAACATCACTAATTATCAGAAAAAGGAAAATTAAAACCACAATGAGATATCACCTCACACCTGTCAGAATGACTACCATCAATAAATCAACAAACAGCAAGTCTTGGAGAGGATGTGCAGAAAAGGAAACCCTTGTGCACTGTTGGCGGGAATGCAGATTGGTGCAGCCACTGTGGAAAGCAGTAGGAAATTACCTGAAAAAATTAAAAATGGAATTGCCTATGACCCAGCAATTGCACATCTGGGAATATATCCAAAGAAACCTAAAACACTGATTCAAAATAATATATGCACCCCTATGTTCATTGCAAAGCTATTTATAATAACCAAGATTTGAAAGCAGACCAAGTACCCACCAACAGATGAGTGGATAAAAAAGTTGTGGTACATTTACACAAAGGAAAACTACTCAGCCATGAAAAAGAAGGAAATCTTACATTTTGCAAAAGCATGGATGGACCTGGAGAGTATTATGCTAAGTGAAGTAAGCCTGTCAAAGAAAGACATGTACCACATGATTTCACTTATATATGAAACCTAATGGAAAAAAATAAACTGACAAAGGGAGACATACTCTTAGGTACACAGAACAGACTGACAGCTGCCAGAGGGGAGGGCATTGGGGGCTGGGTGAGAAGGGTAAAGGGATTAAACAAAGAAAAAAAAACAGACTCAAGGACATAGACTACAGTATGGTGAATGCCAGAGGGAAGGGGAGTGGGGGGAAGTAGGAGAGGGTACCGGGGATAAATGGTGATGAAAGGAGACTTGTCTTGGGGTGGTGAACACACAATACAATATACAGACGTTATATTGTAGAATTGTACACCTGGAACCTATGTTAATTTTATTAACCAATAGATTCAATTAAAAATAAATAAATAAAACTACTCTGCCAATGAATCCATATCAATGAGTCTAAAACTAGTAAACTGTGAACTTTTTCCTGGACAATTTAAGAAGATATTGGGACAAAGGAGTAACTGGATTGACCTTTCTCTAAGGCAGACAATGATCTCAGCTCCCCCTAAAGAGATGGGATGGAATAAACCACTTGAGCCTTGTTTTGTGGGAAAGTTAATTCCCTGAAAGGAATAGATAGGAATTAGGCCATTGACAGGAATGCATTCTTGCTTCAGTCAGTTTAGGGTGAGGACATACAGCCCATCATTTTCCCTGACAGCCTCCTGGCTTTTTCTTCTATGAGGATTCCTATGCTCCCTCTAGCAGACTGGGCTATTCCAAAAGATTTGTAGTACCATTTGAGATTGTCATTCTTACTGAAATGTAAACAAAGTGAAGAGGTTGTCACAGAGTTGAAAAATAGTAATCAAGTCCAAAATCAAAAATATCCATAATTCTGGCTTCCAGAAACCAGTGATGTGAAATAATCGTGGGTGTGAGGTGGGGGAGTAGGGCTTCCGTTTGATGAGCCTACACACTCACACCTATAGGCACACATGCATTCACTTACACTTAAACCCCCCCGATGCTTGCTAAGCTACCCTATACCCGTCTCTCTGCCTGTAAAGCTTGTGATCAAATGACCCTTGGATATATTTTCCCCTGAATTTGGTCATACTGTAGCTATCACACATTTTAAAAAATTAGGGCCATTTAAAAAAATGTTAATGAAACCTGTAGTTTTGGGGGGGGGAGTTAAATGTAAAATACAGCAAAAATAGGGAAATTTAGTGACAAGTAAAAGTACTAATTTTCCTAGATAATAATTTTACATACTAAGACATGACTGTATCCAATTACATTTAGCTTTAAAACTCACTGTGTAATGGGATAGACTCACAAAGTAAGAGGATTTGTTTAAGGAAAGGATAGAAGAGCTTAATGCTTATTAGAGTATACTCATAATACTTAGTACCTAATACTTAAATGCATTAAGAGTTATCTCACACCGGTCACAGTGGCCAACATAAACAAATCAACAAACAAATGTTGGAGAGGATGTAGAGAAAAGGGAACCCTCGTACATTGTTGGTGGGAATGCAGACTGGTGAGGCCACTGTGGAAAACAGTATGGAATTTCCTCATGAAACTAAAAATGGAACTGCCCTTTGACCCAGCAATTCCGCTGCTGGGATTATACCCTAAGAGCCCTGAAACACCAATCCAAAAGAACCTATGCACCCCAATGTTCATAGCAGCACAATTTACAATAGCCAAGTACTGGAAGCAACCTAAGTGCCCATCAGCAAATGAGTGGATCCAAAAACTATGGTACATTTACACAATGGAATTCTACGCAGCAGAGAGAAAGAAGGAGTTTATACCCTTTGCAACAGCATGGATGGAACTGGAGAGCATTATGCTAAGTGAAATAAGCCTGGTGGTGAGGGACAAATACCATATGATCTCACCTTTAACTGGAACATAATCAATAGAAGAAAAAAGCAAATAAAATATAACCAGAGACATTGAAGTTAAGAACAATCTAACAATAGCCAGAGGGAAGTGGTGAGGGGACAGTGGGTAGAGGGGATTACAGGAACTACTAAAAAAGGACACATGGACAAAATCAAGGGGGAGGGAGGTGGGTTCGGCTGGGGTGGGGTGGAAGGATGGAGAGAAAATGCACACAACTGTAATTGAATAACAATAATTTTTTTTAAAAAAAAGAGTTAAAAAAGACAGATTGATACAACCCATTTGGGGACAATAGAGAAAATGAAAATATTTTAAAGGGATAGATGTATGATCTCTCTGAAAAGACTTAGTTAACATTTACAAATTCTGTGGCCCAATAATTCCAATCACTGACTTATCTGAAAACAGTGAGAATTAAAAAGAGAAAGTGCCTAATGTGAAAACGCTCACTGGTCCACTTGTTTTTATAAGACCAATGACCCTGGCTAATCAAAGTTTGGTCTGGAGAATCCAGGACAAGATCTCAGAAGGTCTCCATGGCCCTGAACACACTGTTTGACTTCTCAGATAGAGAACTTTCAAAGAAACTGTGAATGTCTTGTCATGCTTGAAATAGATATTAGCTGGCTACACTGAGAATCAAATATGGGAAATTAGTTGCCATTAAAAGATCGCTTCCGGCGGTTAGTTTCTCATCAGCCGAGCTGTGCGGGCCTCCTGCTGTGGACAGTGAACATTAGCTTACTAAATAGTTCAGCTCATCAGACACTACATTACTCAGGAATAGGCCTGAATTGTGGTGATGGGGGAGCGAGAGGAGGAAACAGATTAAAAATATAACCACCAGCATCTATCTGGGAAGAGACTGATGTTCTATTCTGTTAGGTAAAAACGGTAAAAATTATTGTTCATTGACAGATGAACAATATCTGTGTACAGATATTCACAATTAAATGTTGGGAAAAATAAGCTAGTTACAAAAGTATTTTTATAGGACAGTATTTTGGGTTAAAAATGTGTGTGTGTGTGTGTGTGTGTGTGTTTAATCTGGAAAAACAAAGCAAAATCTTTATAGGGATTACCTTTTATAATTTGTTTTATTCATCTGTATTTTCAATAATGTTACAATTCAGTTAATAAAATTTTATAGTAAATACTTACGATTCAAAAAATAAAAAATAAGACATTATACAAAAGATTGTGCCTATTTTTTTCTCCTTTTTTGAAATGTTTCATTTCTTTTTGAGGAATATTCATGCTGAGATCCTTCCAAATACATGAAGGGAAAAATTTCAGAGCAATTGTAAATGAGTTGTGAATAGAAATGATCATTTATGTTAGAGGCTGTTGTCTTCTAGGAGCTATAGAATCATACTGTGTAAGACCTAAGCCCTAAGAGTGGGCTACCAGAGACACCTGATATTGTCACTGGCCTTTCTCCCTCCGACAAGCATGCATAGGCTTTCCTTTGTTCTTATGAGACAAATTGAATGCTCCAAAATAGTGCAATCTACATACAGTACCTAGAAGTTTGCTTTATGAGAAAAAAGAATGGGTTTTGGAGTAGGAAGCTATGGTTTTGAATCATGGTTCTAATGAATAAATAATAGCTGTGTGAGCTTAAAAAACCAACTTAATAATCTATAACTTTCAGGGCCTTTTTAAAAATTAAAATATAATTAATATGCAATATCATATTGGTTTCAGTTATCCAACATTAACATACCTAAAAAAGTTATCACCATTCTAAGTCTAATAAAGAATCTGTCATCATACAAAGTTATTATGATTTTATTGACTATATTCTGTATGTTGTTCATTATACCTCCATGACATTTATTTTATAACTGGAAATTTACACATTTTATTTTTGTCACTCTTTTTGCCCTTCCCCCTTATGCCCTTTCCCTGGGCAACCATAAGTTAGTTTGCCATGTCTATGAGACTATTTCTGTTTTGTACTGTATGTTTGTTTTGCTTTTTAGACTCCAAATAAAAGTAAAATCACGTGATATTTGCCCTTCTTTGTCTGACTTACTTCACTTGGCATAATACCTTCTAGTTCCATCCATATTTTCAGAAATGGTAAAATGTCATTCTTTTTATGGCTGAGTAATATGTATCGTTTCTTTATTCATTTTCTATCAATGGACATTTAGGTTGCTTTTGTATCTTGGCTATTGGAAATAAAATGGAACAATAATCATAGGAGTTCATATATCTTTCCAAATTAGTATTTTCATTTTCTTCGGGTAGATACTTAGAAGTGGGACCACTGGTTCCTGTGGGTCATGGGAACTCCCCTGCTCTTTTTCATAGTAGCTGTGTCAGTTTCCAATCCCACCAATGGTGTGTGAGGGTTCCCTGTTTTCCACATCCCTGCCAATACTTGTTACCTCCGATCTTTTTGATAATAGCCAAACTGTCAGGTGCGAGGTGATATCTCAGTGTTGTTGTTTTTTTTAATTTGAATTTCCCTGATGATTAGTGATGTTGAGCATCTTTTCATGTTTCTTTTGGCCATCTATAAATCTTCTTTGGAAAAATGTCTATTCAGGTCCTCTGCCCATTTTTTAATTGGATTTTTCAATTGATTGAGTTGTATCAGTTCTTTATATATTTTGGATGACAATCCCTTATCAAATATGTCATTTGCAGTTACGTTCTCCAATTCAGTGAGTTGCCTTTTTGTTTTGTTGATGATCTCCTTTGCTCTGTAAAAGCTTCTTAGTTTGATGAAATCCCATTTACTTTTGCTTTTATTCTCTTGCCTGGGAGACATATCCAAAAAGATATTGCTAGGACTGACGGTCAGAGAGCTTACTGCCTATGTTTTCTTTGAGGAGTTTAATGGTTTCTGGTGTTACATTTAAGCCTTTAATCCATTTTGAGTTAATTTTTGTGTATGACATAAGAAAGTTGTTCAATGCCTTTTTTTTTTTTTTTTTGGTGTTCCATGGAACTTAAAGCTATTATCATCTCCAGCTCACTCTGGGTTCCTTGTGCCAGTAAGCCAGTTTTCAAAGGAAAAAAAAGAAAGAAATTCTCATGGCTTAAGTTTTACCAATGAATAATAGGAAATAGGAAGGTGCCAAAAAAGAAAATTCTTCTCCCTTCAGCACCCACCCTGATGGATAATCCAAAGCACAGCAGTTCTGTACAGACTGTCCAGAGACGTCTTATGTGATCAAGAAAGCACCTAGATCTTCTTCTCATGCTATTGCCAGCTTGCTAACAGTCTCCTTATTTCCATTTTGCCTTCTTCACTTCTTTACTTCCTTTCTCTCCCACTCCCACTGCCGTGGGATTTGGCCCTCAATAAAGCATTGTCATGCAAGGAAAAAAAAGAGAAAATAATCAAAATTATATATCTGGCACCTGGATTTTTAGAAAGAAAGCTCACTTTAGGGGCCACTACATGGATGAATTCAGTGTACCCCTGAAGTTATTTATTTTCAAATGAAACTATTACTGACGCCCTAGGCTCTTGCGAGCTCTCCAGCTAGAAATCAAAAGAGATCACCAGAGGAAAGCTCAGGCAAAGGGCTTATTAAACTTGTACAAGGAACCATCACCCAGAGAAAAGAGAAACAGGTGCTATCCGAACACAGCTGGGGAAAATTTTAAAGAAGGTTAGGCAGGAAAAGTGACGTCTACGCATGTAGAGGCAGGGCCTTTTGGGTGCTTGCATGGGGCACTACATGCTTCTTCTTGCATGACATGTCTCATTAGTCTCATTAGCATGTTAAATCTCCACCAAGGGGTATATTATTTTTCTTGCATTTAAATCAGTGAGGGTCACCAGAAGGACACTCTTTCTTCTTAGCGTGCATGTGTGAGCAAAGGAAAACACATTTACATTCCCCGTAGTAAATCTTGTGGACAGCAGTGTACTTCAGCCTGCTGATTGGGGGACAAGGAAAACCTTAGGGTCAATTAATGAGTTCTTGGCTTCCTTATAGCAGGGCCCAGGGAGTAACCTGCCTATTTCAAAACCTCCTAAACACACTGTGATCTTTGTTAAATCATGGAATGCAAGGTGGATCCTTGCTTTTGAGGAAGTTTGGTTACAATCTGCTTGCCTGCCTGACATAAGTTCTATGCAAACAGCCACCATGACTCTCTTGATCGCCATGTTACCCAGTTGACCAGAGTGGATGAACAAATGAGGCAGATGCAAACAAAAACGTGAGAAAGCTGATTGTTGGGATGTGTGGTACATGTTCTCTGGGTAGGAACTCAGAGAAGAAAGGGAAACATTGAAGTGCATTGGATTTGGTAAAGTCTTAGAATGGTTGAGAATAGATATAAAATAAGAAGGAGAAGCTCGTTTCATAATTGTCTTCTTCAGTTCCCGACTCATGGTAGACCACAAAGCATAGCACTGGAAGACAAAGCACAAAGCCCAGCTTGTGTGGATAAGGGGAAAGGCCTTCAACTATTGGTAGGTCTCAAACTGCAGGATGGGGCAAAAGTAGGTTTACAGTTCTTTGTATGAAAAATAATACAATAATTAAGAAGTAATAATACCAGAATAAACTGTGTGTTTTGCATACTCACAACTGCAAACCTACTTTTGTCATGCCCTGTGTTTTCCTGTCTTTGGGATTTACAAGGATATATATGCAGAACAAGTGGGAGAGAGTCAAACCTACTGCCAGTTCACTTTTTCATCATCCCCTAGTCCCTTCTATTTAAATGATTCTTTTTAAAAACATGCAAATGTTTTGAATGTTTTCCCTACCATATAATTAATCATAATGGAAAAAGTAACTAGTCTGAACTTTATTTTCATTGGCTTTTTAACCCCTATTTCCATTTCCTCATAGACTCTTCTTATTCTCTAGCTACCCAGCTTTTCCTCATTCCTGTACATAGATTTCTATGGGATGCTTCTACTCTGGCAGTCAGCAGTGGGCCTTAATTGATACATCATTAAAATATACTCAGGCACCATCTGTACTAGAGTAAGGATAAATTTCAGGCAAAGGGATCAAGCCAGCTTTCCAGATTTCTATACACTCTCAGAGGAGGAAAAGTCATTTTTCTCTGTAGTCTTTCTCTAGGATTGTAGTGATTCTAAATAAGTCAATTGGAATAAAATCTCTATGATGCTATTTTACCACCTTGTGTTTTCACAGTGGTGGCTGCATAACAGTTTCCACTGAACTATTTTACACTTGCCCATTAGCTCTGAAGCTCTGTTATTTTAGATGAACATACCAGGTCATGAGATGTTCACTTGGTTCCATGTTGGTTTTGTTTGGGTACAATCATTTTGTTCAGCATTGTTTACTGAGCAGGCCACTGCTAATCCTCCCTGTATTCATTGCCTACCTCAAGAAGGGAGCCAGCTCAGTTTCCTGGTCCAAAAAAAAAAAATAATCCAGCATGGCGAGGGTCAAATTACCCCAAACTTCAAATCACCTATATAAGCAGTGAAATATGTGGCCAGGAGAGAGAAGCTTTATTGTCTTCCTGTTTCCTGGAGCTGGGAAGATAATTGTTTCCTTGCAAACAAGGACAGATTAAACACACTACATTCTGTCCTTTTGCCATCTGCTTCTTGCTTATTTTATTCTAAGCTTTATGACTTAACTTTATTATCTGATGGGCAAAGGTAGGCTATGCTGTTGGTGTACTCAATTCCTTGAAACTTGGACTGAATGCAAAGTAGCTGGGCTCATCTGAAAGGGGTGAGTCAGAAATCAGTTGGCCACAGTACAATTATCACTCAGTGCACCAAATACCTGGAGACACCAGCAAGCTAAAACTTTTCCTGGAGAGATTCTCATTAGGAGGGAGGGAGTGACAGGGAACAACAACAAAAATCTTGTTCTTTTATTCCTCAAAATATCTACATTTGCAAAATATCCCTTCTCTCTGTGTCTGCCTATACTGCAAAAAAGACTGTTCCAAAGCCTTATGTCTCTAAACTTTTCTTGAACCTTTTGTGGCTTCTAGCCTCCCCCACTATCTATCTTTCTTATCTTATTTCCCCAAATATTTTAAAGCATGTATAACTCTTAGCAAGCAGAGTACTTCTGATGATTCCTTTTGGCCCCCCTTCATTCTCATTTCACCTTCATTTACTGCCTATGTTTTCCTTTAGGACTTTTATGGTTTCGTGCCTTACATTTAATTCTTTCATCCATTTTAGGTCTATTCTTATATAATGTATAAGGAAGTGGTCTACTTTCATTTTTTTGCAAGTATGCGTCTAATTTTCCCAGTACCATTTATTCAATAGACTATCTGTTCCTCATTGTATGTTCTTGCCTCTTTGTCAAATATTAATTGACCACGTAGATGTGGATTTATTTCTAGGCTCTCTATTCATTTCATTGATCCATGTGTCTATTTTTATGCCAGTACCATGCTGTTTTGGTTACTAGGACCTCCAGTACTGCACTGAATAAGAGTAGTGATAACAGACATCCCTGTCTTGTTCCTGGTCTTAAGGAAAATGCTTTCAGCTTGTCCCTATTGAATATGATGTGAGCTGTAGGTTTGTCATATATGGCCTTTATTATGTTGAGGTATAGTCTGTCTCTTTCCACTTTGCTGAGAGTTTTTATCATAAATGTGTGCTAAATTATATCAAATACTTTTACTGGATATAGTGGTAAGATGTGATCATGTGATTTTTATTCTTCCTCTTGTTTTGTGGTGTATCAAGTTAATTAATTTGTGGATATTGTACCAACCTTACATCCTAGGTATGAATCCTAATTGATCATGGCGTACAACCCTTTTAATATATTGCTGGATCCAGTTTGCTAATATTTTGTTTGAGGATTTTCACATCTATGTTCATCATGGATGTTGGCCTATAATCTTTACCAAGGTTTTTTAATTAAGAGAATGCTAGCTTTTAAAATGAGCTTGGGAGTTTTCCCTTCTTTGAAAATTTTTGGAATCATTTAAAAAAGATAGATGTTAGTTCTTCTTTGAATGTTGGGTAAAATTCACATGTGAAGCCATCTAGTCCAGGGCTTTTGTTTGCTGGGAGTTTTTTTGATTACTACTTCATTATTAGTTATAATCAGTCTGTTCAGATTTTCTGATTCTTTTTGATGTAGTTTTGGAAGATTGTAGATTCCTAGGAATTTATCCGTTTCAATCAGCTTGTTCAATTTGTTGACATATAGTTGTTGATAATATTTTCTTACAATCTATTGTATTTCTGTGATGCCAGTTGTTACTTCTTCTCTTTCATTTCTGATTTTATTTATTTGGGTCCTTTCTTTTTTTTCTTGTTTATTTTTTTCAAAGAACCAGTTCTTGATTTCATTTATCTCTTGTATTGTGTTTTAGTGCCCATGTCACTTATTTTCCCTCTAGTCTTTATTATTTTCTTCCCTCTACTCATTTTGGTCTTTGTTTATTGCTTTTTTTCTATATCCTTTAAGTGTATAGTTTGATTTTTTTTATTTGAGATCTTTCTTTCTTCTTGAGATACATGTATATTACTATGAATTTATCTCTTAGGACAGTTTTCACTGTTTCCCATAGGTTTTGGTTTGTGTATGTTCATTTTTCTCAAGCTGTCTTTTGATTTCTTCCTTAATCTCATTGTTGACACATTCACTGTTTTGTAACATGTTGTTTGGCCTCTATGTGTTTGTGTGTTGTTCAGGTTTTTCTTGTGATTGATTTCTAGTTTTATACCATTGTGGTTGGATAGGATGCTTGATACAATGTCGATCTTCACAAAGTTACTGAGACTCGTTTTGTTTCCTAACACAGCTTATTCTAGAAAATTCTCCATGTTCACTTGAAAAGAATGACTATTCTTTATAGTTATCTCTCACTGTGGTTTTAATTTCCATTTCCTTAATGGCTAATAATATTTAACATCATTTCATTGCTTATTGGCCATCTATATATCCTCTTTAGAAAAATGTCTCAGCGTTTTTACCCATTTCTTATTGGATTGTTTTTACTGTTTAATTTGAGAGTTCTTTATGTATTCTAGGTACTAGTTTTTCACTGGGTATGTGTTTTGCAGACATCCCTCCTTCCTTTCCACTCTTTTTATCATCTTCCTGGAGTCTTAAAGAGCAAAAGGGGTAAATTTTGATGAAGTCCAATTTATCTTTTTTTTCATCTTGGATTGTGTTTTTGATGTCAAGCCTAAGAACTCTGTCTAGCCCTGGATTCCAATGATTTCTCCAATTTTTTCCTAAAAGTTTTATAGTTTTATGTTTGATATTAACTTCATTTTATTTCATAATATGTAAGACTTAGGTTGAGGTTCATTTTTTTTTGGCCCAAGATTTTTAATTGCTCTAACATTATTTTTTGAAAAGACTATCTTTCCTCCCTTGAATTGCTGTTGTATCTTTGTCAAAAATCAACTGAGAACTTTTTTGTCTATTTTTAGGTTCTATATTTTGTTCTATTGATCTATACATCTACCTCTCCATCCATAGCACACATTCAAAATAAATTTTTAGAAAACCATGAAAAACAAAATATAAAATGTTTAAGTGACACAATATCAGTGACAGTATCATGCTGAGCCATATTGGAGCCTGAGGCAAAAGGAAAAAGCAATAATAATTATCCTTCTGGTGACTTCCAGTCAACAATATGAACACCTGCCTGCTTGGACATTTACTAATCAGTGAATACACCACAAATATTTGGCAATCAACACATATTTGCTAACAGAGGTAAGAGAAATTAATTAATTTATTATCCAAGACATTCCCAAAACACATACAAGAAGAATATCAACAGACACAGGTAGAAATATAAGACATATTTCTAAGCGCCTGAATACTTACTAATTTACCATCTTTTAAGTTTTTATCCAGATGTTGAGCACCATGTAGATGTAGACAGCAAGGACATTTAAGATACAAAAAGTTTCACAGGATAGGAATGGTTTACCAATGCTACAGATGTTCTACATAAGTGGGTTATGCCTGTTGCTTAAGAAAGAGGAAAACACAGCAGCACAGGTCTTTCCTACAAGATAATTAAATAACAAATAATAGTGAATATAACTAGTGATGTGGTAGGTTGAGAGAATGAATATCAAACAATTATTTTTACCATTTTGAAAATGTCTGTATATAACTAAAAGTAGAGATAAAATTAAAAATATTTAATGCCTATGACATGAACATCAACCAATCATAATAGATGCTGGCCTCTTAGGCCTCTTGTGGCACAAATCTGCCCTATGACCAAGGGTATATAATCCAGACATGGGGCTAAGAAGGGACTTTGTTTTATATCACCCACATAAAAACCTCAGTTACTTGATGAAATTTTTATCTCAGTATCCACCAGTACCATCTTATAATTTGTTAGCAAATATTTATTGATTGCCATGTTTAACATACTCATGTATATGATTAGTTGATAAACTAAATCCTTATGTACATTGACAGATGTTCCTGAATGACAGACAAATATGAGGAAACCATTTCTTTTTTGTCTTCAAAATGAGTATACTTTATTGTAATAATAACAATTATTTTATATTATTTGGATAATTGTGATATTAATTCCTCATACCCATATAAATCCCAATGGACAAATGGATTAGGCAATCTCAGTACTTCTCTTGACAATCCTGAGTGTTATCAGCATTCCCTTGCTACAGATGGGAAAACTGAAAACCCTTGTCCTCTGACTGCGGATCCTGCCCCTTCATCATGTGTATGAAGAAACTTTGCAAATGACAAAGATTTATATGAATTGGGGATATTTTTATTCCTCTTTAAAAATATAACCTCTTAAGTGAAAAAATGACTGAGGAAAGTGGTTTATAAGCTATGTCTTGGAGTAGGTCCTCAATTCTAAAAGACAAGTGATCAGCTGATTGACTGTTGGTTCCACTTCCTTGTTCGTTAATGTCTCAGTCCTCTTTGGTCCCTGGCAGAGCCACGCACTTCACTTTTTCCATGTTGTGTTTTAAATATAGTATTCTAAAGAGTAAGTTACTTAAACCAACCAGTTCTGTTGATTTGTTAGTTTTGTAAAGCAACAAATGTCTTGCTCAGCTATGCCAATTTATTAGTCTGATATCAGGAAGATTCTCTCATACCACATGTGAAACCTTGTATAAAGGACAAAACTTGAGTTTTAGGGGTTTTTTCTTCACATTTTAGTTATTTTTAAACCCGAAGACCAGGCACATAGCTGGTGCTCTGGAAAGTTTCTACTACTTTAGTAGCTGAACACCTTACTTTTTACAATTATGGCTGTACAATTTCTATCACTAAAACATTTGCAGGAATCCTATGTGTTGATAAACTAGAAAACTACCCCACTACTTTCCTTCTATGAGTTCCCACCACCAACATTCCACCTCTTTGTACTGTTCTGCCGTTATGGTCTCTGGTGAATGTCTAGTTCACAAAATGACAGGTCAAGGTGAATGGCTATCACTCTAAGAAACAAAAAAGAAAAAAAAAACAGAAAGCTTACTAAATGACAACCTAGTAATATATTTTTGGGGACAGGGCAGGAAGGAGAGCTATATGAGTCAGCTCAGGATACTTACCAAATGATTCAATTAAGTTGGAAATATTTATTTAGTTAAGTGGCCATATGTCAACCTTACTTGTTTCAGTACAATGCTAACTGTATGTTGACTCCAATTCTATTAATTAATTCTTGGTATAAGACTGTGTATAGTCTTGCCAATATTCTTATAAATGTGCCACATTACCAGGTACATTTCAATAGTATATAATTATGATGAGTATAGGTAATAGAAACTGAACTGTTTTAGGGATATATGGAAAAGGGTTGTTTTAGAAGAGACAACATATTCCTATAGAATGAGCAGCAGTAACCATTTGCATGAATGAGCTAGAAAAGTAAAAACTGTGGAAAAAGAATAATAGGAAAAGGCATGGAATTGACATCCAAAGCGATGGGTAAAAAGAAGAAAGCCAAGCAGGGAAATACATATAATATATTTTCAAAAGAATGTTAAGAATGATGCACGATCAACAATGGTCAAACAGGGTTTTTTTTTTGAAAGGTATAGAAAGTAATAGCAAACTTTGAATTTAACCTGGAGAAAGTTCTTGGTGATTCTAGGGAGAACACTTCTGTTCCTTAGTGAGAAGATCTAAGGTGTTGCAGGTAATAGTAGAGGAAATAGAGGCAGCTGGTAGAAGTATAACAAGTAATCAGTTATCTGCATTTGGAGGCATCCATTAAGAGGAAAGTTCCCCGGGGGAAATGGTAGGACATCAACCATTCTATCCTCGCATGCTTCCAGGGATGTGGCCAACGGCCTTGCCTTTTCTGAGCTCCTGTAGTTTATCCATCTGTGACCCTCATTTGGCACTTAGGACCTGCTGGCTTGTATTGTTCCTTACTTCTTTAGAAGTTGGTCTATTTCCAAAACAGCCTGTGAGCTCTTTAGCAACTGCTTTATATTGTCTGCCACAATGCCTTATACGCAATGCTAGTGGCAGTCATAGTTGTCTCAGTACTGGTGGCAAATAGGAATACAAATAGCTGTTGCTATGACTATGCTAAGTACTTTATATGTTTTATCTTATTTGATCTTCCTCCCAGGGTAGCTATTATTATTCTCTGTCATTATTTCCAATTTGAAACTGAGGATGCTGAGTGAGACTTGGAGTCAACAACTTGCTTCTACTCATACAGCTTGTAGGTGGCAGAGTTGCGTTTCAAATCCAAGGGTTTCAGATCTCAGTAGCCAAGTTTTAGTGAGGAGGGTTTGGAACATGTTACCTCATGTTTTTTCTTTCACTGCCATCTAACATTGTGAACAATGAGAATTTTATCAAGATACTCAGCGCAACAAGTTTTATGCTTATCCCTGGAATCTTAAATTCTCCTGGCTTCAGGATTTGGCAGCAGAGTACAATGGTTTCTGTCCAGGAGAAGCTTAAGGTCTGGTGGTTCTGGTGAGGGTAACATTCGGAAAAGCACTAGATCTCTGACCAAACAAGGTGGCCACTCATGGAAACAGAGCACCAGAGGCAGAGGCCAGATAGAGTTGCCAAATAAAATAAAGAGCACCCAGCTACCTTTGAATTTCACATAAACAACAACATTTTTTTAGTATAAGTATGACTCAAATATTGTCTGGGACATACTTAAACTAAAAAGGTATTCATTTTTAAATATAAAATCCAAATTTAACTGGGCGTTCTGTATTTCTATTTGCTAAATCTGACAACGCTGAAATTATAGCACGTTTTTCCCATTTTGGGGGGTGCTGAGGAAGTACAGACCTGAACTATAAACCAGGAAGAAAGGAAGAAAGGGAACTTTTCTGTCATTCTTTTTAAAATCAGGACTGCTGCTGAAGTAAACTTGACCAACTGAAAAGGGTTAAAGCTATTGTTTTAAGTTTGAATCATATTTATTTACAAAACAGAAAATAATTTAAAGAAAATATGCTCTTAAGTTCTTTGTAGTCTCATACACACAATCAAAAAAAAAAAACCTTAGAAAAGAGTGATTTAAATTCCCTTCCATGTGCAATAACTTATTTTATCAACTTCATGGATTCTGCAAGGAAAACACAAGAAATCAGATTCTAGTTATGATGCATAAAATGTGTTCACTCAAAACCCTGGTAAACATTTATCATGGTATTCCCATCTGTCTAGTCTTCTGCAGGAAGCCACCGGGTCTTTGAAGTGAGAAAAAAGTCTCTAGATATCACCAAACCAACTTCCCTTTCCTCTGGGAATGGCTGTTTTTGTCATGGGTGGACTTGTCTACCCCTTTGTGGTTCATTCAAAACTCTGCCTACACCTGAATTATGCAGCTAATCATATTTCAGATGTTCCATCAGATCAAATTTCCTCTAAACATGAAACTTAGGCACCAAATACTAATTCCCTGACCTCTTCTCAGCTGATTAGAGTCAACATTCCAAGCACCGTGGGAGGACTGGAATTCAGACACATCTCACAACCGAAATTGAGTAAAACTTAGCTGCTTTGTTTCTATGAGCTTCAGTTCTTGCAGGTTGAGAATTAGGACTCAGTTCCTTTCTTTCCTCTCCTCGTCACTAACTCCTGCTCTCCCCACAGCCTTCCTTCACTCTTGGCATACAATGGTGGGAAGCTTTGTAACCCCACTCTGAAAGCCACAGTGACCATTCCTCCTGGAATGTAAGGAGATTCTAGGCCGAATGTTCATATATATACAAAAAAAAAAAAAATTTAAGAGAGCAGGTCTGACAATCCATGTTTTTATCATTCACTAGAAAGTGTCTTCCTTCCTTTCTACTTTTTTAAAACTTAAACCTAAATTACTTGCTTAATTTCTAACAGTAACCAATTACTTGATGTCAGTGTTACAAGGGCATGATTTCATTCCAAAGTTCTCCATTTTGTCAATCTGAGTAGCTTCTGATGAGTTATTTTCTCAATCATAATGTCAATCCTCTGAGTTAATCCCATTGAAAAATAAAATGATTTTCAGCTAATAAAACCAGATTCTAAAAGGAGCGCTCTAAGACATAAGACAAATCTCTTTAGAACTAATCACATGACTCTATCATATCTGTGGTATGTGAAATCCAATGTCATTCCTTTGGTTAATTAATTACCTTAGAAGAAAAAAGAAACAACTGGTTTTACACAACTGACAGAAAAATTGAAATTCTGAAAATAATTACCCATTTAGGTAAGAAAATACTGTTGGACTGACTTTTTGAAAGGGCTTTTCCATTGTTTGTGATGAATGACAATGATTCTAAAAGTCCATGTATGTGAACATTAACATTTGCTTCTCAAATTTGTTTTGTTGTCTCAAGACTTTAGTGTTTCAAATGAAACTTGACTGCTATCTAGGTTATAAGGTTGAAAAATGATATATTTTGAAGCAATCCAAGTTCTTACTTCAAAAACAATAGCAGTGTGCAGAGGAATTACTTCATTAGTATTTTATTTCCTCATTGCCAATAATCTACTTAAATATTAACTTGGAGTTCGTTGAGCCCTGAAAACTTAAAGACCACTCTAAGAGGTGGGCTAATTAATTCCAAGGTCCATGTGTCTGGTAGTAGCTCCTGCCCTATCATAGTTAAAATAGTCAAGATTCCAGGAATTTCACAGGAATATTTGAGCAAAAATACCAGGAATGTCATGGATCCTGAGCATGAACATTGTCTTTAACATACATGTAGTTTTTATCATATGCTGAATAAATCTGGTACTATTTTCTCCTACAAATTGGCGGTAGGAGGGGACAAAACAGTGTAGGACATTGCAGGACTTGACTATCCAAGCAAGAGAGGACTTACTCTCCGTGTTCAGCAGCTGATGACTCTGTTTGTGGATGATTTTGGACTTTGGCTTTGTGCGCCAGCACCTGCTTTGAAGTTATAAATTTCTCATTAGCATCTCACTTGATGGAATAAAAAAAGGTGCCAAACTCAATAAAACAATGAAATATTCTATTTCTTTAAAACACAAATAACTGGACACAGTAGAAATTTCTGTAAAAATAGCATTATTAAACTGTGTGGATTTTTATTGATGTTCTTTTGAAAGGAACCCAACTACCCAACTACTGTGAATGAACTGTGATAGGTGCAATGGAGAATACCAAATTCGAAGATGAAACTGAAACAGAAGACTGCGCTAGAGTACGATTTTACCAGTCTACACTCACAGATAATCAGGAGTTGATGCTTTGGCCTTGTGTAATGAGCTCTTTGATGCCCTCTGTGCATCTATGAGTGTGTGCATGTTATGCGTCCATTTGAGTGTGTTTGCATATGTTTATATGTTGTGTGTGTGTGTTCAAGCTGGGCCTGAAAGCAGCTGCTTTGGCTCTATGCCCCCAGATTAGCTTACATGAAGGAACAGACCCGTAGCGGGTACTATTTCTACCACTTCCCCAAGGACACTTTGCAATGAGATATGTAGAAATTGATGAGTTGTTGCATTTTCCACACCCCCATATGCCATACTTATACCTAGTGTTGTCACAGGAAATTATGTGGATAAAAATTCAGGTTGCTGAATTATTTATATATAATTTTTATTAATTTAGTGAGGCATATTTGTAAATTACAAATAGTTTCCAAAAGCCTAAAATCATTTAGGCTAATTGGTACAACCTAACTGTGTAATTGATTTTTTAAGTGAATTGGTCCCTAAGTGAGTTTTGAGTATTTTATAATAATTGGCTTCTAATAAATAGTATAAATAAATGAGTGGTTAATGCATTTACATACAAAGCAGTTGATAGGTCTTTAGTCCAACTGAAAGACACAGTATATTGGTGCACAAAGTCCAGCAGAATGCTAAAGATTATTTAAGTCAGTGTTACTATTATAAACTAGAGATTTGAGGCTCTAATGAAAAATGCCCGTCTTTCATTCTTAGATCATGAATGCAAATGACTAATTAATTTAATAAATAAAATAGACCATTTACTTTAGAGATAAGGCTAACTTACCTCTAAAATTGTGTATTGTGAGGAGTGAGATGTTCCAAATACTTAGGTTCTTAGTGAGAATCACAGCGATGAATGAAGAAGGAGCAGTTTTTCTTACAACAGAAGAACATTCTCTCGGCAGAAGATACTTACAAAAGTACATTAAATAATGGGTGTGTTGGGGTTGTTTTTCAGTTGATTGGGAAGGATACTCTCTCTTTTCAGAAGAGACGTATGATCGCATACAGGAGACCTCATGGTTAATTGCCAAATGTTAATGTTCAGCACTTTGTACCTCTGGCTCAGACCCAGTCTTAGCATCTCAGGATCTGTTAAGTTGTTTCTTCTAAAAGGCAATTGGTACTCGAGAGCAATTCTGACATCCTTTGTGCAAATGGAATCTGCAAGCCAGAAAACATAGAGATACATAGAACTATTGCATAGCTATTAGAGGCACCTCTGCCATTTATTCACAAATGTCAAAATGGCACATAGCTTACAGGAACATGTGTTGCTGGTTTTGTAACACCAATTCCTCTTTTCTGTATTATAACAGGTTTCTTTTGAGGGCATTCCCTCTATACCATTGAACACAATTTGATGGTTCTGTCAGTCAAAGAAATTCATCTTTCTCCTATCCAAGCACCCAGCCTGTGACCCAAGTTCTCTCCCTAAAATATAAATCATGAGCCAAGTGACATAATGAATGTGTTTGAATGTGATTCATTCCTGCCACAATGCCTGGAGAAGGCTGTCATGTAATTCCTGTAGTGATGCTCCCAAGTCCCTGGAAGCTGCCCGGCTCCTGCCCTTTCTTTGCCATGTTTTCAGCCTCTTCTTTGATCCTAAAACTCGGCATTTGAAAAAAAAAACACTCAGTTCTTTCCAACATTCTCCCAGATTGAGATACTCCATTCAGCAAAGGAAGGAGAAAAAAGCAATAAAATCACACCTTCCCTTTCTGGGAGGTGTTAGTCTTCAAACAGATCAAAGACACTGAAAGACTAGCTCTAAACTGTTAGTGACTTACTTACTTGGTAAAGAGGGAACCCAGGTCATCACATCCACCATGAACCTCTCAACAAGACAAGACCAAGATGAGCCCAGGCACATTCATGAGAAAAGAAACCAGACTCCAGCTCAGAGACGACAGGAGGCTAGAAGCTGCTACTGAAACCAATGTTGTGAGGCTCATCTGGGGACACAGACATGGCTATCACACTGCTGAGGCTTCATATACTTGTTTGTAGCTTTTAAAAACATGTTTTAATATTAAGAGTTTTGCTTTCATAAGTTACCTCAAATCTAAACATAAGTTCTTCTAACTACCTCCGAAAAATTGGTTTGCTGACCTACAGAAAGAAAACAGCTCTTGCTTTTGAAATGAAGAGGAAAGAAACAACTAAAAAGTCATTTAAGTTTAGTTTGGGTTTTGAATTATTTTCCCATTTAGAAATTGTCTCATTAGCTAAGCTAATAAGGAGTAGCATTAGAATTTTGCTGTTACTCACATAATGTAAAAACCGTGGGTAGTCATTGTTAAATAGAGTGACTCAAACGGAGAAGCATGCAATAGCACATCCTCAGAGCTTGGTGGAGTTGGGCAAGCAATGCAGATTAGATAGAGGCTACACCAGGGTTGATGACATCTGTGTCAGAGGCCCTAGCTCATCCACAGCTGTAGCAAGAAAGCAAATTCATAAACTACATACATAAAGTAAATGGTAAACTAATGGTCTCTACTTCTATACTGAAGATTTAGGCTTCCAGTGTGTATCAGGTGAGAAGTATAATAATTCAGATATAGAAAAAATTTCTGACATATGCATTCTCAAGAGAGATCATTTAACTTTTTTTTCTGAAAGCTACCTTTTATTTTTCAAATCATATTTAAGCTCCTAGATGGACAAGACTAGCTATATCTATCATGGGAAAGCAGTCTGTAGAGAGCATGGACATCTGAGCCTTAGAAACATGGGTTCAAGTTCAGACTTTGTTTCTTGCCGCCGTTTGACTCTGGCAAAGTCTTAATTACTCTGTCCCTCTGGCTTTTCATTTGTAGATGAGCAAATAATTCCTTGTACTCTGGGTTCTCAATTCACACTCACCATTATTTTCTTAGTAGTCAGGACCTACACTATGTTCTGTGTAGGTAAGACCTCAAATTACATTTATTGAATTAATTCTTAAACAATTGCCACAAATTCAAGTCAAAATCCATTCCTGTATTGACATACAGCCTTTTTGTTTGTTTGCTTGTGTGCTGCAAGGACATGAAGCATCCCCCCTTTGTTTGATTTCTACGCTGAGCTGATTAATCCCTTTCCCACCCTGTTCAACTTCATTTTTTTCTAAAGAATAGCTTTATTTCTAGGCTCAAGGATGTAGTGCTTGCCCAACCTTTGTGCAGAAATGTCCAATGAATGCACAGAGATGAAAAGCAGCTCAAGAAAAATCTTCAATTTGGCAAGTAATCTATGAGGTGACCTGGAGCAAAGCACTCGAACCAGCAGGCATGACGGTTTTCATGTGGCCAACCAGATGAACCCTCTCCTACTGGGTCCTGTAGAAGACGGGGAAACTGACCAATCAGCAATGGATGCAGAATGGACAAAGCACGCAGAAAGGCTAATGATTGTCCTATTGTTAGAATGAGATATTATGCAGATCCTTAGATTTTCCTGAGCTCCAGGTGGTCTTTTACTTCCAATTCTCATCACACTTATCCTTAAAATAAGTCTCCTTTTCCTTACAGTAGCTTATGTGAGTCTCAGATCCTGCCAACCAAAAAAATAAAACCTAATTAACTGATTTGGCACAACTTTCACCCTAAGTACATCCCAATGCTTGGCTACTTGCCGAGGCTACAACAGGAAGACACCTGTAAGGAATGTGCTACAAATCTGGCATTGCTGTGACTGAGATACACCTGCTCTTCATCTGATTGCACTGTTCCATATGTATGTGTCCCCCATGAAACATTCTTTGGGTCATATCCTAGCTCTCCAGCATGAATAATTTCAAGTAAGTAAAAGCATCACCCAGCCTTCATGCTATTTTAAAAAGCATCCTGTCTCAGAGAAGAAACAAATACAATCAGGCAGAACCTGTGCAGGGTACACATCTTGTGTAAACAATTATTTGTCCATAATGTTCTCATCTCCCACCAGGAAGTGTCTATGCTCCATGAAACTTCTTAATCCTAGAGAAGTTTGGGAAGTTCACTCTATGGGGTTTACACTGCTTTCGGCTCCCAGCATGTTCTTGTTTCACTTGACTAATTTTTGTGCTCTACTGAATCCCTCTGTGGGGCAGAAAGCAGTATTTTGTGTCTGGCAAGGAAAGAAAAAGAGACACACACACACACACACATACACACACCACTGAATCCTATTGACTAAATGCTACCTGAGCTATTAAAGGAAGACAGCAAGTGTTGAAATGCATTACTTATATGCCAGGCAGCCATCAACTACATTTTGCTTTATAGCATTGATCAGAGCTTTACTAGACTACACTTAGGGAAATTACCATTTGTGTTTATTTACAGGGAGTGAAGGTGAGATGGTTTATCAGCACTCTGAGCCAAAGGCTGCCAGTGGAAAGCACCGAGGTGACCGTGTATCCTAAAATAATCTCTAAACACTGCAACTGGCAAAAGCCTTCTTGATCACCATGAATAAATGGTTTCACCAGACGCCTTTACCTCCTGGGTATGTGTTTAGGTAATTTACAGGGAAAGGCCCACTCAATCAGTATCACACAAAGGGAGCTCCTGTGTTGGCAAAGTTCTATTGCAGTTCACTTACCCTCCTCTCCTGGGACAGCATTAGGTCCAAGGAGGAGAGGTTCAACAGCTCCTACTCTTTCCTGTTTCCAAACATTGGGTTATTGCTTCCTGTCTTCATGCTTTCTACTGTGTGCAAAATATTATCTGTCTATGCAAGTCTGTTAATTTAAATCCTCCAAACAGCAATACTAACCAAGTCTGAGTTGGCTGTTTCCAGTTCTCTCTTGCCTTGGGAACTCAAGGGAAACTACCCCATGGGGAAGGGTAGAGTGAGCAATGTGACTGTGACTGTGGTCACATGGTGCAAATGGAGGACATGTGAATAGACCTAGTATCTTCCATTCCCACCAGGGTCCAAATGAGCAACAGCTCTTCAATCCTAGAATTCAATGTCACTCTCCAAGTGGAGAGAGGTCATTTTAAAATCCCAGGTTCAATAAATTTACCTTATGACCCAACAATTCCACTCCTAGGAACCTCCACAAACACAGGTTCAAATGTTCATCAGCTAGTGAACAGAAAAACATCGTGTGCTTTATCTCCATGATGGAATACTATTCATCCACAATGAGGTATGAAATACTGATATATGTCACAACATGCATAAACATAAAAAATATGTGCTAAATGAAAGAAACGAGACATAAAAGACAACATAGTGCATGTCTCCACCATATAAAAAGTCCAGAAAAAACAAGCTGGAGGTGGGAAAAGGGATTGACTGCAAAGGGACATGTGGAATCTTTCAAAGGTAAAATTGAATTGTGGCAATGGTTGTACAACTCTGTAAATTTATTAAAGATCATTGAATTGTGCAGTTAAAATGATCAAATTTTACTGTAGGTAATATATACTCTAATAAAACTGTTAAGGAAAAATAATCCAAGGTTGATCATTCAGCTTGAATAAGGTGGGGGATTTGGAAAGAGATACTATGCTGAAGTTCCTCATGTTCCTAGAAATCATGACCCCCTTCTTGCCATCTGTTCATTTTTATCTCAGCCATCTCAAATGAGTGGCCAGCATGCATTCATTTACCTAAATCATATTCTCTGGGGTCTCTTTCTTGCCCTACCAAATGTTAAAGAATTTCAGGTAGAAAGAATTGGGGAGAAGAAATGATCACCTTGACATTCTCATTGGTTTTTGTAAATTGCCGCAGTGAGGCAGTAGACAAAACATGAACATGGTATCCCAGACTGCTCTCTTCTATGACTTTGTATTTTGTGTACGAAAAGTATTTGTGCAGCCATTTCTATAATCCTGGCTGATATCCCACAAAAGCATCAAATATGTGTAGGAGACGACTGCGTGTATACCTATTATTAAGAGAGGGAACATCGTGATCCAGGAGATAGAGGAACGTCCACTGGAGAGAAAACTCTTCCTCGAGCCTCCAGGGGCCTCTGACCCACAGCAGCCATGGTGTGTAGCTCGACTGCACATGTTTACAGCTTGGTGAACATCAAAAACATTCGTTGAATTAGGTAGTTGCATAATAGCCTTTTATTTTTGATTATTTATGCATTAGCAGCAAGCAATGGAGATGTGCTATGTAAGAAAGTTATTATTTGCTAATTTGCTGCTTTTAAAATACATGGCACACTATCTATTATTTATCATGCATTACAATTACAACAACAGTTTAATTAATCACCAGCACCCTGTTTTGTACCGATCTACAACAGAATTCTGGGTAATGGTGTTGTTTACCATTTAGCAAGTAGCAACATTTCACTCTGTTTCACTACATTAAACTGCTCAAATAAAGCAAACGGATATTGAAAAGAGTTGGCCATCTGCCTTTATTTTCCTTTACTTTTGTTCAAAAAAAAAAAACCTCTCAAAAGAGAAAGAACACATCCATGAAACTGATAGTGACAAAAAGCACTCTTTTTTTTCTTTATCAGGTCAGAATCTCATCTAAATGCAGTTCTGATGAATAGACTTAAAAATAAAAAAGAAACCTGCTTTGCGGATTTGGAGTGGGTCTCAAGACCAGCCGTGAAGCCTAATGATTATTTAACGGTGCCGCACTTGAGACTGGATTCTGTGAGCCTCCTTTCCTCGCCCCCCCTTAAGAGTTTGATGAATAGGTCTTGTGACAGCCATTTAGGAATAAACAAGAATTCATCAGTCTGCATAAGAAGAAGCCAGTTTATAGATTAAGTTTCCTGAGGTAATTCATGAGGTCAGTCCCATTTAGATGGAGACTATTAAGGCTTGGCTCTCAAGAGTGGCCATACAGGAGAGTCACTCCAAATGGACCCCGCTTACACAAAGCCCCCTTTCAGGGAGCAGACTGCCATTTTTATGACCCTTCTGCTAGGACGCACATCAACTTGTCACTGTGCAGATCTGCTAGGGCAAGACCTCATCACTCTATTAAAGAGCTCTGTGACCTATTGATTTGAAGTATTTAAAGCAGGGGTGAAGTTCAAAGCAATTTCTTTTCTATACTATTACTCAGTCTCTCTGTGTCTTGGCTCTAAAACATCTGCTGTCAGTTCTCTTCTGTTGTCTGATTCTGGAATCTGTCACTGGAGAACTGAGTAGTTTTATTTAAAATAAATTGGATTCCTTTTCAGTTTTCAGCATTTCACATTGTGATCAATGGTTTATGCTCCTTCATCTGTGGGGAGACTTCACTGCAAGTGTATCCTTTTATGTCTCTTTAGGGTGAGACTGAAGCAGCATTAGCCTCTGAGGTTTTATAATAGAATCAAGTCTTAGAAGTAAGTAGCAGCCACTAGCTCCTCTAATTGGCCAATCAACAAAAATAACAACCTTTGATTTAAAAAAAAAATGCAGCAAGAAGAAAAGAAAAAAAACTCCAACTGTGGCTCCAGGACCCAAATGCTAACAGCATCTGTTTTTACTTTTATTTGCTCCAAGAAATGAAAACAGAGTAAATAACTCAGTTATTTTTAAATGTCAGCAGGTAAGGCAAAACTGGGAGCCAGTTTTGAGAGGGGCCTTGTATAACGATGCAGGCTGCCATACCTGTTTAGTGGAAAGGCAGGAACTAGATACATTCATCATAGTCTATACATTAGGCACTGTATGTGCGTGACCTCAGTGATAGAAGGAAACTAGTAATGGCTTTAACTGGCTTGGTGGGGAGGCTGCTCCAGCTTTTTGCAAGAGTCTGTCCTCAGCCACAGTGATATCAGGAAAGTTGTTTGAAATACCAAACCTTAATGAAAACATTATATTTAAAAAACACACAAAAATGATTTTTTTAAAAAATAATTATGTTTAAATCACGGACAAAGAAAACAATACAAATTTCAGGATTGTACTCAGTTTCACATTGTTACCACTAAGTCCAAAAAAGTAATTTATCCTTCTTGTACTTTATTTCTAGACCAGGGTATCCAATGACAGTTGAAACACAAGACACTTCACTCTTCCTGAGTCTCTGTTAAATATATCTTCTATTATTCCTTAGGCCTCAGTGTGGACAGCATCTCTCTAACAGGAAACATTCTCACGGAGTCAGCTGTCACCTCTCTGAAGATGACTCCGAGCTCTCGCATCCATCTCTGACAGACCTCCTCGGCTCTGATCAGAGCAGCGGTCAGTGCCCAAGTCTGCAAGCTGGCTCCCCTTCCCTCCAGCACAACCTGTTTAAAATTAATAACTCCTCTTACAATCTTCTTTTCAAACTCTGCCTCCTCTCCTATCAACAGTGTTTAGTGCTTCCCAGTCACATATCTCTTTCCCCCGTCTTCTAGCTGTTGTCTAGTCCTGGAGAGCTGCAAACAGAATGTCTCTGAGCCCCACACCTTCTCCAGAGCCTGCAGATCTAGATCATCTCCACCCAGATCGTCAGTACTTTCCATCAACAGTTGCTGATGATTAGTAAGGCATTAATTAATGCCTTATTTAATCAATACAAGCTAAAAAATAAAGATTGATAGTGTTTACCACAAGATTTAACCCATTTCGGTTTTAATACGATTTACTAAGAATACTAATATGTTTAAGCCTATAGAAAACAGTTAACTTATATTCTAACTTTCCCTGTTTGCAAACATTTTGTGTTTTATCTATGGGCTACAAGGACATAAATATGAAAATTGCATCATTTATTCAATGGTATATTTTAAAAAACTAGTTGTACCTCAGCTCATGCAATATGTTGAGTACTTGTTAATTAGAATGTAATTCAGGCTTCAAAAAAAAAAAAACCAACTCTGAATGTGTATCCTTTCCAGCTGTTTTACTTTTTATATTTTTCCAGCACAGAAATTATGCTACAATCGCTCTGAGGTCAATAGCAAGTTCAGGCCTCACTGAAAATTTTCAATAAAGATAGCACAAAAGATTTGAAGAAGATAATACTTTCTGTTCAGATCCTCTCAGAAAGTAAGTAATAGATGATATTTGACATCACTTCTATACTTTAAATTTGAAAGAGGAAAGAGGGGAAGGAAACTTGTGGATGTCAATAGACTCAGATCGTTACAAGTCAGTGTCATCTTGAGTGTGCAATGCTGAGTATGTTGGAATTTATGGCATGAGTTCACAGAGTGCGCTTCCAAAGTGGACTGGAATAGGATGGATCAACTCGGCTCTATTCAATGAAAAGTAAGATGATAAAAAATATTTCTATCTACAAAACATTGATGATTTCATATTCAAGCACCTTTTCTATGAAAATCTAAATCTTAAGTATGTTCAACTTCTAACCCATTCTCTTTGCTAATCTGATATCTAACAATTTCTAAACTAGGGAGAAATAATCTTATTTATTTTTTCAAAAAATGATTTGGATCACAGAGTTGATACTGAAGAAAGTTCAAGTACATCTATCGATATGTCTTTTAGCCTTTATTTTCTGCATATGTACATATAATAAGACATTGAAGCAAAATCAAATAATAGAGCCTTTCTCTTCTCAAAAGATAAAGGACACAATGAATAAGGTTAAATTCTGCTGCTGGATATGCTGATCTTTCATTAAAATCCTATAGATTTTTCTATACAAAATCATGTCCAGGATACTCATTTTTTGCAAATGCATATATAATTCTGTATATTGAGTGCCTCTGTTATCACAAAAAGACAATAGTTAAGATATTTAAGAAAAATGATTTAGTTATGAAACTAAAAACTTTGTTCCATTTCTGTGAAGTGATTTAAATATTAATAGATTTAACCTAATTTTGTCTTTGATATTGTTAGTGAATCCTCAAGAAAGAAAAATATTTATCCATTACCTTTTTACTAGAAAAATTCAAACATATCAGAATAAATCTTAGGTGTTTTTCCTTTTAAAAAAGAATATTGGAGAACCAATATGAAAGAGCAATTCATAAATTATAAAGCATCCTTCCACTTACATTTTAATTAAAGATGCTGTTGATTTACTTACCTGCCTTGATTATAAACCATTTATAGCACAATGGAAATAACTCACTGTTTAGAAATTAATATTTTTATACAAACTTTTAAAGCATTTCTATCTTAATCCAATCCTACATTCAATTAGTTTAAAGTCTAGTGGATGGACAAAAATATAATTCATAACTTTAATTCATAAACTTGATTATTTCCCCACTATTGATATAAGCAAAGAAGCAAAGCACTAGTTCACACATTTGTTGAAACATAGGGATTATATAAATCAGTTGATTACCTTTTTTAGGAGCTGCTTTTGGATACACATGTTAGACATGCCTAGAGTGGATTAGCCAAATATGAGTTTATTTTAGCGTAAGAAGGCTGGTGATCTTGAATGTCATCGGTGTTCCAGGATTCTCTTATGTTTCTGCACTACGTTATCTTTACTACATGACTTTCATCTTTGAGTTCATCTCACGGTTATAAAGATATCACTCCACCTCCAAGTTCACATATATGTTCCAGACAAGAAGAAAAAGAACTCACCAAGAAGGGAAGAGCAGAGACTATATCAAGAGAACAAAGCTTTCACAGAAATCCCCAGCAAAGTTTTGCTTTGGTTTCACTGGCCAGAACCACATTACATGCTCACTCCTAAATGCATGGGTGCCTTGGAGATACAGCTTCTAAGCTGGGAATATCTTTGCCCTAAGCAAAATCAGGGTTCTATGTATAAGAAACAAGGGAATGTGGATATTGGTCAAATTGCTGGAAGTGCCTGCCATTATAGTCCACTATGTGAATAGTTTAACTTCCCAACTTTTCCATTTTCCCATATGCCTAGAATCCCTTAGAATCGCATGTATTAGGTCTTGCTCGGGGACCCTGCTCTGGGCCTGAACTTGAAAGAGCCTGCTCTGGCTCTCCCATGCCATGGCCTTCTCTAAAGGAAAGGAGTTTACCAGACCAAGGGGAGACATCTACACAGAAGCCATATTCCCATCCCTGCCAGATCATTCCCATGATACTCAGGCTACGGGATGACCTTCCCAAATGACTGAGGAGTCTCTTCCATGGCCTGGGTAAACCTTGTCCTTGGGTCTTTCCTTCTGAAATATGAATTCACTGCTGGTATAAATGCCCTTACACCCGAAGGATGGCCAAAGGACAGTGTTTACAAAGGGTGTGAACGGAGCTTCGACATGTAGGCAGGGTTTTTACTAGAGTGTGGGCAAGGATCCTCATAGAGCCAAACAGAGCCAAGGGCGAAGAATAAAGGGGGAATACATTAACCCACTGCCCTGGGATGTGAACACTGAGGAGTCTAAGAATTCTAAATTCAATCTGGTTTTCCACTCATTCTAAAAATATATTTGCAAAGGCAGAAGGATAGGACATACTTTATTGAACTATCTAATAAGTTATTTATAACTTATATTTAGACCTATGATATGCAGGCCTCCATCTTTACCCTACCCTCAACCACACAAATATTAGGGGTGGGACAGGACCAAAAGTCTACGGGCTCTGAGAGAATGAGTTCTTATCCATAAACTGGCATTATTTAGTGAACTTGCACATTTTGAAAAGTTAGACTTTGATAGAACTGACCATAGTGTAGACATAGTCCTAAATATTTAGTTAAATAATAGAACCAATAGCCCTATCTAACCTGACTGATATTGTATTAATTCTGCTAAATGTGCTTATTGACTGGTTATTATTTTTCTCAATTCTTAATATCTTGTGGAGAAAGAGCATGAGTCCCTTAAATTAAAAATTCAGCCTAGCACATAGAAAGTTTAATGTGATTTATTTAATTGCAATTAATATTTAAAAGAAATGATGATGATAATAGAAGATTCTATCTTGAATGCCTATTATTCATTTAATCAACAAACATTTTGTGGAGACCCACTATGTGCCAGGAACTATTCTAGGATACAGTGTTTAGGTTACAGTTGTGAAAAAGGCAGGTAAGCTGTGTGCAAGCGCAGCTGATGCCTTTTACATATAAAAACATCTCCCAGTAAGCAGAGTAATTTAGAAATTTCTGAAATTCAGACCTTGTCCATGATATAGCTAAGCAAGGGCTATTTCTTATTACTTTAAATGAGAAACATCGAATGCAATTTATTTGGAGCTAAACCCTCAAACCATTTTTTATGTTCACTAAAAAAAATAATAAAGTAGAGTGAACATAAAAATAAAGAACAGAATAATAAAGCTATCCTTTGTATAGAGGATGAGCGGAGTGAACTTTTCGGTCAGCTTTGATAATCCAGTGTGGAGTCACTGTCAGCCATGACAGTTATGTCCAGTGCGGTGTCTAGACTGAGGTAATGGAATGTAATGGGAATGTCCTTATGAGGGCCCCAGAATGCCCAAAACCACAAGTCTGGACACTGGGATGAAAACTCCATCTGGACACCAATATGAGTGGGGCCTCCACTCCTGTTGGCCTAGAAGAGCTCAGAGCTCTGGCGACCCAATGCTCGAGCTTGGCTGTGCCGAAAGTAACTCTTAAAGCCCTGCCAGGCTTCCATGCCACTGGCTGAGTGCCACCCCTGTAGCCACCTGGCTTGAGACTAACAGCCACCTCTCTATCTGCAGATGCCAGTGACCAGGACTTTGTGCCAGGTGCTCACTCTGCTCACTCTGATTGCATAAGCTCCCTCTCTGTGTGTAACATCTGTGTGACTCTATTGGCTTGTTGGGGAGGTCTCCCCTCATAAAGCTGGCATTGTAGAAAGACATAAACATGTGTGAGTGACTCCTTTGGGGGTGATCCCTTGCTCATGACACACCTATAAAGTAGTAAAAACTAGCAGAATGCAAAATACCGAAAACATAACGTCATTATCAAGCAATGAATATGGTTGTAAATAAACGGGTTCTTTATAGGCAATAACACAGACCTTCTTAGGCCCACCAACAACATGGGAAACACACAGCACCCATCCCCTTGCTTGACACTGTGTACATTGCTGAAGTCGACAGCTGATTCTGCTTCTTGTTAGTACCAAACCAGTTTTCTCACCACAGACGACAATATATGTGGAATAATGTACATGGAATAAAGTACATGGAACATCATTTTCAGACATTAGACAAAAGGCAATACAGGACTGTGATCCTGAGAGAAAGGAAACAAGCTCGTGAGACTACAGTAGAGCAGCGTCTGCGGGGAGGCACTTCTTGAACCACAAGGCAGAAAGGAGGAGCCCAAACGTAAGACAGACGTCTCGCGCAGATGAGTAAACAGAAATCTGAGTCTCAAAAGGCTAAAATAGCTACAATTCATGGAACAGAGGGGAAAGGAGGGAACCTCACAAAGAAGGAGTTCCAGAAATCTGCAGAAAGTCCCTTTGAATCTTTGATTCAATATTAATCGGCAAAATCACAAGGGGCGCTCCCCCTACCAGGAGACTGGATGCTCAGTAATTCCCAGAGCTGAAACAAGAAGGAAGATGTCCATGTTCAGCACAGCCAGACTGAAAAGATCTCATGGACCGCAGAAGGCATTTGGCAGTGTTTCTATATATTCTCAATGAGCAACCAAAACCAAATTTTAAAAATACCATTTAAGTGTAATTAAGTATATGAAATATTTAAGGAAAATTTTGTCAAATTTTTGCAAGACTTGTACCCGGAAGATGAAAAAAATATCATAGAAGTTCTAAATAAATTGAAAAATACGCCATGTTCTTGGATTTGAAAACTCAATATTGTTCAAATTTCAGCTCTTTCTACATTAATCTGTATTTTCAATATAATACTCTTCAAAATCTCTGTAGGCTTCTTTGTAGAAATTGATAAACTTATTCCAGAACTTACAAAGAAATAACAACTTCAAATATCCAAACACATTGCAAAAGTAGAACAGAGTTGGAGAATTTACACTACTGAACTTTAGGATATGTTACAAATCTCTAGGAACTATGGCAGTCTACCCTTAGAAGAAATATACAACTATAAATAAAAGGAACAATAGTGAGTCAGTAGATACACCCACACATACAGTCATTTGATTTTGACAAAGACTTCAGGGTAATTTAATGAGAAAGGCATATTTTCAACAAATGATGCTGTAACAATTATAGCTATATGCAAAAAAATTAATTTCATCTTTGCCTTACATCATATATAAAAATTTACTCTAACTGGGTCATAAACAACATGAGAATCAAAATTATGAAACTTTTTTGAAATAAACAGAATCATCTTTGCTTATGCAATGCTTTCTTAAATTGGACATAGCTCAAACTATAAAATAAAATACATATTGGTTATTTGGACTTCATCCAAATTAAAAATTTTATTCTTCAAAAGACAGTGTTTAAAAAAAGATAGGCAAGTCACAGACAGGGAGGACTAATAGTGAATTTAACAATTATATAAAAACAATATACAAGAATCAATTATATTTCTGTATATTAACAATAAACAATTACATAATAAAGTTTTAAAATAATACCATTTCCAATAGCATCTCAAAGTATAAAAATATTTTAAAATGTATTTAATGAAAGATGTGTCAGACCAAAACACTGAGTATTACAACTCTCTGTTTAATAAAACATTTAAAATATCTAAGTAAATGAATGGTGGACAGCTGTGGAGGGGGTGGTACAGGGATGGCACAAAGAAGGAAAAACACAGGAAAGAACTCACAGACACAAACAACAGTATGGTGATCTCAGAGGTAAGGGCGCTGGGTAGATGTGGAAGAGGGTATAGGAGGGATAAATTGGAATGGTAAAAACAAAATAAAGTAAAAAGTAAAAAAGAAAACAAAAATATATCTAAGTAAATAGAGAGACCATGTGTATGAACTGGAAGACCCAAGATTAGAAAGAAATGTATTCTTCCCAAACTAATATATACATTCAATTTATTCCCAGTTGAATTCTCAACAAGCTTTTCTATAGAAATTATTAGTGTTTAGTATGGTTTAGTAGCATGTCCTTTAAATATCATATAAGATCTGATGAAAATACTTGTAAGTTTAGCTTTAAGAATCCTATTTCTCAGATTGCGTTCACGGGCACTGAACATGACCTCTATTGACAGGTTATTAGATTTGTTGGCAGTCTGAGGGCTCCAGTTCACCCGGAGAAGACTCCACTATGTGTAGCCAATGGTGACGCTTATACCGGCCTGAAAGTAATAAACAAACTTATTGTATCAAATAGGAAGGAAAAAATAAATCATGTTTGATGTACCTTTAATTTTCTAACATTGCTGCTCAGAATATTATTTATAAAAACATTTTATTTCACTTTAAATATAAATTTTTATATTTCTGATTTACATATTAGATAAGTATCCTATCAGCTATGGTGATTAGCCATAATTCTCAATAAAAATAATGAAAACATTTAAAAATATTTTATTTAAAGTATTTGAAATGCTATTTATGCTGTAATTATAATTATATGACAGTTATAGGTATAGAAAAAGATTAATGGAAAAATAGCAAATTGCTATAAATGGTTATGTTCAAGGTATAAAATCATATATATTTTGTCAATTCTTCAAATTATTTTAATGTAATCATATTACTTTTGTAAAGGAAAAATAAATTATTGTTATCTTATCAGTACTACACTGAATCTGAAAATAAAACTCAAAAGGGATATATTCTTCACCTAAATACAGAAATTGACTGACCAAGCTTTGATTTGAAGTATTTATAATGTACTTAAATTAAAAAGGGTTTCACTTTTAGAAAGAATTTGCATGCATTGCAAAGTGAAGTGAAAACGGTGAGCTAATTACAAGGTAAATTCAATTAATGTGGCCACCTAATCTAAATTACTCAGGTTCATTGTAGCTCCAAGGAAGCAAAGACACCCGCCCAGGACCCACCACGTGAAAACCGACATTTAGTAAACCCCGTCAATGCTAATAAACAAAATTAATACTCTTTTTCTATTCTAACTGCTTTATTTTTATGTGTGGGTGTATGAAGTACTAGATAACTTCTCAACATATTTATTTCTAAGAAAAGCAGATTGAAAAAACTATTCCTACATCTATTGATTCTTAGATGTGTAACCCAGCTACAACTGAATAGTCTCAAAGTCATTTTATGGGCTAAAATCCCATGGTGGCTGAAATTGTAGGTCTAGAGAAGTTGGAGAAAAGAATACACTTATTGTCCTGTTTGGGGTTTAAACTATTAAGTTAAGAAAATGTATAAGCCAGTGCTTCTTTAAGTTTACTTGCAGAGCAATTGCCTTATGTCAATCGGAGATGAATCTGGTAAAATCCTGTGGAACAACCTGGGATTGAAAAGAGAAAAGACACTATCTACAGCTTTTGCACAAATGTCTTGGCTGCTAATCTTCCATCTTCTCCGGTAGAGAACAATGTCAAGGTAATATTTTGGGAAACAGAAACCCAAATCCCTTATGATTGCTCTGGAACCCCTAAATAATCCAGGATAATCCCCCATCTCAAGAATCTTAATGTAATCAGATCTTTAAAGTACCTCTTGCCCTTTAAGGTAACATTACCAGTTCCAGGGATCAAAGCCTGTATATCTTTGGGAGCCAATATAAGCTTACCATACTAATGTTAATAGTCCTGGTGGCCACGGTAATGAAGATGGCAGTGATGGTAGACTTCAGCAGAAGTGCTGACAACTTCCATTGTGACTGTACAAATGGTAAAGAGTGGGGGTGGCAATGGAGGCCATGGTGATGTTGACAAAGGCAAAATAGTGGTGTTACTGGGAGCAGAATGGCAGGACTAGGAACATGAGTGAATAGTTCAGTCTCAACAGTAGTTCGAACATCTCAGTGCAGACAGTACCCCTGACTAGCTCTCCAAGAGACAGACCAGAGTGCCCTAACTGGACTAACCACAGCTTGGCCTTCAACAAGAACTACCAGCTGGTTGTGCAGCCTAGAGCTGCAACTGAGATAGAGAAAAAGTCCCATGCTTGCAGGAGAATATAATTTATATACCGAAACCATGGCTACACAGCAATTCCCTTCAAAGTGTATAAAGAGCAGATATATGTGACCTATTAAATAATAAACGGTCACATGGTGAATTGGTTGGTAACTGAGAAAAGCTGTTGACTCGTGGGACTAGGGTAGTATGAACATTAAGCTAATAGAAAGACATGTTCTTTCCTTGTAATCTCCCCAGGATTTTCTATACAATTAATTTCCCAGGATGCATGAGGGAAGACTGTCCACTCCCAGGTAAACGTGTTATTCAGGGAGCCATGTGGTTCTGTCTTTGGAGAGATTACCGATGTGCTGCCTATGCAGTCGCACTGCTTCTCCCTGACTTCTGTTGACTTCGGGGAGTCTCTTTCTGGGACACGACATCCTCTCAATAGCTTGATCTCTCAAGAGCCATGAGACTTCCTCATAAAAGAGAACTTGCCAGCACAATCACTTGCGCTCCAGTTTCTGGAGGCACTTATTCATCCTCATTAATGTAAACGCTTCCCCTCTGGATATAAGGTAGCAGGCATCCGGTAGCCAGGCCGTGGATTTTGGCAATTAGCTCCCACAGTTCCCTAGAAAGACAACAATTAGTGTACCAGGCCAACAATAGGAAAGAAATTGCTCTGAATACTACAGACCACTGTTTTGAAACTCCATCTTGGTGTGTTGACATATTATAAAAAACTCCTAGCTCTACTGCCCTGTGGACTAAAATTGTGGAGAGCAGTTTTCAGCAGTCATCTCCAAACACTGTGCAGGTAGACACTCTGATCGCACCCTTGTTTTAGCGTGCTCAGCACCCTGTCCTGAGAAGTCTGAGTCCATTAGACATCTATTATAACTGACATCTTGTTGCAGTGGGGGTGAATAGATGCATTAGACAGATGATCTTAATTGGCTTTCTTCCAAAAGAATTTTTTTAAGAAGAGACAGCTGAAATTCATTCACATTTACAATTAGTAAAACTTTCTTTCATTATTGAAATGCTTGCTGAAACAGCAGCCGCAGCAGGGTGACAAATCCCGTTATCACGCTTTCTGCAATTGTCTCCCCCGATAGACACCTATTGAGAGCATTGTCTGGGTTTGTGTATAAGACTGACAAACAAGCTGTAGGTAGGGGTGGGAGGGGGCTATGCAGCTTGCTCCAAAGTGCTTTTGTGTGTGTATGTGCGTGTGTTTGAGGTTGTTCAGTAGAGAGATCTAAGATTCTAAAAAAGAATCTGAGGACACACTATGCATGCTAACAAGATCAGTCATTGGGCATTAATAGGATTCTCATGCTTTGCACCTTTAATTTTCCATTTTCTTGCATTTTTCTCTGTGAGCCATGGCAGGTGCTATTTGTTTGTTGGGCTGTTACTGGGCAAAAGGGGGGTGGGGGAGAGATCATTTTTTTTAAGTGAGCAGTTAACAGCTGAACTCACATGGCTGACAATGGAATCATGATGAAGGGCAAACAGAAAAGAGTGTAAAGATTATCCCCTAAGAGTCTTGTGGAATAATGAACTGCTTCCTGAAGGGACTGGGACTAGCATTCCTTCCTGGCCAGGTGAAGGGGACTCCACAGGCACAGCTCATGCGGCACTGAAGACCAATGAGCTTATCAAACTTAAAACTATTTCTCCCCAGGGGAAGGAAGAAAAGATAAGACCTTCAAATGTGGAGTAGAAGGAGAGAAAGGAGAGAAAGTGCAGAGGAAAGAAAAATCAGTGAAGCCACGTTGACAATCCCTGTTGCTGTTTTCATGAGACTTGAGTCTCCTTTTCATCCCACAAACTGCCTGCGAGACCTGTTTAAACACCTTGGTTTGTTTATTGAACTGTCCGGCAGGTGCCACGTTGTCTTCTCCCACATTCAAACTGAGTGCTTAATAGTTTCTTTCCTTTCTGCCCGTGCTCACCTGGAACCATGTTGGCTGATACAAGCCGTGCCCTTTCCATTCTCCCTCTAGTTCTCCCTCTGGTTCGAAAACCACAATTCCAGCCAGGTGAAGCCTGCTGCCCTGATTGAAAAGGGGCCATGTGCTCAGTGTCCTGGTTTTGCTGAGCTGTGTCAATGCGGCACTGAAGACCAATGAGCTTTTCAACCTTAAAACTATTTCTCCCCAGGGGAAGGAAGAAAAGATAAGACCTTCAAATGTGGAGTAGACACACAACATGGACACACAATGTGAGATTGAGAGGTGAGGCAATAAGTAGTGCTGCTTGAAAGAGATTCTGGACTCTCTTTCAAGAAAGAGAAGTTTTCATGGCTTTGTCACTGATAACCGTTTCAAAGTTTTATGCTTCTCCTTAGTGCATTCTGAACTTGAATGATGTCAACAAATTAAGAATCTCTCCAAATAGTAAGCACCATGAGGGCACAAATCACTTCCTGTCATGATCACCTCTGTAGTTCCCAGCCAGCACAATCCTGCACATAGTAGGTGCTCAATAAATTTTTTATCGAATCAATGAAGGAATTACTGAGTTTCACTCAGCTCTGCCACTATTGTGTGAAAAGAAGTTTCATGCTGATACTATGTACCAGATACCCAACACCACAGACAAAATGTCATGTAAAATAGTACCTTTGCTTTTAAGAAGCCTAGAGTTGAGGGTAAGAGATAGATATTTAAATCAAGAGTATTGCAAGAGTTCTGAGAAAAAACATGTAAGCACATTTAGAGTAAAGAAGAAAACAATTATTTCTATATGAGAGGGAGGGTCAGAAAAATCACTTTCTATAAAGTGACTTTTGAACTGAATTTTAACAGATGAGCCAAACATCGAGGCCCTTGGCTTGCCAGTACTAAACCTGACTCGAGCTCATCGTGGCCACTGCAGTGACCTCTCCATGTCTCCTCTGCGTGATTCCATGTGAATCCTGTCATGGAAGACTCTCTTGGGCCCAGGATGCCAGCTCATTTCAATGGACCTCTTATCACTGTTAGTTAAGATAGTAGCCTTCAAGATCATTCATTCTCTCATCCCACACTCTTCTGGCCTCCCATCAACTCTATCCAAAAGAGCAGAGAAACTAAGGGATAAATTATGTAAGTGTCAGCATTCAATGGTCTTAGTAAAACAAGGTTGTTGCTTTGCAAGTGTAGATTCCAAACAAGTCTTTAAGCCCCTAGTTCCAGCCAGTTTCCTCTCTTGTATAGAAATTCTAAACCCTCCACTGCTCTAACAAATTTTAGTTGTACCTTCTCATGGGGAAGGGGAAGAATAGGGAGAGAAAAAGTGATCCTGGTAGAAAAAGATGGAAATTTATAGATGTAATGATCTCTATGGTGTGTTTCTCCTCTAAAATCCAAGTATTTGGACCCATCTTTGAATGATAGGCAGATTGTGGGTCAATATCAGAGCAAATGTGATTATGGAAGCATATGAGGTAAGGTCCATGAACAATTTCCAGAAATGCTGTAAAACTATTTCTGAAATTAAGTGCACTAAATAACTTCAAAATTCCCTTCAATGTTTAGATTTTGTAATGTTATGAATGCTATTATAGCATTACAGAACAAGAGACTTAAAGAAACTAAGCAGATCTACTAAAAATTAGGGGAGGAATTATAATAATACATATTCTTTCTTGTTCTAAGGAACTAGTTGTTTAAATCATAATAAAAGTCTTTGGAAGGGCATCCTATCCATAGGCCAAAGAATTGCCTCTTGACTGACACTTTAGGAAGCAGAGAACAGTCTCCTAAATTTTTCCCCTTCCCAGTATCTTCATTGTTGATCTCAGTGCCTCCGTTGTTTCCACTTCAGCAGGATGTGCTTCAGAGCTAAACTTGACACCAACTCTTGACCAATGACCAGTGATGCTGACACAAGATAAATGGATGGAAGATTTCTGGTGTCGCCAAGCAGTTTTATCATAATTTGGTATTGACATTACCATTCCTCTCAAGGACTCCAAGCATATAAATAGACGTGCCGTGGTCACGTCACTCTAACAGCCCTTTGAAGGAGGCTTCTAACCCTTTGAAGGCAACATTCACCGTTGCTTTCTTCTAAGAATGAGCACAGGGTCTCCTTGACCCTTCAGCTAGATAGCAGCTCAGCCATAGAATTACAGTATCCTAGAGTATTTCTGATTTTAGAATATGAGAGGTTTAAATATCAAGTTTAACATAAATGAGCAAGTAGAAACTGAAGAGTTAGGTTTGCTGAAAATCAACTACAATAAAGAGGAAGGACAAAAGGAAGTACAAGAAAGAGGAGTAGAAGAAGTAGGAGGAGAAAGAAAGATAAGAAACATTTTTTAGATGTCTACTGCATGCCAGGGACCAGGACAACCCTTTCAAACCCTTTCACTTAAAACATCTAATTCTGTGAGGTGCATATTTCTCCTCTCATAGTTACAGCTGAGGGAAAGGAGCTTTAGAGACACTAACTGACCTGCCCAAGTATACACAAATACTGCGTGTCAGACTACCGTACTGGACTCAGGCTAGGAAATCAGCAGGGCAAGACTGGTTGTGAGTAACAAGTTTACAGAAGTTTAGAAAAATATTGGAGGCACTTGCATGCTTTGTGTTTTAATCTTGTACAGTTAAGTCAATTTCTAAAGCCCCACAGAGCACCAAAATATCAGAAAAATATCAACAAAATTTCTTGTTGTCTGGATCAGATATGGCAAACAAAAGAGTATTTACATACATCAAGATAAATTAGTTGAATATATACCAAAATTACAACTCCTCTAAAACGTCTTTTACTTTGGGTGGAAAGAATAGACATTAGATACTTTCATTTCAAAGATATATACTATATTACTTTGAAAATAACAAGGCATAAAATGTTACTGAACCAAACAAGAAAAATAAACCTAATCAAGGAGGTAAAAGACCTATACTCAGAAAACTACACAACACTGAAGAAAGAAATTAAAGAAGACACAAATAAATGGAAGCATATACCATGCTCATGGACTGGAAGAATTAACATCATCAAAATGGCCATACTACCCAAAGCAATTTATAGATTCAATGCAGTCCCTATTAAAATACCAATGACATATTTCACAGATATAGAACAAACATTTCAAAAATATATATGGAACCATAAACAACCCCAAATAGCTGCAGCAATTTTGAGAAGAACAAAGTAGGAAGGATCACAAGACCTGACATCAAACTATATCACAAGGCCACCGTAATCAAAATAGCCTGGTACTGGCATAAGAACAGACACATACATCAATGGAACAGAAAAAAGAGCCCAGAAATAAACCCATGTCTCTATGGTCAATTAATATTCCACAAAAGGGCAGAAGCATAAAATGATGTAAAAATAGCCTCTTTAACAAACAGTGTTGGGAGATCTGGAATGGTACACATGAAGAAATGAAACTAGACCACCAACTTACACCATACACAAAAATAAACCCAAGATGGATAAAAGACTTAAATATAAGTCATGGTACCATAAAAGTCCTAGAGGAGAACATAGGCAGGAAAATCTCAGATATTCCACGCAGCAATATTTTCACCGATATATCCCTTAGAGCAAGGGACATAAAGGAAAGAATAAACAAATGAAACTTTATCAAAAAAAAGTTTCTGCATGGCTAAAGAAAACATCGGCAAAATGAAAAGGGAACCAACTGTATGGGAAAATATATTTGCAAATGATACCTCAGACAAGGGTTTGATATCCAAAATATATAAAGAATTCACACAACTCCACTCCAGGAAGACAAACAACCCAATTACAAAATGGGCAAAGGACCTGAACAGACACTTCTCCAAGGAGGACATACAGAGGGCCCAGAGACATGTTAAAGGATGCTCAGCATCACTGGTCATCAGAGAGATGCAAATTAAAACCACAATGAGATACCACTTCACACCAGTCAGAAGGCCATCATAAACAAATCAACAAACAATGAATGCTGACAAGGCTGTGGAGAAAAGGGAACCCTAGTGCATTGTTGGTGGGAGTGAAGACTGGTGCAACCACTATGGAAAGCAGTATGGAATCTCCTTAAAAAACTGAAAATGGAACTGCCTTTTGACCCAGAAATTCCACTGCTGGGATTACACCTTAAAGATCCTGAAACACCAATTTAAAAGAACCTATGCACCCCTATGTTCACAGCAGCATAATTTACAATAGCCAAGTGCTGGAAACAACCTAAGTGCCCGTTAGTAAATGAGTGGATCAAAAAACCATGGTACATTTACACAATGGAATACTACACAGCAGAGATAATGGAGGACCTCCTACGCTTTGCGACAGCGTAGATGGAACTGGAGAGCATTATGCTAAGTGAAATAAGCCAGGCAGTGAAGGACAAAGACCATATGATCTCACCTATAAGTGGAACCTAATCAACAAAACAAATAAGCAAGCAAAATGTAACCAGAGACATTGAAATAAAGAACAAACTGACAGTTACCCTATGGGTTGGGGGAGGGGGATAATGGGGAAAAGAAGGGGAAGGGTCATCAAGGAACATGTATAAAGGACCCATGGACAAAGCGAAAAGGGGGAAGGATTGAGGGTGGGAGGTGGGGGGAGTGGGGCAAGGGAAAGTGGTGGCAGGAAAATGGAGGCAACTGTACTTGAACAACAATAAAATAAGTAAATAAATAAATAAATAAATTTTTGAAAAAAGCTCTTTCTTATATATCATCTCATTTAATTCTAGTAATTACCCCATATTGTTATTTTTCCTTTACAAATGTAGCTCTGACAAAATCAAGGTCACATCTGTAATGGGTATCAGAGCTGGGAATCCAATGTAGGTCTTTTGCTTCCACTATAATATGACCAGACTATTCATAACATATCAATTCTGTGATGATGAAACCATTTGCATAAGTATCTTTACTTGATTTCACTGAAGTTAAACTTAATTTTATCCTAATTGTGACAGCAAAGAGTTTCAGTTGAAACTAGATTTTCTTAGCTATTTTATGACCTGACATTTTAGAGTTTCCCAGAACCTCTCTGCCATAAAGGAAACAATGAACAGCTTGTGTAATTTGCCTGGTGAATGTTAGGTTAGGTGAGGGATGTTTGAGTGCAGAGCATCTGCGTCTGTAATCTGAGAAGCAGCTTGATAACCAGAAGCTGAATCCAGAATATTCACCTTGAATTGCACTCTGGCCTGTGACGTGTCCGTCTACATGTCTGTGAAAGTAGATGCAAATGAGAAGTGTGTAGATACATATCTATTTACATCTATACACATATGTATTTATATATGCATAGTAATGTGTAACTAGAGATGCCACTTCCTAAGTATCAAAACACGCAATCTGCATGAGTTTCACTGCTATATAGAGTGTGAGGAGTGTGGCAGATCACCTAGTAAAAATTGTGCATGTTATATACAAGACAGAATTAACATTACTCCCTCACTGGGCTTATTATTTAAAAAATAGATAGATAAAGAGCAGGATGACAGCTAAGTGGGGGGAGGGCTTTAGGGGGTGGAGGGATTGAGCACAAAAGAAAAGGAAAAAGGACTCATGGACATAGATAACAGTGTGGTGATTGCACAGCATGGGGAGGGAGGTATAAGGGGACTAAACAGTAATAGGAAAAAATACAATTAAAAAATTAAGTATAAAAAAAAAGCAAGAATGAAATGAACTAAAACTCCCCATTGAAAATCAAACAACATATTAGTCTGCTTCCTTTGAAGGTTTCTCATTTTTTAAATGATTATGGAAACCATTTAAATCACTCAAATTAGTATTTGTGGGATCTATAGACACGCTTGGGTTTCGGTGCCTATGCTTAAGAGAAACGAGTACACTCAGAACTCGCCTTCTCAGCTGGGCCTTCCTTCTCTTTGTCCTTGACCTTCGCTGGCACTCAAGCTGCAAGTCCATTTTCAGCCTCTCATTGGCAGAATGGGGCAAACCCTGTGTAACAGACCCTATTGTGTTCCACCCAGGCCCCTCAAAGCCTTTCAAACATTTTTTTGCTTTCTCTGAGCATTTCCTTCTAACTGTCCCACCCACAGTTAGAGAATTTGGAGAATTATCACTGGGCTGCGGCAGTGTTTTGCTTGCACAAAGAGCTGTGGAAAGCGCCTGAAGGTTACATGTCCCTGAAGCATGGAGTATGAAAGCTCTTGCCTGCGTTGGGACAAACTCAGAAATATAATTTACACTCAGTAGCTCCCCTCCAGGATCAGGCTGAGGCTGGAAATTTGCCTAAAATTATACCCTTACTGAGCCTCCTGCTCTTCCTGGTCCTGCTTCCTCCCCTTTTCTTCCAGTGTCTCCTGGGACACACTCTTAAAAAGTTACTCATGGGATCCACTGCTAGAAATCACCTATAACACCTGGAGTATGTTGAGCTGGCCTTCCTTCTTTCTTTCCTTCCATCCTTCCTTCCTTCTCTTCTTGTCCTTCTTTTCCCTTCTCTTTTTCCTCTTTTGCTGTGTAGTTTTTTCATCTTAACTCCTTTGAAAAATAAATTTCTGGCATATAAATCAATAAATTAACAAGAGCAAAGATTTATAGATCACTTACTATCAAGTATTGTTCTAAGTGCTTTGCATGCATTAACTCATTTAACCCTTATAACAACCCCAGATATAGGCACTAATATTATCTTCACTTTACAGGAAAGGAAATAGAGGTTTTCCTGTAAATTGAGCAGAGAGGTTAAGTAATTAAGGTCACACAGCTAGGATCTGAAGGCAGTGATTCTGGCTTCAGAGTCTGTGCTTTTATATTTAGAAACAGGTTGGCTTTCTGAGTCCCAGATGCGATGCATTCACAAACAATAAGAATTTAGAAAAGTTTCTGAACTCTCTACGCCCTAGTTTCTCTCCTTCTTAAACTCTCACTGTAAAATGGGACGTCCTGGCAGCTTGTTTTTACAAAATAACAAAAGAATTTTGTAAATCAAGTCTACATTTATTTTCCTAAACTTTTACTTAGTGAAAATTTAAACGCAGCCACAACTTCTGTCAAGTGTTAAATTATGCCTCTACTAAAATAAATCTCCTGATGATTTAGCAAGGAAACATTACTACTACTTTTTTATTGTTGTCAAAATATTAAATAGGATTTAACGTTTAAATTTTTCAAAGATATTCCCTAAGATGTTGAAATAATGAGGACATTGCCTCAAATTTTTGCTTTTGGCCTGGTTTTGACAATGATGAAACAAGTAGGATTATTTTACAACTAAATCCCTTTGTTACAAACTTGAGGAAATGTCAGTAATTACAATGTTTACTGCTTAGCTGTAACCCCAGGAAGTCAATCTAAATAAAACATGTTATATTCCTTGCAGAAATATTTAAGTGTAGTAGAATAAAGGTAATTTAGAAGGTATTTTATCACTTAAAGATTTTCTTTTTATGGCAACATATATGTAATACTTAGTATGTGCCAGACGTTGTTCTAAATGTGTTAATGTTCTTAATTTCATTAATCCTTGTCCATCCCATGAGGTAAGTACTATTATTATCCTTATGCCATAAATATGTAAACTGAGACATGGAAAGATTAAGATCTCTACCTCAGAGCACAGAGCTGGTGAATACTGAAAACTGAACAGGGAGTGGGGCCCTGAGATGCAACTTCAGGGTCTGTGCTCCAACCATCACACACACTGCCTCTTAGCTAATTATATGGAAATGAAGGGCTAGCTTGACATCACTTATAAAGATTAATTCAGTACAGCTATTTTTAATCTATGAGTGCAAAGGAAATGCCCTACTAAGTCAATGTGACTAAGGATTGTAGGTATGAGCTTCGTGAAAAAGATGATGTTGCCCTATATCTGTAGAAATGAAAACCAGGACAAACGATTTCCTCCATGCCTTCCAAGTCTATGTTAATGAACTCCAAAGTCAAAGTAATCTGATAGTTAACATGAAATAAATATGGGGAGGGGGAGATTAGGGAACCACAATTCAGCAGCATGTAATCCCAAAGGGAAGATATTCTGCTAGAAGCCCTTTGTTAGACAGGTCCCATGGTGTCTGGGGATTGGTACCCGATTCAACACAGAGGGACACGGCCTGGGCAGGTGTGTCACTCTGGGCAGGTTTCATAACTGTTCTACCTTGGACTCCTCCTATCCATAAATCTTTGGTAGTTAAAACATGCAGGTTTGCTTTTGGTTTGGTTGTGAGTGCAGAGAAGCGCCAGGACCTCCAATTTCATTTATTAATTGCATATTGGCTTGTGCTTTGGACATTCATCTTTGTGGATTCTTTTTTTAAAAAGACTAGCTAGCTAGCTAGCTATTTATTTTAGAAAGAGAGGGAGAGAAGGAGAGAAACATCAATCTATTGCCTCTCACACACCCTCAACTAGGGACTCAGCATTCAACCCAGGCATGCACCCTGACCAGGAATCGATCCAGCAACCTTTCAGTTCACAGGCCATTGTTCATTCCACTGAGCCACACTAGCCAGGGTCTTGTGGATTCTCATGCTACTTTCCCAATATATACCCAGGCAGTTCTTGTGACTGCTCAATGTTTAAATCATGTTCTATTCATACATTTAATTACAAGGTGCCCTGGAGCAATATACTTGCTGTTTGTCGGCCATTGCCATTGCCACCTCCCACTGGTGTCTGTGGGGTTACAACTTCCAAATGAACTTCCATGGAGGGTGGAGGGGTGGGAGAGCAAGATGAGGGAAAAAGGTAATGGTAATGTAAATGCTACTGGACATGAAAAAATAGTTGCACTTGACTGATGAATTGTGAAAGAACCCCTGGGTTTTTTCTCTGCATTTGAAGCTGGCCATCTGTTGGTCATCTACCTATTAGCTTTAATTCATGCAGGAAAAGGAAACACAAGGTATTTCATTCTGTGTGATGTTAATTCAATTTTCGGGGAACAGTACACAGATTCACACTAAACACCGCAGAAAGCTTTCTCTACAAAAGAGAGTCAGCTGTATGTGTGTAAATATACACTCCTTTTGCTTACACTCAAGAACCATTAGTGCCAATTCTATTTGCCAGACTCTTCAAGATGCAAAGGTTATGACAGGGAAAAATATAATGTCTCTGTCCTCATGGAGTCTACAGTCTAGTGGGAGAAATAGAGAAATAAACTAATAAATAATACAAATTCAGCTAGTGATGAGTGCTGTGAAGCAGAACGTAGCACAGAGAATGGTGGGAGAGGGAATGCTGCTATTTTATGTCTAAGCGCGCTGTCTGGGACGGCACTGGAGCAAAGGCATGAGTGGCGATAGCTCTGCAGAGACCCAGGGGAGGAGTCCTCCAGGAAGAGGGCACAGCAGGTGGAAGTGTCTCAGAGGGGAAATGAATGTGGTCTGTTCCAGGAATAAGATGTCTAATTATGGCTGAAAGGCACTAAGTATTGGGGAAATCAGTAGAAAATAAAAGTAGAAAAACTGGGAGGAGCAAATTCACAGAGAACCTTTGCATATCGTAATAAGGATTTAGAATTGTATTCAAATAACATAAGAAGCAGTGAGTTTTGAGCAGGAGAATCACGTGGTCTGATTTGTATTTTGAGACTCATGTTGTTGTGTGGAAAACAGACTTCAGTGAGCTGGAGCAGAAGTAGGACGAGCAGCTAGGGGATATTACAGAGGTCTGGGTGAGAGCTGGCGGTGGTTCCGACCAGGATGGTGGTCAAGGTGGTGAGAGTATATTTTTCTGAATGTTTTTAAGGGGGAGCCAATAGCAATCTACTTGCTACTAGATTGGATAGGGAGGGTGAGGGAAACAAGGAAAGTAATAATGACTCCCAGATTTTTGGCCTGAGAGAATAGTTTAATGACGATGTTATTAATTCAGTTTTCCTAAAAATTGGGGGGAAATCAAAATTAAAGAATCAAGAGTTCCATTATGAACTTTTGAAGTGTAAGATACTTATGAGGTAGTAACGTGAGGATATTAAGGCAATTGGGTCCATGAGTCTGGTTCCCTGAGGAAAGAACAGAGTAGAGGCATAAACTGGGATTCCTTAGTGCTGTGTGATACTTAAAACCAGAGGACTCAATGAGATGCATTCTCTACAGAGAGAATGCCGATAGAAAAGGGAATAGAATCAGTGGATGCAGCCCTGGAGAAGTCCATCCATTTGTGCAAAGGAGGAGGAGGAGGAAGCAGAAAAGTGTAATGTCTCAGGATTCAAGAGAAGAACATGTTTCAAAAAAGAAAGGACAGTCAGATTAAAATCAAGAGTTGTGGATGGCCAAGTAATGAACACCAGGTAGAGGAGAGACTGCTGGATCTGGTAAGATGAGGGTCATAAGTGAAATGTAGCCACAGGTGTATAACCTTGGGCTGGATTAAAAAGAGGAGAGTGGAGAAGAAAAGACTCAGAACATAGACAACCCTTCTTAAGTGTTTGTTATAAAGTAGGGAAAAAATGGGGCCTTAACCCAGAGTAAAGAGGGACTCGAGCATGGTTTTGTTTTGTTTTGTTTTTTGTTTGTCTGTTTCTTATGGAAGCTATAATGGCATTGTTTCGGTATTTGGGGAAACGGAGGAAGATTGATTAATCAGAAGAGACTCAGGTGAGGCAGTAGAGCAACAGAGTCCGTGAGTAGTTGGAGGGAATGGCATAGTTAGGAAGGTGGAAGGATAGTTCAATCACTCCACTGCAATAGGTAGAAAAGCAGTTTTCATGGGTCCTGATGCAGGATGGCAGCTTAGGGTTTAGCAAACCAAACAGTCCTAGTTTTTCACTCAATATTCTCACTTGTTAGTGACACGGAACTGTTGCCACTGCTCGATTTGACTTTTCTTCTTTAGTCTTTTAGGTTCTGATAATCTTCTATGTTTTATATAGTTTCCATTTTACTGTGGTCTATGCTGATATGTTTAATGTTTAGTTTTTTATAAATAAAGACCTGTATCAATAAAATACCCGAAATTCTTAATTTCTGCTTCAGCAGGAAAAACCACAGAAGAGTAACTGTACTTTTAATATACTCCCAAAGGAATGAAGTTGGATATTTAATGTCCCAGGAATGGTTTTCCTTTCTCTCTCTTGTTGATGTTCTGCCTTCTCTTGGACACAAGAGGCATCTTGCTCAAATACCAAAGGCAGTGGGTGTACAAAACCAATGCAATTTGTCAGGAAAAAAGCAGCTTCCAGGTTAGTTTGAAATGGACAAAATAAGAACTTCGCAAGTTCTCCCTGCATAATTCTACTGATTTCACCTCTCCCCATTAGAGATCAGCAACCCAAAATTTTACCTTTTAACCATTTTGTGCCTATCATCATATAGGCCACAGCAGTGTATAAGCAGACGATAAAAAATTTTGTAATGGTTTCTGGATTATTATGATAGCTATCGATTTTCTACTTTCCTCAAAAACAATTTCATAGTTGGCAGCTATTAGAAAAATAAATTGTCTCAAGTACTTTTCTAAACACAACTCTCAAATTGAGTTAGAGAACAAGAATATATAAACCACATAGCCTTTAGAATTTTCTAATTTTCTTCAAGAATTGGAGATGTTGGACTTGACCCACACACACTTTGGCCATGAATTCAGAGAGAGGACATTTGTTGAAGATTGGAGTGTCTGGAAGGACTAGTAAGCCGGCAGACTTACTTTATAAACTGGCAAATCTATGACAAATAAGTACCTCACCAAGTTGCTTATATAATAATAGCTAAGCTTAGTATAAGCACCAGGTCACACTAGGCTCTTTTTGCTCTTTATCTAGTCAAATGCTGACAGTTATTCGGTGACAGATAGGTCCATTATTCCCATTTTATGAATAAGGTAACTGAGGCTCCAAAACCTAGATAGAATGAGTTGCCCAGAGTCGCTTAGTTGGAAAGTGGCAGAACTAAGACTCAAACCAAGTCATCCTGAAGCAAGGCCCACCCTCCTCACTGCCGCAGTCTATGGCCACAAAGGATAGGCATCATTCCAGCCTTTGCGCATATAAACAGAGGACCCCGTGGATCTCATGGCTAATACCAGCTCCATGTGCTGACACCTGCAATGCAAAAAAACCAAATGTGAAATAATTAAAAAACTGGGTTAGAGTTTACAGATTATGTTTCATTTAATATTTAAAAATCGTTTTTCATAAATTCATTTTTTGTGACAAGAATCAAACCACCATTAGAAGAGTTGTAGCTCTGATTAATAGAGGGAAAATTGCATAGATTTGATGTATCATCCATCCTACCTTTAATTTAAATCACAATCAACAATAGACTTATTATCAATTACCTTTTATTAGGTCCATTATTTTCTTCTTTTTCCTTAAATGCAGGTCTTTGGCCCACGCACAGAACCATTTAGTATTCATTGGAAAATGTTGGGAAATGAACTGTTCCAAGCAATTAGGATTCCACTGGGTCTCCTTTCCCTTCCCCAAATCCATTGCCTTTGTCTGACTTTGGAATTGTAGCCTTTATAAGGCCATCCTGGGGTTTAATTTCTCACTCCCTGAACTAGTATCACTATTAAGTCTTCCATCCTTTGATGGAATCATTGCTACCTTCACCAAAAGATAAACAATAAGGTGTATCATTTGACTGGGCCATTACAATTCCTTTGGGGACATTGTGAGGCACCAAGCCACAGAAAAGCACATTAAAGGACCAATAACACATGTTATGTCTTGTCTAGTTGCTATTAGATTGTCTTTTTTACCGTGAAAAAAACTAAAATATGTTTTAATTTCTTATCATTTTTATAATTGGTGATTGATTTTTGAGCAATCATTCCATGATACTGATTCTCTTAAACAAGAAAAATATTGTTTGAAGATTTTAGGAGCCACTAAGTCATGCCAGGAGACTTTAACCAAGGAAGTACTGTGCGCAGGCATGGTTCTGTTAGATGTGTGGGCTGGGAGATGCTGCACAGGCGTGAAGCTACAAGGTTCCATGGGACCTTCAAACACAAGTTCACCAAGTCAAATGGGGCTAACTGAGGATAAGAAGACAAGACACAGGGCTAAAAGGATTAAAACCAGAGGGAAGAAATCAGTAAATAAGGATTTTGCAGGTTGAGTCGTGTGTCCCCCAAAACTTCGGTTGGGGCAGGGGACATCATAGCCCATTTGGGCAGGACAAAGACCCAGGCCCTCCATGCACACTCGTTCCTAACTTTCAATGGATACAGAAGTCAGGGATTCAGAAAAAAAGATGAACAAAACCCACATGTTAATTATCATCTTACATATAGTTTTCTATTGCAAAACTATGACTTATAGAGTTAAAAATAATCCAGAACTTTTGTCACACTACGTTAATAGTATATTTTATTTAAACAGAACAAATCTATAGGCAGCATACGACTAGTGAAAGCAGCACAATTTGGCAGACAATGCACGAATGTTCCTCTCTCTAGACGCACAGATGATTCATTCTTGAACTCACGACAAGCGTGCCTCAAAATCTAGTTACTGGAAAATTACAGACCAAATGTTGATCTAATCTAATGTTGATGCAAATGTGCAGACCTACATATTATAGGGTTAGCCAAACAGCCACATCATGCTGAAATTAGTAGTGATGAAGCTAAACTAACAGTTATTCATAATTCTAAAGCTAGATTAGCAGCAATTGAGAATCACAACAAACTGTTGCTGTAATAATAACAATATATCCTTCCCCCCAATTGTGGGAAATCCCTGTGATGCCTATGTGAAAGAGGAGCTGTCATTCATTCGAATATGTCAGTACATACTCAAGCATTAGTCATTGCCTACTAGGGTGCCGAGGATTCATCAGCGAACGAAACAAAGTCCTTCCTCCCACAGAGCTTACATATTGCCAAACATGTGTGATATGCAGTCAACACTTGAGCCCTCAGTAAACCCAGGTGAGTCAAATTTTGGTTTTAATATTAAACATGATAGGTTGCTATCAAGTAACCTTGGCCATATATAAAAGAGAAAAATCAAAAGAATTGTGCATCCCCACACTCAAAAAACATCCTACAGTTCTGGATCAGCCTGTGGCCCATTAGGAGGGTAATTGCTACTCTCCAACAGGTCACATATCATACTTGAGAATCACTTTTCTAAAACATATCCTTTAGATCTGCCGGAATAATTTGACCTTTGACTTCCTGAAACGGCTCCGAGTGTTTTATCCCTCTGTTGGAATACAAGCAGAGCATCAGCTGCGGTCTCCTCTCTTCAGTCTTAGCAGTACGAGGTGATGAAAGGACAGCCTGTTTTTTCTTTAGATTGCCTAGGAAAACACCAGAAACTCAGTCTGCCTCTTCTTCCAGTGGGACTCACTCGACGTCCTGGCTGCACCAGCTTTTTCCGGCAAAGAAGCTTGTTCCTGCGGCAGCAGACATGGAAGTTTGCTCCGCGCGGTGGGGTCTAAGCTACCCTGGGTTAAGGGGTTCCTGGTGTACCTGATCTACTTTTAATTCGCCTGGGATCTCTCTTAAAAATCTTATCTCAAATTTATCCATTTCACCTATGAAGCTTTCTGAGATATAAAGGTTTAATTTTCAAACAAGTGAAAAAATAGAACTCTTACACAAATAAAAAGTTAGGTCGTGTCAAAAAACCATTTAACTCGTTAACAAGAGAACTAGCAGGGCAGTGAAAGCGGTTCAGAGACAAATCTGAGGACCAGATATAAATCTAGTCACTCAGTAAAACATCTTAAAGGAAATTTGCTAATTTAAAGACAAACGTGCTCAATGTCCTTCAGGAAAATAAAATTGGGATCTTTAGGGTTATCTGCTCTGTGGACAGAGGCATTTACCTCTCTCCAGGATGAGAATCTCTGAGTTACCTATGTCTTCACAGAGTCTGAGCCCTAGCCAACAGCATATAATAAACATTAAACAGAGATTTTACCCTCAGGAAGGCCTATTAAAAACTGCTACAGTATGATACTGCAAGGACTTGCAATTGCCTCATTTCCAAATTGGAATTATTGTTGCTAACACAGGGCTTTTCTTTTTTAAAGAGCAAAAAGACCAAAAATTAAAAAAATAGTGTGTCTATGTTATTATGTCTAATGTTTAATTATTGGCTATATTTTGAGTACTCACTTAACACCCACTGTGATACCTTTAAAACCACTGGTGCGTCTATAAAATCTTCCAGCTGTATTAAATATAATGGTCTAGCCTCTCTGTGGCTCTTTCTGTGTGTGCACATGTGTGTATGTGAGTGTGTGTTTACCTGTCCATAGAAGGAACAATATAGGAGGTGATAAGACGGATTTGTCTTGCGCTAGCATTGTTGGCTCCAAGTCCCCTGTCTTCCAGCTAAAATTGCATCCTCCGGGCAGAATAATCTACTGGGTAAGAATGTGAGCTTTGGCTTCAGACAGTTGTGTGTAGTAATCCTGGCTCTTTTATTGACTGTGTCCTCTGGCAAGTTAGTTAACCTTTCCAAATCTCAATTTCTGCATCTGTAAACTACAGCAACAATACCTACATCGCAGGGCTGATGTGAGCATTGCATCCAAAGTGCTAAGACATTTCTGGCACGTAGAAGAGGTATATGGTAAATATTAGCACTTGTTCCCTTTTCCTAACTTTATAAACCCCTTCACCACACACAAAAATATTACACCGGGATCTTTGAGGTAAGAATGCACACACATTTTGTATGGATGCTTAGGGTAATTACCGAAATCACACTGTTACTCTTAGTCTTAATTTATAGCAAATTTAAAGTAAGATCTGGGTTTGCTTTGTTGTGTTTTGTTTATTTTCCTTTTAATTTTATTTGACTCGTTCTGTAATATGAATCTGGAGTTAAAACACGAGAATGCTTTGCCAACATCAGGCTTCTGTCCCAAAACACTAGAAGTTCATGGTTACATGTACATATAACACCCATTCCTGACATCACTGGATCCCTCATTCACTTCATGTCAGAAGTAGTGGTATATGAAGGCATGGTCCTCTAGAATCAGCTGGGGAACAAGCAAGTATGTTCTTTGTGTTTTATTCTTAATGCCAATCTATCGAGTTCTCCCTGTATAGATCTTGAGAGACATCTCCAATTTAGACTCATGAGCCATCTTCTCAAACCTCTAATTTATTTAATCATTTTAGGTAAATGCGTGTGTGTGTGTATAGTATGTCCAGAAAAAGTCCAGCCATTGTTAGCATAACAAGAATGATTTGCACAACATCAATATACACTGGCAGCCAAGGAGAGCAGACTGGAATGCACATGCACGAATAATGACCACTTCACTGTACTAGTCAGTGGGAGTGGGCCATTGAGTGAGCATGTGTGGCCATCACATCCAAAATGACTAAGTGGGTAGAACAATGAATCTGTACCAAATTTTGCATTAAGCTTCAACATTCTGCCTGGAAACTATTTGGATGATCCAGAAGGCTTTAGCTATAAGCAACTAGTGATTGGCAGCTTCATCAGGGCAATGTGCCTGCTCATGCATCATGTCTCACGCAGAGTTTTTGGCAAAACATCAAATCACCCACATGACTCAGCCCCCTGAAGCCCAGATTTGGTACCCTCTGACTTCTGGCTTTCCCCAAAACTAAAATCACCTTTGAAAGGGAAGAGATTTCTGACCATTGATGGGATTTAGGAAAATACGAGGGGGCAGCTGATGGCAATTGGGAGAACTGTGTGAGGTCCCAACGTGCCTACTTTGAAGGAGACTGAGGCATCATTGTCCTATGTGCTTCTTGTGTCTTTCTCAATAAATGTCTCTATTTTTCATATTACATGAAAGTAACATGTAGAAGAGAATCTCACTCAAGTTCATCTTGCTCATAATAGAGTTTGTTTCCTTAGAAAGACTTGTGCCAGAACCAAACTGTAATTGCATAAATTTGTAAAAAATTGTGCAAAAAATTTTAAATCGTTTATCCTTAATAAGCATTAGTTTGTTTGTAGCCTTTCCACAGATGAAGAAACGCAAGAAGCTGACATACTAGCAAGGTATAAAGTCAACAAACTCGGTTACAAATGCAAAAGGAAATCCACTATACTCTGTTGTTTCATTAAAAAGGTTGAGGGACTTTAGGAAAGGTACAGAATCGTTCCTTGGAGCATGAGATGACATTTACCCTGCACATCTGTCACCTCGTTGGTGAATTGTCTTCTGAAAAACTACTAGAAAAGGGGAAAAGACAAGCAAGAATGCGAAATTCCATTACTCATTTTATAGGTGCAATGGAGCTGTTTTTTTGGTTCCTCTAGGAGCGTCTTATTGTTTAAATGATGTAAGAGACTATCTGTGACACCGTAGTGTGCGGTGTTAACATCGTCACCACCGATTAGTAGTCAGGCTGACAAGTGCAGCTGTGTAAACGTGTGTTTTCACCGATGCTGTTGGTAGATTGTCTCTGAAGCAGCAATCACTGTGACATCAATGTCAACACTCATGGCCCGTAAACAAGGACGGCCTGCCTCAGGACGGGGTTGAGGGAATCGATGCTTCACTTGAGTGCTTTGAGAGGCCAAGATCAAAAGCACTTTTAAGCATATCATATAATTATTATCATTAAGAAGCATGAGGTGAGGAGTTCCAAACTCCCACATTTTCAAAGCAACAAAAGCAGCACAGCTTTAATGGGACTTCGAAGTCAGAAAAATCTCCAGGTATTTTCATTAGAGAAACTCACAACTAATTAAGGAAAACCCTATCAGGACGAGTGTTTAATTGTGTTTGCTTGTCTGCCCGTGTCACGTACTGTGTTCTAAAAGTGGATGGGTGTCAGGGATTGTGCTGAAAGACTGTGCTGGGACCAGCCAACAGCATTTATTGTGAACAAGCGTGGTGTAGCAGGGTTATTTATTTGTCTAAATAAATAAGTTCTTAATAAACACCAATGATTTGCTTAATTGTCCACATAGCCCAAAGGTTATTCGGAACTTTCTCTGCAAAAAAATCATACCTAATTTATATTACAGGGAGATATATTAAATCATCTACATAGAGACATGCTGGGAAAGTCTACCAGATAATAAAATGAAAACAAACAGTGCCAAATATGTATCCAAGAGAGGCTGCTCATAGAGATGGTAGACCAGAATTGCTTACTGGCTTGTTTGGGGTGATGAAAGTTCTAGAACTGGGCAGTGGTGATGATTTTGCAACATTATAAAGGTATGTATGGCCACTGAATTATATATTTAAAAACGGTTTAAATAAAAATTTTTTACTATGTGTATTTTACCATTTTTTTTAAGAAAGTAAGTAACAAACTGCTTGTCCTCAAAGAGCTGAGGGCACGGGGAAGAAGTGGTTGGTACAGCAGAGGTAAGTGTGGCAGCATTCCCCCTTCACTGGTGTGAGGAGGAAATGGTTCTTAGATGCTCCAGCACCCTCTGTATGCCCTACTTCTGACGTGGTGGCAAAAATGTCAACAGTCTACTCTGTGTGGCCAGGTGCTAAGGTTCACCTTCAACAGCATGCCTGTCAGTACTCACAGCTGAGTGGTTCTGTGGTAAGAATCCACTTCATCACACAGGGCTTCATGGAGGCCCTCGCAGAGCATTGCTTGTGGAAACCGTCCTGGACCTGTCACTCCAGGCTAGCAGCTAAAAAGTATCCCAGTTCAATGGCTCGCCCCATCCCCAAGCAAGCCAGGGTCCTGTAATGTTGGCATACTCCTAGCTGTGAGAGTTGGAACCATTCATATCTGTTTCCTACGTTAGAAGTGAAGGCCCCAAATGCTGAAAATATAATAGAATATCATTTACTGAGTATCTACCAGGTGCTTGGCACTGTTCGAGGCACTCACACATGTGCTCACTTAATGCTCAGAGAGGCTCTGTGAGATGGTTTTATAGCTGAGACGAGGAAAGCCCAGAGCTTCTCCATACTCCCCAATGCCCTTTAGCAACCGGTAGAGACGCCAAGATTCAAGCCCAGAGAATCTGCTTCTAGCTCTGAAGCAGATTGAATACTGAACTCTTCAGCCTCTGTAAATAAAAAGTCTTTACATGCAGATGAAAGCCTAGAAATCTTATTATGTTTCTTCTGAATTTCTCTTGGAAAAGTAAGAGGCGCTGCACTGGCACCTCAGGTGGGTGGGGATGAGGGTGGATCCAGGGAGTGTGCAGTGGGCGGCTGTGACTCACCTCCTCCTTTGACTAGAAGGTGACACCACTGCTGAGTACTTGACTCCTATGGCAGTGAACCCCGGGTTCGGGATTAGAGATGAGCCACTCTGGGGGATTCTACAGGGGCCCGGCACAAATAACACCCTTTTTTATTACAAAATCACAAGCATGTAATTCTGTAACATAACAATATCACACTCAAGTACATCATATGACATTGTAGGTGAAATGTTCAAATTAAAACTATAAATTATTACACCTGTCTTATTACCCTACCACCACATTCAAACAGGCGTTACTTCAGCCGGACCCTGTATAAGGACAGTGCTGTACTCCCTGACCAAGCAGTCGTCACATATCCTCCAACCCAATGCATCTTGGCTCTGTGAGGTCCAATCTGCATACCCTGGTTCAGAGAACAGTCCCGTCTTCCCATGCTATCAGTACACCATTAGTATCCATTGTACTGGGTACCAAGCTCCCAGCCTCACCTGCAGGATGAACCTGCACTATGGTCATCAGAGTCGGGCTCATATTGTGTGAACATCATTTTAATTTCAGCAAAACATCATTGGTCACCTAAATTAATGTTATTGAATTAGGTTGCTCATATTGTTTTAGTTTGATTTATATTTCTTTGTGAATTTTACAGCTATGGTAGAGCTATAAGGATAAGAAATACATGACTATAAGCTTTTATTGTATGCATGTTATATTATGTTAAAATCAGTTTAAGTCAATAGTGAGGACTCCTGGGAACATTTTTCCTTTAAATGGAAACTTGTGACACACTCAGTAATGTTTATTCTTCCCTTTTCCAGTAAGTACTCCTCTGCATTACTTACAAATGTTTTTTTTTTCAAAATGGAAAAATGATTATGTTAAACTATTCATATATGTTTTTTACTGCCTCCCACGTCATGAAAGTCCCCAGTCTAATCAGCTCTAAAGTCCTGTTGATTTAACACAAAAAAAACCCTCACTTTTTTCCCCACTGCCTTCATGCTTTGTGGGTTGCTGGTTAGCTTCAGTACCCCCACTCACTACACACCCACTGAATGGCATCCATTGCCAGCTACTGGGACTACCAGAGGACCTGGCCCCTTCCCAGGAGGATCTGGCAGGGAAGAAAGACCCAGGAACAATGGTGAAGCCTGGCAGGAATAGTGCAGCAAGAAAGAGGAGGTAACTCTGCAGAAGAGAAAGAGAAGGCGCACGGCCTGGACTTCAGGGACAACATCACAGAGGCAGTGGCTTCTCAGCCTTATCCTGACTATTCATCTCGTGATGTTCACCCAGAACGCAGATGCCTAGTTTTTGCAAAAGCCCTTTCTTCTTAAGAAATGTTTTCAAATAAAATGTAGTTGGTAGCATTGCCTAGTACATCTGAGGCTATTTTATTTTATTGTTATCTATTTCTTTGGAATCAGACTAGCCTGGCTCTGAAGTCCTGTTCTTCTATTTACTAGCCCTGTTGTGTTGGATAAAGCACCCAGCTCCTGCGAGCCTCGGGGTCCTTGTCTGTATAACAGATGTGATGTCGTGTCCACACCACCTGGTTGTCTTGATCTAACAAGATCATGTAAGTAATGTGCTAAGCATAGGGCCAGACACAAGTCAGCGCACCAGGGGTGGTAGCTGCTAATATTTTAATTAGTAGAACTCTTTGAAAGAAAGTCTGAAACACAAATCTCACACCCAACTATATCCTGATTGCAGTGGCATCACGTGGAAATAATTTACTTTATCCAGATTTTAGATACTTAGAAATGAATGTGTTTTGTTTCTAAATGGTGGCTAGGTGAATCTTCTGATTTTGAAAGCTGTCTCCTAGAGTCTATCCAAAGTGTGCCTTTGCGATGTGCCCATTGTACCTTTATGTTTAGCTATACCAATCAACCCTTCATAATAAGTTGAGATCATAATATGATGCCAATCACCCACAAGAATCACCCACAGGTATCACCCACAGGAATAGGCCATGACCACTAAATCGATCTAACACTTGAATGACTAAGATAAAAATAAAAATAAATAAACTTTAAATCCCCAAACATATCCATACAATGTTATTTTGGGGCCGTGCTCAGCAGAGTATTTAGTATGGATCTTAGTAAAATAAGTAAATAAACAAGGTAGAGAAAGTTTGAAGAGAGAGCGAGAATATCATACATTTCAGGTTTTCAAGGGCTGGTGGGCCTAAGTATTTTGGTAAACAAACATCTGTCAGGGTTTTCAAACCTTCCCGAGTGCCCAAGAGTCACTTGTTTGGTGTAAGGAGACTATGGAGTCAAAAGCCCCAGGCAAATTCAGTGGGCTGGCTGCCCCTGGGAAAAGCAGAGATTTAGCTGAATGTCTCGTGCCATTTTGGTGCCAACTAACGACTCCTCGATACTAATGAGGCCCCATCATTTAAGAGCAGGTACAGTAACTGACATTAATAAAAATAAATCTATTGGAAAGTTCATTCATTCTTTCAGGGACAGCTGTGTTTAGGGGCCTGTCTACTACTAGCAAAGGCTCTGCTCTCAGGGTCCTGAACCCAGCTGGAGGTTTAGTAATTCCTGTTCACCGCTGTGCCTCTCAGCCACTACGCTAACCTTTCAGTGGTGCACGGGACATCGGGCGCTCCTGTTTCTGTATTGGTAATGGAAGCCTAGAACCCCCAATGCTGTCTGTGCATATGTGTGCATGCGCGCGCGCCCTATGACTGTCTTGGAAATCTTCACCCCAGTGATGTCTAGATGTTGACAGCTCTTTGCCTGCAGTCAGCTTTCAACCATTCCTACCAAACTTCCTGATTAGTTCAGGCAAAAGGGAACAGTCCCCAACCACAGACAGAGCCTCTTGTAGCTGGTCGCCCTGCAGTCTCAGGCTTGTTTCTATGGTTATTGGGAACCAAATGGTGCGGTGGGACAATTTCACAGTTCATTATGTAAGAAGTAGTGGAACCTCAAAAATGTAGTTGAGGGCAAGCTTGCAAACCTTGCATATGTTTCTAAATTTGACAAAGTTACTAACATTGACAGTTGTTGAGCTTTGGTCAGAATTACCCAAAAGGAAATAAGAACTAGCCTTTGCCATATAACATTACAAGCAGAAGTGACTGTTATAGGTTCACTGTTTGTTTAGAAGTTTTGTGAGGCCTGTTTGAAGGCAGGAGAATGATTTTTGCAGGATTCCTCCCAACTCCATAGTTTATGAGTTCACAATCAGGCAGAAAAATATACAAATATACATAAGTGGTGTCCCTGCCCCCACCAGAGATTTCTGATCATTCCAGTTGGCTAGAACAATGTAAAGAGTGACTTTTCATGATGGTTTTCTCCATACAGTTTGGACTAAAGCCAGGATAGGCAGGGGCAGCTGTGCAAACCAAAGCTGACTGTTGGCTAAGAAGTCCCCATGTTCTAGCTGAACCTCAAAGAAAGGTGCTATTCAGTGCAAATTGTGTGAAGTGTGAGGGTTCCTATTTCACTAGACCTTGTTCGCTCACATCCAGTCATGACCAGGGAAGCATAAGCTTTCAGCCAAGTCTAAAACCCGCTCAGCCCCTGTGGATTTGAGTTTAGCTCTTTTAAAACAACATTTTGATGAGTTGTGTGTAAATGAATCAGAAACATATGGATTCAATTTTCCTTGAAGTGTATGTGGGTTTAAAAATTAAGGGGGATCAATGTGTAGTGCTTGAGTGTGTTTCCAAGGCAAACGTTTAAAAAACAATGCAAGACGCTGTGCAGAACAGAAAACACACCTTCCTTCTTGAAGCCGGAACAATCGCAGCAGACCAACAGGCCAGTCCTGGGACCCTGATGTTGGGGAACACATGTGAGGTCTGGCCTTCCCAGGCCTGCTCTTATTCCGCTGGCAGCATCCTGCGATGTCTTGGGACCTTGCAAACAACACCCAGCAAATGAAAAGCAGACACCATCCAACAGAGAAGCCAAATCATATCTAGACTGCAAATAAAATCACCAGGCAAACTGAACACATTTTCAAACAAAGTACTTGCACTCTCTTTTTAAGTTAATTTAATTCTAAATGGAGGAGAGTCTGCAGACTGAGGTATAAACTGAAGCTGAGATACATAAACCATACATGCTGTCTTCTGAACACTGAACCTCCTCAAGGCCAGAGGCCATGAATATCGGTGAAATGGACTGTTTGGGGCTGAAACTCGGCCAGGGGAGAGCCCAGCTGCCGACCCTTCGGGCTTCGGGGACACGTCACTGGTTTGCCACACCCTCACTGCAATCCTACCTCAGCAGCAAGAATCAGCTCCATGATAGAACTCTGAGTCCAGACGCAGGTTTGCCATGTTTTAAACATTTAAGAACCGATATAAGTTGTTGTTTTTAAGTGTGAGAACACTAAAACAACCTTCTATGTACTATTACAGTAATCGTGTAAAGCATAGGACAGTTCAACCTCAAAAATATATAAAGATAAAAAGGAGAGACACGAGAAAGTCCTTCCCAACTAGGGCAGTTAGCCAACATATGCTGACATTTGTTCAAATAACCTATCTTAATCATAATTTTTAAAGCAGTTAACCCGGACCATAATACTTTATCTTATAATTTTAATTGATTTTACTTGTACATAGTCTTTTATTAATTAAAGAGGCCCAGCCTGTCCGGGTAAGTGATAGGAGAAAATCAGATTGCAGACATGGTATGCCATCACTGTGTCACTCAGCTGGGAGTGTTTGAGGGACTAAGAGATAGCAGAGTTGCAGTGCTCTTGGCCTTGGATGCCCCTCCTGCCTTCTGGGCGAAGTCCATGGAGGAGCAGTGGGAGACCAGATGTCTGGCCCTGGAAGGGGCTGGTAGAAAGGCTGCAAACTGATTCAGGATGATTCCTTCCACCCACAACTCTGCAAGCCCTAATGTTCCTGTAGTGCAAGCACGATATTGGCTTAAGAGCAAGACCCGACCTTGTAAAAGCTTTATCAGTCACAGGCCCTGGCTTGCCAACTGCATTGGATTCAGCCCAGTTCTTTCTATGAGATTGGATTCATCTCATTGTTCTCCCACGAATGCCCGTCTACACTCGACCTTTTCCCTCCCCTGACATGGACTTCCTCTCCTCTCAAACAAGTCTAAGTTATTTAGAATCACACAGAGCATTTTCCATGCTCTTAAATGTTAAAAGAATATCTGTTCATATAAATGATGGTGTCCTGAAAGGCAGATTGTGGTTGATCAGTTTTATTTTCATGGTGGTTGTCTGACTTCATTCCCAAGGTCACCCTCTGCTTTCTGCACTCACAGACTTCCCATGTGGAAAAGAGCCACTTGTTCTCTTCCCATTACCTCCAATTACCCCTCTCTTCCTCAGCAGAGTGAAACATAAGCAGATACATCTCCTACCCTTCCACTGGCAATTTTTAGTCAAAGAAAAATTCAGCTTAGTTATTTGTGTTTAATAAGTAAGACATTTTTTGCCTTGGCTGGTGTTGCTCAGTGGATTGAGCGCCAGCCTGTGAACCAAAGGGTTGCCAATTCAATTCCCAATCAGGACACATGCCTGGGTTGCAGGCCAGGCCCCCAACAGGGGCCACATGAGAGGTAACCACACATTGATGTCTCTCCCCCCTCTTTCTCACTTGTTTCCCCTTTCTCTAAAAATAAATAAATAAAATCTTTTTTAAAAAGTAGGAAATTTTTAATACCAAAATCAACCATGTAATGGTTTTCAAAATTCACTCACCTGTCAAACATTTCCTGACTGCCTACTATGTACCAGGCACTCTCCTCAGAACCAGGAACACAAAAACACATGAGAAACTGTTACTTCAATCACCTTTCATTTTCTAAGAGTGGGGCGTAGGTGTACAGTATTAGCAAATTCCTGCAATTGAGAGATTTGTTTACCGAGGTAGAAAGATACGCAGTACACCATGGCTGGGACAAAGGAGGGGCTGGCCAATTCTACCTTAGAAGACTGGGAGGGAGAAGGCTTATGCAAGAAGACCACTGTTTTAATCACCTTTTATTGACCCTGTAGATGAGGGCGAGATTCTGCCCCAGGGTTATGGGGATGACTGAACGCATGAGACTCGACACAGCTTATTGGTCACATACTCACTGCTGGGGGAGAAGGACACTGCATGCCATGCGGGGTCACACAGGACTGGCAAGGTGGTTTGTCTGGGGGATCTCATCTGCAGGGGCAGAGTGGGGAGTAGAAATTGCGGTTTGGCCACTGGAGGCCTCCCAATTTCACCAGACAACTAGGCAGCACGTCATAGCAGGCCTCAGTTTTAGGTCTTGTACCACAGAGCCTGAAAACGAGTGGGCTCGCCCTCAGTGCCTGGGTGAGGGCGGCATTCCAAACTGAAGAACAAGTGACAGCAAAGGCCCAAAGGCATAAAGCAGCCTGGAAAATAAGTTAAATATTTTGGAAAAAAAATGAAGAATTCTTTCTCCAGATTCATAGAAAAGAAACCACAACCATTCTTTAAAGTTTAAAACATTTAAACATTAGAGCTATGAAAGAAGAGAAGACATGTTAATTGAGAGCAACACAATCCAGTAGAAATATAATGCGAGCCAAAAATATGAGTCACCTATGTAATTTTAAGTTTTCTAGTAGCCACATTTTCAAAAGTAGAAAGAAATAAGGGAAATTAATTTTAATGATATAGTTTATTTGACACAATATATCCCAATCTTATCATTTCAACATGTAATGATATAAGAAATATTAACAAGATGTTTACATTCTTTTTTTTATAATAAGTCTTTGAAATCTAATATGTATTTGTGCAGTTACAGCACACCCCGATTTGGACGAGCCACACAATTCAAGTGCTCCCATGCAGCTGATGGCTCCCATGCTGCACAGCCCAGATTTAAAGCATTTTGAATGAGCTTGAATTTGAAACAAAAAACTATATTTTTTTCATCTGTAGATCAGCTGTTAAAACAACAAGCTTGCACAATTGAGTACAAATTTTTAAATGTGGGATAGAAAATGCGTGAAGTGTATTATTACTTAGTCACAAACTTTTTACTGTAATAATTACAGGTAGTACTTCTAGATCCCACCATACTTTCCCACTAAGTCGGCCAGTGCCCCTATTACCTGGAATTGGCGTATGGGATGAGCCCCATGCTGCCCCCATCCCAGGTTTACAGGCAGTGCTTTCAGACGACAACAAACACACAAATCTAAAGTCTTCTTTATAGTCTAAGCTTCAAACACTAGACTTTAGGACAGCAGAAATATGACGCAAAAGAAACCACTGGCAGTAGGTTTGAAAAAAATAACTCTTCTACCATATGATTTCACTCAAATGTGGAATCTAATGAACAAACTGACCTAACAGGCAAAATAGAGACAGACTTGTAGTTAGAGAGCAGGCTGACAGCTAAGGGCCAGGGGAGGTTAGGGGGTGGAGGGATTGAGCAAAAAGGAAAAAGGACTCATGGACGTGGACAACAGTGTGGTGATTACAGTGGGGGGAGGGGAATAAGGGACTAAATGTTCATGGAAAAAGTACAATACAAAATTTTTTAACTCTTCATTTAATATCATTTATTAGATATTTAGATGACAACCATACCTAGCTACTTGACCAAATGACTACCCGTTTTATACCTGCAGTTAAACCGCACCATCTAAAAGACCTCATTTGTTTTTGGACTTCTGCAGAGAACATTCTCCCAGTTTCCCATACATATCTGCGCTGACTTTTTCAGAAAACAAAGGTAACTGTAATAGTAAGTTGTGTAGCAGAGCCCTTACAGACGCAAATTCAATGGTCACACACAAACTATTGCCCTACTAACAAAATATGCATTCTGGGGGGCAGAAAAATAACATCTTATCCAATTCAGCATGGCTGTTTTTGCCCCATCTGAATTCTTTGATTAAGAGACCTGATTTATTTTGATGATCTATTTTTAAGTATCTCTATTTTTTTCTCTCAGTAAAAATATTTCTGGCTGAACCTAGATTTTTCTGTCATCTTAAAAAAGCCATTGCTTAAGAATTCACATTTCATGCCATGTATTTACTATACAACATGGAAAATAACATCCTCTTTGACATAGAGTGATAGAAAGAAACCCAGGAAAGGAGATTCAGAGACCTTGTTTTCACATTGTTCTTAGTGTTTTATATATACAGGAATGAATTGTGATTTATCTGGGGAATTATTGTTCCAAAAATGTACAGAATTCCAAACATGGGGAGATGGTCGAAAGAGTTCGCAGTGAAGTCTGGTAAAGTCAGGATGTGCACTGATAAGTAAAGGCCCCGTTTCCAGGATTGTTAAAATATTTGGGAAGCAATTTCAGAAAGCTCTCCTGGAGGTTAACTAATAAAACACTCCATAGAACACCTCATGGACCAAACCAACCCCGTTCTCTGCTAGTGGGTATTTAAACTGCTTTCTTTTTGATCATATAAAAGGTCTCTTGCTTGACTAATTTTCTTCCATGAAATGTATGCGTTTCAGTCTGAAAATCCCCCCAAACCATCATTTAAAATTTTATCTTTGACATACATTAGGCGAATAGAAAAAAAATTAAAAAGTAATGAAGAGGGGCTCAAACTGCTTTGAGAAGTTCCCATACATGTGCTAATTAATGAGTCCATCTAAAAATATTCCCAGAAAGCTGGATGAGTAAAGCAGACTGGGATAAATAATGCAAAGACCCTGTGGCATTGTCACAAACACCGTAATCAGGGCCGTTGGTGAATTCAGCGGGAGCCTCCGAATGCTGTGCCTGAGAATAAAACATCAACGAAGTAAGACTGCGCTAACAACCTCAGGGTTATCACACACACACACACACACACACACACACACACACACACAACTTTTCTCTTTCAACCTTTTGGTTCAGACTAAGCAGCTTTTTCAGGGTTTATATTCTCCTGACCCTCTACTTTCAGGTCTGTTTCTACCTAAAGTGAAATAGAATTTCTTACATGTGCTGTGGAAATGTGCAATCTTCATGCAAACATTGGCCCCGTTACATAAGCACATGGAGATGATTAGCTGTGAAATAAGGCATTAGTGCACAGCCTCAAACACCAAATGAAATGCTCTCCGATTACAGGGATTGCGACCTCTGGAAGTCCCTTTTGTGAAATGACAAGCCTGCTGGTTTAGTCTTCGGATACAATGCCCAACTGTGTTTTTTAAGTACAATCGAGTTTCATCAGCCAGACCAAAAATACTGCTAGTTGAAATGCATTCTGTAGTCACTAGAAAAAAACACTAGTAGCTCCCTAAATGAGGGGTAAATAGCACTATTATGGTAATTTCTGGTTTTAATGCTTTCAGCTAACACAGGAAGGCCATGATTTGGATGTTGCAATGGAGATATTAGAAAAAACACCTAGATATTTCACTAAAAGTGCTACAGAAATGACAGCATAAATTGTGCAATTTCACACCCTCCACCCCTTCCACTGCCCGAAAAAAAAAAAAAAACCATAAGCATTTAATGGCCTGATGAGTGTGTATGTGACATGTGCCATGTATTTTGTTATACACATTTCTAAGGTTCCCTCATTCAAGCCATTAAGATTGCACAAGACCAAGTCAAAGCTGCTCTTCCTCCAGCTCTGCCCCTCCCCACATACTGAAGTGAGTGCTGTGTGATCCTAATTGTCCAGAGCAAAGGGGAAGCTGGACCACTCCCGCACTGACCCACTCATGTCCACTTTCCCAGGATAGCTGCAACTTTGCACTTTGTAAGACCAGACTGGGCTTCCACTCTGTGTCAGCGACCCATTTACCAGACTAATTGTACTGCTTTCTCAACCTTACTGAGTGTGAAAAAAGTCTACTCCTTAGGAGTAAACACAAGGTCTGGAGACAGTGTGAAGCCCACCTGCTAATGAAGGCCCTCGGTCTCATCTTCCTCTAAAATCAAGGCTTCCTACAAAAAGAATCAACTGCCCCCTGGGCCCCCCGACAGGGAGTCAAATAACCAGGTATTTACATTTAGAAAAGATAGAGTCTTCTCTGGCAGCCTGGAAAACTGCACAGCTGTCAAGATTCAAATAAACGCTTTCAAAAATCTCTCTTAAGAACCAAGGATGCCATTTGAAGAGCAAAGTAGTGAGCAATTTCCACTAGCATCGCAGGATTTTTTAAAACTAATTCTGTTTAAAAGACGCAACCTGACTATATTCACAAAAAAAGTCTATGGCTTGAGCCTTTAAAACGTATTATAAATTTTAACATACTAGATTTTTCATTCCTGCATAGTAAGTTTTTTTCCTTTAAATGGAATAAATGATCTAGTATACTGATTTCTCACTATAAAAGGCATTTTTAACATTTAGGAGAAAAAGAGGATTTTTTACTTTCACTCATATAATCCAATGTATGTTCTTTTAACAAGTTGGATAAAAATGTCAAAATTAATTGCTATTCTATGTCTAAATCTTGTTATAATAGAAGTTTATGCCTACACTATATGAGGGTTCTCTCATTTCTATTCATGTTAATGTTCTAGGGGGCTCGGTACCTTTGTGCCCCAGAATCTGGGTGTTCCTGAGATATCTGGAGGATTAGGAGGACAGGATGTATGGGAACAAGAGCTTCCTTGACTGACATTGGCAGTTGGAAACGGGTGGGTGGCAATTCTGAGTGCAGCAAGACAACCCTCATTCAGATTGCCCCTCTGCCTCAGCTTCCTTGGCCTCTGGCCTGGGTCATTAGGAAAGAAATCTTCAATCAACAGAGTAAAATGAATAAATAAGTAGATAGTAAGTGCATACATAAATGCAATAGCCAATAAGTATTTGCTGAGTCCATGAGACTATAGCAGTTAATCAATGAAGGACACAGAAATGCCTGCGCACCTGAAGTTTATAAACTGATGGGAGTGGGGAGGGGTGGGGAGAGAATATATCTAAGTAAAATATGTAATATACAGTTGTGAGTACACAAAACACAGAGTATATTCTTGTATTATTATTTATTAATTATTGGATTATTTTCCATACAAACAACTGTACTTTTGCCCACCCTGTATTTACAAGGCAATTAGTTGTAAAGGGAAAAAAATAAGTCAGGAAAGGCAACATGGGGAGATTAAGGAGGTCTGTGGACACTTCAGGTAGGTTGGTTGGAGGGGATCTACCTGAGAGGACACTTGAGTAAAACACTGAAGGAAATGAGGAACATCTGAGGGAATTTTTTTCCAGGTGGAAGGAGCAGCAAGTGCAAAGGACCTGAGTCAGACAATGTCTGATGTGGTCAAGGAGAAGAAGAGTGAGTGGGTGGAGACTAGTAGAAGAAACGGTCAGAGTGATGTGGTAAAGGCAGACCAACCAGATAGGGCCCAACAGGCAAATGTGACCACATCTGCTTGGAAGTGATGAGAAGTCCTTGGAGTGTTTGAGCAGAGAAGTGGCAGGATCTCAGTAATGACTTGATCTCCATAAGGACAAGGAGAGCACAGAGAGGCTTACAATCTGGAAGAACAGACATTTAAGTTGAGATTTTAAGAAAGAACAAGAGTTAGCTAGAGCCTAGTGTGTTTGAGGGAGGTAGACAAAAGGAATTTTTAGAGCCAAAAAACAATATGTGAGAAGGCTCAGTGGGATTAGTGCTGGTGTTTTCTGAACCATTGGCAAATGATGGTGGTGATAGCCATACTTTCTGTACTCAAAATCGGACATCAGTTTCTTTCCATGAGAGGGTACTGCAACATCAGTTTCTGGGTCCTGGTTTTTGTGAGGACAGCAATAACAGTATGCTCTGGTATTTTCCTAGGCATTCCTTTGACCTGGGTTTCAGCAATGATGAAGATACGGCTACAATGAGGTAAAGCAGAAGAGAAAAAAGAATGGTAGATGCCCCATAGTAGGCAGCAGAGAACCAGCAATTATTGAGATGTGGTACTAACTCAGGGCCTTTGCACTTGTTGTTCCTTCTGCTGGAAAGCTTTTCCCCCAGATATATCTCAGTTCCTTTAGTGTTGTAGAAATGTTATCTTCTATGGCAAAACAACTCACAATTCCTGGAATGTAAGGATTTAAAGCTGCAGTGTTCCAAGGGTAGGTTAAAGCAAAGCCAGAGAAATAAAAAACAGAGCTGTAGAAATATGGGCTAAAGATGAAAAAGAAATGGATAGTATTTGTGCATTTTTCAAAGAGTTTTTGAAGCTATTGCTTTCTTTTGTCTACACAAGTACATCTGCCTACACAAGTACACTTGTCTACACAAGTAATCTGAACACAGAATCCTTGGTAACCAGTTCAAGTTTCTTTAGACAAGCCTTGAGGTAAGTAAATGGCCCAGGAAGACAGGGTAAAAAGGGAAGACCAATAGACGAACTTGTCAGGAGAAAGTCTAGTCTGCATCTCCCAGAACAGTGACATAAAAGAGCCATAGATTGCCATATACTTCATTTTCATGCAGCACAAAAGAACCTTTTGCGTGTTTTTCAAGATGCTGTACCACTTGCTAACAGGAGAATGAATTAGTATGAACTTCCTAGAGAAATTTTCTAATCTTAAAATTCTTAAAATCAGAATTTTAAGAACTAAAAGCCTTAAATTGTGATTACTATATTAGTTGATATTCTTTGGACTCTACGTAACCAAAAATCCAATCAAACTGCTTTAGAAATGGGGAACTATATGGACTCCCATAAGTAGTTGTGAGAAGGTTGAGCAAGTTGATGTCTTGACTTAGTCCAGTGGCTCTACTTTTATTCCCCGTGACTTCCCATATTTGAGCTTGCCCATCAGACAGAGTAAAGAGTCCTGAGTACAACATAATGTCCAAAAATAGAGGACTGATTAAAGTATGGTGGAATATTAACCATCCATAAACATATGTTAGAGCACTTTAAAGACTTAAAAATATGATCATGATAAATTTAAAAAAACATATTTCAGAGAAATATGTCCAACACGATTCTACTTTTTGTTGGGGAAAATATGCTCTATGGTTAGAGGAAGAATAAACACAAATACTGAAATGTTAAAAGTTGTAAATTATATCTCCACAATGGGAAAAAGGATCATTTTTTCTTCTTTTTTGATATTGGTATTCTCTAAGTTTTCTACAGTAATTACATTTGGGAGAACATAGATATTATTTTAATGTCATGTAATGACATGTGTGAGTTTGATACCAAAATATGACAATGCGCACAGAGCTCCACTGTCCATAGTTCCTCGTGCCTGTTAGGCTCAGAGAACTGCACCCTCACTTCCCTTCTCTGGCCCTCAAGTCTCCCAGCACTGATCCCCACTCAAAGCCTCCGTCTCCAGTCTGCACTCAGGGGTCTCTTTTCTGACGTTATCTCAAACTCAGCCTGGCCCCTTGGGGAGCCCCAGTCTTCAGAGAGCAACCATGCCCAGGTAGGCTTGGAATCATGACGGCTAAAGGCATTTCTGAAGTTATTCCTTTTTTTTTTTTTCAGTAACGTCTGAAACATCATTTTGCTGTTCTGGTGGCCATAACAATCTATTTATCCCTCCTTATAAACCAACATTTAAACAACAGCATAAAAGGCTTATCTTTTAAAAATCAACTAAAAGTGGTTGAAATGAGACTTCGAAGACCTATGGTCTTTTCCTCCCCCATCAATTGATACCCAAAGGAGAAGCTACCCAATCCTGATGTTTACAGAATGACATCCATCACACAGGTAATTACTCATCCATCTTAATGCTTCCTTTTAAGTTTGCCCTTAAGGAGCCTGTGATCCCCCAAGTCAAGGGCCTCAGTAAAATCAATAAAAACTCGTCCTATCAGGCCACTAGCCAGATCATTTTCCACCTTTTAACAAGGCAGTGGTTATTAAATGCCTCGTTTGAAAACCCAAGTGGGGTCATCAGACTTTCATGATGAGAATAATCCATCAATTGTACATGTGCTATCTTCTCAGTGTCTTTGATATGATTGATAAAGTAGGTAATAGCCTACAGTTTTTCAATATCTGAACATGCTCTCTTTTTTAGATTGGGTTTGCAGCATAGCAAAGGGAATTTCATAAGTAAAGGAAGCTTGTTAAAAGAGAAAGAAATTTGACTGTGATAGTTCAGTCAATGCGTAAGATGTTCCGCTGGCTCTAACTTTGAAAGCTGAGCTCTAAGTGCCTTCATTAGTCTTTAACCTAGCTATTCAATGACCAGAGATTCTGATTCTATAAATTTACAATAAGATATATCTTATAACACCTCAAGCTATACTTTTTATTAGCTGGATTGTTGCCCTGAATTTGTAGGTGAGATTAGAGATCTAGGGCCATAGAAATTAAGAAGCGTCCATTGCTTTTGGACTCTTCTTAAATACCAGACAATCTGAAAAAGGTAACAGAAAAAAAATATATATATATATACTTTTGTGGGTGTCTACAAAAACAAATGTTTTGAATACCTCTCTGGTATCATAATTGCTAAAGACTTGTGTTCTGACACCAGCAGACATCTATATGAGTGATAAAAACAACCCATCACTTGACAAATTAAATCTCCTTCTCTCTTCATTCCATAACTGTTTGATTTGGTCGGGGAAGTATTTTATGGTCATGTATTTCCCACTTAAAATAGAATCCTTTTTATCGTGTCACATTAATGATTAAATTGAAAGGAAATGATTTCGAAACCCTTACTGCGTTATTCTGAATTTATGAAATTAATCAAAACAATTGAATTTGATGTATGATAATTTCCAGTAAAGAGCAATTATCTGGCATTCTGCACTCCTGCACATTATCAGGTCAAGGATAATTGGCATGGTGATGGAATCCTGAGAAATGGCATGACTCTGAAGCATCTTCCAAGTTATTAAAGACGTATTAGAAATTTCTTATTAAATATATTTTGTACCCTAAGTATTTAAAATTAGGTAAATCGCAAATGGTTTATTTGGCTATCTCAATTTACCAGATTATTGAATTGCCCCAAAGGCTTGATTTCCAGAATATAAGAGCATAACAGACAGTAAGCTCTTCTTACCTTCCCTGTTAGCTCAGCGACAAGCTCCAGCACCCAGGCCAGAAGAAATGGGAGTCAATGAAAACTCAAATGTTCTCTTTAGTTTTTATTGGAATTTATTTAGAGAGAAAATGCATTAATGGAAGAAATAAAATGGATCAGCTGCAGCCAGCTTATGTTCCTTTTCTTTTCATGTGAGTGATAATGGAAGGAAAAATAATGGTTAGGAAGGCAGTATAAATAAACACAAGCCTTTTATTTATGAATTTAGGCTTGCTTTACATGATGCCTTTGTGATCCGTTTATCCCTGACACCACCCTCTGGGTGAGTGGCACTGTGGTGGAGAACACCAGCACCAGGCAGGCAGGGGGACCTGGGCTCAGATCCCTGTTTACCACTTACTTGCTGTCTGACTCTGGACAAGTTACTTAATGTCTCTGCCTCAATTTCTTCATTTATAAAATAAGGTTAATAATATATCAGAAGGTTGATATAAGGATAAAAGAGTTAATGATTAGGAAAGTTGCTAAGATTCCAATCGTGTGCATGAAGATTACATGCATTTTATTATGTAATCTGCACACTCCCTAAAAACTATATTTGTCATTTCTGTTTTATCAGTGAAGGAACTGAGGCTTAGCAAAGTTAGGTGACTTGACCCTGGCCAGGAAAGGTAGGTCAGTTGGTTGGAAAGTCATCCCAATACACCAAGGTTGCAGGTTCGAACCTTTGCCAGGACACATAGAAGAATCAACCAACGAATACATAAATAAGTGAAACAACTAAAAATGACATCCTCTCTCTCTCTCTCTCTTTCTCTCTCTCTTTCTCTCATATCAATTTAAAAAATAGTTAGGTGACTTGCCTGAGGTCACTTGCCTAAGTAAGTGGGAGTTTGGGTGATGCACTTTAAACTGCTAGCACAGCAAATAGGATATATTTACTACTCCTGATCCACCATACTAGCCTTCTTCAGGACCACTGCACATACTCTGCTCCCTTCTCCCTTTGCATCTGCTGGTTCCTCTGCTTGTAATGCACTTCCCTCTCTTCTCTGCCTCCCAAACTTCTACACATCCTCCAGATCTCAATTCAGGAGACCTGAACTCCTCAGCAGAGTTCCCCAAGTTCCCGTATAGACCAGATTCTTTATTATAAGTTCCCAGTGGAATGCTGTCTTATTTGAAGTTTTATAATTCTTTGTATGACTGCAAGTGTGACGGAGAACTGTCTTCATCAGACAGTAAGTTCCTGAGACAGGCCTTGTGTGAATGTTTGCTCATTGTGATATTCTCAGCACCTAGAACTCTTCCTGGCATGAAGAAAGAGGAAAATAATACTTTTTCAAGAATTGTGAATGAGTGAATACACTAAGTGCATAATTCATTTTGGTTCTTATTACTTTTTATTCATTTACAGAAGAGGAAACTAAGGCTCAGTAGTTTAAATAAGCTGCTCAAGGTCACCCAGTTGACATGTTCTAAATCATGCTCACACTGACTGTTTGCAAGGCTCTCACTGTCATACTCGATTTTTTAACTGAATATCAAATTCAGAGACTGTGACAGAATAATGGCCCCCACAAAGATGTCCTGTTCTAATCCCCAGAACCTGTTAATGGGTTACCTTATATGACAAAACAGACTATGCAGATGTGATTAAAGATTTGGAGATTGGGAGATTATCCTGGATTATCTAGACAGAACCAATAATCACAAGATTCTTATAAGAGGGAGACAGGAGTCAGAGAAGGAAATGTGATGACTGAAGCCAAAGTCACAGTAATGTCATTTCTGGAAGGAGGCCATAAGCCAAGATAGAAAAGAAAATGAAGGAATTCTCCTTAGAGTCTCCAGAAGGAACCAGCCCCAACAACACCTTCCTTGCTCTTAGTCATATAAGACCTATTTTCAGACATCTACTTTATAGAACTTTATGATAATAAATTTGTGTTGTATTGTTTAGGCCACTGTGTTTGTAGTAATTTGCTCATAGAAGCAATAGAAAACTAACACAAATGTTAATCATCACAGGTCCATTGATAAGGTCATCTGCATGATGATGTAATAATGAAGTGTCATGGGCAGTATGCTGCAAGATCAAGGTTAATGAATAGATATAACTAACACACAACAATAAAGGACCATTTTTTGAACTCGATCTACACAGTTACTCAACCCAGATACTTCAAACCAACAAACCAAAAAAATTTATTCTTTAGTCTCTAACCCTGAATGATCTAAATTTTAAAAAAGCAAATTCCATGGAAAATTAATCTCATCTTCTTTGTTCTGAGATAATGCAATGCATTAGGAAAAGTTCCTGACAAAAGTCAAAAATGTTGATTTAAAGCCCACACACCATTTTTTATGTGTGTGACCTAAGATTGTGTACTTGCCCTTTCTTAACCCATGATAACATAAGTGAAATAAGAAGCTACCTCCCCAATCTACTATTCTATGACCTCATAATAATATTAGTTGGGTGAAAAGATTTTGTCTTTTCAATTAAGAGTGCTTGCTATGTTCTAAACTGCTCCTCCTACCACCATGCCCCTCCCCCAGCTTCTTCTTGCACACTGAAATCTAATATTCACTCTAAAGGCATGCACACCATTTGCAGTTCAGGAAGATTACAAAAGAGTTGAGAGTTCAAGCTGCCACTGGTCATTTGCTTGCATATGAATCCAGAATCATCACTAACCCGGGTATTAGACTATGGCTCTACTCTAAGTCTACCCTAAGATGTGGTAAAATTCTGCATGGGCCCATAACCTCCTCTTTAATAAATTCTCTGCCTTAAATCATGGGAATATTAAAAATAATGAGACTAATAAAAATAAAGCACCTTGAAGTGTGATTTTTTAAAACTCACAATTTTACCAGGGAAATATACATATCTCTTCCCAGACTCAGACAAGAGAATAAGAGATATAAGAGAAAGTGATCAGAAGGAAGACAAGGTTGAATTTGCAAATAAATCCTTGGCTTTTTCTTAACTGGAGACCTATAAAAATGAAAAGATTTAGAACTATCCAAATCGGATATGCTACCATTGTCACCACATGCCTGCTGACAGATAATTTTGCTAATACATTCAGTGGAACTGGAAAAATTGAAATATCTATTCCCTGTATATTGTAATGACTCCAGCAATGAAAATTTTATATTAACATTGATAATCATATCCTTGAAACAAGAAAGGAACGTAGGCTGGAAGAGCATTGTATTTTTAAACATCACACTAGCCATTGTTTTTGGAAAGACACAGTTTGTGTTCTAACTAGTACTTCACTGGCTTATCTTCACTAAGTAATAATATAGGGTAAAGAATATTAGTAAACTGAAGATGAAAAATAAAATGGCTTTCTTCCCAAAGAGATTTTTAAATATGCTATAATTTTATATATTACCCAACCAGCATTATTAACACATAGGGATATTTATAGCTCTTTATACATTATAGAATTGACTCATAGTTTGCTCTGTAATCCTCTGTCTAAAAGACCTGTTTTATGGCTATTTCTAGGACTAGAGGTGACTGTAGAAACTATGTCATAGACATCATCAGGAAGAAGACTGATCACTTGAGAAGCACGAATCTGCCAAACCTATTCTCGTGCCTCTCAATGGATCTGGATGCAGCAGCCTCAGTTGTGAGATTTCCTATCCAGTCACTGGATTATAGTCTTATAGAGAAGGCAGGACAACTGTTTCTGAAAAGAAAAATCAGTTGGAGGAAGCAAGTCAATAGTAAAGACTCAAGTTATGTAATTCCTTTAGCAACAACTCAAAAGAAAAAAGTTCCTTTGTGGGTTTTTTTTTCTTTCCTGAATCCAGATATTTATTGATTTCATTGGTTAGACTAATATATTGGGTATCTATGATGGACCAATATAGACTAATAGGGTAGACTAGAGTCAAGCTTAGAAGGGGTTATGGAAAAGGAGACTAAGTAGTCGTTTGCCTCCAAGATGCCCAGTATCTACAATGATCATGTCTCTTGGTATTCACACCCCTATATAGTCCTTTACACATTGAATCAGAGTTGGTTGTATGACCAACAGAATGTGGTGGGAGTGATAGTGTGTTACCTCTATGGCTAGATCATCAATGGCATTGTGGCTTCAGCCTTGATCTTTTGAATTACACATTATGAGGGAAGCCAGCCACCATGTTGTAAGGACACTCAATAGCCCTGTGTTGAGATCCACAAGGAGAGCAGAAGACCCAGCCGGCAGTCAGCATCAATCTGCTAGACACGTACAATGAGCCACCTTGGAAATGAATCTTCCATCCCAGTCAAGTCTTCAGATAACTGCAGCCTCAGTCAACATCTGACTACACCTTCATGGAAGACCCTTAAGGATTAGTGTCCACTTAACACACTCCTAAATTCCTGACCCACAGAAACCATGCAAGAAAACTTGTTATTATAAGTGAGATCATATGGTATTTGTCTTTCGCCACCTGGCTTATTTCACTTAGCATAACAGTCCCAGTTCCAACCATGCTGTTGTGAAAGGTAGGGATTTCTTTCTTTCTGCTGTGTAGTAGTCCAGAGGAATCTAATTAACAAAATAAACTAACGAGCAAAACAAAACCAGAGACATGGACATGGAACAGACTGATGGCTACCAGAGGATAGAGGGGATGGGTCCAATGGTGGAAATAAGGGAAGGGGATTAGTCCAAGAACATATATGAATGACCCATGGACATGGACAATGGTATGGGAAATGATTGTGGGAGCGGGTGGATGGGCTGAGCAGAGGAGGGCAAAGGGGGAAAATTGAGACAACTACAATAGAATAAATAAGAAAAAAAGAAAAAAACATGTCATTGTTCTTTTAAATCATTAAGTTTTGGGGAGATTAGTTACAAAGATAGACAACAAATTCTTCCAAATGAATGGCATGTGTTTAAATGTGACCTACAGGGCAATCTAACAGTGGTTAGGAACACAGTTATTGGAATTATACTGGTCTGGGTTTGAATCCTAGAAAAGTGATTCTGCAATATTTCACTTTTATAACTCATTTCTTCATCTAAAGAATACAGATAACAATGCTACCTTACCTATTATTGTGCCCAAGGTCCCACATCAATAGGCTGTATGAGCTTTAGTGTCCATTGACCGTCTAAAACTCTGTAAAATGAAATATATAGCAGGTCTCTCTATAAAGTATCCAGCCATGTAATATTAAAAATAGAGACATTTATTGAAGAAGACACAAGATATAAGAAACATTGTACATAGGACAATGACTCCTCAGTCCCCTTCAAAGTAGGCACCTTGGGACCTCCCAATCACCATCAGCTGCTCTGTTGTATTTTCCTAAATCTCATTGACAGTCTGAAATCTCTTCCCTTTCAAAGGTGATTTTAGTTTTGGGAAAAGCCAGAAGTCACAGGGCGTCAATTCTGGGCTATAGAGGGGCTGAGTCACCTGGGTGATTTGACGTTTTGCAAAAAAACTCTGCTCAAGATGTGGTGCATGAGCAGGTGCTTTGTTGTGATGAAGCTGCCAATCACCAGTTGCCCATAGCTGCGGCCTTCTAAATCGTTCAAATAGTTTCCTTGGAGGAATGTTCAAGCTTAACGCAAAATTTGATGCAGATTCATTGCTCTACTTGCTGAGTCATTTTGAATGTGATGGCCACAGAGTACACATGCTCACTCAACAGTACCTACTGCCCCCATACAGTGAAGTTGTCATTGTTCATGTATGCATGTTCCAGTCCACTGCCCTTGGCTGCCAGGTTATACTGATATTTTGCAAACTGTTCCCATTATATTAACAATGGCTGGACTTTTCCCTGATAGACATGTATATGTATATGTATATGTATGTGTGTATGTATATGTATGTGTGATATGTATATCAAGAGGACATGGTTTATTGAATCTTTACTCTCTTTTGGCTACTGGACCCAGTAGGTACTTTACATACATTAGTGTAAAATCTTATTTGATATCAATTGAGATCATATAATTTAAAAGCTCTGCCCCTCCTCCTTTTGGGGGGAGGAAGAATTGATCGAAGATGACTGTTGTATGATACAAACTACTAATTGTAATCAAGTTCTATTACAGCAAATTAATCTTTGTGTAAAAGATGAAAAGTATTTCATCAAACAGAAACCAAGGAAAAAGCTTTATTGTAGCCTAATAGTGAGCTAATCCTTTTATGCACCAGGGACCAGCTAAGGTAATAAATCCATGGGTATTTACTACCTAAAACTGAGGCTTAGAGGGCAGAAGCTTAGCCCCAGGGAGGCAATACTGCAAGTCTAACTTCCTGATAGATCTCCTGGTTTATACCCAGCACCTCTCTCCCCTGGCCCCACCCAACCTTCTAGCTATTTAGGTTATGTTTTGACTTATAAAAATAAAACAAAACAAAAAACTATTAAACCAGCCCTTTGTTACTGAGACCTGAAAAATTCACTGGGGCAGAGTATTTTTTAAGTGTTCTGATTTGAAACAGTATTTCATTTGGTTTTGTCTTGTTCTCTTTTCCCTTTCTGTTCTTCCTACAGTTTCTGGTAATCATGGGAACTTTGGACATGATCGTTCCACAGCCTCTGTCTCCAATCTTTTTTTTTTTTTTTTTTGCCAATTCCAATTTGTTCTGAGTCCTGCAGCAAATTAAATAAATAATAAATGAAATGGCCAGAGGCAATGGCACCATCGCCCTACACACTCAGGAGAGAACCCAGAGGTTGTAGAGAGCTCTCTGCAGAGAAGATGGAAAACAATGTCTCAAGAGCCCGATTATTTACCATAGCTGCTGAAATGAGATGATTTATGTCGAAGACAAGCCTGTCCGGGAAATAGTAACCAACTAGTATAAATTTAGATCTATTATTTTTTTAAAAAATGATCCTTGGACCAAAAAGAGCCCAACATAAATAGAAACTAAATGACTCTGGATTGTCGATACACCTATGCATTTTATATGTACAGACAGGTATTGGCTGTTTAATTATGACTGGATATTCTGACACTTAGTTGATGGAGAGTCAAAAACTAAGAATATAAAAATCTTGTGTCTCAAATTAATAGGTCACACAAAATAATTTCAGTTAGGTCACAGGTGGAAGAGGATGAACTTATAAGGGTCAGCTTTAATTTTCTGGTGCATTATATGAACACCAAGGCATTTAATTGGCCACAACCTTGGTAGAGAAACAGTCAAGGGTTACACTTACTATATTAGGATCAGGATTTACTTACTTCAAAAAAAAAAAAAAGCACCCTACAGGATCACATACTGAAATAAAAAATTCAAAATGTCAAATAGCAATACTGGTTCCATTGGACAAGCATCAAAAGGGAAGTCATTAAAGCCCTGGGAGAGTTCAAAACATGATATGCCCAGGCCTCAGAGAAGCATCGGGAAAGAGGAGCCCGTGGTTGGCTAAAGCTTAGAGGATGGGGTTGCTCCAATGGCAAGATGGTTGTTAATAAAGTTTTTTTGAAGCTGCATACAACCAGTAAAGAAAAATATGTTTTACATGAATGTATGTGATTATTAATATATGTTCTACTATATATCATATACATTATAAAGCACATGCAAAAATAAAAACTTAGAAAGCAACAATAAATACATATATGTTTCTTTACCTTTTTCCAACATCTCACCACTGGTTACGGCAATGTCACCAAGATTCAGAGATGAAGAAGAAGGTTGTAGAAATAGAAGTGGGATAAGGGTGGGAGACAAGAAGTAGGAGGGATTGAGGACTGCAGACGACTTAGGTTTGCCTGCCTACTACTTAATGCTCAAGCACACAGTGAGTGGATATTAAGGATATCAGTGAAATTTCACATCCCTTCAAATAATACTTTATTCCTTTCCCTGTGATTGTCAAGGACTGTACCCACGGGGGGGTACCATCCTGATTTACCCCCATTCCACCATTCTTTGAACTCTACTTTCCTGCTGGCCACATGGAAGCTGGGTGGCCAAACACTAGCATGAATAATCCAACAAAAAGAAAGACAGAAAGCCAATTAACCCTCACTTTGACCGTGGCAGTGACAGGACCGATCCCAGATCTATCACAGACTGCCTGCCCTTGAGTGGAGAGTGGTCCTTAGACTCCAGTCACCTACACAGAACTACAGTTTAAAGTGCAGACGTCTGAGCTCTGCCCGTCCTCAGGAAATGCTGCTTCAGCTGGTCTGCTGTGGGCCTGGAGTCCTGCATTTTATAATTTTCAGACAATGCTGAGGCAGGTGACTGATGGTATCAGTCAGGAGGAAGCTAGACTGCTGGATCCTAAATCCTTAGGCATCTATTCTACCACACCCATTTTTCTGAAGATAGCGGATCAGATGAGGAATGGTCAGAGACCTTCTAGGGAGAGCTCAGACAGGGCATGGCTGAGCGGTCCCCCTGTCCTCCTGTGATATTTAGATCCATAAATGCCCTTTGAGAGCACTGCAGCAATCACCTCTAGTGACCAATCTGAGGGTGCTGAGCTCAGCCATTCTACCCTGCAGCTCCAATGCCCGACAACGAGCATTTCTGCATGACCACTGTAGCTCAGGAAGCACATTGGGTAAGGGGTCCTGGGACAGCCTTGAGATGCTGTGAAGAAGTGGCAATGTGAAAAGACACTGAGGGGTAAGTGGGACTGAGAGAACATTCAGGGCTTTGGGCCGGTGGAGAGGGACAATAGGGATGCTATTGACAGGACTGGAAATCTACATGGACAGACGGGAAGAACAATGAAATCAGCTACGGAGTTGCACATGATTTGGTAAGCAATGGGAGCCTCTAAAGGTGTTTTCAACAGGTAGGTAAGTACAATAAGATGAGCTCGGGGAAATTATCAGAGCAACATGAATGATGTATAGAAGGCATAGAATTTGAATGCAACAAAATAAGCATTCTTATAGGTTCAATGATTCACTATTTTTGACACCTTATGAAGGAATTAACTGAGGAATTAATAAGGCCTTCTCCACCAAAACCAACAAAGTGATAGAGACAGAAAAGGAAATTCATACATATCGTGTTCACCTCCATAGAGATATATGGCTATTTCCTCACAGATAAATGCATAAATATGGTCCAGCAGAGTCTTACGTCAGTCAGATGTAAAATACAAAAAAAATCCCCTCCACTCAGTCCCAATTTTTCAGGTGCACTAGCATGTCATAGAAATAATCTTAGAACCCACAAATGGAAATGGCTGTTTTAAAGCTCTACTATTCTGCCAAACAAATCCAGGCCTCTGAGGACTAAGGCCAAGTAACCTGACTCATGTTTTTGCACGTGGGGTGGCCCTCTTCCAAACAAGTTCACATCCTGACAGCAGAGCGCCCTCCCCTCCTTTACATGCGTGTGTCCTGAGTTGGCACAGAGACCGCACTCTGAGGTGCCCTTCTGTGTGTTCCATGAATAACAGCCAGTGTAATGTAACTCCTCTGAGAACTAACTGACCCGCTTATTTTCATTACCTGTTTTCTGCATACCCGATAGTTTGAAGTTGCAATGACAATCTTGTTCAACATCTGAAGAGAATACCTTCATTAACAGATTCTGTGAATAGTTACTGAGTTAACCACAGTGTGTTACATGATTGCGAAGATGCATGGAGGGGAGCTAACAGGGGTAAATATGAGAGCAGAAACATTTACATCATTTCTTGGAGGCGGTAGGAGGGTAGAGTAACTGCTATAACAAAGAATCCTAAATCTCGGTGGCCTTGCACAATGTATGACAATACCTTGCTCGTGCAAAATCAGTGCAGATGTTCCCAGTCAGATGGCTTTCCTAGAAGCTCCTTCCATCTGCTGATACCAATGTCTTCAACATATGGTCCCCGGGGAAGGGAAAATCAGAGAGTAAAAGAGCAAGCATGAGAGGTTTTTATAAGCCAGTTCTGGAAGTGGCAGATATGAGGAAGGCTAATGGGAAATAGAGTTTAGCAGTGGACCCAGAAGGAATATAAAGGAGATTTGGAGCACACATAGCATTATTTCTGCCACAAAGTGTTAGCAATGTTTCTGTTTACCTCATTAGTTAGTGGTTTTTCTCTAAAGTGAAGCCTAATTTGGCCAAGCACAAACTAAAAAGTTATGTGGTATAGTAGGTAGATATAATAATTTTATATTATATTGTTTATCATTAATTAATATAATTATTTATTACCACTATTTTTATCAAACCCCTGATGATGTTCTCCTCATCTCAGTTTCAAAAACCTTTCTTATGAACTTTATTACTAAATTATTCTGGTAGCCGCCCCAAATCAGGCTGGCCCGTTTAAAATGGTTATTTTAGAAGAGTGATCCACTTTTTCCATTCTAGAAGAGATGACCTTTATAAGTTCGGAGACCTAATCACTTTTGGCGAATTCAAAACAGGTGAGAAATACCTTATAAAAAGTCACTTGTTATGCATAGGATCAGCCTGAAATGTCATCGACTCTCTGAACTCTCTCTCGTTGAGACTTCCTTTCCTGGATATGATTAATTGCCCCTCGTCTGTTTTCACAGCATTTTATGTTTGCTCAGTTTTAGAATGAGTCATGTTGTAGTATAATTGTTTGCTTTCATATTTGCCTCCCCCGTAGACTTGAACTCCTGGGGGTTAGAGAAGTTTGTATCTTCAAGGCCTAAAAGAATTGTTGATGCCTAACAGGCACAAGATGTGCCACCAGACAAACCGCCATCGTGCTCCCCGTGGCACGTGTCCACACCACCGTCACAGCACTGAGAGGCTGCCTTGCAATTTGTTTTATGTGTTTCTATGACTCTCTGGCTACTAAATTGCATAAATTAAGGCAGGAATAATAGCTTACGTGCCAATTGCCTACCAACTTGTTCCAAGAATGATTTGATATGCTTTGTAACATACATAGGGCAAGCAGGTAAAAATAGATAATGAAGGAAATAATAGCAAAGGGTAAATAAGAGTAGAAAAGATGATGCAAAGCGGCCAACAGTGAGATGACTACATAAAATGCCGGGCAGAACATCCCATCCTATACCTGTGAGAAGTGAACCATGGACTCGGCTCTCAGCTTTCTAGTGGTCGAAACAGATGACCACATTCTCAGTTACAAAATACAGTGTCTAAAAGAAGCAAGCAAACTGTTTTCTTGAGGCAATGGTGGTTTGTTCTTGTGTTCTAAATTTTTACTGATGCTTTGCAGCTACCCATTGGGTTTTCCAGTGGGGGCCGGGGGCCAGTGTTGGTCAAAACAAGTATTATCACCATGAGCCACATTTTGCACATAAAACCAGGAACTGTTGTTAAAAAGTGAGAGGTGAGACCTTTTCTTCTAAGCTCTAAGACGAAGTCCCAAAAGATACACAGTGAACAATGGTATCTGCATGAATTACAAGAGCCCTTCAAAGGACCTCTTTCCTCTCAGTCCCTTGATTTCACCAGTACAAAGGTGAGGGCACATGGGCCGTAGTATGCATTCAATGAAGATCAAATTAAGGTGGAAGTTAACTCTCCTACTGGTGCAGAATGTCTACCTAAAACTGGCATCTAGAGATCAACCACCAACCACAGTATGGACCAACGCTTCTCACATACTGGTATCAGACTAGCTCCATACAAATTACCAAAGGGAATGCATTTTTTATTAGAAATTCCAGGAAATTCTAATGTATTAGATCCTGTTTGGAGTTCAGAGATCTATATTACTACAAATCTCTTGACCAGGTGATTCCGATTAAGGCTAAGTTTGCATCAACATGTTTATTGCTGTAACAACATGAGTAAAATTTCCACCAGATTTATTTTTTATGTTTCTATTTCATCAGTCATAGGTTCTACGGTTTAGTACATTTGTTCCTAGAGATGCGTTTGTTCCTGGAGATACAGCTGTAAGAAGTAACCCTCCCTGCCTTCAATGGTGGGATATAGGGCCCATCATCCTAGAGCTCCACTCTCCAGCTTTAGAAAAATAAACTCACGGTCCCTGGATTATCCAAACAAGCCTCATGTTCCATATTAGTGGAAATACAAATTTTATAAAGAGTGAATATCCAACCTGTTAACAAATCAGCCCAGGAATCACAGACACTGCTTCCATTGTACAGCACCCACAATAACTGGCATCTGTCAGGGATGTCTCGTGGTTGACACGCTTCAGGCGCTGTACTGTGCGCTTTATAGGGCCTTTCATTTAATACCCAGAGGAGCCCTATGAGGTAGATATGATTGTCCACACTTTACAGAAAATACAATCGAGATGTAAATAGTTAAGTAACTTGCCCGGTTATATAGATAGAAAGTGGCAAAGCCAGAGTCTGGAACCAGGCAGTCTGACTTCAGAGCCCATGCTCCCACGTGCCTAACCATCCTGCCAGAAGCCAGGCACGACATTATAGACATGGCAGGTATTAGGGCAGAAACCCCAGCCCCACTTTGGCTAAGTTCTGTTCTGTTTTGTTTTGTTTTTACATTTTACAGGCTGGGTGAAAAATATTTAAAACTTTTCATAAAAGTGAAAGAGTCTACTGGAACTTAGCAGACATGTAATACTGAAAAACTACTCAGAAAATACTATCATCAGCATATTTACTGCATCTTTCCCAGCTGGACGTGTTCCAGGAAAGGAATATTACAGCGCCTTAAATGTTATAGGCTTCTAACTCACTCTTAGTAACAAAGGAACGCATGAATGAATGAATGAAAGAAAGATTAGTCATGTCAAATTGATGAGGGAGAAACCAAAGAGAAGAACAATAAGGGGAAGAGATGTGGAATATATTGTATCCTAACAAAAAATTGCTTTATTTTTCAAACAATCCAAAAATTAAGATATCCATTTCATCAGTCTAGATCTTCTCTGTGAAGGGGAGGGTTTGGTTCAAATGATTAAGTTTTCTTGTTGTTTTTTAGAGACATGTTCTATAACCACTTAAACCTTGCATTGAAGCAATTTCCAAGTAACTTTGTAATTTTTCTCCCTATTTTACGTACATCATCAAAACAATTTGAAAAGGCAGTTATAATATTATAAACCCTTGGAATATTTTTTGCTCATATACACAGATGTTCTCTAAGAATTGCTTTCACATAAGATCAGAAAATTGAAGTTACTAGGTAAACAATGATATTAGGGAATCATGCTAGTGGGTTTATTTATACTGGGACTCCTGGGCTTGGGACAAAAAAAAAAGTCCCACGTGCTTCACACAGAGCACAACTGAAGCGCATGCAGTTGGTTCCGCTGATGCATTTAACTCTCATCTGACACATGCATTTCTATATGCTGGTATTTCTAGCATCAGGGAATATGACTAGGATCCCAGAGAAACACCACACATTCCATGAGACTCCAAGGGAATGAGTACGAATGAAAGAGGAACGTGGAAAAGCTGGCACCTGGTGAAAGTACCAAGGAATTCTGCATCCTCATTTCTATCTCTGGGCACAGTCATACCCACTCACATCTAGGCACCAGCATATGCAAGCACGCACCTAACCTAGCAAGAGTATGGAGGTGTCCCCAGAGTCGGTTGGAGACCCTGGGCCATATGAAGAGTTTGGGTCTGGGGGGAAGAATGGAAGCCTGGGGTACCTCTATCCTAGAATCCAGAAAGCACGTTCGTCTCTTTTCCCAGTTAGCACCATGAGATGATCTTGGTTATGCATTTGTATCCTGTACTTATTTCATAAACCTGAGCACATAATCAGTTTTCAATACAGGGTCATGGAAATACTGAATAAATAAGTCAATGAATGAATGAACACTAGATTAGAACAGTCCACTGTAGACAGCAACCCCCATAGAATGACCATCCCAGCCTCCTAAATGTTCTTGCAGTCTGGACAGGAGCCAATTTCAACAGTGCCTTCCATGATTAGACTGCTTTACACATTGTTAAGGGATGTCTGTTATATTCATCCCTAAAACAACCTCTTATGAGAAGGTCAGACACCTCAACCTTAATTTTACATGTTAGGAAACTATGGGGCACAGAGGTAAAGCAACTTGTCTCATTTCACACCTGGAGTCTAGTGATTGAAATGGAACTGAAGTGTAGGTATAGTTATTATTCTCTGCCTACTCCTCCACTGAGAGACATTTATGTATATATAAATATAGACACACACATACATACTATATACATTAGTGTGTATATACACACAATATACATATAACAGTCAATTCTTATTCATGGTAGTTACATTCTATAAAGTCTCCGAAGACACTGAAGTCGTGAATAGTGAATTGTTGTTTTCATGATATATACCTATAGTTATGTTTATGTATATGCATATGCATATATCATGTAGATCATAATCTTAAATCCAAAACAACTGATTGATAGATTTTATTTATTTTACAAAAGAAGAAAACAAGGTCTAAGTATTGAGTGATTTGCCTAAAGTCATCCCACTAACAGTTACCAGAGTTGGGATTCAAACCTGATCCAACTGGCCCCAGAGCCAGAACTTCTTCTACTACTGCACTGTGCCCTCCTGACTCCACCCCCTGGTCATTTCAGTACTAGAATGAGACAAGTATGGAAACCAGGGATGCCTCCGCTGGCAACTTGTGCAGAGAGGGGGTTCCAATTTTTCACACTCTGAGTATGTCCTGGAGTTGATTTGCAGTTACAAATAAAATTTAATAAGCATGTGAATTCACAAACGTGGAACCTCTGAATGATGAGAATCAACTGGTATATAACATATATATCATATTGTATTATAGGAATGACCTTTCCCTTAGGTCTGGTCTCTTGGACAAGGGCAGGAAGGAAGACTAGATTTGTGATAAAAGGCTGCTCCACTGATAGGCAACTTCTATGAGTTTTCTACTTACAATGTATTCTCCATTGTGTCTGTCAGACAGACACAGTTAAACTCCCACTTCCATACTTTCATTATCCTTATAAAACTTGTGAGCACTGAACTAGTGTAAAAAAAGAGGGAAATGTGTTCTACACAAAGGACTCATTTCCCTCCCAGGCTCCTTCACCCTTTAGCACAAGAAGGAAAATATCATTGCCAACAGGATGCCCATGGGAGACACATGAGAAAACCATAGCAAGGCAAGGAAAGCACTCGGATAACTGATTAGGAACTTGAGTGAAGCCAACTCTGTTGTGTGGTCATCAGGACACATTTGATTTTGCGTGCTTTTAGCACTGTCTGTCAACTAGAGGGCACGGCTACGATGGTGCTAGACTGGATGACAAGGCTATGGTGACAAGCCAAGGAGTAGACAGCAATGCCCTTCTGCACCGATCTGCGCACCATCGAGTGAGGAGAGTGATCAGAGCCGCATCTCTGGGGCAACTGCTACCATTCACTCAACTCTGCTCCCAGCATGCTCTGTATTAGGCATTTTGTGTGTGTTAGACATTTAATTCTCACAAGAACACAGCCAGAAGCTGTACTGTACATTTTCCCCAACTGAGGGAAGTAAATCTTGAAGAGGTGAAGTGATTTCCCCAGGATCATACAACAGTCAGTGACAAGGCCAGGATTCAAGCCCAGGGCTGTCTGAAGCCAGTGTTTCTTCCACTGTGTAGATACTCAGATGCCTTCCTTCTGTGGTACTTAGGGAAAGACAGGTATGCATCTAAACACAGCTGACAGGAGTTTCCCAGCACTAGAATTCTCTACGCCACTCAATAACGAAGCCACATTAAAGGCTTACTCTGAGAAAAAGGTAAATGTAATTAATTAAATTAATTGCTTGTATTCTATATTAAGAAATTGACTTTCTGAACTTAGTATTTCAATCTACATAATAATATATATTCTAATAACCATATATTTGTCATTCTCATCATCAAAAAATAATTTGTTATAAAAGACACAGTTCCAAAGTTATCAAACTACAAAGATAAAAAGGTTTTGGAAATAGGCAGATTCTGTCTTCTCATATATATAAATCAATTTAAAAATTAAACATGAAATGTTCAGCTAAAGATGTTCAATGTTTTGCTGAGTGTGAGACATTTGGAAAAACAGTACATTGGGATGTTCCATGATTCCCAAACCTGCCTGGATTCACTCATCCTCACCCACATGCCTATGGAACCCAACCATCAACGCAAGGAAACACGCATTGGCCCTGCTTCCGTGGTCAAAAGCCTCACTTCGACACTCTTCTATTCCTCTATTCAGTCTTCTTGGGAAAAGAGATGCCATTCCTCCCACTCCTAATTTTTATGTATTGTACTCTTTAAATGACATTTGATGCAGTGTCTTTGAATTTCTTCTAAACATACAAAGCACTTAGGATCATTAAGATTCTTTCAGAATGCAAGAATGCATTCCTTAAGTACCTTTGCCACTCACTGTAGATTGAGTGTTGCCTCTGTCTCACAAGGCCTGGGTGTCAGCTCATGGCTTATTACTGTAAATTACTAATGTTAGAAATGGCGAATCATGAAGATAAATTATGGAAAATTATGCAACAAGAGTTTCCAGGCTGTGTGTCTGTGGAGTGTGCTAGGTGTAAGGCAGGAAAATAAGATTCAACAATTCTGAAGATATCCATCTTCTGAGTGAATAATTACACTGCAGTGCAGGAATGTAGGAAGGAATTTTTTAAAGTGGAGACCACCATCCTGATTTCATTGACTGAAGCTGCTTACTTCTTAGATAAGCCTCAGTTTTGCCAACATATAAAACACAGTGGGAATGAGAGCAGAGGGTCTAGGCCAGCTGGCCAAAGATGAAACAATACTTGACCATGTTGAATTGATTCCATTGACCTGGGCTCCTCATTTAAGAGATTCCCCAATCGGCTGTAGTAAATGGCAGAGGGACAGGAATTCAGGGAGGAAGAATAAGTCAGGAGGCTAATTTAGGTAAGGATGGTCAGTTTAAAAATAGTAAGTTTGGTTTCCATAAGTCACACAAGGAAATCAAGTGTAACATCTTTATCTCTCTATTATAGAATATTTGTTCTATAGTAGGTCTATCCTAACTTCTACTCACACAAATTACACTTGTTAACCTTTTCAAAATGGCCCTCTCCGAGGTTCATCTTAACCTAATTTGCCATTGTAAAAAGAATGTTAAAGGGGAACAGGTAGTCTCAGAACTACTCTATAAAGAAGTCAGTGGCTTTCAAACAGTTTTTAACCATAATCCATCATAAAAATACATTTTACATAGTGACACAGTACAAACATATGAATATATAAACAAAGTACACACATACACACAAACTTAATAGAACAATACTCCAATAAGTTATAAATCTAGGAATAAAAAAGAGAAGGAAGAGCCCAACCCAAAACTGACATATTATGCAGTTGATAATTACATTTACCTAAAATGTATTAACATAGTACAATGCTCACAATAAAAAATAAAATGAAGTATAGAAAATACAATAAAAAATTGTGTATAAGTGTGATCCCAATTTTTAATTCAATGTTATCTTGATAAATTCAGACTGTTAATACAATTTTTTATGACTCAAAAGGAAAAGATTGTTGTTAAAGTGGATGAGGTCCAAATCCTACTTATCTTGCAGAAAATGAACAGAAGAATAGCTTATCAAGGAAAAAGATGAAAAGCTCTATAAAATTATTTCAAAAGCCACAATTTCCTGGTAAATTCAGACTGTGTACACAATCAATTCACATTATTTAAAGTATGAGTCTTAATTAACAAGAATAGCAGCAGTAACAACAATTAAGTCTCTTACTGCCTACTAAAAAGAAATTTAGGACTGTGGTGATTCAGAATTTACTCCATACAACTAATGAGAAATATTCAGTTACTTTACTATTTATTTATTTATTTATTTATTTATTTATCTGAGCACATAGTATTCAATATTTTTTCCCACTAAGATATCCCTGACTCTTTAACAGGGCATGGAAATACTGAAGATAAATAAGAACAGCTCACAATTTAGTGGATGATCGACATTGGATATGATAAGCACAGCACTTGAGTGAACTTTAAGCACCACGGGGAAGGGATGCTAGGAGTCTTGGGTGAGTAGCAGAAGGTTCACAGAATGGCTGACTTTGGGATGAGTCTTAAAAAGTGTGCGGACTTTGCCAAGTAGACAAAAGAGAAGGGTGTTACCAAGAGAGAGTATAACAGGTTCAAAAGCCAAGAGATGGAAGAGAACGCTCCCACTTTAGGAACATATACAGTTCAGTATGGCCAAAATGTAGGATACTAGATGGAGGAGAATGGAAAGAAATGAAACAAGTGGGGGCAGGAGGACAAGGTGATTTTTATGCTGTTTTTAAGAGTTTGGGGTTCTCCTGGAGGTAAAGGAGAGACTATGAAAAGTTGGGGGCCGAGATGCACCAGATCTCATTTGCATTTCAGAAAGATTATTCCCAGTGAGTTTGAAGGCATGCAGAGTTAGAGACTAGGAGGTCTATTCGGGAGTTGGACTTGGGCTTGCAGACGTGTGTCGCTGTCAGACTGGCGCGGTAGAGAGAATTAGTGGAAACCTCGCCCTCAGCGATCCCCACGTCCAACTTGCAGACCCCCTCATGGCAACTGAGAGAAACGCTCTTTCGTGAGGTGAATGTGTTCCGTTTGCCAGCACTTTGACACAAAGAGAAGTACTGGCTTGATAGAAATAATTAATCCTCTTTTTCTGCCACTGGGATAAACAAAAAAGGAGAAAAAAGAAATAGATGTTATAAAAAAAAAAACAAAATCCAACGCAGATCAAAGGGGATGTAGCAGAGAACTCAGCAACTGCCACCCTTAAGCAAAAAAACAGTAAATGAAGAAATGAGTTTTGGCAGCCCAGCCAATGGGATATTAAAGAAATTAATCCAGGAGGGATGTAATGACCTGAAAAAAAAAAAATGATGAGCAAAGACCAGAAGGATCAGAAGAGAGAAAAAATGGAGCAGACGGGTAAGAACTATTTTCTTCTTTGTCTTATTTGAAGGACATCAGATTTAAGGTGTCGGCAAAGGTAGAAGAAACAATAAAGCTAGCCAAAGATTGATTTGGCAAAGTCATTTTAATTTCCTATTCTTCTTGTTAAGGCAGAGAATGGTGTTTTAATTTACTGTCATAACAAAGGAACCGGCTATTGATAAAGGCAGACTGGTTCAAGAATGGTGACATTCCAGGAGACTCAGGATGCATTTCCAGCTGAAGATTAGAGTTGCTTTTGAAGTTCAGACCTTTAATATACTCTGTGTTGATGGGTTTTATATTCTCTTTCTAGAAGAGTCTTTAGGGCAACAGGGAATTAAACTGAAATCATTCAATTCTTTCACTTGAGAGAATATTTCTATCCAGCCTGCCTAAAGTTAGTGAATGCTATAATAAGAAGTTGTTAATACTAAAGTATTTGGTGTTCATCTGATTTTTAAAATAATTTTCCATCTCGCTAGGTAGAGTCTTATCTTCTTCTAGTCCTGTGAGTTAAAAACAGGGAAGACAATCTTGGCGCTGCCCAGATGCCAATATTCCTGACGAAAGTCTTTCAGATAAACTGAAACAGCCACAAGGACAGGGCAGGATTTGTAGAGATTTTGAGTAATAGCTCCAGAGATTCAAATCCTCGCTTATTAACTGGTTTGTACATTTTACACACAATTTAATATCTGTTTCTTGGGCCTAAAGTGATGGTGCTCACCATGGGGGACTGAAAGCAGCCAATCAGTCTCAAATGTTTAAAACATGCAATCTTACCCATGGTTTTATGAATCAGGAAAATGTGTTACCAAAGTTCTGATTATTGAAGAAGTTGCAGAATAAAAATCAAATTAAGAAACCTTCAGATAATTTGACTTCATCAGTCAGTGCTGTGCTCCAGAATATGAAAAAAGGTACATAACATTGTATCCTCTTACCTTTACTAAAAATTAAACTATCTTTTGGTTTTAATACTCCCAATACTGGTTAAGTCTGCCATCTGATTTCTAAAATTTTAGTCTCCATCTTCCCAATCCTAGCCTCTCTGCTCCGGTTACTGCCACCACTGAAGAAAGTATTTCTACCCACTCCCTGAAAATCAAAGTAAGGGAGCAAATGCCAAGAGAGCTGCCTTTTACCATAAGTAGGCAAGGTGTGACCATAGTAGACAATGTCCCTAGGGACCTTGTCTTGTCATCTGGCCATAGTGAGAATTTTCTCAGCTTTCTAGGGGTTGGGGACTCTGACCCAGCTTTCAGCCAGAGCCTGCTGCAGGAGAGCTAATTACTAATGTGAAAAAAAAAGACTCGATTCAGGTCAGTGTTCCCTCAAACATTGTTTATATTTGATTTTAAATCCATACAATAGCAGAATTGACATTTGCAGCTCGCTACCACATTCATTTACAAGGCTTTATATTATTTTATTTTCAGGTTAGAAATGTTTGAGGAGGCATTTATCATTAAAGCCACGGCCTTTGCTCCTAGAGCTTTACCTTCCAAGTACAATAACAAAAACTGCTAATTAAAGGAGGGAAAACAACCAGGAGTGATCGCAAAGGGGCATTTCTTCCTCATCAGCATAGAACGACAGCCCAGCTCCGTGCAGTGCTCCATGAGGCTTAGTATTGGGAAGCTTTCTCTAACCACCAAGGGCATCCGCTTAATTCTGCTGTCTTTAGAACACGAGGAGGGGGAAAAAGGGCATTATTCTCTGGTATAATAATAAGCCAAGCTAGGCTAAGTTATGCACAAAAACAATTCCCAAATCTCTGTGATTGAATCCAGCAAAAGTTCATTCCGCACAGTCACAAAAACCACTGTGGGTCCAGGTAACACTCTGGAGCAACTTGCCCTCAGAGAGTGACTCAGTAATCTAGGCTGACGGAGGTGCCACTATCTTGTCAAGGTATCATCCAGACTATTGTCCTCCTTATTCAGTGTAGCACAGAAGAAGTAATTCAATGCTTCATTCAGGAAATAATGAATGATAGAGCTCACTGGCCAAACTAGTCACATGATCTCAACTAACTGTATGAGAGCAAGAAAACATCATTCTCCCAGAAATTAAATGAATAGAATCAGATGAGAGAGCAGTGAAGTCTACACATAATGTTTTACATATATGTGGTTGGTCCTTCCCAATTTATATAACATTTACATGCAGACTGGGAAGACTGTTTCTAATGAGGGGTTGATCCCTTTTTGATTTCAATAAACTTTAAAGTATCTCACAAATACTTCTATTTTCCTCTCCTCATTTCTTTGCTTTTGCATTGAAATGTGAATTTCTATTCTTACCAAATATCAGATAAATCAGTTGAGAAAGTTGATTTATTTCAACTGAGAATATTTTGATATGTTTAACATTGCTCTCAAAAATATATTTTGGTATACCTTGCCACCAACTACCACCCAGAAGACAATTTTATGAGCTCTCTGTTATAGACAAATAAAATTAGACTCTAAGGCAATGTGTTTCAAAAGGCCACTGAATTAGGAAAAGTTTGAATTAGCACCTTCCATTGTATCAATGAAGAAACTAAATTATAAAGAGGTTACGTGATTTGCCCTAGGTCACACACTAATTAGTGGCAGGGCCAGGATTCAACCAGATATCCTGGCTATACATTCAACTCTTAACCACAGTTGTAAATAGCCTCATGTACCAAAAGGAAAAAACCAAATATTGCTTTCTATTAAAGAGGGAGTTAAAGAGCACAAATTTGGACAGACAGACAGAGAGCATATGCTGGAGTGCATTCTGTGCCATGCAAACAAGGTTGAGTTAATCCTCTCAGCCAGAGGCCAGCAAGTTTTTTCTGTAAAACATCAGATGGTAAATAGTTTAGGTGTTCTCTTTCACAAATACTCAACTGTTCTTTATTGTTTTTGTCTACTTTCACATAATGGAAGAGTTGAGCTTTGTGTGTAGAAAATACATGATGGGCTAGATTTGGCCCATCGGCCATAGTTTTCCCTGCCCTGAGCAATGAGAGGCTTTGAAGAATTCTGATGGAACAAGGACATAATCAAATTTGTGGTGGGTGGGTGGTATTTGTAGTAGATGGATGGTGAGGGACAAGATTAGAAACAGGACATACTTTGGGATGGAACAAATTTGTGGTACCGGGGCTGGCCTGGTACAGATACCCACTAGACACTTGAGCATCCACGCATCCATGTCTGGGGCATAGGAGAGAGGTCTGCATGGGAAATAAGGGCTCAGAGTCAACAGCAAAAAGATAGACTTCAAGCTATGGGAGTAAATGAGATAGCTCCAGAAGGACTAAAGAAAATAATAGGCTGATGGGAGATTCATGATATCGATATTTAAATAAATATCAATATTTAAGGCTGTCATGGAAGAATAGACACCTGGAAAGAAGACCAAGAGAGGCACAGGAGCTCAACTTAAAAAAATGAGGAAGGAAAGTTTAAGAAGGATGGAGAGGTAAGTGGCAAATAGGGCAGGAAAACCAAATAAGATGACCATTCACGAGTCATGGGTGGCGGCAAAAAGAAGAGTTACGGCAGACTAGAGTGGAAGAACATCAACTTCCAGTAAGTTGAAGAGAAAAAAAATACAAAACAGGACTTTAGGTGAAAAGAATTTGTACATTGGTTGACAAGAAGAGCCCACATGGGCAGAAAAGAGGGACACTTCGAAAATGTAGGTAAGAAAGAGAGAGAACTCAATGGAACAAGGCTCCAGAGAGGTACACAGTAGACTGCAGAACACAGGAATGAACGTGGGCTTGCTCTAAGTATGAGGATGCAGAGCAGCAGGGGAATGCACAGGTGTATGCAGAGGATGGTATTCTGAGATGGAGAAGCAGAATGACGAGGAAATTCATAGCTGATGAGCCCCTATTTGGTCTGTGAGTAAGAAGTGACTTACATGCCTGTATAATCAGAGACCCAGCAAAGGTGGGGAACAGGGTTAATTCACAGGGTCAAACAGGCCACCAACCATCAGTACCTGGAAGTTAGGAAGTCCAAAGACTTTTATAAAGAAAGCGTAGGTATGAAAAAAGGCAACTCTACCACGTTTGTAAAACCCTGACTTAGGCTCCTCTTAGGGTAGTCCCACTGGCTCTTTGGTGTTTTTGATGTGTGGCCACCAGGTCCTACACGACAAGGTTGCTGCTCAGGCCAGGACAGTGCCTAAGATTTTATCATGAGCATGTGTTTCTGTGGAGCTGCAACATCTTCAGGTTGAGGATTCGCAGTCTAGAGGGGTTAGTTGACAACTAGCTGAGGACAAGAGGAGAGATCGGAGCACCAGGAGAGTGCGTGGATGGCTAGGACACTATTAATGAAGGAGAGTAAACTGCACTGAAGTCCAGCTTCATTTCCTTCACATGGAGACTCGTGCTGGCCTTGAGTGTAGGACTATAGTCACGCAGCTGTTGGCAACAGACACCACTAAAGCACTCCTCCGTTGCATCCTTATAATGTTCAGGAAAGTCAAGCTTGTGAAACAGAAAAATAAACATTATTTGTTGTCTATGAAGAGGAATTTTTAACAATATCCTGGAAAACAAGGCAAATGTGTGAGGAGAGATTCACCTTTCCAAGAATAGCAATTTTGAGAGAACAGTGCCATTGGTTTTTTTGGAGATTATGAAGACAAGGTGGTTTTCAGAGAAGAAGAGTATTCTCAGTAGGAATCTACTGTAGTGTTGGGATTACTGGGGAGTAGCATTCTAATGAAGGGGTGATGAGCATGCAATATGCAGTACAACTCTCCCACACAACCTACTGGGTGACTCGGGAGGGCAGAGTTGCATTCTGTCCCCTAGTCTGTAGTGTGGCTAGGGAGCAATGATGGGACCTTCCTGAAATGAAAAGTCCTGGCAGAGCCTCGGGCCTTTCATGCCTGAGCCCTCAGGCTACTCAGAATAGAATCGGTAGATGGAGATTAATCACAATGGGCTAGGAAAAGTCTCAGTGAAGAGGTGGTGCAGAGAAGCTCTTCTTCCCTCCCTCCCTCCCTCTCTCCCTCCCTCCTCCCTCCCTCCCTTCCTTCTTGTGCCCTGAGTGAGGTTTTCCTCACCCTTGACCTAGTTTCAATGTAAGCTCCTTGTGAAAATTTTCCCAATGCTCCTCCCACCTCCAACAGAATTGAGTGAGCCCACCTCTGTGTTTTCATTAAATGATGCCAATACTGCTAACTTAGCCACTCATTCTAGCAGGCTGTGAACGTGTCTTCCCTCCTCACCGGACTTGGAATATGCAAAGACTGGCTGTGACCTCCTCCTTCAGCATCTTCCCCATTTCCTAAGAAAGTGCCACACACCTAGAAGAAATAAAATAAACGTTTGTTGAACTGGAATACATATGGGAATTTGGCAAATCAAGAATATTTTTGAAATTTCAATTTCTTGGCTAATTAGACATAAAATAAGGAAAGTGGATGCATGGCGAATACCAAACTCTGAATCCTCTCCAAAATGTATAATAATGTGTGGAGCAGCAGGAATCTTTATTCTCTCCCTCTGAAAATATAATCAGAGCTACACTGACCAGAAGAATCATTCGCTCCATTCTTCCCAGCCTCCAGGTAGGTTATATTAAGTTATCTCTGAGAGATGAAAATCTATCTTTTATTTCAAATAAAGGAGATTGTAATTCCATCATTCTCGTATTTAAAAAGGCCTCAGTTAAGCACCTCACCGTGCTACCTACTCTAAAGTCCACATGGCACAAATGAATTGGGGATGGAGCTGAATGATATTTCTTTTGTTATAATTTTACAAATGAGAGAGAGAGAATTGACTTTATGTAATTTGAAATGAATAAAATGATTAAGTAGGGAATTCTTTTTCTACCTGAAGCATCAACTTCTAAGAACTTTAGCCTTGACCAAACTAAGTTTTAGATGTGAAACATGCTGGTAAAAAGACACAATACGGTGGCCCTCTAAGTCACTGTATATATAGTAGTACCTTCTAAATCACTCTTCCCTGTGCCTGAAATTTTAGGATGTGTGAAAGTAGCTACTTACTCCCTTTTTGTTGCCATGAGATCTGAATTTGTAGACATCAGTAGTCATTCATATTAATATTTAGAAGGAAACAAACTGGGGACCAGGAGGGAAAGAGAATGATAGAGTATGGATTGAGGCTATTGAGGGGAAACCTAAAGACACTTAGGGGATGAGGAAAAGCCAAAGGATACTGTGCTGCATCAGTGGATGGAGGAGGGGTCGGGTGTGGTGGCATCAGGGCACATGGCCAGTGCTCCAGCCTAGTAGGAGTGCAGGGAGGGCTCTCTGAGGGCTACCCTCATAGTTATCCCAAGGTCAAATACAGGTTCCCTCTATCTCCCCCATGTCTTTTTTTTCTGGGACTAAGGTCAGATTTTAGTAATGGACTTGTATAATTTGGAAGGCAAACAAAAATCAGAGAGGCATTAGATATTTGGAAAGAGAACCAAAAAGGGAAATAAACTATTTATTAGGATAAAATGATAGTGTTATAAGAGTAGAGTTTCCAAGATTCACTGAATTCAGACCCTAGTTCTGCCATTTACATGTGAATTGTACAAGTAATTTTTCTTTAAACTCTGCTCTCCTCATCCATAATGAGAATAATGGTATCTCTCTTAAGGGTCTTATGAAGATTAAATAAAATAATAAATATCTGTGATATAGCATGTGCTCATTTAATGGCAGTTATTATATTATTTGTAACAATGAAAAACACGTAAGAAGGAGATCTTGTAACAGATAAATAACAAATTAATTGTAGAGCATATTATTACTGCTTTGAGATATGTAAAATAGCATTGGTAATATGTGTTTTGTTTCTCTATTTCAGTAAGAGTAAAATATAGATAGGAGAGTCTTCTTAACTTTACCTGTAACCTTTATTTCTCTACAAGGTCCTGTTTTCCTCAGATGGGAATGCCACAATGAGGGTGTAGTGCATGCAGGGGTGCTCAGCCAGACCCACCCTGGTCAGACCAAACACTCATTCCAGCTGCTAGGCCTGTTGGCAGCTGAAGGCTCCCAGCTGAGTTCCTTGGCAGGAGAGAGCTGCCCTCAGTCATAGAGAGCCACCTTACTCAAGGTCGTGTTCCTCTCCAGGACAGCAAGCCTCTGCAACTGTTTGATGTCCCTTCTGGTTACAAAGACCCAGTCCCTTTACCTCCCTTTGGGACAACTCTGCAGGATTTCACTTGGAGTCAGCAGAGGCCTTTGTCAGGACTGCACCCCTGGGAACTTGTCCCTCTGCCCTGTGGGCTTCCTTAACTTCCCCCAGGGAATGACCCTGAGAGCACTTCCCAGGCTCCATCTCAGAGCTATTACCCTGGACCCAACCTGCCACAGAGGGTTTCAGAAAAATAAATATTGTCATTGGAGAGAAACCACCAAGACTCCAGAGAGGAAAGTGAGAAGAATTTAGGGAGCGATGGGTGGCCAGCCTCCTGCAGGGGTCACTGAATATGACTGAAAACTTTGTGAAGGAATTGGACATGGGCCAAGAGGAGAGTGGCAGAGGATGGAATGCAGAGTGGCTTGGCATGAGTGTGGAAGATCTCAGAATCAAGAAAGTCCCAGAGAACAGTCCAAGTCTATGACAGAAATACAGACTGAGAGAGAGAGAGGCCAGAGTACCCTCCACCTGTCATGGCCATATCAGCGTGATGAAATGCCAAGTAACATAGGTTACCACCATTCAAACACATGATTGAACAACACTTCTCTTCTTAGGAGTCTTCCCTCAACTCTGGACTACAAATTAAAGAGAAGATGAAATTTATCTGATCCAAGTTCTCTTTTTCCCCTGGGCCTAAGGGTTTTCATAACAATACCTAGTCCCCTTTCAGCTTCTGTCTACAGACAGACTAGAAGCTGTTTGTTTTGGCCTCTACGGCTGGTCAAACCACTCTTTTCATTCTAAACTTTTATGTTATAGCAAAGAGTTGTGAAGAGTCGCTCAACTCTGTGAACTCTGGCATATAGCTCAAAGGCCATAAACAGGCTGTGCCACCATGTCTGTGCTATTTTAAAAGGGCAGGTTTTATACCTTACTGTAAAAATACTTGCCAGGTGTGCTGTAAACACGAGTGTTTGAGGGTTTCCTGGCCTGGCCTTTGTAATTTTTTATTTATTGAGTATTTTATTATTTCTAGCTAATGGTAGAATTGTGTTTCTGGTTGTACTTTGAGGTAGTGGTGAGTTTGATAAAAGCTGTGTACTTCCCCTAGAAATTAATGATCAGTCTCACCTGGCAGTTCTAGGGAGCCTCCTATAAATAAATTCAATGAAGGCTTTTGTCCCCCTTTTCCAGGCAGCGAGGCATTTTTTCCTTCTCCTCACCCCATCATAATGGCTTTAAGTTATTAAGAAATCATCAACACCTGCATTATTCAAGAGCAGTGACAGATCGTTCTCCCATCAATTAATGCCATTGAGCGAGTACTAGAAACCACTGAGAATAGGAGAGTGGGGAAAAGGAGTCTGCTTGGAACCACTGTTGCCTACATCTGAGAATTGAAAGATCAGAGCCAGCTTCCAGGCCACTTCCCCTCCCTCCCTCCATTGTCCCCGGTAGGGCTTCCAGGGGCCTACCTCAGTCAGGAAGCCTGGAGATGAGTGCAGCTGGCTGGTGCCCCATCTCCGACACTTCAGGCCTGGATGGTCTCCACCTCTCCTTGCACCAGCCACAGATACAGAAGAGAGCAGAAGATAGAGCTGGTCACCCATGAGTAAGTCCACACTTGCTGAAATGTGGGAAGCATGTGTATTAGTTTTCTAGGGCTGCTGTAACTAAGTACCACAAACTGGGCGGCCTCAGACAACAGAATTTTATTGTCTTACAGGTCTGGAAGCCAGAAGTCTAAAATCCAGGTTTAGGCAGGGCCATGTTCCCTCTAAAGGCACCAGTACTACTGAGAATCTCTTCTGGGCCCTTCTCCTTGTAGATGATTTGTAGCTCTGGCTTATAGATAGTCATCTTCTTCCTGTGTCTTTTCACATTGTCTTCCCTCTGTGCGTGCAAATTTCCCCTCTTAATAAGGACACCGGTCATATTAGCATAGGACCCACACGAATGACCTCATTTAACTTGATCACCCCTGAATAAGACCCTATTTCCATGAAAGGTCAAATTCTGAAGTATTGGGGGTTAATGTTAAGGTTAAATGTTAAGGTTCTCCCTTTCTATAGAAAGAAAACTTTAGGAGTACGGCCCACAGGTATTACTTAAAGTACTGTCTAAAACCCCGAAGAACTATCTAGGCATCCTTCCCAGGTGCCTGCGGAGGCAGGAGGCGTGGCAAACAGTGACAAGCAAATTGGGTAGAGTTGGATCTTATCTTCCAGCCAATCTAAATAGAGATCTATTATTTCCAAGTTCTTCTACATTTGTATTTTCCAGAGAGAAGGTCTTTTCCCCTTCCTTTAATAATAATAATAATAATAAAAAGTCACTGTTCAAGTCAATAGATTACGTGGGTCATGGAAGCAAATTACAGAGCTGATACAATGGATCTAAAAAAAGAAAAAAGAAATTGCAAATGTAATCAGATTTGAACAAGCTTTGGAAATGGTCCCTGTCTCACAGCACCGAAGGTATTTTTTCTAAACCATTGGTTGCTTTCAACAACCCCATTACGAAACAGACTAAAAGTGAGAAAAGCAAATTCAGCAGCAACTTATCTTGTCAGGACAAAGAAACCTTCTCACCAGAAAGCTGTTTTGAGAGAAATATTCAATACCAAATAATCCTCTTTGAATTCTGCCACTCCTAGAAGTCTTAGATAGAGGGACTTGTGAAAGAAATTGTGCTGGGAGGGGCGACGGAGAGTGCAGGGGAGATGAGCGAACGGTCTTCATTGCTTCCTACCTAGATAAACAGAAAAGAGTTCTGCAGCTTTTACTGTAATGAAAATCATAGGATTCTAGACCTCTGACTTTTAATATCATATGTGAACCTCTTATAATACAATATCACTGAAGCCTTTACCTGCCCAACCAGTGAAAGAGACAGTCCAGTATGGAAATCCCGAAGGTCTTGCTTAGCACATAATAAGTACTCAGTTAACACAAACATTTTATCGTCTCTTTGTAAGGTGATCCATATGTCTGAGTTTCCCTGGACAGCCCCAGTTTACACTTGTTGCCTCAGTACAAATATTTATAAAGTCTGCTTTCACATTCAAAAATGACCCAGTTTAGATAATAAAGTCTATCCCCTTTGATAAGCAACCTTGGGAAAAATCTGTGACTATCTCACCACTGAGGTTTCTTTTATTTTTGGAAAGGATATCTGAAATTGCATTTAGGATTTAATTTGGGGGGAAATCATTTTCTTCAATATTAGACATGAGCACTTTTTGTAATGTGATGTTAGACATGTATTTAGGGGTTGTTTTTTTTTAATAAATTAACTTTCCAGAGCAGTTCTATCAACCGGCAAATGTTTACTGTCCACTAAATGCAAAATAACTTTACATCCAGTCCCAGTCAATATTCAGAAACATACTTGAAAGCTCTCACTTGATTGAAAAAAATATTCTTCCTCTGCTCATTAAGTTAATTTTATAAGCCTTTTTAATTTGGAAATATATGAAGACTTTACATTGATATGTAGATGAAGCAGCCATCCAGACTGGAAAAGACACCAGGCCAGGCCTTTAGAGACTTGGGTTCTCTGCCCAGCTGCTAATTAGCCACAGGATGCTAGGAAGGCATCTTCACCTCACTGAGTCCTGGTTTCCTCATCCGTAAAATGAGAGAGTTGGATAAGATTATCTGTGGGGCTCCTTTTAGCTCTAAAATTCTATGATCTGATGAACCATCTCTTTTCAATTGATTAAAATGAGTGTTAAGAGATTTCCTAAAGTAAACAAGTCAGGCATCATTCCAAGTTGTTTTCCCATTTTTCTTTTCATTCAATTTTCCATCTCAGAGCATTTGGAGGGACACAAAGTAAATATTTCTGAATTGTCATTTAGAAATGACACCTGAAATCTTCCACATTTACAATGCCTAGCACATCGCTATTTTAAAGTTATTTAGACAGAAAATTTAAAAGGAAATAGAGTCTGTACAAAAGGTGACTTACTTGTAGCCATGGAGAGTTTCAACAACCTTTTAGTTTGTTATCTTACAGCTTGTAATTTGGAAAAATATCAAAACAAAGGGTGACTGATGGAAAAATAAACTCTAATATTCCCACCACCAAGGGACGGGTCAGCCCACACCAGTTTAATGTCACTGGTGAGCTAGCCCCTTCGGGGCTGGTCACAGTTGCTCAGCATCAAATGACCTCATTTGTTGACTCAGTAGTTTAAAAGAAGCATTCTGTTTCCCATGCTGTGCTTCAGTGTGCTCTATCTACTCCGTAGGGGTTACTGTGGCAAAATATTTCCACCCAGTGCAGCATTCTGGCACAAGTAACTTCCTTCAGAGCAAAACTCCTAGTCAATTTATGGCCAACCAAATATTTATTTTCAGAGAGGGGAAAGAAGGAACAGAGGGAGAGAAACTTCGATGTGGGAGAGAAACATCAATCAGTTGCCTCACTTACCTCTCATAAGCCACACCAGTCAGAGCAAAGTAATTTACATTTTTAAAAGTATTTTAACATCATTAAAAAAATCTGCAACTCAAACCTTGATAGAATCCAAAAGGAATTTGCTGTCTTTTTTGTTTTTTTGTTTTTTATTGTCATGTTTGTTATTTCTTAATATAGCTTGGTAGGGAAAGGGGCAGGAGGTAGGGGATAAAAAATAGTATTTACAATAAAAGAACGATCTTAGTATAAAATTTTAAAATAAATGAGATAAAGTGGATGGAAGCATTAAAAATCGACATGTGCCACAGAAAGCAGGTGTGGGAAGAGAAGAAGGAACAACAGTTTGCCTTCAGTGGAAGAACCAAGTGAAGTTATCCTCAAAGACATTCATTAGAAGTGGGCCCTCATACTCCCTTGTAAGCTCAAGTTGAGAACTTGGGACTCTTTTGAAAGCACTAATACATGTCTATTACTTGTCAGGAACAACTGACTTTCATTTTGTTCATTCAGAACAAAATGAAATTGCAAGGCCCCTTGCTCAGTAATTATGAAGATGACAACAGCAGAGCATTAAACCAAGAACAAGGCCCTGTGACACCGGACAGGTCGCATGCTCATAAAGTTGAGCCTGGCACCAGGCATATCCACACCCACATAGCTCCCATTCTCTAACTAAATAGTACAACAACCCAGGAAATATGTACCATTATCTAGGCTTTATAGATGAGGCCATTGAAGATGAGAGTTTTACTCAAGGTCAATAGCTTGTTAGAGCTCAGATCCACTTCCAACAGGCCTAGTGCTTTCCACTACCCCAGCCACACTTAGCCTCCTGCAGTATACAGAGGCCAGTGAAACACGTAGTGTTATTGCTGAATTTTCAGGAATTATACTATCCCTCCATCAGATAAGACTTGATCGTGCCCTACCTGTTTTATTTGTGCTTTGCTTGTAGTTTTTGTCAGAAAACACTAGCTAAATGAATAAGTAGAGAAACATGAAATTCATTAAATTAATAGTATACTTTGGTAAGTCATTTTATGTTTTGAAAGCAATTGTCACATTTTGAATACATTTTGAATTCTTTTTTTAGGGGTTGTTAATGCTGGGTGTTTTAACTTATTCTTTTACTTAAAAAATCCTGGCAATCTGCACCTAACATAGTACCTGACGAGAAAACTAGAGAAAAACACAGCAGGGTAATAAGTGAAACAACACTTATGGGTGTGGACAGGCTCAGCAAAGAAACAGAAATAGTCAGACTGAAGACTTGGGAAAGGTTTTCAAAGAACAAGATGCTTTCAAAGGTGAGTAAAGGTACTTAGATGAAGAGCTGTGGGAGAAAATTGTAGAAGTAGGAACAAACGTTGCAAAGGCATATGAATTACTAAATGGCAAGCACAGAGAAAGGATGCATATGTGAAGTGGTGGGAGACAGAATGACTAAGACAGATGGGGGCAGACCATCAAAGGACCTGGAATGCAAAGCCCAGGGTGCTGGCTTTCTCCTAAAAGCTTAAAGGAGTCATTCTAGGAGCCAATTGGCATTCCTATGAGAAAAGCCATTGCTTTCAATAAGAAGACACTTAGAAATGGGAATCTTAGTCTTCATAGTGAAAACCTGGCCCTAATCTTTCCAGCTACATTCACCTCAATTCTCCATAACAGTTGTCTCAACAAATGTCCCAAGGGTTCTGAAAATGAGAAGAAACACACTTCATGGAATTCTTATAAGAATTTACTCTATGCCTGAATGCCTACCTATAACCCCTGTTTTGGTATCGCCAGTCCCACCAGCCCCACCATGCACTTATAGACACACGATCAGCCTTGTATGGTGGAGGACCTTCAGGTCCTGAAGGATCCAGTCTCTTGGAAACCATACTTTCTGTGGCAATTCTGTGGGCTTAGGAAACTCTAAATCACTTTCCATGCATTTAATTAGCCTCCATCCTTCCATTTTAACCTATTAGTTATTTTTCAGTCTGAATCCCTCAATATCTTGCTATCACCACCCTTCAGGGCTTTGTCCTGGACAACCACATAGCCTCCTATCTGACCTCCAGCCTTAGCTCTCCTGTGCTCAAATTCACCCTGTAGCCAGCTGTCTGAATAACATACATAAAGCATAAATCTGACCACTTCTATTTTCTGCTTAAGATCTTCTTCATCCTCTACTTGACGAAGCCCAAGTACATTGACATGGCACGTAAGTCCACGCATAACTAACTCCTACCTACCTCCTGGCCTTGATCATCTCCCTACCTCTCTGTCTGCATCTCTCGGTGACATGAAACTGCTTATGATTCCTGCATGCACTACACGTTTCATCTTCCCATGTTTTTCTCATCCATTCCCCCTGCCTAAAACTTACTCTTAACATTATTTTCCTGGATTATCCTGACTCATTTTTTAAAAGTTGATTTACTTGCCATCTCCTCCAGAAAACTACCTTTTACTCTCCCAGCCCCACTGGTAGACCTCTCTCCTCTATGATCCCATAAATACTCTTCACACACACCTTCCTAAAGTACATCATCACTATCATTTATAAATCTATGTCCCTTTTGGACTATGGATTCTTCAGGACTCTAGCCATATCGTATGTAGTGTTCCACGAGTGAACAGAATGCCCATACCCTCTGATATGTCTGTGTGTGTTTATTGTGGTTTTCCAAGTTGGAGTCCAAGATGGAAAGGAAGAAACAAGGTAAGATAGGTAGAAATAAATGTCCAGTGATCATAAAGGGCCTTAGAAAAATGACTTCCTCTTGTTTTTTTCCCTGCTGCTCAGATCTAGAGCACTAAATTAATAAAGAAATACCACGGAAATTCACAGGAAAGAAGGATGTGATTCTTACTCTATCAGAGAAGAAGTTTTCAACATAATCACCACCTCTCATGAAAATCTGAAAGCATTAGAAGTTAGTTTTCTACTGTCTTTGGACAAGGTATGCCCCATGAGGCAACTTTAACAAAATTGGCGAGACATTGGCAGCCCTGATGTGTCTTCCTTTCTGTGCCTAATTAAATTGTTCAAGGAACCATCCATTGTGAGATGTTAAGAAAGCCAGGAATGTAAAGACTTTTTTTTTTTTTTGTCTTCTTTTAAGTATAGCTCAGGACTAATTTGAGGATGAGAAACAATTCCAGTGCCTTGCACACTGCAATCCACATTGCCACTCCTAGCAGCCCCAGTTCAACGCAGTTAGAAGTCAATTAAGGGAGGCCCAGGATTAAGACATCGTGGAGGCTGAATTATCTCATGCCAGCAGGAACGTGTCGTTCCTTCAGTTCAGGTTCATGGTCTTTGGAGAAGTGGTTTCAAAAAGGAAAGAAAATATAGACAACTGTGGACTGTTAATTTCTGCAAGCCAAGGAAATAGAAAAGATTCCATCGTAAATAGATAGCCAGCTCTTCAATATTTCTCAATTAATAAGTTTATTTTTATACACTTCAAGTACAAATTTCAGGGCTCCAGGATCATTTGGAGAAGCTAAAAATACCAAAACATGGAATAAAGCATAACATCCTGCAGTTCCTTCCATATGTTTTATTTTATTTTCCTGTTTATGGGATAAAATAAGTGAAATAAAAGGAAAAGTTCAATTACAAGAAATAAAGTGTCAGAAATGAAGTTCACAGCAAATTTCTGGACTTGGAGTCATGTAACATGTTTCTATGATATGACTGTATGTTTTCTGTGCAATAAAATAATTCCAACAATAAAAACCATTAGTATGCAGTGTTCTACAATTTTCTCGAGGAGTTCTGCAGGAGTTGGCATGCACTTGATAAATGTACTACCAAACCCCAAGCTCCTATGCAGAGACATGTGGCTTCACGTGGAAAAGCCTTTTGCACACCTGCAGTAATCAAGCAAAAGCATAATGGGAGACAAGGGGGTTGGGAGATACACACCCTTCTCTCTTTAGATGAATACTGAAGCGTTAATGAGGCCTCATATACAGAAAGGCAGTATTGTCATTTGCTGACTTTACCCACCCATGTTTTTTAGTAACTATCACTTTGGAGATCCATGACTCTTCAAATACACATAAAGGGAAAAAGTCACATCCTGACTTACTGCAAAATTAAAAATTACGACGTAGCCTTTAAAATGACTGTGTTGTTCTTATAGTAAGAAGGCATCTGTCAGTCAATATTCACTAAGCAAATTACTTATGATGACTTTTCATACTGGGCTGAAAAAATAAAGGCGATGTGAATTCATATCTAAGCCTTACACTGGAGTGTCCATGCCAGCAAAATCCCTTCACAGGGTCTTTTATGCATCGCTCACATTTAAAGCAGATTGAATTAAAGCTGCCTGGTTGTGATCAGGGCAGGAGCCCTCAGCACAGCTCTGCACACACCTGCTGCTCACCTTGTGAGCACATCCGGGGAATCACCTCTCTGAACTCCAGCAAGAGAAAAATCACTGTACATGTTACACAATAATTTCATGAGATAAATTTTACATCCCTAGTTTTTAAATGTTAGCAGAATATTATTTCTTTCCCTTGGTCTTGCTAGCGTGCCTTGACTTGAGCCAACTACCTCCAAGACTCTACAGCCCAGGAAATGCAGCAATTGGCATGAAGTCAATTCCCGTGAGGTAATCACCCTCCTACCAGCTCACTCTTGCATCATGAAGTGACGGTCTTCTCACGGAATACACAAGACAGACCTGGAAGGGACATTCCTTCCTTCAGAATTTGAATAGCCCTTGGAAAGAAGAGTAAGAATGTGGATTTAAAGGAAAGAATCCTCTTCTTGTTACATACCATTCCAGCTTCTAGAATTTTCCCTTGAGGTGATTTCCCTGAGGCCCTCAGTAAATAAAGCAGTGCCCTGTCAGAGCCCACAAATATGAACAGGGCCTTCCTCATCACTGTCCATTCTATATCATTTCCCCTTCACACTACCACTGCCCATCCTTCCGCCTGCAAAGACTGTTGATAGTCTGAATTCCTCTCACTGGAGGAAATCCTGACCATGTGGTAAGTCTGTGAGGAGCTAAAATTAGGTCAAAGTATCCTAACACAACTCTGAAGGAATATGCAAAGGGCGAGTCTAAGCCACTATATGTCCAAATTGCTAAAAGCCCAAGCCAGGAAAACTTAATAGCAATGCTAAGTTCAAAGGGAAGAGTAGGTTGCAAAGGGGAAATAAAATCAGAGGTCAGGAACCAGGAGGAAAGGGGAGTGGAGCAGAATCAGATCAGGAAATAAGCAAGATGACCCCAGGCCATTGTTCTGACTCTCCCTGGCCTCGGTGACTCATCCATTTGGTTACTAGACCCACTGATGGGCCTGGGCACTGGCTGAAAAGTTCATAGTTGGAGCCAATATGCCCTGCTTTCAAAAACCCTTAATTATATTCTTTATCTATTTATTTTTTAAGCTGTTACCTGTTCAAGTAACAGGTAGTTCTTTACTACCCATTGAGAATCTAACAGTGAAACAGATGGAAAATTTGGTCCCCTCTGATTCCTAAGGTCAGTGGTTAAAGGCCAAGTCTCCTCTCCCTGTTGGGAGCAAAAAAGGGTAAAAGGGGGACAGTGGATGCTATGATATACCTAAGCTACCTAAAAGTTGTTTTTCTGATATTCTTTTACTTTCAAACTCTGTGTTTCCAAACAGAGGAATAAGAGCTTCCAGTACATAAAAATCATTCATGCAGCATCAGTCTAAACCCTGAACTAACTGGTGTAGAAGTCACAAAACTTGTTAAATACAGTCACTGCTCTAAAGGTTTTTACAATCTCAGTAGAAAGGTAGAAAATTTATATATGAAGCTGCAAATGTAGGTGGATTTTAGTTGGTCCTAGCCGAGACATCATGTCTCTACCCTACATAGTGTCTGATGAGCTCTCTCCAATCTCTAGGGCCTCAACTGGGACAGCTGGTGAGATTGTATTGGTTAGACCTTCCTCTCCACAGGAAAAAGAGGACAGGAATGTTCATAGAGTGGGCACATTCCACGAGGGGAAAAGCAGAGGAGAGGCTGAAAGGCCTCTGAAGGCTTAAATTTAAAACTTGCACATTGTACTGTCACATTCTGATGGTCAAATCAAGTCCTGAGCCAGCCACAATTTAAGAGGTGGAGGCACCATCTCCATCTCTTTATGTGACAAGCCACAAAAAATTTTGGCCATATTTAATACTGTAGTCACCACTGGCTATACTTATTTGTATTCCTCCTACGTGTCAAGTGAATTCACCCTCTCCAAGGCTGCCTAAGAGTCTCATCCGATGTTATCAAACTCAGAGTCCAATATCTCGGAACTGTATCTAGTGCAGCTGCGAATGAGGTCCTTCGGATGCAGCTTTTTGCAGTTGGCTTCTTTTAATACAGAAATCTGTGAACTAAACTAAGAACTTTTTTTGCGCCCTCCATCATGTACTCAAAATGCAATGGCAGGATGACAACAAGATAATCACAACCCACATTTCCATTCAAAAGAAGAGAAAGGGGAAGCACATCAGAACCATTGGTCCATAGCAATTCAAGAGTCCAGTCATGTATACATTAACTTCACATTTACTTCTTATAGTTCAATGGGTCAACAGCTGTTGATCTGGCTGATCAGCATACTGATCTGCCTATAATCGTTGCTGAAAATATTACTAGACTAAAGAGGTCTGTTTGCCTGAGACCAATAAAACAGGAACAGAAATTGCAGCAAACAAAGTAAGGGTTTATTTTCTTTGTAGTTTACGAAAGACGGGTGAGCTAATGCTCAAAGACTTGGTTCTCCAGTGGCTTCTGAGGTGTGGGATATATAGGAGAAAAATCATTAATCAAGGTGACTAGGGGAATTAGGGTCATGGTCAAGGTTGTGATCTCTACTGATTGGTTGGTGCAAGAGTAGGGAGTACTTGATGGGTGCATCTGGTCCTGATGTCAGCCATGATGTCGCTTCATCTGGCTTCACCTCTTTTCTGGGCCTGGAGCTGAAATACAACTGAGCTACCTAGGGCCCCACCAAGCGGCTCCTCATTAAAACAAAAGATACTCCTATCACCCTTATCACTTAGGAAATCCCAAGGGCTTTAGGAGCTCTGTGCCAGAAACTAAGGATAAAGAGCAAATATTTTTTCTTATTATATTACACTACTACATATTGGGAGAGGAGGGGTTTTTTTTAATAATGTTCCCATGCTTTGTGATACAAGCACACAGAAAACTATAATAACCCAGTATAGGTGGGACGGCTAGTAGGACAGACCCTTCATGAGTGAAGAGCTAGACCCCCTCCCACAATCAGGCAAAAACTATGATGAGTTAAGGTACTCATTTGGAGCAAAGGGATTATGACATGGTTACCAGAAGATGGAAGTTATAAATACTAGCTGTGACCATGTGACCACTTGCAGAAAAGATTTTTGTACTTATTAGTATTTCTTCCTTAAATGATAGGAGATATATATATATATATATAACCTATCTGATTTCTATGCTATCTCACATGAAATATGTTTATAATGGTTAACAATATGTATCAATATTCAAGTTACAGGATACAAAGGATGAATATCATTGAGATATGAGGAGAATAAGCACCCTATAAAGGGAATAAATTGACAGGTGAGAATGCTATTTTGGGGAATGGGTTACAGCATTTTTAATTGTGCCATGTCAAGCAGAAGCATGACTTAACTCTCGTTACTTGGAAGTTAAAGATACTTAAAAAGGAACATATGGATGCCAAGTTATCAGGGTGTGGACTGTGCTGGACTGTTCGCTCATTAGCTATTTAACCTGAGAACTACTTTTCCTGGAATCCCTCCCTCCTCTATGATTCAAGGCAAGAGTTGGCCAAAGGAAGAACTGAATGAGAATCAGCATCCGTTACTCTCAAACCTTTCCACAGTTAGATGAGGTGACAGACCGACCAGAGGTGCTGGGAGGCCCCCACTTGTCCACATTCTTCTCCAGCTCGGGTCCAGCTCTCCCCGACAGGTGGCACTGTTTTCCATAGCCACCCCAGGCCTACCACCAAATACTTGGTGACAGAACCACGGAGATACTACCCACTCAGAGGCAGTGGCTTCCCAGCGGTCTCTCTGTGTTGTCTCCCTTCGAGTCCTACTTTGGCAGCTGGACATGGTAGACTCCTCAGATTTCCTTCTCAGATTGTCCACCCAGCCCCGTGCTTCTGGATGAACGGTTATTGATTCTTCAATTGCCCAGCTCTCCCTTGGGGACTTTAATCCCTCAGAGCTCCTGCAATGTAAAGCCTCATTTCTGTAATAAATCTCTTATTTCCTAATACAATAGCTCTGTTTCTCTGACTGAACCCCAACAGAATCAAGATACATCAAAATAAGACATTACAGGGTAAGGTCCTGAGGAAAATCTTCTACATGGGGTTGCTCTTAAAGAGGAATACTTATCCCCACTCCTGATGTTTCTTTCCATGTAGGGAGAGCTCCACCACTGAAACCCTCCTGGCCTCTCTCCACCCCCAGTCTCACTCACCAAATGATGAGCTTGGGAAGAGGAAGTGGGACTGTTCCTTCCTCTTCCCTTCGGAGGAAGGTTGCCCCCCCCCCACCCAGGGCACACACCCTACCGCTCTGATGGGCCAGCTCTGCCTGTGACAAAGTGGGTGTGTTCTTCTGATTATGGATTATGAGATCCACTTGCCACATTCTCCAGCTTTATCAGAATAAGGATTATATTTTGGGCTTCATCTGTCTTCTTCATGTATATTTCTCCATGGGTTCAGAACTCAGCAGGAGGAGTGTTTAATTATTGGGCTCCCTGGAATGCCAGAACACATTATTCAAGGCGAGCTGCCTAAAAAAGCTTTCCACCATCTCTGGAAAGAAGTAATGGGAATGGAGTAAAAGAGAAATGAGAAGGCAGGCGCAGGAAATGGTGTGAGCAAAGAAAAGATTCAGTAGGCAGGAGAAGGAACATTGGGTTGAAGATTAAGACTAAGTTTTCAAGTAAATGAGAAATAACAAGGGATGGAGTTTGACAAGGGACAGGAAAGTGAGGCAGCCAGTGAAGGACCTTAAAGACTAAACGTAAGTGTTTTGGGTTATTGTTGCTGTTGTTTGTTTGTTTTATCCTCACCCAAGGATATGTTTACTGATTTTAGAGAGAGAGGAAGGGAGAGAGAGACCTCAATCATTTGCCTCCCATATGCACACCCTGACCAGGAATCAAGCCCCCAACCATTTTTTGACATACAGGATGATACTCTGACCAACTGAGCCACCAAGCCAGGGCTAAATTTAAATTTTTAATGATAGTTATTTTAATTTTGTTTTGACTAGTATGCTTCCTCCTGATATTAAATTATATGATCATCTTTAATTCCAATTTAATGAGATATTCAATAGGCTCTTTTCCTGCTTATATATGCTTCTTAATAACTAAATCAGAGAAAGGAACTACCCATAGTAATAATGGTCCTATAATCTTATTTATAAGGATCTCTTCCAACACCCTTACTTTATTTGACTTCACTTAGAACACATTTTGCAGTCTTAGATACTAAAAATATTTGCCAGGAGTAAAATCCCTTTCCAGTACTAGAAAAAATTATTTCATGGTGCTTTACTAAGGAAGACAAAGGAGAGAAAGAGACAGCATGATAGAAACATTTTACCCTGGCTCAGTATTTGTCAAGAATTTAACCAATGAATTGTATCTCAGTGTCTCAGTTCATCCATGTGTTATGCATCACACTGTTGGAAAATGTACCAGTATTTCCCTTTGGTCCCCTTCCTATTCTGCCCCTCCCACTTCCTACATTTTAAATTCATTTTTCTTTCTGTTCTAGGCCTAATGAGACTGTGATCAATGTATCTCAAACTGACCCTGTCTTCAAGTCTTCAATCATACCTTCACTGTCTAATCCACTACACTCTCCTCTTTGTCAACTGATGGATTTATTTAGTTAAGAAAACTAAAAATACAGTCACGCCTCAGCTCCACAAACAGGCCTCTGGTTTGATTTTCTTTATTTTATGAAATCCAGCCAACCACGGAAACTAAACTGTGCCTTCACAGAATCTGTCTCTGGGCTGCTAATATTTGTTTCTTTTGTGAAAGCATTTTATAGTCTGCCTCTTTCTTCGCACGTCACTCCCTGAGTGGTGTACTCTGCCGGGCTGCTTTCCTGAGGGTACAGTTCTGAGGGCAGATCTTGAAAGCTCTATTCCTAAGCAGATTCTTGCATGAATTAAGTGCTCACGGTCCCTCTCTCCTCAACAGATGGGGGCTCCGCACCAGGGGGGGGGGGGGGGGGGCTGGCATGGGCAGCTCAGACACCAGCTGTGCCCTGCCCACCAATCAGCCTAGTGACTGAGGACGGGGCACAGGTGCCGTGACTGCAAACCTAAGAAGACCCTTCCAGGCTGCCATTCTGTAGTTATACCAACTTCACATTCGGTCTTAAAGGCCTTTGTCAGCACACTATTTCATGATTTGGACAAAATGCTTGTTCAAATACTTCTATGTACTTGTACTTATATAACAAGTACATAAAGGTACAAAGGGTAACCTTGTTGAAGGTCACCCTTTTCTTTTCTTTCTTTTTAGCTCTGTTTTTGAGATGCAGAGTCTGCACTTTTGATAATTCAGTTACTCACCTTAGCTGGCATGACACACGTGAGTGGCTTGTTGGGGCAGCCTCATGCTTCTTTCTCCAGCGCCACTTCCTCGACCTCCTGATTCTGCTCCAACCCCTGTCACCACCGCTGTGCAGATCTCCATCCAGGGCCCCCACGATGCCATCTCCTCGACCACTGCCCTTATCTCTTGCTACTTCTACCATCGTGTTCCATCCTCTCTGGGCTACAGAGCATCCTATTACATGGCGGTGTACTCCAGAACACACTGCGATTACTTCCATTCTTTATTTCCTTGCCTAACGCCTTTCTTCTATCTTTACAGTAACTCACCCCTGCACCTATACCTACAATATCCACCACCAAGATGATCTCAGATTCCTTGGGCCACCAACCTTCCCAGGTGACTTTGCTTCAAGTCTACTTCCCAAGGATGGCCTTTGCCTCCTGAAAAGAAAATGGAAGTTTCATCTTACTAATCCAATTTAAATGAAATATGCTCCAAAGTGGTCAATTCCAATGAAATCAGTCTCTTTTTTATCATTTGTAGCTCACTGCCTTGATAAACAGTTATTCACATTTGCAAAAGGGGAAGAATCAAGTAAAGCCTAATTGAATTCTGAAACCACTTGGGAAACCTAGTCCTAGCTGTGAGAATGTTAACACGGGGAAAGGCACACTAAGAAAATCATTTGTGTAGTAGGCACACTGTATATTTTATCTGGAGATTCCTGGGCAAGGTTCATGAGACACACCATTCTTGGGTCACACAAGTCGTGCTCACTTTCCATTAAGAGTAAAACGCATCTTCCATCCGCAGTACTTTTCAGTATTTTCAAGAAAATAGCTGTCTTGTTGCTGCCTCGACACTCAACCAGGAAGACAATCAAAATTTAATTTTTAAAAAAAGCTGCATGGGGAATAATGGGGAGGATGGGGTTCTTAACTCTTTAAATAATCTGTATTGCATTGTTTCAATGTAATTGCAACTAGCAAAAGAGGAAAGATGGGGACTATCTCATCCCACTTTCAAAAATTACCACTAGCACATATTACATACAAATAATGTTTCATATTATTCTAAATATTTTCATGCATTCATTACCGTTACTCCCTCTACCACCTTGGGAGGCAGTTGGATAGTACATTCTTTTTACCAGTGAGGAAACTGAGAGAAAAAAACCTCTTGCCAAGTTTGACATAGCTGGTTAGTGACAGCACTGGATTGAAACCTGAATTTGTTGAACACTCATCCAGAACACTCTGCTTCACATCAGCCTATGTTACTTCCATACCAGTCATAATTTTCCAGGCATTCCTTAGAATCCATAAAAATTATATTTTTGATTGAGATCCTGCTGATTAGTTGTGCTCTGTGTTTGAGCCAAAAAAAGGCTTCCATAAAACGGAGGTTTAAATGTAAATGGATCCAATGTCTTGCATGAAAGGCTCCTGCCTTGAATTTCTTGTCGCACCTCTCTTTCAAAGAGCTAAGGGAAGTCCACAGCCACTTGCTAATCCTCCCAACATGCCTGCAAAAGGCCCGGTGTGCAGTTTTAATTATGCCTGGTATACAAATAGAGAAACTGAAATGCAGATGGTGAAAAGTGAAGCTGAGGAAGAGATTTCCCTAGAACCACTAGGCACATCAGACCCAGGCCAGTGTTTTCCAGGCCTGCACAATCTCCACTTGACCACATTTTTTAAGTAAGATGCTTCAAATGGCAGATGATCATTAAAAACTCCGGTTTGTGTCAACTGCAATGCTCACATTCTCTAAGAAGCAGTAAAATAGAGTTCAGAATATGGGATTGTTGCGAGGGGTAAACAACACGCACGCAAGGTGCTTGGCAGGAGGAAGCTGGCAGGTAGTATGGACACAAGAAATGGTAACAGAAATAGTCTCTGCCTAAAAAATATACGAGACTGCTCATGTAGATACGCAGTAAATATTTATGGAAGAAAAGAAAGAGAAAAAAAGAAGTGAGAGAGGGAGAAAACTTTTTAAATGAGAAATTTGGCTCGCTATCCTTTTCCTATGACTTGTTAGAGTCTTGTAAAGCGGTTTTATCTTCTATAACATATGAGGTATGGTGATGTAAATATCATTTAGAAATGTATATTTTGGCAGTGACATTTTTTAACATTGCTCTTAATAGAAGTCAACTCCCACCTCACTGTGCAGGCTCCTTTGTTTGAATTGCCAATAGTTACCTCAACCTAACCAATAAATTTTATGCAGACACATTCTGTCTCTTATGGTTTGTTTGACTATATTGCAATAGCCCCTGGGGTGCCCATCATAAAACCGATCTTTTTCTATTTTTTGAATTCTTTTAACTTGATTATCTCCAAAAATCAAACACCTCTCTTGTTTACATGCCAGTTGCAGCCAGATGCATTTTGATGTATGTAGGGTGCATGATTAAGACTCTGAAAACTTTGCTTAGCAAATTGAAGGAAAGATGTTAGAAAAATTCATGTAATTGATTGTCTACTTGGCTCTCTTTATGGCAAAATTCAATCTCCTGCCCCTTAATTCTGATGCAGAGCCCCTGAACACCGAGGACGCCTTGAAATGGTTGTCTTCCTGTTTGTCAGATGCAGTTCCTCTGCTCAATATGATACTACTAACCACATCTGCATTAAAAAGCAATGAACAAACACACTTTATTGCTTAGAAGGAAGGATTGCTAAACATGGAAAATTAAATTGCGTTTAACCTCACCAAGGTAGTGTATACAACCGCCTCTCTTTCCATGTTCAATGTGTGAAAGCAAATAAATAAAATGAGCAAACAAAAGTGGCAATGTAACATCCTTTAATCTGCAGTTCACAGTGCATTTAAAAATAATAATTTTGAAAGAAGCATTTGAAAGCACTTGATCTTCAAAATGCATATTTTGCTTATTCTTGTGTTTGTTGATCTGCAAGCTTTGCGGTCAGCCCAGTAAATATTCAGTTTGCTTGGCCCAAACTGTGCAGGAATCTAATAGAAAGCAATATTGTTGAAAATGGATATCAATTGAAAACAGAGAGCAGTGTCAACTGTTCCCCACTGGGAACAGACAACAATAAAACCAGTCAAGCATTACACAGCCGAGCCTGCCAAATGTCATTAGAGTGGAGAAAAAGGAAAGGAACGTGGTAGGGAAAGAAGCACTTTGCTTTATTTTTTTTCCTCCAATTTAAAAAGAAAGCAAAAAAGGACTGGTGAGGGGTAGGACGGGAACATTTGGAGAATAAGGACAATAAAATTATCCTAAAATCGTCCAAGCCAGTGTCACCATTATCTTAGGGTTGGCATATCCTCTTCTCCTTCCAAAAGTGATTACATTATAAAGATTTTCAAATAATTTTTCTGTTTCTACAGCTGATCATTTTACCACCCTGATGACTCTCTTAATCAGGTGCATTTATAATCACACAGTTGCCAATTTCTAAACCAGCATTTTGATGCCATTCATGGCAATCGTATTTCTATCATCATCTAATTAATTGATCAGAGTTCAGATTGGAAAAGAAAAGGCTTTTGTAAATGTATACATTTTTATTGTTGCTGCCAAGCTTTAATGGAGAGCCTTTCAGAAGAAATGGGCTTCAAAGAAGCTCTATTTCTGGGTGAAAGGCAATTTTTACAGTAGCTCTGAAATCTGTTAATTGATGGGAACATACAAAAATAATCGCTGGGCAACAGAAAGAGGGGACAAGCACATGACCACTACTGTCCCCACCTGAAGGCAAAACTGAAAGCCAGTGACTTAGCCATATATGTGGCATTTTCATTGATGATTTGTAAATTTTCAAACAAAGAAAAATTGTCTTTTACAGACAATGGCCCAGCCTCTGAACTGCCAGCCAAGAGCTCCCCCTAGTGAGGTAGCGCACATATTAGAGTGAACTCCCACCTATTCACACACACGCACACAACACACAGAATCGCAGATCTGGGTCTTTAGTCCAAAATGTTGTGCAGCCCACCCCCACCCTTTGAAAACAACATAAAAAATATCCCCCAACTTTTCTGGATTTTTCCTCCTATTCATTGTTAAACCCCACACCCAGCACTAGTCTAGTGAGGACTCCCTTAGAAGGCAACACTGTCATTTTGATCATATCATTTTGAAATAGTAATAATCACATATTGGCTCCAAATCTGCATCCTGAAGTAGATGCCATCAACATAGACAGTCCTCAGGGGCAGCATATTACCGTGTAATTAGCATAATAACTTTGTTGTGTAAACAAAATAAAAGACAGGCTTGAATATGAGAAATATAGCTTCTGCTGTACTGGTGTCTACAGCATCTGCAGAAAAATCCATTGTGTTTAGCCAATCTTTTATTTGGGTTGCAGCATTATTGTGATTAAACACCTACTAATATGCGCAAGGAGCTCTCTATGTAAGTGCACCACAATTGTATGTCTGCATACACATGCCGTGTATTTTATTGCAGAACAATATACAGAACATTAGTCCTACTCATATTTAACAGGACTAATTTGCTATGACATCAGCATTGCGTTCTATCTCTCAGATCAACCCAATTCCTTCAAATACATTTTGGCTTCCTCCAAAAAAATATTTTATTGGTTTTATGAGTCTTGATGGGCCTCTGAAAGAAGAATAGGCATTCTTTAGGGGAAAGAAGGTAGCAAATTTAGAAATCAGATGCAGAGATGAATTATTTGAAAGCCTCATCAAAATTTTTAGCAAAATACAAATGACTGCCATTTTATGATTAACAGCTGCTTGTGTTAAGCACCCACTTCTCCCTAGCTTCTGCAAATATATTTTTTCTCTTAAACTAAAGATCCACAAGACAAGTGATAATAGCTCTAAGATGCTAACGGTGACCTATTTCCCTGGGACTCTCTAAACCTCAATGCAGTTTGTGAGATGCCATACATTCATACTCACACCTGCAAACCCTCAGACATCAAAACGACACAGAGTAGGTTATTTTGTATGGAGTGTAACTTTTGTCATCAAGCTCCTCTGAGTAAAAATCACATGCACATAAAAAAACTACACTAAAATAAACCCATTGGCTTATAAATATGGCTACTTACCTCTGAGGAGGACGGTGACCATGAATGCTAAAGTCTTTGCAAAGCTTTGGTGAGACACACATCCATATAAATATAAACAATAAAATTTTTGGTTTTGTTACAATTTTCCACTTGATATTTTAATAAGTTCATTTAATATACTCAGTTCTTTGTTCTTTCCATGATTCTTACACCTCCACAAGATAAAAAAAAATAGATAAGGGGAGAGGGGTACAGAAATGGGGAAGATAACATCATTAAGCCACTCAGTAGGTCAAATGTAGAGGTCACCAATTTTACCACCATTGGCCAAGTTATTAGTTCAGAAACTTCACTTTCATAAAACCCACACCAGTGATGAACTCTCTACAACTCATTGTGAGGCTGAGGGTGTATAACTCAGCCTTCGAAGACTGATTTTCTTCCCTTACAAAGGGGGAATTACAATCTTACCACCTCCCTGAATCAAAAGGAAGCTTATATAACAAACTGAAATTAGACCCATTAAGTTAATTAAAATTCTGCCGGCATCTCTGAGAGTGTAATTTGGCCCAAAGTGTTTTAAAAAAAAATCATGAAAATTAGCTAATGAATATCACGCAGTCACTTCCCTAACATAAAATAATTTGACCATTTAAATTGCACAAATTCCAAAATGGCCTAATTTATAATACATCATTGTTTGCTTGTTTGTTTTGGAAGTGCTTAACTTAATAATGTGGTGAAATTTTACTTTTTAAAGAAAATTCCAATCTTTCATGAATTAACAAGATATTTTCAGCTGAATTTTCATATGAGTTTAGCTACAACCTTCCTAAATACTAACCCCTGACAATACTCACCCCTGCTTAGATGTGTTACTCAGAATTTCATACAGTTAGTTTCCACTAGGTGGGGGGTCAGAAATCCCAGGCTTTGAAGCCAATGTGGACAATTACCCACTATTTGACCTTGAGCAGCCACTGTGTCCTTGGACTCAGCTGTACATTATGGGTAACATCTTCCTGAGGCCACAAGGACCCCTGTGGGAATCAAATGAGATTGCATGCGTGATAAGTGCTTTAAATATTAGAAAGTGCTAGAAAAATATGCACTGTTATTTTTTTTAAATAATATCTTAATCGATGACCTATATGACCATCTTTTAAGACCATCTCCCAATGATTTCTGTAAGGTTCTTTCTTTTTTTCTTTTTTTTTCAAAAAATCATAAATGTTGAGTTGTCGATCTAGAGATTTCTTTTTTCAAAAACCAATCCCTGGTACCACTAGGACTTTAGTTTGGCGTCTACTCATTTCCAGCCACTCTTCTCTCATCAGAATTGTCACCCAGGTGATATGAGACACAGTCCATATATGTAACCATCATGCTCCTTGGGTTTCTTCAGTTTGAGTTTTCCTAGGCTGAAAGGTGTAGTCAGTGGTTTTTCACTGGAGAATTTTTCAGGAAGGTCCCATTGTCACCAGAGAGAGGCTCTGTCGGCCCTTGACTCCCTGTAATCAAAATGAAAGGAATAGCCACCAATTTTTTGTCTTATTTTATATGTGCAATCATATGGAATACTATTTAGCAATAAAACAAAATAAACTAGTGATACACACAACAACATAGATAAATCTAAAATATATTTATAACTAAATGAAAGAAGCTGAACTCACAAAGCTGCAGATTGGGTGATTCCATTGATAAAACATGCTAGGATAAGCAGAACTATAGAACCATAGAGTAGAAAACAGAAGAGCGGTTGCCAGGGGCTGGGGTGGAAGAGAGGGGAGAACTACAGAGGGCAGTGGGAAGTTTGGCAGGTGAGGGAACTGTGCTGTATCTTGATTGTGGCAGTTACAGGATTTCAAGTGTTTGTCAGAGCTCACACTCAAAAGTAGAACGTTTACTATATGCAAGTGATAGATCAATAAATCTGACATTAAAAAGGAAAGGAGAGAATCAAGAAAAAATCAACATGAGTATGTTCCCCTGCTTCCATTGAGATTCTTCCTTTGAAATCAAATTCTATTTCCGTGGAATCAAACTGTTTTCTGGCAAAACAAAGTCCTATTAAGAAGCTAATCAGACAGACACTTAACCAAATATGGTTAAACTTTGAAATAAAGTTTTCACATTTACCACACCCATGATTAATTATCAGAGGGTCCAAATAGTGTAATTGTCTTATAATTGTCACCTCTTCTTTCTAAATGGCAGCAATAGATTCCAAGTCTTAAGCATAGTTATATAGATTTTACATCTCCTCCATCCTAGAGAATGGTTTCTAACTTTGTTTTATGGGTGTTGCCCATAGGAACGGGAATATGTCCCATTATATGGAGCTGTGAGTCAGAGATTTCAGTTGGTTACAAGAGGTCCCTTGAATTGAGTTCTGAGTAAAATACGTACCCAGAAATATCAGATCAAAGGTCCAAAGAAAACAGAATAAAATAAATGAATCAAAAATAGCCCCTAGATTTCTGCCCAAAATTGCAACCCATATACTGCATAAATCTGCTGTAAAATGTTAGTGACTAGAGATCATCTTTCTTTTAAAGACTGAGGTGCAGCTTCCAGCTTCAATTATTTTTTTCTTATCAATAGAATTATATCATCTATAAAACAGGCAGAGGAGTCAGCAGGCAACTCCTTCCCGGGACATCCTTGCCGAGGGGGCTTATGGGGTGGGGTGGGGGGGGGCGGTGCACATTTGGAGTAGGGAGGGGTTATGAGGAAAGAGCACAGTACCACCTCTTTCTAAATCCCTGCTCCATTCCTTCCATTGTAAATAGCCATATAAAACAATGCCTAAACACTATTTTGCTGGAAATACAATTATTTGCAGGTGTCTCAAAACCATTTAGGCTCATTCACTCTTCTTTTCTCCTCATTGACATTAGTTTAATCTGTGGAAATCAAATCACAATCATGCCAGACTTTTTACCTCATTAGTTTTCTATTGTCTGTTCTGAGGCGTCGCACACACTTCCCCCTCCAGGCAAGGCTGGCTCTCGTCTGCAGTTCCCCCCCCCCTCCCCGATTTCACTCTTAGAAGTAAGAAACACTTTTAATTCAATGATTTAATTACTTCTGCGGCTAACTCAGAGAATTTTCACCTGCATTTTTTTTTGAAAACTGGCAAGTTTGGGACATAAACATGTTTCTGGCTGTTATTCAAATTATGTACAAGATGCACACAAAATGCCCCCACTCCCAGGATTTGTTCTCTGGGTAAACAGTGATTCTCTGTAGATGATACATCATATTAAGTATACGTAATTCCATTTTTTCCTTTTAAATCACAGCAACATATTTCCTGGTAAACTCCAGAATCTTGAGTGTCTTTAGCACTATGATAAGAATTGTTTAACATTATATGAACCATATTGGATTGGGGTTAAGGCACTCACTCTGTATAGCCAGATCCATGGGATCAAATGAGGGACATTAATGAGAGTATGGAGCTGTTTTTTCTGCAAACCCTTGAATTTAAGTATTTATTACAGCATTTTTTCCTTCTCCCAATACTTCTCTATACACATAGTAGATAAAAATGCTGAAATTTCTTGTCAATTAACAATATAATAAGAAAATACGTCTCATATTTTGGCTGCCACACTGTTTCTAAATGATTTTGATACATAGTTGAGGCTCTGAAATCTCATTTTCTGATTTGGTGCTCAGGGTCAGTTACTACAGGCTTCAGAAATTGGGGTCAATAAGGAAAATTGTCTAGAGTTCTTTGGGTTACTACATATTCCAGCGTTAGCTGTACTATTAACTAGTCAAGAAATCTAAGCTATACTCATAGAATGTCATGAACTGTTACATTCATTGTTTATTGAATATCAGCAGAAATTATCTGCCATACCAAGAGCCTCAGACCTCCTGAATAAACAAGTTTTACTTCCTTTAAGGAAAAATACAGTAACAATAACCTTTGATTGTATAAGAACATCCTAACCCACATTGTCATTCCTGATTCCCCCCATGCCAAGAACACAGGATGATTTACATATGTTCTAATCAAATATTTGGGGGCTGGGAATTCTCACTGCATATCTCTAGATCAGGATTATGTGACATGCCTTGGATTCCAGCCAGATTTGAGGCTCTTCATTTTTAAAACAATAACCACCTGCTAAAAGAAAAAAGAAAGCCATTTCCTTCTCGCCATTTGTTAGCTCAGGATCAGCAGAATCCTCCTGCTGCTCTGATTGAAGTGCAGTAGCTGCAAGGTTGAAAACTGAAATCTCGCACTAAGCACTTCATCGCTGCTGGCTGGTAATTTTTTTCTCTTCAAAAATTACATACACAAAGCAGTTTTAGACTCTGTAATCAGATATTTTGCCTCATACTTCTGTGTGATTTGGAATGTTTTCTTTTTCTTTCTTCTTTTTCTTCTCTTGAGAGAAGGAGCTCAATCAGCGCTTTCAGGATGCGCGCTGCACACGTGCTGCCCCGCACACTGGACCCGCACTGCTGCTATCTGACATTTGCCGCTTTTGACCAAGCTAAATGAGTGAGATAAACTCAGACTCGTTAACTTTCATGGGGCCAAAAACCCTCACCTCCAAACTCCTTTCCGTCTGCTTGCTGTCCAGCACTTCAGCCATCAGTAGACATGGCGCACCAAGGAGAGACGTCTTGGCAGGGGAGAGGCAGGGAGCTCGGAGAGGCCGAAAGGACAAAGGGCTTGGTCTGGGCGTCAAGGGTTGCTGAATAGCAGGCTCAGATTTTGCAGGGCCGTGATATGCACCCAGCTTAGCTGAGACAGGGGGTTTTCCCAAGTGTCCTCTGGTTTTTCTCCTTAATGAGCTAACAGTGGCATTACCAATTTATATTCTCCCCTATCCAAGTACCTACACTGTATAGAAAGCACTTTATAAATATCCATAAAGGAGCAACGGAAAAACATTTTGAACAAAATGATACGTTTTAATTGAAAAACATACAATTAAAATAGCATGGTGTTTGCAATATTTTAGGCACCACCACCTTGGGCCTGATGCTTCCTCCTCAAAACATATTATTATTTATAAAAATATTCGTTGGTTAAGAACTGTACTTTTAAAAGACAAATACAGTACATCGCTTCAGTGTACTGTGATAACACACTTTCGTTTAATGGAAATTTCAACTTACAGATTTTTTTAAGTTCTTCAAAATGGGACTTTTTAAGTATCTATCTTTATACTATGTACTATCATGTGCGTGTGTTTTAGCCAGTTTTTTCTTAAACGCCTTCTGACCTTAGACTTCACTTATCCAAAAAAAACATCATCCACCCTTTAGTTCCCAACTTTTCATATCACATGTCATCTATTCGCTCAGGATTAAACCTTTGCAATCATCTCAGAATCCTTCCCTTCCTCCACTGATATAGTGTCAGAGGATAAAGGAAGTAGGCAACAGAATTGGATCCGGAGATACTTATACATGTTTCAACTCTTAGTCTTAGAATGTTTAGAAAGCAACTACATAGTAAAGTAAACTTCAGCTAAGATATGACTAAAAATCCATATTTCTAGTTGTCTTCTCAGGAATTGGAAACACTTTTTGGCAGCCTTTTTGTCATATCTGATTGGAAGGTCTCAGATTTTCCATCTTTACCTTGAAAGAATGATGAAGAAGTTCTTACACTTAGGGCATGAGAAACATCTGCTGTTCTACTTTCCTTTTTCATGTATCCTTGTATTATTATCACTTACTTCAAACCAATGGATTCTTTGCAAAGTTCATCTGAAACCATTTTTCTATTGTGCTAGGGTTAGTTTATCTAAAATTAAATGATATTATCCATAAATGCATTTAATGTATTTATAAGTAATTGCAAAGAGCCCCAATACAATAAAAGCCTATGAATGTGCCCTTGAAGCTGAGATCAAGTCCTTTGTTCCTTTGGCCTCTCCATGCCCCCATGCTGGGGCTGGCAAGCCCTTTGCTCTGTGAAGTGACCCGTCTCCCCCATGCCCCTTCAGTCCGTGTTCATGAAATGTGACAATCTGGTGTGTGAATCCAGAGAAAGTGCTGGTGCCAATCTGCACGTTAAACATTAGTGAAGCAAAACTTCTTTCTATCTTCGGATTTTTAAAAAACCCTATTGATAGAAGTCCTAATATTTCTTCTAGCATCCCAATGGAGCATCCTGAACCACACTCCATTTTTAAAAACTCCCATGTAATCTACCCCATTTGAGATATTCTTACTGTATTAGGATTTTCCGGAAAAACAGAGCAAATAGGATAGGATATTTCTCTTTCTTGCTCTCACTCTCACTTTAACTCTATTTATCTCCAGAGAACTAATCTAAAATATTAGAACTGCTATCTCTCCAGACAGAGAGAGGAGATGGGATTGATTTTAAAGAATTGGCTCATGCAATTGTTGGGGCCAGCAAGTTCTGAATCTGTAGGGCAAGTCAGCACTCCAGTGATTCCGGTAGGAGTTGACATTACAGTCTTGAGCCTCAGGCTGGAAACGCAAACAGAATTTTTATGTTGCAGGCAGAAGGTGTAATTTCTTCTTTGGAAATCTCAGTCCTTTCTCTTAAGACCTTGAACTGATTAGATAAGGCCAACCCACATTATGTAGGGCAATATGCTTTACTTAACGTCAACTAATTGCAAATGTTAACTGGACCTTTACAGTAATATTTAGACTAGTGTTTGATCAAACAGCTCATCACCATAAGCTAGCCAAACTGACACATAAAATTAACCATCACAATCTATCACTATTCGCTGTGTTGCGGTGATGACCCGTAGGTGAGGAAGAGGAACCTCACCACGGTAGTCAGACAAAATCACAGGCTGCTTTCCTCTTCCTCCCGCTTATCCCAACTCCAAAGGCCTCAGTGCAGAGACAAGGGAAGGGAAAGCAAAGAGAAAACAACACCCTCCCACTCACTCTGCTTTAGATTCATGCTTTTTCCTGTCCTGAGAGAAAAGAGCTTTTGAGTCAAATCAGAGACTGAAGCTTAGAAATCAGCATGACTGCATCTTAATTACTAAATTGAAACTGTGGTAATCACTGGAGGGTATGACAAACTTGTGGAATTGAACCAATTCTACATTGAGAGAAGTGCAAAGAGTGAAAGGAGAGTTCGACACACCAGAATGGTAACCAATTGGAAAATAACAATATTGTAGGGAAGTGAAATATGTTGAGACTACATAGGCATTGAGTTCTGTACACGTGCAAGGGGCAGAGAGAGCTAAGACAACGGCGACGACAACAACACAGAAAACACCTGAGTTGGGCTAATGGAGGGAGGCGTGGAAGTTGTGTTGCTGTGGGTGTAACAGATCTTCCAGATGGCTCATGTGGACAGGCTTGCAAAGAGTTTTGCAAAGAGCTGTGGCTGACTGGGCATGGACAAGTGTTTGGAGGTTATCAAACATCCACGGAGCATGAACTTCAAAGTCAGGCACCTACTGGTTGGAGTCTGGACTCTGCCGTTTTGAACATGTAGCTAAACCATTGGGAATAACAATAGTACTTGTTTTGCAGAGCTGCTATTAGGGATAAACAGTGGCATAGAATGAATGCTCCAATAAATGGCAGGTGGAGTCTTAGTCATCATCATCCTCATCATCAGATATTACAAGTTTCTTTTCCTCCTGCTAAAAGTGAAGCATCTGGTAAACTAATTTACTGTGCTGAAAGATTTATGTTTTAAAAGAAGTTATTGGTGGCCTTTATAGAACTCCTATACCATAACAGGCACTCTACTAAAAGCATTTCTCACGTAATTGTCACAAAAATCCCACAAGGTAGATACTGCCTGCATTTTACAAATCAGAAACATCACTGAGGCTTAGGGAGGTCACACAGTTCATTAGAGGCAGAACCGTGCTGTTTCCACCATTCCAACTGCCTCCCACTGAGTGTGAACCTCATTCTGAGGAATTGTCAATAGTATAGAGTGTTAAACACTGAAAGAAAATGGCTATGTTCACAATAAGTTTGAATTGCCGTAAAAAGAACTAAATAAAGAAAAAGAACATAGGTAATAAAACATTTATAATAAAAAGAACATAATTATAAGTGTATCTTTGATTTTATGAGAGCAGATTTCAACACATCTTTGATTTTAAGTGAGAAAATTTCAATGTTTGATCAGGAGTAGGGAAAAGGGAGGGGTAGATCTGTTACCATGGACATTAAACTCTATGAAGGGGGGGCAATAATCAAATTTATGACAGTAAAGTTAAATATGGTCAAAGGGGGAAACCAGACAGGAAGGCAATAAAGAAGCAGGTGTGGCTACAAAGGGATTTCTCTGATGAAGATGGATTCTAAAAGACCTTGATCAAAGTGTTTAAGTCATCAAATGACAAAGAATTGGCACAAACAAGAAGGCTTAGTGTTCACTTGGCTAAGTCCAGAACAAGCTGGGGCTTGGGGAGTATGCCAAGGACCACAGAAATATTGTTAAATGTTTGTGGAAGCAAGAAATAGAAAGGAATGGATTGCACCATTGTTTGAAATAGGTGATATAATGAGAAGATGACAGAAAAAAGGCAGAATAACTCATTTCCAGTTTCCCTTACTTTTTCCCTCCAGGAAAAATTATCTCCAAACTGTAAGTGTTCAGGTACTTATGGGAAATAAAAACAATCTGTAACTGCTTTAAATGAAAGTCTTCAATCCCAGATATATTTCATTCCCAATAACCTGCTGGTGGAATTGCAGAATTGCTCCTAATAATCCAAGAGAAATCAAAATTAGAAAAAAAAAATACAGTCAAGCAATGGTTTTCCCCAAACTCCAAGTAAGTGTACCAAGTGGCTTACCTCACCAGAAACATCAAATGTTCCATGTTAAGCTACCATAAAGGAGATAGGGCAAGGAAAACAGAAATTACTGAGCAAAAAAGCTAAGGTAATTTGTCGCTATTTATCACTATTTATCCTTTTAAGGAAAAATGAAATATGTACCTTCTAGAGTCCTAGGAGTTCTAAACCTACATCATAGATCTTGGCATCCCTCTCCAGCAAGACTACATTCATCCCCTCTCCAGCTTTATACAGCATCTAGAAACTGAATCTTAATGTTGAACCAAAGCCAACATTTCTAGAATGTGCTCTTCCTCCTGGAGGGAGTATCTGCCCTCTACCACAGAGTGCCAACTGTGAGCCTGTGCACGGAATTCGGCGTGCAGTCCAGTTCTGCTGTGTCTTGAGTCATTTGTTTGTACATTTTTTGATGTTTTTGAATGGGTCATACACTCTTCACTATCTCCAGAAATCCCTACTGTCTTCCACTCCACTACCTAATCATGCACACTACCCACCTACCAGCTGTGGGTGTCAACTTGAGTTTGCAACCTTCTTCTGGGTACACATAAAATAAATGTAATCCTTCTCCTTTTGCACCCCTTCATGCTCCTAAAGCCTAATGATGTTTTGAACAATACTGAGCCCGTTGCCAGGCCACTAACAAGGCCTTCTGTCAATGACTCTCAAATGTTCTTATTCCAGCCCCCATCTCATGGCCAAGGATTCTGTGACCTGTATTACCAATCCTTTCCACTATCCAGAACTTAGCAATAAAAAACAATTACAGAGGGTTGATATTTAAATGCTTTAAATAAATATGCATTGCTAACAGCATAACTTAATTGTTCATTGGTTATTTCATACAGAAAAATACTACATGTAAAATTTTTATTATCTGCCTCTCTAGACATTTCTGAAAAATGGGAATACATGCCTTTCAGAATCATTGTGAGCATTAAATAAAGTGAAGTGTATTTTAAATGCACTATAAATTAAAAATAGCCTGGTACTTTTATTTTGTTTATTATGTATGTTTTTAAGTTGTACAAATTTATAGGCAGCAGTGTATCACCAATGAAGTGTCACCATGTAAGCACATTTTCAATAGGTATGTGTACATTTACTTTAAGAAATATATACAGATTATTTACATTTTAACTGTCACACCACTATGCCTTCAAATCAAGTAATTAAAAAATATTGTTGAAATAAAAATGCATCCTATAAACTCTGTGGTTAAATAAGCCACAACCCATTAAACTGATGTGAAGAAACAAAGCTAATGATAATTGATCATTAAAAACTAGAATAAAACCTGAAAGCAGGAGCCAATTCAATGACACTGCTAACAGAGGATTCTTTCTGAACTTGAAGCATTATAAAACTAGCTGGATGGGCACTTACGTAAAGGGGGCTCTGTGATGTTGCCAGCAGCCAGACCACTCAGGAGCAAATTGCTGCTCCCACCCATAGGGGTCCCTTCACACTACTTTATGGACACCAAACTGAGTGGTCTTTTAGAATTCACCCAGTCATATAAACGGACGGCAGTGATCTGCAGGTCATTTGTCCTTAAGAGCCAAGAAGCCTGGCTGATAGAGTAACCATTATCTGGAACATTCCGGCAGAGTGCCAAAGGGCACTCTGGAGAGTCTTGAACCAGCAATTAATAGTTGAATCCAGAAATGACACACGTCACCTCTGCTCTTGGTTGAGCTGTTTTTTCTTTCTTTTTGAGTATATCACTATCAACTCAAATGCCTGAGCCACATTCTCCTTGAGAAGGAAGAAACAAAGATGGGAAAAGAAATAGAAAAACACTAGAGCAGAGAGCAGGAATCAGCAGAAATCCTTCTCTACATAGACACGCCCCACTGAACAATGGGTATGTGTTCTAAGAAATGCACTGTTAAGCGATTTTGTCGTATGAACATCATTGAGTTCCCTTCACAAACCCAGACAGTATAGCCAACTATATGCACCTGAACTATATGGTGTATCACTCTCCGTATTCAGTCCGTCGTTTACTAAAATGGCATTATGTGGCACATGACCATATTTTAGTGAAGTACAAGGCAAAAATCAAAGGAACAGGTAACTTGATAAGAATAATGGAATTTTTGAACTGCTATGTAAGGGATTGAAAATTTCAGCCACCCAGAGATGAGTGAAAGATTTAATAGGCATCAAGTCCCAAGTATGACAACTATTGAAAGAATTATGTGGTTTTTGTCATGAGCCTCAGTGAAGTGAAGAGGAGAACTGACTAGTTCCTAATACACAGTAGGTGCTCAGTAAGTGCTTATTGAATGAATGAACAAATGATTCTGAAGACTCACATGACAAGTGTGTACCTGCTCTGTTACTCCATGAATTTTTTGACTCCCACCCAACGTTCAGAGTTTTGCCTCAATTAAGTTTGCCAACTCTTTATTCTCTCTTAATGTTACTGCAGCTCCAAAATGTGAATACAGCTGGTCTTTTTTAAAAAACCAATTGTTTGCAAGTAGTCCTTCTATTCCTCTAGGTAGTGCTAACTTAAGACCAACAGGGAGCACTTAGAAAAACCAACTCAAGACTTGAGGACATAATATCAGAATTGGAATTTGGAAAGCACAAAATTCAAACTGGCTAACAGATTATCACCGAAGAAATCCCTCTATACCCCTCACAGGGAATCCTCAGCTGGCTCTCTGTCTTTATAAATGACTTGCAATAGTATTAATAGAAGATCAGAATATTTTCCTTCTCCTATCTCCTCACCCAGGCCCATTTTGCTGGCTTCACCTCCATGTAGAGGAAACAAGTAAACACACAAACCAAAAGGTAATGTAACAATCTCTTGTCTCAAAGAAGATATTAATACAGTAAATCCTCACATTGGGGATAGGGTCTGCAACTTTAGGTGAAACAACGTATAATGCAACAAATTTTACCATAGGCTAATTGCTATAAACAAGAGTCAAGTACCGTTGACATCTCACCAATGTTTTAACAAAACGATGTTAATAAAATGACATTATTTGAGGATCTGCTGTTATTAAGTTGCTTTTATTATTAAGTTGTTTTATTATTAAAAGCAACTTAATTCCTCATGCCCCTCTCCACCCCTGCAGAATCTGCCTGGCCTTTGCCTACTCAGCAACCTGTTAGATTGTTCCCCTCCAAAAGAGTGGCACCAGCTTCTCCAAAGCTGATTTCAGTTGCCAACTTTAGGACATGAAGAGCGAAGAGCAAACAGCTATGCAAGAATACAGCTTATTTTTATTCCTGCCACAAGTACTATAGAGAATGATGGATGAGAAGTTTCCCAGACTTAAGAAACAGAAGGGCTTTAAAGGAAACCCCCTCAGGTGTGAAAGTGACCGGTGTGTTTCAAAAGGGCTAGAAGTTCATTTTGCCTCGATTTCAGGTTCGTAGGGGTGAAGTGCTGTGAGATGAGATAGACAGGTAAGGTAGGGGCAGCATGTAGGGTCCTCTGTGCCACACTGAGTCTATTAGGCAACAGCAGAGCTTTGCAAGTGGAAAGATGTGTGCTGATGTGTTTTCAGATGGTTCACCGCAGCAACAGTAAGGAGGATAACATAGAATGGATGCTGATGAGAAACGATGTGGACAAGGACAGTAAGGAAACACAGACAGCAAAACTGGCATGGCTTCTTTCCCTGTCCTAACAGGCAAACTTTCCCTATCTTAAATGCATTCTCTTTCATCTGGGAATTTCAAATTTAGTTCAGGAAGTTTCTTGTAGAGCTTGTTAAAAATATTTTTTCCTAGGGTCCACCCTACCAATTCTCACTCAGTAAGGAGTGAAGAGAGAGTTTCAGATATCTGGATTTTAAAGCAACAACTCAAGAAATACCGGTCCCCATTACCAAGATTCTATCCTTTTTCCAAGCACCTCTGTTGTTCTCCGTAAAGCCTTTCCCCACAACTCTGGTCTACATTGAACACACTTGGAACCAGCTTGCCCTGGTGCTCAGTGTTTATAGCAGAATTTCTTCAACTTCAATGTGCAGATCTTGTTAAAATGCAGATTGCCTTTCTAGCAAACTCCCTGGGGATGCTGGTGCTGCTCATCCATGTTTCTCACCTGGAGGACTAAAGTCACTGTACCATGTGTTGGCACCACATTATAAGGATGATCTCTTGGCTGTTTAATGTAAGTGTCTTGTCTCCCAACTTTACTGTAAATTCCCAGAGGCCAAGTTGAATGCCTTTGGGAGCTCCTCACATCACTAAGGACTGGGCATACAGCTGGTGCTTTACAAACACAAATTGAATTGAATAATTCAAAGCAAAAAAGCAATAAGCTTCTAGATTTCAGGTTGGAAATAAAGAATAAGTAGAGAACCCCAGCATTAATTCTTAATTGTTATTGTTCCTGTCGGGCGCTTTCGTCATAAAACTACATAGAACAGCCAGGGGGAAAAGCACGCTCAGTGGGGCATTCAAGACCAAAAATCTAAGATGTGTACATTAGAAATGCAAAATGAAGAAAGTACAGCTTTAATAACTTAGAAGACAGCTGCACTTTTCCAAGAATTTCTGGAACATCTTCTCAAAAGTTTTATCAATTCTATAATTGTAGTTTACAATTTTGGCCCCCTCCTCTATGTAGACAAATCACTGGGTTCAATGACATAAAAATAAGGCCCCAGCCTCAGAATAAGGTGTTTGTTTTTGTTGTTTATTTGTTTGTTTACCTTTTAGAGTCAGGGAATTGCATGGACTCGACCGGGAATCCCAGACTTTCCTGTGGTTATGTGCCAGAACCTGCTTTACAACGCTGAGTTTTTAATATTTTTATTCAGACACAAGTATAGAATTGAATAGTAGCATCCGTGTTAGGTAAATTGAGTAGAGCCTGCTAAAGCTAAAGCAATGAAGAACCAGAAGGACTTTATATAAACAAGAAAGTATGAGAGACAGCTTCCTGAACAGAAGAAAATGTATAGACAAGACAGAAGAGACACATTTTCACCACCCAAGAGTGCTCAGGCATCCTATCCAAACACAGGAACACGATTTACTATCGTAAATTATGTGAGCATAGAGCATCCGTCAAGGCCATTTTGAGTACTTTACATCACACCAAACTATTCCATTCTTTGAGTCGTCCACTAAGAAGATGCCTTAGACATCAGAGGAGAAAATTAGAATATAATAGCATGCTCTCCCTCCTGAACACCACGTGTCAAAATTCTAAATGCAAGAAGAGCTGTATTTTGTTGCAAGAAATTTGTTCATCACTACCTGTATATGAAAGAAAAAGAGTAAAGTCTCTAGGAAACTATGCCAGACATTACATACTCTAATATAACAAAGTATTTTTAGGCAGGATATTTTAAACCATTGTTATCAATTGAAAGGATGATTTAATTTTAGCAACTGTTTATAGGATGTTGAGAGGAAGTAAATCCATTATTATGTCATAAAATACCTTGTTTCATAATATCAATTTTGCTATTAGGATTTGAAACAAGAATTTTCCTAGGGATACACATTTTTACAAGACATTAAGGTCATTTGTATATATTATAATACAACCATAACTGTGATAATTATTCTTTTGTGCAAAAATTTTAAGTAATCCTTCCAGCAGAACATTAAAAAGATTATAATGTATGTGTGCGATTGTGTGTGAGTATGTGTGAGTAAGAGACTAATTCACTAACGATGCCCATTAGGTTAGCCAAGACAGTCAGGTGTTTTGTCACGAATGGGCCATGTCTAGCACAGGGACTGGGGGTGGGAATGTAGGGAGCAAAGCATAACTTGAAAGATCTAGAAACTTTGTACTGCCTTTCATGTTAAAACTTGGAATGGATGGCATCAAAATCAACAGGCATCTATTACTCCAGCAAAGCGACTTACTTTGGAAAACCCAGTTATTTCATTTGTTTGTAGTTTGCCAGATACCTGGCTGCATTTCCATCAGCACTGCATGCAAAAAATGCAGCATGATAGAGATTGGAGGGATGATCCCCTGCCAAACCTCTCATAACACCATCCTCGTGTTCTGCTGATGGAATGGGAAGCTGATGGCAAACAATGTCTTTTCCCCAGTATTATTACCAAATTTTAATATATTCCCAGCAAAAAGATTCAGGGTCTGCCTAGACAAAGTCACACATCTAAAGTTAACATTATGTTTCATCGAATCCAGAAAGCCTGCAATTGTAATATAACCACACTTTTTTTTTATGGCAGCCAAAGGGAGACATTTGAAAGGAATTTCTTGGAAGTTCTATTTATATGCCTCTAAACTATTGAGTAAATTTAGTCACATACATTGCAAAACAGGAGCCAATCTTGGATGTGGTGCTCTGGATGAGCATGGTTTGCCCTGGACTGAATGTTTCCAGGGCATTAGAAGGTTCCCATCCATCCTAATCAACTTTGCATAGACATGATCCAACATCCAGTGTTGGCTCCAATCAGCACAAGTGTCAGTCATGGAGCGGACTCTTGCCCGCAGCCCTCTGTCCTCAATTCCTTGCAGCAAAATATGTGCGGTTCTTTCAGGACAATTCCCTTTTGCCTGCATTCCGGCTCTGCCCACCCCTGACAGCCTTGCCCGGTTGTGGCACTGACCATATGGCTAGGCTCAACTCCACCCTCTCTTTTAATAACTCCATCTCCCTTACTGCCCAACTCATCCTATTTTCATGGAGGGTATTGATCAAACTACCCATTCTCACAAACGTACCCATGATTCCACTGACATGAGTGGTGTCTTTGCATTCGCACACACCGGGATGTATCTGGCTGAACATAGTTTATGTAGTTTATTTCTGAAAGAAATTAATTTAAAACACACAAATACAGTTGCCTTTGATGTCCCATCTTAAATTCCATTCCATTAGTTTCTTATGTCATGGAATATAATTGCTTTGCATTCCAAATTTATTGATTTTGATTCTGGCATATGTTAAATAAATTGGGCCTTTTCTCAAAATCTTATTTTAAATAAATTTTAAATACTATTTTTAAGCATTTTCTTTTACTTTGTATCTACCCCAACAGATATATAAACATACATTGCAATATTTGAGAAAATTTAAGATGGTAAGAGGCACCAAAAAGGACTGAAATAAAGTAATTTTTAACATTATTTACCACCCACCCCCAAGATTTTCCAAACTTATTTTTTAAGATTTTATTTATTTATTTATTTTTAGAGAGAAGAGAAGAGAGAGATAGAGAGAAACATCGACATGTGAGAGATACATTGATCAATTACCTCTCACCGGGTACATGGCCCACAACCCAGGCACGCGCCCTGACTGGGAATCAAACTGGCAACCTTTTGGTTTGTAGGCCACACTCATTCCACTGGGCCACACTGGCCAGGGCCAAACTTATATTTTAATAATCCATTTTATCTAGTGTGTGGGTGTGTGTGTATATGGGGGACCCCAAAAAACAATTATATTCTGGAAGCCTTATAGTACAGGCTTCCCCCATTAGGTGAGTGTTCTAGGAACCCATCTGTATCAGTGCATCAGCTGGCGTTGTTGTGAGAGGCTGTGCTTGGCTTCAGTGAATTTTTTTTTAAGACTCTTTCAACGGATTTTCCCATTTCATGATGAATGATTTATGAGCACACCTGCCCATACAGTGGTGAGTGTTTAGCAGTTTTTGACCAAAAACAGCATGACCCCTGTGCTCCACCCTCCCTAGTCACCTGACCTCACCGGAAGCGACTTTCTTTTTTGTTTTCCTGGATGAAAACATTCCTCAAATGGAAATGTTTTGCCAATGTGGAAGAGGTGAAACAACAATAACAAACAACAGCAGAAGCACTAAAAGGCATCAAAATCAATGAGTTCAAAACCCATTTTGAGCAGTGGAAAAAAAACATCTCAATAGGTGTATTGCATCAAATGGAGAGTACTTTGAAGGCGACTGAAGTTTAAACATGTTAGAATAAATACCCAATTTTTAATAAGTAAATTCTGTTTTTTGAGTCCCCCCCTCATATTGTCTTAGTCCATTTGCACTGCTATAACAAAATACTGCAAACTGGGTAGCTTATAAACAACAGAAATTTATTTCTCACAGTTTTGGAGGCTGAGAAGTCCAAGATCAATGCGCCAGCAGGGTCAAGTTTTAGTGAGCACCCTCTTCCTGATTTATACCCGGTGCCTTCTCCTTCTGTCCTTTCGTGGTGGACAGGACTAACAAGTTCTCTGGGGCCTCTTTTATAAGGGCGCTAATCCCATTCATGAGGCCCTCACCCTTAAGACCTAAGTACCTCCCAAAGGCCCCACATTCAATACCATCACACTGAGATTTCACACTTGAATTTAGGGGACACCAACATTCAGGTCACAGCACCTATTAAAGAATAGGTTCTAACTGTTCTAGGAGCACTGATTCATCAATGAAAATCTAAAGAAATGATTTCAAATCCCCTAAATTTACCTGTTTATGGGAGTCTTTCTCTCAATGAGCCTCAGTTTTCCCATGTGTAAAATGGCACGCTACCCATCTGATAGGGTTGTTGTGAGAATGAAGTAAATGAGAGAATATAGGCAAGTCTCACAGCCTAATTCCTTAGACAGAAAAACAGCTCCATATAATCTCCCCATTCTCAGCATTCTAAACTCTTAAAGTTCAGGAATGGTCCATGTCATCCCATGCAGTTTCCCTCAGGTACAAGTCATTTACCTCTGATTTGTGTGGCACAGTCTGTTGTGGGAAAGCAAGAAGCAGACAAGATTATATGGAGCTCTTTTTCTGTCTAAGGAATTAGGCTGTGAGACTTGCCTATATTCTCTCATTTACTTCATTCTCACAACAACCCTATCAGAAGGGTAGCGTGCCATTTTACACATGGGAAAACTGAGGCTCATTGAGAGAAAGACTCCCATAAACAGGTAAATTCGTGTTTTTTCTGCTACACCACAGTGTGTAAAACAGAATTGACAGAGTACATCAAAGACTTTGTGAGAGAAACAGGCTCAGTTCCTTTGGATATTATTCTGGATGTATCTGAGCAAAGTCTTTTTGCTCAGGAATATCTCAGACTTGATAAATCACATTTATGTGGCTCTAAGAATTTCTGTATAGTTTTATTCCTGAAGTCAAGGTGTGCTTATAAGTGGTTCAATGTGTCTGTGTGTCTTTGAATTTTGAAGATGATATAATCAAAGATAACTTGGAATTCAAGGAGAGTGGTTTAATAGCTCTTGTGACTCAGTGCCAGGTAAAAAAGAATTGCAATTTTTTCCGTCTGCTCCTAATCATAGTTAAAATAAAATTGTCATCAGTATTTACTACATACCCAGCTATTGTACTGAGTACTTTTTTAAAATCATTTTATTTAATCATCATTACTATAATACCATAGAGTGGGTTATTACATTAGTCCTTACGTTATAAATGGTGAAACTGTTACTCAGAAAGGTTCATTAACAAGCCCAAAGTCACAGAGCTATTAAATGTCGAAGATGAGATTTGAACACAGGTCCACTTATCACTGAGGCCATGTTCTTAATGACAATGATTCACTGGTTCCTAGTCTAGCAACACCGTGTTTGAGGCCTTCCACACTCACAGCCAGACGCAGGGCAGTGGTGGTTAAGTTTCTGTTTAACAAGCCATCCATTAGCACAATCAGCACGGTGACCCAAAGCAGTAATAATAATAATAATAATAATAATAATAATAACAAAGCATGGGGACATAGCACACCCTCCCCTAAAGCACAATTGCTCTGTAATCAGCAATGCCAGGGCTGCCGCAAGCACCGGCATTCCCAGGAAACTTCATGGCAGAGGTGAGCAAACTGTCACTCCTCAAAGCACCAACAGACACCAGATGATAGAGAATTAGAGTCCCGCAAGGACTCAGGCATCTACTGCTTCAGTCTTCTCCAGAGTCTAGCTGCAGATGGTTATGCAGAAAGCTGCTAGAAACTCAGCTGATGTCCCTACATATTACTGCCAGAGTCCGCAGGACTTATGCATAATCTAATTTACCAGGGAGGCATATGTACTGATGTTTTCACCTTTAACACAGGATCCTCTAATAGTTATTATACTTGATGTGCATCTCACTCTTCGCAAACTCCTCTCCTGATGAGATTGCCTGAAATGCCAGGGAGCTACTACTGACTCCTCCTCCCTGGCCAACAGGAGGGCAGGGCAAGGTGGTGATTAAGAGTGTGGGCTTGTCACTCAGACTGCGGGTTTGGAATTCCTGCTTCTGCTGCTTGACAGCTCTGTGCTGTGGGCAACTACTAATGCCTTCAGTTTCTCAGTTTCCTCATCTATAAAATGTTTAATATTGGGTCATATACAATGTTAATATTGTCAGTTATCGTAATATTACCACATGGCTATGAGAAAAACATGAGAAAAAAAATACAGTGTAAGAAAAAACAATATAAGAAAAACAATAAAGTGAATGTCAAGATGAGTGGCAAATGCACTAATCCTCAGAGCGGGGGGGACAGTAGGAAGTGTCTTATCCAGGACTGTATGGAACTGGGAGCCCAATCTCTGTCCAAGGGGCTATTAGCTCCAACAAAAAATTTTCTGTGGGATTTCAGGTCTAGAATTTCCTATTTTTCAAGTGAAAGCAAAAATCTATTGTAGATACTAATATGAAATCTCCCAAATTATAAATATCAGCAATATAATTCAAATTATTTTAAAACTATCTGTAGGACAAAAAATAAATAAATAAGAACAAGTAATACCTATGTGCTTCTGGTCTGCAAGTCCCACATGTTACCCGGGCAACTTCTATCTACCCGCAACTTTTATTAACTCTGAATATTGATCTCTTTGAAAGACACTACATGAAGCACTCCTTATTTTCATTATTCTTTCATTCTCTGTTGGTTTGCACATTCCTCCTGTGGCTCAGCATAATCTAGAAAGTAAAAAGATGTTGAATTTGGGAGTTCCTCATTTTTTCTATGACAAAACTGAGAGCAGAAGCACCTTGCCCAAAGGAGCCTTGTGATGCCCAGAACACCACACTGTACCTGTGAACAAACCAAGGATGTCGGGATGTCATCCTACCCCTCCGGCAGTCACTTCAGATGTAGATTAAGAGGGAAAAAAACCAAAACCCTGAGCTTTCCTTCTTTTCTGCAAATCACCAAGAAGTTATGAGGAAAACAGGAAACTTCTAGGAGCCTCCCTAAGGTAAAAGTGTAACACTACCTCTGGCATGAAGGTGGTAAAAACATGGGAGGGGTAGGGACTGGTTCCCAGACCTGGGATAGACGTGAATGGTGTGATTTCTACAATTAGTTGAAATGTTAAACATTTCCACCTGAACCAATATGGGTATCAAAAATATTCTAAACCTAAATCTAAATGACTGCTTACCCATGTGTTGAATTAATTATGCCATCGCCCCCATCCATTAGCAGCGAGTTTTGATCTTCTGAGGCATGGCTTGTTTTCAAGTTTACTACCAGCATCCACTCTGTTTAAGAGCCTGTTTTGTTGACAACTGGGAGAGTCACTATCAACAGCAGATGATCTGCCTAATTACACCTGTGTTGACTTCGCAACTCTCTATTCCTCTGTATGGGTAAGCCATTTGAAGCACAAACACTTCGTCAACTCTTGGCCAAAATGATAATCAAAAGAAAAAAAAATCATTCATCATTTTAAGACAACCTGGCGACAGCTTCTGGATTCAGACCTCTCTCAACAGATGTATGAGCTTGGGCAAGTTATTTAACCCCTATTGTGCAAAGGAGATAATAATGGTACTCCGCTAGTAAGAAGGTTAATAAAAGGATAAAATAATCTAATATCCAAAGAAACATCAGTGGCAGCCGAGTAGTATTAAACCATACATATATGTACCGATTATCAAGGGCTTCCTATGTGGCCAGTCAGCATGTAAACATTTTACACGTGTTATTGAATTTAATCCTCACAACAACCCTATGAGCCAGGGATCACTGATTTTCCACTTAAGAAAAAAATAGTTGAGGCTTGGAGAAATTTCCAGTTTAACAGTGGGAACCCGAGGCTTAGCAAATTCAAGTGATTTGCCTGAAATCACACAGCTAGTAATTTAAAAAGTCAGTATTTGAACCCAAGCAGCCCGACTACAGAACTTACACGGCTGGTGCATTCAGCAAAGGGCTTAATAGACAGAAAGGTGTCATTCTAATTGGAGGGGGGTGCAGAAGGAGCCAGTTAAAATATTGAACCATTCAGTAGGTTAGAAGTGAAAAAAGCCAGCACCCAGGTGGAGGGCAGGTAGTAAGAAATCAGGGAAATGGGGCTGACACACAGGGAAAGGCCAATGGTAAGCAGGTAGGATCCAAGGGTGAGATTGGGCCACAAAGCTGGAGTATGATGATCCCAGGAATGTCTACCAGGATGGTGAAATCCTACAGGTGGGGTTGAGAGGATGGAGGACAGTGGGCAGTCCGATGTGATGGAAGGGACAGTGCACTGTGGCTGATTATGAGAAAATAAGGGCTGACCATGGGCGCTCCCACTGCCCGCTCTGTGTTGTCTGTTTACTGACATCAGGTGGCCAAAGACCGAGAAGTCCTGGAAATAGACAACTTGGAAGAGGTTCCAGGGTCCACTGCATCGCTCTTGCTTCCATCGCACGTGTCTCTGATTGGTTTCCTCCGTCAGGGCAGGAGCTCCCCGCTGTTTCTTTGGCACCTGAACTGAAAACCAATCCCCGACGTGGGGAACATGAAGTCTCCCAAATCCTTGCTAACACTGTAAACATAGGCACGCTTCTTACATCAGGGGAGATTCCCTAGTTGACGGGTAAATAAAGAATAATGATTAACAATTATTTATAAAAGTATCCCCTTTCACAGGAAGAAAAACGCACCAGATCCTGCTAACATAGGAAGTGGTCCCAGATCCTGTTCTTTTTCTAAGAAAAGAAAAAGAAAACTAAGTATAAAATTGTGTTTCAAAACCCCTGATTTACCTCTTTTAACTTAACACTTGAGTTAAGCAGGAGGCTGCAGGAGACCATGTTATTACTAAATTATGCTTTTATTTCCCCTGGATGTGCCTGATGTGACTTGCTTGCACATATTGGGGTATTTAGCAAATGAACCCTGGGCCCCAGTTATTTATTTATTTACCAATTTCCCTGGCATTATCAAAAGCAAGGAGCAGCTGTGATTTCCCCTAGTTCAAGCACGCAGCTGAATGTTTAAAAGGACTGCATTTGCCCAGGCTCCTGCACACTGTAGGACTGTGTTCACTAATGCATGAAACCTGAAGACAGGATGTCAGAGCAAACCTGGGCTTCCAGCTGCAGGAGGGTATGTTCGCTAAAACCTTTGGGCTCCTGATAGACTACTCACAGATAAGCAAATGGAAAGAGCAGCTGATCATGGCCATTTAAAGCCTTGGACTCAGGACTGTCTCTTCAGTAAGTCGGAGGGAAGAACAGAAAGGGATTTCCACCTCCCCACTCACATCCTAGGGTCTGTGCCTCCTCATTCGGATGCTACTATCTGAAATGCGTTTCTCTGAACTGGCCTAAGGCTGATATCCAGGTGGGAGGCACAAACGGGCATGCTAAATGTTAAAAGATGGACATATTCCTGTTGGTAATTCACCTCTTCCTTGAGCCCCGCTAGCCTGTGAATGTTGCCCTGCCTTTTCTTCCAGAGCAGCCTGGAGCCCTCCACAATTCAGCAACTAAGGACACTGTGTCCCTGACACTACTCAGGAACAAGGCTGCTTTGTGGTTCATTGGCGTCTGTGTCATCCACACTCATTAAATCTTTACCTCTTCATTGGCCCCTTTTAGTACTCCTTACAGGATTCCAAAACAAATGTATTTTCCTCCCCAAGTTCCTCTCTATAGCAAGTGAATTATAGAAACATTCTTGTGTGTTTCAGTTGTTATATTAGTAATCTATGCCCCAAAATATTGTGGGTTAAAACAACACTTATTCTGTCACAGTTTCTGTGAGTTGGGAATCTGGCGAAGGCTTAGCTAGATGCTCTGGCTCAGGGTCTTTCACAACAGGGCAGTCACGGCACCTGCTGGGGCTGCAGGCGTCGCGGACCTCAGCTGGAGAAGCATCCGTTCCCAAGCTCACATGGCTGACGGGATTCAGTTTCTCACAGGTGTTTGGTCAGAGGGCCTCAGCTCCTCCCTAGCTCCTCCCTGGCTATTGGCCAGAAGACACGCTCAGTTCCCTGCCATGTGGACCTCTCCATTGTGCCGCTCCCAATGTGGCAGCCAGCTTCATCAGAGAGAAAGGAAGGGGGGAGGAGGGGAAGGAGAGGGAGAGAAAGAGGAAAAGGAGGAGGGAGAGGGGGAGAGGCAGAGGGGTCATTTAGATTAAACCCACTTCCACACCCACCCCACTATGAAACAAATGATTTATTGGTCATAACAGAGACATTAAATAGAGACATGTAATCTCCTACAGATTATATCCAACTTGCAAATGAATCAGATCTCAGATCCAGTAGTAAAAAAGCTTTTTAATTCCATTAATCTTTCCTGAAAATTGTCACTTTCCCACCAGGCCAGGGACATAAGCCTTTTTAATTTAGAGCAGACAAGGTGCCATCAAAGCTGGTAGTGAAAAAACAGTGGGCCAGTTTTAGGAACACATTTGCTTCTGCTGCAAAAAGTTGATCATGGAACTTTCTTTTCCCCTTTTATCCCTCCCTGCCCCTTCTTTCCTCATCCCTAGTAGAACCCGAGCTCACATTATCCCCACTCCATACACTGTCCCCTGCCATCCCAGGGAGCCAGAAATGGAAAATGAACCACACTATATGCAGATTGGCTTTAATCACCTGGAACAGATGACGCAGGAAGTGGCAGGTAAGTGCACTTTTGAATTTCCTTTGGATGTTTCTTAAAATGTGGAAACAACAAAGAAATTAAATGGACTGTCAAATGTCAGTGTCAGTTCTGGCTTTGAAAAACCAGGCTTCCCCATGTCTACACAAAACCCTAATACTATCAAATCTATTTTTCCATTTCTGTATTAATTAACTAATACATGATGGGCTAAATGTGAGAAGATATACAAAGAAACAAAGCAGACACGTTTTACTCCTTGGCTCTGGGAGAATGGAAAGGAGCCCAGTAAATGCATGTGAGCCCAGCTCACCTGAGCTCTGCACTATAACAGGTAATTGCAATAAATCATCCCTTGCCCTGTGATCCCAGCCTAGTGAAGATTAATGGCAGTAGACACTAAAGCTGCCAACTTGGAAGATTTCCGTGGTGGTGGAGAGGAGGCTATGCGTACGGAATGTGTGATAAAATGCTTCGCTGGGACCATAATAAACGGGCTGGAAGGGAGCCGAGGTCCTCCTCTGTAATGCAGAGACATTAAGACCTGTCTGATTGTGATGACAGACAGGTATTTGACTGAGCACACTGGCAGCTATAAAAAAAATAGCTAAAAGCTAATGTCAAGATGTAATGTAGACCTGCCACCTGCCATCAGGAGTAATTATGGCTCTGACCACTGGCTCACAGGGAGGGCAGAGGAAACAATATTGTATCTGGCTGCAAGGAATCAGTTGCATTTGATTTGTGGCTCTGATGACACGACTGGCCCCACTGTCACCCTTCGTGATAAAGCAGCAGAGTCCGACACTGGCACCTGTCCTCACCGGAGGGCATTTAAGGGCTGACTTGCTTTCACTTGCTCCAGTTAGGAAGGAGCAGATGAAGGGAGGGAAAGATGGTCTGGAGACACTAACTGAATACTTTATACTCAAAGGAAGACTGGATTGGACAAATAACTAGAGATGTGGACATCAGTCCAAGAGACCCTTCAGAAACATGGGTTACAAGAAAGCAAGGACACCTGCCAGGCGCAGGGCAAACATTTCAGAAAGCTGTGCACTGTGGACATGGAAGTAATCCCTCCCACATGGAAGGCAACATGCTCTCGGCACAGTTAGAGTGACTATGGCCACACAGTCTTTGAACTTTTGAAGCCTGTTGAAGAACCAAGAAAAGGAGTAGAGAGCTGTCTTGGAAGGGGCCCTCTTTTCATTTTCTTGGGGTGCCATAAAAAAGTACCACAGACCGAGTGACTTAAGCAACAGAAAGGTGTTATCTCTCAGTTCTGGAGTTGCAGTTTGAAATCAAGGAGTTCACAGCATTGGTCCTTCTAAAAGCTGTGAGAGAAGGGTCTCTTCCAGGCCTCTCTCCTCAGCTTGTAGATGATCCTCTTCATGTACACATGGCGGTCTCCTTGTATATGAGCCTATCTCCAAATCTCCCCCTCCTTTTAAGGACATTAGTCCTATTGTCCTTAAGATGAGTCCCCCCTAATGATCTCATTCTAACTTGGTTATCCCCACAATGACCCTATCTCCAAATAAGGTCACATTCTAAGGCACCAGGGATGAGGACTGGAACATGTGAATTAGGGGTGGAACACAATCCAGCTCGTAACAGGCCCCTTGAGGAATCTCCCTGGCAAATGTATATGGGAATAAAACATTCTCATTAGTCCAAGGAGAAATGACCAGGTGCTGCTTCAGTGAAGGGAGGTCAGGTCAGTAGGATCTGGTTTGAGGCAAAGATTGCCAGGTATGTGGTACAGAGGTGGGTATGATGATCACGGGCAAGGCCAGGCAGGTGAGGGCAAAAACCACTGGCAGAGCTCAAGTGAAAGCAGGCAACTGAATGAGCAGTCACCGACTGGAAACACACACTCTGGGGTCCCAGAGAGCATCAGTGGACAACCTTGAGCTAGGCTCTGAAGTGATACAGAAAAGCATGGGAATCTTTTTAATAAAGGTCATGCAATATAATGCACTTCAGTTTTCCCTTGTTCAGACCCTTTTTAGTCAACCCCTTACAGGGTACGGTTGGTCATACAAGCCCAACGCTGCATGGGGGCAGCTCACCCTCATCTACACGGAGTCTACAGTGTTTGTGCCTCTGGGGGTCGGGCATTTCGCTAGGAGGATTTGATCCTCCATGAACTGGGTAGGAAGTTCCTTCAAAATCCTCGCGATTCACTTCCTGGAGGTAATTGTCCTCTGCACCTTCCTGGGCAGAGGGCGAAAAGCTGATATGTGGATTTTTGACCAGTTTTTGATAGTACCATTATGAATTAGAGGTGACATTGCCATAGAAACGTTGTCACTCTTACTCTGAAGATAATTTAGAAACCCTATATTATGAGAGTGGGGAGGGGCAGGAGAGAGAAAACCAAGAGAACAACTTTGCACTGAAGGGAAAGAAAGTGCGATCACCTCACAGGATTTATCCCCTTTCATCCCTAATAACTAAATTTGAATAATATAGTACCTTTTCAGTGTTTTTGCCTGAAACATTGTCTTGATAACTCACTAGGGAGATGGAGATATAACAGACATCTCACCTTCAAACTATGACTTCTCAACAACTGTTTTGCTGATAAGGAAAACATGCCAAAGGAATTGTCTTCAGAAAATGGATGGTCCTGTTATTAACTCATAAATTTTTAAAATGTCCTTTAGTAATTAAAGGTTTTCATTTCTTACCAAAATGTTTGCAGGGTTTAAAAATGAGATTTGAGCTTAAATAATTTGAGCTATTAAATATTAAAGAGAAATATACAATTGCTGCTTTTGATGTAAAAGTCTTTTTAATAGCACAAGTAATTAAAGAATCTAAATTTGAAACCTGGAACCGTGCTTCTCTACGATACAAAGAAAAATTCTTTTTACTCAATGGAGTTTGAAAGTGTCAAAGTGGACATTTTAACTATTGCAAATATTACATGGTCAATGACTAAGCATGTAAGTCAAGAATTTCTCTAAATTTCTTCTTTTTACCCATAAATAGATCCATGGCACACAGTGTCCTACAGCCAAGCTCTTATTTCTTTGAACAAGAAACTAATACAGACCTATTAATTTTAAAAGCAAAATCAGGAGCAAAAGTAAGATTACTTAGCAAAATAGTCCCCTCACCAAAAAAACCTCTTGATATGTCCCCTAAATACTCATTTATGTATTAATTCAACTTACTACTACTACTACTACTACTACCTTTTAATAATGTTATTTATTAGGTGCCTTAGGCAGGCATAGTAAGCTTGGTAAGCAATTGGTAAGTTTAATAAACACTGTCACATAACAAAGTTTTAAGAGGTTTTTTACAAGTACCCTACATGGTAGATAGTGTTATGCCCAACTTGGAGATACCATTGAGGCACAGGGGGGTTATGCCCATGACCAGGGTGCCTTATGGATGCAGCCTGTGCAGTCTGCCACACAGAGTTCTGCAAAAACCAAATAAAACAAAAAAAACAAGCTTGGTTTTGTGTTCTGAGGCTACCATCTTAAAATTCTTCCTAAATTTGAAAAATAGCTCATTTTGCACAGGGCCCCACAGATCTTAGCTGTTCTTGACCAATGTCCACAGGTTTTAGGGAGGTAAAATGAGGATTCAAAAACAAGTCAGAAAGATGCCAGAGCACTCTGCCATTCTACTTGTATCTTGCTGGATTACACCTTCTTACCATTTTTTCTTCCATTCAGGTCTTAACAGTGATAGTGTGATTTTTCTGGGAATAAAGGCTTTATTCATATGCATAAAAATATTGAGTACCAAGTTATGAGTGTTACAACAAGCTGAATATGTTTTCCACAGATGCCCACAACGGTATCTCCCATTCCACATGTTCTTCTGCAGGGTGACCTTGCCACTCCCTCATCACAGAGTGGAAACTAATTTTCCTCCCCTCAGATTCAGGCCAATCTTATTGACTTGCCTTTGACTAATATGATGCAGCTAAAATGACATCCTGAGACTTAAGAGGAAAGATCAGAAGGGACTTGCAACTAATGTGGCTTGAAGTGTTGGCTTTTGGAATGCTTCTTTGGGGAGCCCCACTCCCATGGTGGTGGGAAGCTCAAGATACATGGAGAGGCTACCAGAACAAGTACAGGTGCTCCAGTCAACAATCCCAGCTACACTCCCAGCCAATGGTCACCATCAATATGGGTGAGTCGGCCTGGTTAATCCTCTAGATGGGAGAAACTGAAGAGCAAATCACCCAGCTGAGCTCAGTCAACCCACTGAACCTTGAGAGAGAATAATAGATGATCCCAAACCACTACATTTAGGGATGGTTGGTACATAACATTAGATAACCAGAACAAGTATTAAGACACTCAAACAAATGATTTGATTCCTGATTTGTTATTCTTTTTATTTACTGGACTTTTTTTTCTACTGACTCAAGAGTAGTCAGTCTGTGTATAACAGGTCCATTGATTAAATAATAGAGGTTATTTTAACTCCTTCAGGCCATTAGGTTTTCATTTAGATGTTATTAACAGTTTACATAAATGTGCTCACTTTTAACCTATCATCTGAAAATGCTCCTAATGTAGTCTTCAGGTAAACCAAGCTGGGAAGAGGTGTTCTACCAGTAAGCTCAGTTAAGTTCTAGTTCTCCGAAATTGAGCTTACCAACACCACCAGTCTAGAGTTGACCCTCACGATTTTATTTTTCTAGACTCATACTAAGAATTAAGATGTCTCTTCAAACTCTATTTAGTCTTCAAAGAAGTCATGAGTATTTGTGCACACAACTAGAGGCCTGCATTCGCCCACGCTGAGTTGTTTCCAAAGAGAAGCTAACAGCAGAAAACTGAACAATGGATGATAATGCACACAATCAATTATTGGGTGTTAATAGCATTTTTTTCTCTTTTCTTTGGAATCTTCACTCAGCAAACAGTAGCAAATCTGCAAAAGACATTAAAATAACCAGTTCCCAGCTATCCTCCTAATTCCACAAATTACCCTCTGCACCACACACACACACGCACAAACGTGTACACCTGAGAGTAGTCCAAGCATGGTGTCTGGGATGGATCAGGCTCTATGAAATATGTATTGAATTTTAAAAACCCGCAAAAATCACTGGTGCTTCAAAAGGATAATATCCTTAGAAAAGAATCTGGTCATCTATAATGCTTACCTGAAGTCCTATAACACATAGTGAATGAAACCAGCCTGTGAATTCTGGTAACTCTTGTCAACTTTCCTTTGTCTTCATGTCTGCCTACCCTGTTTCTCTCAATTATAAAAAGTTCTACACTAGCCTTTTGGTAGAGGATGCTACATTTTGATTGTTTATAGTGAGGTTATGCTCTGTGCTAGGAAAATCATTAGAGCTCATCCTTCTGGACTAACTTCCTTCCAAACAGAGCCATCTTTATAAAATATTCCAGCCTCTACCAACCTAAATTTAGTTTTCATTCTCCTTCTCTCTCTCACACACACACACACATATACACATACACACTTCACAAATAAGCTTTTGTCAGTGTAAGAAATGGCCAAACCTGTAGACAATTTTTATGAGTTTATTTGAGCCAAATATGATGAACATTGCAGAGAAGATCTCAAATACTCTGGGAAAATAACAGTTTTGCAGCTTCTTTTATGCATTTGAAATTAAGAAGGGAATGTAAGAATGTTTACAGGAAGATGGAAGAAAGTAACCTGGGGACTGGATTACAGAATAGTGAACAAGATAATGTGCTCTCTTGAGGGTGGTTAAAGCTTACTTCAGAAGTATGTTAACCTAGATGCAAAGAAACAATGGACAGGACTTGCTTAAGGCAAAGATAAGCCTTTTACTACAACGTGATACACCTGGGACTCGACTACCCACCATGACCTGCCCACTTAGGAATTTATGATCAGATTGCCCTGTGAGGTTCCTTTCCGTAGTACCCCCTTTTTTTCATCTAGACTTTCGATGTATTTTCTGTAAAATTCTAGTCAATTACTGTCAATGGGAATTTGTGTCTGGAATTAGGACCATTCACCATGAATTCACAAACAGCTTACAAGTTCTCCAAGTCAGCAACTCTCAGATCTGTTGCAGAAATTTTACCAGACATGATTTCTGGAGGACAGCCAAGAGGGCTGAGAATCTGTTGTGAGTTAGCCAGACTGTTTCCATAGAGCACATCTGACTCTGCTAACATTTAAGATCATGTACTCCCTAACGTAGAACTTTTGACTTGCCAGCAGAAAAAAATAAGACAGCACAGGCCCTGAGCCTTGGCCTCGGGGTTATGGTTTATGAACAGAATCAAATCATGGACTTGGACTTCCCTCCCCCTAAGGGACAGAGATGATTCAGGATGAAGCAGCTGAGAAATATGGAAATCATTAGCAAGCTAAGCTGTACACAACAACCAAAGTATTAAGAATTCTCAGTAAACAAAATGACTAGCATTTGTGACCCCACCCCCCACCCCAACTGCAAGGTCTTCAGGCTGAGAAACGTGGTTAAGAGAACTCAGCCATCCCTGGTTCAGTTCTTTTGTTCTGAAGGTCAGGAGCAGAGTGCTCAAGATTGCAGTTACTTGTGACCCAGCAAAGATTAGATCCAGGCCTCCTTCCCCTTGGCCCAGTGATTTCTCTACCACTAACTGCTGGTTCCTCCCTCTCCGCTGCTTCCCAAAGCACCACTTTCTGGCCTTGTTTTCCCTGTTGTCTTGGATTCTACCTACAGCCTAATTCCAGGGGTGAGAGTGACCTTATAATCTTGGGCTTCTGTGGCAGGAAGGGGGGAGGGGGGAGGGTAAGATTGCTGTTTTCCTACCGTCTTCTCTTCTTCCCTGACCAATTTGCTTCATGATGCCATCTTAGCATTAGTAGGGACTGCTATATTCATACCAGCCTTCCAAATAATTGATCATAAGAAAATGAGTATTCATCAGTCCACTGATCTCTAGGGATTATCTGCTCATCTCCATGGGCACCCTGCCCCAAAGGTGACCTCCAGATGTGCACAGGGACATTTCATTGTTTGCAACAATAACCAAAGCACACTACCAGCATTTCATGGGTAGGGCCAGGGATGCCAGGCACCCTGCAATGCCCAGGACAGTTCCCTGCAGCAAGTCATTCCACCCAGAATCCCAGTGGGACTCAGACTTGGACTTTTAGAAGACTTGGGAATGTGTGTGCGACTTTGGATGTCTAGGGCTAGGGAGCAGTGGAAGAGGAAGGTGAGCTTGAGGGACAAGTGCTAGCAGGATGCTAGTCAAGTTTGTTAACTGTGCAGTGTGACCCCCGAACCTTCCAGAAAAGTACTAGAAAACATGATATTGTGAGGTTAGATTCCTTGTGGAAACTAGCAGGAGGTAAATTCAAGTCACCTCAGAAACAGAATGTGTGAGAAGGCAGAGAAACAACCTTGGAATCAGAAGAGATATTAACCGAGACACAGAGCTTGTGATTTTAACCTAGTTTGTCTGAATTTCAAAGGTATAGAGAAATGGCAAGTCACAGTGGGATGAAGTAGGTGCCGAAAAAAAATATTTTTTAATTTGAATTAAAGCTCAGCATTCTCATTCCTTACCCCACTCTGCCAAAGAGCCTCAGCTTAAAATTGACCAGTATTTATTGAGAACTTAGCCATCAACAAATACTGAAGGGACCATAAAGCAGTTGAAAGTGCAACCATGCCCTCAGGTATAGTGGTGTGAAGAGTGGGCTTTGGAGTCAAATAGACCCACATGCAATTCAGGTCTATTATTTCCTTGCAGCCTCATCTTGGGCATGTCATTTGAACTCTTGACTCCCAATAACCTCATCTGTAAAGTGGCAACAAATACGGTAGCTACCTATGTGCAGAGCAATGCTGTGAGAGGACATAAGATAACCCATGAAAATGTGCACTACTGTTAATGCTACTTCATGGGACATGTGACTCAATGAACGTCCACTAAAGTAAAAGGACCTGAGGTGAATGGGGAACTCTGTGTGTGTGTACCTGCTGGGCGATTGCAGTTGCATAGTGCAGTCACTTACGATGGAATTAAGTCAACAGCTCAGGAGACAGACAGCCTGGATTTGTAAGTCCACTGATTCCTTGATGTTTTAATGCAATCTCAACACAGCATTTTTTTTGGAATTGGGGAACAGGACCCCGTTATAAGAGAATTTTTGCAATTGTGTAAATTCACAGAACAGTACTGCTCTCAAGCAACTGAAAACAACCTCTTTCTGGATAATTGAGCAGACTTAATGCTTCCAAAATTCTTCCAGCGTCTGGCATAACATGGGTGCTGCATTAGTATTTGTGTAATGGGTACTTTAAATGGATACTCTAGCTATTGAGATAATTGATGCTGATGAACCTGCTTCCCAAGGTTTATACGCTGAAATGCTTCCATTCTATTTTGAAGCTAGTACAACAGACGAGTCTGGATAAAATGAGATGACAGTTTGTGGGACCCAAATATGTGATAAAATGACCGTACAAGGCTCCTCCTCCCTTTAATGGATGGAACTGTGTCATTACACATGAACCCAGCCATTAAATCATTTTGAATAAGCACAGAAAAGTTCCTTTTGCATGATGAAAATTTTAAACAAACTAAAGAGAAGCTTCAGCATCTAATCACAAAAATTCTCTAAACCCATTTATGCATGTCAGTAGGCCTCACCAATGGTGCTGCTCTAAAGAGAACATAATTTCTGGGAGATGACCAATATCCTGAAAATAAGGCACTACAACATCCCCAGGCTTAGGCATCAGGCAACACATTTAGACTTTGAAACACCAAAAAGGTAGCGGTAGACTCCTTTGTTTCATTACTGATTCTCGGGGGCCAGCACAGTGCTTGGAAAGTAGGAGGTATAAAATAAATACATTCAGAATAAATGCCTTCTCAGCCACAAGAACAGCACCTAGAGAGGAAGTTTGGGCAGGGACGTGGCCTCCTCATCTAGGTTTCAGGGCATCTACTGCCTAATGTCACTGCTAAGGGGTTTAGTGTTTCAGCTTTTGGAAAAGGAGGAGCAAGAAATTTGTTAAACCCCACCAGCAAGAATCCTTGACACATGTGGAAGGAAGTTGTCAAGCAGTAAAAAGCAGTAACAATGCCAGGCAGACACTCATCCTTCTGACTGGAATCTTCATTTCATTTACCTCAGTTAAGACTGAGCAATTTTTGGAGACTTTCGCCTAAATTTCAGACTGAAAAGATTCCACAGGCTAGTGAAGAGCCCCGATATGGAGAGTTGTTAGAGAAGCAACCTGCTTTGTGACCTTTATTACTGAAAGCATTACCTGAGGGCTATCCATGATAGTGTAAAACGGTGCTGACAGTGGGGATTTGTAGAGCGCTCTGCTACACCTTTCACAGGTACTGTCTCATTTAATACTCACTGAGACACCAGGAGATAGATACTATTGTTCCCATTTTTTTTCAATTTCAAAACTTCTTCAAAAGAGCATAAATGTCTCCATGGTGGTCTCACATGTGCTGAGTAATGGAATCTACTTGGCTTGTTCCAAAAGCTCTTGATGACTAGATGAACTTCCTGTTCAGTGATAGCTTAAGATTTGTCTCTACCTCCTCTCTGCTGTCTTAGATGAAGACTTAGGAGACGAATAAGAGTGATATAAATATTGCTGTGTTTATTTTTCCTTATTCATTTCTACGACAAGTGTTAGCGTGACGTGGACCATGAGGAGTCCCAGCTACAGGGACGTCCCAGGACTTGTCTCACACACCAGGCCTCAGGGTGGATAGACCAGAGTGGGCTGGCATCCTCAAAATGTAAGAGAGTTTTCCTTCATCTGCCATTTCACAGAGCGTATACAGCATTTGTCATGAGAAGACTTAGGTAAATTATTCCCTGCTCTGAACCTCCTACATGGGAAAGGGCATCAACTTTGGATTCACACGGACAGATGGAAAGACTCCTGGGAATCCACCAGAAACAAAGCAAGTAAGCCATCATTCTATGAACTTTCCATCTGCTACAATGGAGTTATCACACGCTTCTATATTCATTCATGTAGTGGAGAGATTGTCTAAATCTTTGCTGCCCAATACAACAGCCACTAGCAACATGCAACTATTGAAATTTAAATTAGAAGTAAATAAAATTTAAAATTTAGTTTCTTAATTATACCAGCCACTTTTCAAGTACCCAATAGCACGTGGGGCTAATGGCTACAGTACTGGACAGTGCACATCTCAACAATTTCTGGAACATTCCAATCGCCACAGAAAGTAAAACTGGACAGCCCTAACCTAGATTTTAAACAGAGAGCAAACCCTTGCTGGTCAAGTGAATTTTATTTAAAGGGAAAGTGGCCATGTACTTCGAGTTTAGTGTTAGTTTAATGTAAGGCTTTTTTCCTAATGGGTTATATTAGTCAGAATTCATTCAATTATAAGTGGGGGTGGGGATTTAACTCAATAATAATAAGCAAAAATAGAGAATGTATTTGTTCTCATAGCAGAAGAATCTAGGAATAAAGTGTAACCAGACACAGGTGTTCACATTTCTCATTCAAACTATGTCTCTGCATGTCTCAGCTCTGTCGTCTTCTATGTTGGCTCACTTCTTAGGCACCTGTAATCATATGGGAGCAAAGGTGACCTCAGGTAGACTGAGGCTCATATATTTCTTAGGACACACCATCTCAAATTGGACCTCCCCTGTCAGTCTCTGATTGGCTCGTCCCTCACTCATCCCTATGCCCAGTACTATGGAATATTTTAATAGGCAAGGACTAGGTGCCAGGTGTGGGATGAGGGGGCAAGAGGAAGGTCACACTAACCCTGATCACACGTACCAAGAATGGAAATTGGACGGCTCCTCCGAAGATATCTGAAGCAAGCAAGTAAGCACGCGCCTGCGCACACATCACTGTAGCTAACCTATCATTTCCAACAGCAGTAGGATTCAGGTAGTAGTTTCAAGGTGGAAGTGCTTCCAGAGTACTTTTTGCTGAAACACGGGGATATTTATTAAGGACTGCTATTCATTGAGACAGTTCATTGACTACTGTCCCAGCATAGTAGGGGAAGAAGCATTATAGTTGCACTTTAAAAGATAACAAGTGTCTAAGCATACCTGGTTCCATTCCAGACTCTGACTTTTATGAGCTGTATGACCTTGGGCAAACCCTAATCTTAATTTCTCTATGCCTTAATTCTTTCATCTTAAAATAGAGATAATAATATCAAACTTATGAGGCCCATTTGAGGATAAAGAGACAAGTCACACTGTAACCACACTCTACATGTTGGTTATTGTTATCACTCTGATTATGATTAACCATCCAGGCAACACAGAATAAACATCCAATGAGGAGTAAAAACAGTGTGTGTCCTAGGAATCAGGAAAGCTAGCAACCCCTGTGAACTGGTGTGTCCCAGGGGGACTTCCCTGAGAACAGAGGAAATGAGCTGAGTCTGAAAGCATGGCTACCCAGGCAGAGGGAAGGGGCAGAACACGTCTCACCTGGGAGCCCAAGAAACTCATGCCTATGTCTCTGAAGCCCTGTTTCTTCTAGGGTTTAGGACACAGGAGACAGTGCAGGTGGGAGTTTTCCTTTAACCATTATCTGCAAAGTTGAGAGGCAGAATCGTTTTTTTAACATTAATAAAAAGAGCACAACTAACTGAATCAGAAACGTCAGGCGTGTCTTCTGTGCTGTTCCAGTACTGAGCTCCAGCGCTGCTGGTGACTGATGGTGATGGGGTCTCCCCGAGGGGCAGCCGGAGCGGACTGTCTGCGAGGCGCGGTTGTCTTCCAAATGCCTGTCTGTCCGGGGGGTGAGGGCCTCCGAACAGCTGCTGTGCTGCTTTGTAAACAAGTGGGGGACACACTTCTTTAACCTGGAATCCTGCCGCTGAAAAATATGTTTACCTCTCCAAGGATTTGGTTGGAAATGCTTCAAAGATTTCTGCTTGTCCCAGCAAGCTGGAGCTCAATATGAAACGATGTGCTTCATCTCTGAGAACAGTGCTCTCCTTGGGTGAGAAGAGCAGTATTTTCCAGCTTGACAGTAAATAACTTTCTGACTCGGGCAAAAGCACAGGACCAGATTACCTCAGAGGAAGATGAAATGCAGTTTAGCTCATGTGCAAAGTAAATGGGAAGAAAATGTTCCCACCCGAGGTGGGGGCCAGCACCGCGCAGGAGAAAGGCGCAGGGGGAGAAATTTCCAGGGCATGTTGTGATGATTGGATCATTTCCAGAGACCATCGCTAAGGCAGCCTCCGGGCAGCTGCAGGTTTAGTGAAGCTCCATTATCGCCCCCGCCCCTCCCCCGCTCCCAGCAGCCTTGTATGTGAGTGCTTGTGTGCGTGTGTCCGTGCATGCACCAGCCAAAAACATTAATTAGCGTGCTTTCCTCTATTAGAGCTTAAAAGCCAACAGGGCAGCTGTTGTCTAGAAGCCAGGAAACTAAATTCAAGTCACAGCTCTGTCATTTGGCCATAGGACCTCTGCCAGGTCATCTTTCCCCTCTGAGCTTCAATTTCTTCGTTTGTAAATGAAGATGATACTATCGGAACCAATTAACTCAGGGTTTTGATGAAGAGCCAAATTGAAATGAGACGACTATAGGAAAGTGTTCCTCAAACCTTAAAGCAGAGAATGGCAGCACTGACTTAACCTGTGCGCCTGGTTAGAAATGCTCCTTCACGGGTCCCACCTTGAACCCACTGAATCAGAACCTGGATTTTAACACAAGCCCCAAGATAATTAATACGTACATTCAAGTTTGAGCAACACAGCTCCAAAGCACTATAAAAATGGATGTGCGGACTACTTGCAAAGTTGAATAAAACCCATCTGACTCCTGGCTACCAAAATTTGAGCCACGAAGCTGACTTCCTGAGCCAGTCCTCCTTCCTCAGTGGATCGGACACTCCCAGAGAGCAGCAACACTGGCATTTATCAATTCATGGGGACATCCAGCACAATATGAATAAGGCTCATCTCATAATAGCAAGACAAATCGCATTCTCACACAGGATTCATGAATGTGTAACTTACACATTAAAACGAAAACAACTTACCGTGGCTTGAGAAATCCTACAGGACCATCTGGCCTGCCATCACTGACTGCATCTACTGCCCACCGCCTCCTTCCACATCCCTGCTAGTCCTCGAATAGACCAGGCAGCTTCAGGACAAAGAGACTTTGCACTGCTATTCCCTCTGCTTGGAATGCTCTTCCCCTCAACAGTCACAGAGCTTGGCCCCTAGTCTCCTCGAAGTCCTTACTCCAATGTTACCTTGTGGATGATGACTTCCTGTTTAAAACTGCAACACCTCCTTTTACTCCGATGTATTTTTCTCTATAGCGCTTATCACTTTCTAGCACATTCCTACCCCAAAATACAATATAAGTTCATGAAAGCAGGAATTTTGCCCATTTTGGTCACCATTGTATTTCCAGCTCTTAGGAAAGTCCTGGCGCACACCTGCTTGACATTCATTGAATGGACGAATGGATATACAGGAGAATGGCTTTGAATGTGAGCTTGCAATCAGATAAACTAGCTTGAATTTCAGCTCTGTGACCATGAGCTGTCTGACTCTAGGCAACCGGTACTTGTTAACCGGTACAGTGGCCAGTATGTAGGAAACGGCTCCACATGTATTACCTGTCGTCATTTAAAAATAATTATTATCATTAAATATGAGCCTAATTCTTTAAAATTGTCATTTGTTTTAACAAATAATCATACTTTTAAAGAATACTTCATGTCAACCAAAATAGGTTTAAGGACTGTGACTCATTTCTTAACAGCTAATTTTTTTGCATCAGTAGAAAAGAAACAAAAAATTAAAAATTTCATACATGGCCATATTTCACTTAAAGAATAAAGTTCCCTGTCTTTTTTTTAAGGGGCAGGTCAGGAAATATTGGGTTTTTATTATATTTGCAAGTAATATATAACATCTAACATTAGACAAGTGAAAACGTGGGCTGAACATCAAGGAATCGTTTTACAGCATCATTAGACTATAAAACTGACCATGGACTCCTTTACCTTGATGAGTCACTTAAACATACAGGAAAAGGAACTGGAATATTGTTCCTACATGCTCAGAACCATTGCAAGAATTTATAAAGTAAGTGGTGAGTGTCTCATAAGAGTTATTTAAGTTATTTTTCTCAGAGGTAAGAATTAAATATAAATAAGCTATGTCTAATTCTATTGGCTCATCCTCTTGGCCTTGAACAACATTCATTTTATTGGTAGTAAAATAATTATTTGTGTGGGTGAGTTACCTCATCTCTCAGAACCTCAACTCTAAAATGGGTAGTTGAATCAGGTAGCATCTAAAGTTTCTTCTGGCTCTAACAGTCAGAGTCTCAGTGACTTCGAGCATCTCATTCTCCTATATCCCTCCTCCTGACTCCATCCAATCCATCACTAAGTCCTACTGATCTGAATCTAAAATATTTTTTAAATGTTTCCACCTTTACAGTGACCACATTAATACACGCTCGCTCACCTGGACTAAATCAAGGACCTTCTAATTGGCCCTTCACTTACCTCTCCAACATATGTTCCCACACACACAAAAAAAAGCCAGAGTGGTTCTTTCAAAATAAAAAATATCTTCTATTTATTCCTCTGCTTAAAACTCTTCAATAGGATCCCTTTGCACTTAAAATAACATCTCAAATCCTTCCCATGGGCAATAAAATGATGCACCATCTGGCAGGGGCCCTCCCTGCCTCCTTCTCCTCCCTCATTTTGTAACACTCTCCCCTCCTACACCACCAGACCACACCCTTCTTGCAGGTTCTCAGCTGCATTCTAATCATTCACAGGTGTTCATTCATCTGCATGCCACTCAGCCTAACTCTTGCCTTCTCACTCCACAACAAATGTCTCTTTCTCAAAGAGGCTTTCTTGGATTCCTCATTGTGACACTTATCATAATCTGAAAATACATATCCCTTTATGTGTCTCTTTGTTGTTTGTTTTTTTTTAATGTATTTTATTAATTATTACCAGGAAACTGACCTCAAATTCATTTTTGCATAGTTTTTTTAAACTTTTTTATTCCCTTTTGTGTAAGTTCTCTAAATTTCTAGGGCAATGACTTAGACAATGAGTAAGTTACAAAATGCTTCTCATATAAGGTTGGGAATGTGGCACGACAAGTAAAAAGAAAAAAAAACTAAGCCATCACTTAGAAACTGAAGAAGATGAGAAGGGAGTAGAAATCCACTTGGACGTAAACCTAGTTAAACATGAAGATGTAGCTATAGAGAACTGTTCCATGCGTGGGAAATGTAGCCCAGCCCCCACTCAGAAAAGCCAGTGTGGTGCGAGGTCTGGCACACAGGATCCATGCCCATGGATAGGTTTTCCCGTGGGGAATCAGGCCTGCATTGTACCTAGGCTGCTATGAGACTTGCTTTTGCTAAAACTCCCTCACCCTGGATTGAGGCAGCAAGTGTTTACTCAGTATTTTTAACTTCCTAAAGTCTGTGCTAAACCTCTCAAGTAGGGAGTGTAACCAGTTCAACCCCTTCTCCCCTTGAACTGTAACATCCTTCTCTTTGAAGTAATTAGCAGCATTCTGTCCTTTGCTGTCTGTAAAAGGTAATCACCTACAGTGAACCTGTGCATAGTAAATGAGGACCGTCCTGGATGTAATGTGCCCAGAAAAGCAATAAAAGCTTGTCCAGGCAAGGGTCAGGCTCTCTCTGGCCCTCTCGCCCTCTCTCACTCAGAGAGTGACCATGCTGTCCCTTTTTCTCCACAGGATTTCTGTAGTCCATGTGAATTTTTCCACTGCAGCCACAACACACAGATCCCAAGGGCTGGGATCTGCATCATGCAACCATAGGACATGGTATGGTAGCAAGGATGAATGGGTAGGCACAGTTTCAGGCCTAGGCAGCTGAAAAATAGAGATAATGATCCCTGGCCCTAGCAACCAATGAGGACTAATGTGAGAATAAATTAGATACAGTTTTCCTTTGAAGAAAATGCACTATATAATTTATGATATTGTTATTATAATCATTAGTTATCTTTGCCTGGATTTATGGAGTGACTCATCCTAAATTAAGCCTTTGGAACAATGAGGACAGGAAAATTTATGAGACCTACAATGATTTGCTAGTCTCATAAAAGATTGTAGTACTTGATTCTTGAGATGTTGAAATATTTCTGCCTCTTAACAGGAGGCTACAGGGAGCATCCTTTGATTCATTATTTGATAAGTTTTTCAGGTTTCTATCCGCTTGCTCCTCTGGGACTAATAATTCAGCAAGCATTTTAACAGTCACTTTGGCTGTCGATAAATTATTTTAACTTACCTTTAGAGTATCTTCTAGTTCTCTTCTCTTCCTAAGAGAATAACAATTATTACTTTTTATTCCTCATACTTTCTATATATATTCATTTAATATTTTTGAGCACTTATAACATGCAAAGCTATGAGCTAGATTTACAGCTACAAGGAGAATAAGATCCTGTCCATCATCAAACAGCTTGTAATCCAGTTGTATCTAAGAGGATCAGATCTAAGAAATTTTTTAAGGAAGAATTTTTAAGACATAGGAAGTGATTTGATTCAGAGTGTGAAAGAATGGGAGGAAGAGTATGAGGCTTTTCTCTCCTGGCAGATTAGATGGAGAATGATACCTCTAACCAGATAGGGAGCAGCTTTGGAGAGAAGACAGCTCTGTTTTAGGCACATTGAGCTGAGGCTGAATAAGATATCCAACAAGAAGCTTGACCCATGGGTTTAGAGCATGGGAAAGAGGCCAAGAATGAAGACACATATTTGAATTTCATCCAAAGGGAAATCTTGTGAATGAAATACTCAGCATAAGGTATGAAACAAGAAAGGAAAACAAGGGAGTCTGATGGTTATGAGTGAAAGAAGGAAATAGAGGACTTAGCAACTTTTTGGCAAAGAGTAAACAGCATCAGAAGCGCTAATGAGAAGAAAATTAAGAAGAGGAAAAGATAGGACACATGAGGAGGAGGAGCTGCAATAAAGAGCATGGTTTGGAACAGTTATCCTCGGAAACAAGCCCCTTTCTCTCTCTCATAAGCAAGAGGCAATAAAGAGTAGACAAATACAGACATATTTTGAGATAGGATACAGTAGATCTGAAAGACAGCTATTTTGTGAAAGCTTAAACAGCTGAATTAGAAAAGATTCAGCTCAGAGAAAACAAAGTGTGAAGAAAAAAACATGGCCTTTGGAATTGACCAGACCTGGATTCAAATTTCAACTCTTACGCTTCTGATCTTGGAGACCTTGGCCAAGCACCTTTATCAAGTTGAGCCCCAGTGTGTCTTTTGAGGAAATGGCAAGTAACAAAAAATATATTCCATAAGGTTGTTTGGAGGATTAAGAGAGAACATGGGTGTGAAGTGCCTAGCTCTGACCTGGGAGTGAATGAGCAGGATAATCTGGACCAAAAGACAGAGCGGGAGTTCTCCCACTTGAACATACATCAGAATCAGCTGGAGAGCCTCACTCAGGATCAGTTTCTGATTTAGTAGGTCTGGAATGGGCTTGAATATGTGCATTTCTAATGAGTTTGCAGGTAATGCTGCTGCTGCTGCTGCTGCTGCTGCTGCTGCTCTGGGAAGTACAGGACCTCTGAGGTAGAGAAATCCTCTGACAGAAAAGATCCAAAGGAGTAAGGGGTATTTTTGACACCATAACACAGGGTCCAGAAGAAAAGGGTCACATCTCCTTCTAGAGTTCATTTTCCATTAATGCATTTCATCACTTTGTCTCTCAAACCCTGGCCTCCCTCTCTGAAGAGAGGCATTCTCTCTTACCCCAGAATCCCCCAAGCCAGAGCAGTACCTGAAATTTAACAGGACCTCATCCAGCTGAGTGGCTGGAGTGGTGGATGAAGAGAGAAAGAGTAACTTCAAGTTGCCTGAAGAGAGAGATAAAGGGGAAGTAGGTGATCCTCCATGCTTCCTCCAAGGGCCACCAGGGAGGTGGCAGTAGAGTGGGAGCCAGGCTGAGGCGGCACGGCTTTTTCAAAAGTGGAAACTGTCAAAATTTATATATTATTTTAATTTTGCTGTGTTTTTCAATATTCCATGGGCCAAGTGTTTAATATTTCACATTTCTCCCTTTTTCCATATTTAATTACTTTTTATTTTTCTTATTCTTTTCGCTGGCCCAAAAGTACCTTTATTGCTAAAAATGGTAGTTTATAACCCTTTGCCAAGAATCAGTTTATCTTTGAATGCTCCCTTGTCCTCATTTGGCTCCTAATTCCTCCCCATTGTATTATTCAATTATTCCATTCTATTGCACTCATTATTCACTACTTTTCTTTTCCAAAAATTGATTCTGCAAAAATTGAACACCCTCATTTTTCATTTCTTGGTTTGAGTTACTTTGTAGAAACTCAACTAGATTATGACTCCTAATGCACTAATGCTGTGCTCAGTGCACAGGGCCAGGCATTTTTATAATTTCTGCCTAGAAAGTCAAGTCAAATCCTATTTCTTTTCAAGATTCTTCTTTCATATACTGTTTAAGAAAATTGCTCAACCATCTAGCTTGCCTCTACTTAGGCCCTGACTCATATCCTGACTGCTAAATGCCCCATCATCCTTCCCACACTTACATTTTTAGTCAAGGGAAGAGCAAAGTTAACCAGATATATAGATGCAGAAGCTGTGTTACACAGCTGGGGTCTGGGGAACGGCAGAGACATAAAGACAACACTGTGAGTCAGACATCAGTCCTGTTTCCTCTCTGCATGCAGCTCCAACTACACCTCACCTGGGATCTCTTTCATCAACATTTTTGAAATCATTTGAAATCATTTCGGCTTCCTTGAACATACGGTGTGTCACCTCCCACTTTGTGCATGACAAACACTCAAAACCATGAGCAGATGAATGACTGAATGACAAATGAGTGAAACACAGACCTATCACAGCCTGATCCTGTCCTCTTGTGACCTACTGCCTGACCGTGATCCCCCTTTCCAGGGGACATGTTTTTCGGAACTCCTGCCAGTTCCCTAAATATTCCACGCTCACTCACATGCCATGCCTCCATGCCATTGCATAGGTCACTCCCTTCCCACTCTGCTTTCTCTGACCAGCTAGCTCAGCATCCCTATATTCTCCAGAAAGTCACCCCTGAACCTCGTCCTGGCTTGGTCACCATCTATGTGCACTGAATGCTTGTGTTTCTTTGCTTTTGAATACTACTTATATTGTCAACTTGCTTGTCCTGCTCCGTAACTGTACTAAGGAAAACTTAAACATAGGGACAGTGTCTCATCCATAGCTGCAGCCCCCACTCCTACTTCTATGCCCTAATGATAGGGTTTGGAATGAATGAGGATATGCCAATGTCCAGGTGAAAAGCAGGGGATTTCAGTATGCATAATTGCCCTGGGCACGGAGAGGAGTAGAAAGGCGTGAGAGAGGACAGAAAGAGCCTCTGTTAAAATGGACCATTCCCTAGATGCAGGAGAATGAGAGGGAAAAGAAAAGCATGGCAAATAGGGGGCTGAGAGGAAGCCTTCCCATCTGCCACAAATGATTCAGGTACCTGTTACTTTAACAGATATCTAAAAATGTAAATTTCCTTAACAGAACAACAATAGCTTTACGCCATACAGCCTATTCACTAGCATTTTTTTAATAGGAAGGGTATTCTTTACTGCAACAAAACGATGAAGCACTCAATTAACTTTTTTAATTTCCAAAACAAAGCAATATATAGGTCAAGGAGCACAGGTACTCCTTTTCCAGGAGTCTTTCCAACTATTAAGTAGGTGAAATTACACCTGTTAAACACTGGCATAATATTTTCTCAAGCCTTCTGAAAACAATGCAAAATCTCAAGACTTACTTCTCCTTTTTAGAGTAATTAGTCCCCCATCCCTACCCTTCTCTCATCTGTCCCATTCTCTCTCCTCTCCCTTTCTCATTACATATTCATTCCATAGTCAGAGCTGCCCCCACATGAATGGAATGTATTATATAGTAACACCTCCCCCAAGCTGTTCCTAGCTCTGGCCCCTTCCCATTCTACTTTGATGAGAGACACTCATGAATTAGCATTGGTTCCAACATCCAACAGGGGCTGCAAATGTTTTAAATCTATGCCTGTTTTGTGATCCTTCTCTGCACTTCTGTTAAGTCCTACTTTTCCTTCCAGATCTGGCATCCAATCCATGTTACTCAGCTGTGAACCTTCCTCTTCATTCTTAGGGAATGTACTTGCCATAACAATAGAAAATAAGTGCTTGTCTCTTGTGCATTTTCTGTGGATAGTTTTTTCTTTAGGAGCAAGCACTGGTCTTTCCCCTGCCATGTCTGGTATGAGACAGCACTCAGTAGAGTGCTTGTTACATTGAATGGCCTGCCTCTGCTTCACGCAGCAATTTCATTCCCTGTTTTGAACACATTTTTGGTGATGTTTCTAGGAACATTCCACAGAAAATAGAAGTTAGTGCTACACACGAAAGTCACTTCTTACCATCTCTTTTAGATTCACTGTCTGTCCTTACCTAGCTAGAGAGCTAAGTGGTCTGTTTTCTCATCTTGCTTGGTCAGATAGCCCCATTCCTCTTCATTTAAGAAGCCGTCATGTACTCCCAGGAGCCAGTATATTAAAAGGCAACGTCACAGTGGTAAGGAAAGACTCCGTCTCCAGACCTTCTTCCCAAGCCCCTCACTCCACGCTGCCACGTAGGAAGTGAACGCCCCAGCCCACTGCTGAGCGGTGTGAGCGTCCAGAGCTAGTCGTGAGGCGAAGGAGCCGGAGCACAGAGTGAGGACCTGCTCGCTGGCTGCCTCGGCCACTGCTCATGCTGCTGCTGCTGCAGCCGCCCTGCACCCAAGTGCAGGTGCAGGAGGATGGTCACCTTTATCATGAAAGCCTCCAACAACTTCAGCGTATTCCGTAGCATGTAGACTGCTGAGAAAGAGCACGGTCAGCAGTGTCATTTCCAAGGAGGGGAAAACAGTACATGAACCAGAAGAAAAAGACAGAAAGAACACCCAACCGGGCTGCACCCTAAACATCCCGACAGAAATCTACGCCTTTTCTCCACCCCCCCACCTCCCCCCGCGCCCCCGGACTCCCGACAGCAGCAAGATGCCCTAGAGGGGCGCTGATGTTCGCACTGATTGACACTGCGGGCCGAGAATTAGAAAAACTAGGAACTTTTAAAAAGGAATGCATTTTTTAAAGCATTCCTTTAAAAAAAATGACACATTCATTGTCGATTCAAAGGCAATTACACATGTCTTATATATGGTATTCTGATTATTATTTGAATACAGTCAAATAAAAATTGTATTTTATGTACATGTTTGATTCCTTTGCATGCATATGCTTTTGTCAAAATTTTGACACAGTAAGTAAGACCTCTTCCATGGGAACCCCAATTGATTAATTACAGGGAAGATTCACTGCAAACTTGCCAGCTGCCAGAACAGAGCCTGGGGAGTCCTACACCAAAAAAGCCAGCATTTCTAAAAGATATATCAGAATTTTGTGGAAAGCGAGTCCTACTTCCCAATCCAAGCTTTTTTTCATTCTATAAACTATTTGGAATACTTTATTTATTTTCCATTTAAAAACAGGTAACTTGCATTCTCTCTCTCTCTCTCTCTCTCTCTCTCTCTCTCTCCCCCGCCCTCTGTCTCTCCTCTCTCCTCTCTCCAGACAAAGAGTAAAGAAATACATGGAAAACAATTTTTTTAAACTAAAGAAAAAGAAGTGCATGGCAAGGCAGAAATACCAGAATATTTCATCAGCATTGAAAGGCACAACTAAGAAGTGCAATCTACTTGTTACAAGACCATGGTCAAGACCCCTGAGGGAAAGAAAGCTGAAACGACTTCATTTGCAAGCTCTCTGAGTCCTGCAATCTCATACTCTGAGTTCTGCCATCAATGGGGAATATGCTTGGCCACGTGGAATTTCAGATCCATCCAGGAGGGTAGATAAAAGAAGCTTCCAACAAATACCAAGAGCAAAGTATGTCAAGAACAAGGGCTCAGTGCACGGGCATAATCGGAGATTGTGGCAAGGCAGATGGGAAACAGTCAGCAGCAGAGGGGAGCTTCACAGGAGAAAGGGTTCAGAAGTAGAAACTTTCTAATAAGTCATGGCACTGACAATCTCTAAAGGTATTCCCTGATCCTCTCGCAAAAGCTCACGTTGAAATTTTCTCCATAAGCACTCCACCTTGCCAGAAGCTCATTAACCTGGGCTCTGACCTAACCATGATGGAGAACTCAGCTGGGAGAACAGCCTGTGGGAGGTTAGGGAACATCTGGTCGAGTTCATCTCTTGCCACCACCAAACAGGGTTTGATTCTGTTACTTATGTCTGTTTTAATGTGCCTCTTTCTTCAACACAGCATCTTTGGAACATCAGGATGTTGCATAATAACTGAGTGGAATCCAAGAACCAAGCCACACATGTAGAACTATGAGAAACCACATGTGGAAGAGAAAAATAACTTCAACTTGAATATTATTTTTCTTCCCAAAGCAGTAAATGTGTTGGAAGCCACATTTAATGTTTCATACAGACTAAGAATGGATGAGAATGTGCAGTGCTTATAAACTTCTGCATGAAAGGGACTTGGGAAGTGTTTTCAAACTAATCTTAATGACTACCATTCATTGACCGCCTACTAAGTGTTGGACACCTTATAAACATTATCTCTGATTATGCAATATGGCCACAAAGTGGTTATTATCATGCTAATTTTTCTAATTAGCAAACTAACTGCTGAAATAATAAATGAGTCATCAAGTTCCCACAATTGGTAAAGGACAAATGTAGGTTTGGACATAGTTCCTGTCGTCTCCAAAGCCGACAGTCCTCCCACTCATTGTGTTCTTCCCTATCCATCTACAAATGTTAAAAGTGACAAGTACTGACTTCCTTTGTTTGCAGAATTGCTCAACTCCCTTAAGTAGGCAGAGTATGGCCAGGACTATGTCAAGGAGTTAGCTATTACTATTATATATAGTAACTACACATCATATACGTGGAGAGAGGGGGAGAGAGAGAGAGAAAGGGAGAGAGGATATCAGGTTAAGATAGATGCAGAGAATGAATAAATGAATATCAGATTAAGGTTGACTGGGGACTTGAAAACTGTTGATGAGAAAAGTCAACATGAATATGCCCATTCTCTCAAGAGAACAATGCAACATTAATAAATGTTCAGAATTATTGAGGCTCGATGGTACCAAAGAAAACCAGAGACATCAATACAGATTCTTTTTCTTCATGGAATTCATTGATCCTCAACCATAGTGGGTAACAATTCACCAAACCTTTAGTAGCAGCATCTGCTGCCCAAAAATTACCTGGATTTAATCTTGGGGAGTCTGCTAAATCCTGTAAGAAAGTAAAAAAGCAATAGTACCATGAACTTAAAGCCAGTTCACAATAGTACCTGTCAATCAGGCACTATCTTATCCTTTTTTTTTTTTCTCACTTTGCTTCAACCCTCGAGGGCTCAGAAATCACAGCTGGCAAGATCAGGGAGAATAAATGAATAGGCACAGGAAAGAGAAAGGGAGCCAGTCAAAGTCTTGCCTTGCCATAAACTTCAGGCCGCCAGTCTGAAATAGATCCAAGCTCCAGTTCTACATTTTGAGGAAAAAAAGATTAACATTAAATCAAGGTCAGAGGTAATTTTATTATTATTATTATTATTATTGTTGTGTTGTTGTTGTTGTTATTATTATTATTATTATTATTAAACCAGACTTGATGAATCTATTTAATATGTGTTTGGAGTTAAAAGGGATTATGGAAACTTCTATTACTTAAAAGTGGCTAGAAATTATAAATATCAAAGTTTATAGGGTGGAACATGAGCTCTCCACAAATGATTTGAGACCCTATGTCTATACCAAATAAGACTCAATAGGAGAATATTACTGCTCAAATAAGAGTGGTTGGTCTCTATGTTACCTTTTGGCCAAGAGTTCTTAATCTGAGGTCCATAACTCCCCCTACTACCCTCCCCAAGGCAACATTTCATGTACATAGATACATGTACCCCTTTCTGGACAAAATCCACAGCTTTTATAAAGTCACAAAAAAAAGGTTAAAATTATTTCCAAATCAGAGAACTTCTGAGAACCAAGAAAAATTTTAAACTTTGGCTTCAGCTTGAGTTTATATCTCCTGCAGATGTAACACTGGTCATTATCCTGCTGATTCTGTCTTGAAATAGACCTGAGAGGTGAGGCAGATGGCACCACGCTCCACAAAGCCTTTACAACGTGCTTCCATGACACGTAGGGGCCCAGGTATGGACAAGATTAAAATTTGCTTTGAAATTCATGGTGTAGTTTCCAGGCCATAGAAACTTACATCTTCAAAAAACTTGGTGACTCATTGAGGTCACCTCTGTTCTAACTATATTTTCACTCTTTTCAGTGAATTGTGATAAACATGTTTTCTGAACCTATGTTTTAACATAAAATGAAGGTAACCCAAGTGGTTTGAATTCCTAATGCTCAGTTTCTGGTTACTGGGTTTCCAAGGTTTGGCCTCTCTCTATTGTCCACAACTGAATTAGGTGAGGCCTGTTTCTGCTGTTTGAAAGGTAATGCTAGCCCAAAGCATCAGGTCTTATTCAAGCTACTAGTCCTATTGCCCCCACTCCCCTGTATCATAGGTGCTTCCCCCCACTTGGGAGGTTCTCTCAGTTGTGTTCTTAGCAGCGGCAGCAGCCAGCCAACATTCACAAAAGTGACTCATTAGCATTTCAAGTTACAATTCAAAAAATCCTTTCATAGAACATCATAGGATATGGTTAATTTGATACACAGCAAAGTAATTGGCAAAATATTAACTGTCCTTTCAGACTTAAGCACAAATAATAAAACTTAAATTGATCTGTGGAGATCAATTAGCTGCTCGAAGTAGTACTTTACAGTCAGTTCTCAATTATCCATATTCATAAGAAGGGCCACAGATAATCGAACACAGCAGATAATTTTAAAATAATTAGTATTTGGTTTCAGAACCCTTTACTTATTTATTTGCATCAAAGTTACTTTCCTAATAATGTTTTGCTTATATTAACATTTAGATGAGTGTGTAGCTCCCTAGCAAGCATCAACTAATTACAGAGGGAGACAGCTATATCCATGGTAGGTAAGGGTAGAAAGTCAAATGAGAGATTAAAATTTGACTCTGCATTAAATCTTTCCAACTCAAATAATTGAGAATGAGCACTAATCTTCTTGAACGTGACCTCTTCAGAAACTGCTTCTTGACCTTCCCGTTCAACACCATGTGCCTCCTTCCGTATGTATAGCTCTTCACAACACTTACACCACGTGATTATTTGTTCGAACTCTGTTTTCCACACTAAAGCATGAACTCCAAGGAAGCAGGAACAGAGTCTGTGTTGGTCTACATTTTATCCTCAACACTTAGAAAGTTCACTAGTGCATGGTACATTTCAACAGATACTTATCTGTTGAATGAATAAAATCTGTATCACTTTTTAAAATTATCTGTGATAAATCAGAAAGATTTATTTAACATTACACAGAATATTTGCTCAGGTCCCCAAGAGAAAGCCTGATCTGGGGGTGGAAGCTCCATGAGTACAGAGACCCCACTGACCCTGTTCACCACTGGGCACCAGGCTGGGGCTCAGTGCTTCATGTATTGCAGGCCGTCAGCAAATATAATCAAGTTAGCGGCCCTACACATCCCCTTCCCCTAAATCAGAGGTGCTTTTCCTCCCATGTGAGTGGCTCTCTCAGCTGTGTCCCTAGCCACTGCAGCCTTAGCCAGCTAATAGTCATGAAAATTGTTTGGGACAATGAACAAGAATAACCAAGAAAAAAATCACAAGGATCTGAACTGCGTATATCTTTCCCACCAAGTTAGACATAGACAAAAGAGAGATGAGATGTGGCAGACTGAACTTTTGAGAGGGCTGGTAGGTCTGAGTGTTAGTGTAGATCTGCCCAGCCGGGAACAGAGCCTGGGGTTTCTGCTGTTTATTTCTATGGTAACAGCCATTACTTTCTCTCTCTCTCTCTCTCCCTCCCCTTCTCTCTCTCCAGTTGGTCTAATCTCTATCCATCTGTACTTCATCCCTCTTCCTAGGGTACCTCAGGACTACAGAATCTGTACATCCAATGTATCAAAATATATTTTTGGTATCTTTTGTGTTATTATCCCTAACGTTTCCCTCGTGTGGAGTGTCCAGAATGGTAACCTTGACATCAGAGTAAGCGTGGTCAGTGGTACACATACTTCTTCTCTGGGATTCAGACATGAAGGGAACAGTGGAGGACCTGAAACAAGTCAATATGGCCCCCCTAACACAGCCTTGCCCAGCAGAATGAGTGGGCATGAAACTTCCATTCAGCACAACAACCTTGGAGACCACCTGGTGCAGTAACCACATTTTACAAGTAAGGGAAACTGAAGCCCAGAGGGGCAAAATAACCACAGCACTTCTGGACTCACATGAGATCTCAAGAGTCAACTGCATTAAAAAGGAAACATTTTCTCTAACTCAAAGGATGGCTCCTTCCCCTCAGCATGTAAGGAGGGCAAAAGTCTACCTAATATCGTAAAAGTAAACATCAAAAAGATGGAAACCTTGACCTAACTTCTGCCTCTAGCAAGCATCTTATATATCCTATCTTCTATAACCAAACTTCTAGAAATAGAATTCATTACTTTATGATTTTATTCCCACCCCTCACAATCCATGGCCCTATACAGAACGCCTACTCAGAATCTCTCCCAAACTTTTGTCTAGCCACTGAAGGGTTTACTCCAGATTCCAGCGTTTAACTTCCCTTCACTCACCCAGGATATATAGATTCACTTTTCTTCTTGGGAGGTTTTCAAAAGCCTAATACCTTCTCAATTAAGTAAGATAATATTTATCACTTTTAACCTAACAGACCCTTGTTTCTGCAGCAATACAGCTTCGCATCTGTGCAGGTGGGGCCTGACTGATGGTGAACTCAACAGACTGATGAGGTCCTGGTTAAATTACCCTCTTTCTGATGCTTGAATGGCTGGCCCCTTTCTCCTGCCATATGCAGCCAAGAAAAGTCAGTTAGGGCCCGGCGCCCTAGTGATGAGCTGGCATGTGGCTCTTGGGTTCTCATCCCCCCAAATAAACAACAATTTCTTTATTCAAGTCGGTTTTGTACCTTTTGCAGACTAGGTGGAATGTCAGTCAAAATGAATCCTGACCAATTATCCATGTCATTCGAATCATGTGACACCCTCGCTCTATCAGTGGCCAAGGAGTTGGGGAGGAGAGGACGGGTCAGCTGTTGACTGGAAAAGCCTGGGCTTAGCCATCGGTATTGCCACAAGCACCACCATCCTAAGTGGACGTGCAAGATAAAGAAATGCCTCGGCCTGGGTTCCACAGAACATAGAGCCTGAATAGGGGGGCTTTATTTGAAAGGTGAAGTCCCAAGGCAGTGAAAGTTAATGAAAATAGAAGCGTGACAGGGAAGGTTGGAAAGCCACAGTGTGTCATTGCACTGGCCACTGCTTTACCATAAGCTTCGAAAGACACACAGCTGTTCACTCAGCAGGTGTAGCCACTCAGCCACCTGGGACGTCTCCAGACAGGCTGTTCAGAGAAGCTGCTTAAAGCAGTCCTTTTAAGGAGGAAGGAGAGGGAACTTATCTGCATAACTCTTTCCCACCTCCAGTCTCCCAGGTTCAGCACACAGGCAGTTTCTTCCCCTAAATTCCAAGTCATGTCACGCAACTCTCTCAACACTGCTGAAGAAGCCCATGACAGTGCCCCAGTGTCCCGCTGCCTCCAAGCCTGGATGTGGCCAGAGAAGTCAGACACCCCAGGAGTTCAGCTGGCCAACCTCATGTGGTAAAACTGAACAGGCCCACAGAGGACCAATCAGACTCAGTGGCAGCTGCTGACAAGGCAAGCAGGTGAGGCTTTGAGAATCTGATGAGGTATGTAAGATTATAGCATACAACAGGAGTTAGAACTAAAATCATAGTCAGAGCACAGAAATATATCCTCCTTCTTCAGCTTTTGCCATATATGCATATCTCTCTGCTAAGAATCTGGACAATGTTCCTGATGATCAAAATATAGTAGACACACCCACCTAGGCATTTCATAATCTTAAATCAAAGTTATATGTTATACACCTGGGTGTGGGAAAGTGCTTGTGTGTATCCTTACCCCTTGAAAAAGACCTTGTGGTTTCTCTACTACAAAGGCCCCCAATGAGCTCCTAAGTACCAAATCCAAGGACTTCCTTTCAATGTTTACTTAATCTGACCACTTTGTAACAGGAAGCTTTTCCTTTCTTGGATTCCAAACATGGCTCTCTTCAGATCATCCTCCTGTGTTAATCTCCTTTGAGGGGTACTTTTCCTCTGCTAACCCTGTGAAGAAGGCTGGTCTTCCTGAGGTCTCCTCTCTCAGCCTAATTCCCTTTTTAATCTACCGGTTCCTCCTGGGGCCATTCGTAGGCATCACTGACTAAAACCATTGCTCCGTGCTGAGGATTCCCAAAGCTCCAGGCTTGTGAATGAGACATGATCTTGGCCCTCTGTGGGGAAAAAGACAAAGAATACCAGTTGTTATGACAGTATAGGAAATGCTATGCTGGGAAGTGCTATAATAGCATTGCACATAAAGCACACTCAGCTTGAAAATTTTGCTTAAACTATATCTGAAAGGATAAGGAGTCATTTTAAAAGATGAAAATAAGGAAAAGATTGCAGGGAGTGGGGGAGGCACGAAATTCCAAGGAACAGTGGACTAAAAGAGCATAGGATCAAAGAATAACTAATGAATCTGAAAGGAGAACATGAACCACAACCGGAGAGGCACAACTGGAGAGGCAAGAGGGGACAGGTAATAAAAGGCCATACCAGTGTCTGGCCACAGTGTCTGGATCTCATCCTGAGAACAGAAAAAAGGGATGTGTTTCCATTTTATAAATGTGAAGACTATGGTTTGGAGGATGGAGAACAGTTAGGTGGTCATTGCCACAACCCAAGCAGGACATCGTAAACCATTAAAAGTGTGGCAATTTTGAAGTCTGGTTTTCCTACCTAAAGTAAGTTACAAGGAAAATTTTGAGCTAATTCCAGTATTTTTATCTATATATGTGTGGAACGATAAATTGTTTTCTGGATTATTAAACATTTACTTAACTTTTGGGTATTCTAGGCAACTGTTCATTAAAGAATCTCCAGCAACTCAGAGAAATTAAAATTATTTTGTAAATGACAAAGTCATTTTTTTCTCTAAGAGCTCCTTATAATTTTTTATTGATTAAATAATATTTATCAAACAGCTGCAAGAGAAAAAGTCCCCTGAATTATACAAAGCTGGCTTATGCAAAGTTACCATGAATTATACAAAGGTGATTAAGACACACGTGCCCACACAGTCATAACCCGGTGAGAGATGGTCAGAAAAACCATCAACTGTGAAACAAGCAGATGAAAGAGGGACCAAGACAGAGGTTCCAGCAGTGTGATATGTGTGACAGCAGAGGAAGAGGTAGGTAATTCTGTCTGAGAGGTTTGAGTTAGGCAGGGCCCTGAAATGACAAGAATTTCAATTAGGCAGGAATAAGGGCACCAGTGTCTTTGACAAAGTCCCAGGGTCTGACATCACTGTTGAATGGCTGGACTTGGTCAAAGTGGCAGGTATGCAGAGGGACATAGTATAGGAGAGAAAAATAGGAGAGACCTGAAGATTTAGATTGAAGCTATAGCAGTTGAGCTGTTTGAGCAGACATCCATTGGGGCATCTGTGGGTCAGTATGGGGTCATCCCTCAAAGCCATCTGTAGTGTACGGACTCAGCAAATTGTCTGTGCAACTGTTCAAATTGAAGCAAATCGCTCAAAAAACTAAAAATAGAACTGCCTTTTGACCCGGCAATTCCACTGCTGGCATTATACCCTGAGAACCCTGAATCACCAATTCAAAAGAACCTATGCACCCCAATGTTCATAGCAACACAATTTACAATAGCCAAGTACTGGAAACAACCTAAGTGCCCATCAGTAAATGAGTGGATCAAAAAATTATGGTACATTTACACAATGAAATACTACTCAGCAGAGAGAAAGAAGGACCTCCTACCCTTCGTGAGAGCATGGATGGAACTGGAGAGCATTATGATAAGTGAAATAAGCCAGGCAGTGAGGGACAAATACCATATGATCTTACCTATAAGTGGAAATTAATCAACAAAATAAACATGCAAGCAAAATATAACCAGAGACATTGAAATAAAGAACAAACTGACAGTAACCAGAGAGGAGGGTGGAGGCGGATAGTGGGGGAAAGAAGGAGAAAGATTATCAAGGGACATGTATAAAGGACCCATGGACAAAGCGAAAGCGGGGAAGGATTGAGGGTGGGAGGTGGGGGTAGGTGGGGTGGGGGAAAGTGGTGGCAGGAAAATGGAGACAACTGTACTTGAACAACAATAAAATAAATTGAAGCAAATTGAATCCCTCTTCACTTTGACACCACTGCCTTCAAATTAACCCAAAGAAGATGAGAGTTTCCTCACAAGCAGCAACTGTCTAAGCGATTACCCTGGTGCATCCTCAAACTTTCCCAGTCTGTTCGTGGTACCTGGATATGAGCTGGCTCAAGTGAGCCTGCAGATTTGTCCAGGTGTATATTTATTTTCATTTAGTGGAACCTCCATTACTTAAGACTCTGGAGGACAGGGCTGCTATTTTATAAGGCCTCTGAAGTCACAGTTCCCTAATAACATCAATATGTAATCTACTTAAATCCATGGAGTCAAAAGCTAAAATGTACTATTTAAGAGAAAAGTTAATAGGTTTAATGAACATCCTAAGTTGAATTGATGGAGGAGTCTTAGTAATAAGGTCAATAAGGCTAATTCCCTTTAAGGAAACCCTGAGGAATCTCACCTCAAAGGTACGGCTAAAAAGGACAAAAAGAGAGAGAGAGAGAGAGAGAAAAGAAACAGAGAACTAAGGACCAAGAACAAAGGCTCTGACATCAGTAAGAGCCAAAACAATATACTTATACTTCAAACTGTTTCATATAGAAAAAATAATCTGTCCAAAATTAAATGATGTTATGTACAGTCATTGTTGTGTGTCTTTATATATATCGACTTCAGAAAGGCATTTATCTCCTAATTTGGTGGTGTAATCCACCTACATCATCAATGGTGAGGTTGTAAAAAAAAAAGTTCACATAACTCTTTTACTGTTAGTTTACATCTCTCCAGCATTTATGTCTATTTTTGTTTTATCAGTGTGTTTCTGTGTTTTTCAAGGTTTCTTAATTTATATACCATAATTGTACATTCTTGTCACAGAAGAGTCCCTATTACTTTCAGCTTATTTTGTGCGTCCTTTTAATCTCTTCCGCTTCCCAAGGCCAAAACAGTGGACAGGAGGCAAGGAGAAAGGAAGCGAGGAGAGATGCTGCTGTAAGCATGCGGATAGAAATGATTCTTATCTTTCCTCACCTCAAAACTGAAGATACCTTAACGTTTGGAATTTAGACCTCCTCTATCCCTCTTTGTTGTCATCTCTAGTGTGTTATTATCACTTCCTGTGAATACAGAATGAGACATGGAGGGTGAGCAGGTCTAGCCCATGCTCTACCTGGCACCCTGCTTTTCTCTTTGGTATGTAGAAACCATAGGAGCTTCCTGTATTAGTTTCCTGTGTCTACTGTACCAAATTATCACACACTAGGTGGTTTAAGACAATACAAAATTATTTAATCACAGTTCTGGAGGCAAAAGTCCAAAATCAAGATTTCCACCAGGCCACACCTCCTAGGAGGCTCTATGGAAGAATCCTCCCTCTGTCCTCTAGATTCTGGTGCCTCCTGGTATTTCTTGACTTCCTTGGCTTCTGGCTGCATCATTCCGATTTCTTCTATGACTTCACATTGTCCCATCTTCTGTGTCTTTTCTTCTGTTTGTCTCAAATCTCCCTCTGTCTTTCTCTTGTAAGGACATTTGGTTTTGGATTTAGGTCATCCAAGGTCATCCAAGGTGCTCTCTTCATCTCAAGACCCTCAACTTACTTACAGCTGCAATGACCCTTTATCCAAATAAAGGTAATAGCCACAGGTTTCCCAAATTAGGGCATGAACATCTTTTCGGAGGCCGTCATTTAAAACACTACAATGCCCATATAAACAGAGGTAACGTACATGATGACTACCAGCACCCAGCCTCAGAGAGTGAGCCACTCTCCCAACCCAACAGGGGCCAAAGATATTATCCCAGGTCTGAATCAAAACACTAAACTGGTTAAATGTGTTTCCAAGAAAAGCAAATGGTAGTCGGATCCTATCTGAGAGTTTAGACAAAGGCTATGAAACATTTAATAAGCAATTCTTTCACCTGGAAATAGGAACACTTTTGAACACTAGGATATGGATGAGTGCATATTATATTTACATGCCGCTTGGAAACTATGTTACTGGGCACACACTATTGTCAGTGTGAAGTATTTTGGAACCAAATACGCTCCAAACAGTAACATTTTACCTTAGAAATGACATAGAATCCTTTGCCTTCATGTACATTACATTTCCGAAGAAGGTAAATATTATGCTCTCTTAGACCAAGTGCCCTTAAGATTTTTTGAAACTGTAATATAAAACATCATTTTCTCTGGCTCTAATCCAATTTCTTTGAGTGATGTGTAAACCTTAAAATTGTTTGTAGTTCCGTGTCAGTATCTATTACTTTTGAAATGACCCCCACATTTCACATCTTATATAACATTTTTCTCTCCTCTCTGGGAATTGCAGAATATCTTTCCTAGACACACTAATTGCTTGTGACATCTGCAATCCTTTTGAACACTGGCGTTTTCTTAGAAAATCAGTAAATACTCTGTTATTTGAAGAGGACATTGTTGCAAAACACTTTCCCTGAATCTGGCTTTCTCCTTAAACATTATAATCACACAGGGCTGAATTACAGCTTCACTGCTGCCTGTGCATATTGTATTCAGTATGCATTTGGTGTTACAGTAGCTTCAGAAACAACTCAGTCTGTCAAACTACCAGTAATAATTTCTTCTGTGGGTATATTAGACTCACAGAAACTGAGCAGTACATTTTAGACAATAAATCTTGCAAAAGACCTGTCAAATCTATATATTTTTAAATGCTTTTTATAATGTTCTTCCAAAACACACCCCACTCCGTTGACCTTTAAGCACATTAACCTCTGCAGGGCAAAATCTTAAATCCATATTATGTGCATAAAGTTTCTAATTCAGCATTTAGTGAGGAAAATAGATTGTAGTTGGTGTTAAAATGTCAGAGAACCAGCCACATCTGACAGTTGCTAAATAGCAAAGAATAACATTAAGCTTATCTTAAAAAAAAAAAAAAGCAGCAGCCTGGCTAATAACACTTGTAGGTCCAAGGCAAATATCCAAGATCTAGGCACATTTTCACACACCAGTATCTGATTTGCAAATATTCTTAAACATAATTCATAGGTTGCAATCAGCCACCCTTAAGTTACTGAGTGTTTTGTTTTTTGTTGTCGGAGGGGGGTTTTGTTTTGTTTGGGGGGGGGGGTTTGCCTCCAAACTAGCTACCAACCCTCTGCTTTTTCCTTCCTGGCCATGAAAGAAATACCTTTATCTCCCCATCTTCTTGCCCCCACTTTTTTGTTTCTTGCCCTTCTTCTAAAACAATTATCAATTATAGTTCACATACCATATTATATTAGTTTCAGGTGGACAGCATAGTGATTACACATTCACATCAGTCACCAGATAATCACCTCCATAAGTCTACTATGCACCAGACAACATTCGCTGTTGTTACACTGCTATTGACTATATTACCTAAGCTATACTTTGTATCACTGTGACTATTTCGTAACTGCTGATTTTTACTTCTTAATCCCTGCAACCTTTTTCACCCAGCCCTCAACCCCCTCCCATGTGGCAACTATCAATTTGTTCTCTGTATCTTCGAGTTTATTTCTGTTTTGTTTGGTCATTTATTTTGATTTTAAGATTGCACATATAAGTGAAATACAGTATTTGTCTTTCTCTGACTTATTTCACTTAAGATAACACCCTCTAGGTTTATCCTTGATGTCTCGAGTGGTAAGATTTCATTTTTTTATGGAGGAGTAATGTTCCATTGTACCAGCTCTTCTTTATCCAGCCTCTATTAATGGACACTTAGGGTGTTTCCATATCTTGGCAATTGTAAATAATGCTGCAATAAATACAAGGAGGCATATATCTTTTTAAATTCTGTTTTGGATGACTCAGATAAATACCTAGAAGGTGAATTGCTGAGTCATATGGTAGTTTTATTTTTAATATTTTAGAATCATCCATACTATTTTTCATGGCGGCTGCACCAATCTGCATTCCCACCTACAGCGCACAAGGGTTCCCTTTTCCACACCCTCACCAGCACGTCCTGTTTGTTGATTTACTGATGGTAGCCATTCTGACAGGAATGAAATGATATCTCATTGTGATTTCAGTTTGCATTTCCCTGATGATTAGTGATGTTGAGCATCTTTTCATATGTCTGTTAGCCATTCATTGTCCTCTCTGATGAAAGGTCTATTCTGGTTCTCTTCCCATTTTAATTTTTTTAAGGATTTCATTTATATTTAGAAAGAGAAACATCAATTTTTGAGAAGGAAACATTGATTGGTTGCCTCTCACATGCATCCTACCAGGGACCCAACCTGCAGCCCTGGCATGTGCCCTGACTGGGAATTGAACCAATGGCCTTTTGCTCTGTGGGGCAAGGCCCAACTGAGCCACATGGGTCAGGACCCTCTGCCCATTTTTAACTAGATTGTTTGTTTGGTAAGTTGTATGACTTTTTATATATATTTTAATATTAACCCCTTATGGGATGTATCATTGGTGAATATCTTCTTGATATTGTGTTCAGTAGGTTGTCTTTTTGCTTCATTGATGGTTTCCTTTGCTGTGTAAATACTTTTGTTAGTTTGATATTGTCCCCTTATTTTATTTTTTCTTTTGTTTCCCTTGCCCAAGAAGACATATCATATATATATATATATATATATATATATATATATATATATATATATATATATTACTACAAGCAAAATCAAAGAGTTTACTGTCTATTTTTTCTTCTAGGAGCTTTATGGTTTCAAATCTTAATTTAAGTATTTAACCTTTTTTGAGTATGTTCTTTTATGTGGTGTAAGAAAGCGATCTACTTTCATTTTTTCTTGCATGTATTTGTTCAGGTTCCCCACCACCATGCATTGAAGAGACTTTCTATATCTTGTTGCATGTTCTTGCCTCTTTTGAGATAGATTAATTGACCATATAGGTATGGAATTATTTCTGAACTCTCAGTTCTGTTCCCTTGATCTATGTGTCTGCTTTTATACTAGTGCCATGATGTTTTGAATACCTTGTAGTATGGGTTGATATGTAGTGTGATACCTCCAACTTCATTCTTTTTTCTCAAGGTTGTTTTAGCTATTTGAGTTCTTTTGTGGTTCCATATAAATTTTAGAATTTTTTGTTCTACTTCTGTGAAAAATGCCATTGGTATTTTGGTAGGAATTGCATTAAATCTGTAGATTGTTTTGGGTAGTATTGACATCTTAACAATATTAATTCTTTTTATCTGTGAACACAGTATATGCTTCCATTTATTTGTATCTTTCAATTTCTTTCTTCATCATCTTATAATTGTCCAATTACAAGACTTTCACTTCTAGGTTAAATTTATTCCTAAGTATTTTGCTTTATTGATGCAATAGTAAATAATAGTAAATAGTAAATGGGATTGTTTTCTTAATTTCTCTTTTTGATAGTTTGTTATTGATGCATAAAGTGCAACTAATTTCTGAATATTTTACATCCTGCTACTTTACTGAATTCATTTATTACTTTTCACAGTTTTGGTGGAATCTTAGGGTTTTCTCTATATAGTATTATTTCATCTGCAAATAATGACAGTTTTATTTCTTCCTTCCCAACTTGGATGCTTTATATTTTTTCTTTTCTGATTGCCATGGCTAGGACTTTCAATACTATGTTGAACAAAAGTGATAAAAGTGAACATCCTTGTCTTGTTTCTAATCTTCATGAAAAAGGTTTTAGCTTTTCACCTTTGAGTATGCTGTTATAGGCTGTGAGTTTGTCATATATAGCCTTTATTATGTTGAGGGAAATTCCCTCTGTCCCCACACTGAGAATTTTTATGAGAAATGGGTGCTCTGTTTTGTCAGATACTATTTCCAAATCTATGGACATGATCATATGATCATTATCTTTAATTTTGTGTGGTGTATCACAATAATTGATTTTCGGATATCATAGGACCCTTGCATCCCAGAAACAAATCCCATTTGATCATGGTATATGATATTTCTAATGTATTACTGAATTCTGTTTGCAAATATTTTGTTGGGGTTTTTTTTTTTGCTTGTTTGTTTTTGTTCTTGTTTTTTGCATCTATGTTCATCAGAGGATGCAAAATTCATTTTGCATCATGAATCACGGATGCCTGATTCATTGTTAATATTGGGGTGCTAAAGTTTCCTACTATTACTGTCAATATCTCATTTATGACTTTTGGTATTTGTTTCATATATTTAGGTGCTCATATTTACATGGGTTATATCCTCTTGTTAAATTGATATCCTTATTATTATGAAATGTTTTTCTTCTCTCCTGTTATAGCACTGGTTTAAAGTCTATTTTAAACTAATGAGCAAAATAGATTCAGAGGCACAGATGTATGAAACAGACTGACAGCTGTAAGGGCGGTGGGCAGGGGGACTAGTTGAAAGAAGATGAGAGAATTAGGCAAAGAACATGTATGCATGGCCCATGGGAATAAACAACAGTGTGGAGATTGACGGTGGGAATGCGGGGTGGACTGGGTGTAGGAGGGCAAAAGAGAAAATTGGGACAACTACAATAGCATAAAGAAATAAAAAATAATAATTACAAAAATAAAGTCTATTTTGTCTGACATAAGTATTGCTTCCCTAGCATTTTTTCATTTCTATTTACATGAAACGTATATACCATCCTTTTACTTGCAGTCTGTGTTGTCTTTTCGATCTAAAGCAGTTCTCTTTTAAGCAGCATATGTACACGTCTTGTTTTCTTATTCATTCAGCCACACTGTCTATTGACTGGAACATTGAATCCGTTTACATTGAAAGTAGTCATTGATAGGTGTGTATTGTTGCCATTTTATTCATTGTTTTCTGATTGTTTTCATCATTCTCTGTTTCTCGTACTCTTGCTCTCTTTGCTTGTATGTTAATGACTCTCTGTAGCATTTTGTTTGAATTTCTTGTATATTTCTTGTAGATTCTTGCTTTGCGGTTACCATACATACAAAGCCATGTTTACAGCAGTCTATTTTATGTTGATGGTCTCTTAAGTTTGAACATATTCTAAAATAACTATGATTTTTATTCACACCCTTCATGTTTATGTTTTTGTCATTATTTTTAATTTCATTTGTATGTGTGTTTGTGTCTATCCTTTAATTTATTGTTGTAATTACACATGATCTTCCTTCATTTTCTTTTTAACTTTGTACTAGCTTTCTAGTTGTTTGATCCATTGCTTTTATTATGTGTTTGTCTGAGAGCATTTTTCTTTACTAAATTTTATTCATATTTTTTTCTTCGTAAAGAAGTCCCTTTAACATATCTTGTAATACTGGTTTAGTGGTGATGAACTCCTTTAGCTTTATCTTGTCTGGGAAACTCTTTAATTCTCCTTTAATTCAAACAAAGGAGAAATTATTAGGAGGCAGGGTGATCTTGGCTGTAGGTTCTTGTTTTTCATCATTTTGAACGAATGCCAATCACTTCCAGCCAGCAAAGTTTCTGTTGAGAAATCAGCGATTGTCTTAGGGGAGCTCCCTTATACATGACTGCTTTTCTCTTGCTACTTTCAAGATTATCTCTTTGTCTTTAACCTTTAGCATTTTAATTATGATGTATCTTGGTGTTTTTATTTCCTTCACCAGGTTAAAGGAGTTTCCAGTCATTATCTCTGTAAGCAAGTTGTTAATCCTTAACACTCTCTCATGTCCTTCTGGTGCTGCTGGGATGTGATAGTCGGTACACTTGTTATGGTCCCAGAGGTCCCTTAAACTATCCTCATTTTTTTTTATTCTTTTTTCTTTTCACTCTTTTTATTGGCTACTTTTTTGCTACTATGTCTCCCAGATTGCTGATTTGATTCTAGGCTTCATCTAATCTGCTGTTGATTCCAATATATTCTTCATTTTAGTTATTGTACTCTTCATTTCTGACTGGTTCTTTTTTATTTTCTATCTCTTTGTGTAAATTCTTACTGAGTTAAATTCACTGAGAATCCTTAGTATGATGTACCTGGTATGATCACATCACACTCCCCTCCACTTGAAATTTTCACCATGACATATACACAGTGTGGGGTCATCACACTCCCTCTACTTGAACACGTATACACAGCATGATGACATCAAACTCACCCTCACTGACAACAGAAGCCATTTGTGGGATTAAAGTGGAAAATCATGAGGAGTAATACCACAAGAAAGAACCTAAGTGAGTGTTGGGGGAGAATGGTGGCAATATGTAATGGCTGGACTACATCGTGGGGACACTGCCACAAAAGGAATATTCAAATGAGAAGAACAGTAGGAGATGCTAAAACAGTAAATAAGTTGTGGAGACTTGAACCAGGTAGAACAAATGGTGAGATAATCTTTGTTGCTTCTGATGATGTCAGCAGTAAAATGCCAAATAAGTTTCTAAAGAAAGCAATTGGAGAAAATTGGTGAAAAGGCAAGTTGTGTCTTCAGTGCCTTTTGTTAGGGACACAAGACAAAGATAGCTTGTCTCCCAGTGTGGCCATGACCTTTGATGGTAGGGTCAGTGAGGCCCAAGGCAAAAATAAAAATGGAAGCTCCCTAACTGTGTGGCCAGCCTATTTTCCAGTCACCCTAGCCCCCCACCATTTGGCCTCCTGAGAGGCCTGGTTTCATCCCACATGTCTAAGCTCCACTCACCCCCAGAGCTCATTTCCCCCCAGTACAGACACTGGATGTCTATGGGTCCACTCACCCACAGCACTACAACCCACTCTTGTGAGAACAAACGGTATCCTACAAAGCTAGCTCACAGGTTTAAGCAGGAATTTTGAGGTCCCATGTCCCCAGAGAATCATCTAGAAGAGAAGTTTAAGCTCTGATTGAGTACATCCCATTGTGTCCTGTCTGCAGGAAGAGCGCCAGATGTCCATGAGTAGGACCCTGGCTGCTTGGGTTAATAAGTACGGTCAATAAGAAACCAGTAGGAATGTTACAGGTTCCAAAATCCTGCAGTGACCTTCACAAAACCAGTAGTTGTAACTGTAGGATTTTTGACCCTGTCCAGCGTCTTACTGATATAATGAGAAAAAAGACATTGTAGAAATTGCATAGAATGTGTAAAACTATAAATGAGTATGCATCTTTTGGATGTAGACATAAAATAGGACATGAATATATCCCCAAAATTAAAATAGGTGTTTTAGACATCCATAGCCCAAACTAAATAATGTTTTTTTGCATTATTACATGCTTCTATTTTACATTATTTTGAAGAGAAACTTTCAAATTTGCATTGCAGAATAATTATGAAGACAATGGACGCTTCCCCTAGCTCTTCCCTGGAGGTGAGAGCATGAAGACATAGCTTTGAAAAGCCTATTTAATTTATTAGTGGGTGGAAATAGAAGTTAATTAATCTAGTTTTGAAAATGCTAGATCATATCTATATTCAGTTGCTTGTACATTATGCTGTCCAATGAATTCCTCCTGAGGACTTTTATATAGACTACTCAGCTCAAAACTTCTAGCTTGAAACTTTTCAAGGTCTTTGGGGTGACCATTAGAGAAGAATATTTTTAAGAAACTCACCTTCTGTTATTCTTCCATCCTGGTTGGAAGCTGTGATCTTCTCAAAGGTTAACAAGATGGCAAAACCTTCAGGGTGCGTGGCAGGACACCTATTTCAATTGCTCTCATGTGCATCTTCTTCTTTTTTGTTTTAATCTTGAAAACACAGTTTGGAGCCTGTGTTCCAGGATTCCCACTGTCCACTCAACCAGGGCTTTCTTCAGAAGTTGTCTGGGCCCGGAAACACTCAGAAGGCCTTGGGGTCTTTAAATGCTTTTCTGACAGAAGGTTGGGCCATTTCCTCTCCTGGTGTTCATTTTAAAGTTAAGCACATATACACATATTTTTTGATTCCTAAAGACTTTTAATTGATTTCTTGAATATTTTAAGGCCAATTAATTCCACTGGGGTTATGAACACTTCGATTCATGTCAGCTGCTGTTCTAATCACATTAATTAATTAACAAGCTTATTTTTACCTGCCAGCTAATATTTTACATTGCTTCAATAAATCTTCAGTTTTCTACCCAAACTGTGTACAGAATAAATAAATTGGCCCACCTCCAGATGTGCCACCGGAGGTGGGTTAGCCAACATTCCTCCTCCTGAGGAGGACTAATGAAGCATGAATACAAATGTGATTTTAAAAAATGCAAATGCAACTCATTTGTGACATTACAAATACAACACTGGACTGTTTCAACTACAAGCTTTTCTTGCAGAGTCTGTCCATTTAATTTTTATTTTATATAAAGCAGAAAAGAAACATAATTGGTCACTGAGATGTAGATAAAAGATCTTATAGTAGGTTAAATAACTCATATATCATGTCCTCTATGACACTTTTGTCCCCCAGTAATGGTGTTTACTTTGGATTTATTCATTCATGTGGACCAGCGATAGGCACGTAGGGGGAAAAGGCGCAGAATTCAGTGTTCAGCATGAGACAACAAAACACAAAATAGTAAATGACCCACATGGAAAACCAGCTGAATCCTGGGATCATTTGCTAATGCTGTATGTACTGAAAAGAGGAAGCAAAAAGCCCATCCACATAGTTCAGAGCTAGATCTCTCTAGAGGAACTGAACATTGTCTGTCATTAAATGACAAAAGTCAGAGAAATATAAAATTATGGTTGAGGTCACATGGACTTCATTCCTAATTTTGCTGCATATGAGCTGTGACCTTGGGTAAGTTAATTAACCTGTATGAAATCTACATTCTTCTTATACATTATGAAAAAATTCTTGCATGTAAGGTGCTTAACACAGTGCCTGGCATATAATAAGCCCTCTAAAAATATAAGCCAAAAGAAAAAAGAAGTTGTATTGGGTTGGCCAAAAAGTTCATTTAGTTTTTTCCATACAATGGCTCTAGTAGTGTTTAGTTGTCTTTAACTTCACTGGAAACAATTTTGTTAGATTGTATCATGATGGCTATCAGCATTCATTTAAAAAGAAACATCAAAATTGGTGAATTTTTGTGTAATTTTAATACTGCAGATAGAAGAAAATATGCAACATTTTTGGCATATTATGCTTTATTATTTCAAGAAAGGTAAAAACACAACTGAAACGCATAAAAAGATTTGCACAGTGTATAGGAAAGGTGCTGTGACTGATCAAACATGTGAAAAGTGGTTTGCAAAGTTTCTTGGAACTATTGACATTTTGGCCAAATGGTTCTTTGCTATGGGGCTGTCTTATGCATTGGGATGTTTAGCAGCATCCCTGGCCTCTACCTACTAGATGCCCATCATGGGAGATAGCCGATATACACTCAAAATATCCAAATCAATAAAATTATTGGCAAAAATGAGAAATGTGTCTTTCATTTTACAGAAAAAACTAAATAGACTTTTTGGTCACTGAGTATTTTACATTCAACTTTATCTCTTCTCATAAATTGAAATTTATATCATAATAATGTCTCAAAATTCTCTTACATGTGATATCATTCTACTCCCACCTCACTACCTTATTGTGATAAACCTCACTACCCCTCCAACATCATCCACTTCTATTCTCCCTCACTCATTTAACTCCAGCCACACCAGCTTCCTGGCTGATCTTGGTACATGTCAGCTCAATTCTACCTCAGCCTTTCCATTTACAGTTCCTTGTGCCTGGAAATTCTCCTCTGTCAGATTTCGGCATGGCTTACCCTCTCAGTTCCCGGGGGTCTTTTTGCTCTGCCCTCAATTGTCTGGGAGGTCCTCCCTGACCCCTCTCTGAAGGTTGCAGTCCTGCTTCCCCACATTCCACATCTCCCTGCCCTGCTTTGCTTTCCTCTGACATAGTTACCACCGTCTGATAGGCCGTATATTTTAGCTATTTACTTGTATGTTGACTTTCTCCCCAACAGGAATAAAGTTCTGCAAAGATCATAGTTGTTTTTTTCTGTTTTTAAAAGTAAAGTACAAGGAAAATACTAAACATGAAACACAGAAAAACAAAGAGCAGTACATAGAATTGAGATACAAGACAAAGAAAATACAAAGGTTGAGAGTGGAGTAAATGGATTTAAAGTATTTTAAGACCATTATAATGTCAAGAAAATAGATAAAAGACTAAAGCAATATTAGTCTTTGATGATTTAAAGATATCCATTATATTTTTCAGGATAAACACTGAAAGAATTGTAATTTACAGCTACCAAAGGCAGAAATTATCATTAATACAATAATAGTTGGGAACTTTAATATTCCACTTACCTCAAGAAATAAATCATCCAGACATAAAATTAATAAGGGAATAATGCCCTTAAATGTCACATCAGATCAGTTTGACTTAATACACACTATATATTTTAGGACATTTCATCCAAAAACTGCAGATTACCACATTGGCTGGTGTAGCTCCATGGATTGAGCATGGGTCTGTGAACCAAAGGGTTACTGATTCGATTCCCAGTTAGGGCACATGCTTGGATTGGGGGTCAGGTCCCCAGTAGGAGGTGCACAAGAGGCAACCACACCAATGATGTTTCTCTCCCTCTCTTTCTGCTTCCCTTCCCTTCTCTTAATAAACAAATAAATAAATAATCTCTTTTTAAAAAACTGCAGGTATTTTTTCAAATGCACACAGAACATTTTTCAGCACACTAGGCCACAAAACAAGCCTCAATAAATTCAAGAAGATTGACATTATTTTAAGCATATTTTGTGACCACTACCACATTAAACTAGAAATCAACCACAGGAAGAAAACTGGACAAAATACAAATATGTTGTAGATTAAACAACCTGTAAATAAACAAACAATAGAGTAAAGAGGAAATGGCAAAGAAAATCAAAAACTACCTTGAGGCAAATGAAAATGAAAACACAACTTTATAGAATTTATGAAATTCAGCAAAAGCAGTTATAAAGTGAAAGTTCATAGCTATACAGGTCTATGTAGAAGGAAGACAAATCCCAAACAAACAATCTAAATGTGCACCTAAAGCAATGAGAAGAAAAACAACAAAACTCAGTATAAGTAGAAGAAAAGAAATAATAAATATCAGAGCAGAAGTAAACAAAATAGAAAATAGATAAAGAGAAAAGATCAATGAAATTAAGACCTGGTTCTCTGAATGAATAAATAAAATTGACAAGCCTCTAGTAAGACTCATATCAAAGAGAGAGGGAGAGAGAGAGAGAGAGAACTCAAATAAATAAGATCAGAAATGAAAGAGAAAATACTACAACTGATACTACAGAAATACAAAGAATAAAGAATAGTTTGAACAATTATTTGCCAAGAAATTGGACAACGTAGAAGAAACAGATAAATTTCTAGAAACACACAATCTTCAAAGACTAAACCAAGATGAAACAGAGAATGTGGACAGACTGAGTCTAGAAATGAAATTAAAGCAATAATCAAAAATACTCCTAACAAATGAAAGCCCATGACCAGATAGCTTCATGGGTGAATTCTACTAGACTATTCCAAAAACTAAAGAGAAAGAAATGCTTCCAAACTCATTGTATGAGGTTAACATTACCCTGGTACCAAAACCAGACACTACTAAAAAAAGAATTACAGGACAATATTTCTGATGAATATAGATGCAGATATTCTCAACAACATACTAGCAAACCACATTCAACAGTACATTAAAAGGATTGAACACCACAATCAAGTGAGATTTATACCAGGGATGCAAGGCTACTTCAACTTCTGCCAAACAATTAATGTGACTCATCAAATCAGTAATCCAGGATAAAAATCATGTAGTTATATTAATATATGCAGAAAAATTTACGCAACTCAATAACAACAAAAAAATCCAATCAAAAAGTGGGCAGAGGATGTGAATAGACACTTCTCCAAAGAAAACATACAGATGGCCAACAGACACATGAAAAGATGCTCAGCATTTCTAATCATCAGGGAAATGTAAATCAAAATCACATGAGATACCACATGACACCTTTTAGGGAGGCTACTATCAAAAAGTCAACAAATAACAGTTGTTCACAAGGATGTGGAGAAAAAAGAACCCTAATACACTGGGAGTGTACATTGGTGCAGCCACTATGGAAAACAGTATGGAAATTTCTCAGAAAACTAATAATAAAATTATGACCAAAGTTCCACTTCTCAGTATTTATCTGAAGAAAAGAAAAACACTAACTTGAAAAGATATATGCACCATTATGTTAATGTCAGCATTATTTACAATAGCCAAGAAATGGAAGCAATCTAAATGTCCATTACAGGATGAATGGATAAAGAAAATGTGATTAGATAAATAGATAGTGATAAATATTAATATATGTATGTGTGATATATGTGATAAACTGTGATCAACATACATGGCATACTACTTAGCTATAAAAAAGAAAGAAATCTTGCCATTTGCAACAACATGGATGCAACTAGAAGATCTTATGCTAAGTGAAATAAGTCAGACAAGACAAACACCATGTGATTTTACTTGTGAAATCAAAAAACAAACAAATGAACAAACAAGCAAAACAAAACAAAAACAGACTCACACAAACAGAGCTCAAATTGATGGTTTCCAGGGAAACAGGTGAAAAGGTAGAGGGGAAATATAAATAATATTGTGATGAGTTTGCATGGTGACTGATGGTTACCAGACTTAGTGTGGTGATCATATCATAAGGTATATAAATGTCAAATCACTATGTTGTAGACCTGAAACTAATATAATATTGTATGCAAACTAATCTTAAATATATTTTTTTAAAAACTAGGAACTTTTTTCATCAAAATATAACGTTAAGAAAGCAAAAAAGCTAATCATAAATTAGGAGAATGTGTTTACAAATATTAAAATATAAGCCATAAAAATATAGTAAATACTCTGAGAGCTCTTAGAGTCCAAAAGAAAAGTAGGGAAGAGACTTCGACAGGTAGTTCACCAGGATAAGATCTAAATGAGGAAACATACTTAACTTCTTTAATAATTAGAAAAATATGCATTACAACCCCCTTGAAATGCCACTATGCAATTACAAGAATGTCTTTAAAAAAAAATAGTGACATTATCAATTATTTGCAAGAATGTGGAGGAATGTGAATTCTTATACATGCTGACATCAGTATTAATTTGGAAAACAGCTTGGCATTATACACTCAAGTTGAACATATATAGAAACCATGACCTAACAACCTGGCTCCTAGAGTATATCCCCAATAATAATGTGGGCATAGCAGCATGATTCAAAATAGCCAAATCTGAAAAGGACCCACGTGTCCACCAACAGAAGAATAAATAATGTGTGGTATATTCCTTCACTGGGTAATACACTCCAATAAAAATGATCTCTATAGAGTTACACGAGACAATGTGGACAACCATCACAAACCCAATGAGCAAAGAAGCCAGAGACAAAGATAGCACACTGTGTGTTTTAGTCCATTCAGGTTGCTATGACAGAATACCATAGGCGGGGTGGCTTAAACAACAAACATTTATTGCTCAGAGTTCTGGAGACAGGGAAGTCCAAGATCAAGGCACTGGCACATTCCCTGTTTGGTAAGAGCCCTCTTTCCAGTTCATAGATGGTAGTGTGCTTGCTGTGTCCTCCCATGGCCAAAGGGGTGAGGGAGCTCTGTGGACTCTCTTATTTTACAAAATACTAACCCTCATCGTGAAGACTCCACCCTCATGACATAGTCACCTCCTAATACCATCACAGTTCAACATATGAATTGGGGGAGGACACAAGCATCCAGTCTATGACACCGTATAAGTCAATTACATAGAATTCAAAGGAAGAAAATTTAAACTAAAACATCAGAGTTAAGGAAGTGAAGGAGGGAAACAGGTGAGAAGTGGAAGAGGTCGGGAAGGGGCCTCCTGGGGCCAAGAGGTGCTTACACGGGCACAACACAGGTAATGATTCACTGAGCAGCACGTATATTTTTGTGCCCCCTTCACAAGTTTACTGCACACGAAAAGAAGTTAAAATGTTGTAATGATATTTTTAAAATTTTATTTCTAGGAATACTATTTTTAGATATAATGCATATGTATATTAAAAATTAAGTTCAGCCCTGGCTGAGTGACTCAGTTGGTTGGAGCACCAAAATGTTGTGGGTTCGTTCCCAGTCAGGGCACATACATAGATTGTGGGTTTGATGTCCAGTCAGGGTGCATGCGTTCAGGAGGCAACCAACTGATGCTTCTCTCTCTCTCCCTCTCTCTTCCCCCCGTCCTCTCTCTCTCTCTAAAATCAATAAATACATCCTAAAGTGAGGATAAAAAATTAAGTTCAAGCATTATTTATTAAAGTAAAAGGCTGAAAATGGCTTAAATGCTCATCGGTAAGTGACAGGTTTAGTAAATTATGGCACATCCAGGAACACTATGGAGACTTTAGAAAGAATGAAGCATCCCCACGTGTACTGACATTGAACAATCTCCAACGTATATTTAAGCAAACAATAAGCTGGAGATACAGAACACCCTGCAAAGTATCCTATCATTTCATCTGTATGTAAAATGAGGAGAGAGATACATGTACGTGTGTTTTATATGTGCACATATTGTTTCTGGAAGAACATATAGAAAGAAAACCCAGTACCAGCGGTGGTCTCTGAAGTGGGGAATTGGAACAGCAGAGGTCACGGATAGGATGGAAACTTTCTTTTCAGTGTCCCCGGTACCATCAGGTGAACTTCATCACATACATGTTACCTTTTCAAAATAACAAATAAAATATGTTTGGGTAAATCAAGCAAACGAAGCATAAAGCTTATCATTTTGCTGTTTATAAGAGATATATCTAAAACAAAATTCCATAGATTGGGAGAAAATAAGGATGTAAAAATATATACCAGGTTAATGTAGCAATGTTAATATTAAGCAAAGTAGAACTCATGGTAAGAGAGCATTAAATGGTACAAATAGATATGTAAAAAAGCTATAGATATGGTTGAAATAATTTTTGTGTGCCCAGTTCACTTTTGTTGCATTTGGTTATTTATATACAGGGTCCAGCAGAAGCAACATCTGCTTGCATGTGGTTGGTAGGGTAATCATATGAGTGTAATAATTTATAGTTTTAATTTGAACATTTCACCTAAAATGTCATATGGTGTGCTTGAGTGTGATATTGTCATGTTACAGAATTACATGCTTATGATTTTGTAGTAAAAGATTTGGTAATAAAAAAGGGGTGTTATTTGTGCCAGACCCTGTGTGTCAAAATGTCCTTTCGCTTGGGAACTGCCATGGCCTGTGGTGGAGGGTGGGAAACAGGAGTCCGTGAGGGGCAACAAGGAATGCTGAAAAAGAACGGGCAAGCAGAGACGGGTTCAAAAAGCAGGGAAAGTGCAGAAAGTCTCCAGCCTAAACCAAGCCAGCCACGGGGATGATAAGACTAAAGAAGCAGCCAAGAAACTCAGGTCAGAGACGCTAGACAAAAACAAATGCTTAAATACAAAGGCCCAGCAGAAGGGACACTGCCCAGGAGGGGACGTGCTGATGATCTCGCTGCCTGCTCTCAGGAGCCTCACGTGACTGGCGGTGTTGAGCGAGCCAGGGATGAGAAGACACCATGCTTTCACCCATTTATTTGTGTTGATCCAAAATATGATCAGCCCCAGAACAAATTCTTCATCTCCCCTACAATACCTGTGCACACAATGATGTTAAAAGAGCTGCTGATTCGCCCTGCTTCCTAAAGCATAAAAACCTAACTTTCCCCCAGGTGACTGAGAGGTTTTGATACCATCAGCTTGGAAGTGAGCCTGAGCCACTGGCTGATGGGCGAATGAGTACAGAAAATGATCCAGTCTTTGATTACCTTTGCTTTGTGACCCTGATCTGATCATTTCACTGAGGTTGCGGTCGCACATCTCACTCTATTTCTGTTTAACAGATTCTGCCTGTTAACAAACAACATATCAACATTTTACCTTTAACATTTGTTGAAGCGTGTAGCTTTTCAAGACTCTTTTCCAGGTATTCGATGCCACACTGAGTGCTCTGGGGCATCAGTGTGGAGGACCCTACTGACTCCCACGAGGGCAGAAAAAAGGCAAGGCAGACAAACTGAGCACAGGGACAGTACCAAGGCCACAACACAAAAGGGATCAATTTTCTAAGTTATCTTTAGCCAACGGGGTCCTTTTGCCATTTAACAGATCTATGGCTTCTGCATAGTGATGCCAAGTTTAGTCTCGGTGCAGTTTTTTCGTAAATCACATCCAAAATATGATTTGAAAAAAAAAATTGCACCTTCTTACGAGCCCACTGTGTACTTGAAAGACCCAGCGCACAAATCATTTGCACCTGTACCATTTCCATCTCGTTCCAAGCTAGTTTTAAAAAGGCTCTGAAAGCCTGCCAACAGCACATGTGCACAGAAGATAAAATGTAATAGCAATTAATCCAATCATCTCTGATTTAATGTTAATTTAACCCAATGGATTATGCCTTGTTTTGTGTGCAACTGTGTTGATCCTGCTACATTTCAGAGAGCCCCCAAATCAATCAAGTCACAACCCCTAATTGCAGTCAAAATGGGGAATTCCACTCAGCAGGGCCCTTCTCTAGAGTGTCTATTCCTCCCAAGGAAGAAAGAGAAGTCAAAGAAAGAGGCGTCTCTAATAGCAGGCTGCTAACATCGCAGCTGATGGTGTCAGGACTAGCAGGGAAGAGTGGCCTTGCGTTTGCTGGCACATTCAATCGCACGGAGGCATCTTGCCAGAATGAACAGGAAAGGGCCATCGGAGAAAAGCCAATGCCAGCGTGCTTGTTGTTTAAACTAGCCACAAACAGCAACAAAAATAACATTCTGGGGCTACAATGCTTCTCTTTCTCTTTATTCGCAATATGGATTGAATGACTCCAGCAGTTAAAGACCTGAATTAGGATAGCTGTAATTAACCATGATGCCCGCCCTGGATCTGATTTAACTGGCTTCTGAGTGTAGAACTGCATCCTCGGAACTCAGTCTGAGTGTGAGACCCTTTGTACAATGTTATTTATAATGTACAAGGAATAAAGAAAGTTTCAGTTTGCTAATTCCTTCTGTTTCCGTTTTGTTGAAAATTAAAATAAAAATTGTTACCTGGGCCCAGGGACAGCCCCAGAAGTTCAACTGTAGTTCAACCTTAGTTAAGAATTAGTTAATAGATACTTCACATAAAGCACTACCATGTTCTTTTTTATAATTTTTCTCTCCCCTCCTCCCATCCTCTGCAGCTGAGAATAATTAACTGTTCTTTTGTGAGTGTCATTTGTTCTCAAGGAATTAAATGCCACCTTATTTCCCAGAACAAGAATTCAACTGTCATAATTATAGCTTCATTTCAGAAGCAAAAAAAAAATCATAATTTATTACAGATTGTTCAGCATGTAAGATAGGTTTAAATGTCATTGGAAGTAAATTGTGACATGTCATGAAGGAGTTTTAGCCACCACTGTAATTGATTTATAATTTTACATTTAAAATGAGCAACATTCACCCATTGTTCTCGCATTATATAACTCTGACAGCAATCCTTGTGAATGAGGCATTCAACTTGGTCACTACACAATAATAATAATAACAATAATAATAACAACAACAATGATATGCCGATTTTAATGATAAGCAGTGAAATTAGCATGAGCACTAAGAATATACATGTTAAAAATGGAAGCTCAATCTTTATAATATAAGATAAAAATCTACTTCAGAGGGAATGCATCTGGATATTAGCATTGAACTCCATAAAGCTAAATGACTCCGAGGGGTTTTAATGTAATTTATGAAGTTAAAAGCCATCAGAATGAGGGTTTAAACTATTCTCGACCCAGAGTTATAAGGGAAGATACAATAATTGGAGAAGGTGGAGATGAATTCATCTGCTTCTAATTTCCATCAGATTAAGAATCAATTCCCCTCCAAACAGTAATTTACTAGGTTTGCGGTGTGAGCCCAGTCCACCAGGATTACATAGTGATGAAGGTGGTACAGCTGGGGCACCGTGAAAACACTTGATTAGACCATTCGTGGCCGGCAGACCTATTTTGTGAAAGATGAAGTGAGTCCTGTGATGGTTCTCATACCTCGAAATCATATCAGTGGATTTGGATACAGAAACAGACACAACTCACAATGGCAGGGACACACTTATGTTGATAACCAAACCATGTGAGCCACGCTTCAGAGATGAAATTAGCACCTTTCCAAACTACCCCTCACTCCCCAATCTATAGCCTTCTGAATGCCTTATTTTTCCCTCCTGGGAAAGCCAGTATTTTATTCTTTGTTTTTAAAAAAAGTCAATATATAGTCTGAATATGAAAAAGCTTTTGAAAGGCAAGGTGTAGGCTGAATAATAACACCCCAAGAAGTCCAAGTCCCAACCCCTGAAAGATGTGAATGTTACATTATATAGCAAAGGGACTTAGCAAATGTGATGGAATATAAAGGTTTTGAGAAAGGGAGACTATGCTGGATTTTCCAGGTGAGTCTTAAATTTCATCATTAATGTCTTTATAAGAGGCAGGTAGAGAGAGTTTTGACTACAGTAGAAGAGAGGGCAATGTGACCACAGAAGCAGAGACTGGAGGGACGTAGCCAGGAGCCACGAAATGTCAGCAGCTTCTAGAAGTGGAAGGTGCAGGGGGCAGATTCTCCTCTGGAGCCTCCAGAAGGATGGAGCCTTGCTGACGCCTTGATTTTAGCTGATAAGGTTTATTTCAGACTCTGATCTCCAAAACTACAAGAGAACAAATTTGTGTTACGCCACTAAATGTGTGTAATTTGTTAAAGTGGCAACAGCAATTAATAAACAGAGAAAGAATCTGATTCACTAAAACGTTTCTCCCAAGATCAATTTAGCTCCAGACTGAGGACCAATGGAGTGTCCAAGTGCCGCTCCATCTGGCTGTGAGCTTCTAACTTCCTCAGAACCTGGGTTCTTCCTTTGCTGGCGCTCGGGCAGTCCTGCGGTCTTCCTTGTTGGACAGTAATCCAAAAATTTGACAACATTGCCAATTTAAGAAGAGTAACATTTAGCTTGATTTAAAAGAGTCTCTTTTAGGAGAGTTAAGTGAATGTAGTGCTCTAAAATGAACCAGGACATTATTTATGGCTTATAAAAAAGAAATTGCATTTATTTGAAAACATTAGTGTATTACAAGATTTCTAAACTATATACCTTGTGATTTTTCCAAACAGTATTTTCTTGACCTGATAAGTGATGGTTCTGTTGTGTCCACTTAAGGCATTCAATAAATGTTGGCAGTATGGCGAAGAATTACAATGCAAATTTTAGACCACATTTTTGAAATAATGACTTATTTTGTCTGACATAGTGAGAGGAAGAAGAAATGAGACACTTTTAATGACCTGTTAGGTTGGCACATACAATGGTTTTTCTGGAGTCACTGACCAGGAATTTTCTATTGCAAATAAGTCAGGAGAATGCTTCGTTCCACTTCGTGGCTGCTCCACCAGGGGACACCTCCCCCAGTGTGTTTGTGACTACCTCCTTCTGTCTCCCCACCTTACCACTGCATATACGACAGCCACCAATAGACCTGGGCTTTTTCAAACGTAGGCAAACTCAGCTTCAGGAAAAAAGAAGCAAAACTTAGTCAAGTATCATTAATTTTACTGAAAGGCAAGCCTCGTGGTCATCTTTCCAGCACCATTCCATTCATCCATTCATTCACTAAACAAAATACATTATACCTACTCTGTGCACTGTCCCTGAGGAAAACAGAAAGGCAAAGCAGAGAAATCCTATCTGGCAAATACATAACTATCCTAGGCAATGACTACCATTTACTGAGCATTCCCTACATTAGGGATGATCACAAACCTGTTTCCATAACTTATCTGACATATCCCATGAGACAGTTTACCACAAAAGAGGTAGTTGGGACTCAGGGGATGAGAAATTCATATACGTTTTGAAAAGTAGTTCAGTGGCAGACCCTTAGTTCAAATTCTGTTCTAACTATTAATATATAAAGCTTGTGGTCTCAACTCGTTGAAAAGATAAAAACAAATTCATTGCCATAAGAATAACATAAAGGGCATGGGAAATGGGTGTTAATTACATCTCCTGGGTGACTGGGGAAGACTTCCTGAGAGAAGTAGTATTCAGGTTGTGAGGACTGAGAAGGAACTGAGCATTTGCTGATGGGACAACAGATCACCCTTGGCAGAGGGCACAACCAGAGCAAAGACCCTGAGGTGGGAAATCACGGAACACACGGAGGGAACGGGAAAGGCTCACTGTGGCTGGAGGTGGAGGTCAGTACAGGCAGCAAGGAATAAAGCTGGAGCAGTTCTTCGTGCCAGGTCACAGAAAGCTTTAAGTACAAGCTATGCAATTTGTTCTGGGGGAGGTGATGGAGAACTAGTGTCAAGGCCAAATGGGGAAATAGAACGTGCCTCTGTCAGTGAAAGAGAGTTCTGCTGAAAGCAACCAATATTCAAATTAACATCAAGTATTAAATGTTTTATTGAAAAAAGAAAAATAAGGGTTTCTAATAAATTAGTATCACACAAACTGAAACATACAAGATCACAAAGGAGAGTGATATTCCAAATAAATCTTTGTTACTTCCACAGCGTACCACCTCTGCTCTTTTATTTCAGAAAATGAGTAATGTGCTTTGGCCAATTTCCAGGTTTCTGAATCAGAGGATACAAAACCTCCTGCCATCCAGGAGTGTACAGGCCGGTAGGGGAGGGGACAGACTGCAATACCGTCAGTAATATTCGGTGCCCCTGCCTCCCATGGGGAGCACAGTGCATACCCACTATGACTCCCCTTGGATAAGGAAATACAGCAGAAGCAATGTTTCTAGGCCGAAGCAGTAAAGCCAGATGTGATCTCACTTGTATGTGGAATAAAAAAAATGAACTGATAAACACAGAGATCAGATTGGTGGTTGCCAGAGGCAGGGGGTAGAAGGTGGGTGAATGGTTGGATGTGGTCAAAGTGTACAAACTTCCTATTATAAAATAAGTAAGTCCTGGGGATGTGATGTGCAGCACAGTCACTACAGATCGTAATGCTGTATTATGTACCGGAGAGTTGCTAAGGCAGTAGACCTCAAAATTCCCAGCACAAGAATAAGGAATTTGTAGCTATGTGTGGTGATGGCTGGTACCTAGTCACTGGGATGATCATTTTGCAATAAACACATATATCATTACATTGTATACCCAGAACTAACGTAGTATTACATGTCAATTATATCTCAGTAGAAAAGTCAGAAGTGTACTTTGTTATAATTTCTCTTCTTCTTCTGCCACTAGCTCAGCAGAATCAGAGAGAAATGAAGATTGCTCTCCATTAACCCAGGTTCCGACAGGTAGCAGACCCATGACAACTCATGACAGACATGCAACATGAGCAAGTGGTCGACCTTTGCCGTGGTGAGCTTGCAAGTTATTGGGCTTGTTTGGTACTACGGTAGAGCTTCTTAAGCTGACTGATAGAACAAACTGGGATGAGGGCATATCTAACCACAGTAGGTCAGGTCCGTAAAACAAACGTGGGATTTCAAAGGAGGAAGAGATCATTTATGCCTAGGTCACATCAGTTGCAACCCCGACAAAAAAAAAAAAATTTCTTTCCAGTGGCTTTTTGTTTTGTTTTGTTTGGCTTTGTTTTAGATTTGTCACTGAATAAAACAAAGACCTCACAACAAACTAATCAGCTGACCTCAGAAGACCAACTACTCTCTTTTTTAACTTTATTTTTATTGTTGTCCCTATTACAGATGTCCCCATTCACCCCCCACACTTTTCCAACCTCCCCTCAACCCCTGCTCCCCCTTCCCTCAAGCCATTACCACACCAGCATCTGTGTCCAACTATCCTCGCCTCATTCTCTCCTTTGCACTTAACCCCACTCACTTCAAAGGTCTGTCGTCAAGAACCACAGGAAGTGCTGTTGAGCAGGGAGGGAGCCTTATTCACTCAACACACACTCCTTGAGCATCTACCATGTGCAGGTTCCATGAGCTCCAGAGACTCAGAGATGGAGGAAGAGTCCCTGAAGGTGCTCAGCACCTGGCGAAAGCTCAGGACAGAGCCACTCAATGACAACAGGGTTGGAACACCAGGCTACCACCGAAGACTTGGGGCAGGAACTGCCCACAGGGATCTGACCATGGAGGTACAGGAGTAGTATTGGGAAACACTCCCTGGATGAAGTGTGTCCACATAAGAAACATCCAGACCTTTAGAAACTTTTTTTATCAAAATTTATGTGAGTTGACCTGTTGACATATGCCAGGGAGCAAGATCTCAAACGCTCCTAAGAAAAATAACTTTGCAGCTTCTTTTATGCCTTTGAAATTAAGAAGAGGGTGTAAGGAAGATTACAGGCAGGCAGGGATTGGTCCACAGGGCAGTTAAGATAATGTGCTCTTTTGGTGGGTCTGAAAGGGGGCATTTCAAAGATGTGTTAACCTAGATGCACAGGAACAAGGGACAGGGCTTACTTAAGGCAACGACACACGTTTTACTAAAAAAGCTATATGCCTTCTTGGGTGTGACTAGCCACCATGGCCTGCCAAGTTAGTCATGTAGGATGAGATTACTCTGTGAAGCTGCTTTCTGTAGCAACTTCCATCCACAAGCGAAACCTGAAATGTTGAAGGAAGAAAAGGAGTAATCAGACAAAGGGAAGTCAGGGACAATCACTAGCAAAGACAAAGGGCAGGGGGGCAGCCTGGCTTTCGGAGAGCTGCTGTGTTTGAGCAGAGACAGTGAGACGTGAGGGAGGAGCAGCAGAGAAGGGTAACATCCAGAAAGGCCTTGTAAGCCACACAGAGCAGTTTGCATGTTATCCTAGTGGTAATCAGATGCAATCGAAAGCTTTTAAGCGGGATCATAGTACGATCAGATTTGCACCTTGGAAAGATTTTCCTGGCAGTTCCAGGAAGGAGGACTCAGAGAGGGGCTGGCTGCTCTTGGATCAGGGAAGTTTGTTAGAAAGCTCTTGCCATCATCCAGGTAAGAAATTATGAGGATGGGAACCGAGACAGGGCCTTCTTCCTGTCTGAAATATGGGAGACAGAGAGCTTCTCAAAGATATTTAAGAAGGGAATTAGGTCACAGCTAGTGAACTGCAAAGCCAGCAAGGAAGCACTGAAGCTCTTCTGATTCTGCTCTGCCTCACTGAAGTGCTTTGAACTTTTTGCATTCGTATTGTACCCTTTGTAACTAGCTTCAAACTCATAACTCGATTAGCTATAAAATTACTCTCTCACTCTTTTTTTTCTTTGTAGGCTCCTTTCTTCATTCACACAGGCATGCAAATATGTTCCCAACAAGTGTGTTCATTCATTATTAATTCATTCATCCCACAAATTACGATCCATGATTTAACAGGCATGGTGCTAGGTGCAGGGCATATAAAATGAACAAAACAAAATCCGTGCCCCACGGAACTAACTGGCAGTCTGCTGGGGAGACACATGATAAATATACAAATGAGTAAATAATTACAAAATGTACATCTCTGTGAATAAACAACAACAGAATGCTGAACTCCAGAACAGCAGTTGTGCATGTGTACTCATAGAAATGCCCTAGAAGGCTCACTGAAGAAGTCATCATTTGAGATAGAAGAATGAATATATTTACATTTTGTTTATATCAGTATCAGTCTAGAAAAGAAGTATTGGTACCTCTGGGCTGTTGTTATCACCAGAAAACACTGGCATTTAAAATACAAGGTCATAATCACCAAACAGAAGCAAGACCTACAATAACAAGAGCAGAGAGTGGAAGGTTGGGGACGGGGAAGGCCGGCCTACAGGAGAATGTGTTCTCCGTCTCTGGGCTTACTGCGGCCACAAAGCCCAGGGGGTGTTTGGAGAGGCTTGCTGGAGTGCTCTGGTGTTGACTCCACACCTCAGGTAGGGTTCGCACGAGCCTACGGTGACACCGGATCCGGTAGAGTTGGTGCACGTAGGGCTGAGTTCTAAAGTTAGTTGATTTACACAATGACAGCTCATTTTCATGAAATGGCACCAAAATCCTTATTAATGCTTTCTTTTAAAAATGTCACGAGTTAAAGAGAAACTGAGTTCTGCATTAGATGAAAGCTCTCCTTGCTGACAGCTCGAAGACTGAAACCCCCAGATAACGCGTGGCTCTTCCATGCCACCTTTTCATCTGTCATCATTTCCCCAGGCCCAGTAATTCAATAAAAAGAGATTTGATTAAGTGCAAGATGTATGAGGTTCCACCTTGAAACAAATTATAATTCAATATAAGCCCCTTCTAGAAAAAGGGCTGGAATATGAACCAAATTCTTTATTCCTTTATACACACCTCTCTACACACACACACATACACACCCTGTTTGGCTACTTGTAACTCAGAAAGACTAATGACAATTATTCACTTTGAGCATTTGGCAGATATAATGGGACACTACTTTGGCAGTGATCAAAAATCATCTTCTTTTATGGTTCTTAATCAAAAATTTATTTCCCATTGACTAACCCCAGAAAAGGGTTATCACCTACTTCAGTCTGCACTTATTTCAATACTAACAAGAGATTCTTTTCTCTCCCTCACTTAGCAATGCAGAATTACTATTATTCCCAAGACCTCTTTGGGTTCTTTGACCAGAAGAGGCATTTAGCTATGTCATCCATGATGTATTGCACATTTAATTGCACTATGCAGCTATTCAAAATGCATTCAGAAGTAATCATTTAGCATTAATATCCCAGGGCAATCCAAGGTCACAGTACATTAAAAACTAATTCACAGTGGTTCAAGAATGCATTTTTCATATATGGAGTAACATAATTCTTTTATGATAAAAATGATAGTGGTATTACAGAATGATGAGATACAAGATATTCTGAATATCCATCATTGGGCCTACTGTACAAATGGCAAAGTCAGACCTTTGTTCCTCTCATAATTTAACACGCTGCCAATCTGCATTAAACACTGCTGATCATGTTAATCTTTTATATGACTGACCATGTTTTAAAGAGTAATAGGTTCTTATTTGTTTATTTTTTATTGTATTTTTCCATTACCATTTATACCCCTTATACCCCCCTCCCCTCTGCAATCACCACACTGTTGTCCATGCGCATGCATCCTTTTCCCTTGTTGCTCAATCCCTCCACCCCTAACCTCCCCCAGAGCTGTCATTCTGCTAAAATAGCAACAGCTCCTTATTTATTATCATAGACAATACAAGCATTTAATACTTATTGTGATCATTTCACTCTTAAATGTTATTATCTCTTATTTTCTATGGTCTTTCTACCATCTAAAATTGTAACATTTGTATGAGCAACTAAGGGCTTTTGGAAAAGTATACTCCCCTATGTGTGTGTGGGCATTCTTTCAACTCCCTTCCAGGAATGCAATGGGAGATAAAATTCTTGTAACTTGCGTCAAGCATCTATCATGCGAAAACAATGCAGTCCTGAGACAACGGGCCCCTCTATAACGTAGAATGGACAGGCTCCGCCCCCCAGGACCTATTGGCTCTCACGTCCTATACCGCTAGCAGTGATGTCTCACAATGTGCTGCCATTCAGCAGGCCACATATCAGGAATTATTTCAGCACTTCCCAGGCAATATTGTTATTTGTTAATATGTTAAACTGTGCATTGAAAGATATCAGATTATATTGTCAGCCCAGTGGGGGCTTCTTGTTCTCTCTTTCTTTATATTTCACATCCTATAACCTATTTCCCCAATTGGTCATATAGATTGGACAGAAGTCAGAAGTTTTGTCCTATTTACAGGATCATTTAAGGTGATTAACAAGTGTTATCATGGGGAACCGTTCTAGGTGCTAGGCATGAGTTGAGTTGCGCATACCCATGATGAACACAAGATATTGAATCACAAAACACAAATAAAATATGAAATTTGGTCACATGATTAATGGTCAATGAACAGTGCGCATGTTCAAGTGCCGAGTTTGGAATCAGTACCATCACTGCTCCCCGCCTGTTCTTTTCCTCACCTTCAGGTCAGCCATGCTGCACCTGAGCCTCCTCTCTCCAGACCCCTGAGCAGTCTTTTCCTCAGCACCGCAAGGGACAGGGAGAGTCCTCAGGATCGGATGGAGTAAGAAATGCGTGGGATCTGGGAAACTATTCCCGGTGAGCAAGGGCATAGGTCATTTACACTATTAGAAATCTCTATTTGCAAACATGTTCTTCATCTAGTCCCTTCCCTTTCTTTCTACCATTATCCCCATTCCCCCTCCCCTCTGTTCACAGGGAGGGGAAGGGGCAGAGGAGGGCAAAGGGGGGGAAATTGGGACAACTGTAATAGAATAAAATAAGAAGGAGGAGGAGGAGGAAGAAATAAAAAAAGAAATCCCTATTTTCAAACAATTTTTCACACCAAAAGCCACCTTTGAGTGAATTGGGGAAAGCAGCCATTCTGATTACAAGTACTTTTAAACAGAAAGGTTTCTGCATCCATGTAATTGACTTTCAGCTTTCCTGGCTACAGCCCCATCACAGGCCAATAGAACATGGAATTCTTCAAAGGCGCAGACAAGGTCCTTTGGCCTCTCAGCCTCTTGCTGATGAAGACTGAAGCATTTCTCCCTCCCTCTTCCTTCCTTCTTTCCTTTCTTCCTTCCTTCCTTCCTTTCTTCCTTCCTTCCTTCCTTTCTTCCTTTCTTTTTTCCTTTCTTTCTTTCTTGCTATTCTCTTCCTCTTACCCAATTTTCTATTGTGAAAGGTTTTAAGGACTAGAAAGATTATACCAAATTCAGAAAGGAAGAAGTTCGAAGTAATGAAATAAAATATGCTAATGTTCCTAAAAATCTCTCAAATGAGGCAACGCTACATTACATTGATCTCCCATATTGTTTCCAAGTAGCCAGCCTCTCCATCCTAGATCCTTGGGAAAGTCATTAAGTTGAGTGATAGAGAATCACATAACTCTAAGATTAGCATTGATGGAAGTCTGCGTTTTAGTATTTCTCACTTAAAGGGTGTTGTAAATGTGCATAGCCTGGCCTTTCCCAACCTCCTGTAAACCAGCAGTCTCAGACAAATCTTCTAGCCTCGATGTCTATTGGCCTCCCTCCTGAACAGAGCAAAGGAAGCAGGACTACCTAATAAAATAAGTTCCTTCTAAAATAAAGTAATTCTTCTACAATTTCCTCAGGCATATTTATCATTATCTTCACCCCCATCAACAGCATTATCAGCACCAACATCTCCATATGTCCATTTCCCTAGGAACAAATGATGCAGAGAGCTGAGAGAGGAAAGCTGGATAAAAATCGCCAATCCTGAGCTTTAGTTCACCATTCAGCTTCCTGATACTATGAGAGTCATTTAAACACTCCAAGTCGTGCTTTCATCATCTCTAAGATAGATAAGCTCTCTTGTCTCCCTTATAGATAATTTTCTATAATTTTTACCTTAATTTAAAGTATTATCCTTGGGCAAAACCTACCCACTTGGACAGAGCTGATCATGGAAAAATTTATCCAGACGCTAACTCTAAAAGGATTGAAAAATATTGTTATTTTCATGCTAAAGATGAGGAAACTGGAGTGTAAGCGGTTAACTACTTGCCCAAGGCCAGCAAGTTTCTGAGAGCTGGGGTGGGTAATCAAATCCTGAGATGGTTGAACAGAGCCCTGGGGCCAGACCTGGATTTGAATTTTGGTTCTACTGCTTGCTGTGTGTCCTCAGGCAAGTTGCATACGCTCTCTGAGCATTGATTTTTCTCATTAAAACAAATGGGAATAACATATCATCTGTATCTCAGGATTGTTATGACTTAACACGTGAAACATACCTAGTTAGTGCTTGACACATAGTAGGGGTGCGGAGAGTGTTCGTGTCTTTTCTTAGCTACACTATGCTGCCCATGGTGTACCCAGAGGGAAGGTAAGTGTTTGGTCTAACACTGAGGAGCTGTTGTCAGCCATCAGTGTTTGTTGTAGTGTCTGGTTGACAGGGATTTAATCTCTGTGTCCTACTGCCCTCTTCTGGATATCAGACATCAGATCTGCCTGTGAATTCAGCACATTGGTCCTCTATAACTGAGCAAGCCCTGGACGCCACTCAGTAATGCCTACTCCAGAGATACAATGGAAGCAATTACTGGATGCAACAAGTGTGCATTTGCACAGAACCAGGAGCTAGAAATGATAAAGTAATCATTTGGTAGGTCTAAGCTATGATGAAGTCACTTCAAGTCCAGGTGGTCTAACCCTGTTTGACGGTTCCAGGTTAATCACAAACGCTGGCCAGACTGTGGATAAACAGACATGAGTAACCCAAAAATACTTTGAGATAGACTTGGAAGAGAATCCTAACCTCTTTGAGGTTACTCACATTTCCTAGACTATCTGTTCAGCCACTTGGTTTTACAGCATATTTTTCTCCAAGTTTTTAAACCTTTCATTGTATTTACTCACAGAAATATAATCCGTTTCTAATTCATGTATACCTTTTGGAACAAACTGCTGTTTTGTACCAAGTTGATGTCCAAAAAGCCAAAGATATCAGTGTTCAGATGTTTTAAAGTTTTTCTTAGGTAAACATGGTGAAATATATCATATAAATTACAAAATATTTGAGATCCAAGTTGCAGGCATATCAAAGGATAATTTATATAAATATAAAATATCAGAGAAAAACAATTATTTCACACAAATAATGAAATTCAAATTTCTACCTAAAAGTTAACTAAAAAAAGAAATAATCTGTTGTATTACCTGATGATTTACCAACGGTATAAGTATATGGATGATCCCAATTTTATTTTTAAGAAAAACATAGAAAAAAACTAGATAATATCTTGGACTTTTCAACCCCCAAGATTAATTTTTAAGTTGGTTATACTCAATATCATTACAATTTTAGGGAAAACAATAACCAGCCTTGGAATAGAAGAATGAGTTACGGGGTGAATGGATAAGTGAATGAATGGTTCGACAGAACGAATACCCTCAGGATTTTAAAACGTAATGTATTGTTGCAATTGCTTCCATGGTCCACACATTCCAAACACACATCATTTTTTCTGTGACTTCAAACATTCGTATTATGATCAATACCACCTAAACGGAGACATGCATGGCTTTAAAAAGCACAACATAACAAAGAATTTAAGTCAAATTACATTTGAAATGTGCTAAAGAAAAGTATCAACATTCTGAAAATAAATCCTTCTATAAAATGAAGAATAATTTTGTATACCTAGTAACAACCTCACTTATGTTTTATAAATCTCTAATATCACACATTAAATGTGGTAAAGCAGAATTTGCCAAGCAGTGTTATATATATTACAAAATACTAAGAACTGCCCTGGTTTGGATTTGAGGTTCATAGGTGAGAAATGATACTTTCAACATCATGTAACAAAGGAGGGATGGAGTAAGAGCCGGTGTCAGGACTGCAAGATCCTAGACATCGCTAGCTCCCCTTCAGGAGCACATGCGCCTTTCAAACACACGCACACACTCGATTCACATGCCCATGTACTCATTGAGCAAACACTAACGGCCTATAATTAAGACCCAGTTCAAAAATTATCTTCTTAACAAATCCCCAGCATGCCCCAACAGAATCAATGGACTTTTTCTTTGTTATCTTGCTCACTTGTTGATTTTTATTGCCTTTATTAGATTATGTTATAATTATTATTTATACATCTATCACTTATCTAGACTATGAAATCTGCAAAGGTATGGTCTCTATGTCTTATTTAGACTTTTATCTCCAGCACCTAATTTAATGCCTAGAACACCAGACATGCTTCAGTAAATGTGGTTGCAAACATAGATAACTTGGTGGAAAGTCTTTTGGTTGTTTTGTCTGTGTGTTGAGCACTGAATATCTGAGTCAGCGGACTTCCAAACAGTGCTCTGCCCAAAGGCAACAGCCATGTCTCAGTTAATTCAGTAGATGTGGTCAGTTTTCAGTCACGTGATATTCAACCATGGACTACCAAACGACTTAGTGGGAACTGAAACATAAAATGGATATCTGAGCTAGATAACCTTTTAGATTCCTTCCAAACATGACCTCTTGTTATTCTAATGTGGGCTGCTTTTTTTCTCATCTGTTCATTTACCTTCTTCTTACTTGGAGAAAACCTCCTGAGGCAATGACACAGGATTCCTAAGTAGCTGGGATGTTTTGAAATGCTGGGGAAGCTAAAATGTGCTACTAGCAGGGTGATCCTGGCTCTATAAATCACCCAGGAAACACGGTTAGTTGTCTCCTCTCTCTCTCTCGGAGTCTCCTAAATGCTATGGCTGTGCATCATTTTCTACTGATTTTGGCATTCTCCAGCTGGGGCTCATTCTCTCTCACTTACACTGGAATTTCCTAGTCACAGATTCTCCTACCAGTTTCCATCACAGAGACACACACACTGCTGTGGACGTGGCACAGTGCTGGGCACTTTGCATCCATCATGTCACCTTGCTCCTGAGGGGCAAGTACACTGTGGGTTCCACATTAAAGGACTTGGTTCCCACTAAAACTGAGCAACTTGTCCAGTTTCTACCACTCAAAAGTAGCGGAGCTGCAATTTTAGCCCATGGCCTTCCCACCCCAGAGCACATGTTGCTCACCACCAAGCCAGCGCCCCTCAAACTTCACTGCGCACACAGGTCACCTGGGGAGCGTGACTAATTCAGTCAGTCGGGGTTGGGGCCTGGGATTCTGCATTTCTAATAAGCTCCCAGAAGAAGGATCTGCTGGCCCTCTACTTACTCTTGAGTAGCAAGTGACAACACTGCCTGCCCTTCCTAAATGCGGCCTTACCTTCAGGCGTTGAATCACTAGTTCTACTAGGCTGCAGCCCAGACTCAGACCCAAGAAGAAGATGACATGAGAGCGTGGTGGGTGGGTTTGCCATGGCTGGCACAGGCACTCCCCTACCCACAGGGCTGAGAAGCACCATGACCGACCAACAGAGGTGCCAGGCGAGCATCCTCAGTCCACTACAGAATGGGAAGATCATCTTACAACCCATTCTCCCTGATCTAAACTCACCAGGATTTTAATTTCCCTGTCAAAAGCTAAATAAATAAATAAATAAATAATGCATTGAACCATTGCACAATATATTATCTGAAATAGATGCTGTTAAAAACACTTGTTATTAGCATGTAACTTTTTTAAGCTTAAGAATCAACACTGAAGGCAGATCAGGACGAGCAAATTTAATAACAATGTTGTGCGATATAAAATCATTCTGCTTGACTGACTCTTAATTCATTATAGTGCATATATGCCAACTATGCCTGATTTATGAAAAAAGTTCAGCAGCCCTGGAAGCCAGTATGGGACACCGGTTGCCAGGACTTTACAAGGACGTCATGGGGATCACAATGAGAGCGGCCAGGTGGTAAGTGTGCCGACCTTCCATGGGTTTAATGCTACATGATAGTACCGTTGCATTGAACTGTCAGAGAAAACAACTCAGATGCAGTTATAAGCAGGAAAGTTTTACATATATGCAGCTTCTTATCTTATTGGAGACAGTGTAAAAGCAGCCAGAAGGACACTGTGGTGCTTAAAAGCAAGACTGTCCATGTACCTATTTGTATGCAGGCACACATACTTACACACGTAAATACTCCTATGTCACAGTCACATATGTACAGCTAAGTGACTCTTTCATTTGCCATTTATTCAACTGAAGCCTGTATTTGAGGGCAGGAGGAACAGGTGGAGTGTGGGGATCTTTCCCGTAGTGAAACTATTCTGTATGATACTATAATGATAGACACTTGACATCGTACATTTGCCAAGACCCACAGAACTATACAAAACAAAGAGTGAAGCTTAATATAAACTATGGCCTTGAGTTATTAATAATGCATCAGTATCAGTGCACTAATTGTAACAAATATGCATCACTAATACAAGATGTTAATAGTAGGGAATTTATTGTGGGGAGAGGTGGAGGGGCTGTGTGTGTGAATCTCTGTACTACCTGATCTATTTTTCTGTATACTTAAAACGGTTCTGAAAAATAAAGTTCATCAGTTTAAAACATACATGCACATGTTCAAATTCTGAGAAACCACTACAAATAAATGTCATCAGTTAAGGCAGCATGGTCAAGAAGTACTTGGTACTGTTGGTAAGAAATTTAAAAATTGTAAAGTGGAAAACACCTGTCCCACAAACTCTCCCTCTTCACCTATCACCGTCCCTCCCCTTTCTGTATTGCCAACACGCTCGTGCACACACACAGTGTGTCTTCATGCAGCCCTGGGCGTGACTGGACCCTTCCACCATCCTCACCATGTCCTGACAGCAGTCTACCCCCGTTTGAGGCCTCAGCTTACCCATCAAAATCTACCCACCCTCGTGCTCCACTTTCCCAGGGCTTCTTACAGAAATGATGCCAACATGGAGAAAGAGGTATTCTGACAGCATTGTTCTTAGCACTTGCGCTAACCACCACCAGGAATGCCATGGCCCCATGGCTTGGCTTACTCAAACACGTGTGTCTTTAGCAGGCTGCCAAGAAGATAATGAGAAAATTTCCTGGGGCCAAGAGACCAGAGGGAGAGGCTGACAATTTTATCATCACATTGAGAGTTTATTAAGGGAACATTCATATGAGACACCCTGAATATCCTTCCCCTGTGTGCAGGCTCTGAGGATTGCATACGATAGGGTGGGTTATTTAGGGGTACCGAGGCATGAGCCACCCGAGGTGAGGGAAAAACACCTATCATGCTTTTCAGGACAGAAAAACGACCCATTTCAGAAAGCAGCTCAAACCAGCATGCCGTGGTGAATAGGGGAGGGGTCAAGCACAAAGTCTCTAGGGGGATTTTTGTGAAGCAATTTTTGTCCTGCCCCAGATCTAACGATCTAGCCCAAGGGTCTGGTAGTGATAGTGTCATGGAATGGTCATCGTCTGCACTAAGGAAATGTTACTGGCATGGGAAGTCTCTCTCAGACTCTGAAAACAAACGTGGAGAAGGAACAGTTTGCAGCACGTGAGCCATCTGAGAGCTTCAAACCCACCACAGCTACCTTGCGAGCTACTCTCTCCGCCTGTCAGTAGAAACAGGAAGGAGTCTGTGTTCTGCACAAGCCCACTACACGTCAATGAAGACCGTCACCTGAAGACAAGACGGCTATTCTACGAGGGTGTTTATTTCATTGTGGCTGTTCTGTGTTCGTCATCAGCGGTCCTCCGTAAGCTTTGCAAAACTACCGCATGCTCCTAGAGGCAGTTCTGGCTTTGGTCTTTGCCAACCATAGTTACTGGGGATGCTGGGTTGGGGAAACAGGAGCGGGAGAGGGTGTGGTGTTGAAGAAGAAGGAGAAAAAGTAAGAACGTCAACTGTAGCTCTCTGTAAGTTAATGAATTGCTCAACATACTTCCTGTAAGGCCTCCCTACCCTCTAAAAAATTCTTCTCTTGGATGTTCTCTTTCTGTCCACATTGTCCTTCCCCTTGATTCCCCATGGACTGTCTCTGTGCTTCACAGGCAGCTTCAGCCCCATGCTGTGCAGTACTGTTCTATTCCACGGCAGAGAGGAGCCTGGGAACTGCGGTCCCTGAAAGAATGATCTTCTGTCTGCAATAATTGTTATAAATGTTCCTCTGAAATTCGTAAGTGGCCGTATGGCCTTTAGTTTTATTTGAGAACATTCTTGGCTTGTTTTCTATTAACAGTAAGGCAGGCAGAGAGCATAGTAAATGAAAAGATACTATTTCCAGCCGGGTTCTCAGAGAGATTTACTTTGCAGTAAATAAAATACCCCTGGGAATAAACTGCTCATCCTTGGAGATGTATTACTACAGTTCCTATCATATCTGTCTATTCAGGAAAAGAGACAATTTGCTAAGTATCCTGTTTCCCTGGAAATTAATTCTCATGTGAACTGCTTCAACCACTTTGTCCTTTCTCCTCTTAGATCAAATATAGACTCTCGGCCTGCTCTTCAGAGCCACCCACCACTCCAGCTCCTCTGTTAGAGTCTCTCTTGCCCTCTTCATGGGCAGCCCTGTGGCCAGCCCATCAGCTGCTTTCTGGATTTCCAGGCTGTGCACCTGACATGTCAGACTCACTAAAAATGCCACCTGCCTTATCCATTAACTGGCCCCATTCTGGAAGATGACTTGAACTGATTAGACCAAAATGTTTATTCTTTCCTGGAACACCCTAGTAGCTCCTTCTTGTCTGCATTAATAGCAAGCAGATTACTGGCGGTTTTCTGGTCTTGGTATAGTCTTCGTTATTAAAGATGGACTAACAATGAGAGCTACTTGAACTGTCACTTCCTACCTGCCCCAGTCCTGCCCACCGGCAAGCAATGATGTCAACATGTCTAGCCTTCCCTGGTGCCATGTTGGGGTGTTAACAACTAGTCATCTTTCCCTTTCCGCATTCTTAACCCTTTGAGAGAAGACATGAGCAGACAAAGAAAATCAGAATTTCTGATCAGCTTTATTGTTTCGAAAGCTGGATTGGACAATGTGGCAAGGCTTCTGTCCTCCCTTCCTGAAAATGGGGTCTTAACTGTCCCCTGGCTTAAGCAGCCTGTGGCCAAGCAGAGAAGCTGGGGCCGAGTGAGCCGAAATCTGATTGAGCTTGACAGAACTCTACGCTCCTAGGCCTGTTACCACTGGCAAGTGGAATCACAACCTTCCATGATTCCTGGGCTCAGCCAGGTCCAGCAGGTCAAAGCAGAGAGAAAAGGGAGGGGCAGATGCCAACTCCTTCATCCATAAACTAATTTCATTCTAGAAACAGTGCTCTGCTAACAAACAATCCCCAAATCTCAGGGACTTACGAACGCCAAGATTTACTTCTTGCTCACGTTACATGGTCACGTAGGGTCAGCTGGCCACTCAGCTACAAACCGTCTTCACTCCATATTCAGGCTGCTTTACCTGGGGCATAGCCACTGAGATGACAGAGAGGACAGAAATATAGCAACTCCTATCCTGGTGGTTAAAGCTGACTCACTTCATTTCTGTGTAGTAAAGAATTTGGTTTTAACCAAAAAGTGATCTGGCCTTTGCCATTGGCCTCTGAGAGGTAATCTCTGTCCTATCTCTTCGTTTAGGACAGAGGCTGTCCACATGTCCCTTAGGCAGGGACCAGCCACATCTGATAGTCTTAGGTTGGGGGCTGGCCATGTCACAAACACAACCATGTGACTTAGGATTAGTACATTGGGTCAACCCCAAGGCATTGATTAATTAATCATGCCTGTGCAATGGAGCCCCAATAAAAACACTGAACTCAGAGCTCAGGTGAACTTCTCTGGTTGGCAATATTCCACACATTTTGCCTCACTCCGATTCTGGGAGGGTGACATGTGCTGAGTGCAATGGAAGCTTTGCATGTGGAATCCTACCAGAATCTGCTCTCTCCAGGTCTTCCTTTGGCTGAGTTTCCATCTGTACACCTTCTCTGTGACAAACTGTAGCCATGAGTACAATAGCTTTCCATACGTTCTTTGAGTCTTTCTAGCAAATAAGACCTGAGAGTGTTTTGGGAACTGCTGAACTTGCACTAGGTGTCAGCAGTGAGGGTGATCTTGCGTAGACTCTTCCCTCCAACTTTTAGTTGAACACTAACTCTTTGGAGATGGTGTCAGAAGTTGTAAGCAGAATTGGTGGTCTGGAGGACTGTGTCCTCAAGCTTTTCAGCAGGGGTAACTCTAAGCAACTTCCATTCACATTTCCTTAGCCAAAGCAACCCCTAGATCATGCTGTCTGAATTCATGGAGGCAGAGATATATGGCGGGGGGGGGCAAAAAAAAACCCTGGAATTTATTTATAAAAAATTCTCTATTTATTCTGACATGTTTAAACTTCAGTCACCTTCAAAAGTACTCTCCATTTGATTCAGTACACCTAACGAGACTTTTTTTCCACTGCTCAAAACAGTTTTTGAACTTGTCACTTTTGATGCCTTTTAGATTTTTGTTTCACCTCTTCCACATCAGCAAAATGTTTCTCTTTCAGGACTTTTTTCATCCATGGAAGCAAACAAAAAAAAGCCTCTCAGGGTGAGACCAGGTGAATAGGGAGGGTGGGACATGGGGGTCATGCCTTTTTGGTCAAAAACTGCTGAACACTCAGCGTGGTGTGGGCAATTGTGCTGGTAGATTACCCATCATGAAATGGGCAAATGCATCGAAAGTCTTCAAAAAATATTCACTGAAGCCGAACGCAGCCTCTCACAACAACGCAAGGTGGTTCACTGATACAGACGGGTTCCGAGAACACTCACCTAGCAGGGGAAGCCCATACTACAAGGGTCTCACCCTCTGGAAGACAATTCTGGGCTTTTGGGGTCCCCCTCATAATTCTCCCAGAAGAAGAGTCATCACAGGGAAGGGAGCCAGAGGAAAGGGCTATAAAGACTTTGAACATTTGTAAGTGTACTACAGAAGTTCAGGTAAAGAATTATAAAGACCTGAACTAAAGTAGCATCAGAGTGATGACAAGGAAAGACCATATGACAGAACAAAACCAAAATCAAGATTTAATGTTTGGAAGGAAAAAAAAAAGCCCTGGCCAGGTGGCTCTGTTGGCTGGAGAATAATCCCATACACCAAGAGGTTGTGGGTTCAATCCTCCACTGGGGCACATGTGGAAGGCAACTGGTCGATCTTTCTCTCTCACATCAATGTTTCTCTCTCTACCCCTTCCTCTGTCTCCAACAGCAACTTAAAAAAAAAAAAAAAGGTATCCTGTTGTTAAACAGCACATGACTGTAATTGACTTTCCATCAGAAACATCCTGGCTGCCTTAAAGGGTCCATGTCCACTTAAAGGCATCGGTGCTCTGGGATTGTCCTACTACTATCGTTGTCCATATTTCATTTTTACAGCTTCCTTCCCCTCTGAAGTACTATTTTCTGCTATGGTTTTGGCTATAGAAACCATTATGTAAACTCTTAAAAATTCTCTTTCCAACTTTAGTTCTGGGCTTTTGGGGTCCCCCCTATCCAACATTTTCTTCTATTACTATTAGGAACTTCAAGCTAACACAGTCACTTTCTCAGAACATTTTACAATAGGTGATTGGAAAAGAAATCAGACTTAACCAGGGCCACAGGAGGGCAAAAGGCCTGTGACTAACAAGTGTTTAATGGACAGGTGTCTACATAATTCAGCCGGAGGATGTGCATTTATTCTGGCTGGTGTTCAAGATTCTCTGGACAGGAAGATGTTCTGCTCTTTCCCTCAGGGGCATTATAGTAACCTCACATCAAAAGAACAAATTCATGTAACCCAAGAATGTCCATATTTTTAGAAAAGTGCCAGATTTCTGGGAGCTAGTGCCCTCTGATTTTTATTTTCGAGCACAGTAAATAGTAAGCATACAACTACATTAGAGTAAACAGAGGACTATATTTGTTTCTAAAAAAGGAGAAGAAGAAATTGTTTTTTCACTACCAAACACAGAAATCTGCTATAAAATTTGCCTTAAGTTCTTTTTCTTTGGGATGCTTTATATAATTATATTATTTGAAATCTGGAACCTACCAGGAAAACTAATTAGTTATCTATATATGCATACACATACACACACACATAAAAAACACATACATATCCAAGCTCCTTAAGATGCCTTTCTAGCCCTGGCTGGTGTAGCTCAGTGGATTGAGTGTGGGCTGCAAATCTAAGGGTCGCTGGTTCGATTCCTGGTCAGGGCACATGCCTGGATTGCGGCCCAGGTCCCCAGTGGGGGCCATGTAAGAGGCAACTACACATTGATGTTTCTCTCCCTCTCTTTCTCCCTCCATTCCCCTCTCTATAAGTAAATAAATAAAGGATTTCTCAACTGTGTTTAAAATCAAGGATTATAAATTCAAATGCCTCAGCACCTCAAGGATAAGGCAGGTAAAATGTCAACAATAAGGAGTAGTAGAGATTATGGCAAACCTAGGAGTACATGTCCTGCTTAAAAATATTCTAATCTATTTTTTACAAATACTCCTTTTGGTAGTTCAAGTTATTGGCCAAATTCAAATATGGGGCCCCAGTCTGTGATCTTGGCAACTAGCCTCTGTCCAAACTCTACCATCTCCGCATCTACTATCTCCAATTGTTGCTATCCCCACACTTAATAATAAAGAGCCAAAGACAAGAGTTCATGGACAAGTCACAATTCAATTGACTCATATTGTGAAAACACATACTGAACAGCATGGACAACTACCACTGCTATCTATACAGCAGCCAGGACGGACTTCGGCTATTGAGTGTGTGTGTGTGTGTGTGTGTTTGAGAGACAGAGAATGATATAATCTCCAGGTAATTTGATCTTTCAGTGTGTGAATGTATGTGAACAAGCAGCTGACTAGCGTGTAGTTTTACCCACTACACAAACAGTTCTCGTTATCACCCAAGATTTCTCAAGGTGCTTTGCAAAGTCAATAAAATCATATCATTTTGATCTTAACATAATATCTAAAATTTCTTTCACAGCTTAATGTAATAACTAATGACAATCATTTTTTCTGTAACGAATGATTCTAATCGTCTGATAATACGCAGCCCTGGCAAGTAAGAAGTGAAGCAGAAGACTCGAACGTGTTAGCACAGCCATGAAAAGTTAGTCCAGGCTGCAATGTTCTTACCAGTGAGGATGGGTTACTTGAAATAAACATTTCTTGTTATTTCTACTTGAAACAAACAAGTAGATACCAGCTGTGATGTCAGGCAGCTGTTATTATGGGCCTAGAATTCCTTTGAAATTCTAGGAAGATGGGTGGATATTAGTTTGAAAATTCTCTTTCTAGAGCAAGAGTGGACAAATTTTGCTATAAAGGACGGACAGTAAATATCTTAGGCCTTTCAACTACTCAGTTCTGCCAATGTAGTAGGAAAGCAGCCACCGACAGCAAGAATGGGCATGGCTGTGTTCCAGTAAAAATTTAAGGACACAAAATTCTAATTACATATAATTTTAACGTGTCACAGAATATTTTCTTTTTTTTTCAGAATTGTTTTTATCCTCACCCAAGGAAATTGATTTTTCAAGAGGAGGGAAGGGTGAGAGAAAGAGGGTGAGAAGCGTCAATGAGTTGGCTTTTGTAGACTCCCCTCCCGGGACCGAATCCACAACCCAGGTACGTCCCTGACCCTGAATCACACCTGCAGCCTTTTGGATAATGGACTTTGCTCCCCCCAACCAAGCCACAATTGGCCAGGCCTTTTCTTTTGATATTTTATAATATTTAAAAATATAAAAACAGTCTTAGCCTATGGACTGTCCAAAAACATGCAGGAAGACCAATTTGGCTACAGACCATATTTTCCTGTTTCAAAAATCTTAAAACCTGAACTTAGAAAGGGTGATTGAATGAGTTTGCTGTGGAGTGCGAAATGCAAGGAAGAGTCGGTCAGGTTAGCACAGCTCCTCCCTTGACCTCCCAGCAGAGTTCTGTACTAACATCCAGAATGACTGAGGGAGAGCGGGGCCACCACCTCCCTCTTCTCTGCACTGGGCACTTCCATTTAACCATTTGGACACAGTGGATACCCTCTCTGCACTGATTTTATTCACTTTCTCCCTCCTTATAGAAAAAAGTTAGAGCATGACATATGATTCATTCTGTTTAGTTGTAAAGTCAGGCAAGCGTTTTTGAGGAATAATCAGTATTATAGGGAAAATAACCACTCACAGTATGTTACATAAAAGGCTCCAAAACCCACAGCGTATATGCAATGTGGTGCCAGCCTTGGGAGCACAGAATTAGCTTTGGTCGGTTAATTTTGGAGGTAGTTTGGATTTTACCTAGATTGTTCTCAGTCTTTTCAAGAGCTCAACTAATTATTTAAGAATAAAACACATTATGTTCTTTGTTTCCTTTCTGAATGTCTTCCAAACCCTTGAAACTGATCTCCCTCTCTGGTGTGGCTTCCACTGACTCTGATCTGTATCTCCTGACCTTAAATCTGAACCCTTAATTCTCCTCCTCCACCTAAAAATAGAATTTCTAACAAGAGCCACTATAAATTATACAGTGTGGCTCTACAGGCTGTTGGACTCTTCTGGGGAAGTGAGGGCTTGTTAAAGAGAGACTTTTAAAATCACTTCGTCCTTGTCTGTGAGTGGCTTTATTGTCTAGCCAAGTTACCTGGTAATTAACAGGGATCAACCAATTAGGCTAAAATTAGTGTCACCTGATGCTTGCTCTGAATCCCCGATTTTCTGTTTAGTGCAAATTAAAGCCTGCTAATTAAATAAATTTGAATGCCAATAGATAAAGCATGGCAAGAATTGACTCAAAAAATACTACATTCAGTGGATTTGTTAATGCTTCCTGTCTAAATTGATATGAACTCCAAGGGAAGGGGAGGGCATCCAATTTAGCTGCCTATATGATTAAAAAAAACAAAAACCTAGGGAATTTGCAGAACTGAAATAAAATGAAATGACACACTCTACTAGTGAGTGAAAGGGCCCTAATCCCGTGACCACTTCTTGGGCAATACAAATGTATTGTGAACTGGGCAGACTTCAGATACACTAGCTCAGTACTTTTGCCATACATTCATTTCACATGCCCAGTGTTCTTGGGATGTCAGATAGCAGAGAGGTCACAACATAAACTGTAACACTAGCAGTGTCACACTAGAGTTAGTTTTAAACTTGTGGCTAAAATTCATTTGATGTGCTTTAGATTATGGGTTTATAGCTCTGTGCTGATTTGTTTAAGCTGAATGGACAAAAGAAAATTTGAACCCTATTTTGAACCCTATTTGAACTCTATGCGCTCTCTTGCATTTATCTTTTCTTTCATTAGGAACACCACCCTCTTGACTTCACTGTAGCCTGCTAGCTCAGTGGTCTCGGTAAGTTTGGTCTTTACTCTCATCTCATCCAACCTTTGTATTACCAGCACAACTCCGATCATGTCACTTCTCTGCTCCAAGTTCATTCCTGGGAATTACAGAACAACGGACAATAGGAAGTGGAAGAGAGCTGCGAGATGACAGCACAGTAGGCGTCATCTATACTCACTCTTCCTAAGACCAAACTGGAATTGCAACTAAATTATAGAACAATCATCCTGAATAACCAACCAAAGCTAAAGAGTCTTACGAATAAGAATTTGTGGAAGAAGCCACATCAAAACCGGTAGGAAAGACGGAAACACCAAAAAAGGCTGACCTCAAGGGTGGTAGCTGAGGATCTGGATGGAGACCTCAGTTGCAGGAGATTCCCCATGAGAAGCTTGGGGTGTAACCCCCAAGCCAGTCTCCCTGGCCCAGAGCACCAGAGTCAGGGAGAGGTACCCACATAACATCTAGCTGTGAAAATCAGCAGGGTTTCTATTGGCCAAGGAAAATCAGAGTCGGCTGGAGACACTGGCACCCTCTTAAAGGGTCAAAGCACAAAATTTCATTCACAACTACTCACCCCGGGCTCTGGTGGAGAGAGGGTGGAGCAGACAAGAGTTACCTGAGGAGGGTCTGGAGTTTGTAACTCTGGGGAAGGAACCCTGTGCTCATTCTTCCAGATTGCAGATGCCATCTTTCCAGGGTGCAGCACTTCACTCCCTGTGGCATTAGCCTGCAGGAGAACAATAACCCCACCCTGTGCCCCACCCTTTGTAGTTTAGGCTCTGCTGAAGAGTCAGCTCCATTGACCAGGGGGTGGAGAACTGGGAAGACTCAGGGTGTGTCGGTGACACAGTTCTTTGGTATGGGATGGGGGCCGTTCTCCCTCGTCTCCCATAAACCTAATTTGCACTTCCACCTCACAGGAGATCTGATAGAGCCACCCTCCTGGCTTCTGGCAGACCTAACCTCAAGTTCCAGAAGCTCCCCCAGCCCCCAACAACTAGTGGCTCTGCCCTGCTGAGGTCAAGGTAAAATCTAGGACAGACTGAGTTGTGTGGCTCAGGGGCAAGGACAACATCCAACACTTTCCCTGAAGCCTGACCGGCACATCCTCTTCATGGGAGATCCAGTAGCCCTATCCTTATGAGTCTGCCAGAGGCTCTTTCAGTAACTGAGCCTAACAGGCACCAGCAGGTAGAGGCAGGAAAAGGTAAATGTCAGGTGACTTGGGACTTTGGCTGACCTACCCCAGAGCCCAGTGCTGCTAAAAGCTGGGCTTGGTGCATAGCTTGGTCCTTCCTGTGCACACCCAAGCCCAGCAGAGGCAGCCACAAAATGTGGATCACTAATAGCTCCAAACAGCTTACTTGAGGGCCAGTCACAGACAGCGCCTAACGTTGGTCTGCAGCAGGGTCCCTCCCAAAGGGCCCATAACCAACACAGCCAGTGGCCAGCTTCAGACAACATCAGATGAGGATCCAATAAGCTACACAAATAGCATATCCTGGCAGCCACCAAATCATGCCGAGGCAAATTCCACTTCTTGTGGTCAGCACCTGCACAGAAGTTTGCACACCATGATCGGGGCTGAGCCTCAAAATCAGCTAGCCTGAGGGCCAACCCCATGCAAAAATGGGCATAGTAGTCAAGGCTCAGTTACAACAGAAGGGCCCACATAACCCACACAAGGAACATTCCTAGAACATCCAGCTCAGGTGACCAAGGAGACTGCACCACTAGGTCCCACAGGACACCTACTACATAAGGCCACCCCATGAAAATTGAGAGTCATAGAAGATCTAATACAAAGAAACAAACACAAACTCTCAGCAAAGTGTGAGTAGAAGGACTACTCCTCAATGTAATAAAGGTCATATGTGACAAATACACAGTTAACATTATAATCAACGGGCAAAACCTAAAATGTTTCCCTTCACATCAGGAACAAGAGAGGGATGTCCACTTTCACCACTCTTATTCAAGATAGCACTGGAAATCCTATCTGCAGCAATCAGACAAGAAGGCATAAAAGGTATCCGAATTAGAAAAGAAGAAGTAAAACTGTCATTATTTGCAAATGACATGATACTGCATATAGAAAACCATAAAGATTCCACCAGAAAACTACTAAGAATGTTAAATGAATTAAGTAAAGTAGTCAGATATAAAATAAATATCCAGAAATCAGTTGCATTTAATTATACCTATAATGAGCTATCAGAAAGGGAAACTAAGAAAACAATCCCACTTACAATTGCTCCAAAAAAAAAAAAAAATACCCAGGAATAAATTTAACCAAGGATGTAAATGACCTGTACTCAGAAAATTATAATATACCAAAGAAAGAAATTGAAGAAGATATGAATAATGGAAGCACACACCATATTCATGAATAGAAAAAATTAACATTATTAAAATATGCAAACTACCCAAAGCAATCAATCTATAGATTCAATGAAATTCCTATCAAGATACCAATGGCATATTTCAGAGAACTAGAATATTCTGAAAATTTTAATGAAATCACAAAGGACCCCAAATAGCAGCAGTGATCCTGAGCAAGAACAAAGTTGGAGGAATCGTGCTGCCTAATGTCAAATATACTACAAGTCCACAGTAATCAAAATAGCATGGTACTGGCAAAAGAAGAAAAACCAGACATATAGGTCAACAGAACAGAATAGAGAGCACAGAAATAAACCCATGCCTTTCTAGTCAATTAATATTTAACAAAGGAGGCAAAAACACACAATGGGTTTTTTTTTCAATAACCTATTGATAGTCTATTCAATAGTGTTCAGAAAATTGAACACATATGTGCCAAATTGGAGCAATTGTGTATGGTATAAGACCACGTTCTTATACCATATCCAGAAATAAATTCAAAATGGATTAAAGACTTAAATGTTAAACTCAAAACCATAAAAATCCTAGAAGAAAGCATAAAGAGTAAAACCTTGGACATTCCTCACATTTCTCATAGCAGTATTTTTTTCCAATATGTTGCCTCAGGCATAGGAAACAAAAGAAAAGATAAATAAATGAAAGTACATTGAACTAAAAAGTCTCATACAGCAAAAGAAACCATGAACAAAAGGAAGAGACAGTCTATCAGATGGGAGAACATATTCACCAGTACATCTGATAAAGGTTTAATATCTAAAATTTATAAGGAACTTGTAAACTTCAACAACAAAAGAACAAACAATTCAAGTAAGAAATGGGCAAAGGACCTGAATAGGCACTTCTCCACAGAAGACAGAGATGGCCAGTAGACGTAGGAAAGGATGCTCCAAGTTGCTCATTATCAAAGACGTGATAATTAAAATGACGATGAGATATCACCTCACACCTGTCACAGTGGCTATCATCAATAAATCAACAAGTATTGGCCAGGATGTGGAGAAAAGGGAACACTCCTGCACCGTTGGTGGGAATGCAGACTGGTGCAGCTGTAGAAAGCTGCAGGGAGTTAGTTACCTCAAAAAATTAAAAATGGAACTGCCTTTATGACCCAGCAATTCCACTTCTGGGAATATATCCAAAGAAACCCAAAACAGTAATTCGAAAGAATATATGCACCCATCTGTTCATTGCAGTATTATTTGCAATAGCCAAGATTTAGAAGCATCCCATGTGCCCATTAAGATGAGTGGATAAAAAAGCTGTAGTTCATTTAGACAACAAAATAGTACTCAGCCGTAAGAAAGAAGGAACTGCTGTACTTTTCTCTTATTGTGTTTTCTCTAGTTCCTGGGATTCGTTCACGCGGCTTTCTAGCTGTGGTTCCTGGAACTATCCTGTCCCTGACCGATTGCTTGGGTGTTCCCCCTGCCCCCCCGGTCTGTTTGTTCCAATATCCTGTCTTGCTGGCTGGGGCGTCTCTCTGCAAGGCCAGACCAGACTGTTAGCTGATATTTCAACAGCTGGTGACCTCAAAGTAACATCATTTATCCCTTAATATTAAAATTATAATGACTCCGAATCCTGTCTCATGAGTTACAGGAAGTTGATTTTTCTACAAGTTTCCCTGTATATATAACTTCTGGGAACCCCTGTATAATATTTATATATTCCAAATCTATCTTGTGACCTCCCCCCATCACCCATGTTCTGAGTTACTGCTATGTCAGAAATCTTCTGGGGTCCCTCCGGCGTGTTCTCTCTTCATGCAGATTTGTTTCAAGACTGGACACCGGTACACTTTGTTGACTATCAAGTCCCCTCAAAAGACTACCAGCAAAACCTGTTTACGGATCAAAGCTAAGTTTATCTGACTTCCTGCAGTAATGGAGAACATCTTGACTGTATCTCACTAATATCTCACAAGACGCAGATCAGAAGAGGACATTTATGGATTCTGTCACCTGGTTTAACGGAGAGTCTTTCTAGGTAGAGAATTCAGTGAGATTAGACAAAGTTCACGACAGAGTAACTTAGGGTTGGTGAACGTGGCAACACTCATGTCTTAAAGCAAATAGTGACAAATAAGCTGTCTGTTAGGTGAACTGCTGATTAAATGAGCAATATATCATCCTCATACAACTGTTTGCCCATGCAACCAAACTCTTTGTTCAAATAAACTAATTTGCAAGAATTTCCTGAAGCAATTAGTAATTTACTGGTTTACTGTTTCATCTTACTGAAGAAGAATATCCTAGAACAATTGGGTCATGTTGACACAGGTCGCCTCACTTCCAAACTTCTCACCACTTCCTTATTTACAGCTAGCCTCAGGCTCTGGTGTACAACAAAACTTTCTTGAATTCTTGTAGGATAGTAGAGGGACAATGCATAGAGCCCCTCCCCTTTTTATGCTGCTAATAGCAGTTATTCTTGAAGCTCACGGACCTTAAAACCAACTTCAGAGTCACTATTTAACCCCCAGAATAAAAGATAGAAGAAGAAAATGCAAAGGTGGAAATTGAAGACTAATGGACAAGGTAGCAGATCAGAGGGGAACTAAAAGGAAATCATCCATTTCGAAACTAGAGGGCATCGATCATGGGTTGCAATAATATTGGTTGGTTGAAGTTTTTGCTATCATTTTTGTTTGAAGCTCTTTGAGAGCATTTTCCAAGTGAAGGCTCACATTCATTTATGTGTGAAGCCCCAGCAAACTGGAAGGGGACAATGAGGCCATGCAATCTACTAAATACTTGATTTGAGAACATACCACATTTTCTTGTGCTTCACAGATGTTGCCTTTTTACAAGTCGAAGGCAAAAACATTACTCAACCAGCAGAAAGAGTACTACTCACTTTTCGGCAGTGGCCTGGACATGAGCTTACAGTATCTCTGAGGTATACCTGCATGACCACCTCTGAGGGGAAAAAAGCCATGTTTAAATTGGGTTTTCTAAAAACCACCCCATGGCCACTAAGTTCAAGAGACATAGCTTATGTTTATCAATTTATTTATGACTCTGCTGAAAGGTTAAGATGCTGTCACTGCAGCTGCTGACATATTAACTGTCCCCCAAAGCAGAGTTTGTAAGAACCTGCTTTATGGACGAATCTCCTTCTATACTGTTGATGTTAAACATCTTGTTTCTATTTTTAATTTTTAGTTTATATTATCTCTCACTGCCATAAACAGAGACACATACACACACCCCTTTCGGATTCTGTGGCCCTGACAAGCCCAGCAGACTGAAAAATCATCTAAATGAAACTTCCCCGTGGAGCAGCACAAACAAGGATCATCTTTTGTTTGCTTCCTTCCAACACATCGCCAGGGGCACTCAGAGGTGAGAGAGGTGAGGATAAGAAGGGGGTAGGTGGACGACAAAGGTAATCCCAGACGTCCTCTCTAGAGATCATCATCTCAGAGACCCGCAAGGCCCCTCCAAACTGTTAAATCAGACCAAGCCTCATGTTTTCAGGGTGTAATGGAGGCTGCAGAAGTAATAGAAACATACTTACCACTGTCAAAACTAATCTATTAATAGGAAAGTTTGTGGCAAGCGTTCCATAGCTTGTATCTGTGAGGGAACTGGTTTCCTATTTAGAGAAAATGGAGCTGTTATTCTTAAGCAGAGAGATGCCTATTGTGTGGGTAATTACAAGGAGGCCTGGCTGACCTGGCAATGAGGTAGTGTAGCTAAATACCTGAAGGCAAGGGGAGCAACTGAAATGAAAGCAGAGGCCCCATCTGCCAGGCTGTAATGATTGTGCTATTTGGAGGCAGAAAGGTTTGTCTGGAGCAGCTGGTTTCTCTCCAAGTGACCTTTTAGCATTTCTGCTTTTGCTGTCTGACAGATGTGTCAACTCAATAATTTCAAAAGCCCCTGAGTAAATAACCAATTGAGAGCAAGGATGACCCAAAGTGATGACAAAATGGCTGCACACGGCACATTATGGAGCATAATACTGAGTGACGAAACCAGGAACATTATCAGAAGGAAAAAAACATTTTAGTCTTTATTTTTGACTAAATAGCTCTCTTACCCACACATCAGTTGTTTTGAAGGGGTGAAGAAGAGGGAAATGCAGATCGCACACAAGCACTTTGTGGTGGCTTTGCCCTTGGAAGGCTTGCATTAGCGGGTGCAGGACTCAGGTGGTATCTGGGTGGTCACAATGGACTCCCGCGCTCCCCCTCTCACACAGCTGGGGAGAAGGCCCAAAGGCCGGAGCTAATTGGCAATGTGAATGATGGGGGGCTGGGGAGAGACAATGCCGTCAGATCAGGTCTGATGGCATTTAAAGTTTTGCAAAGAGTTTGTGCAGACAATGCAGGTGCTGTTGGGCTGTTTTCATCAGGAAACTAGGAGAGGGGAGGGGAGTTCAGAGGCCAAAGGTGAAAGGGTCCAGTGCAGCCCTGGCTGAGCTTCAGGGGAATATGATTACCCATGATTCCTCCAGGGACATACAAAGCACTCTTGCATGGAGATCTGAGGTATTCAACATACTCATATTTTTCCCCAGGCTTTCCGAACCCTTACCTGCTCTGCTGGGAGAATCATGAAACTAAGGTAATGGACTCTCCAACAGAGCTTTTACTAGACACTCCCCACTGGGCCTCAGCCCTCAGATACCCTAACTGAGTTGGTTTGTTGTGTTTTAAAGATTGTTTGTTATGTTTTAAAGTTGGTTTGTTGTGTTTTAAAGTTGCCAAATCAACCTAGTTTATTGCTACTCAGTCCAGAATCCCTGCGTGATTCTTATGTACAACTGTGCTTGAGAACCATGACTAAAAAGATGGATGGATGGATGGATATAACACCAAATCATACAAAATAATTCTCAGCGTCTTTTTTTTTTTTTACCAAGGTTGACACACACCTAACTGAAATATAACACTATGGTCTTGAGAACTCTCCACTTGACATGAACTTTTTAAGGACGGAGATCGTGTAGCAACATCTCCATCTATTGCAATGTCTGCTACCAAGCAGGTCTCGCACAAATACATACCTAAGACAGCTGTTTCCCTGTCTATCTGCTCACATTTCTCCTGCCCCAGCAACCTGGCCTGCAAAACACTGCAGGTCTCAATTTAGATGAGACCAAAATAAGAGTGTTGTTGTTAAAATTATGTTTTTAATAATAAAACAAAGGAGTAGATAAGTTAATTGCTTGATGAATATGGGGAAAAAAAAGAAAGAAAGAAAAATTTTCCTCTGGTTTGCTTCCATTTTTCCTCCATGAAGGAGAATCGCATGGAGGCTGCAATGGATGGAACACAAATCTTAGTAGGAGAGGTAGTAAGGGAATGTCTAGGAGCTTTAAAATGTGTTCAAGTCCAGATGCATTACATCTAAGACAATTAAAACAATTTGCAGCTGTTATCGCAGCTGCTAGCATCCTGGGGAAAAAAATCAGAGGCAATGGGAAAATTGCCAGAAGATCAGAGCCAAGCAAATGCCTCAGATTTCAAAAAGAGGGGGTTTGTAATCCAAAGTGAGATGAGTTTGACTTTCCTACCCAGCAACCATCTAAAGTGCCTTCTTCACTACATAATTTGTATAGACTTAGTAAGGAAGGAGGCAATCATTAGAGGCCAGGATGAAGCCACCAAAAATAATTCAGTGCAAGCTAACTCATACGGTTATTATATTAGAAGGGAAGTAGATGGAAAGAATATCACATGTGGAATTTAGTCAAATACCAGTCAGAAGTGATTTTTAAAACATTACTGAGTCCCTACTGTACACTGAGTACCACATAAGCCTTGGGGATAAAGTGCCCAACAAGACACAGTCCTTTCAGTCTGGAGGGAGAGAGAGAAAGAAAACACCGTCAGTCTTCGTGAGTGTAATGAAAGGAAGCTCTTAGATGAGGGAAAATAGTTTAAGAGTTTGGATCTTTGTGAGGATAAGAAGGACAAAGAGAAATGAATGAGGCCAAAAGAACTGAGGATTAGGGACCAAGAGCATGCCATATGAACAAAAAAGGTGAAAGGCCTCAAGTTCATGGAGTGCGATAGCTTAGGAGCCTGCAGATGGTTCAGGAAGACTGGAATATAGAATTCAAATTGGAAGTGAAAAATAATGAGAGGAAGGGCGTTGCAGACAACGGCAAGATCCGAAAGCCATGTTAAGGAGTTGGCACTTTATTCCGCAAGTAATAAAGATCCTTTGCAAGATTTTTGCCATAAAATGCATGTCGATTTCATGAAGACACTTGACAGTCTCTCTGAATATTATTGTGTAGACAGCGGAGAGCTTTTTACTGGGTAGTTATGAAGCGGGTGAATTTTTAACTACAGCATTTGGAAATTTGTCCTATAAAGTGTCAATGCACAAAATTGTTAGCAAATAGAAATATCTTTATCAGCATTTTTGTATACCTTTTCTTTCACTCTATTTCATTCAGGAATGAATCAAGAACTGGGGGAAATCTTTTTACAGATAATGCAAACCTGGGAAGAAAGCAAATGTATTTATTGTTCAGTATTATCAAGATTTCAGGAGCTCTCAGCAGGATGGAATGAAGGGTCTACGCCAGCAAGATAAAATTTTAAACTACATTTGTGTTTAAAAAATAATCTATCATAGAAAAAATAGAATGGGTAATCTGCCTTATAGCATGGTGTAAAAAAATAAATGGTAAGGTCAAGAAATAGTTGTACTACAGAGCCCCGTGACTCCCCTGCTAGGAGATCCTGGGGGTGATACCATTATGTTCAAATAGACACGGGCCACGGTTCCACTAAACACCGCAGCTCACGTTTGGAGACCTGTGTCGAGTTCTAGATCCTCACAACCACTGTCAAGTTATCTGAGGACCTGTAAGGGTGTGTAACCATGTGATGTAAAAAATGGTAGAAAGAGGTTTGTGAAAAAGGATAGAAGCCATTACCTTTTTAAAAGAGCAACTCCAGAAGATTAAAATAGGACCACTGAGAAAAATCTCTATATAAGGAAGACATTTTTAAGAAAAATAATTTGCGGGGTGGGGAGGATTATAAAACACTACATGACAAGGAATTTAGAATTTATAAATGGAATGGGCATCCTTAAAACTTGTGATCTTTCTACTACTGGAGATGTTTGCATCATCTCTCAGAGATGTTCAGTAAAAATGAACACGTCTGGAAATAAACCCGAGATACTGGACATGTTCATACAATTTGCTGGAGATATTTTAAAGGAAAATTTTTAATTGGAAGAAAGGTTGGACTCTTCCCTCTTTGAGAGTATTAACAATTCATCATAATCACACCTACCTCTACATCACTAAAGAACTAATGGAGAGTATCTTTATCCTGTGGTATTGGTATCCAAAATTGGTATCCCGTGCCAATTTTGCCACTTCACATTCATCCTTGTTCTTTAATTCAGTAGGTACCCTATAGTTCAAGAATCGATTCCTCCTTCTACTGAACAGTCTTTTAAAGGGTCCTAAACATCTCTTCATCACTTTCTGTTTCCTTGAAACTCATACACTTCCATTATCACAGATGTTATAGTATAAATGAGCAAGGATATCAAAGTTTTTTTTATTGAGTTTCTCCTAAGGAATTATGACATAGGGCCCAGTAGTCCCTTTTTGTCCACTTTAGTCATGAACCAAGAGCAGCCTGATCTTCACAAGACCCATGCCACTACTGTGTTATAAACTTTTGGAGAAACAAATCTAACATTAGCTCTACAGTCACCTCCGACCTCTCATATGGAGGGCAAGTTCAAGCCCTCCCATTGGTCCTCCATAAATTTGTCAGGGCCACCCATTCTTACAGCCCCATCCCCACCATTTCAACCTATACCTGTGCCACCTCTATAGCCTGTTGCCTCTAGCGTCCTCTTTATTTGAGAGTTTTTCAGTGCTCAAGTCTACTGACAACTTTTACTTTGGGATCTGAGAATGATCATCCCATACCTATGACCTTGGATTTCCATCGTGATAGACACTACAATCTTTAGCCACTATTTAAAAAAAAAAACAAAACCCACATCCACTCCCAACCTCAATCCAACCTTCAGCTCCTCGCCTTCTTTCTTTTGTTTCCTTGTTTGCACTCCAAGTTCCTCCAAGAAAGTTTACTGAATAAATCTGCATCTGATCTACCCACTGCCATATTCTGTCAAATTGTATTGTGCTGATAAAATCCCCTCCCAACACAGTTCACAACAGACTTTTATTTACATCACTACAGTACTTCTCAATCTTTGAAATCTTAATTTACAATCCTCCCACACACACACAATACTGTAACTTCAGTAAAGAAAAACTAGTTTCTTTGAAAGGAAAACAGTATTAACTCTATTGGCTTTTTTTCCTACTTACAACTCAATCTATTACAGTCTGGGTGTCTGCCACGACTGTTGCAACAAACCGGCTCTCACGATGGTCAGTAACATCCTGCTGGCTGACAGATAAAATGGACACATTCCATTTCAGTTGTTACTCTGTCTCCCTGCAGCACTGGTCACTGTTGACCATTCTCTTCTTTCTCACATTCTCCTCTGCCTTAACCTTCAAGATTTTCCTCATCACTCTTTCTGAGTTTCCTTGTCTCTCTCCAACAGCCACCAAAACATTGATCTTTACCAAGATTTTACTCTGAGCACTTTATCTCCTTCCCCACACTCTCCCGTAGGTGGCCTTATCCACACAAACCTCAACCAACGCTTACAGATCACGATGTCTGACTGCCAGGCTCGCATCTCTGCTCGCTTATGCTATGAGCATATGACTTCAAGCTGACCAAAACTAATTCAGTCATTTTCCTTGTCCCCAACTCATCAAAAAAACCACGGCAAAAAGTCCTTTTAGAAACCCAAATTGTCTGGTATTCTTACTTGGTTTCACCTTTCTCCACCACTTAGATTCTGACAATGGATGATTACGATGCAAAATAAGAATATTAAGAACACTTAGCAAACAGAGACTCTAAACTCTGTTCTCAAAAAGCGATCCAAAACCAAGTTAGTGTTCTTTCCGATTCCTACCAGTATTAAAGAAATGAAATTGGGAGGGTAGCTATAATCACAGCAGTTGCCAGCCGATACTGCATTATCTCAACAAGCCAAAACTCAGACTCTGAATCAGAACAGACACAAGAAACTCTGGGAATTCAAATGCTCAGTTTAGAAAGGGATTTTGTGAACAAGTCTTGCACTGAAGCTCAAGAAATTCTTTCTCCCGTCTTGGCAGTTTATATAAGCTGCTATGTTTCAAGAAAATAAATTTTTAAAATTCTTCTAATGCTTTTTCTGTAAACACAGGTGTAAATTTGTTGTCTGAGGTACTCTTCTTCCTTTCATGAGTGATGCTAAATCTTCACTGATACGGTCAGCATCTTTTCCCTGCTGTGAATCTGCAGACAGAGTCCGCCACCGTGAAAATGAAGTCATACAAAGGAAATCCCAGACCAAGGCTGCATCTGCCAAAGTATCGTGCACCTCAGCACATGTACAGAGTGCCAGCCTATTATTCCGCACCTGGTGCTATGCCAGTGCAGGGTTTAGAAAAGCAGAAACAGTAATTTTGACACAGCAGTGTTATTCGTTGGTATGCAGTGAATTTGCTTGAAATCCTAACAACTTCCCTGTATGGAATACCCGCCCACCTAACATTCTTTCTTTAGTTGAAATCTTATAACAGCAAATTTATAATCACATTTTCTATTTTCATTTTTCCCCAAGAACACTGTTGGCCTCAACTGCATAAGAACTACAGTGCATCTATCTCCATTAGTGTTGTCACCCTGGTTTCATAAAATCATATTACAAAATGTGGGTCAGTGATCACTGAGTCATGTAATTTATTGAGACAATACCCAGATGTACTGTTTGACATTCATTTTTCAGGGATGCAATCTACTGATATAAACAACTCTGCGATGCCTACCATTTTTCACAAGCAAAGGCCATTTACAACTCAGGGGGTGGGGTGAGGAAGCAATATTCAGAGTTCCACTATCAAATATTTAATGTCCTAATGTTTTATAAGATAATATATCAGTAAAGCTGACAAGATGCCTCCACTTGATAATATGTCATCTCTTCAACTTGACATTCTAATTGTGTCTCCAAATTCAGAGATTCAGAACCAAAAAAGGACTCTTGGCTCAACCCTCTGGTTTTACTAAGGAGGCCACTGAAGCGCACAGCACCAGCACCTTACTGAAAAACAACCAGCTGTTGGTGATAATGTCTAGAAAGAAAGTTTCACTAAACACAAATTCAGTAAACACCCAGTTCAATTATTTTTGAATTGTACATATTATATTGTTTCTGTATTCCCTTCATCACATTACTAGTATAGAATTAATTTCCTATCCCTCTATCCCACAGAAAACACTCTAAAACTCAACTCAGGTCCTACTTCTTTTTTGCAAAATCCTTCTGTGGCTCCCCACTGCCCAAGGAAAAACTACAACATACTACACCCATTGTGACCTTGCCCCAGACTGCTTCTTTATTTCTTGCTCCTTTTCCAGCCATATGACTCATACCCCATCGGCGCTAAACTTCTGGTCATTTGTTTTAGACGTGGGGCTCTCTTTGCATAGACTACCTTTGGCGCATATTCACTTCATGAATCTTTACTGAAATTTTCACCTAAAAGTTTACCTCTTTATTTCTCCCCAAGCAAACTCCAAAGCTTCTGCTTGACATTCCCAATTATTCATTATACACCAATTATATTTTCATTATAATTGTAATATCGAAATTCCAGTGAGTCTGTCTTTCCCCAGCTGGACAATGAGTTACTTGAAGGCAGGGACTGAATCTGTTTTACTGGGTAACCTCAGTACTTAATAAAACTCCTGACATATAGAGGGCATTCAGCATATAATGATTATTGTATAATAATACACTCAGCCTATATAGACCCCAGAGTATGTAAATTTTCCCACACATGTTTTAAATCAAGACTTCATTTCATATTGTTTTGTCCACGTTAGTATTCTAGAGGCAATTTATTTCCCCAAGATACATAAGAGGCTGAACAAATGGTTGGCAGAGAAAGTGGTCAAAAGACAGGGCCATGATATACATTCAGAGCTATCTTTACATTTGGAGAAGGGTGAGAAGTGGAAATAAATAGAATGAAAAGTAAAAAGGGTTGGGAGAGAGAAAAGGAGGCAAAGAAGAAGGAGGAGGAGCATACGGAGGAGAAAGAGAACGAGGTGGAATCAATGCCAACACAACAATGCAGTCCACATCTCTAGCCTGATGACCCTCAAAATCATAGAGATGGAAAGTAGCATAGCGGTTTGCCAGGGGCTGGGGAGAGGGGACAATGGGAGTTATTTTTTAATGAGTATAAAGTTACAGTTTTACCAGAGGAAAAGAATGATGGAGATGAATTGTGGTGATGGTCGTGCTACTTATTAATGTACAAGGCGAAACCCCCCAAAAAACAGAATTATCTTCTGGAGGGTGGGCTCCTTGTAGTACAGGATTTTCTCACTGAGTGTTCTAGGAACCCATCTGTATCAGTGTGCCAGCTGGCATTGTTGTGAGAGGCTGCTTTTGGCTTCAGTTAATTTTCTTTGAAGATTCTTTCAATGTGTTTGCCCATTTCATGATGGGTGATTTACAAGCACACCTGTCCACACCACGCTGAGTGTTCACAAGTTTTTGACTAAATACCCCACCCTCCCTATTCACCCAATCTCACCCAAAGTGACTTTTTTTTTGTTTCCCTGGATGAAAAATGTCCTCAAAGGGAAACATTTTGCCAATGTGGAAGAGGTGAAACAAAAAATGGCAGAAGCACTAAAAGGCAATTGACAAGTTCAAAAACTGTATTTAGTAGTGGAAAGAAATCTCAATAGGTGTATCACATCAAAGGTGACTGAAGTTTGAACATGTAAGAATAAGTACAGAAATTTTTATAAATAAATTCTAGTTTGGGGGGTTCCTCCCTCATATTTAATACCACTGAACTATACACTTAAAGTGGTTAAGATGATAAATTCAATGTTATGTGTCTTTTACAACATTAAAGAAATTTAAGAGTAAAAGAAAAAGAAAAAGATTGCCCTGGCTGGTGTGGCTCTGTGGATTGAGCACCGGCCTGTGAACCAAAGGGTTGCTGGTTCGATTCCCAGTCAGGGCACATGCCTGGGTTGTGGGCCAGGTCCCCAGTTGGCGGTGCACAAGGGACAACCACACATTGATGATTCTTTCCCTCTCATTCTCCCTCCCTTCCTCTCTCTAAAAATAAATAAATAAAATATTTTTTAAAAAGAAAGAGAAAAGCAGACTATGTTAAATTAGATTGCAGTCCAATTTCAAGCTGGAGAATTTAAGTCACTTTCCAAGATGCTCATTGTGTGGTGCATGGAGACTTAGAGTTCACAGGACCTGTGCAAATAAATTGGAGGCTCAAAGCAGTGGGCGGAGCAGGCTGTGCGTTTGTGCGTCGATCCTGTGATAAGGTGAGTTTCCCAGGCTGACCTCCCTGCTCTGACTGATTCTCTTAAAATGCTGGTGTGCATACAACCTAAGGTGGACCTCTAACCAGCACTGCAGTCAACCACAAGGGTGAATGTTTAATGTTCTAAAGTAGATCATTTATCTGCCTATCTCCTACAGGTACTTTAAATAAAGATGTTTTCCTTCCGGGTTTAAAATTGTGTCATTTTGAGAGCTGGATAAACTCTAGCTCTAATCTCTCTCTGCCACCAGTTGTGACCCCAGACCCTGAATAAGTGGTTTCCTGAAGGCATTATTTGCTATATTTGTTGATGGTTCTATTAAACACAAATTAAGATCAAAGGTAAAGGGTATTTTTGTTTCCTGTGGTCTTCTCTTCATCAGACAGAGGGAAGGGGAAATAATTAAGAGTGAAAATGAACAAAACAAGAAGCAATTATATCTTGCATGTGTAGCCAAATATAGTTCCTTCAAGAAATCCACTCAATGGCTTTCAGATCAGGCCAAACAACTGGCCCCATGCCAAAAAAGAGAGAGAGAGAGAATACTCAAATGCTATGGAACATTCAGAAAGATTATTCGCCAGAGTATACCCGGTCCATCCCCACGGGCATAAGCAAGCATGACTCCCAACCTTCCACTCTTCCTGTGGCTCTTACTGACGTACGTATTTCTCCAGAGAGAAGCTGCTGGGCATGTGCCGTGTTTGTTTTCCTTCATCAGAAGTGTCACTGCTCCTCTCCTGAGAGTGAATTACTTCAGCAGCATCTGCTTTAGAGCTCTGCTCAGTCCTCTTTGATGCTGAGGCATCAGCTTGGGGTGTTATTCTGATACACAAACTCCTCACACCTAAACACACTCTCAGTGTATTTAAACACTTTATGGAAAAAAGCACCCCAGCCAGGCAGCACACGACATCAGATGAATGAGCTATGTAGACAAAGGCTGTCACCAAAACTGTAATGCCAATACCTGCCTCAGTTGTACATGTCTAAAACTACGTGGAAATATGTGTGGCTGAAGCCCAGAAATAAAAATCAATATATCTTTTTTCGTTATGTTTCTTGAAACAGCAATAAGGAAGTAAAAATTATGCAGTATGGATCTAGGTATATTTGTGTTCATTCTTACAGATGCCTGGTATTAAAGACAAAGTAATTAAATGAAAGAAATATGCTTCGGGGCATTTTTTTAGGAACAAGGCTGAAGAATTTTGCCAACACGGAACACACATACGAAAGTACTGTTCATACACTGCCAGACCGTTGCATCCAGACTGAACGTCCAGCACAGTGCTGGCCTCAGCAGCACAGAGGTGCTCGAGCAGCGTGAAGCGTGGTAGCAAAGACATATAAGAAAACACGCAGATAGAGTAGAGAGTGACAAAGTTATGAGAAAAAATGGAGCACTGTGGCATCAGGGCGTCTAAACTAACTATAAAGATCTTTTTGAAAAAGTGAGGAGATCCAAATGATGTCAACTCAAGCTTCCTGTGAAAGCTGCTTATGAAGTTTTGGTGTGAATGGTTGGATAGATAGATGGATTTATGTCTTTAACAGAAAAAAAAATTTATTTTAGCATTTTTCAGAGACCAAAAAATAAATTGAACAACAGGGTAGGGCGGGGGGCACGTCACAAAATTCCCAGGGGGAAAGGATTCGATCTTCACCCAGTCAATGTCAAAAACGGACATCAGCCCTTCCCTCCATTCCCACTCCACAGCACTTTCAACACCCTCTCCACCACTGTTCGTCAGGCAGCAGCCTCTTCCATGCTCCTGGGAT